>NC_085928.1:104507500-105757500 GCF_028885655.2 Pongo abelii
AGCTACTGGGGAGGCTGAGGCAGGAGAGTGGCATGAACCCGGGAGGCGGAGCTTGCAGTGAGCCGAGACTGCGCCACTGCACACCAGCCTGGGCGACAGAGCAAGACTCCGTCTAAAAAAAAAAGAAAGAAAGAAAAGGGGCTGATGGCCGTGCACCCACAGAAGGCCCTGGCTCCTGGCCCTCCCAGCCCTTCTACCTGAAACCTGACAATAGGTACAACAGAAAAACTTGGATTGGAAAATCAATATGTCACGGAGGCTCATCCTCTTTTCCTGTATCTGCATGCATTTGCTCATAATCTATTCTTTTTCTTTCTTTCTTTTTTTTTAGAGACAAGGTCTCACTATGTTGCCCAGGCTGGTCTCGAACTCCTGAACTAAAGCAATTTTCTTCCCCTCCACTCAGCCCCTTTTCCTTCTGATGAGTTTCCAAATTAGGTATTCCCTGCTCAAGAATAGCAGACAGGCCATCGCGGTGGCTCATGCCTGTAATCCCAGCATTTTGGGAGGCCAAAGTGGGTGGGTCACCTGAGGTCAGGAGTTCAAAACCAGCCTGACCACCATGGTGAAACCTCGTCTCTACTAAAAATACAAAAATTAGCTGGTCACGTTGGCAGGCGCCTGTAATCCCCAGTTGGTCGGGTGGCTGAGGCAGGAGAATCACTTGAACCCGGGAGGTGGAGGTTGCAGTGAGGTGAGATCACGCCAGTGCACTCCAGCCTGGGGGACAGAGCAAGACTCCATCTCAAAAACAAACAAACAAACAAAAAACTTCATCTGTGTTAAAGGTTCAACCCATAAAGGAAAAGCCACCCGGCTTCCACAGGTCTTGCTAGCTCTTGGGCAATAAATCTGGCCAAGACTGACTTGCGCAAGGTCACAGAGGAGCTGGAAGGAAACTGCAAGTCAGCAATCTAGCAGAAAACGGGGCAACACAACTCGGTTTGCAGCTCGTTTCCAGCATCTTCAAGCTAATGTTCTTCCAGCTGCCAGCTTGAAGTTCTTAGGTGTACTGTCTACATTGTTGAAAGACTTGCTAGTCTTGGCCATCTGGTGTTCCTGTCAGTGGGCCCTTAGGGAAGGTAACCTGATTTTATAGCCTAAATTCAACATTATGGGATCAAAAAAGTCTGCTGCAAGAAAAGACCATTGAACATTCAAAAATAAAGCACACTTAGGCCGGGAACGGAGGCTCACGCCTGTAATTCCAGCACTTTGGGAGGCTGAGGTGGGTGGATCATGAGGTAACAAGTGCAAGACCAGCCTGGCCAAAGTGGTGAAACCCCATCTCTACTAAAAATACAAAAATTAGCTAGGCATGGTGGCGCACACCTGTAATCCCAGCTACTCGGGAGGCTGAGGCAGGAGAATCACTTGAACCCAGGAGGCAGAGGTTGCGTGAGCCAAGATCGCACCATTGCACTCCAGCTCTGGGCAATTGAGCGAGACTCTGTGTCAAAGGCTGGGCGTGGTGACTCACGCCTGTAATCCCAGCCTTTGGGAGGCCGAGGCAGGCAGATCACGAGGTCAAGAGATCGAGACCATTCTGGCCAACATGGTGAAACCCCGTCTCTACTAAAAATACAAAAATTAGCTGGGCTTGGTGGCATGCACCTGTGGTCCCAGCTACTTGGGAGGCTGAGACAGGAGAATTGCTTGAACCCTGGAGACAGGGGTTGCAGTGAGCTGAGATTGTGCCACTGCACTCCAGCCTGGTGACAGAGACTCCATCTCAAAAAAAAAAAAAAAAAAAAAAGATAGACAATCTCTCTGGTGGTGGTAATGCTATGGAAAAAAATAAGGGAGGGAAGGAGAGTGAGGAGTTCTGGGGGGAAGTTGTAACTTTAGAGCAGTGAGGGAAGGCCTCACTGAGCTCTTGGAATAAAGACCCAAAGAAGATGAGAACCAAGCTATTGAGATACCTGGGGAAAGAATGTTCTGGACAGAAAGAACAGCAAGGCCAAAGGCCCTGAGGTATGAGCATGACTAGAATTTTTAAGGATCATTAAGGATCAAAAACAGAATTGTTTTTGGAGAAGTGTGATGAGGTCAGAAAGGTGTGGAGATTGCAGTACAGTGGCACGATCATAGCTCACTACAGCCTCGAACTCCTGGGTTCAAACAATGTGGTTGGATTATTGCAGCAGCCTCCCAACTAGCTGTTCTGCTTCTCCCCTTTCCCACCTTCAGTCTGCTTTCCACACAGCAATCAGAAGAATCCTGTTAACATGGAATTCAGGTTATGATATCTCTCTGTTCAGAGCCCTCTAACAACTTTCCATCTCCCTCCTTACAGAAACCAAATTCAGCAGCCTACAAGACTTGGGAGGAGCCACAATCATGCCACTGTATTTCAGCCTGAGCAACAGAGCAAGACCCCATCTCAAGGAAAAAAAAATCCAACCACAGAAGGATGGTGCTTGCAGCAGTGTGGCCACAGTAGAAACAGGAGACAGACCTGTTGGACTGGAATGAAGGAAGATAGGGAAGAATTTGGGAGGAACAGTTTTGGTAGGAAGAGCAGGAGCTCAGTTTTGGGTAGGTAGAGTTTTCTGATAACCAGTAGACAAGTGAGATGTGGAGCTGGAAGTCGGTTCCATCAGTCTGGAGTTCAGGATAAAGATCAGTACTAGAGATGCAAATCTGGGAGGTATCAGCATGTTGCTAATATCTAAAGCCACAGGCCTGGATGGGATAACCAAGGGAGTAAAGAAGTAAGCAGAGATGGGAAAGCAAAGTTTAAGCCTTGAACACCTAGGCCACACCAGTGCTAACAGGTTTCAGGGAAGAGGAGGAACAGAACTATGGGTATTTTGGCCAGGTGAGGTGGCTCATGCCTGTAATCCCAGCACTTTGGGAGGCCAAGGTGGGTGGATCACCTGAGTTCAGGAGTCTGAGACCAGTCTAGCCAACATGGTGAAACCTCATCTCTAATAAAAATGCAAAAATTAGCTGGGCATGGTGGCAGGCACCTGTAATCCCAGCTACTCAGGAAGCTGAGGCAGGAAAATCGCCTGAACCTGGGAGGTGGAGGATGCAGTGAGCCGAGATGACACCACTGCACTCTAGCCTGCGCAACAGAATGAGACTGTCTAAAAAAAGAAAAAAAAAAAAAAGAATTATGGGTATTTTGACTTTGCTTCTCAAACTAGGCCTTTATTGATGGATCTTTCACTTATCAGATAATACTTTATCCTCTTAAGAGGTATACCATATTAAGGAACTAATTATTATTGGTTTAGGCTCAATCTCCTTGGGTAATAATAATTGCTACACTTTATCAAACCACGTGCCTGGCATGGTGCTGGCACTTCATCTATGATTTCATTTAATCCTCGTAATAACTATATGACATTATCCCCTTTTTTTTGAGATGGAGTCTCGCTCTGTCGCCAGGCTGGAGTGCAGTGGCACAATCTCGGCTCACTGCGACCTCCGCCTCCCCAGCTCAAGCAATTCTTCCACCTCAGCCTCCCAAGTAGCTGGGACAATAGGCACGTGCTACCACACCCAGCTAATTTTTGTATTTTTAGTAGAGACAGGGTTTCACTATGTTGGCCAGGATGGTCTTGATCTCTTGACCTCATGACCACCTTCCTCAGCCTCCCAAAGTGCTGGATTACAGGCATGAGCCACTAGCCTGGTCGATATTATCCCCTTTTATAGTTGCTTTTTGTTTTTTTGAGACGGAGTCTTGCTCTTTCACCCAGGCTGAAGTGCAGTGGCGCGATCTCGGCTCACCGCAACCTCCGCCTCCACCTACACCTCCAGGGTTCAAGCAATTCTCCTGCCTCAGCCTCCTGAGTAGCTGAGATTACAGGCTCACACCACCACGCTCAGCTAATTTTTTGGTAGTTTTAGTAGAGACGGGGTTTCAGCATCTTGGCCAGGCTGGTCCCGAACTCCTGACTTCAGGTGATCCACCCACCTCGGCTTCCCAAAGTGCTGGGATTACAGGCGTGAGCCACCACTCCCAGCCTCCCCTTTTATAGTTAAGGAAACCAGAGCCCAGAAAGGTTAAGTAACTTGCCACAGCTGAAAAGTGAAGGCTGAAGAAATGTAACAATTAGAGGTCTTGTTCTTCCCCATATTTCTTCTCTTTTCTAGCTTTAGTGAAGATGTCAGATCCTGAGGTGCTGCAAGGTTATAGCTCAAGTGTATCCTTGCTGGGTGTGTAGTCTTAATTACTCAGGAGACTGATGTGGGAGGATGGCTTGGGCCCAGTAGTTCCTGGCCAGTCTGGGCAACAAATTGAGACTCTGTCTCAATATAAAAATAAAAACAGTCCAGGCACAGTGGCTCACACCTGTAATCCCAACA
Source organism: Pongo abelii (assembly GCF_028885655.2). Taxonomy (NCBI): domain Eukaryota; kingdom Metazoa; phylum Chordata; class Mammalia; order Primates; family Hominidae; genus Pongo; species Pongo abelii. Next base: position 104,511,821 of record NC_085928.1, read on the forward strand.
CTTTGGGAGGCCAAGGTAGGAGAGGATTGCTTGAGCCCAGGAGTTCCAGACCAGCCTGGGCAACATAAGGAGACGCCATTTCTACAAAAAATTTAAAACTTGCCCAATGTGGTGGCACACACTTGTGGTCCCAGCCATTTGAGAGGCTGAAGTGGGAGGACCACTTAGGCCCAGGAGGTCAAGGCTGCAGTGAGCCACTGCACTACAGCCTGGGTGACAGATTAAGACCCTGACTCAAAAAACAAACAAGGCCAGGCATGGTGGCTCATGCCTGTAATCCCAGCACTTTGGGAGGCCGAGGTGGGCGGATTGCCTGAGGTCGGGAGTTCGAGACTAGCCTGATCAACATGGAGAAACCCCATCTCTACTAAAAATACAAAATTAGCTGGGCGTGGTGGCACATGCCTGTAATCTCAGCTCTTGGGAGGCTAAGGCAGGAAAATCGCTTGAACCCGGGAGGAGGAGGTTGCGGTGAGCCGAGATCGCACCATTGCACTTCAGCCTGGGCAACAAGAGCGAAACACCGTTTCAAAAAAAAAAAGTGGATTAAAACAAAGTTTTAAGTAATAACCTAAGATGTTTTAGTAAGTACCCACCATGATTTGCTCTGCGAGAATGTCTTAGGCACAAGTCTTAGCGAGAAATATATGAGCTATATGGCCACTTGCTTAGCTAAGTAGATGTAATACTTCCAGATGATAGTAGTACTATCTGGTGGAGCTGATGTGCTTAACAGGAATAGTAAGACTCTGGAAGAAATTCTGAGGTAAACATGGAGACTGTCAAGAACTAGTTAGGCAGAAAACTTTAAATCTGGTCAGGTGCAGTGGCTCACACCTGTAATCCCAGCACTTTGGGAGGCCGAGGTGGGCAGATGTGGATCACGAGGTCAGGAGATTGAGACCATCCTGGCCAACATGGTGAAAACCCGTCTCCACTAAAAATACAAAAATTAGGCTGGTTGCAGTGGCTCACACCTATAATCCCAGCACTTCGGGAGGCTGAGGCGGGTGGATCACTTGAGGTCAGGAGTTCGAGATCAGCCTGGCCAACATGGTGAAACCCCGTCTCTACTAAAAATACAAAAATTGACTGGGCGCAGTGGCTCATGCCTGTAATCCTAGCACTTTGGGAGGCTGAGGCGGGAGGATCACAAGGTCAAGAGATTGAGACCATCCTGGCCAACACGGTAGAACCCCGGCTCTACTAAAAATAAAAAAATTAGCTGGGTGTGGTGGTGCACGCCTGTAGTCCCAGCTACTTGGGAGGCTGAGGCAAGAGAATCGCTTGAACCTGGGAGGCTGAGGTTGCAGTGAGCCAAGATAGTGCCACTGCACTCCAAACTGGGTGATAGAGCAAGACTTTATCTCAAAAAAACAAAACAAAACAAAAAACTGGCCGGGCGCAGTGGCTCATACCTGTAATCCCAGCACTTTGGGAGGCCGAGATGGGTGAATCACGAGGTCAGGAGTTCGAGACCAGTCTGACCAACATGGTGAAACATGTCTCTACTAAAAATACAAAAATCACAAAAATTTGCCAGGCGTGGTGGCGCGCACCTGTAATCCCAGCTACTCTGGAGACTGAGGCAGTAAAATCGCTTGAACCCGGGAGGCGGAGGTTGCAGTGAGCTGAGATTGCATCACTGCACTCCAGCCTGGGCAACAGAGCAAGACTCCGTCTCAAAAAAAGAAAACAACTTTAAATTTGTCTTCTGGGCGGGGCGTGGTGGCTCATGCCTGTAATCCCAGCACTTTGGGAGGCTGAGGCGGGTGGATCACGAGGTCAGGAGTTCAAGACCAGCCTGGCCAAGATGGTGAAACCCTGTCTCTACTAAAAATACAAAAATTAGCTGGGCATGATGGTAGGTACCTGTAATCCCAGCCACTCGGGAGGCTGAGGCAGAGAACTACTTGAACCCAGGAGGCAGAGGTTGCAGTGAGCTGATATGGCGCCACTGCACTCTAGCCTGGGTGATAGAGAGAGACTTCATTTGAAAAAAATAAGTAAATTAAATTAAATTAATTTGTCTTCTATGGAGATGAATTCTATAGGGTGTAACTTCAAATTAATGAAATATAGGCAGGATATTAGCCAGGTATGGTGGCTTATGCCTGTAATCCCAGTACTTTGGGAGGCCAAGATGGGAAAATTGCTTGAGGCCAAGAGTTTGATACCAGCCTTGTCAACATAGCATAGTGAAACCACCATCTCTAAAAAAAATAGAAAAAGAAAAAGAAAAAGGAAAGGAACATAGCCAGGACATTTCTGTACCAAGCAGAGAATGTTGTATCTTGACTTAAACTCTCCTTCCTTCCTTCCTTCCTCCCTCCCTTCCTTCCTTCCTCCCTCCCTTCCTTCCTTCTTCCTTGACTTTCTCCTTCTTGTTGTCCATGATCATGGCTCACTTCAGACTTGATCTCCTGGGCTCAAGTAATTCTTCCTGCTTCAGCCTCTGGAGTAATTGGGATTAGAAAGCTGTGCCACCAAGCCCAGCTCATGGCTCAAACACTTATAGTGTAATAATTAGAGAAAACAACTGTATAAATGATTCTTGCCCTAAGGGAGGGAACTTGGACTTCTGAGCTAATGAGGAGATAAAATACTGAGTGACCTGTGGAGACCTGGAGACTCTCAGTTAAGGAATAGGGCATTTTCCTATGTCCTTACCTAAAAGTGGGGGACATGGGGGTGAGAAAGATTCCCTTAGACTATGTGCAAGAACTTGATAGCCGTATGCAAAGCCATCTTCAGTGAAAGGCCACAGCTTTGTCACCATGTCAGTCACAGGCCAGTGTTGTGGAAGCAGGCTACAGGTGGCAGCCATCTGAGACTGGAAGAAAAGCCCAGGGGCGGAGCTCTACCCTAACTCCAGCGTAGGGCTTAGAGAGGAACAGGACATTGCCCCCAGGTGCTTGTGGAGCAGCAGGGAAAGTCAGAGGAGTGATTTGACTTTTTTTTTCATCCTATTAACTGTTGGGAGAATTAACCATAAGGCTGTAAAGTGAATTAATTGCTTCAGAAAAAAACATGAGCAGTGGTGCCAATGCCTAATTTTACTTTTTAAAACCATCTCTAAAAATAAGGGTCTTTTGGGAGAGCCTGTTGACTGTTTTCCTGTTGTTTTTATTGCTTTGCGTCTAGGAAATTACAAACAATGATTCTTTGCAATGGTAAATCACCTGGGGAGCTTTTAAAACAATAGTGATGCCTGGCTCCCCAACACTCCACCCTACTCTAAATTCAATTAAATCAAAATCTCTAGGGCTGGTGTCCAGGCATTAGCTTTTTTGTTGTTGTTTTTGAGACAGGGTCTCTCTCTGGTGCTCAGGCTGGAGTGCAGGGCATGATCATGGCTCACTAAAGCCTCGACCTCCTGGGATCCCACTTCAGCCTCCCGAGTAGCTGGGACTACAGGCACGCGCCATCAAGCCTGGCTAGTTTTTGTATTTTTAGTAGAGATGGGGTTTCACCATGTTGGCCAGGCTGGTCTGGAACTCCTGACCTCAAGTGATCCGCCCACCTCGGTCTCCCAAGTGTTGGGATTACAGGCGTGAGCCACCTCGCCTGTCCTAGTTTTTTTTTGTTGTTGTTGTTTTTTAAAGCTTCCCGGTTTATTCTGTGTGCCGTCAGAGTTGAGAACTACCGTTCTAGAGCATTATACTGATACATTAAAACGTGGCTACAAATGTTTTTAGAAACAATTAGTGCGACTTTTGCGCATGCCCACATCCTTTACAGCCTGTGTGGCTGGGCCCACTAATGACATTTATCCAGTCCCCCAAATTTGCACTGTCCTTCCATAATCAGTGGGAGAAACAATCCTAACGTCCCTTTCTCTCCATTGAAATGAACTGCTAGCTGGCTCGGACGGAGAGGCCCAGAATCCAGGTCTGCGGTCTGCGCGGGACTCTAGACTCGGAGGAGGCGCCCAGGCCCCTAGAAGGCGAGGTCGGAAGAGGCAATCCCGGACCCGGGTCAGGACCTGCCCACGGCTCTGCTGGGACGAGGAACCCAGAACCAGTCCCGCGGCGCCGCAGGCGGCCGAACGCTAAGGACTACATTTCCCACAATGCACCCCGGGGGCGGGCCGAGTCGGGCTGAGCGGCTGGAGCTGGGCCTTGGCCGCGAGAGGCCGGCGAAAGCTGTCTTCCTGCACCGGCGGCCGGGTGAGGGCGGTGGGAGGGCGCGGTGCCTGCGCTGTGGCCATGTCTGTGTACGCAGGGGGCCGGGGCCCCGCGAAGTTGTGCCCTGAGGCCGGCCCCGGCTGGACACCCTTACCCCTCCAGGGGTCCGGCAGAGGGCAGTGACCGGCACCTTCTGTGCGTCCTGGGCCCCTCTGAGAAACAGGTGAGTTGACTGCCAGCCCACGTGGCCTGGAGGCACCTAGAGACTGGAGAGCTGTCATCTTTGGAGAGAGGGGCTTGAAGACGGGGGCCTCCAGCCATCAACGCTATCGTTTGCAATGGGAAGACTGTGTCTCCCTGGGGTCCCTCAGCCGGCTAGCCCCCAGCTGGGGAATACAAAAGGCGAGATCTGGAACCCATCCTTTGGCTGGGAGGGCGAGGTCCGGTAGGGGGCAGTGGCCAGGTAGGACTCTCCCCACCTCCCCACCCCCGCCCCGCCAACAAACGTACACATATTCGGCTGGTAGAGTCCTCTCAAAAAGCAACAGAGGTGACTGGGATGAGCGAGGCAGCACCTGGAAGGGGCTTGGGACTTTGCTTTGTTGTTTTTAGACGGAGTTTCACTCTTGTTGCCCAGGCTGGAGTGCAGTGGTGTGATCTCAGCTCTCTGCAACCTCCACCTCCCAGGTTCAAGTGATTCTCCTGCCTCAGCCTCCCGAGTAGCTGGGATTACAGGCATGCACTGCCACGCCCAGCTAATTTTTTGTATTTTTGTAGTAGAGACGGGGTTTCACCATGTTGGCCAGGCTGGTCTCGAACTCCTGACCTCAGGTGATCTGCCTGCCTCAGCTTCTCAAAGTGCTGGGATTACAGGCATGAGACACTGCGCCTGACTGGACTTTGCACCAGTTTGCCTGGTGCAACTGGGTTGTCCCTTGTACTGGATGAGCCACCCTTTCTGGGCGCAAGTTTGCAGAGGGAGAGTGAGCACCCTTTGTCAGGGAGGGAAGTAACCGCCAGAAGTGACAAGGACCAGACTGTGATCTCAGCATGGAGTAGGCATCCTGCTAAAGCAGCCATAGCACAGCCTCACCTGGGCCTTGTCTGCTACACATCCTGTATCCTGGCACCTCCTTCCCAGACAGACCGCTCCAAAGGGTTAAGGTGAAATGAAATGCTATCCAAGCAAGAAGAGGGAGCAGGAGTGGTAGGGAGTCAGTAGGGAGGGGCTCCTGAAGGCCTTCTCTGCTCCAAGGCTGCCTGAGTGAGAGAGGCACACTAGAAGGGCTGATTGAGCCAATTTGTTTGGTGACATTGCTCACAGGCATAGCAGGGCACTTCTAGGAAAAGCAAGGCCTGGGGCTTCTAGAGGGGTTGTCTGAGAAGGGTTCCCTGAGAAGGGGCATCTGGGGCTGGTTCTAAGAGACCTCCTTTGCCTAACTTCTTCAATTCTAGCCTCCCAGGAGCTTCAGTTGCACAGTTGTGGCTCCAATGGGGGTTGGGGTGGATTTTGCTGTGATTCACTCAGCCTCCCTGTCTGAGTTTCCAGAGTAAGTATTCAGAGAGCTGTTTGCTTCATCAGGCCTCTGGCTGGACCCCAGACTGACCTAGGAGATGCTGAGATACTGTATGATCTCAGGTGGCAGAGAACTATTGTGAAGGAAGCATCCACTAGCTCTGGCCAGCTGATCTGGCCCCCGCCAACCCTTCCCCCTGCAGGTACCATGCTGGGTACCACTCAGCCACACTGGGCTTAGTCAGCTAAAGCCCACAAGGGATCAGTGGAGAGTGGGCCCTGAGGACAGAATAAGTAAGCTATGGTAGACCTTATTTGAGTCTTTGAACCAAAAGTGCAACGTCACAGAGCAGTAGCATGTGGCAGACCAAGGAGTTTTTTGTTTTTTGTGGGTTTTTTTTTTTTTGAGATGGAGTTTCGATCTTTTGCCCAGGCTGGAGTGCAATGGCGTGATATCAGCTCACTGCAACCTCTGCCCCCTGGGTTCAAGTGATTCTCCTGCCTGAGCCTCCTGAGTAGCTGGGATTATAGGCGCCTGCCACCACACCTGGCTAATTAAGGAGTTTAATTTAGGAGAGACTTCCAAGAGTAGCAGAGAGCCAGTTGTCTCTTCCTGTAACTCCAGAGCCAGTGAACAACCAGTTAGCCTGGAGGAACTCCCAGCTGTCTATAAGACAGCTCTTTGACCTGACTCCCAACTGTCTATACGATAGCCCTAGCCTGAAGGTGAGTCGCTTCAGGCTAGGGCCCACCTGGCTTTGCAAGGTCAGAAGCATATTTGCCCATATGCCACTGTAGGCTGGGCAAAATCTCAGAGGCCTGATTTACATGGCACAGACCACTGTATTCATGTGGTATTATAAGTGCAGTCACACATGGACTGAATGCTAAGTAAGAGTAATCAGGATGTGCTAATGGGAGCAACTGAGTATGTAATCAAATTACATGGATTATTTCATTTAATCTTCCCACAACCCAAGGAATCAATACTACCATCCCGTTTTATAAATGAGAAAACTGAGACCAGGCCAGGTTAATCCAGGTCCCTCTAACTTCAGAGCCATTGTTCCTGAACACCTGACTACTACCAGTGATAAGTCTTCCCCACAGGCAGGGGTTTCCAGAGGCCACATCATAGGTGTGACAGAGCTGGGCATTCTTCAGAGATCTTTCAGTTTTCCCTTCCATTTTTCTTTTTTAATTGCCTGAGGGATAAAAACACAAGTTCGGCTGGGCGCGGTGGCTCATGCCTGTAATCCCAGCACTTTGGGAGGCCGAGGCCAGTGGATCACCTGAGGTCAGGAGTTTGAGACCAGCCTGGCCAACATGGTGAAACCCCATCTCTACTAAAAATACAAAAATTAGATGGACATGGTGGTACACACCTGTAATCCCAGCTACTCGGGAGGCTGAGGCACAAGAATTGCTTGAACCCAGGAGGCAGAGGTTGCAGTGAGCCAAGATCACGCCACTGCACTCCAGCCTGGGCGACAGAATGAGACTCCATCTAAAAAAAAAAAAAAAAAAAAAAAATCTCCCTCCCAAAGATGTTTGTTGGCTGGATGTGGTGGCTCACACCTGTAATCCCAGCACTTTGGGAGCCCTAGGAGAGAGGATCTTCAGCTCAGGAGTTTGAGAACAGCCTGGACAACATACTGAGACCCCATCCCTACAAAAATAAAAATTAAAAAATTAGCCAGGCGTGGTGGCACGTGCCTGTAGACTCAGGTACTCAGGAGGCTGAGGTGGAAGGATCACTTAAGCCTGAGAGGCCAGGGCTACAGTTAGCTGTGATCGCATCACTGCACTCCAGCCTGGGTGACAGAGTGAGATTCTGTCTCAAAAAAAAAAAAAAAAAAATAGAACTCCTCCGGCATGTGGCTTAAAGCCATACTGAAATTTGTGGCAGGTCACAGGGTAACCTTCAATCCAGAGAAATAAAGCAGGGCAAGAGGGGTAAGGAGCAGGGATATTGATAAGGTAATGCTTGAGCAGCAACCTGAAGGAAGTGAGGGACTGAGTCACATAAATAACTAGCCCAGGCAATGGAGTAGGTGAAGTGGGGTGCAGGGTGAAAGTTCAACAAGAGCAAAGTTCTAAAGTTAAAGAGTGCCCAGGAGGCTTAAGGAAAGCCAGGAGGCCACTGTGGCTGGGCTGAATCACAGTTAATGGGGAAAAAGCATAAGAGATGAGGTCAAAGAAGTAATGGGGAAGGAGTTATGTTGAGTGGGGCCTTGTGCACCACTGTGAGGAAATTGGCTTTCTCACTGAGTAAGGTGGGACCATTACAGAGTTGTGAGCAGAGGAACTGCATGACCTGAGTTCTGTATCAAGAGAATCACTTTGCTGTAAGAAGCACAGATTATGCAGGGACAAGGGCAGAAGAGGGGAGACTGGATAGGAGACTACTGCAACAATCTCCTAGAGAGACACTGGTGGCTTTGACCACAGTGGTAGTTGTGGAGGTGACAAGTGATCAGATTCTGGATATAGGCATTTCCCACTTAACATCAGTAATCTGTTTCATGAAAATTGGACATTCTGTGTGAAATCTTTAACTTAATATATTTTCCATTGATTGATTGATTGAGACAGGGTCTTGCTCTGTTGCCCAGGCTGGAGTACAGTGGCACAATCACAGACCACTGCAGCCTTGACCTCCAGTACTCAAGCGATCCTCCCACCTCAGCCTCTTAAGTAGGTGGGACTACAGGCATGAGCTGCCCCACCCAGCTAATTTTTTATTTTGTAGAGACAGGGTCTCACTATGTGAGCCAGGCTGGCACTCAGTAATTTTCTATCAGTTCTATTTGGAATGTAATTTGAAGCTTTAAATGCACATTACTTTGTTAAAAATATAGATAAGATTTTAATGATGTAAATATACATATTTTCTGTATAAACATACACTGGGCCAGGTGTGGTGGCTGACACTTGTAATCCCAGTACTTTGGGAGGCTGAGGAAGGCAGATCACTTGAGTCAAGGAGTTTGAGACCAGTTTGGGCAACATAAGGAGACCTTGTCTCTACAAAAAATTAAAAAATTAGCCAGGCATGGTGGCACATGCCTGTGGTCCCAGCTACTTGGGAGGCTGAGGTGGGAGGATCACTTGGGCCTGGGAGGTTGAGGCTACAGTGAACCGTGATCACACTATTGCACTTTGGCCTGGGTGGCAGAGTGAGACCCTGTCTCAATAGATAAATAAATAAACATAAGCTGAATCAATATAAATTTGGTATATTAGTTAACTATTGCTGTGTAACAAATTATGCCAAAACTTAGCAGCTTAAAACGACAATATTTATTATCGCATACAGTTCTTGTGGGTCAAGAATTTGGGAGTGGCTTAACTGGATGGCTCAAGCTCAGGGTCTCTTATTACGTTGAAGTCATCTGAAGGTTTGACTGGGCCTAGATGATCTGCTTCTGAGATGACTCACTCATGACTAGCAAGTTGGTACTGGCTGTTCACAGGAGGTCTCAGTTCCTTGCCATGAAGTTCTCTCCATAGAGCTGCTTACATGTCCTTACAACATGGCTGATGGCTTTTCCTAGAGGGAGTGATCCAAGAGAACAAGGCAGAAGCCACAATGTCTTTTATGACCTAGCCTCAGAAGTCACACATTGTTTTTTCATTTTTTTTTTTTTGAGACGGGGTCTGCTCTGGCACCCAAGCTGGAGTGCAGCAGTGCAATCTCAGCTCACTGCAACCTCTGCCTCCCCCCGGGGTTCAAGTGATTCTCATACCTTAGCCTCCCAAGCAGTTGGGATTACAGGCACCCGTCATGACACCTAGGTAATTTTTGTATTTTTAGTAGAGATGGGGTTTCACCATGTTGTCCAGGCTGGTCTCAAACTCCTGACCTCAAGTGATCTGCCCATCTTGGCCTTCCAAAGTGCTGGGATTACAGACATAAGCCACTGTCCCCAGCCACACATTGTTATTTACACAGTGTCCTATTGGTTGCATAGGTCAGCCCTGCTCAGTGTGGAAAGGGAGTATGCAAAGTCATGCATAGCAGGAGTTGAGGATCACTAGAGACCATCTTGAAGGCTGACAACCAAGCTGGATATTAAAAACAAAAAGGCATTCTATGGTGAAAATGTTAACTAGAGACATTTTGCTGGATGTGCCTGTATTCTGAAATAGAACTGACAGGATTTGCTGATGGTTTGGTATATGAGGTGTGGGGAAAAAAAAGGCATAAAGGATGACTCCAAGGTTTTTTTTTTTTTTTTCCCCTATGAGACAGAGTCTCGCTCTGTCGCCCAGCCTGGAGTACAACGGCACGATTTCGGCTCACTGCAACCTCTGCCTCTCCAGTTCAAGCGATTCTCCTGTCTCAGCCTCCTGAGTAGCTGGGACTACAGGCACATGCCACCATGCCCGGCTAATTTTTTGTATTTTTAGTAGAGACGGGGTTTCACCGTGTTAGCCAGCAAGGTCTCGATCTCCTGACCTCATGATCTGCCTGCGTCGGCCTCCCAAAGTGCTGGGATTACAGGTGTGAGAAACCGTGCCTGGCCGACTCCAAGGTTTTTCACCAAACAACTGAAAGGATGAGATTGTCTTTCTTGGCCAGGTGTGGTGGCTCACACCTGTAATCCCAGCACTTTGGGAGGCCAAGGTGGGCAGATCACAAGGTCAGGGGTTTGAGACTAGCCTGGCCAACATGGTGAAACCCTGTCTCTACTAAAAATACAAAAATTAGCCAGTGTGGTAGCACATGCCTGTAGTCCCAGCTACTCGGGAGGCTGAGGCATGAGAATCGCTTGAACCCGGGAGGTGGAACTGAGATTGCGCTGTTGCACTCCAGCCTGGGCAACAGAGCAAGACTGTCTCAAAAAAAAAAAAGAGAGATTGTCTTTCTTTTGTTCTTTCTTTCTTTCTTTCCTTCCTTTCCCTCCTTTCCCTCCTTCCCCTCCTTCCCCTTCCTTCCTTCCTTCCTTCCTTTCTTCCTTCCCTCCCTCCCTTCCTTCCTTCCTTCCCTCCCAGAGTCTCGCTCTGTCACCCAGGGTGGAGTGTGGTGGCATGATCTAAACTTCCGCCTCCCAGGTTCAAGCTGGAGTGCAGTGGCGCGATCTCAACCTCTGCCTCCCAGGTTCAAGCGATTCTCCTGCCTCAGCCTCCCCGGGTAGCTGGGATTACAGGCATGCGCCACCACACCCGGCTAATTTTTTGTATTTTTCATAGAGATGGGGTTTCACCGTGTTAGCCAGCATGGTCTCGATCTCCTGACCTCATGATCTGCCTGCCTCGGCCTCCCAAAGTGCTGGGATTACAGGTGTGAGAAACCGTGCCCGGCCGACTCCAAGGTTTTTCACCAAACAACTGAAAAGATGATATTGTCTTTCTTGGCCAGGTGTGGTGGCTCACACCTGTAATCCCAGCACTTTGGGAGGCCAAGGCGGGCGGATCACCAGGTCAGGGGTTTGAGACCAGCCTGGCGAACATGGTGAAACCCTGTTTCTACTAAAAATACAAAGATTAGCCAGTGTGGTGGCACATGCCTGTAGTCCCAGCTACTCGGGAGGCTGAGGCACGAGAATTGCTTGAACCCGGGAGGTGGAACTGAGATCACACTGTTGTGGTGAGCTGAGATCGCGCCGTTGCACTCCAGCCTGGGCAACAGAGCAAGACTGTCTCAAAAAAAAACAAAACAAAAAGAAATTGTCTTTCTTTCGTTCTTTCCTTTCTTTCCTTCCTTCCTTGCTTCTTTCCTTTCTTCTTTTCCTTCCTTTCTTCCATTCCTTCCTTTCCCTCCTTCCCCTCCTTCCCCTTCCTTCCTTCTTTTCTTCCTTCCCTCCTTCCTTCCTTCCCTCTTTCTTTCCCTCCCTCCCTCCTTTCCTCCTTCCTTCCTGCCTTGACAGAGTCTCGCTCTGTCACCCAGGATGGAGTGTGGTGGCACGATCTCAACCTCCGCCTCCTGGGTTCAAGCTGGAGTGCGGTGGTGCGATCTCAACTCTGCCTCCTGGATTCAAGCAATTCTCCTGCCTCAGCCTCCCGGGGTAGCTGGGATTACAGGCACATGCCACAACACCTGGCTAATTTTTTTATTTTTAATAGAGACGGGGTTTCACTGTGTTAGCCAGGATCGTCTCAATCTCCTGACCTTGTGATCTGCCCACCTCGGCCTCCCAAAGTGCTGGGATTACAGGCGTGAGCCACTGTACCCGGCCGTCTTTCTTTCTTTCTTTCTTTTTTTTTTTTTGAGACAGAGCTTTGCTCTTATTGCCCAGGCAATGGCGTGATCACGGCTCACTGCAACCTCTGCCTCATGGGTTCAAGTGATTTTCCTGCCTCAGCCTCCCAAGTAGCTGGGATTACAGGCATGCACCACCACACTCAGCTAATTTTGTATTTTTAGTAGAGATGGGGTTTCACCATGTTGGCCAGGCTGGTCTTGAACTCCTGACCTCAGGTGATCCACCCACCTCGGCCTCCCAAAGTGCTAGGATTACAGGCATGAGCCACTATGCCCAGCCATGAAATTGTCTTTTACTGAGATGGTGAAAACTCTGGGAGAAGTGGTAAGTGCCTGTAGTCCCTGCTACTCGGGAAGCTGAGGCAGGAAGTTCACTTGAGCCCAGGAATTTGAGGCTGTAGTGCATGGTGGGGTGGTGGTTACACCTGTGAATAGCCACTGCACTCCAGACTTGGTGACAGAGCAAGACCCCATCTCTTAAAAAAAAAAAAAAGTGCTACCACGCCCGGCTAATTTTTTGTATTTTTAGTAGAGATGGGTTTCCCGTGTTAGCCAGAGTGGTCTTGATATCCTGACCTGGTGATCTGCCCACCTCAGCCTCCCAAAGGGCTGGGATTACAGGCGTGAGCCACCACACCTGGCCTTTTTTTCTTTTTAAAGACAAGGTCTCTACCGGCCAGGCGTGGTGGCTCAGGCCTGTAATCCCAGCACTTTAGGAGGCTGAGGCGGGCGGATCATGAGGTCAGGAGGTGGAGACCATCTTGGCTAACATGGTGAAACCTCGTCTCTACTAAAAAATACAAAAAATTATCTGGGTGTGGTGGCGGGCTACTCGTGAGGCTGAGGCAAGAGAATGGCGTGAACCCAGGAGGCGGAGCTTGCAGTGAGCTGAGATCGCGCCACTGCACACCAGTCCAGGTGACAGAGCGAGACTCCATCTCAAAAAAAAAAGACAGGGTCTCACTCTTATTGCCGAGGCTGGAGTGCGGTGGCACGATCTTGGCTTATTGCAAGCTCTACCTCCCGGGTTCCAGTGATCCTCCCACCTTAGCCTCCTGAGTAACTGGGACCATAGACACGTGCCACCACGCCTGGCTAATTTCTGTATTTTTGTAGAGGCAGGGTTTGCCATATTGCCCAGGCTGGTCTTGAACTCCTGGGCTCAAGTAATCTGCTTGCTTTGGCCTCCCAAAGTGCTAGGATTACAGGTGTGAGCCACCACACCTAGCCAGGAGCAACTTTTTAAGGAGATGACCTTTTTTTTTTTTTTTTTGAGACAGAATCTGGCTCTGCCACCCAGGCTAGAGTGCAGTGGTGCGATCTCGGCTCACTGCAACCTCCGCCTCCCATATTCAAGCCATTCTCCTGCCTCAGCCTCCTGAGTAGCTGGGATTACAGGCGTGTGCCACCACACCCGGCTAATTTTCATATTTTTAGTAAAGATGGGGTTTCACCAGGTTGGCCAGGCTGGTCTCAAACTTCTGACCTCTTGATCCACCCTCCTCGGCCTCCCAAAGTGCTGGGATTACAGGCGAGAGCCACCGCGCCTGGCCAGGAGATGGCCTTTTTAAGGAGTTCAGTTTGAGGCATATAACCTTGAGATAACATGAAGTAGACAGTTAAATGTGTGTGCCTCTTTAAGTTAGAAAAGAGACTGGGGCTGGAGATTAAAAAAAAAAAATTATTAATATGTAGAGGGAATTTAAAACCATGAGACCAAATGAGATCACCAAGGGATTGAGTGAAGACAGAGAAGAGGTCCAAAGACTGAATTCTGTGCCCCTTTACAGTAAGAACTGCAAAAAGGACTCAGAAGGAGTAGTCCATGAGGTCAGAAGAGAGCCAAGAAAGGAGTGGTGTGCCATAAAAGAGGAGAAAATGTTTCAAGAGAGAGGAAATAACCAAATTATCTATTGTTTATGGGTGAAGTAAGATGATCCTGGAGGTCGTTGCTGACCTTGATGGGAGCAGAGGTGAGATTCTATTCAGAACTGGTTTAGAGAGAATGGGAGAAATGGAGAGGCTATGGCAGAGACAATTCCTGCTTTCCAGATATCCATGAGCTCCATATATTTCCCAGTCCCTCTGGCCACATCACTGGTTCTGGCCAATGTGAGCTACGAAGTATTTAAGAGCTGGTACATGATCCTCCATCTCTGTCTTCCCCTGCCAGGTGATGTGGAAGGCATGTGTTCCGAATGGCTTCTATAGGGTGCTAGTGGCTTGGATTCCTGAATCATTGCTTGGAAGGGAGCTACTCTGAATTGCTACCAGTCCCACAGTAGATTTTGTGTGAGCAAAAAATAGGTCTTTGGGGCTGGGTGCGGTGGCTCATGCCTGTAATCCCAGCACTTTGGATCTGCCAAGGTGGGCGGATCACCTGAGGTCAGGATCACCTGAGACCAGCCTGGCCAACATAGTGAAACCCCGTTTCTACTAAAAATACAAAAATTATCCAGGTGTGGTGGTGAGCGCCTGTAATCCCAGTTGCTTGGGAGGCTGAGGTAGGAGCATTTTTTGAACCCAGGAGTCAGAGGTTGCAGTGAGCCGAGATGGCGCTGCTGCACTCCAGCCTGGGTGACAGAGTGAGACTCCGTCTCAAAAAATAAAAAAAGATCTTTGGGTATAAAACCTCTAGCATTTGGCATCCATTTTTTACACAGAATAGTCTAGCCTACTGACTAATGCAAACTCCAAATATTATTTGCCATTTTGAGGGGGTTTGTTTGTTTTTTTATAAAGGGCAACAGAAAAATGGGTTGATAGCTAGTGGGGAATGTAGAGTTAAGGAAAGGTTTGTTTTAACTTTGAAGTAAAACAAACATATAGAAAAGTTCACAAATCATAAGTATAGCCCAATGAATTATTACAAAGTGAACACCCCCAAAGGAGGGTGTTTTTTGTTTGGTTTTTGTTTTTGAGACAGGATCTCACTCCCTTTACCCAGGCTGGAGTGCAGTGGTGTGATCACCACTCACTGCAGCCTGGACCTCCTGGGATCAGGTGATTCTCCCACCTCATCCTTCCAAGTAGCTGGGACTGTAGGTGCATGCCACCACACCTGGTTAATCTTTTGTACTTTTTGTAGAGATGGGGTTTTACCATGTTGCCTAAGATGGTCTCAAACTCCTAGGCTCAAGTGCTTTGCCCACCTAGGCCTCCCAAAGTGCTAGGATGACAGGCATGACCCACCAAG
The DNA here is from genome assembly GCF_028885655.2 of Pongo abelii. NCBI lineage: Eukaryota > Metazoa > Chordata > Mammalia > Primates > Hominidae > Pongo > Pongo abelii. The sequence goes on from NC_085928.1 coordinate 104,526,868, forward strand.
CCCTGCTGGGAGGGGGTTTTGAAGACAAGAAATATCACCATATTGGTAATGGATAAGGGAGAAGGGGAAACTGATGAGGAAGGACAGCTGCTGAAGCCATGTACCTGAGTAGGTGAGAGGGGCTGGGATCTGGTGTACACATGGAGGAGTTAGCCTCTATGGAGCATGAACAGCTCATCTTTAGTAAGAAGAGGGGACCAGGCACGGTGGCTCATGCCTGTAATCCCAGCACTTTGGGGGGCTGAGGCAGGTGGATCATTTGATGTCAGGAGTTTGAGACCAGCCTGGCCAACATGGTGAAACCCCGTCTCTACTAAAAATACAAACATCTTCCGGGCAAAGTGGTGGGTGCTTGTAATCCCAGCTACCTGGGAGGCTGAGGCAGGAGAATCGCTTGAATCTGGGAGGTGGAGGTTTTGGTGAGCCAAGATTGTGCTCCTGCACTCCAGTCTGGGCCACAGAGTGAGACTCTGTCTCAAAAAAAAAAAAAAAAAAAAAGAGGGAAGGCCTATTCTGGCAGATGAGGCAAGCTGGTGGTGGTAATCTCCGGAAGTTCTCTTTTTTTTTTTTTTTTTTTTTTTGAGACAGAGTTTCGCTCTTTTTGCCCAGGCTGGAGTGCAGTGGCGTGATCTCGGCTCACTGCAACCTCTGCCTCCCAGGTACAAGCAATTCTCCTGTCTCAGCCTCCCAAGTAGCTTGGATTACAAACATGTGCCACCACACCTGGCTAATTTTTTTTAATTTAGTAGATATGGGGTTTCACCATGTTAGTCAGGCTGGTCACGAACTCCTGACCTCAGGTGATCCACCCACTTTGGCCTCCCAAAGTGCTGGGATTACAGGCATGTGCTACCGCGCCTGGCCTTCTTGTTTTTTTTGAGACGCAATTTTGCTTTTGTTGCCCGGGCTGGAGTGTAATCTCGGCTCACTGCAACTTCCGCCTCCTGGGTTCAAGTGATTCACCTGCCTCAGCCTCCTGAGTAGCTGGGATTATAAGCATGCTCTACCATGCCCGGCTAATTTTTTGTATTTTTAGTAGAGACGGGGTTTCTCCATGTTGGCCAGGCTGTTCTCAAACTCCCGACCTCAGGTGATCTGCCCGCCTCGGCTTCCCAAAGTGCTGGGATTACAGGCACGAGCCACCACACTCGCCCCAGAAGTTCTCTTCCAACAACTTTTATCTTCTCAGTGAAATGGAAGGCAAGGTCATTTGCTGATAGTGGCTATGTGTATGCCCTGATGGTCATACTCCTATGTGTGTGCCCCACACAGAATAAAACCAAAGAAAGAAGGTTGGGGAGATAATTTGGGGATTTTCTAGGCCCCCAATCCCATCCATCAGGACACACCCATAGGGCACACACATAGGAGTATGACCATCAGGGAAGGAGATGATGGACGTTTGAAGAGAGAAAAGGTGTGAAGTTGACTAGAGGAGTAGGAAAGTGAGGAGACATAGAAATGTAGGGCATTCCGGCCAGGCGCGGTGGCTCACGCCTGTAATCCCAGCACTTTGGGAGGCTGAGGCGGGCAGATCACCAGGTCAGGAGATCAAGACCATTCTGGCTAACACAGTGAAACCCCGTCTCTACTAAAAATACAAAAAGAAATTAGCCGGGCGTGGTGGCGGGCACCTGTAGTCCCAGCTACTCGGGAGGCCGAGGCAGGAGAATGGCATAAACTGGGGAGGCAGAGCTTGCAGTGAGCCAAGATAGCGCCACTGTACTCCAGCCTGAGCGACAGAGCCAGACTCCATCTCAAAAAAGAAAAGAAAAGAAAAGAAATGTAGGGCATTCCAGGCCGGGTGTTGGCTCACACCTGTAATCCCAGGACTGTGGGAGGGAGGCCAAGGCAGGCAGATTGCTTGAGCCCAGGTGTTCGAGACCAGCCTGAGCAACATGGCAAAACCCTATTTCTACCAAAAAATACAAAAATTATCCATGCATCGTGGCTCACGCCTGTGTTCCCAGCTACTCAGGAGGCTGAGGTAGGAGGATCACTTGAGCCCAGATAGGCCTGGAAGCCCTGGCCACAACCCTGGTACTGTCAGGAGCAGCTTGCTCTTGGCCTGCACATGGGCAGACTCATCTCTCAGAGCCCACTCTGGCTTTTAGGATAGCTTTGGAATTACTGGTCTATGAGATTTACACGTGGCCTGTGTGTTCTTGCACAAGACTTAAACATACCCTAGTTTCCTTGGCATTCAGCATCCTGGGCCTTGTGGTGTTGCAGTGGTTGTTTTGGATTGCTCCTCTTAGTCTCAGTCCCAGAGGGGACCTCTGTGGATGCTACCACAGGTTCCTGTTGAGGGCATGCAGCCTCTTAGTTCCTCTGGCCCACTGTCTGACAAGGCAGCCTGTGCCTTTTCCTTCTGGGCTCTGACCCTTGCTGGGAACCATTACTCTTGATTGTCCTGATGGATGGGATTGGGGGCCTAGAAAATCCCCAAATTATCTCCCCAACCTTCTTTCTTTGGTTTTATTCTGTGTGGGGTGATGCTGTTGGCAGTGGTGCCCAACCCCCCATGTGCTCTGTGGTCCTTCAGGCTCAGTGCAGGAGTGGCCACCAGGCCAGCTATCAGGATACAGGCTCTGCTTCCCTGTCTGTTTGCACGTGGAGCTTCTGCAAAAGATTCAATTAAAGAAAGAATTACATAACTTAAAGGTGACAAAAAGAAGAGGTTGAAAATTAGTTCTTTGGGCACACACATAGGAGCTGCCTGACTGGAGCTATGCCAGGTCCAGAGAGAATGTTCTTGGACACAGACTGGTTGGCGCCACACAAATGCTACTACTGATGGTGATGCTATCTGTTTGGGACCACCCTTTTCGTGAACTTTTTTGAACACCTAGTCATTTGCCCAAGGTTACACAGCTAGGAGGGGACAAGAGCTCAGTTATTCCCATCAGACTCTGTGTTCTGGGATGCAGGCTCAGGTCTACTTTGCTCACACTAACACCAGTGCCTCCTGGGCCCCTGGCCTGCCTGCAGTGTTTGCCCCATGAGTCTCTGCCCTTCTAGTCCATCCAGCTAGATCCCTCTTTCTTAAAGGATTGGTACCTGGAATGGATCCCCTCAGGTGAACTGTATGTTGCCTGACAAGTGAGGATCCTTCAGCCTGCCATTGAAGGACCCTAGAGGCCAAATAAGCCTTGCTACCAGCCTCGGTGAGCCACCCAGCTAGCTCTGTTACCACTGACATTCACTTGTGGCCACCTCCACCTGGGCCTGGGGCTGTGGAAGGACAAGGAGATGCGGCTGAATCTATCCTGGCCATTACATGGGCACTGAGAGTTGTCATGTCTATAGTTGTTTTTAATTGTTAAGACAACTCCTTGTGCCAAATTCAAAAGGTACGAAAGGATATTTAGAGAAAAGCAGGGCTGCAGCCTGAAGACAAGCCTGTTGCCTGTGTCTCACTTCTTTCTCTGCAAACACCTAGATATCCAAAAAGAACTATTGGTCAACTCAGTTAATTTTTATTTTTATTTATTTTTAGTTTTAGTTTTTTGAGACAGGGTCTCACTCTGTTGCCTGAACTGGAGTGCAGTGTTGTAGTCACAGCTTACTGCAGCCTTGACTTGCTGGGTTTATGTGATCCTCTCACGTCAGTCTCTCCAGTAGCTGGGATTACAGGCGCATGCCACCATGCCTGGCTAGTTTTAAAAATTTTTTATAGAGACAGGGTCTCACTTTGTTGCCCCAGCTAGTGAACTACTGAGCTCAAGTGATCCTCCCTCTTTGGCCTCCAATCTTTGCTAAGATTACAGGAGTGAGCCACTGGATACAGGATACAGAGTTGTTTCAACTCCCAGATCCAAATCCAGCACTTCTTTCCTGTAGTAACATTGGGCAAGCTCCTTAAGCTCTCTCAGTGTCAGTTCTTTCATCTATAAAGCTAGCCTGACAGGAACACCTGCCTCATAGAGACGTGATCAAGATTAGGTAACTTAATCCACAGAAACTTCTTAGCATGATACGCTGACACTGAATAACTGTTAGCTGCTGTTATCAGTTTGTTTATCTTACATTTTGTGTACATTTTCTAAAAGACCAGGCTGGGCATGGTGGCTCATGCCTGTAATTCCAACATTTTGGTAGGCTGAAGTGGGAGGATTGCTTGAGCCTAGTAGTTTGAGACCAGCCAGGGCAACATGAAAAGACCTTGTCTCTATAAAAAATTAGGCCGGGCGCGGTGGCTCACACCAGTAATCCCAGCACTTTGGGAGGCCGAGGCAGGCGGATCACAAGGTCAGGAGTTCAAGACAAACCTGGCCAAGATGGTGAAACCTTGTCTCTACTAAAAATACAAAAATTAGCTGGATGTGCTGGCAGGTGCCTGTAATCCCAGCTACTTGCGAGGCTGAGGCAGGAGAATTGCTTGAACCCAGGAGGTGGAGGCTGCAGTGAGCTGAGATCGCACCACTGCACTCTAGCCTGGGTGAGAGAGCAAGACTCCATCTCAAAAAAAAAAAAAAAAAATTAGGCAGGCGCAGTGGCATGTGCTTGTAGTCCCAGCTATTCAGGAGGCTGAGGTGGGAGGATGGCTTAAGCCCAGGAGGCAGAGGTTGCAGTGAGCCAAGATCATGCCACTGCTCTCCAGCCTGGGCAAGAGAGCCAGACTTATTTCAGAAAAGAAAGGCTGGGCACGGTGGCTCACACCTGTAATCCCAGCACTTTGGGAGGCCAAGGCAGGCGGATCACTTGAGATCGGGAGTTCGAGAGCAGCCTGACCAACACAGAGAAACCCCGTCTCTACTAAAAATACAAAATTAGCCAGGTGCATGCCTGTAATCCCAGCTACCCCGGGAGGCTGAGGCAGGAGAATCTCTTGAACCTGGGAGGCGGAGGTTGCGGTGAGCCGAGATTATGCCATTGCACTCCAGCCAGGGCAACAACAGTGAAACTCCGTCTCAAAAAAAAAAAAAAAAAGAAGAAGAAGAAAAGAAAATTAGCTGGCTATGGCATGTGCTACTGGGAAGGCTGAGATGGGAGGATTGCTTGAGCCCAAGTCAAGGCTGCAGTGTTGGTGCCATTGCACTCCAGCCTTGGCAACAGAGTGAGACCCTGTCTTAACAACAACAACAACAACAATCTGCCGAGAGGGGCAGATCACTTGAGGTCAGGAGTTCGAGACCAGCCTGGCCAACATGGTGAAACCCCGTCTATACCAAAAAATACAAAAATTAGCCAGGCATGATGGTGCATGCCTGTAGTCCCAGCTACTTGGGAGGCTGAGGCACGAGTATTGCTTGAACCCCGGAGGTGGAGGCTGCAGTGAGCCGAAATTATGCCACTGCACTCCAGCCTGGGCAGCAGAGCGAGACCCTGTCTCAAAAAAAAAAAAAAAAAAATACTAGAAGGAAATACACTAACTAACGTATGAACAGTGAAAGATCCTGAATGGTAGGAAAATCATGATATTTATTTCTACTTTTCTGTGCTTTCCAAGTTTTTTTTTTTTTACAATGAATATGTCTTCCTTTTATAATCAGAAAAGGAACAGTATATATTTTTTTGAAAGGAATTCTCAGAATCCATTTTCTAGAGATTTGAGTTAGTGGAGTCCTGATAAAGGACACTTTCCTGTACTTACTACCACTGTTGATTATACCTGTGACCCTGCCAAAAGCCATTGATGTTGCATTTGTTTGCCCCACAGGAGAGCCTAAAGGATGGCTACTGACATGCAGAGGAAGAGAAGCAGCGAATGCCTTGATGGCACATTGACTCCTTCTGATGGACAGAGTGTGGAGAGAGCTGAGAGCCCCACACCAGGAATGGCCCAGGGAATGGAGCCAGGTATGGGCAAGTGTACAGCCTCAGCCAGCTGCCAACCAGAGCAGTCTCCAGGGGGAATTAAGATTCCCAACCACTTTTTCCTTTCCACTTATTCATGCATTTGTCAGTCACTCATTGGATATTTGTCACGTTCTGGGGATAAGGCAGGAGGCCAGGCTCATTCTGCATCTGGCTTTCCTCTCCACTTCATGTTATGCTGCTCACCCTGAGCTTTCTGGCTGCCATTGTGGGCTCTTCTTCTGTTCCCTGTGTCTACAGCGCACCTCCCCGGCTCCTTCTCCCCTCTTCACGAGTTAGGCCTGCTCTGACCATGCTCTGTATAGCACACTAATTATTTCATAATCTTATCTCTTTATGCGTATATTGCCCATCTCTCTCTTCCACAAGATTGTGAACACTTTGAGCGCAGGGCAGTTATATCCCCAGTGCCTGGTACAGGGCTGAATTCGTAAGAGAGACTCAAAATATATCTGTTAAACTATTTTGTCAAAAAATCAATAAAGGAAGACTGACCTGGTCCCTTCTCTGAGGCAGTCACAGGCTGTGGCGCCATTATAGTGGGGTCAGTCAGGAGCTATGGCCTGAGTAGGGTAGGGGAGCTTTCTCCCAGAGAGAGAGATTCATTGAGTATGGGTGGTGCTCCAGACACAGGGTGAGGTGCTGCGTTCCTGCACCTTACTGGTTACCATTGTAGTTGGGGAGAAGGACAATAACTGGCAAGTGCCACAAGAGAAATAAAAAAGGGATATATAGAGTGCCTGGGGTTGGAGGTCAGTAACTAACATCTTCCCTGAGAGCTTAAGTGTGACAATTAGCCGGCCACTTGGGGAGGTAGGAGACAGCTGACAGCAGGTGTGGAGCTCCTGAGGCAGGTGGGGGTGTGCCGAAAGTGTCTGAGAGCAGATGGATGTAGGCCAGTGTGACCAAGATGGGCAAGGGAGTGGGGTGGAAGATGGGAATGAGAGGTAGGCAGATACCAGCCACCACTGCTGCCATGAGTGGTTTGGGTCTTCTTTCCACTACGATGGGAGGAGACTGGTGGGCTGTAAGTTGCAGAGAAGCATCATCCATGGCAGACAGTGGCAGAAGGAAACAGTGGCTTGACCCTAACAAGACAGGCAGTCATGCTGGAGTGACCACGTTAGGCACCTTGCTGGTAGGAGTGTCTGCCACTAGCTACCCCTCTAAGCACCAGTGCTTTTGGCCTGCAGGTGCGGGGCAGGAGGGTGCCATGTTCGTCCATGCCCGTTCCTACGAGGACCTGACTGAGTCAGAGGATGGGGCAGCTTCTGGGGACAGCCACAAGGAGGGTGCCAGGGGTCCCCCGCCGCTGCCTACAGACATGCGCCAGATCAGCCAGGACTTTAGCGAGCTAAGCACCCAGCTGACGGGTGTGGCCCGGGACCTGCAGGAGGAGATGCTGCCAGGAAGCTCTGAGGATTGGCTGGAACCCCCAGGGGCAGTTGGGCGACCAGCCACAGAGCCCCCCAGGGAGGGCACAGCCGAGGGGGATGAGGAGGATGCCACCGAGGCATGGCGCCTGCACCAGAAGCATGTCTTTGTGCTGAGTGAGGCAGGGAAGCCTGTGTACTCCCGCTATGGGTCTGAGGAGGCACTTTCCAGCACTATGGGTGTTATGGTGGCCCTGGTGTCCTTCCTGGAGGCAGACAAGAACGCCATCCGCTCCATCCATGCAGGTGAGCCACCTGGAGAGGGAATGGGGCGGGCTCCCCTGGCCAAGGTTCATTCATAGCAGGTTTTGGACCCCTGCAGACCAGAGGGCTGGGATGTGCTGTGTGACTGAGGGTAAGTCCCTCTACCTCTCTGAGCTTCAAGGTCCTCACCTGAACAGAGGATAACAACACTGCTGGCCTCATGGGGCTGCGGTGAGGACCAAAGATGCCTCTGACATGGGCTTTGCCTTTGGAGAGAGTGAGAATCTCCCTGGGGAGGCAACAACAACAACAACTATATATATATATATATCTCCCCCAGGTCCTGAGCTCCACCCAGCCAGCCCTTGCCAGTTGACTTAGCATTTAGCATAAGAATGTGTGTTTCAGAGGGAGCTAGTCTTTGAAGCAAGTGGCAGGGATAGGCCCTGAGCCCTCAGGGAGAAGGAGCAATGGGTTTTTATCCTGAACATCCTTAAACCCCTACTGTGCGCAGAGCTCTGAGCGAGGAAAGGATGGGGAAAGCGAAGGAGCTGCGCTGGAAGGCGGTGTTCGGAGGGAGCTGCGGCTGAGGCTGACATCCCTCTTTCCTGTCCCGCCCTCAGATGGCTACAAGGTAGTATTCGTGCGCCGGAGCCCGCTGGTGCTAGTGGCGGTGGCTCGCACGCGGCAGTCGGCACAAGAGCTGGCGCAGGAGCTGCTCTACATCTACTACCAGATCCTAAGCCTTCTTACCGGTGCGCAGCTGAGCCACATCTTCCAGCAGAAGCAGAACTATGATCTGCGGCGCCTACTCTCGGGCTCAGAGCGCATCACCGACAACTTGCTGCAGCTCATGGCACGAGACCCCAGCTTCCTGATGGGGGCGGCACGGTGCCTGCCCCTGGCGGCGGCCGTGCGCGACGCTGTGAGCGCCAGCCTGCAGCAGGCGCGTGCGCGCAGCCTGGTCTTCTCCATCCTGCTGGCCCGCAACCAGCTCGTGGCACTCGTCCGCCGAAAGGACCAATTTCTGCACCCCATCGACCTGCACCTGCTCTTCAACCTCATTAGTTCCTCCTCGTCCTTCCGCGAGGGCGAGGCCTGGACGCCCGTGTGCCTGCCCAAATTCAACGCAGCCGGCTTCTTCCACGCACACATCTCTTACCTAGAGCCTGACACCGACCTCTGCCTGCTGCTTGTCTCCACTGACCGTGAGGACTTCTTTGCAGTCTCTGACTGCCGCCGCCGCTTCCAGGAGCGCCTTCGCAAGCGCGGAGCCCACCTGGCCCTGCGAGAAGCACTGCGCACACCCTGCTACAGCGTTGCCCAAGTGGGCATCCCTGACCTGCGTCACTTCCTCTATAAGTCAAAGAGCTCGGGACTCTTTACCAGGTGAGGGAGGGCCTTGAGGGTACTGCTGTAGCGGGACAGGGACATGTGGAGTAGGGAGGCTGTTTGGTCCTGAGCTCTGAGATGTAGCCCTGAAGCTGTCCCCACCTTTGGAAGCAGACCAGTGTGCTGGGCCTGTTTTACTCTGGCATCAGAGACCCAGACTCTCCATCACCCCATGAGCATACCCCTCTCTACTTTATTAACCAGAAGGCCTGGAAATGCCCAATATACCCAGAGAAGGAAACTGGAATAGAGGTCTCCGGGGTCCGTTGCCCTGGAGCAACTCTACTTTAGGGGTCATTTTGGTCCAGCTCAGGAAGAACAGCCCTCCTCTACTCCCTCCTCCAGCAGAGGGGCTGGGAAGATATGGCCTCCCTTTGTCCCTTTTGGCCCACAGGATTCCTAGCTCACCTTTCCTCTACTCCAGATCTGTCACTCTGTCTTGGACATCTAAACTCAACCTGGCCTCTCCAAAGAGGGGTCACCAAAGACACTATGAGCTTAGGGGATGAGAGGGGACACAGCTCTAGTCTCAGTGGGCCCACCCCTGTCCTGGGGTGCCTGCTGTGGTGGGGAGACAATGCCCTGCCCTAAGGGAGCATCTGGACATATGATAGAGTGTTCCTGGATAGGAATAGGTGTTTCTAAATCTCTAGAGAAGACAGTGGAAGTCATTCCTTTGCAAACCCACTCCCTCCACCCTGTCTGCAGCCCTGAGATTGAGGCCCCGTACACCAGTGAAGAGGAGCAGGAGCGGCTGCTGGGCCTCTACCAGTACCTGCACAGTCGTGCCCACAATGCCTCTCGCCCACTCAAGACCATTTACTACACGGGCCCCAACGAGAACCTCCTGGCCTGGGTAAGGCAGCCCTGGGATGGGCTGGGCTTCATGGAGGTCCTAGGTATGGTCCATGAGGGGCCTCTAACCTAGATGACGACCCTTTGCCCCTTCTCCAGGTGACAGGCGCCTTTGAGCTCTACATGTGTTACAGCCCCCTGGGGACCAAGGCGTCAGCCGTCAGTGCCATCCATAAGCTGATGCGCTGGATCCGCAAAGAGGAAGACCGCCTCTTCATTCTCACGCCCCTCACCTATTGATGGGAATGTGTGTGGGCTCAGCCTTCCTGGGCACACTGGGTGTGGGAAGCCATAGGAGCCTCCAGATGGGGGCTGGCCTCTCTTGCCCAGCCAGCGGGCAGGGACTGTGGGTTGGTGAGTGCATTAAAGTGCTTTGGGGAAGACACTTGTCAAGCCCTGTCACTTGTCCCTTCGCCCATCCACCCTCACTCACATACAGACACTGGATCCTCCTCCCTAGCTCCTGCACAGGGGCACAGGCACATTTGAGCCCCTCTCCTCCCTCCCTTGCACCAGCATGAGGCCACACACATTCTCAGTTGGATCTTGGGCTGGGGTCGTCTTGGTTCAGTTGAAGTCCTACCATATGTAAAAGGTTCTCAGGCACCATACTGCCCTACCCTACCCCCACCGCCATATTCAGTCTGAGCTTCTGCTGTCTGCCTCTCTTATCACTCCTGGGAGGGGCCCCCTGCTGCATGCCACAAAAGACTACCCAACCACCTTCAGAGCCCTCGCTGTGGCTCTGTCTAATGGGTTGCCGTAGTTCAGCAGGAGCTGAGCTGAGTAAGATACAGATGGTCAAAATGGGGGGAGTCTGAGCCCTGGTACTGGATGGAGCCCCTGGTGAGGCAACCCAGTCTTCAGCTGAAATTCAGAATCCAGTCTCCCTTTAGCTGCAGGCCTCTGAGGAAACTGTCCCCGCTCAGGCCTTCCCATGAAGGGCTGTATGCCTCAGTTCTCCTACCTCAGCCAGTGCATTCCTCCAAATGGTCCTCAAGAGTGAGCTGAGGGTCTGAGAGAAGGCCCAGTTGACCCTCTAAGGCAGAAGTGGGCCTGCCATAATAAGAGCTAATACTACTACGTGCACTGGGCCCTCCTTAGTCACCCTAGTCCCTGGCATGGCATAGGCAGACCTGCATGGGGCACCACGGACATCCAGGAGGCTCGGCAGTGAAAGCCCAGCCCCATTTACTCTACCACAGGACCCAGGGCACAGTGCAGAGAGCTTCCACTTTGCTGCTAGGGGATCTTCTAGTTCTGGCCTCAGGGAACACAAGGCCTAGGAAGTACTTATTGGAGAAAACTGTCCTCTGAATGTGGTCTTCAGACTGTCAGAGAGAATCACCCTCATGCAGTTTCTGAGAGTTGGGCCAATATTTTCTGCTGCTAAAATCAAGCCATGTTGAAGAATGAGCCTGTGTGGGTGGCATGGACCCAGGGTACACTGGAACAGTTGTATTTATTGTCCCAGAAAATGACAGCACAGCCCCTGCCCTTGGCCCCACCGTGGCTCACATTGGAATGGGCATGGCAGCAGGCTACCAAGCCCAGATTCCAAAGCCTCTGGGGAGCAGCCATAGGCTTGGTGGGTGCTGTTCACCCTGCACACATGCCCTGGGTCTCTTTTATGCCTGTTTTCTGCTTTTGTTCCTCCCCTGCTCCTAGTAAGAACACCAAACCACTGCCTCTGGGGCCTGGGTGATGCCAGGCCAGCTGTCCCTGATTGTTACTGGCATTCTGGTCAACAATGAGCCCCTAAGTGCCTCTTTTGGTTGCCCTGACTCTTGTAGGTTTCTCAGCTTCTCTGTAGTTCAGCATATATTCTTGGGAGATCATAGTTGGATAAATGTGTGTACCTAGGACTATAGGCATCTAGGAGCGTGGGCTGCTTGGAGATCAGGGGTGGGAAGACAGGCAAATAGGAAAGGTGTTCATAGTGGAGGAGCCAGCATGTGCAAAGGGAAGGACCTGGTAAGAACCTAGTACAGGCCGGGCATGGTGGTTCGCGCCTGTAATCCCAACACTTTGAGAGGCCAAGGATTGTGTATCACTGGAAGTCAGGAGTTCGAGACCAGCCTGGCCAACATAATGAAACCCTGTCTCTACTAAAAATACGAAAATTAGCTGAGTATGGCAGCGTGCGCCTGTAGTCCCAGCTACTCAGGAGGCTGAGGCAGGAGAATTGCTTGAACCCAGCAGGCAGAGGTTGTAGTGAGCCGAGACTGCGCCATTGCACTCCAGCCTGGGCGACAGAGTGAGACTCGGTCTCAAAAAAAAAAAAAGAACCTAATATAACTTGTTTGCAGTGAAGCTGGAGTGGTCCACACAAGGGCTGGGGTTCTCAAACTCCAGGTAACCTGCAGTGTGATGTGGTCATATTGCAGTTAGACTCCCTTGCTACTGCTAAGGTGATCTTGGGATTAGAGAAAGAGGTTAGACCTAGTCCTCTAGAACAGTGTTCAGAGGAGACTGAGAGCTCAAGGAGGGAAAAGTGGCTAGCATTCCTTCAAGGCGTCAGGTGCTAGGGCAGTCGAGCAGGTTCTTAGCCAGCTATGGGCCAGGCCTTGTGAGTTTAGCTTGGGGGTGCCCTTGTACTTGGCACTTAAGAGTCCCATTAGCTGACCTCCCCCACACACCTTGACTGCTCCCTTCTATAGAGGCGGCAGATGGCGAGAGGGGGAAGGGGTGCTCCTGTGTACCCCGGCTGTTGAGAACCAAGGCTGCCTTACAGGGTCCTCAGCCTGGGGACAGCCATTAGCACGGCCACACGGTGGCAGCAGAGAACTAACAGATGGTTGCTGCAACCCCCACCCCCAAAAAGGGGTGGGTGGGGTGATCTAAGAGGGCTTGTGAAGCCTTCTCCCAACCCCCAGAGATCCCTCTGAAAGTCTGGAGGTGGGATTTGGGTCACCAGAACCCCTGTCTGTGCGCCAGGCTGAGAATGTTTCATTTTAGTTTTGCCTTGCCTATCTTTAGATGTGTTGACTGTGGAATGCAGGAACCATGCCACAGTTTTCTCCGGGTGTTTATTCATTTCCTGGCCAACTCTGCTTTGGAAAAGGAGTGTCTTTTATGTCACCTCAGGGCACAGTATCAACCCTGCACTGGGTGTGGCCGCCCCCAGTTCCATTTCCTCTTTCAGTCTTCAGGTGCTCATGGAGCTCCAGGCTGGAAGGAGGGGGAGTCCTGCACTGGGGATGGAGGAAGTGAAGTATCCAGAGTAAACTGTGCTGGGGTGGGTGTAGCACTGGGTCTGTGAGACCCAGGAGAGGGGCCTGGCAAAGTCTGGATCAAAAAGGCTTCCTGGAGGAGGTGCCATTTAGGTGGCAAAAGGAGGAAAGGGAAAGAGTGCTCCTGGAAGGAGGAACAGCACTTAACAAAGGTCAGGTTAGGAAGGGGATGCAGGCACAGAAGTATGGACTGAAAGGAGAGTGAGGAGATATAGCTCCCCAAGCCAGGCTAAATCCTGTTGGGCTGAGGGCTCCTCTCTCCCCCAGCCTCCTTATCTACAGCCTTGGGGCCCATAGTTCACAGCCCAGACCCACCCTGTGGAACTTCCCTTTCTTCTAGGGTCCAGGCCCATCTAACTGAGGGGGCTGTCAGGCTAAGGTTGTCCCCCAGGGGCCTCAGTCTAGTGTTGGGGGACCAGTTACCACAGGGCAGCTGCTGAGATCCAGGTGTGGGACTAGGCTCCCCTACCCCCACTCCTCATAAACAGAAGAGAGAACTCTGGGAAATCACCTAGTCGGAACTACATTTTCTTCCTTTTTTTTTTTTTTGGAGATGGAGTCTCGCTCTGTCACCCAGGCTGGAGTGCAGTGGCACAATCTCAGCTCACTGCAACCTCCACCCCCTAAATTCAAGCTATTCTCCTGCCTCAGCCTCCCTAGTAGCTGGGATTACAGGCACCCACCACCACGCCCGGCTAATTTTTGTTTTTAGTGGAGATAGTTTCACCATGTTTGCCAGATCTGTCTGTTCACCATGTTGGTCTTGAACTCCTGACCTCAAGTGATCCACCCGCCTCGGCCTCCCAAAGTGCTGGGATTACAGGTGTGAGCCACCATGCCCTGTCACACATTTTATTTTAAAAACATTTTTACAGTTTTTTTGTCTTGTTGAGTTTTGTTATGTTGCCCAGATTGGTCTTGAACTCCTAACCTCAAGCAATCCTCCTGCCTTGGCCTCTCAAAGGAGTGCTAGGATTACAGGCATCAGCCACAGTGCCCAGCCCAGAACTACATTCTCATTGAAGAGAATAAGATCCAGCAAGGCATACAGAGCATGTTGGAAGTGTCCTGAGAGCCAAAGCCCATGATTCCTCCATATCAGGGGGGCACTGGGCAGAGCCAGGAAGGAAGGGGGAGTCCCCAAGGCCCATATTGTGGATTGTAACCCCATTATACAGCTTCCATATACTGAGGCTGCAGAGGAGGTATGGGCCTCCACTTATGTGCCTCTCTGACTCTGAGGTCCAGTCAGCAAGGCCAGATCCCATCCTAAGACCCTTATGGCCCTGGGAGAGCAGGGCATAACACACCTCCCTCTGACACCATCTTGTCGCTGATAGCTCAGGAGAAGCACATGGAAGAATGGTCCCGGCCGGGCGCGGTGGCTCACGCCTGTAATCCCAACAGTTTGGGAGGCTGAGGCGGGCGGATCACCTGAGGTCAGGAGTTTGAGACCAGCCTGGCCAACATGGTGAAACCCTGTCTCTACTAAAAATACAAAATTAGCCGGGTGTGGTGGTGTGCGCCTGTAATCCCAGCTATTCAGGAGGTTGAGACAGGAGGAGGTTGAGGCTGGAGAATCGCTTGAACCTGGGAGGCGGAGTTTGCAGTGAGCCAAGATCACGCCACTGCAACCCAGCCTGGGCCACAGAGCAAGACTCCTTCTCAAAAAAAAAAAAAAAAAAAAAAAAAAAGGACAGTCCTTTCCCAAAAAGGGTGGCGCCCCATGACATCTCTCGTTAAGTGCCCCACATCTCCCCTCTGGTCTTCCACACAATCCTGGTCTCTGTTCTCCACATGGTGGGCCCCCAGGCCACGTCTGGGCACCAGCCACTGAGGGTGTTGCTACTAAGTGCAAACTAGTTCCACCGCAAGCAAAGAGCCCAGTGTCCTGCCCCCTTCTCGCTGCGAACCAGTCGGTAGTGGGGGGATGGGATGGGACGGCTCAGACCGGCTCACCTCTCTCCAGGCCACGCCATGCACATCCACCCACAGGCCGCTGAGAAAAAGGCGCCAAGACGCCAGGTGAAGGTACAGGAGCCAGGCTTCCAAGGGCCAGAAGAGTCGGATGGGCGGAGGGCCTGGGCTAGGCCACGCCTCCCTCGCGGCCCCGCCCCCACGGCCCGACTCCGCCCGCCCAGGCCGGCGCCCTCCGGT
Source organism: Pongo abelii (assembly GCF_028885655.2). Lineage (NCBI taxonomy): Eukaryota > Metazoa > Chordata > Mammalia > Primates > Hominidae > Pongo > Pongo abelii. Next base: position 104,541,962 of record NC_085928.1, read on the forward strand.
CGGCTGAGCGCTAAGCGCCAGTGTGCAGCGGCGGCTGGGGCGGCAGGTGAGGCGGCTGGGGCATTGCTGTCCGTGCGTCCGCAGGCGTCAGGTGCTCAGATCCGAGGGCCGGGAAGGAATTTGGGTTTCACAGGAACCTGGGGCGGGGGTCCGCTATCTTGGGGCTGTCGGGACCGCTGCTTAAAGTTGGCCCAGTCCAGACCTCGAGTCAGGCCCCCAGCCAGGCCCACGCCCAGGTCCAGGCCCAGGCCCAGGCCCGTAGGGATCCCCTAGGGTCCCAGCTCGCCTCGATGGAGCTCCTCCCGCCACTGCCTCAGTCCTTCCTGTTGCTGCTGCTGTTGCCTGCCGAGCCTGCGGCGGGCGAGGACTGGCAGTGCCCGCGCACACCCTACGCGGCCTCTCGCGACTTTGACGTGAAGTACGTGGTGCCCAGCTTCTCCGCCGGAGGCCTGGTACAGGCCATGGTGACCTACGAGGGCGACAGAAATGAGAGTGCTGTGTTTGTAGCCATACGCAATCGCCTGCATGTGCTTGGGCCTGACCTGAAGTCTGTCCAGAGCCTGGCCACGGGTCCTGCTGGGGACCCTGGCTGCCAGACGTGTGCAGCCTGTGGCTCAGGCCCCCACGGCCCTCCCGGTGACACAGACACAAAGGTGCTGGTGCTAGAGCCCGCGCTGCCTGCGCTGGTCAGTTGTGGCTCCAGCCTGCAGGGCCGCTGCTTCCTGCATGACCTAGAGCCCCAAGGGACAGCCGTGCATCTGGCAGCACCAGCCTGCCTCTTCTCAGCCCACCATAACCGGCCCGATGACTGCCCTGACTGTGTGGCCAGCCCATTGGGCACCCGTGTGACTGTGGTTGAGCAAGGCCAGGCCTCCTATTTCTACGTGGCATCCTCACTGGACGCAGCCGTGGCTGCCAGCTTCAGCCCACGCTCAGTGTCTATCAGGCGTCTCAAGGCTGACGCCTCGGGATTCGCACCGGGCTTTGTGGCGTTGTCAGTGCTGCCCAAGCATCTTGTCTCCTACAGTATTGAATACGTGCACAGCTTCCACACGGGAGCCTTCGTATACTTCCTGACTGTACAGCCGGCCAGCGTGACAGATGCTCCTAGTGCCCTGCACACACGCCTGGCACGGCTTAGCGCCACTGAGCCAGAGTTGGGTGACTATCGGGAGCTGGTCCTCGACTGCAGATTTGCTCCAAAACGCAGGCGCCGGGGGGCCCCAGAGGGCGGACAGCCCTACCCTGTGCTGCGGGTGGCCCACTCCGCTCCAGTGGGTGCCCAGCTTGCCACTGAGCTGAGCATCGCTGAGGGTCAGGAAGTGCTATTTGGGGTCTTTGTGGCTGGCAAGGATGGTGGTCCTGGCGTGGGCCCCAACTCTGTCGTCTGTGCCTTCCCCATTGACCTGCTGGACACACTAATTGATGAGGGTGTGGAACGCTGTTGTGAATCCCCAGTCCATCCAGGCCTCCGGCGAGGCCTCGACTTCTTCCAGTCGCCGAGTTTTTGCCCCAACCCGGTAAGCTGAAAGAAGGGGCCCTTACTTGTGAGCTGCATGCACATGGCTGAACACAGGCTGCTTCCCTTCCATCACTGAGGGGATCTGGGAGGGGAAGGGCAGGCGGAAAGAAGCATTCTCTCTCACCCAGTTCCTAAGTGCTGGGGTGGTGTGAGAAAGCAGCCAGACAAAGGCTACACTGGAGGCTCAGCTCCCAGGCTGGCCCTTGTGGCTGCCTCATTTTGCTCTCTCGCCTACCTGCCCATCATGGCTTCTGGTTTTTTAGGTAGTTTCCCTGGCTATGTGAGGATAGGGTTACATAACCGTGTCTCTGTTAGCATAGCTCCTGAATGCTGGGTAGAATGATGGGCATTCCCTCCTACTTGTCCACCACCCATATCCTCAGGGACACACGCAGAAAAATAGCACTCCCCCCTCCCCCCCGCCCCGCCACCACCACCACCACGCACAAATACACAGGGAGATGCTCACAGATTCACAGACTCACAGCTGCTTGCCAACAGTTTCACTTTCCCTTGTTTTGCTCTGCTTTCCAGAGGGGGTGGGATGGGAGTTGTCAGAGAATCTCCCCTTCCTCCACACCCCCTCCCCCCACCCACCCCCATCCTTCTGCCAGCCACCACGTTCCAGGGAGCCTCCTGGGCCTTGGAAGTTGGAAGCTTGTTAGAGAGCCTGCATGTCCTAGGCTTCACTAACCTTTTTGCCATGATTGGGGGTGATTGGGGGAGTACCCGGCACTCATGGAATGGCAGCTTGGTTCTAGAAGGTTCTGGGAGCCTCACTCTAGTCTTGTGCAAGCAACTATAAACATCTGGGGATAAGTAAAGGCCTAGGAAGGGCTGGTTGGAATTGGTCCATCCCAGACTTTTTTTTTTTTTTAACTGTATTTGGAGCCCTGCCCCAGGCAGGAAGTCTCAAAGCCCGTGCTGAATTGGGGGCTCCTTCCAACAGACTCTATCTAGGTTCTCTCCAGCCATCGTATAGGCAGGCAACAGCAGTAAGATTGGACCAAGGAATGGGACCCACAGCTACTGTGGGTAGCTGAGAATCTGAGAATCTGTTCTCAGATTCTCTAGCCATCATCCTGTGGCCCTGGGCCTGCTGTGACATTCTTGAAAGACTCCTTTCTGCTCCTATTGATGCCTCGGAGATGGGAGGAGAACTTAACACCCAATGTGGGGTTGGGGGTCTTTAGCCTCCCTCCCTCTGCTGAGTACATCTGGGTTGAGAGGCCCTAGGGTTGGGGACTCCTTGTCGGAGCCTGGGCAGGCCTGCCTGGCCCCTTCTCCTTCCCGATGGGGAGTCAGAACCTCTCCCCAGCTTGCCTAGTGGTCAGTGGGTCAGAAGACACCCAGCACGGCTGGGCAGTGCCAGGCTCCAGGAAGACTAATCTTGGTCCCTGCCCACAGGCTGGCCAGGCCCCCAGGAGGTGTGTGACTCACCCCGTGCAGTGTTTGCCTAGCAACTCTGGGCATGCAGCCACTGGGGCAGCACCCACATAGTGGTTGGCCTCAGGAGGCCTGAGGGACTCCGAGCTGGTGCCTGTCCTCCATGGGACATTGGACACTTATGTGTTTTCAGGAGCCGGGGGCCCCTACCTAAGCCTGGGAACCTAGAGCTAAGGTCCTGGGGCTAGGGACAAGCAGGCTAGGATGTGGGCCTGACTAAGGTAGGGCTCATTCCCCTTTAGAGCCCCACCTGTCCCTGAGTCATGCTAGAAACACCTGGCAGGCTTCCAGCTCGGGCCAAGCCAAGCCGATTTCCTGCCTCAAGTGAGGACAAAATCCCAGTCCCCACCCACCCCAAGCTGTAGGCACAAGGTGTATGGGGTTTCGAGGCTCAGCTCCACATCTACTTTTGCCTCCAGGGCTACTAATCAGTGCTGAGGTCTCAGGACTGGGTTAAGCCTCTGTGGTCTGATGGAGCCTTCAGAGGCTCCTGCTTCAAGGAGTGCCCTCCAGGCTGGTGAGGGAGAGTCCTGAGCACCTAGGGCTGGCTACTGAGCCCCGTCTGCACCTCGCACTCAGCTCCAACACTGCGAGTTCATACACTGGTGTACTGGTTTCCCAGAGCTTCCACAGTCCTGCCCTGGGGCGTGATTGCAGCCCCCAAAACACCCCCTTGCTAAAAGCAGGGGAGAGGTTAGTATCCCCTGGCTTCCAGAACTTAGTTCTGGCACCCAGGCTGTAGGGGTTTGGTTTATCCCTTTTGTACCCTGAAAGGGGGTATAGGAAGCAGCCAGGAGTACAGGAAGACCTTTGGAGTCTAGGGAGAAGGACCATGTCCCCAACATTGTGCTGGCCAATTAACTCCAGCATTCAGCCCCTTATGCAAGTGGGGAAACCGAACCCCAGAGGAGACAGGGTTTGCTGAAGTGCACACAGAGAGTCAGAGAAGAGCCAGCAGGGGGCAGGAGAAGACTCTTGTGGAGCTGAGACTTCCAACTTGGCTCTCCTCCTGAGGGTCTATGATGCCTTGGACAAGAGACCGAACCTCTTGAGCCTGTTTCCTCATCTGTGAGATGTACGGGGTGGGCCAGGCACTGTGGCTCGTGCCTGTAATCCCAGCACTCTGGGAGACCAAGGCGGACAGATCACAAGGTCAGGAGTTCGAGACCAGCCTGGCCAACATCGTGAAACCCCATCTCTACTAAAAATACAAAAAATTAGCCGGGGGTGGTGGCAAGCACCTGTAATCCCAGCTACTTGGGAGGCGGAGGCAGGAGAATCGCTTGAACCCGGGGGGTGGAGGTTGCAGTGAGCTGAGATCACACCATTGCCCTCCAGCCCTGGCAACAGTGTGAGACTCCGTCTCAAAAAAAAAAAAAGATGTACGGGGTGGTTGTGAGGTTGGAATGGGGGTAACTCACCATCAAGACGGACATGGCAGGGTGGGGCAGGGAGGATGGGGAGTGGGCCTTCCAGCCTGGGCCTTCTCCCTGCCCTTGCTACACTGAGAGCCCTGTGGGGGCAATGTGGGATGGTAACTGGCAGGCCCAGGGCCTTCTCCAGTCAGGCCAGGTGAGGGGTGAGAGTGTTGGGCTGCTGTGGCCACTGACAAAGGCCCCAGAGGGTCGGAGCACAGGGCTGAACCCTGACTCCTTCCCTTCCCTGACCTTTCCCAGCCTGGCCTGGAGGCCCTCAGCCCCAACACCAGCTGCCGCCACTTCCCTCTGCTGGTCAGTAGCAGCTTCTCACGTGTGGACCTATTCAATGGGCTGTTGGGACCAGTACAGGTCACTGCATTGTATGTGACACGCCTTGACAACGTCACAGTGGCGCACATGGGCACGATGGATGGGCGTATCCTGCAGGTGGGTCCTCATCCCCACAGCCCCCTGGCCCTGGGTCCTTGTCTCCATCCCCATTTTGCTCACATCTGACCTGTCCTAGGTGGAGCTGGCCAGGTCACTCAACTACTTGCTGTATGTGTCCAACTTCTCACTGGGTGACAGTGGGCAGCCCGTGCAGCGGGATGTCAGTCGTCTCGGGGACCACCTACTCTTCGCCTCTGGGGACCAGGTGAGGTGGGCAGGGGCAGGGCCTGGGGCCAGGGTTGTGGGATCACAGACTCTCCATCCAATCCAGGGAGGCATTGACATACAGGCCCTACCACCCTAGCCTACAGTGTACCAGGAGGGTCTATAGGGCCCAATCTCCCCCTCCAGGCACCCCTGAGTCACCTGTCTTCCACCCCCAGGTTTTCCAGGTACCTATCCGAGGCCCTGGCTGCCGCCACTTCCTCACCTGTGGGCGTTGCCTAAGGGCACAGCGTTTCATGGGCTGTGGCTGGTGTGGGAACATGTGTGGCCAGCAGAAGGAGTGTCCTGGCTCCTGGCAACAGGACCACTGCCCACCTAAGCTTACTGAGGTATGGCTTCCCTGGCAGGGCACAGGTAAGAGTGGGACAGGCTGGGCCTGGGGTGGTGGTCAGCAAGTCTTGATCACAATCTTTCTCAGGTCTGGGGGGTGTCCTTCATATCTACAAGGAGGGCATTCTTGTCAGAGGGGATGCCACATGCAAAGACTTGGAGGCAGGAAAGTACTTGAATTCAAGTGACTCCAAATGGCTGGAGCATGGGGCAGGGAAGGGGTATGGCAGGAGACTTTGGGGAAGCAGGTGGGGCTGAGAGAGCCCAACCCCACATGAGGACTCAGGCTGTTTCCCCCATTTCAGTTCCACCCCCACAGTGGACCTCTAAGGGGCAGTACAAGGCTGACCCTGTGTGGCTCCAACTTCTACCTGCACCCTTCTGGTCTGGTGCCTGAGGGAACCCATCAGGTCACTGTGGGCCAAAGTCCCTGCTGGCCACTGCCCAAGGACAGCTCAAAACTCAGGTACAATCTGGTCCCTCCCCTCCCTTTCCCTGAAGGGGACAACCAAGCAGCTCCTTCCCCATGAGACTCTGTTCTCTGCTTATCAGAGGCAAGGGGGGATGGGGGAAGCTGCAGTGTTTCTGACTGCTTTGTGTCTGGGGAGTTGTCTCTGTCCCTTTTTGAGCTTTCATGTGCCCTTCCTGTCTGTTCACTCATGGACCAGCCAAGGTTAATCTCTGCCCCACCAGAACCTTCCTTCCCTGGAGGGAGACATGGGTGGAGAAATGCCATTCTCTGGCTCAGAGGAGCCCTATGGCTTGTGGCAGGCATGCATCTAGGCCTGTGTAATTCCTGGCTGACCTCAGGGGTTCCCCTGGTGCCCCAGACCAGTGCCCCGGAAAGACTTTGTAGAGGAGTTTGAGTGTGAACTGGAGCCCTTGGGCACCCAGGCAGTGGGGCCTACCAACGTCAGCCTCACCGTGACTAACATGCCACCGGGCAAGCACTTCCGGGTAGACGGCACCTCCGTGCTGAGAGGCTTCTCTTTCATGGTGAGGCTACCTTGCCCTGTCTGTGCCCTTGGCCAGTGCATGGTACGGGAAGGGAGGGGCTTGGAGTGGAGGACCTGCCTAAGCCACCTCTATGTCCTCTTAGGAGCCAGTGCTGATAGCAGTGCAACCCCTCTTTGGCCCACGGGCAGGAGGCACCTGTCTCACTCTTGAAGGCCAGAGTCTGTCTGTAGGCACCAGCCGGGCTGTGCTGGTCAATGGGACTGAGTGTCTGCTAGCACAGTAAGTACCACCAGGCAGGCACGGGAGGCCACAGGGTTCTATCCACGTGGGGGCCCAGATTCTGTCAGGATGGAGGGAAGAGTGCTTGTTACATGGTCAGTGTGGTGTGGAGAGCAGGTCCAGGAAGAAAAGACTACTGCCCTCTTCAGCCCAGAGGCAAGAGAGCCCATCACAGAGTCCAATGGCTCCAGCCAAGGCTGTGGGGAACCTGTTCCCTCCTTACCCTCTTGGGATGTCTTCCTGGGACCACCTTATCTTCAGACAGACCATGGAGTGGGGCAGGTGGGAGAGATAACAGACGAACTGGGAGAGGTCAACAGGCCCCTGGAAGAAGTGGGCCTGGCCATCACAAAGGGGGTAACCTTGAGCCCAATCTCTTGTTCCTGTAGGGTCAGTGAGGGGCAGCTTTTATGTGCCACACCCCCTGGGGCCACAGTGGCCAGTGTCCCCCTTAGCCTGCAGGTGGGGGGTGCCCAGGTACCTGGTTCCTGGACCTTCCACTACAGAGAAGACCCTGTCGTGCTAAGCATCAGCCCCAACTGTGGCTACATGTAAGCACCACCTCTTTGCCCACTCTGGCCTCTGGGGAATGAGAGAGCCAGCCTTGGAGAACACCCAAAGCCTACCACCCTACCCTCTTCCACAGCAACTCCCACATCACCATCTGTGGCCAGCATCTAACTTCAGCATGGCACTTAGTGCTGTCATTCCATGATGGGCTTAGGGCAGTGGAAAGCAGGGTGAGTGAGTGCTGGCCAGGAGGGAGGAAGGCTGGATGAGTTCCCTGAGCTGCAGACCAACCTCATGCTGGGCTGAGGCAAGGAGCAATCACAGGTGGGGTTCCTGGCTAATCACTCTCATATTGGTCCCAGCAGTGTGAGAGGCAGCTTCCAGAGCAGCAGCTGTGCCGCCTTCCTGAATATGTGGTCCGAGACCCCCAGGGATGGGTGGCAGGGAATCTGAGTGCCCGGGGGGATGGAGCTGCTGGCTTTACACTGCCTGGCTTTCGCTTCCTACCCCCACCCCATCCACCCAGTGCCAACCTAGTTCCACTGAAGCCTGAGGAGCATGCCATTAAGTTCGAGGTAAGTGTAAGGGATAGGGGCAGGAAGAGTTGGGGATCTGAAAGTAAGGGCCAACCTACTGGCTGGTCCTCATGACACTCTCTGCAGTATATTGGGCTGGGCGCTGTGGCTGACTGCGTGGGTATCAACGTGACCGTGGGTGGTGAGAGCTGCCAGCACGAGTTCCGGGGGGACATGGTTGTCTGCCCCCTGCCCCCATCCCTGCAGCTTGGCCAGGATGGTGCCCCATTGCAGGTAGGCAGCCCAGCTGGACCTCCCTGGGAAACACGGGCAGAGGGCCTACAGGCTGGGCCTGAGTTGCCACCTGCTCCCAGGTCTGCGTGGATGGTGAATGTCATATCCTGGGTAGAGTGGTGCGGCCAGGGCCAGACGGGGTCCCACAGAGCACACTCCTTAGTATCCTGCTGCCTTTGCTGCTGCTTGTGGCCGCACTGGCGACTGCACTGGTCTTCAGCTACTGGTGGAGGAGGCAGCAGCTAGGTGAGTTCTCTGCTCCTACCTTTACTCAGCCCCTACCCCCAACCAATGGCATCTTCAAGTCTCTACATCCTCTCTCTGCCCAGGACTTAGGGATCTAAGTCCTCCCCAGAGGGGTTGGCCCGTAGGAGCTTGGAAAGCCAAGCCACCAAGGATTCTCTTTCCACAGTTCTTCCTCCCAACCTGAATGACCTGGCATCCCTGGACCAGACTGCTGGAGCCACACCCCTGCCTATTCTGTACTCAGGCTCTGACTACAGAAGTGGCCTTGGTGAGATAGTGGAGGCATGAGAAGCTAAAGCCACCCCCTGTCCCTACAAGTTCCTCACTCCCTCTCCCCACAGCATTCCCTGCCACTGATGGTCTGGATTCCACCACTTGTGTCCATGGAGCATCCTTCTCTGATAGTGAAGATGAATCCTGTGTCCCACTGCTGCGGAAAGAGTCCATCCAGCTAAGGGACCTGGACTCTGCGCTCTTGGCTGAGGTCAAGGATGTGCTGATTCCCCATGAGCGGGTGGTCACCCACAGTGACCGAGTCATTGGCAAAGGTGTGGGGGCCAGGTGGGGCTGGGGCAGAGATGGAGTCTCAAGATGACATAGGCTAGGCCAGGCGCGGTGGCTCATGCCTGTAATCCCAGCACTTTGGGAGGCCGAGGCGGGCAGATCACGAGGTCAGGAGATCGAGACCGTCCTGGCTAACACGGTGAAACCCCGTCTCTACTAAAAATACAAAAAAAATTAGCCAGCCGTGGTGGCAGGTACCTGTAGTCCCAGCTACTTGGGAGGCTGAGGCAGGAGAATGGCATGAACTCGGGAGGCGGAGCTTGCAGTGAGCCAAGATTGCACCACTGCACTTCAGCCTGGGCCAGAGTGAGACTCCGTCTTAAAAAAAAAAAAAAAAAAAAAAAAAAAATGACATAGGCTAAAGGGACAGTTGGAACAGATTCTGCTCTAACCTTCTCACCAACCTGTGTGACCTTGGGTATACCACTTAACCTCTCTGAGCCTCCATTTGCTCATCTGTAAAATGGGGATGAGAAAAGTTCTGTCTTCAGTGGGTTCTGGTGTGGATCAATCAGGCATAGGAGGATTGTAGCCTCTGCCATCATGTGGCTGCTCTTTGTTTTTGGTTTTATTTATGGTTTTGTTTTTGTTTTTGTGACAGGGTCTCACTCTGTTAACCAGGCTGGAGTGCAATGGCACAATCATGGCTCACTGCAGCCCCGACCTCCCCAGTCTCAGGTGATCCTCCTGCCTCAGCCTTCTGAGTAGCTGGGACTACAAGCATGCACCACCATGCCTGGCTAATTTTTTGTTTGTTTTTTGTAGAGGTGGGCCTCGAATCATGTTGTCCAGGCTGGCCTCGAACTCCTGGACTCAAGCAATCTGCCTGCCTAACCTTCCCAAAGTGCTGGGATTACAGGCATGAGCCACTGAACCCAGCCTGTTTTATTTATTTTATTTTTATTTTTATTCTATTTTATTATTATTATTTTTTGAGACAGAATTTCACTCGTTGCCCAGGCTGGAGTGCAATGGCACGATCTTGGCTCATTGCAACCTCCTCCTCCCGGGTTCAAGTGATTCTCCTGTTTCAGCTTCCTGAGTAGCTAGGATTACAGGCGCCTGCCACAACACCCGGCTAATTTTTAGTATTTTTGGTAGAGACAGGATTTCACCATGTTGGCCAGGCCGGTCTCGAACTCCTGACCTCAGGTGATCCGCCCGCCTCAGCCTCCCAAAGTGCTAGGATTACAGGCATGAGCCACCGCCCCCAGCCTATTTTATTTTATTTTATTATTTTATTTTTTTTTGAGGGGGAGTCTCGCTCTTTCGCCCAGGCTGGAGTGCAGTGGCGCGATCTCGGCTCATTGCAAGCTCCGCCTCCCAGGTTCATGCCATTCTCCTGCCTCAGCCTCCCAAGTAGCTGGGACTACAGGCGCCTGCCACCGTGCCCGGCTAATTTTTTGTATTTTTACTAGAGATGGGGTTTCACCGTGTTAGCCAGGATGGTCTTGATCTCCTGACCTCGTGATCCACCCGCCTCAGCCTCCCAAAGTGCTGGGATTACAGGTGTGAGCCACCATACCCGGCCTATTTTATTTTTTCAAGATGGAGTCTTGCTCTGTCACCCAGGCTGGAGTGCAGTGGTGCAATCTTGGGTCACTGCAACCTCCGCCTCCCAGGTTCAAGCAATTCTCCTGCCTCATCCTCCCTAGTAGCTGGGATTACAGGCGCCCACCACCACACCTGGCTAATTTTTGTATTTTTAGTAGAGATGGGGTTTCACCATGTTGGCCAGGCTGGTCTCAAACCCAAACCCCTGAACTCACGATCTGCCCACCTTGGCCTCCCAAAGTGCGGGGATTATAGGTGTGAGCCACTGCACCCGGCCTATTTATTTAATTTTATTTTTTGAGATATAATCTCCCTCTGTTGCTCAGGCTGGAGTGCAGTGGCGCAATCTTGGTCACTGCAATCTCTGCCTCCTAGGTTCAAGCGATTCTCCTGCCTCAGCCTCCCTGAGTAGCTGGGACTACAGATGCACGCCACCATGTCCAGCTAATTTTTTTTTTTTTTTTTTTTGTATTTTTAGTAGAGACGAGGTTTCACCATGTTGGCCAGGCTGGTCTCGAACTCCTAACCTCAGGTGATCCGCCTGCCTTGACCTCCCAAAGTGCTGGGATTACAGGCGTGAGCCACTGTACCCAGCCTATTTATTTATTTATTTATTTATTTATTTATTTATTTATTTTTGAGACAGAACCTCGCTCTGTCACCCAGGCTGGAGTGCAGTGGCATGATCTCAGCTCACTGCAACCACTGCCTCCCGGATTCAAGTGATTCTCCTGCCTCAGCCTCCTAAGTAGCTGGGATTACAGACGTGCGCCACCAAGCCCGTCTAATTTTTGTATTTTTAGTAGAAATGGAGTTTCATCATGTTGGCCAGGCTGGTCTCAAACTCCCGACCTCAGGTGATCTGCCCGCCTCGGCCTCCCGAAGTGCTGGGATTACAGGCGTGAGCCATCACACCCGGCCCTGCTTTATTTATTTATTTATTTATTTATTTTTATTTTTTTGAGACAGAGTCTCACTCTACTGCCCAGGCTGGAATGCAGTAGTGCAATCTCGGCTCACTGCAACCTCTGCCTCCTGGATTCAAGCATTTCTCCTGCCTCAGCCTCCTGAGTAGCTGGGATTACAGGGGCCTGCCACTGCCACCATACCTGTCTAATTTTTGTAGTTGTAGTAGAGACGGGGTTTCACCATGTTGGCCAGACTGGTCTTGAACCCCTGACCTCAGCTGATCCTCCCGCCCCAGCCTCCCAAAGTGTTAGGATTAAAGGCATGAGCCTTTTTTTTTTTTTTTTTTTTTAAAAAAGACAGCATCTCACTATGTTACCCAGGCTGGCCTTGAACTCCTGGGCTTATGCAATTCTCTTGCCTCAGCCTCCTGAGTAACTGGCATTACAGGCGCACTGCGCTTGGCTTCTGCTGCTTTTTTTGTGGGGGGATGGAGTCTCGCCCTGTCTCTCAGGCTGGAGTGCAGTGACACGATCTTGGCTCACTGCAACCTCTGCCTCCCGGGTTCAAGCTATTCTCCTGCCTCAGGCTCCCAAGCAGCTGGAACTAGAGATGGGGTTTCACCATATTGGCCAGGCTAGTCTCAAACTCCTGACTTCGTGATCCACCCACCTTGGCCTCTCAAAGTGCTGGGATTACAGGTGTGAGCCGCTGCACCCAGCCCTGCTGCTTTTTTAAAATGTCAGATTGGGCCGGGTGTGGTGGCTCACACCTGTAATCCCAGCACTTTGGGAGGCCTAGGTGGGTGAATCACAATGTCAGGAGTTTGAGACCAGCCTGGCCAACATGGTGAAACCCAGTCTCTACTAAAAATACAAAAAAATTAGCTGTGTGTAGTGGCAGGTGCCTGTAATCCCAGCTACTCAGGAGGCTTAGGCAGGAAAATCACTTGAACCTGGGAGGCAGAGGTTGCAATGAGTTGAGATCGCACCACTGCACTCCAGCCTGGGCAACAGAGTGAGACTCGGTCTCAAAAAAAAAAAAATTAAAAATAAAAATAAATAAAATGTCAGATTGGCCAGTTGAGTGCTCTGAGGTCTGGTTGCCAATGAGAATGTGTGGTGTGAGGCTTGGGCCCTGGAGCCCCTCTCATTGACTCATTATTCACCTCACACCAGGCCACTTTGGAGTTGTCTACCACGGAGAATACATAGACCAGGCCCAGAATCGAATCCAATGTGCCATCAAGTCACTAAGTCGTAAGTGGGGCAGAAGATGGGAAGGCAGAGGGAGGGGCCTCAGGCTGGGAGGATTCTTTTTCTCTGTGTTCTCACCTTACTGAGTGACCCTGAGCAGGAGACCTTCATTTCCCATTTCCCCATCTGAGCCTTATAAAGGGACGCCCTGCCCTGTGCCTGACTTGCGCTGCTCTGCAGGCATCACAGAGATGCAGCAGGTGGAGGCCTTCCTGCGAGAGGGGCTGCTCATGCGTGGCCTGAACCACCCGAATGTGCTGGCTCTCATTGGTATCATGTTGCCACCTGAGGGCCTGCCCCATGTGCTGCTGCCCTATATGTGCCACGGTGACCTGCTCCAGTTCATCCGCTCACCTCAGCGGGTCAGTGTTCAGCTGGCTCTGGGTTGGGGGCTGGGCAGCAGCTGGAGAAGGAGCTGCTGTGCCCTTGCCCACCAACCCACCTGTGCCCCCAGAACCCCACCGTGAAGGACCTCATCAGCTTTGGCCTGCAGGTAGCCCACGGCATGGAGTACCTGGCAGAGCAGAAGTTTGTGCACAGGGACCTGGCTGCGCGGAACTGCATGTGAGAGTCCAGAGTAGCTGGGGTGAAGCAAAGGGACAGGGCATGAGGGTGTGCGGTGCTTAAGGCCGCCTCAGGGAAGGGCCAACTCCAGCCTTGTCCTCCCCTCTCTGCACCTTACTTTTTTTGTCTGCCCAGTACAGACTTGGACTGGACACTGTGGCTTTGAAATTTGGCCAGGCGTGGTGGCTCACGTCTGTAATCCCAGCACTTTGGGAGGCCGAGGCAGGCGGATCATGAGGTCAGGAGATCGAGACCATCCTGGCTAACACAGTGAAACCCCATCTCTACTAAAAATACAAAAAAATTAGCCGGGCGTGGTGGCGGGCGCCTGTAGTCCCAGCTACTCGGGAGGCTGAGGCGGGAGAATGGCATGAACCCAGGAGGCGGAGCTTGCAGTGAGCGGAGATCGCGCCACTGTACTCCAGCCTGGGCAACAGAGTGAGACTCCGTCTCAAAAAAAAAAAAAAAAAAATTCTGTAAGGGCCTAGAACAGGTGGGTTCAGGGCCTGGTAAGGGCCAGTCCTAAGTGTGATCCTCTCCCTACCCCTAAGGCTGGACAAGTCATTCACAGTCAAGGTGGCTGACTTTGGTTTGGCCCGTGACATCCTGGACAAGGAGTACTATAGTGTTCGACAGCATCGCCACGCTCGCCTACCTGTGAAGTGGATGGCGCTGGAGAGCCTGCAGACCTATAGATTTACCACCAAGTCTGATGTGGTGAGGCCCCACCTGCCCTACAGTCCACATGGCTTTGGCACCCGAGAACACTGGGCCTCACCCATTCAGCTCTGAATGATCTGAGCCCAGGGAGTCCCCAGGGTAGATGATCCCCACAGCCCATCTGCCCACCTCTTGGGCAGATGTAAGATGGAATCTGACACCTGCCAGGGCTAGAGGAGGCTGGGAACTCACTGGCTCCTCACAGATAATCCAGGGCCTGCCCAGCCCCAACTCTGGGCAGGATGAGGTAGTGGGAGGAGACAGAGGAAAGACACGGGTGAGGTATTGAGGAATGAGCTCTCAGTGGAGGGTAGAGTCTTCCATTTCCAGCTGAAGGACTCTGGGAGGTAGAAGCCCTGGGGGACCCACCTGCCCCCAAATTTGGAGTGAGTTGAGTCCCCTCACCTCCCCCTTTCCACAGTGGTCATTTGGTGTGCTGCTGTGGGAACTGCTGACACGGGGTGCCCCACCATACCCCCACATCGACCCTTTTGACCTTACCCACTTCCTGGCCCGGGGTCGGCGCCTGCCCCAGCCTGAGTATTGCCCTGATTCTCTGTGAGTATGTGGAGGTGGTAGTGGGGAGGGAACTGGGCCCCAGAGACATGGAAGAGACAGGAGACAGAGCTCCTTCCTGGCCTCCTGACTGAACTTCTGGTTGACTAGGAAAGGGACTCTCGCTGGGCCTCAGTTTCCTCATCTGTGAACTGGTCCCACCCTCATGCAGAGTAGGACCCTGGGAAGACTTCACAGTTGCCATGGTAACAACATTCTGAGCTCAGAGTTGGGGTTGAGGCCCGTGGTTTGATTTTCCCAGTGCTCTTCCTACCCGACTCCCACTAACAGGGTCTGCTTTCCACCTTTTCCTCTCATTTAATCTCGAGGAAAGATTCCATAACCCCCACAGCAACCCCCTCTGGATCTCCAGGTCAGGTTTTTTCACTGGATGTGGTTTCAGATTCCCCATTCCTGGAGGGATGGCGGCAGCTGCGTTGTCCTCAGTGCCTACGGGGTAGGTTCGGTGCTGAGGTTCAGCTTCATACGCAGCAGGTGTGCCTGAGCTGTGGCTAGGTCTGCTGGGTTAGAACAGAGAGAACCAGGACACAGGTAAAAGTAGTTGACGCCTCCTGTCTCAGGCTGTGCTCCAAGAAGGATGTGAGTAGCCCTTCCTCACAGTCCTACCTGCCTTGGGTTTGCTCTTACTATTCACTTCTTTAATTCACTGCCTACCCATATCCAGATTGGGCTCCTGGAAACAGACTCAGCTGGAGATTTATGTATGGGGATTTACTGAGAGGTTGGGGGCAAGGGAAGAAGGACTGGGCAGGAGAAATGTCACAGAAACTGCAGCCCATCCCACAGGGACTGCTTGAACTGGGATGACCCTCCAGAGTTTTCTGAAATTGAGACCAACAGGCCAGGTCTTTGTACCAGGCATTAATCAGTTACTAGTCACAGGCTGTCCCTGGTGAGGGGATGTGAGCTTGGCAGAGGCAGTTCTCTTCTGCCTAGGGCAATTCCTAGAGAGAGCTTCAGTCAAGAACCATCAGCAGGCAACACTCCTAGCCACTGGGAAAGTAAAGGGGGATCTGGGTGGCACACCATAGGGTCCACTTCAGCAGTCCAGCCCTTCTCCTCTCTGGGCCTCAATTTCCTCATCTGTAAAGTGGAGACAACAGTACCACCCTCCAAGAGTCTGAGAATTATATGAGATATTGTACGTAGGGTAGAGTATTACTTCAGGCAGGAATGACATCCCCAAGATAATGGGGTAGGCACTAGGACCCAGCAGGTAAACCTGGGGAACCTCTGCTTCAGGACCAGGGTGCCACTGGTGCTGCCCTAAATGCTCTTGCTTCAGAATTTTTTTTTTTTTGAGACGGAGTCTCGCTCTGTTGCCCAGGCTGGAGTGCAATGGCGCAATGTTGGCTCACTGCAACCTCTGCCTCCCAGGTTCAAGTGATTCTCCTGCCTCAGCCTCCCGAGTAACTAGGACTACAGGCGTGTGCCACCACGCCCAGCTATTTTTTTTTTTTTTTTTTTGAGATGGAGTCTCGCTCTGTTGCCCAGGCTGGAGTGCAGTGGCACAATCTCGGCTCACTGCAAGCTCCGCCTCCCGGGTTCACGCCATTCTCCTGCCTCAGCCTCCCAAGTAGCTGGGACTACAGGCGCCTGCCATGACGCCCGGCTAATTTTTTGTATTTTTAGTAGAGATGGGGTTTCACCGTGTTAGCCAGGATGGTCTCGATCTCCTGACCTCATGATCCACCCACCTTGGCCTCCCAAAGTGCTGGGATTACAGGCGTGAGCCACCTCGCCCAGCTTCGCCCAGTTAATTTTTGTATTTTTAGTAGAGATGGAGTTTCACTATGTTGGCCAGGCTGGTCTCGAACTCCTGACCTCGTGACCTGCCCACCTCAGCCTCCCAAAGTGCTGGGATTACAGGCATGAGCCACTGCGCCCAGCTACTTCAGGATTTTTAATTCCTGCTTTGCTGGACCCAGGCTTCCTTCCTGAAAGAACTGTGATGATGACCATTGTATCTCGTGAGCTGGGCCTTGTGCTTAGCACTTCACAGGCATCAGCCTATGTGCCTACTTCTCTGTGATCAGAGGAGGACCCAGAGGCACAGAGAAGTTAAGGAACTTGTCCAAGATCACATAGCCCAGGCCACAGGGCACAGGAGCCCAAGCTCGTAACACCTGAGGTAGTTCGACCTCTGCCAGGGTGGGGAGGCAGGACTGGAACAGTAATCATAGGGATGAAAAGAGCTGCCCCTGATTGGGTAGTGCTAGCTACTAGGTCCTGTCATCTATCCTCATCCCTGTGTGGCCTGCCAGAGGTTTAACAGCAAGTGGGTGGCCCAGAATCCTTGGGTGGGAATTGCCTTAACCTGACATCCCTTTCCCCCGACAGGTACCAAGTGATGCAGCAATGCTGGGAGGCGGACCCAGCAGTGCGACCCACCTTCGGAGTACTAGTTGGGGAAGTGGAGCAGATAGTGTCTGCACTGCTTGGGGACCATTATGTGCAGCTGCCAGCAACCTACATGAACTTGGGCCCCAGCACCTCACATGAGATGAATGTGCATCCAGAACAGCCGCAGTCCTCACCCATGCCAGGGAGTGCACGCCGGCCCCGGCCACTCTCAGAGCCTCCTCGGCCCACTTGACTTAGTTCTTGGGCTGGACCTGCTTAGCTTCCTTGAGCTAACCCCAAGCTGCCTCTGGGCCATGCCAGGCCAGAGGGCAGTGGCTCTCCACCTTGTTCCTGCCCTTTAACTTTCAGAGGCAATAGGTAAATGGGGCCCATTAGGTCCCTCACTCCACAGAGTGAGCCAGTGAGGGCAGTCCTACAACATGTATTTATGGAGTGCCTGCTGTAGACCCTGTCTTCTGGGCACAGTGGACTCAGCAGTGACCACACCAACACTGACCCTTGAACCAATAAAGGAACAAATGACTATTAAAGCACAAATTGTGGCAAATAGTGTGAAAGAATGACAGGAGGCTGCTATAAATAGCTGAATAGAGAGGCAAGGGAAGCCTCCCAGGAGGTGACATTTTGCTGAGGCCTTATCAACCGGGGAAAAACCACCAGAAGCAGTGTTGAGGAAAGAGGGTTTTTGGCAGAGAGTCACACATGCAAAGGCCCTGAGGCTGGAAAGGAGTTGGATCAGCAAGAAGGATCTTGAGAACAGGGAGGGTGAGCAAGGCCCAGATCCACTGTTAGATGGAACCAAGGAAGTAGGCTGAGTACCCAAGCATGCAGTGACCAGGATGGTTTCTTCCATGGCTCAGGCTGCCTCCTCCCCTTTCCCCAGCCCTAGCACTTCTCCAGGGCTCCCTGCTCCATCTGCAGTGCCCACCGTCACACCATCAGGGATGGAATGGGGCCTGCCATCTGGGTCATAGAGGCTTGGTTCCCTGCAACACTGCCAGCATTGATTGTGCTTGTAGCCTTAAGAGAGATAAGCCAGCAGCAAGGCTTCAGCTCCACACTTTCAAGGAGCCAACTTCTGGCCAGGTGCGGTGGCTCATGCCTGTAATCCCAGCACTTTGGGAGGCTGAGGCAGGCGGATCACTTGAGGTCAGCAGTTTGAGACCAGCCTGACCAAGATGGTGAAACCCTGTCTCTACTAAAATTACAAAAATTAAACTGTGTGTGGTGGTGCACGCCTGCAATCCCAGGTGCTCAGGAGGCTGAGGTGGGAGACTCGCTTGAACCTGGGAGGCGGAGGTTGCAGTGAGCCGAGATCGGGTCCCTGTACTCTAGCATGGGTGACAGAGTGAGACTGGGTGACAGAGTGAGACTCCATCTCAAAAAAAAAAAAAAAAAAAAAAAAGCCAACTTCAAAGTGCCAACTGCCCAGGCTATTTGTACTTGTAAAGGCCACTGCACCACAGCCCCTAGAGGGGCATGCTCCTCTGAGAGGGAGACTTTCCCCTCCTCCTCTTCCTCCCTACACTGATTGCTGAGGGGGTAGCTGGGGCGCTAGGGTGCCTGGCCCAGGACCTGGATCACAGTGTTTCTTCTCCCTTGCTCAGGACCCCCATAGCCTCCATCCCTTCAGTTAGGACACCCCAGCTCACCCTAAGAGGGTAGGCTTCCTTCCCTCGGAGCCCACAGCTCTGTGCCCTGTCACACATGGAACCCTGGGTTTGGAGCAAGAGCTCCCTGCTAATCAGAGTGGGAGTCTCCTTGGGACCAGAGCTGCCCAGCTTTCTCCATCCAGCTGCTGCTTGCTCTGCCACCTCAGGCCAGAGAGAAGTCCAGTCCTGGAGACTCTAAGGACTCTGAGGACAGGTGGGTAAGGCTTAAAAGGAGATTCTTGCTTGAGTGCAGGGATCCAAAGATCAGGAACCTGTGTGCTGAAGAGGAGCAGAGACAGACCATCTGTCTGTTTACCGCCGTGCCTTGGATGACTTTCAGTGCCTCAGCAGGCACTGAGAAGGTTGTAGCCTCGCATGCTTGGCCACTGACCCTTTGTCTCTCTGTGTGTGCAGGAGACAGTTGTGTTACCCCAGAGGCTGAGAGGGAGGTAAGTGGAGTATCCTGGGGCCCATCCCCACCTCAGTTGGAAAGGACTGCCTTCATCCCTCCAACTTGTAGTTCTCCCCTTTAACCCCATCCTGGGGTTCTAAGGATCACCCAAATCTCTTAAGCCCAGGAGCTCCTTCCCCATTGAGCTTCTGCAGCTCATGGACCACTGGCTTATCTGTTCACATGAGGGGCTGAGAGAGAAAGGGAGTCTCTGGACAAGAAGGGAGCTTAGCATGGGAAAGGCTCCCAGAGAAGAGAGAGAGGAGAGAAAGAGGGTGTCAGGTGCAGCCAGAATGTAGGGCTTTGGGCCTGCTTCTGGGCCAAGGGCCTCCAGGGCCAGAATTCTCCAGGGAGGGGCCCCAGTTAGGCACTTGGGGCCCTGGATTGTGGCACAGCTGCCCCCACTCTCAATTTCTGCAGCCCCTAAGCGCTGAGCTTCATTCTCAGAGCCACCTGATAGTCCCAACCCCATCTGGGGTGTCAGGAGCTTGGACTATTTTAGGGCTTCAAATCAGTGACTGGGCTACCAGGGAGAACAGGGTAGGGAGGGTCAGTTCTAGGTCCCTGGGTGGGCTGGGGGACCATGTGGCTTCCAGGGT
Source organism: Pongo abelii (assembly GCF_028885655.2). Lineage (NCBI taxonomy): Eukaryota > Metazoa > Chordata > Mammalia > Primates > Hominidae > Pongo > Pongo abelii. Next base: position 104,561,360 of record NC_085928.1, read on the forward strand.
TGATGAAGGCTGGGCTGCCTCTCCTCTAGGGGAGGCCTGGGCAGTAGCTCAGGTATGGTGGGTGGCCAGTGCAAGGGGAGGGTTGCTAGTGGCCATGGGAAGCCTGGGCCTGCCACCAGGGTGGAATGGTGTGGACAGAGGTTTCTCCTAGGGCTTTGGGAGACCAGCCTTCCCACCAAGAGCTATGAAGAGTAGGTACCTCTCTTTCCCATCTCCCTCCATCTCAGCCCAGTAGGGCTAGGGGCAAGCAGATGCTAATAAAGGCTGAGCAGGCCAGGGTGGGAGCTGGCGCTGAGGAGGCAGCAGATGACTCACACCTTCCTGACTGCCCATTGGTGTCACTGTTCTCTGGAGCCTGGAGGGCATGCATGGGGCAGACTGACCTGCTCTGATGGAGTACCATGAATCTGGCCTAAGATTCCCCTTATGTCTCGGCCTCAGCCCCAGCCTTTCTGGGAATATTCTGAGGGACCCAAAGGCTCTCTGGGGTTCTATATCAGGCTAGGTTGCTAGAAAGAAATACCTGAGACTAGGTAGTTTTAAGAGGTTTACTTGGCTCACAGTTCTGCAGGCTGTACAGGAAGCATTGTGCCAGCATCTGCTTCTAGGGAGGCCTCAGGAAGCTTACAATCAAAGGCAAAGAGGGAGCAGGCACTTCACGTGGTGGAAGGAGGAGGAAGAGAGAGAGAGAGAGAGTAGCAGGGAGGTGCCACATACTTTTAAATGACCAGATCTCAAAATAACTCACTGTTATGAAGATAGCACCAAGCCATGAGGCATCCACCTCCATCACCCAAACACCTCCCATCAGGCCCCACCTCCAGCACTGGGGATTGCAATTCAGCATGAGATTGGGGTGGGGACAAATATCCAAACTATATTAGGGTCATACCTGTGGGCTCCAGATATAGCCCCATTCCAAACCCAGTCTCATTGTTGCTCTATGGGAGCTCAGGGGCCAGGCCTGTGGTGGTTCCTATTTTCAGCTCAGGTGGTAGGAGCTGAGGGAAGTTGCTTATTCCTTGGTAAGGCTCACCATGTGCCAAAGCAGAGGGACCAGTGAGTACCAGAGACTCCCAGTGCCAGGGGGCATCTTCACCATCTCACCTCTCCACTCTTTTTCAGTTTGATTTAACCACCTGCATACTTTTTTTTTTTTAGACAGCGTCTCACTCTGTCACCCAGGCTGGAGTGCAGTGGCATGAACTTGACTCACTGCAACCTCCACCTCCTGGGTTCAAGCAATTCTCCTGCCTCAGCCTCCTGAGTAGCTGGGATTACAGGCATGTACCACCATCCCTGGCTAATTTTTTTTTATTTTTAGTAGAGGTGGGGTTTCATCATGTTGGCCAGGCTGGTCTCGAACACTTGGCCTCAGGTGATCCGCCCACCTCGGCCTCCCGAAGTGCTGGGATTACAGGCATGAGCCACCTCACCTGACCAACCACCTGCATACTTTTGTAGCCAGTCTTGCACTGGGCGTTTGGGATCTGGAGATGCATTAGGGAAGGCAGGGGGCTTGAAGCAGCAGGCGGTCAAGATCATGGGATTCAATCACCCTTGAAACTAATTATCCCTCCCTCATGGTGGCATGAGTCCCTCGTGGGGCACTGCACCCTGGACCATGGAGAATCAGAGGCCCCAAAGGAGTCAGCTCCACCCCTGGGCTCCATGGCAGTGGCAGCTTTAGCCAAGCATTAATCCTGCTGACATGTCCCTCAAAGCCAGGAAGCCTTCTCTTCAAAGAGGGAAAGGAATCTTTTGGGTGGCTCCAGTCACCATGTTCACATGGGCTCCTGCCCTGGTCTCTTCGACCCAGTCATCTGTTTAATTTAAAGTCACTCCCACCATCCACTGGACCTGGGTTCCATAGGAACCCTGAAGGAGGGCAGCTCTGCTCACATTCCCTCTGCAGGTGTGGCTGGAGGTCAGCTCTGCTCAGCAGTCATGAAGCCATGTGTGCTTTTGGCAGTAGCACCTTTGCCTCCACTTTTGCTGGCTTCTGGATGTGGGGGCTGTTCCCAGGGAGGGTGAGGAGCTCTCCCAGCTCCTAAGCCAGCTGTGGGCAGCAGTCAGGGCGGCTGTGCTGTTGCCTTCCCTCTGGGCTGATGCGGCTGGCCATCTTTCACGCAGAGTTACGTAAGCTCGAGTCAATTGGGGCTCAGAGCAGTTCATTGTGTGCTATTTTTAAGCTGCAACACATCACAGCAGAGGGGTCACTGCACTGCCGGCTTGCAGGGAAGGTTGTTTAAACATCTGTTATTTAAATTTCCCTGTGCCTTAGAGCTCAGAAGCCATATCCTCCTGGTACTAGTGGGTTCTGCCTTCCACATTTCAGAATAGGAGTGGATTATCTCCCCTCACCCTGCCTAAGGTTCCCCTAAGGCTGGGGTTCTCTGGTACTTCCTGTCTTCCTCTGGAGTCAGACAAGGGGGCCATGGAGCAGGAGGTGCCAGCTCCTTTAATCATGGTCCTGCCTTTGTGGAATGGGTGTATCCTGGCCAGGAGAAATGTCAGGGAAGCAGGAGGTCTAGGTCTAGGGTTCACAGGTCACTTGGATAGCTCCAGTGAGGAAGGTAAGGAGAGGAAGGTAAGGAGTGTGGGGCATAGAGCTAGGAGACCAAGAGTGCATTCCTTCCTCCTTGGGGGCCTCAGCTTCCCATCAGCACCAAGAGAGGGTTGAATCACAAGATACTTTTGAGTCTGTTCAGAAGCCTGCCTTTGCTTGAGCTGTGCTCCCAGCTGGAATGCCCTCCCTCTGCAGATCTAAATGCTACCCATCTGTCACCTCTGGGGTAGAAGGGCTGATGTATGAACCCCTGGACAGTGGCTGGTGTGCGAACCCATGGGGAAACATGCCTCCCTTTTTGCTCTATTATCAAGTGAAGGGCTGCACTGGGAGTCCTTTAAGGCTCTTTCTGATTCTAGCTTTTTGGAGATGTCCAGACCCTTCCCAATGCAGTGGAAGGCAGGCAGACCGGACGGGTGCAAGGCCAGGGGCTTGACAAAGCTAGCTGCTCCTGAGAACACAAGAGAGCTGAAAATAGGTCTGTATTGAAGCAGGTATGGGAGCCAGCCGTAGAGCTCCTAATAGGGTGTGGCGCTGTGCCTCTCCCCTTGACGCCCTTCTTGCCACCTCTCTACCATTCTTAAGACCTCCTAAGTGGGAGGGTTCCAGCCTGATCCATAGGGGAGAAGGGTTTCTCACGGTGATTTGACCCTCGACCCTCTCTGCAGAGGTTGGGGCCTTCCCAGCAAGCCTGCCTAGAGGCGTGAGGTGAAGTGTGAGGAGAAGGTCATGCAGGACTTGCCCTCACAGGGACTCCATCTGGCCTCATCCACAGACTAAGCTCCTCCCAGCTCCTCCTTGCCACCTCCCTCCCACCCCACAGCCCTCAGCCTGGGGAATGGGCTCAGTCTGGGGGAGGGGCTCTCCAAGTTGCCATGGCAACACGTTGGCCCTCCTCACTTCCCAGATTCAGAAATAGAATTGGACGCCCTTCTTCCTGGTGAGACACTATTTAAAAACATGTTGGGGGAGGGGCCGAGGGGCGCTATCCCTAGGGGCTGGGAAGAAGGGACCCAGCCTGAAAGCCTCTTTATTTGCCCTGCTGCTCCTCTCCACAGCTGGATGAGATGAGCAGGCTTTGGCCAGCTAAGAATTCTGAGTACGAAGGATTCAGTCTGGCCCATACTCAGCACCACCAGGTTCCTGGAAGGGCCTCCTCTCAGGCTTGAGCTACCTGATAAGCTATCAGGAGGAGGAGCAGGTCCATGCAGGACCCAGCTTGGGTGTAGGGCTTGCTGCTGCAGAACCCACAATGGAATCATTTTAGCTCCCCTCCAGCAGGGTCTGTGACTGCCTGGCCCTGCGCATGGCACCCAGTGGTGGCAACACAGGATCCTGAAGTATGAATCCAGAGCCTGGTGGCCTGGCTTCAGATTCTGGCTCCACTACACACTAGCTGAGACAGACCTGTCTCCCTTTCTTTCCTTGCCTTGATTTCCTTATCTGTAAAATGAGGTATGACAGTGCCCAGCTCATTGAATTGCTGTGAGTCTGGGTTATGAGTGCTCCACATTGCGCTGGCACAGAGGAAGGACCCCATCAATATCAGTTATTGTTATTATTACTATAAGGGGTGTTTGCTATAAGGACCTTTGCAGCCAGACATGGTGGCCCATGCTTGTAATCCCAGCACTTTGGGAGGCCAAGGTGGGAGGAAGCCAGGAGTTTGAGACCAGCCTAGGAGACAAAGTGAGAACCCGTCTCTATCAAAAAAAAAAAAAAAAAAATTAGCCAGGTGTGGTGGCTCACACTATCCCAGCTACTCAGAAGGCTGAGTCGTGAGGATTGCTTGAGCCCAGGAGTTCAAGGCTGCAGTGAGCAATGATAATGCCACTGCACTCCAGCCTGGGCGACAGAGACCTTGCTTCTAAAATAAAAATAAGGGCCTTCTCTATCCTGGTTGCTTCCTTTGGGCCTTCTTTCATGGGCTAGACGCTTCAGCCAGTTCTGCTCCCTTCCCCCAGGAGACCTCAGGCCAGTTGTTTACAAAGGACCACAGTTCTGGAAAGGAGGGTTATGCCCCACCTCTGCAGGAGGTGGAGGATGACTCAGTGGTGAGACAGGCCAGGGGCTCTCAGGACCTCTCTCCATGCCTCTCCAACCCTCCCAGGCACAGTCCAGCTCAAATGCTGCACAGGCACTAGAGGCTGTTACTAGCATCTCTATTGTAAACAGAAAACTAGCTTGCTTAAGCCAAAGATTAATGACATTAATAGTGGGCAGCAAGTATGTGTGTACATGAATGTAGGCATACATATGCACGGGCAGACCCTTGGGCTTTGGACGTTCACATGAGAGGATGAGCAGCTCTTCCTTGGTGTCCAGAGCTATCGGTTTCCACTCTTTTAACTTTAAAAAAAAAATCATTTTTAATCCTAGAACTTTGGGAGGCCGAGGCAGAGGGATCACCTGAGGGCAGGAGTTCAAGACCAGCCTGGCCAACATGGTGAAACCCGTCTCTACTAAAAATACAAAAATTAGCCTGGCGTGGTGGCGGGTGCCTATAATCCCAGCTACTTGGGAGGCTGGGACAGGAGAATCGCTTGAACCTGGGAGGCAGAGGTTGCAGTGAGCCAAGATCGCGCCATTACACTCTAGCCTGGGCAACAGATGGAGACTCTGTCTCAAAAAAAAAAAAAAAAACTTATTTTTATAGAGACGGGGTCTCGCTTTGTTGCCCAGGCTGGTCTCAAACTCCTGGGCTCAAGCAATCCTCCTGTCTTGGCCTCCCAAAGTATTGGGATTGCAGACGTGAACCACCACATCTGGCCCTGTCCCCATTCTTAACCAAAGGCAGCATCAAGGGAAGGGGGGTGGGAGCCCAGGGGGCCTGAGATGTGGCAGAGCCTGGCTGTGCCCAGTGCCAAGTTAGCAAGTTGCAGATGAAGCACCTTTGTGTTAACTTTTGTCCCTGGTCACAGAGCCTCACACCCCACAGCCAACTGTAAACACTATTTTTAACCTCTGTGAAAACAGTTTCAGAGAACAAACCTACAGTTATATTGTCTACAAACCTGTTTCCTGGGTGGAAAGACTGAGGCCTGAAAGAACACAGCCCTGCCAGACAGAGGGAGGAGGCCCAGAGCTCAGATCTGGTGGGAAGGAGGAGGGCCTGACCCTACCACAGGTTAGAACCTCCAGACCTGGGCCCGTGGCAATGTGCAGCTCTCCAAACTGTTGCCTAGGCCTGTCCTTGTGGCTATAGGGCAGCTCTGAGCCTAGGCTGCTGCTCCAGGAAGGTTCCACTCATCCCTGCCCCCCTTTTTTTCTCTCCATTTAAGAAATGGGGCCGGGCGCAGTGGCTCACACTTGTAATCCCAGCACTTTGGGAGGCCGAGGTGGGCAGATCACGAGGTCAGGAGATCGAGACCATCTTGGCTAACACGGTGAAACCCCGTCTCTACTAAAAAATACAAAAAATTACCCGGGCGTGGTGGCGGGCGCCTTAGTCCCAGCCGCTCGGGAGACTGAGGCAGGAGAATGGCGGGAACCTGGGAGGCGGAGCTTGCAGTGAGCCGAGATCACGCCACTGCACTTCAGCCAGGTGACAGAGCGAGACTCTGTCTCAAAAAAAAAAAAGAGAAAAGAAATGGAGGGCGGAGTTGCCCACCTGGTCTGGTAGCTTATATTTCCTATGCATCCCCCCATCCAATTTGTTGTCTGACTTGTCCTTGCTGTATATGCAGCTCTGCGCCCACTGCATACTCAGTCCTCCACCCACTATGTCCCCACTGTGGGGCTAGCTCCTGGGACCACTGTGGTCTTACCATCCTGTAATTGCCACTTGGCTAGCCCTGTGGCTGCTGTGGTGCAGCCCTGTGCCCAGAGCTCTGCCCCCATTATGGCCAAGATGAAGCTGACACAATGTGACAAGAGCTAGAACATTCTGACTTGAGGATTCTAAGCAGAGGTCCCACCCCCACCCCTGCCACCCCCATCCCTACCCCTGCAGGATACTGGTCCTGGGCTTCAGGGACATGTGGCTCTGGGGAGGGGGCTCCATGAGGCGCAGGCAGAGGAGAACCATCTGGAGCAGCAGAGACTGCCAAGAAGCTGCTGTCCCTGGAGCGGGAGCCGGGGAACATAGGGAGGGGAGCTTGAGACTGAGCTTGGGTCCCTCACCCACTTCTGCCTCCCAGGGCTGAGTGGTGAAGGGACTTTGCACCCCATCCAAAGGTCCTGTGCCAGGGGCTTCCTCAGAGTCTCCCCTGCCTACCTTTTTCCTCTGGCCTTATCCTGACAGTTCCTGGCCCTCACTGTGGGACTAGCCTGGGCAGAATGTGCACCTGGCTGGGAAGGATAGGGGAGGCTGGCCTGCAGCTGGCTGACTTCACTGGTGTCCCCTGGCCCCCTGCCTCCTAAAGTTCCCTGGGCAAGCCTCCGTTCTTCAGGAGCATGGGGCCCCTGGTTTCCTACACTCTGTCACTCCCCAGGTCACTGTGATGTCACCCCTTCCCCAGAGCCACATGTCCCTGAAGCCCAGGACCAGTATCCTGCAGGGTTAGCAATGGGTGCAGCAGGGGTGGGGGTGGATCCTCTGCTCAGAATCTTCAAGTCAATCCCCAGGGGGCTGTGATGTGTAAGGTCACCATGGCAATGGCGTGGGGGCAGGGCACCTAGGGCATGGAGCAGGAGGACTATGGAAGCCACCAAGAAGGTGGGGGGCCCTGATCCATCGGGTCCCCAGGACCACCCCTCAGCTGGCAGCCAGCAGCTGGGGAGTGGCCTCAGAGGGTCTCAGGGACCATGGATAAGCTCAGAATCCCTATACTTCAAGCAGAGGTTGTCATTGTCTACCAAGACCATCACTGATGGCGCCTGTGGCCCAGCCTCCCAGGCCCGCATCCCTGGGCCCATTTGCCAGCTACTCCAGGATCCTGCTTGGGTTAGCTCCCAGTGCTGCTGTGAGCAGGCCTCCCAGGATGCCCCGAGACTCTTCTCCACTAGCATATCTTCAAGTCCCATTGTGGGAGCCCAACAACATCTCATCATGGAGGATGTGACCCTGACCTTACCAGAGTGCACGCACAGTGACAGCACCAGTGACATAGCCCAGCGTGGACCCTGCTGCCTTCGGCTTCAGGTGCAGAATTTGGGGGAAGGCAAGCCTCCAGCTAAGGTCCTGGTAGGCTGGGGCAAAGGCCCCTGCAGCTCCGACCAGATAGCCTCCTTGGGCAGCAGGAAGAGTCGGTGGCTATCCTTCCTCCTCTCAGGAGAGAATGGTGCTCCCGAAGCCCAAGGTGCTCTTCTGGCTCCACCTCAGGATCTAGCCCAAGATCAGGACCAGGGTAAGTGTCCAGCTCAGGCTGCTGCGCTAGTTACACATTCTTTTTTTAAATTTCTTTCTTTCTTTCTTTTTTTTTTTTTTGAGACGGAGTTTTGCTCTTGTTGCCCAGGCTGGAGTACAATGGCGCAATCTCAGCTCACTGCAACCTCCGCCTCCTGGGTTCAAGCGATTCTCCTGCCTCAGCCTCCCAAGTAGCTGGGATTACACGTGCCCGCTATCACATCCAACTAAGTTTTGTATTTTTAGTAAAGACTGGGTTTCTCCATGTTGGTCAGGCTGGTCTCAAATTCCCAACCTCAGGTGATCCACCTGCCTTGACCTCCCGAAGTGTTGGGATTATAGGCGTGAGCCACCGTGCCTGGCCTTACACCTTCTTTTCTGTCACTGACTCCTCCAATTCCAGCTTGGGCTATGACTCCAGCTCTGGATGTTACCCCAACCCCCACTGCAGTTGAAACTGACACCCATACCATTGATCACCTGACTGACACCACTGCAGTCACCAAGGGCCCATCTCAAGACCTCCTTCTCAGGAAGTATGGCAATCAGTGGTCAACTGTCTTGGAGTCTTCCAAAATAGTTGCATCTTGCCAGGACAAAGTGAATCTCCACTCTAAGGAGGAGCCTCCCATCCCGAAGCCTACTCTAGAAGAGTGCCTAGACCATGCTCAGGAGGACGAGGTTACCAGAAGGAAGGTGCCAACTGAGGAGGCTGAAAACCCCGTGAAGAAACTTCCGGGCTCTACCTCCAGGCCAGGCAGCCCAATGCCAGGCCCAGAGCCCCCAGTTATCTCCAAGTCCCAGAGGAGTAGCCAGGAGATCTGTAGCTCTCAGCCACAGAAGCAGCTCCCCAATGTCTGTGACAATACCAGCTCTAATGTGCCACTGTCTGCCTACCAAGTAACCTGCCACAAGCAGTCCCCATTCCAGTCTCCCAAGGAAGCCATGCAGATCCCCCTCTCCAGTGCACCAACCTGCCAGCTTCAGGAAGTTGTGGAAGACCGTGTGCTGGTGTTTGATATGGCCACAGGCAGCACCAGGATGGGGCTGCTGTGCCATGACCCTGTGGGCTCACGGGCAGTGCTTGTGGGCCTCATGCCCAGCCACCCATCCATCTATGTCCCTGAAAATATGCTGTCCACCCAGCTGTTGGTCAAACCCATCCTGTCTCCTGACAGTAATCACTCCAGCTTTTGGTCTATCACACCCATGCTGTCCAGCCCAGTGCCCTGCAGCCTCTCATCTGGCAGCTACCGAGAGGTAGCCCTGATTCCCAAGGAGGCCAGGCTCAATCTGGAGTCATGGGACTCCCCTGGTACTGAGACACCCATCAGGGTTGGGATGCTCACTAGGCCTGTTCCACTGGGGATGCCCCTCCAATTTGATGAGAGGATACTGACCCATGTCCCTAATACTAGCTGGTCCAAGCCTGATGGTGAAAAAAATGAACCTAGTCATACCATCTGGATGCTAGACCCTTCCATGGCACCCTCTAGGATGCCAGATGCCTCCATAGTCCAGACCAAGAAACTGCAGTGGATGAACTCAGAGCCTGCTGCACCAGCCGATACCCAGGAAGTGCCCAGATCCTTCCTCCAGGAAGACATATGCAGCCACGAAGAGGTCATTCCTGCTCACCCTGATAACCCTCAAGCCAAAGATGCTGGACAGGCTCTCCTCACTGGGCAGATCCTCCTTGCTGGACAGCTACCCCTACCTGAGCACCCCCTTACTGATCAACCCCCTCTCACTGGGCAGACACCCGTTGCTAGGAATCCCTCTTTATCTAAAGAACCCCCCATCACCAAAGAGCCCACTCTTTCAAGATGGTCCCCCAACCCTGGAGAACCTGGCCAGGTCTCCACCCAGGAAGATGAGCCCTTAGGCCTGCCTACTCATGTAGGGGTATTTCAGGTGCCCCTGACCCCTGAGGAGACCTGTATCTATATGAGTAGAGACAAGGTTGGCATCAGTAATATTCAGCACTCCATCACGCATCAGCAGCAACCTGGCAACTCCCCTGGGACCCAGGAGGAGCAGCTTCCCTTGATCACATTTACCACACCTGGCACTGGACGCAAGGTGTTGCCCATGGCCATGGTGGCCACTGAGCCCCAGAGTGCCCCATTCAAGCTGACAGCTGAGGATCTTACACACTTATCAGTGGTTGCACACCTTGGACTGCCCCACGGGGCCTGCTATGAACTGGTGTCCACCATGGATGCTCTGCCAGTTCGGTCGCCAGTGCTCTGCTGCCACTCACTGGGACCCTTCCAGGACATGGCGGCCGTGGTGATTGATACAGGCACAGGATTCACCAAATGTGGACTGGCTGGAGAGGACCATGTCCTCAGTGTCATACCCTCACGAGTTCAGCTGCTGCAGCACCCAGCCCAGGGCCAGCCACGATATGCAGTGCCTGAAAACCAAGAGGGATCCTATTCAGTGCTGAACCGTGGTGTGGTCTATGACTGGGATGCACTAGAGGTGCTATGGCAGCACCTGTTCTATTGCAGGCTGGGTGTGCAGCCCGAGAAGCTGTCTGTGCTCGTAGCCGACTCACCCATCTCACCACGCACCAACCGAGAAAAGGTGGCTGAAATACTCTTTGAGCATTTCCATGTCCCAGCCATGCAGACAGTGCATCAGGCCCTGCTGGCGCTCTATGCTTATGGACGTACCACTGGGCTGGTGCTGGGCAGTGGCCATGGCACTTCCTATGTGGCACCCATCCTCACTGGGGATCTGGCTGCACTTGACACCTACCGGCTGGATGTGGCTGGTGCTGACCTTACTGACTACTTGGCCCAGCTGCTGCAGAGAAATGGCCACTCACTGCCCCAGGCAGGACTGATCAACCAGATGAAAGAGGCCTGCTGCTACGTGGCCATGGACGTGGCAGCTGAGAGGGTCCACACCCAGGCGCAGGCCCAGGTGGACTTTGTGCTTCCAGACAAGCAGGTTATCACGCTGGGGCCTGAGCGCTTCTGCTGCCCTGAGGCCCTCTTCCAACCCAATCTGATAGGTCTCAACCAGCCGGGCCTTCCACAGCTGGCCCTCCTAAGCATCAGCCGGTTGGAGGCCAAGCAGCAGGAGCAGCTACTGGCCAATGTGGTACTGGACGGTGGCAGCACCCTCGTGAGTGGCTTCCCCGAGCGCCTGAGACAGGAGCTGGGCCCTGGTGCTGCTGTGCTGGGGTCTCCCCACCGTGCAGTTGCTGCCTGGCTTGGGGGCTCCATCATGGCATCCCGGAGCTCTTTCCAGAGCCTGTGGCTCAGCCGCCAGGAGTATGAGGAAGAGGGCCCATGGGCTATCTATAAGTACCAGCTGTGAGCATATAAAAGTTCTGGTTCTGCTTTCTTTAAGCGCCGTGGTATGTTTCAGCCACAGGGTGGTGTGAGAAAAGCAGGAGTCCAGGCATGGGGTCATGGATGGGGGCCCTGGCTCTCCCAAGGCATGCCCTGCCTCTGCACTCTGGAACTCCATGGGCCCTGGCAACCTACCCTTTCTAGACAGCCCCGGAGCCCCTTGACTGGCATTGGCTCTGATCTGGCCTGACCTTTACTGCACCCCAAGGGCAACCACAGAGAGTGGCTGCTGTGGGTTTTGCCCCGTTGCCCTGACGACAAGTGCAATTACCCTTGATTGCCAGCTTGTTGCCATGGCAATTTCAAACATAATGTAATAACCCACACAGCCTGGAGTGAGTCACAAGGTGGGGGGCGGGGGGCAGCCCCCTCCCCTGGCTCCGGAGGAAAAGACTGCTTGCCCTTCCCCATTGTGGGCCCTCTTCTGGGGACTGAAGCCAAGCAACATGGACAACAGTCAGGCAGTTTCAAAGATGGCTGGGGTCCTGGGGTGGGAGGGTTCTGTCAGAGTTCAGGCTTCTTGGGGAGCTGCACTGCTAATCTAGGTACCTCCTAGAGTCTGAACCTTTGCTGGAGCTCTATGCTGGGTTAGCAGGGGCTTCTATCAGCCAGCCAGAATCTAAGGGCATAGGAGTGCCAGCCTTTGGCACCCTAGGGCAGGGAGTTGGGGGTGCAGATAAGTCCTGGATCCTGGGTAGGAGGCCCAACCTGAGCTGGGGGATGAAGCTCTGTGGATACTGAGGCTCGCACCTTATTCTGCCCCTCTGACTTTCTAGCTTTGATGGGAGCCAGAACTATGAACTTGGGCCCTCTTCTCCTCCTTAGCCTCCCAACCCAGGCAGCCCCTGTCTTCAGGGAACAGGCCTCCTTAGGAGGGTCCTCATAAAGGCTACTAGGCAATGCCAATCTCGATTGCCTCTGCTCTTGTTCCAAACTCTGGTCTGTGCTAAAGGGCCTCCTGCCATCCCTCTGGCCAGTGGAGTGGTGAGAAATCATGTCCCCTGACCCCGTCTGGCTTTGAATAGTGGAAGTAAGAACAAAGCTCAGCATTGGTCCACTCCCTGCCCTGGAAGAGCTAAGAGGATGGCATTCAGCTGATGTTACTATCTCCTGCCTGAAAGGCAGCTGGAGGTTGAAGCCAAAACATTGAAGCTGGTCCCACCCTGCCTGTGCCTTCCTGTCTAGGGGCTGAGGGATAAGCCATGGCTCAATCCTAGCCCTGGGTTCTTGTCTTCAGATTGCCCTCCACAAATGGCAAAGACTTGTCTATCTTCGCATACACCAGAGATCAAGGGGCTGCTCTGGTGGGGAGCCTGAAAACAGCCAATGATGTAGAGTCAGCACAGACCCTCCCCACCCCTGGACATGGTCCAGCCCCCTTCCCATGTCCGGCTCTCAAAGCCTGATTCAGCCTCCACAATCCTGAGACTTGTGTCAGGCAGGAAGGGGACTGATAACTCCAGGGACCAGCTACAGCGTCCACACACACGTGCCAGCAAGCACGCCTGGGTGCACAAAGAATGCAGACACACGTGCCCCTGGGCACCATTGCATACACGGTGCTGTTGCATCTCCCTCGGCAAAAGAGAGCATACACACACATACACGTGTGCACACACACCCTGCCACGTGCTCTCACCCACATGCACAGAGCGTGCTTAGGACCAAGAAGAGGTGGAGTACTGCCAGCAGCAGGCAGGGCGCTAAGGAGCCACCCCTTCCCCTGCCTAAAAATCCCCATTCCAGCTTCTCCTTGACCCCCATGCCTGGATAGCCATGACCCTCAGGAAAGACAGAAAACGTGTGTGTGGCATGTGTGGGGTCAGCAAGCCACAGCTTGGCTACACCATAAAACTCAGAGACCCATTGTTTCAAGAATAGTGGGCAGATGGCAGGAAGGACTCAGTGCCAGGCCATTCATTCATTCTGCAGACATCAGCCGAGCATACTGAGATGAGAAACGGGTTCTGCCTTGCAGATACCCAGCCTGCCAGGAGATTCCTACCCAGTGGTGGGGTGGGTCCCATAACCCGAGACCACTCAGAGCCCAGGGACCCCAGAAGTGGCACCAGCCTGGCCTAGAGGAGATAACCCCAAGCTAGGGAGGAATGTGAAGGGCTCAGTACCCCCTCTGGAGGAAAATTTTGAGGAACCTTGTTTGAGGCGGTCATTTCCTAAGCTAGCCTTCGGTCTGAGCCCCAGCCCCAGCTTCTGGACTTGGACAGTCCCTCCTGTCATCAGCCATGGGTGGCCATGCAGGGCAGCCTCAAGATGGCTGAGGGTTTGGGGATGACGCCAACTCCCTCTCCCACAGCAGGGTCAGGAGGCTCACTGTGGGGAGTGAGGTGGGATAAAGCCCAGCTCCAGACACTGAGAGGCCTGAGTCTGGCTTTCAGATACTGGCCTTAGGATGGTCCTCAGGGCTTGTGAGGGGTGTGGGTCAGGCTTTGGGTCCGTGAGCCTCACTGACAAGGGACAGAGAAATGGCCAAGGACTTCCTTTAAAGCTTCCTCCTGGTGGTTCTGAGCCTCCTCCCTCTGATTAGCACCCAGGCCAGGTGGGATACCTTGGTACCACAGTTCTCCTGTGTCCCCATATCCCAGGCCAGGCCACTAGAGTGATACAACTCATGAAGTGTTTGAGAGTGATTAGACTGAAAAGAAAGCAGAGGCCACACCATGTCACAGGTGACTTTTATAGTTTGGGAAATTTGGTGCCACACAGGAGGGGGTTGACTGTGCCGCCACCCTTACTGGGACTTATGGTTGGGAAAGACTCTGGCCTTGCAGGAGTTGGGTATGGGGTGGGATAGGAGACTTTGCTACCACAGTCTAGGGCCCTCACTGTTTTCACACTGACTACTTGCAAACACACACCTCTGTGTGTTTACTGCTCCTAGCTAGGGGAGCCTGCCTTAGCCCGACTGCCCATCTGGTTTTTCTAAGTTGGTCCTGCCTTTTGGGTCGGGTTCGGGGAGCTGGGCAAAGCCCTGGTTCCCTAGAGACTAATGACTGGCAAGCGATCCTATGCAGCTCCAGGACTCAGGCTTTCCCCCAACTCTCCACTCACCACCCCTTACATTGGGCATAGGAGGCCTCCTCCAGCCCCAGGCTGAGGGCCTAAGGCAGCCGTTGAGAACCTTGGCCAGGGCTAAGCAGGCCAGTGCTCACCAGCACCGCTGCCATCCCGCGCGCGCCTGCTCTCCAGTGGGATTCTGCCCTTAAGGCTCCGCCAGGGTCGGGGCGGGGCCGGTTGGGAGGCCCCGCCCCCAGCCCGCCCCCGGCCCGGGGTGCGAATCCGGTGCCGGCAAGCGGCTGGCGATGCTGGAGGTTCGCTAGCCGAAGCGGCTGCATCTGGCGCCGCGTCTGCCCCGCGTGCTCGGAGCGGATTCTGCCCGCCGTCCCCGGAGCCCTCGGCGCCCCGCTGAGCCCGCGATCACTTCCTCCCTGTGACCAACCGGCGCTGCAGGTGCGGGGCGGGCCGGGCTGGGGGCGCTTCCCGAACGCAGGTTGTGGGGCCTTGGGGGATTGTTTCCCTGGCTCGAGATTCGGGATGCAGAGTGCGCGGGGGCGCAGCGAGGGCTCGAGGTCCTGGCGGGGTCAGAGCGCGCGGGCTTTGCAGATTTGGGGGACGGAGTGCGGGGTCGGGCTAAAGTTCCCCATTACCTCGGACGGCTTGGGGGTTCTGGGGGGAAGCTTCTGCGGCTCGGAATTATGAAAAGATTAACCCTCGAAGATTCGTGGTCCCCCGTGAGGATAGGGGCCGAGAGCTGAGCCGTCCCTCCCCGTTCCCAGAGCCGCCTCCAGCCCCTCCCAACTGTCCCCGGGCCCCTTCCCTCCCGCTTAGCAGTCACTAATTTCCATGACAACGGAGAGTTCTTTATGGGCGACAACCCGGAGGGGGCTGGGCAGGCCTGCCGCGGGGTGGGGGAGGAAGCTCCAAGCCCCTGGGGACCAGCAGCCCCCCAGCCAAAATTCAGCTTCCAAGCCTTCACCTGGGTGCCAGCCGGGGGTCCAGTGCATGGACCCACGTGCATGGTGGGGGTGGGGGCGCACATGTTCCTGCTGGGAAGTGCGGGGCTTGGTGCTCACACGTGTGCTTTCCGCATGTGTGTTGCTGTGCCAGCGGGGGCGAGCCAGCAGCACTTGGGAAAGGGGTCAGGGTGGCACCACGGTGGGGAGCAGGGCCCCTGGCTGGAGGTGGCTGGGATAGTGACAGCGTGAGCTTCTGCCTTCCCCAGCTTGTACTGTCTGGCAGAGACCCTGGGCTCTTGAGCCCCAGCCCCCTCCCCGCATAGCTCTGCCAAATTGCTTTTGTCCGCACCTCCCAGGCAGAGAGCCTGCTCCACCAGGTTCCTTCCTAAGGATCAGGGCCCTCTGTCCCACACTAAAAGCTCAGAGTCTGCAGTAGTCCAGTCCCTGTGCTGTACTCCCCTTACCCCCAAGTCCAGGCTTTGAGCCCCCAGGACTACCTTCAGAGACCTGGTGCCCTCCCCCACCCTCAGAGTTGATTCCTGGCAGCTCCAGCGACTTCTGAGCCTCAGTTTCCTCAACTGGGGAACTGGTGTCTCCACTCAGAGTCAGGTTGGTTTCCAGGGTGGGGAAAGGGTCTCCCTTTTCTAATATTTGGTGTGGACCCTTCAGGTGCCCTCCTAGGCTGGCTGTTCACATATCTCTGATGGCCCTACTCTCCAGCCCCATGCCCTGGCCAGCACTCACAGGCAGGCAAGCAGTCCTCTGCCCTGGGAGAAGGCCAGATTCCATGGTTTCCATTTGGGGAAACTGAGGCATGGGGAGGGGAAGGGCTGTGCAGTTATCCTGTTTCTGGGTTGCTTGTGGTGCCGTTTCTGGCACTCATGGCAGGATCTGCTGTTGGGGGTTGGTGAGAGGGGATTAAGCAGAGCTGTAAGAGGGGCTCTGGGGACCCAAAGCCTGGAAAGGATAACAGATGGGGGAGGGGTTGGCTGGGAGGGTCTAAGTACAGCTGGGCCAACTGAGAAGAGGGACTATAAAGGGAAGCAGCCAGGCATCCGAGCCTCATTTCCATCCCCCTATGCGTCTGCCTTCAACATGTTGGACCTGCTTTACCTAAGCTGCCGTGATGGCAGAGAGATGGGCTGGGAACTGTCCTGACTAGGGGGCTGCAGCAGCTGGCCTCTTCCCCACCAACTTGCTCCAAGGCGCTGGCCTCCTTTTGGCTGTGCCTCCTACGCCAAGTTCAGTGTATGTTTCGGGGTTACAGGAGGGTGCAGTCTCGAAGGTCCCGGTACCATGGATAGCTCCTGGCCCAGGGATTTAGAGCACATTGCCATGGAGGCCTTAGGGCTCTGCTGGGCACCCATCCGCCCCCTTCAGAACTCCTGTCCACCTCCCCTTTCCTGCCCTTTGTGCCTGTGTCCCTTTTACTTTGTCATCTCCTTGCTCCTCTTCCATCACAGGTTCTGTCTTTGTCTGTGTCTCTGCCCCATTCTCTTTTTTCTAAATTCTCTCCATCTCCCCACCTCCCCTTTCTTGATGGGGACCTGGGTCACAGAACCTTGAAGAAGGAGCCAGGCTAAAGTCTCAGGAAATTCTTGAAGAAGGGACCTGACCAACACATCTCCCCTCCCCCTCCCCTTGTTTTAAAACTTCCATCACCATAGCAACCCTTTACTCTAGTGCCTTCCTCTGCATTTCCCCTCCTCCACCCACAGGGAAGCAGAGCCTCCAGTGGATTCTCCTTCAGGGGTTCAGAGATTTGTACCCCAAGTGCTTGGGAGGAGACAGCTGGCCTTTGGCTCTGCCTGCATGTTGAGAGCTAAACTTTCGGGATGTAGCACTGGACTGCATGCCCACCCCCAAGACTGGAGAGACCTCCCCACAATACTCCCTCATTAGATGGGCAAAATTCAGCTGTAGGAAATTCTACCATGATTTAGCTGGAGCCTGAGGCTCAGTCAGGGCAGCCCCTTGACCGGTCCCCTGAAGCAATTGGATGGTGGTCTAGAAGCTTGGCCCTTGTTCCTAACAGACCTTGAGTGAGGTCTTCAGCTCCCCTGGTCCTGTGGGTAACACCTCAGCTGTGAGTTAAGCAGGGCTTGGGCTTCAGCATGTTCATTGCAGCAGGAAACCCAGCCCCAGCCCTTGAGAGAGTAGAGCAGCAGAGAGGAGGGGGTGCCTGCAGGCTGGTGTTCACAGCTGCCACTAAATTAGGAGGTGTTGCCTACAGTTGTTGGGAGGCAGCTGGAGGCCTCTTGGGCCCCTCCTGGCCTCCCTAGATTTACTGCAAGCTCTGGAGTCCCACGTGGCAGGGGACCAAGGTAGCAGGAAACTCTGTTTACGTCTATGAAAGGTAGGGCCTGAACCAGGATGATCTCAGCAGAGGAGGGGACAGGACCCCAATGTGGGGCCTCTGGACCTCTTGGCCTTTGTCTTGTTTGGGCTTTCCCTGGACCAGACTTATCTAAAGATGCAGTAGAGTCCCTGAGGGACCATTTATCACCAGGGCCAACAGAGGACCCCTCAGGATTGCTGGAGGCTCAATTCCCTAAGCCCAGTGGTCAGGCCCTGGGAGCAGGCCGTAACTGGGGAGTGCTTGGCTCTCAGGCTCCATGAGAGCCAGCTGGAGGGCAATGGCGGCACCAGAGCCTGCACTCCCCACAAGCTCCCTTTGGGCAGCCCGTAGTGCATACTGTTCAGTTCCTCTGCAGAGAGTGGAGGGAGCCATGTCTCCAGGGAAACGGCTGTTGTGGAGCTCCCGTGCCCTTCCATGGCCTAAGTGTACCTGAGGAAGAGCTCAGATCCTGTGTTGCTGAGAGGAGAGCTCTCCATTGTTGGGTGTTGGGTCTGGGCCATGGGGGTGAGAAATACAAACCCCTTCCACTTGGCCTCCTCTCTTTCTGAGAGCTGTCCCTTGGCTGTTCCTCCCAGGTCTCCTTTGTTGCAAGCAGGTACCCAGGGCTTGGTGCACACACCCGAAGCCTCCCAGGGAGCAACAGTGGATAGCAGATGGTGGAGTGGGTGTGGGCGGAGGGAACCAAGGTGCTAATTGAAAGCCAGGCCCCTCTTTCTCCTCTCTTTGCCCTGGGGCCAAGTCCGGGGCCCCAAGCCAGTATAGTTAGACTGGGGAGGAGGAGGAGGAGGAGGAGGAGGAGGAGGAGGGGGAGGGGGAGGGGGAGGGGGAGGGGGAGGGGGAGGGGGAGGGGGAGGAGGAGGAGGAGGAGGAGGAGGAGGAGGAGGAGGGACTGGCTGAAATTTGGGCAGCCATAGTAGGGGGCAGGGGAGACAGATCTGTTCCCATCTCAGCCTTGAGGCTTCAGGACATGGCTCCAGGCTGACATTACAGGTGGAGGCCCAGTTTTCTGTGCCTTTCATGGGACAGACCCCTGTGACCAGCCCTGGACCCCAGTGGGCATGAATGCATATGCAGAGCCGAAAGCTGGGGCCAGGATCAGGGACAGGCATGCACAAAACCTCCCACCCACGCCACACTGGCAGAGCTGGGAGCTGTTGGAGTGGGGTGGGGGGTGGGGCATGGAGGTTGTGGAAGGTATCTCAGAAAAGGGCCATTTTGAGTCTGGCCTTGGAGCATCAGGATTGTTTTGGACAATGTGTTGCACAAACCACCTTATAATGTCAGAAATCACAATGAAAGAAGAGATTCAGTTCTGCTCTCAGCACCTCGCTCATGTGGCAGCTGCTCCACAGGAAAGCTAAGGTGGGCAGAGCTCTTGCCAGTGCCCACACTTCCTACCATTGAGTGGACACAGTTGAGCTGGCGAGTCACCTGTTGTTGGACATTTAGGTAGTTGCTGAATTTTTTTTAATGTTATAAATAACTCTGCCGTGACAAATAGGAATCTGACGGGAGGCTTTTGGGGGAAGGGCACTCTTGCCAGAGGGAATGGTGTAAGCAAAGCAACAGAGCTGGGGCACAGGTCCCTCCCAGCCTTCTTGGGAGACTGCAGGCTAAGGTACCACCCTCCTGCCCAGTACACAGCCCTCAGACTGAGATGACTGTTGCAGGCCCCCTCCCGCAGATGTTATGGTGTGAAAATGTGTAACCGGCAATGGTAACTGGCTATGCCTCTGCTCTCAGCTGTGAGGATGGGATTCTGGCCACATGCTTCTCCCCAGTGGAGGAGTGCAGGGTTGTGGCCATGGTGGCAGACATGCAGTCAGTAACAATCTTCAAAGCCTCTCCTTTGCCTCTGTTGTGCCTCACAAGACGGTTTAAACCCTGTCTGGAATAACGCTGATGAAATGAATTTGTATTCCCTGAGCCCAAGCAACCCAGATGAAGGAATGATAGAGTTTGTTCCCTAATTCTGAAGGCAAATCTGAGGGAGAATTTCCAGGGCTGTGACTCCTGGGAATCACAGCCTGGTGGCTAGCTTCTGCCTGGGAGGAAGCAAGTAGCAGCCAGGGTTGGCCATGGGGCTTGTTTGGGTCCTGGTCTTTGACTTTGGCTGTCAGAGTTCATCTTGCCAAGCTGCCTCCTCTGCCTCCTCCCTTCTCCACTACCTTGAGGCTGTGAATGCCTTCAGGTTGGGGAGCATCTAGGTACCCCCAGGCCCTAGCTCAGGCCCTGCACACAGCAAGTGCTAATTGGCATGGAGGGAAAACATGCACAGTCAGCAGAGGCAGAGCAATTTCAGCGCAGCCTCAGTGCAGAGCTTGCTGTAGCCCCAGTGTCACACTGACTGGGTATTATGGAGGCACACCCTGGCGTCAGATCTGTGAAGGTCTAGTCACTAACCCCCCACCCCCACCTTTGAGCATGGGCTATGAGTGCCTTTTCCTTTGGACACTGGAGTCAGCTCACCTAGCACTACAGATGAGGATTGGGCTGTAATTGGCAAGATTGCAGACCTGTGGGACACCGTGCCCCAGGTGGAAAGAGTGCCTAGCGCTCACTGAGCCAGCTGTATCTGTTCTGTTTGGGGGCCTCGCACCTGGACCTGACAGCCCAGGTCCCCTGTGGGCCCCAGTGGGCATGAAAGCATATGCAGAGCCGAAAGCTGGGACCAGGATCAGGCTTGTTTTGCTCTTCCTGACCAGTACACCTGCTTACCTCCTGGCAAATCTTTCCCTACTGAGTCCTAATGCTGCCTCCAAAGCTTTACCTTGCCTCTCCACCCAGATTATCCCTCTGAGGAATCACCCAAGCACTGTGCCTGAGTGCAGTATTTACTAAATTCATCGAAGTCATTATAGTAAAATAGTAAAAATTCGCACAGAAAATTAGTAAACAAAAGATATGTCTGCCCTTTTGACATCCAATTCTTTGCCCAGGAGAGAACTCTTATTTCCTTCAGTATTCTTCCAGAAAAGAGTTTGTGAGGGTACATCAGTATGTAAACTTTAAAAAATTTACTCAAGCCGGGTGTGGTGGCTCACGCCTGTAATCCCAGCACTTTGGGAAGCTGAGGTGGGAGGATCGCTTGAGCCCAGGAGTTCAAGAACAGCCTGGGCAAAATAATGAAATTCTGTATCCACAAAAAAATTTTAAAAAATTAGCCAGTTGTGGTGGTGTGCACCTATGGTCCGTTCCTAGCTACTCAGGAGGCTAAGGTGGGAGGATCGCTTGAGCCCAGGAGGCTGAGGCTGGAATGAGCTGTGATCATGCCACTGCATTCCAGCCTGGGTGACAGAACAGCCGGGCATGGTGTGGGTGCCTGTAATCCCAGCTGCGGTGGGAGGATCGTTTGAGTTCAGGAGCTCTGGGCTGCAGTGCGCTATGCCAGTTGGGTGTCTACACTAAGTTTGGCATTAGTATGGTGACTTCCTGGGAGCTAGAGATCATCAGGTTGCCTAAAGGAGGGGTGAAGCAACCAAGGTCAGAGACGAAGCAGGTCAAAACTCCTGTGCTGATCAGTAGTGGGCTTGTGCCCGTGAATAGCCACTGCACTCCAGCCTGGGCAACATAGTGAGACTTGTCTCTAAAAAAAGAAAGAAAGAAAGAAAAGAAAAGAAATAGGTCTTCCAGAATCCCCCCATGTGTCCTGATTCAATCATAACCCCTCCTTTTCTCTTAGAAGAGACCATTATCCGACTCTGCTTATTTCCTAGCTTTTCTTTATAGCTCTACTGCTGTGTTTGTATCCCCAGTACGGGTTTGTTCTGCCTGTTTGAACTCTCTATCAATAGACTCATACTATATGTATTCTCTTGTGTCTTTTTGCACTTAACACTGTGTAAGAGTCACCAGGTGGTTGGGTATAGCTGTAGCTCCTTTGTTTCCATTGCTATATAATATTCCATTGTGTGACTCTACCACAATACATCCTGTTGGTGGTGGTATTTGGTCTGTTTTCAATTTTTGATGATTATGTATATGGCTACTATGAGCATTGTATGACTATCCTGATGCACAAATGTGTGCACTTCTGTAGGCACGTATTTAGGAGTGCAATTACTGGATCATAGGCTATGTTTGTTTGACTTTAGTGGTTTTACCAAACTGCTTTACAAAGGGGAGTTTGCCCTCTCCTAGCAGTGCTCATGTTCTTCATATATCCACTAACACTTGTTAGCTCTAGACCTTCAGAGATGACTAGCAGGTGGGTGGGTGGTTATAGCCCCCTTCATCTGTAAAACAGCTGGAATTTAAATAAACTGTTTGATAAGCCTTTTTTTTTTTAATGTATAGAATACAAAACTATTCCCTTATATATCAGTTTAATACATTTTTTCATATGTAGGCTGTTGTAGTTCAGGCAGCCAAGCTGAGTAGCTAGATGTCTAGCCAGAAAAGCAGGGGTAGGATCTGAGCCTGCCTATCCTCTAGCCCCTCCTGGTATGGTCTCTGCCCCTAGCTTGGCCTGAGCCAGGTTGGGATCTCCCAAAAGCAGCCCCTATGTTGTGAGGAAGTGGAGAGTAGTACAGCTAAGCCAGACCCCATTGTGCCGGCAGGTTAGAGCCTGGCAATGCCGTTTGGGTGTGTGACTCTGGGCGACAAGAAGAACTATAACCAGCCATCGGAGGTGACTGACAGATATGATTTGGGACAGGTCATCAAGACGTGAGTGCCGGGCCTGTCAGGCAAGGCTGTGTGGGCTGGTGGGCAGGGGCTAGGGAAGTGGGAGTGGAGTGCAGCTGATGCTAAGGCCAGGCCTGAGTGGGTGCCTGTCGGCTGCAGTGAGGAGTTCTGTGAAATCTTCCGGGCCAAGGACAAGACGACAGGCAAGCTGCACACCTGCAAGAAGTTCCAGAAGCGGGACGGCCGCAAGGTGCGGAAAGCTGCCAAGAACGAGATAGGCATCCTCAAGATGTGAGTTTGAGGCCTGAGGTTGGGGCGGGGTGGGAGGCAGCAGGGAAGGGCTTAGAGGGCAAGTGGCCTCAGGCAGTCCCAGCCTCTGGCCAATTAGTCTGCTGTGGCCATTGTGGCGACCACAGCCTCTCCCAGGGGTTCATCCAGCCCTAACTACTGGCTCCCCTCCCTGTCGCCAGGGTGAAGCATCCCAACATCCTACAGCTGGTGGATGTGTTTGTGACCCGCAAGGAGTACTTTATCTTCCTGGAGCTGTGAGTGTGGGTCTGGGGACCCAAGATTCCCCAGCGCCCAGAGCTTTCACCTGTCCCACCCTCTGCAGCTAAGGAAACCCCCTTTCTGGACCCTTGGCGTCCCAGGTCCCTGTGCCTTGCTCAGCCAGCTGCCTGGCGCAGGCAGCTCACCCAAGTGCTCCTGCCCTACCCCCGATTCTGCCCACACCAGGCTCAGGGGCTGGTGTCCCTCAGGGCCACGGGGAGGGAGGTGTTTGACTGGATCCTGGACCAGGGCTACTACTCGGAGCGAGACACAAGCAACGTGGTACGGCAGGTCCTGGAGGCCGTGGCCTATTTGCACTCACTCAAGATCGTGCACAGGAATCTCAAGGTGAGGCCAGAGCCACAGTCAGAGGGCCAGTTGGCAGCTGGGCTGGTACTGGGGTGGACAGCACCTCAGGGCCTTGGTCTAGCCTCCAAGGTCCTCATGGTGTCTTCTGCTCACCCACATGCTATTCTCACACCACAGCTGGAGAACCTGGTTTACTACAACCGGCTGAAGAACTCGAAGATTGTCATCAGTGACTTCCATCTGGCTAAGCTAGAAAATGGCCTCATCAAGGAGCCCTGTGGGACCCCCGAGTATCTGGGCAAGCAGGGGGTGGGGCAGGGGCAGGGGGATAATGGGGGGCAGCCTTCAGGGAGCTGCTCTGGGCAGGGGGAAAATGTGCTCATCTCAGGAAGCTGGTGTGGATGGTACTGGACCTGGCTAGGCCTGATACTGACCAGCAGATGGGCGCTGTGTTTGTAGCCCCAGAGGTGGTAGGCCGGCAGCGGTATGGACGCCCTGTGGACTGCTGGGCCATTGGAGTCATCATGTACATCCTGTGAGTGGACAGATGGACAAGCAGGCTTGCAGTCAGATGGGGTGGGGGCATGTGTCTGTGGCCTTTCTGTGTGACCCTTCCCCCATGCAGGCTTTCAGGCAACCCACCTTTCTACGAGGAGGTGGAAGAAGATGATTATGAGAACCATGATAAGAATCTCTTCCGCAAGATCCTGGCTGGTGACTATGAGTTTGACTCTCCATATTGGGATGATATTTCGCAGGCAGGTGAGGAGGTGCCTTCCCAGCACTTGGTAGAATGCAAGGGAGTGGGGAGGGTGTCCTGCTCTCATCTTCCTCTGTGGTATTCTGCTTCTGTCCCCCGGCCCATTTATCACCTCTAGACATTGAGATGGGGTGCCCATGACTATCCCCTCCTTGGTTTTGTCCACAGCCAAAGACCTGGTCACAAGGCTGATGGAGGTGGAGCAAGACCAGCGGATCACTGCAGAAGAGGCCATCTCTCATGAGTGGTGAGCAGGGTCCAGGGGAGGGTGGGAGAGGCCAGGGTCCCCCTCACACCCAGCAGCCCCATCTTTGAGGCCTAGAAGGGGTGCAGGCACCTAGAGCTCAGGCCAGCCCAGAGGCTCTGCCTGGTAGTCCCTGGATGCCACATAGAAGGGCTGGGCAGAGTCTCCACAAAGGCTCATTCTCTCAGATCCAGACACACTTGCACCCTTTCCAGGATTTCTGGCAATGCTGCTTCTGATAAGAACATCAAGGATGGTGTCTGTGCCCAGATTGAAAAGAACTTTGCCAGGGCCAAGTGGAAGGTAAGGCTTGGATAACTCCCTTCTTGGCTCTATCCCAAGTATTCCTTCTGGCACTCAGTTTCTTGCCTGCATCACACCCCTGCAGCCACACACAAGCTTTTCTCAGGCCATCAGGTGTGGGTGTAGCCACTGTGATTACCTTAATTAGGAGTGCTGAGCAGCTGAGTACTTGGCCCTGGGGTGGATGGAGGTGGCCAGGGGTACTATGGAAAGAGTTTGGTTTGGTCACTGCCAAGCAATGGATCCAGCAAGCCTCACCCTTAGCCTTTCTCCACTGTGCTCCTTTCAGAAGGCTGTCCGAGTGACCACCCTCATGAAACGGCTCCGGGCACCAGAGCAGTCCAGCACGGCTGCAGCCCAGTCGGCCTCAGCCACAGACACTGCCACCCCCGGAGCTGCAGGTGGGGCCACAGCTGCAGCTGCGAGTGGAGCTACCTCAGCCCCTGAGGGTGATGCTGCTCGTGCTGCAAAGAGTGATAATGTGGTCCCCGCAGACCGTAGTGCCACCCCAGCCACAGATGGAAGTGCCACCCCAGCCACTGATGGCAGTGTCACCCCAGCCACCGATGGAAGCATCACTCCAGCCACTGATGGGAGTGTCACCCCAGCCACTGACAGGAGCGCTACTCCAGCCACTGATGGGAGAGCCACACCAGCCACAGAAGAGAGCACTGTGCCCACCACCCAAAGCAGTGCCACACTGGCCACCAAGGCAGCTGCCACCCCTGAGCCGGCTATGGCCCAGCCGGACAGCACAGCCCCAGAGGGCGCCACAGGCCAGGCTCCACCCTCTAGTAAAGGGGAAGAGGCTGCTGGTTATGCCCAGGAGTCTCAAAGGGAGGAGGCCAGCTGAGTAGGCAGCCTGGTGAGGGGGGGCGGGGGATGGGCAGGAGGGTGGGAGAGTGGATGAGGGGCTTCTCACTGTACATAGAGTCACTGGCATGATGCCCTCGCTCCCCCATGCCCCCGCATCCCAGTGGGGCATACCTAGGGGTCACGGGAGAGCAGTCTCGTCTCCTGTGTGTATGTGTGTGAGTGGTGGGCAGGCCAGTGGCAGGGCCGGCCCCAGCCCCTGCATGGATTCCTTGTGGCTTTTCTGTCTTTTGCTAGCTTCACCAGTTTCTGTTCCTTGTGGGATGCTGCTCTAGGGATACTCAGGGGGCTCCTGCTCTCCTTCCCCTTCCCTTCTTGCCTCACCATTCCCCTGGGCAGGCCCTGCAGGTCCCACACTCTCCCAGGCCCTAAACTTGGGCGGCCTTGCCCTGAGAGCTGGTCCTCCAGCGAGGCCCTGTCAGCGGTCTTAGGCTCCTGCACATGAAGGTGTGTGCCTGTGGTGTGTGGGCTGCTCTAGGAGCAGATACAGGCTGGTATAGAGGATGCAGAAAGGTAGGGCAGTATGTTTAAGTACAGACTGGGCACATGGCTAGGGATACTGCTCACTAGCTGTGGGGGTCCTTAGGAGTGGAGAGAATGAGTAGGAGGGCAGAAGCTTCCATTTTTGTCCTTCCTAAGACCCTGTTATTTGTGTTATTTCCTGCCCTTCCGAGTCCTGCAGTGGGCTGCCCCGTACCCTGAACCTCATGAGCCTCTAAGGGAAAGGAGGAACAATTAGGACGTGGCAATGAGACCTGGCAGGGCAGAGTACAAGCCCAGCACCCAGTGTCCCAGCCCTATTGGGTCCTTACCCTGGGCCAAACAGGGAGGGCTGCTATCTCCTTGCTCTTCCTAGATGCCCACCCCCTACAATCTCAGCCCACAAGTCCTCTCCACCCTAGGGGGCTTGCTGCATGGCAATAACCCATAATCTGATTTGGGGGTTTGCCCTTTACAGGGGCAGATTTTCTGCTCAGTTCAACAATGAAATGAAGAGGAACTCCCTCTATTTCTACAGCTCACTTCTATCAGAGGCCCAGGTGCCTCAGAGCCACAGAGTTGCTTTTTCTGGGATGAGGAAGTAGAGTTAAACTCTCCAGTTTCCTGAGGGAGGCTCCTGACAGGTGCCCTTTGTCAGACCCTACCACAGCCTGGACAGGCAGCCACATTGGTCCTCGCCCTTGCTCGGCACTCCGTGGTGGTCCTGCCCTTCTCCCTGCATGCCTGTGGGTCTGCTCTGGTGTGTGAAGGTCGGTGGGTTAACTGTGTGCCTACTGAACCTGGCAAATAAACATCACCCTGCAAAGCCTCTGGCCACCCTCTTGCCTTTGCTTCCTCTGTCCTACTGGGGAGGAGCCCCTGGAAGGCAGTGGGGAGGGGAGAGGCTGGGAGCAGGTTCACAAGTAGTGGCTGGGAATAGTAGTGAACAGTGCCCTGTGGATTTCTTGGGCTGAGAGTGAAGATCATCTTCACCACAGTGTATTCCTCATTGGTGGTGGTGGTGGGGGTCCTCTGGACTCTAGAAATCCATGTGAGCAGTGGGTCTTGGGCTGCATTTGGACCAAGGAATACTCCCTGGGCTGAGAGCTCAAGTAAGGGCTGCTGTTTTTGACTCCTGTTGACCGAGGAGCCTTACTCTTGATTTAGGCATAGAGCTGGAATCTACCTGGGCCAGCCACCACAAGGACAGACCCTGCTCATAGCCAAAGATAGCTTCCCTGAGCTGGGGAGAGGGTGTACGGTGAGCAATGCACAAAGATTCTATGCTGCTCTGTGTCGATTCCTTCTTTCTGTGAACACCTGTGCTTTCCACCTATGCCCCAAATGAAATCTCACTCTGAGTCTATTTCAGCTGGAGCAGATCAGCTTTATACTATGGGGCTATGCACAGGGTTTCTTCTGGGTAGAGGGAGTAACACTGCCACAGATACTAAACCTAAAAACCCAAAAGTTGACTTACTCCAGCCCAGGTGGGCCTGGGTGAACTCACCAGGGATGCTGCTCTCTGGGAGGACCTCAAAGATAACCTCCTCAAAGATAACTTCTCTGATGTGGGAATAATAAAAAGGATTTGTTAGTCTCTAGTCTTTGAAGCATCTGGGCTTCCAAAATTCCAACTCTACTACAGTCCCAAGCATAACTGATCCTCCTGAGAGCTAAGAGCTAAAGTCAGGGTACTGGCCCTAGTGTCTCCAAACTCAAGGATAGTCATGTCTCACTTGGATGAAGCCAAGGTTGGCCTGGGGTGACCTGAGGGACTGGGGCCTATGTGTCCATCTTTCTAGAATCGCCCGGAACTGAGGACTGAGGGTAGAGTATTTTGGTCTATGGGAACTATAGACCATAGCGCATGGTCCAGCCCTGTCCAGAGCCCAAGGGACCCATCGGGACCATTGTTCTATTCCCTTGCGGCTGCGGTTTTCTCTGCCTTGGCCCAGCCTGCCTCGCGCCAGCTCTGGCGTGGGACCACAATGCACTGC
Source organism: Pongo abelii (assembly GCF_028885655.2). Lineage (NCBI taxonomy): Eukaryota > Metazoa > Chordata > Mammalia > Primates > Hominidae > Pongo > Pongo abelii. The sequence goes on from NC_085928.1 coordinate 104,589,061, forward strand.
CTTGCCCTGGAAAAGGTTCCAGCTGGCAGCCTCGCTGCTCCCCGCCTTGATATAACGCTGCGCTCTCAAGTGGCAAGTCGAGTCCTCCCAGATGACGCCTGAGAAAGACCGCGCTCCGCCCAGGATTCTCTACGGCCTCGGGGCCGCTAAGCCCCGCCCCTAGTTCCGCCCACCCGAGGATTTGTCCACTCCAGGCGAAGTATTCACGCTCCGCCCAAAGTTTTGTGTTGTCACTTCCGGCCCGCTCCAGGAAGTCGTGCTGCGGAGCCAAATTTGAAGCGAGCGGAGGCGCGGGGGCGCGTCTACGAAGCCGGACCTGTAGCAGTTTCTTTGGCTGCCTGGGCCCCTTGAGTCCAGCCATCATGCCTATCCGTGCCCTGTGCACTATCTGCTCCGATTTCTTCGATCACTCCCGCGACGTGGCCGCCATCCACTGCGGCCACACCTTCCACTTGCAGTGGTGAGTGACTGCAGTGTTGGGGCCCGGTGTTTGCCCGGGTACCGCTTCAGGGCCGTGAGGTGTCGGGCCTCCAGGCGGTCCATCCCCGGAATCCAGACAAGTGATGAGAACCTTCCTCCTAGACGAGGCCCCACGGGAGCTTCCCAACCTGGGCAGAAGTGGGTCAGGACAGGCTTTCTGGCAGAGGTGATAGCTGAGCTAAGCCTGAGGGGGACTAAGATGGCTCAGTGAAGATAGATGCTTCCTTGATCACCTATACAAACAGATGTGATTTCAAAACCGTTAGCCTGGGCAAGGGTGAGCTTTCACCACATCAACAAGTCCTTTTATTTCTTCCAGATAGAAACCTGCTAGGCTTCTGGCTACCCAAGAGGGTTTGCTGTGCCTTACTTGATGGTTTGGAATTATTCTACCCAGAGTCATCTCACTGTCCAGACACCCCAATGTATTCGCCATGTCAGCAAACCCGTTTAACATGGGGAAGGCAAGGAGATGCTCCCCTATCCAGGGGTCCTGCTGACCGTGTAGGGCCATCCTGTTGAGTGTACAGCTAGTGGGGAAAGATTCCCCTAGCAGATGTGGACAGGCTGGTTTGGACCTCCTAGCAAAAGAGATAAGGCAGCGTTACCCCTGGGAATGGTGGGTGATAATAATCACAGGGTCTTATGGGGCTAAAGGCCCTAGGAAGCAGAGAGGCAGGCATGACCCTGATGGCTGCTGGCTTACTTGCAAAGCTTTGTTTAGGCCTGTGTTGCTGACAGTCTGAGCCCCATGCTGCGGGAGCCACTGATTTTTGGTTAGACTAGAAATTAAGCTTGCCTCTAAGAGTACTGTACTTTATTTTCTGTTTGCCTACTCTATTTTCTTCTATCCTTTTACTTTATTTATTTATTTTTATTTTATTTTATTTTTGAGATGGAGTCTCGCTCCTGTCGTGTAGGCTGGAGTGCAGTGGTGCGATCTCGGCTCACTGCAACCTCCACCTCCTGGGTTCAAGTGATTCTCCTTCCTCAGCCTCCCAAGTAGCTGACATTACAGGCATGCGCCACCACGCCCAGCTAATTTTTGTGTTTTTAGTAGAGACAGGGTTTCTCTATGTTGGCCAGGCTGGTCTCGAACTCCTGACTTCAGGTGATCCACCCGCCTTGGCCTCCCAAAGTGCTAGGGCCTATCCTTTTACTTTAAACTTTTCTGTGTCCTTGTGTTTTACATGTATCCCTTGAAAACAGCATTTATTTCTTTTTTTATATATTAAAAAGTACTTTAGCTTACCGCAAAGATCTTTATTTTATTTTATTTTGAGACAGGGTCTCACTCTGTTACACAGGCTGCAGTGCAGTGGTGCCATCTCGGCTCACTGCAGCCTCGACCTCCTGGGCTAAGGTGATTCTCCCATCTTAGCCTCCCAGGTAGCTGGGACTACAGGTGCCTGCCACCATGCTTGACTATTTTTTTTTTTGTATTTTTAGTAGAGATGGGGTCTTGCTATGTTGCCCAGGCTGGTCTCGAACCCCTGGACTCAAGCAATCCACCCACCTCTGCCTCCCAAAGTGCTAGGATTACAGGCGTGAACCACCGCACCCAGCCTTGGAAAACAGCATTTAGTTGGACTTTTAAAAATCCAGTCTGATAATCTTTGTATTTAACTGGACCATTTAGTCTACTTAAAATTGTTGCAATTACTGATTAAATGAAGAGTAAATATATTGTCTTTAGTCGATTCTGTTTTGTCTTGCCTATTATATCTTATTCTCTCCTTTCTTGCCTTGGTGGGAATTGGTTAAATATTCTGTATTTCTCCATTTTTCCCTCAGTTAGTTTGGTTGTTATGTACCCCATTTCCATTTATAAGTGGTTATCCTAGAAATTAAGGTATGTATTCTTAACTTACCAATTTCAAGGTTAATCAACACCTTTCTCATTTTTCCAGGCAACTCAAAGAGCTTAGAATACTAACACTGTCTTCCCACTTCTACGTTATTGTTGAATATTTTAATTGTGTGTATGTGTGGTATTTTTTTTTTGTTGGTGTTGTTTTCGAGACAGAGTCCTGCTCTCTTGCCCAAGCTGGTCTGCAGTAGTGCAGTCTCTGCTCACTGCAGCCTTGACCTCCTGGACTCAAGCGATCCTCCTGCCTCAGCCTCACAACTATCTGGGGCTACAGGTGCATGTCACCATGCCCAGCTAATTTTTGTTTTTTGTAGAGACAGGATTTCGCCATGCTGCCCAGGCTGGTTTGAAACTCCTGTACTCAAGTGATCCACCCTCCTTGGCCTGCCAAAGTGCTGGGGTTTACAGTCATGAGCCACCACGACCAGCCAATTGTATGTTTTTAAGTAAAGTTTTTGTTTGGAATAATTTTTTTTTTTGAAACAGGATCGTGCTGTGTCGCCCAGGCTGGAGTTTATAATTGTTTCTTCTTGCAGGATTGAACTTTTTTTAAATGTTCTTCTTTGTCCTTTTTTGTCTCTTGTAACTTTAATTCAAAGTCTATCTTGTCTAATTTTTTTTGAGATGGAGTCTCGTTCTGTGGCCCAGACTGGAGTGCAGTGGCGCAATCTTGGCTCACTGCAACCTCCGCCTCCTGGGTTCACGTGATTCTCCTGCTTCAGCCTCCCGAGTAGCTGGGATTACAGGTGCACACCACTGCGCCTGGCTAATTTTTTTTTGTATTTTTAGTAGAGGCAGGGTTTCACTATGTTGGCCAGACTGGTCTCATACTCCTGACCTCGTGATCCGCCCACCTCGGCCTCCCAAAGTGCTGGGATTACAGGCGTGAGCTACCGTGCCTGGCCTATCTTGTCTAGTTTAAAGTCCATTTTATCTGCTATTAGTATAGCCACTTCAGCTGTCTTTTGGTGACTGCATGGTATATCTTTTTTCATCTGTTTTATTTTATTATTGTTTTTAGAGATAAGGTCTCGCTATGTTAGCCAGGCTGGTCTCAAACTCCTGGCCTAAAGCAGTCCTCCTGCCTTGGCCTTCCAAAGTGCTGGGAATACAGGTGTGAGCCACCACACTCGGCCCTTATCCAACTTCTAGCTTCCGTTGTAGCTACTGAAGTCAGATTTTAGTTTATCAGTTACCCCTTTAAGCATACTTTGGAACTTTATCCTCAGACTCTCATTACCTTTAGAATTTTCTCTGATTTTGGCTTTCTGCAGTTTTAGTATAGTGTATCCAATATGAATTTCTTTTTACCTTTTTCTTTTTTTTTTTTTTTGAGACAGAGTCTTGCTCTGTTGCCCAGGCTGGAGCACAGTGGGGCAATCTCAACTCACTGCAACCTCTACCTCCCTGGTTCAAGCAATTCTCCTGCCTCAGCCTCCTGAGTAGCTGGGACTAAAGGCATGTGTCATCATGCCCGGCTAAATTTTGTACTTGTAGCAGAGACAGGGTTTCACCATGTTGGCCAGGCTGGTCTCGAACTCCTGACCTCAGGTGATCTTCCCACCTTGGTCTCCCAAAGTGCCGGGATTACAGCCATGAGCCACTGTGCCTGGCCGAATTTCTTTTTTACAAATTCTGCTTGGGATTCATTAGATTTCTTTAACGTGTAGAACAATTTCTTTCTTTCTTTTTTTTTTTTTTTTGAGATGGAGTCTTGCTCTGTCACCCAGGCTGGAGTGCAGTGGCGCGATCTTGGCTCACTGCAAGCTCTGCCTCCTGGGTTCACGCCATTCTCCTGCCTCAGCCTCCCGAGTAGCTGGGACTACAGGCGCCCGCCACCACGCCCAGCTAATTTTTTGTATTTTTAGTAGAGATGGGGTTTCACTGTGTTAGTCAGGATGGCCTTGATCTCCTGACCTCGTGATCTGCCTGCCTCGGCCTCCCAAAGTGCTGGGATTACAGGCGTGAGCCACCGCGCCTGGCCGTGTGGAGCAATTTCTTTAATCAGTTCTGGAAAATTATCAGCCATTATCTCTTCATATATTGCCTCTATTCCATTAACTTTTTTATCCTGTATTATTATTTATTTTTGAGGCAGAGTCTCGCTCTGTCACCCAGGCTGGAGTGCAATGGTCCGATCTCGGCTCACTGCAACCTCCACCTCCTGGGTTCAAGCAATTCTCCTGTGTCAACCTCCCGAGTAGCTGGGATTACAGGCGCTCGCCACCGTGCCTGGCTAATTTTTGTATTTTTAGTAGAGATGGGGTTTCACCATGTTGGCCAGGCTGGTCTTGAACTCCTGACCTCGTGATCTGCCTGCCTCGGCCTCCCAAAGTGCTGGGATTACAGGCGCGAGCCACTGCGCCTGGCCTACCTAAAGTCTTTGTGGGCATTTCTTCTGGTTTGTTTTCATAGTGCTTTTTTTTTCTTGTGTATCTGTTTACTTAAAAAAATGTTTTTTTAGCTGAGTGCGGTGGCTCACGACTGTCATCTCAGCACTTTGGGAGGCCGAGGCTGGTGGATCACGAGGTCAGGAGATCGAGACCATCCTGGCTAACATGGTGAAACCCCATCTCTACTAAAAATACAAAAAAATTAGCCGGGCGTGGTGGCGGGCGCCTCTAGTCCCAGCTACTTGGGAGGCTGAGGCAGGAGAATCGCTTGAACTCAGGAGGCAGAGGTTGCAGTGAGCTGAGATTGCACCACTGCACTCCCGCCTGGGTGACAGAGCGATACTCAGTCTTAAAAAAAAAAAAAAAAAAAGTTTTTGGCTAGGCATGATGGCTCACCCCTTTAATCCCAGCACTTTGGGAGGTGGCTAGATTGCTTGAGCCCAGGGGTCCAAGACCAGTCTGGGCAACATAGTGACACCCCATCTCTACAAAAAAGTGAAAAAATATAAATTACCTGGGCATGGTGGCCTGTGCCTGTAGTCCCAACTACTTGCAAGGCTGAGGCAGGAGGATCGCTTGAGCCTGGGAGGTTGAGGCTGCAGTGACTCATGATTGTGCTGCTGCACTCCAGCCTGGATGACAGAGTGAGACCCCATTTCAAAAAAAGAACATTTTAAAATTGAAGTATAATATAGTTCAGAAAAGTACACATATTCTAAGTATATGGCTTGCAGAATTTTTACAAATTGAACATACCTATGCAGCCAGAATTCAGATCAAGAAACAGGGTATGGCTGGGCGTGTTGATTCATGCCTGTGATCCCAGCACTTTGGGAGGCTGAGGTAGGCAGACTGCTTGAGCCCAGAAGTTCTAGAACAGCCTGAGCAACATGATGAAATCTCTACTAAAAACACAGAAAATTAGCCGAGCATAGTGGCATGTGCCTGTGGTCCCAGCTACCCGGGATGCTGAGGTGATCATCACCTGAGCCTGGGAGGTAGAGGCTGCTGTGAGCCGTGATTGCTCCACTGCATTCCAGCCTGGGTGACAGAGTGAGACCCTGTCTCAAAAGTCCCCCCACCAAAAAAAAAAAGAAAACAGGAAAACGCAGGCTATTGGCTGGGCACGGTGGCTCATGCCTGTAATCCCAGCATTTTGGGAGGCCGTGGCGGGTGGATCAGGAGTTTGAGAGCAGCCTGGCCAACATGGTGAAACCCTGTCTCTACTAAAAAAATATTAAAATGAGCCGGGCATGGTGGCGTGCGCCTGTAACCCCAGCTACTCGGGAGGCTGAGGCAGGAGAATCGCTTGAACCTGGGAGGCGGAGGTTGCAGTGAGCCGAGATCGTGCCACTGAACTCCAGCCTGACTGACAGAGCAAGACTCTGTCTCAAAAACAAACAAACAAACAAAAAACAGGCTATTATCAGCTCTAGAAACCTTCTAGAAACTTCCTTATATGCTCTTCCAACCCCTACCAACACCTCCCTCCACCTCCCCATATTAAGATAGCTACTGTCTTGACTTTGAGAGCATAGATGAATTTTGCCTACTTTTTTTTTGAGACGGAGTCTCACTCTGTCCCCCACGCTGGAGTGCAGTGACACAATCTCGGCTTACTGCAACTTCCACCTCCCAGGTTCAAGCGATTCTTCTGCCTTAGTCTCCCAAGTAGCTGGGATTACAGGCGTGCGCCACCACACCCGGCTAATTTTTCTATTTTTAGTAGAGATGGGGTTTCACCATGTTGGTCAGGCTGGTCTCAAACTCCTGACCTCATGATCCACCTGCCTCGACCTCCCAAAGTGCTGGGATTACAGACATGAGCCACTGGGCCTGGCCTGCCTACTTTTAAACTCTGTGTAAATAGAATCATACAAAATATAACTTTTTGTGTCTGGCTTCTCTTCCTCAGTGTTATGTTTTTGTGATTTATTCATAATATTGTTCTTAGTTGTAGACTCATTTATTCTTGTTGTGTAGTATTCCACTGCGCCTGGTTACTCTTGATTATATGTTGTACATGGTATTTGAAAACTTATAGGAATTTTAGCTGGGCGTGGTGGTGCACGCCTCTGGTCCCAGCTACTCGGGAGGCTGAGGTGGGAGGATCGCTTGAGCCTGGGAGGCGAAGGTTGCAGTAAGCCAAGATCACGCCACTGCGCTCCAGCCTGGGTGACAGATTGAGACCCTGTCTCAAAAAAAAAAAAAAAAGAAAAGAAAAGAAAAGAAAAGCAAATGTACTTATAGGAATATTTGAGGCCAGGATGATGGTATCATTTTCCAGAGACGACTTAGTTTCTCCCTGGTCCCTAGGAGTAGGGGAGTCTACTAGTAGGAGACTAATTAAAGTTTAAGGCTTGAGCTTTGCTGGACCACCTGCACAGATGATGCAAAGCTCGGCTGTATTTTGCTTTTACCACTACTTACTTTTTTTTTTGAGATGGAGTCTCGCTTTGTCTCCCAGGCTGGAGTGTAGTGGCACAATCTCAGCTCGCTGCAAGCTCCGCCTCCCAGATTCACACCATTCTCCTGCCTCAGCCTCCCGGGTAGCTGGGACTACAGGTGCCCGCCACTACGTCCGGCTAATGTTTTGTATTTTTAGTAGAGACGGGGTTTCACCATGTTAGTCCGGATGGTCTCAATCTCCTGACCTTGTGATCCGCCTGCCTCGGCCTCCCAAAGTGCTGGGATTACAGGCGTGAGCCACTGCGCCTGGCCACTTTTTTTTTTTTTTTTAATTAAAAATTTTTTTTTGACTAGGCACAGTGGCTTAACGCCAGTAGTTCCAGCACTTTGGGAGGCTGAGGTGGGAGGAGCACTTAAGCTCAGGAGTTGAGACCAGCTTGGGCAGCACAGTGAGACCCTGCCTTTATTCCGTAAAAAACAAAAAACAAAACAAAACAAAAATTTAATTAAAACAAATTTTATGGCTGAGTATGGTGGCTCATACCTGTAATCCCAGCACTTTGGGAGGCTGAGGCAGGTGGATCAGTTGAGGTCAGGAGTTCAAGACTAGCCTGGCCAACATGGTGAAACCCTGTCTCTACTAAAAACAAAAATTAGCTGGGCGTGGTCGCGCATGCCTGTAATCCCAGCTACCTGGGAGGCTGAGGTAGGAGAATCGTTTGAACCAAGGAGGCGGAGTTTGCAGTGAACCAAGATCGCACCACTGTGCTCCAGCCTGGGTGACAGAGCAAGACTCTGCCTCAAAAAAAAAAAAAGTTATGAGTACATAGTAGGTATACGTATTTATGGGGTTTATGAGATATTTTGATGCAGGGATACACTGTAATAATCACTTCAGGGTAAATGGAGTAGCCATCACCTCAAGCATTTATCATTTTTTTGTGTTACAAACATTCCTGTTCTTTTAGTTACTTTAAAATGTACAGTAGATTATTGTTGACTGTAGTCACTCTGTTGTGCTATCAAATACTAGATTTTATTCATTATATCTAACTTTATTTTTGTACCCTTACTTACTTTTATTTCTGGTTGATCCTCACCTTGAAAGTGTAGTCTTTGGGATTCCAGCTTAAAATGGGGGTGTTATCAGAGTCCTCATCTCTGAGGGCCCCTGAGCTTTGACTATCATCTCTCCCAACCCCAGTCAAAGCCCAGAATGTTGCCTGAAGGACAGCTTTTGGCCAAGCCAACAGGGCCAAAAAAAGGGCCAGCTGGTTGTAGTCCTGAGTACCCATCAGGCCTTGCGGGAGGTGCTGTAACTGCCTATGCTACTGTCCTCTTATTTGGGCAGGAATTGGGTCAAGGAGGAGCAGAACAGACCCTTTCGTGGTCAGAATGTTTGCCTGGCTTATGTCCCCAGACAAACCAGGGCTCATCAGTCTATTGTTCTGCTTTTCATTCCAGCCTAATTCAGTGGTTTGAGACAGCACCAAGTCGGACCTGCCCACAGTGCAGAATCCAGGTGAGAGTATTGGGGTGGGACCACCTCAACTGAAGAGATCTCCTTAGCAGAGAGCAGGAATGTGAAAAGAGCTCTGAAACTGCAATATCTCTGACCTTTTTGGACCCTCCTGGTTTAAGGCCAGTTGAGCCTCACTTGTGCCCTTGAGTGGTTGGGAGGTCTGCTTACACCCACAGGTAGCTGGCAGATGGACTTGTTGCCTGGGCCAGTTTTCACTTGGGTAGATTTGGCTGGCCTCTTTCCCTGTCTTTCCATCAATGACTCCACACCTAGAGTTCAGGTATCTTTTGAGCACTTAACCATGTAGGTCTGTAGTAATATGACTTCAGTGACCACAAAACCAGCAGCCCCAACTTGGGGTACCTGCAGGAGTAAAGAGGTCTTTTGACTCTAAAGGATGTACTTCGAAAAATTAGGTCTGAGAACAGGCCTGACATGCATGTCAGGCAGGTAGTCAGACCCATGTACAACACTCTCCTCCTTGCGCATGACCCAGCTACCCAATCATACTCTTATCTTGTTCTCCCATCCAGGTTGGCAAAAGAACCATTATCAATAAGCTCTTCTTTGATCTTGCCCAGGAGGAGGAGAATGTCTTGGATGCAGAATTCTTAAAGGTACCCAGAATTTATCTGATTCTGCTGAACTCCAAGCCTTCTGGGAGTTCACTTTCTTTTCTTTTCTTTTCTTTTTTCTTTTCTTTTCTCTTCTCTTCTCTTCTCTTTTCTTTTCTTTTTTCTTTTTTTAGAGACAGGGTCTTACTCTGTTGCCCACACTGGAGTGCAGTGGTGCAATCATAGCTAACTATAACCTCAAACTCCTGAGTTCAAGGGATCTCCCCACCTCAGCCTACCTAGTAGCTAGGACTATAGGGGTGCACCACCATGCTCGGTTAATTTTTTTATTTTATTTATTTATTTATTTATTTATTTTGAGATGAAGTCTCACTCTGTCACCCAGGCTGGAGCGTAGTGGCGTGATCTTGGCTCACTGCAACCTCTGCCTCCTGGGTTAAAGCAATTCTCCTGCTTCAGCCTCCCGAGTAGCTGGGACTACAGGCGCCTGCCACCATACCTGGCTAGTTTTGTGTTTTTAGTACAGATGGGGTTTCACCTTGTTGGCCAGGCTGGTCTCGAACTCCTGACCTGAAGTGATCCACCCACCTCGGCCTCCCAAAGTGCTGAGATTACAGGTGTGGGCCACTGTGCCCAGCCCTAATTTATAAAAAAAATTTTTTATAGCGATAGGGCCTTGCTATGTTACCCAGGCTGGTGTTGAACTCTTGGGCTCGAGCGATCCTCCTACCTTGGCCTCCCAAAGGGCTGAGATTACAGGCATGAGCCACTGTGCCTGGCCTGGGAGTTCACTTTCTATTTCCACGTAAGTGGAGGGTTCCTGGAGTATGGAGATGAAGTTATAGAGGTGAGACTTGGTACAGTTTTCAAGGTGGGGACACAAAAATCAGAGGACAAGTGATGAGACACAGTCATCAGAGAAATGCACTGTGAGGGAAGAGGGGAGCTGCTTGACTGTAAACCCTCCCGTTGGGATTTCAGGTCAATTCCAACCTGAATTCTCTCCTGCAGTCTTGTCTCCTCATCTTTTAAAGAACCTACAGCCATCCTGTACAGCCCACTTTGCTGCTTGGATAGTTAGTGACAGAGTAGAAAACTCTTCTACTCCCCAGCCACGGGAGATTTTTGGACTCAGTGTTCCCTAGCCTGCCTGTGCCTCAAAATTGCCTGGGGAGGCTGGGCGTGATGGCTCACGCCTGTAATCCCAGCACTTTGGGAGACCAAGGTGGGCAGACCACTTGAGCCCAGGAGTTCAAGACCAGCTTGGGCAACATGGGACCCCATCTCTATTAAATAAAAAAAGTTAAAAGAAAAAAAATTGCCTAGGGAGCTTGGTATAAAGTCAGATGCCTGGGCCTTCCCCAGACCAGAGCTCTTGGAATCAAGATTTGCAGCTCAAGTGGGAATGGATATATTAGGGGAAAGTGGGTAGTTTCCCTCCTATACGTCTACCGCTTCCCCTCCTAATCTAAAATTTAGCTTTTTTTGTGTGCAAGCAGGCTGCGTTGGCAGAGAACTCTTGAGGAAGTTGGATTGGGGTTCACAAATGATCCCTGGACTCTGAGGGTTAATTTGCTGGGTATCTGTGAGATCAGAGTTCATTTGGCTCTGGCCCCAGGGTGTCATGATGTCCTTGGAACCTCACTGCTTCAGGAACATGGAGCTTTTGTGCTTAGAGCAAGCATGTTCATCGTCATGGTAACTGCTCCCAGTTTTAAGTAGTGTCTTCCCTGTGATGAAAGCAACAAAGGCAGTTTCATTTATTTCCAGCTTTCAAAGCCAGGTTTGTGAGACAGGTAGCAACATCTTGGGTAGTTTGGGGCAAGGGCTTGGGAGCCCCTGCTGGAGTGTGGAAGAAGCCAGGGGACTATGGGTAGTGGTGCAGCAGCCATGGCCTGGTATGTGTTCTCAGGCAGCCCTTGCGTGCTCTTCCTTACCCACCACGTCCACTCCCAGCTGTTCAGCCTATACTAACCAGCCCAGCCACCACAAGCTCTTGCCCCCAGAGTCCTGGGTGGAGAGTTTGACAGTAGGGGCTTGTTTACCCACTGGGCCTGGGCCATACTATTGGTCACATGTGAAATTCTGAGTCTTCTGTTGATCTTAGACGAGTGATCTACAGTAAGGTTTGCCTGGATTCCATCTAGCTACCACCATGGACCCTTGGTCAAGCGTTTCAGTTTTGTAAAACCTTGGCTTTCTTTGTTATGGAGCAGACACCTCTCTTGCTCATGGGGATGTTGAGTTCTGTGGCATCCTGAATAGGAACTGGGTTCAATTCTGCCACAGCTTCTCAGTGATTCTGTGGCATGGCCGTGAAACATTTGCAAGCTTTAAGAGGCTCACTTGATCCTCACAACAGTCTAGTTAGAGACTAGACACATGGGAGGTTTCATCCAGGGGTACAAAGCTGTCCTGGCATAGCTACCTCCATTGGATACTAGGTCTGGAAGGTCTGTGGTACACAGAGCCAGTTCAGAGCTTGGAGGAAAGTCAACTATGAATCAGGAAGACCCAGGGTGGAGAGGAGGAGTAGTTGCCCAAACCTTGGCCATTCCTATTGTGTGTCCCTGGTGAGTCAGCTGATGCCCAGAGGGAATGAGACCAACACAGAGCAATGAGGCCAAGGAAGTGATAGAAGCTTCTGCTATGGAGACTGATCATAGGGGCCCTACTTTACTTCCCTTCCACTATTCTACCTCTTTACCTGTCCTGGGGCCTTGCCCCAGAGATTGTTTTCCTCCATCTTACCTGCTTTTCAAAAGGGCACATAGAGCTACAGCAGTGCTTATCTTTCCATTGTTAGCTTAGCTTGGCCTTGAGGCACTGCAGGATTCATGCCGTAGAAGGCCTCATTGTTCAATCCTGGGGCTCCCCACAGCCTTATGGGAGACCACGTGGATGTCAGCTATGATGCTTTCCTGCTGCTTATTGTGGGTATTGCCTTTCAGAATGAACTGGACAATATCAGAGCCCAGCTTTCCCAGAAAGGTGAGTTAGCAAGAGACAAGGGGTGCTGGGAAGCCTCTGACTTGGATGCTGGAGGAAGGGGGCCCTAAGAGGAAAGTTTCAAACGGGGAGAGCCAGGGCCTTTCCCTGCTTTGTATGTCCAAGAGTCCTGCTAGCTGTTGTGGTGGGCAGAAAAAGAGAGCGAAGGGAGGTGACTGAAGCTGTTCACCTAGACCAGGTGAGCCTCTTGTCTCTGAGTGCAGCTTCTTGCCCAGGAACCAAGATGGGAGGGGGCTACCTGATGGGACTGAATATCTTCGGGAGAGGGCTCAGCTGCTGAGTTTGGCTGGAACCTGCTTGAGTCCTGGGATGATGAACTAACTGGACCCGTGGAGGGGAGGGAGTGGGCAGTAAAATATTTTCCTAAGTAGTTCCAGCAGCAGAAGGTGGGCTTTGCCCTGAATGAAGGCTCTGGCTCAGCTTCTCTGGTTTGGCACATCCCAGAGAAAGAAGCGGGCCACCCAGCTTTCAGGCCTGAGCCTTGTTTCTCACCTGCCTAAGGGATGAGGCACTGAAGCCAAGGGCCCAAGTTCTTATGCTGATGGATGGACAGGCCTTTCCCTTTCCTCCGCCCTCTACCCCTGCTCCAGACAAGGAGAAACGAGACAGCCAGGTCATCATTGACACTCTGCGGGATACGCTGGAAGAACGCAATGCTACTGTGGTATCTCTGCAGCAGGCCCTGGGCAAGGCCGAGATGCTGTGCTCCACACTGAAAGTAGGTCCTCAGGTTTTATGGGTACAGAATTCGTAGGGAGGCATTGCCCCAGAACTGGACTCCCCATTCTGGGCTTATCTTCTGGTTCTGCTCCAGTCAATACCTTGGTTTGGGGAGTTGTAAAATAGAGGCAAATCACTTCTTCCCCTTGCCCTCCCATACTGTACCCATCCATCCCATAAGAAAAGGGCCATATTGGCTATACTTGTGGGTTTTGTACTAGGTAGTTTGAAGAGGCAAGGCCTTCCCAGTACCTCACAGAGGGGATGCTCAACTAAGACCTCAGTGAGGCTGGGCCATATTTCCAAAAGTGGTTCATACTTTACTGATGAGGCCAGCCTGAAGAACCTTCCATTAGCACTCCAGTCCTTGGCTGGGCTGCTCTCCTGAGCCAGATCAAACAGCATCCTAGGGAGGAGCAAGGGCCTTTGAAGTCAGCTGTGCTGAGCTGACCAGCCAGATCAAAGCCTGCAGAGTGAACAGCCTTAGACCCAGATGAATTTTGCATCAGCCTGGGTTGGTGAGCCTCTTGCTCTCCAAGGGGCATGAGAGGCGACTGATCTGAACCCACGATTGATATTCTGGCCTTGTAGGCAGGAGCAGTCCTTGCTGGATGCCATTTGAAAGGGAAAGGGAGCCATCCTTGTGAACAGACAAGGCCCCAGGATATTCATTGTCTCTGTTCCTGCTTGGGGGCTGGGCTGGATCACATGGTCTGGCTGGTGGGAGGGAGCAAACTGGCACCTGGCTGCAGAGCAGGAGTCTCTCATGGTATTCTCAGGTCGGAGACAAGTGGTCTTAGGCTGAAGGCAGCCTGGCCAGCTTCCCCTGGCTCAATTCTTCATTCTTGGCAACTGTCCATGGGTTTGGGTGGTGAATGGTGAGGCCTGGGTTTATGCTCTGGACTTCTTCAGCCACCTGCACAACATGTACCATGAGGCCCAGACCACTGGACCTTGGCAGCCCACAGTGGGCCTGTAAATGCTGGCAGTGGGCTGTGTCTACTGTAAGATATCTTTCAGGAGGAAGCAGGCAGGGAGGTGAAGAAGCAGCTGGCTTTGAGCCTTTTAGCAGAAGCAGCACAAGCGAGAGTGGGACCCAGGAGCTTTACCTCCTGGGGTTTGGGAGTACATGGTTATCAGCATTTTCAAAACATAAGCTGCAGAGAGTTCTGGAGCAGAGTTTTCTTAGTGACTTTAGCAATGGCTCCTGAGAGCCCCCAAGCATCAGTTATGGGTGTATTTGCTCTTCAGAAGCAGATGAAGTACTTAGAGCAGCAGCAGGATGAGACCAAACAAGTGCAAGAGGAGGCCCGCCGACTCAGGAGCAAGATGAAGACCATGGAGCAGTAAGTTTGGAGCTGGGTCCTGCACTGTGCCTTTGCCCCCAGGGCCTGCAAGTGGTACAGTTCTTAGGACTGCAGCAGGGAGTGGGATTGGGTCATGTCCGAGGCTCAAATCTCCATAGGCCATGGAGGGCTCAGGTCAGCTGGGTGTGGGCACAGATCTTAGCCTCTATGAACTCTTCCACCATTCCAAGGAATGGGAGCCCTTGCCACATTCCTCCCTGTCTCTGTTGCCTGTGGCCAGATGACCTGGTGGGTCTTTTCCCTCCAGGAACCTCTCTCCAGGAAATCCCTGACCTTGAGACCCTCTTTCAGCACCTCTTCTTTCTCAGCAGCATCCTTGGAGCTATGCTCATCTCTGCCATAGGGCCTTTCCTTGGGCACACCCACCTACTAAAGCATCCTAGCAGCCTAGCCTGTTACCTTAGCAACGGCAGCAAAGGAAGGCAGAGCTGCACTGGGTACCTACCCATCAGCCTCCAGATTGCAAATGCCGTGGGCCGGGTGTATTTTTCAGGATTGAGCTTCTACTCCAGAGCCAGCGCCCTGAGGTGGAGGAGATGATCCGAGACATGGGTGTGGGACAGTCAGCGGTGGAACAGCTGGCTGTGTACTGTGTGTCTCTCAAGAAGTGCGTACTGTGGCCCCTCTCAGCAAACACAGGAGATAGGCCATGGGGCCCCAGCCGTGTCATTGCTCCCCATCTCTTGTAAAGCAGATAGAGCTAAGGGGCAAACTCTGGAGCCATGCTGCCTTTGTTTGAACCCTGATTCCACCTTTCAGCAACTACGTGGCCTGGTGCCAGTTTCTTGGCCTCTTTGACCCTCAACTTCCTGAATGGAAATAGTAGTAGACCTGCCTCATAGGATTGTTGAGGATTGAGTGTGAATACTAAGTGCTGTTTCTAAGGGAGTTGACCTAGCTCTCTGGACTATAAGCCCCATTGTGATTGATATGTAGAGCCTGTTCCCCATTAGCACTATGATCCTGCCTGGCTTGGATCAAACTCTACTCATATTCTTCACTCTGGTGGGTGTAAGGTTGGCAGGAAGGGTGGAGGGCCACTTAGCTGAGAGGCATAGAGGGTCCAAGATGCCTCCTTTAAGACCAGGTGGTTTAGGGAGCCCCCTAGTGAGACTGGGGCTTTCTGCATGCCCTCTCAAGTCACCAGTGCCTGCAGGACAGGCAGGAGGAAATAGTCTCCTGCAGGACAGGCAGGAGGAAATAGTCCACCAGTGCCTGCAGGACAGGCAGGAGGAAATGCACTTTCTTGCATTCTCTGCAGGACCCTCCACAGTGCCACCTGGTACTTATTGGGCTCAGGTGTCAAAGTAGGAATGAGAGTGAGTTGAGGGGTTGGGCAGTGCTTTGTGTTAGGTTAGTGCTGTGGCTCAGTCTGACCTGCAGGTGTTCTTTTCTGGCATCTCTTTCTATGGCCACATTGCAGAGAGTACGAGAATCTAAAAGAGGCACGGAAGGCCTCAGGGGAGCTGGCTGACAAGCTGAGGAAGGATTTGTTTTCCTCCAGAAGCAAGGTAACTTAGCAGTGAACAGAGGTTGAAGAAGTGGCTCTCCTTTTGTCATGTTCACTCTGGTCTCCTGAGCAAGGCCATGGGACCTGATGGCACAGCTGACTCCCTGGGGCAGCTGGAGGACTTATAGAGATTTGTTACCAGTCCTTACTGGGCACTGGCCTGAGTATGTGGCTTGTCCACTAGGGGTGGACAGATCACAGAGGTATCTCCCAACATGTGGACGCTGATGCTCCCCTCTGCTCTTCCTGGCTCCTGGGTACCTCTCAGCTGGCTGGAGAGCACAGGCCCCAAATGTGACAGCATCAGAGGCCTATTTTTGTACCACATCTGGAGTAGGAGGGCTCCTGGAACCTGATTTGGTCAGCACAGCTGCTTTTACTTCTGGCATGGTGCATCCACAGGATGCAGGATGTAGGAAGCAGCCATTGCTTCTAGGCAGCTCTGGATGTGCATTGCCAGACTGAGGCCTAGCCTCAGAGAGCTGGGATCTCTTCCCATATCCCTAGTCTCTTCTGGGCTACCTTGATCACTCCCTGGGGAGCAGCAGGATGGGGCAGGGCACAAGGCTACCACTTGGCTTGTCCTTCACTCCCTACACTTTCTTATAGTTGCAGACAGTCTACTCTGAATTGGATCAGGCCAAGTTAGAACTGAAGTCAGCCCAGAAGGACTTACAGAGTGCTGACAAGGAAATCATGGTGAGGGACATCCCTGGGTTGACAGGAATGAGGGGTGGTTTGTGTGCTCTCCCAGAGCAGGGCTGGGCTATCTCTGCCTAGGACACTTGCACCAGTCAGTGGTGGTTCTGGGCCCCTGCATCCTCCTGGGTCATGGTGTGCCCTTTGGCCCTGGTCCGGACTGCAGCCTGGGCCTCCTCAACAGAGGGCAGATAGAACCATGAGTCTTCCCTCATAGTCTGTCCTGCACTTACATCCCTGAGGTCCCTCATCAGAGGAGGGGCTCTACCTGGGGCTTGGCCTCTTGAGCCTAATGATGAGGTATCAGGCCTTGCTCTATTCCCAGTGGGCTGGCCTTTCATGCATGCTGCTCATGTCCTCTGCATTATCTCTGGACTCGATGCCTCAGCCTTTCTCTCACACGCTTTTCTTTCCCTCCCCAAGAGCCTGAAAAAGAAGCTAACGATGCTGCAGGAAACCTTGAACCTGCCACCAGTGGCCAGTGAGACTGTCGACCGCCTGGTTTTAGAGAGGTTTGTTGAGCCTTGGGCGGTACAGGGGTCATAAGGTGGGAGAGCTTTCTGGTAACAGTCTTTACTCCTCCTGGCTTTGGTGGGGTGGGTGACCTTTGTGGACCTGATGTCTGCAGACAGCCTGCCCTGGGAGCCAGCCAAGATTTAGCTGGCAAGCAGCCTTGAAACAAATTAGGCTCTGACACGGAGAGGCCAGAGAAGGCCAGAGGACCTAGAAGTGGTCTGAGAATAGGGCAGAAGCACTGACTGTCTTGGGGCATCCTGTTTATGGAATAGCTCCCCACATGTATCTGTCCACCCCAGATTTTGAAACAAATATGAAACCACTGTAAAATAATTCCCCTAGTGCCAGGAGTGCGTGCTTTAAAGCTGCCAGCAGAGGGAGCCAAGAGGCAGAAGAATTGGTGTCCCTGCAAGCATGGGCATCCATTTCTGCTCCTGAGAGTTTCACGGAAGCAGACTAGCTGAGAGCATCCTCAAGGCTACCTCCTGCCTGCCGAAAGTCCCCAGCAAGGACCCAGACAGAAAGCACACAACTCCTGTCAGTGGCCCCAGTCTTTTTTTTTTTTTTCTTTTTCTTTTTTTAATGGAGTCTTATTCTGTTGCCAGGCTGGAGTGCAGTGGCACTATCTTGGCTCACTGCAATCTCTGCCTCCTGGATTCAAGCGATTCTCCTGCCTCAGCCTCCCAAGTAGCTGGGATTACAGGCGCGCACCACCACGCCTGGCTAATTTTTTGTATTTTAGTAGAGACGGGGTTTCATCATGTTGGCCAGGATGGTCTCGATCTCCTGACCTTGTGATGCACCTGCCTCGGCCTCCCAATGTGCTGGGATTACAGGCGTGAGCCACTGCGCCCAGCCCAGTCTTTAATCTTTTTTTTTTTTAGATTGAGTCTCACTCTGTTTCCCAGGCTGGAGTACAGTGGTACGATCTCAGCTCACTGCAACCTCCGCCTCCCAGGTTCAAGTGATTCTCCTGCCTCAACCTCCTGAGTAGCTGGGATTACAGGCATGTGTCACCACGCCCAGCTAATTTTTGTATTTTTTGGTAGAGACGGGTTTCACCATGTTGGCCAGGCTGGTCTCAAACTCCTGACCTCAAGCAATCTGCCCACTTCGGCCTCCCAAAGTGCTGGGATTACAGGTGTGAGCCACCGTGCCTGGTTGCTTTTGTTTACTTTCTTTACCTTTTCAGGCTGCTGGAAGGCCTGGACTCCTACAGCAGGTCCTTGATGAGTGCCCACTGCATGGCAGACCTTCTCTGTTCTCTTGGAGCTTATGTTCCAGTGGGATAGATGAGCTGGGAGTTTAGATGGCTAAGCCCACAGCCCACCAGCTATATACTACATTATAGAGTCTGGTCTGTAGCTCCCAGATGGGGACGGGCCCACCTCCTTCTGAGTAAGCTTCATGCCAGGGCCTGCAGCCCATCTTGGTACAGGGAGGACAACAATGGTCTCCCTTGGCTTTCAGGCCAGCAGGACACTAAACTTGACAAGGCTTCTTCTGTAAGCTGGGCTGGGCTTCTCATCAAGCCACATGAGGATGACTTCATTCATTTTTGTCTCCAGTATTTTTCTGGGCATAAATATTGAAGTGGTTGGCTGGGTGCATTGACTCATACCTGTAATCTCAGTGCTTTGGGAGGCCAAGGTGGAGGATTGCTTGAGTCCAGTTCAAGACCAGCCTGGGCAACATAGTGAGACCCTGTATCAAAAAACTTAAAACTTAGCCAAGCATGGTGGCGCACACTTGTAGTTCTAGTTACTCAGGAGGCCAAGGCAGGAGGATCACTTGAGCCCAAGAGTCGAGCTATGATTGTGCCACTGCACTCCAGCCTGGGAGACAGAGTAAGACCCTGTCTCTCTTGGGAAAAAAAAAAAAAGGCCGGGCGTGGTGGCTCACACCTGTAGCCCCAGCACTTTGGGAGGCTGAGGCGAGTGGATCACCTGAGGTCAGGAGTTTGAGACCAGTCTGACCAAAATGGTGAAACCCTGTCTCTACTAAAAATACAAAAATTAGCTGGGTGTGGTGGCAGGCGCCTGTAATCCCAGTTACTCGAGAGGCTGAGGCAGGACAATCGCTCGACCCTGGGAGGTGGAGGTTGCAGTGAGCTGAGATCGCGCCACTGCACTCCAGCCTGGATGACAGAGAGCCTCCGTCTCAAGATAAAACAAAAAAAATTACGGTGGCAGGTCTGTTTGTTTTTAGCCAAAGCCCTTTTTTTAACTAGGCATTAGGCAGCACCAGCACAGTCTATTCTTGTGTTTGTTTGTTTGTTTGTTTGTTTTGAGATAGGGTCTCATTCTGTTGCCCAGGTTGGAGTGCAGTGGTGTGATCACAGCTCACTGCAGCCTCAACCTCCTGGGCTCAGGTGATGTGATCCTCCTGCCTCAGCCTCCCAGGTAGCTGGGACTAAAGTGCTGGGATTATGAGCATGAGCCACCATGGCCAGCCTAGGCACAGCCTCTTCTAAACTCATAGCCTCAAGCTCTCAAAAATAGTTGTTGAATCCTCAGCAACAGCATTGCCCTGTCTTCTTTGTGTTCTGATGGCAAGACCCTCACAACTACAAGTGACCTCAAAGACTCTGCCTCTACCTTTCTCCTGTGACTGCTAATGTGTTACTACAGAGGTCTGGAAGAAGTCTTAAGTTTTCTTGGGCCACCTACTCGGGAGGCTGAGGTGAGAGGATCACTTGAGCCTGGGAGGTCAAGGCTGCAGTAAGTGATGATCACGCCACTGCACTCTAGTCTGGGCGACAGAGTGAGACCTGTCTCAAAAAAAAAAAAAAAAAAGTCATGTCAAGGAAGATGGAAGAGTAGAAAGCTCCAGGAATCCATCTCTCCATGGCAACAGTTGAGCTGGTTGAAACCATCTGAAGCAACCACTTTGGAAATCTGGTCTAGTAGAACATTTCCAGTATCCAGGGGAGAGGTTGATGAAGAAGCTGGTAAACTTCAGTAAATTTTCACTGTTCTCAGAGCAGCTCCACCTCCTGGGCTCAAGTGATCCTCCTGCCTCAATCTCCTGAGTAGCTGGGATTGACTACAAGCATGCACCACCACGCCCAACTAATTTTTTGTAGAGGCAGGGTCTCACTTATTGTCCAGGCTGGTCTTGAACTCCTGGCCTCAAGCGATCCTCCTGCCTGGGCTTCCCAAAGTGCTGGGATTACAGGCGTGAGCCACCGCTTTGCTTTGCTTTGCTTTGCTTTTTCTTTTTCTTTTTCCTTTTCTTTTCTTTTCTTTTTTTTTGAAACAGTGTCTTGCTCTGTCACCCAGGCTGGAGTACAGTGGTGCAATCTTGGCTCACTGCAACCTCCGCTTCCCAGGTTGAAGCGATTCTCCTGCCTCAACCTCCCCAGTAGCTGGGATTATAGGCACGCACCACCATGCCCAGCTAGTTTTTTGTATTTTTAGTAGAGATGGGGTTTCACCATGTTGGCCAGGCTGGTCTTTAATTCCTGATCTCAAGTGATCTTCCCACCTCGGCCTCCCAAAGTGCTGGGATTACAGATGTGAGCCACCATGCCCAGCCGCCACCATTTCTTAATTTAAAATTAGGAAAATTAATAAATCTGGCTGGATATGGTGGCTATACTAAAAATACAAAAATTAGCCAGGTGTGGTGGTACACGCCTATAATCCCAGCTACTTGGGAGGCCGATGCACAAGAACGGCTTGAACCCGGGAGGTGGAGGTTGCAGTGAGCCAGGATCGTGCCACTGTACTCCAGCCTGGATGACAGAGTGAGACTGTCGCAAAAACAAAAACAAAAACAAAAATTAAGAAGGTTTTTTTTTTTTTTGAGATGGAGTCTTGCTCTGTAGCCCAGGCTGGAGTGCAGTGGCGCGATCTCGGCTCACTGCAAGCTCCGCCCCCTGGGTTCATGCTATTCTCCTGCCTCAGCCTCCCGAGTAGCTGGGACTACAGGTGCCCGCCACCACGCCCGGCTAATTTTTTGTATTTTTAGTAGAGACGGGGTTTCACTGTGCTAGCCAGGATGGTCTCGATCTCCTGACCTTGTGATCCGCCCACCTCGGCCTCCCAAAGTGCTGGGATTACAGGTGTGCGCCACCGTGCCCGGCCAAGAAGTTTCTTCAGTTTTTTAAGAAACTTCTTAATTTTTATAACTTTTTACTGCAGCAGTATTTTTTATTGTAGTAAAATATAAACAAAACTCACCATTGTAACCATTTTTAAGTACATTTCTGTGGCATCAAGTACATTTACTTGCTGTGCAACCATCACCACCATCCCACTCCAGAATGTTTTCATCTTCCCAAAGTGAAATTCTATACCCATTAAACAATAACTCCCCTTTCCCCTTTCTCCTCAGCTCCTTCACTTACCATTCTACTTTCTGTCTCTATCAATTTGACTACTTCAGGAGCCTCATATAAGTGGACTCATACAATATTTGTCCTTTTATTACTGGTTTATTTCACTTAAGCATAATGTCTTCAAGGTTTATCCATGTAGCATGTATTAGAATTTTCTTTCTTTTTAAGGCTGAATCAGTAATCATATTTAATTTTTTTTTGAGACACGGTCTTGCTCTGTTGCCCAGGCTGGAGTGCAGTGGCACAATCTCAGCTCCCTGCAACCTCCACCCCCTGGGTTCAAGGGATCCTCCCACCTCAGCCTTCCAAGTAGCTGAGATTACAGGCATGTGCCACAATGCCCAGTTAATTTATTTAATTTTATTTTTTGTAGAGACAGAGTCTCAATATGTTGCCCAGGTCAGTATTGAACTCCTGGCCTCAAGCCATCCTCCCACCTCAGCCTCCCAAATTGTTGGTATTACAGACGTGAGCTACTGTGCCTGGCAGTATTCATGTTTTATATGTGCAAGCATTCTTTCTTGCTCTTTTAGTATGTCTGTTTTGCAAAGCATCATGTTCTTGTTTTATGGTCTCATATTTCTGTTTGTCTCAGAGTCAGTATTTGTGCACCGTGGACTTTCTCCTGGGCTCCCCTCCCATACCTGGTGGTCCTTGGCTACTTTGGAGGCCAACCTATGTGGGTAGGGTTTGGGGGGGATGTGCAGACAGCTGGCATCATGTTGAGTCTTACCTGAACCCAGGATGCAGAAGGCTTTACTGTTGGGTCCAATAATATTGGCTGCCCTAGGTCATTGTACATGGTTTGTTTAGTGTCTTTGAGAAAAGCTCTTCTATTTATTGGCCCAGGGCAGCAGCCTAACTGCCTAGTGTTCTACCAATGCAGATTAGGATGGGGTGGAGCCAAGCTCACAATTTCATCAGTGTTCCAGTTTTCAGGCCTGTTTAATGCTTTTGCAAGGCCCTCCCTTTCCTTCATGGACCCCCTCCTTGTGGGTTCTGGCTGCTATGTCAGTCTCTTGTCCCCTGGCCATGCTTTGTCTCCCAGAATTTTTTGGAAATCTCTGGGGGCCGATGGTGGTTGCCCCTTCTACTTGTTGCAGTAGGATTACCCTTCATACCTGTCATTTTAGGGAGGCATCAGCATGTAGCCACCACCCCCAACTACAGAGTCAGTGTTAGGAAGATCTCTCTCATGGGCCCCAAGGGCCCCTGAACTCCAGGCTAGAGACAGCCAGGGAGACCTTTCCTTAGCGTAGGGTAAGGCCGCCAGGAGCCATGAGTTCATGGAGGAGATGTTGACTAATCCCATGCCACGCAGGCAATGGGCTGCTCAAGGCCTTAGCTCTGTTCTGGAAAGGGGAGCTTTGAGTGTCTTGCCTGACTCCCTGAGGCCTCTAGCATGAAGCCCTGTAAGTTGACCATGGGTGGGTGTCCCAAGGGTGATAGTGTCACTCAGGAGGGCCTCAAGCCAGCCTCAACCAGTGAGGGAAGGACTACTAAGCCCTAGGTTATTTCTCCTTATAGGACAAACAGAAAGTGGGAAGGAAAGAAAGTGGACCCCTGGCAGAAAGGGAAATAGGCTTCAAGCTCATAAAGGAAGAAGAATATAGAAACAGTCTAAGACAAGGCCAGGCGCGGTGGCTCACGCCTGTAATCCCAGCACTTTGGGAGGCCGAGGTGGGCGGATCACGAGGTCAGGAGATGGAGACCATCCTGGCTAACACCATGAAACCCCGTCTCTACTAAAAATACAAAAAATTAGCTGGGCATGGTGGCAGGCGCCTGTAGCCCCAGCTACTCGGGAGGCTAAGGCAGGAGAATGGCTTGAACCCGGAAGGCGGAGCTTGCAGTGAGCCGAGATCACACCACTGCACTCCAGCCTGGGCGACAGAGCGAGATTCCGTCTCAATAAAAAAAAAAAGAAACAGTCTAAGAGAAGAAGAAATGTGTCTATATGATCCAGATGTGGATATGGGGAGTGAGGGAGGCACCGTGAGAACCTCCTGAGTCTTGAGTTTAGTGTTGTGGATGACCAGGAGGTGCAAGTGAATAAGCCTGGCTTGCGTTGAGCTTGGGCACCACTAGGCAATGCCTTAGGGGATGGCTGGGAGTAGAAAGTCCTGCCTTGAGCCACCTGGAGGGTAAAATTTACAGGACCCAGCAAGATCCTGCCTGCCTCTTGAGTTTACCTTTCCTAACCTGAGCCTCAACTTGCTGGGGTTGGTAAATGGTGGCAGAATATGGATATTGCAAAAAAGTTGGCATGAGTGGTCCTGGCTACTGTGGTTCCCAGAGGAGGAAGCAAAGCAGCCAGCCTAGAGTTGGTTTGAGGTGGGTTTATGCAGCCTTCATTTTCACTTGCAGGCGGGGACAGAAGTAGAGCTTCTAGGGTCCTGGACAGGGAAAGGAAGAAATAGTCCAGGCTGCCTGGATTGCTTAGCCACCCAGATCAATGCAGGTAGACTTCCTCCCTCTGATGTGTACACCCCAGTGGGAGTGGGATTGTGGTGCAGCTCTGAAAAGTTCCTGAGGAAGGAAAGAGAGAAGGCATCTTTGGAGCTACCTTTGCCATTCCCCAGGGTTCTCCTTATATGACAGGAGATGGGGAGCCCTGCCAGGTCTGGGTGGGCTGGAAGAATCTTGTTGGCTGTAGTTTTTAATAGAATAAAACTTCACTCCTCCCCTCCTGTTATAAAAGTAAAAACACACTCATTGAGAATTTGGAAAATAGGGAGTTATCATAGAGGTAGTTACAGTTGACATGTGGAATATTTCCTTCTCCTTTTTCTGCATGTGGGGTTGAGGCTGGGAGTGGTGGGGGGGTGCCAAATCATGTAATTGCACTATACATGGAGTTTTGTGTGCTTTTTAAATTAAATTAAATTTAAACTTTTTTTTTTTTCTTTGAGACAGAGTCTTGCTCTGTCGCCCAGGCTGGAGTGCAGTGGCGCGATCTCGGCTCACCGCAAGCTCTGCCTCCCGAGTCCAAGCAATTCTCCTGCCTCAGCTTCCCGAGTAGCTGGGACTACAGACACAAGCCACCACACCCAGCTAATTTTTGTATTTTTAGTAGAGACGGGGTTTCACCATGTTAGCCAGGGTGGTCTTGATCTCTTGACCTCTTGATCCACCCACCTCGGCCTCCCAAAGTGCTGGGATTACAGGCGTGAGCCACTGTGCCTGGCCAAGAGTAGGGCTTTCTTGAGGGGTGGTCTTGAGTCAGGAGTGGGCTCCAGGTCCCTGGAGCTGAGTTATCTCTGATGCTTCAGGAGCTGTTGTCCTGGGTTACCACTGTGGCCTCAAGTAACCAGGTCATCTCTGCCTTCAGCCCAGCCCCTGTGGAGGTGAATCTGAAGCTCCGCCGGCCATCCTTCCGTGATGATATTGATCTCAATGCTACCTTTGATGTGGATACTCCCCCAGCCCGGCCCTCCAGCTCCCAGCATGGTTACTCCAAAAAACTTTGCCTAGAGAAGTCACAGTGAGTGGTAGTCCCTGGCATTGTCCATGGGCTGGTAGGGGGATAGCTAAGATAGCTCTGCAGGCCCTGTGCTGTTAGCTCTGAGTGGCTGATGGGGCAGTGAGGGCTGCCTAGGCTTGGCCATGGCTTTAGTTCCAGCTACCTCTTGTTCCCTCACCTGAGCACTCAATCTGTGCAAACCCCTTCTCTTGTCTCATTATTCCTCACCATCACCTTTCAAGGCAAAGGTATTGGAATGCAAGCTAGAGAGAATGCAGGGATGCCAGAAGGGGTGGGTCTGGGCTGGTGGAGTTGGAGAGGGTGCTCCCAATACCTTGAAGGCCTGCCCACCAGAGTCCTGAGCCAGGGACTCTGAACTTCCTCTTCTATGTTTGCCTCTGAGGCTCATGCCTGAGGGAGGATCATCTCAAACCACAGAGCCCAGGGCCTTACCACCCAAGGGGGTGACCCACAGGGGCAGGCATGAGAAGCTGTCCGGAACTCCAGTGGGGCAGTTGGAACCTGCTCTGGGGTACAGTGGGACCAGAAAAAGGGAGGCTGTCTCCTTGGCCAGGTTTGCCAGTGTAATTCACTGTGGAGACAAGGACTATACTCATTCATACAGGTACTGTTCAGGTGAGGCTGGTCAAGGGCTGGGCAGGTTTCTTCTTATTCAAAGACTTTGTACAGAGAGAAAGAAGAGAAAGAGAAAGAAATTGAGATGCTAGATAGTGGAGGTGGAAGGGAGCAAGAGGGCAAGCCAGCTGGGCTGTCTTACCTCCCAAACCTCAGGGGGCATGGGCACCCCTGTTGTAGAGGGTGAGGCCTGGTAGCAATGAGAAACAAACCTAGGACCCGTGGTCTGTAGTCCTCAGGGATCCTGTCAGTGTCTGCTGTGTACTCTGGCTTCCTCCCATTGCCCCTGTTCCACTGTAAAGGTTGAAGATGGACACCTGGGGTCTTCAGGCTGCCAGGCCTTTCAGAGACATTTCCACCACCTTCATGGCCTGTGGAGGTAGTGAAGGAGGTAGTGAAGTTCAGAGTCCCTAACTCAGCTTGTCCTTCCTGGAGCCTTGGTTGTCATGTAGCCTTACCATAGGCCGTTAGGGCAGGAGCAGAGGAGTCAGTCACCAGGCCCTGATCCCACTCTTGTCCTTATGGCTTGAGAAGCCACAGGGCCAGCCTTAGATCACCATCTTCTCACCCACCAGGAAAAATGCCAGGAGAGGGTATCCAGCTGCTGGGTTCCCCAGGAATTGGATGGAAATACAGTTTCTGGCTCTGGGGCTGGGATTGGGAGGCCAGGGCCTGGGGCCATGTGCTATTCTGCCCCAGGCCTTTCTTAGACACACTCTCTAGGGAGATGGCTTGGCCCTGTGTTCTGAGAGGATTTTGTGGGCTACTTTACTGAAAGGCTAACTTACTGAGGCTCTCGTGGAGGTAGTGTCCCCTCTCTGGGAAGACAGGACTAGGCCTGAGCTCATTAGATTTCTTTGGCTCGTATCAGGGCATGACTGGCTTTCCTCCCGTGGGTGGTGAGTTGATTGGGCTCTTCAGCCCCATATAGAGCCTGGGACATGGTGAGGTGCCCGAGGACTTGAGGAGCATTGGAATTTGGCCTTGAGTGGAAGCCACAGGATTGGGACATGGTCCAGTCATCCCCAGTCATCCCTGTCTCTGCCACCCTACTGGCTGTGGCTGTCCAGCTGTTAACAGACCTGCACTTGGGGTGGGATCACTGAGGTGCCTTGCCCAGAATGCAGACATGGCAGCAGCAGTGCCACATGGTAACTCCCCAAGGGGCGTGTGCTGAGCCTGGTTCACCTGCCCCCATGTCTTGCTTACCTACCCCTTGCCTTCTCTCTCATTCTTGTAGCTCCCCAATTCAGGATGTCCCCAAGAAGATATGCAAAGGCCCCAAGAAGGTAAGAGCTTTCTAGAAGAAGCACAGTCTAACCGTTGGCAGGACTGGACTTTTGAGAGGGCACGGTCTTGCCAGAGCCTTGTCACTCCTGGTCCAGGACTGAGGTACTTTGGAGCCACCCTTGGGATTCTACTCATTATCCCTCCTGCCTCCTAGTGAGGCATCAGAGATCCTGATCTTGTTCCACCACCACTACCCTCCCTCCTTTGCTGACATCCAGCTCATCAAGTCTGGCCCTGGGGTCTTCCCTGCAGGAGTCCCAGCTCTCACTGGGTCGCCAGAGCTGTGCAGGAGAGCCAGATGAGGAACTGGTTGGTGCCTTCCCTATTTTTGTCCGGAATGCCATCCTGGGCCAGAAACAGCCTAAGAGGCTCAGGTCAGAGTCCTCTTGCAGCAAAGATGTGGTGAGTATGGCTTCCCACAGTGGCAGGAGCCAGCCCTCTTGGGTAGAAATGGGTGGCCAGTCCCCCAGCCCATTAGCCTGGCCCACTCATCTCTTCCTTCCACCCTAGGTAAGGACAGGCTTCGATGGGCTCGGTGGCCGGACAAAATTCATCCAGCCTGTATCCTTTTTCTGTGATGCTGAGCTGAGCTGAGCTGTGGAGTCCATACTATGCCTCACCTATACCCCCAGCCTGCCAGTGCCAACAGCCTCAGGTTTGCAGCGCTGGGCCTCATTCTGTGTACCAGGGCTGCCCACCCCCGGCTCTGAGCCTTTCTTGCCCTGCATTGCAGTCCTTTCTCCAAGCCTCTTCCTTGACAGCTCCTCCAGACTGACACAGTCATGATCCGCCCATTGCCCGTTAAGCCCAAGACCAAGGCTAAGCAGAGAGTGGGGGTGAAGACAGTGCCTTCTCTCTCCCAGGCCAAGCTGGACACCTTCCTGTGGTCGTGAGAACAGTGAGTCTGACCAGTGGCCAGACACATGCCTGCAACTCGTAGGTCAAGGACTGTCCAGGCAGGGGGTTTTGTGGGCAGAGCCCCACTTTCCGGACCAGCCTGAGGCGTAAGGGCAGACAAACAGGTGAGGGTGAGTGTGACACCCAGAGACTGCTCTTCCTGCCCTCACCCTGCCCCACTCCTACGACTGGGAGCTGACATGACCAGCCCACTGATCCTGTCAGCAGGGCCTGCTCCTGTTGCCAGGCTCCTGTTTATAGCCATGATCAGATGTGGTCAGACTCTTTCTGGGCCTGGAGACCACGGTCACTTGTTGACTGTCTCTGTGGACCAGAGTGCTTGAGGCATCTCAGGCAGCCTCAGCCTGAGCTTCTACCTGCCTTTGACTTGCTTCTAGGCATAGCCTGGGCCAAGCAGGGTGGGGAATGGAGGATAGCATGGGATGTATGGAGAGGTTGGAAGATTTTCATGTAAAATAAAATTAAAAAAAAAAAAAAAAGAATCTCTTCTTCCTGGTTCTGAGAGTGTAAATTTGCACCAACACTTTAGAAAACTGTTTGGCATGACTTTCTAAAGCAGGAACATCACCTAGCCTCAGACCCAGCAGTTCCTTCCCTAGGCATATGCCTTCTCATGGGGCACAGGAAGACTAGCAAGAATGAGATCACTGCAGCTTTTCTTACAGTCTCTAACCTGGGCACAGCCTAAAGACCATAAGTAGGAAAGTGAACGAGTAAATGGAAATCTGTCTATACAGTGTACTCGCAGCAAATAACCAGCGACCACTACCTTCCGTTCCTACCCACGTTTAAATACTACCAGCCAAATTGCTAGCTTTTGACTTTTGGCTGCAAAGGCACTTTCTTTCTTTTCTTTCTTTTTCTTTTTTTTTTTTTTTTCTTTTTGCAACAGGGTCTCCCTCTGTCTCCCAGGCTGGAGTGCGGTGGCACGATCACAGTTCACTGCAGCCTCAACCTCCCAGGCTCAGGTGATCCTCCCACCTCAGCCTCCTGAGTAGCTGGGACTGCAGGTACGTGCCACCACGCCTGGCTAATTTTTTTATTTTTATTTTTTGTAGAGACAAGGTCCTGCTATGTTGCCCAGGCTGGTCTCAAACTCCTGAGCTCAAGCGATCCTCCTGCCTTGGCCTCCCAAAGTGCTGGAATTATAGGTGTGAGCCACCACGCCCAGCCAACGGCACTTTCTTCTAAAGTGCTTCCCTTCTTGACCCCCAGCCTGGGTGAAGTCCCCTAAACTTCTCTCTCCCACTA
The DNA here is from genome assembly GCF_028885655.2 of Pongo abelii. Classification (NCBI taxonomy): domain Eukaryota; kingdom Metazoa; phylum Chordata; class Mammalia; order Primates; family Hominidae; genus Pongo; species Pongo abelii. The sequence continues at coordinate 104,618,031 of NC_085928.1, forward strand.
TTAGGTAGGAGTTCACCTGTTTTCCCAGGACCCAGCATGGGCCTGGCACGGGGAGTAAGAGGCACAGGGAGTGAGAGTGCTGCAGTGGAGGTTGCCCAGCTGATCTCTAGCATATCTGGAGGAGTATGGGGCTTTGTGGCAAGGAGGTGCCATTCTTGGTTATGAGTTTTGGCCCCTCTGCAGCTGACTTGAGCCAAGGAGGTTTAGTGATGCGAAGCGAAGCATCAAGTTAAGAGTGTAGGGGCTGGCTGCTAGCACCGTCCTTACCAGCTGAGTGATCTTAGGTAAATTACCTGGCCTCTCTGTGCTCAGCTTCTTTTTTTTTTTTTTTTTTTTTTTTGAGACATAGTCTCAGTCTGTTACCCAGGCTGGAGTGCAGTGGCATGATCTCAGCTCACTGCAACCTCTACTTCTCGGGTTCAAGTGATTCTCCTGCCTCAGTCTCCTGAGTAGCTGGGACTACAGGCACGTGCCACCGTGCCAGGCTAATTTTTGTATTTGTAGTAGAGATGGAGTTTCACCATGTTGGCCAGGCTGGTCTCGAACTCCTGACCTCAGGTGATCCACCCACCTTGGCCTCCCAAAGTGGTGGGATTACAGGCATGAGCCACCGTGCCTGGCCCCTGTGCTCAGCTTCTTTATCTGTAAAGTGGGGATCTGGGCCAGGCATGATGGCTCACACCCATAATCCCAGCACTTTGGGAGGCCAAGGCAGGTAGATTGCTTGAGTCCAGGAGTTCAAGACCAGCCTGGCCAACATGGTGAAACCCCATCTCTCCAAAAATTCAAAAATTAGCTGGGCATGGTGGTGTGCACCTGTAGTCCCAGCTACTTGGGAGGCTGAGGTGGGAAGATCACATGACCCTAGGAGGCAAAGGTTGCAGTGAGCCGAGATCATTCCACTGCACTCCAGCCTGGGCGACAGAGCGAGACTCCCAAAAATAAAAATAAAGTGGGGATCTGTGTTGTGTATAGGTTAAGAACTTATGGCAGCTAGGTGAAATAAGCCAGACACAAAAAGACAACTATTGTATGATTCCACTTACATGAGGGGCCTAGAACAGGCAAGTTCACAGAGACAGAATAGAAGTTAGCATGGGATCGAGGGAGGGGCAGGGGAATTACTGCTTGATGGTCACAGAGTTTCTGTCTAGGGTGATGCAGAAGTTTTGGAAATAGATAGGTGTGATGATTACCAAAAAATGAACTTGTGACCTGAATACATGGACATCTTGTGTTCATGGATTGGAAGACTTAATATTAAGATGGCAATAACCCCCAAAGCATTCTACAATTCAATACAATCCCTATCAAAATTCCTTTTTTTTTTTTGCAGAAATTTGAAAACTGATTCTCAAATTTATATGGAATTGCAAGAGGCTCTGAATAGCCAAAACATTTTTTAAAATTGTTTTAAAGAAAAGATAAAAATTGTTCCCAATTTAAAAACTACAAAGCTATAGTAATCAAGAGTGCAGAGCGAAGGCATGCATAATGGTGGAATTGGAAGCTTTAGGGGTTGGTTCCTGGATCAAAGCAACCATTGAGCTGAAAAGAGCAGTGATTGTAATCAACTGTTTCAGAACTCAGAAATTTAACAAGGGAGTTGCTGGATGAAGAGAGTAGTGTGAATCAAGCAGCTACTTCTCCCATTCCTCAGCCCCACCCGGCTGTGGGGATAGCAGCACCAGTTCTGAAAGCAGCTGACTGGTGCCAGAACAGGCATGGGAACCTTGCCCTCCAAAAATGTTGGGGTTGTGTGCTTTGATGGACCTGGAGGTACTCTGAGATGCTTGCCTTGGTTTCATTCAGCCTCTTAGATGCAATTCTTGCATTAATACCCCACCCCACCCCACCCCACCTTGGCAACACATCAGAAGATTTAAAGGACTTGTGCCTTTTTTTGTTTGTTGTTTAAGCCAGAAAATCTTTGTCAGCTCACTCACTAGCTGACTACAGAGATAATAGAGGCCGGGCACAGCGGCTCACACTGTGGGAGGCTGAGGCAGGAGGAATACTTGAACCTAGGAGTTCGAGACCAGCTTGAGCAAAATAGTGGGACCCTGTCTCCACAAAAAATTTTAAAAATTAGCCAGGTGTGGTGGTGCATGCCTGCAGACTCCCACCTACTAGGGAGTCTGAGGTAGGAGAATTGCTTGATTCCAGGAGTTGGAGACTGCAGTAAGCAGTGATTACACCACTGCAGTTCAGCCGGGGCAACAGAGTGAGACCCTGTCTCATAAATAAATAAAAAATTAGGTTGCTGCAAAATAAAATATTAGATTGGTACAAAAGTAATTGCAGTTTTTACCATTACTTTATAAGAGATAACAAACTTCAGTGACCACACACACACAAGAGACACACACTTTGCATAAATAGTTTGGAAAAATCACAGATGGCTCCAGCCCTCAACAAGCAAAAATTTAGGTCAGGCACAGTGGCTCACACCTGTAATCCCAGCACTTTGGGAGCCCGAGGCAGGCAGATCACCAGAGGTCAGGAGTTCTAGACCATCTGAGCCAATATGGTGAAACCCCGTCTCTACCAAAAATACAAAAAATTAGCCGGGCATGGTGGCACATGCCTGTAATCCCATCTACTCAGGAGGCTGAGGCAGGAGAATCACTTGAACCCGGGAGGCAGAGCTTGTAGTGAGCCAAGATAGCAACACTGCACTCCAGCCTGGGCAATGGAGTTGCCAGTGTCAAAAAAAAAAAAAACTTTAACAATCCCTGAGGAGTGGGAGAATAAGATTTCCAGAGTTACCACAAAAAAATACTCAGAATATTCAGTTTTGGGTGTTTTTTTGTTGTTCTATTTTTATTGTTTTTTGTTTTGTTTTGTTTTTTGAGACAGGGTCTGTGTCATCCAGGCTACAGTTTCCCGAGTAGCTGGGACTACAGGCATGTGCCACCACATCTGGCAATTTTTTTTTTTTTTTGAAACGGAGTTTCACTCTTGTTGCCCAGGCTGGAGTGCAATTGGCGCAATCTCAGCTCACTGCAACCTCTGCCTCCCAGGTTCAAGCAATTCTCCTGCCTCAGCCTCCTGAGTAGCTGGGATTACAGGCATGCACCACCACGCCCGGCTAATTGTTGTTGTTGTTGTTGTTGTTGAGATGGAGTCTCGCTCTGTCGCCCAGGCTGGAGTGCAGTGGCGCAATCTCGGCTCACTGCAACCTTTGCCTCCCGGGTTCAAGCAATTCCCTGCTTCAGCCTCCCAAGTAGCTGGGATTACAGGTGCCTGCCACCACACCTGGCTAATTTTTGTATTTTTTTTTTAGTAGAGATGGGGTTTCACCATCTTGGCCAGGCTAGTCTTGAACTCCTGACCTCGTGATCCACCTGAGTCAGCCTCCCAAAGTGCTGGGATTACAGGCGTGAGCCACTGCACCTGGCCTAATTTCGTATTTTTAGTAGAGATGGGGTTTCTCCATGTTGGTCAGGCTGGTCTTGAACTCCCGACCTTGGGTGATCCGCCTGCCTCGGCCTCCCAAAGTGCTGGAATTACAGGTGTGAGCCGCTGTGCCTGGCCTAATTTTTTTTTTGTAGTTTTAGTAGATATGGAGTTTCACCATATTGCCCAGACTGTTCTCAAACTTCTGGTCTCAAGGGATCCGCCCGCCTCAGCCTCTCAAAGTGCTAGGATTACAGGTGTTAGCCACTGTGCCTGGCCAGAATATTCAGTTCTCAAAAAAATCATAAAGCATATGAAGAAACAGGGAAGTATGGCCCACTCACAGGAAGAATTTTTTTTTTTTTTTTTTGAGATGGAGTTTTGCTCTTGTTGCCCAGGCTGGAGTACAATGGCACGTCCTCTGCTCACCACAACCTCCGCCTCCTGGGTTCAAGCAGTTCTGCCTCAGCCTCCCAAGTAGCTGGGATTACGGGCATGCACCACTATGCCCGGCTAATTTTGTATTTTTACTAGAGACAGGGTTTCTCCATGTTGGCCAAGCTGATCTCGAACTCCCAACCTCAGGTGATCCACCTGCCTCGGCCTCCCAAAGTGCTGGGATTACAGGCGTGAGCCACCGTGCCCGGCCACAGGAAGAATTTTTTTGACAAACTATCCCTGACAAACTCTGAAACTGAAAAGTAAATAGGTTTTCAGTGAGCCAAGATTGCGCCACTGCACTCCAGCCTGGGTGACAGAGCAAGACTGCTCAAAAGAAAAAAAAAAAAGAAGAAGAAGAAAAAAGTCATCACCAAACCACGGTCACCTAGCTTTTCCCCTATGTTATCTTTTAGGAGTTTTATAAGTTTTGTATTTTACATTTAGGTCTATGACCCATTTTGAGTTAATTTTTGTGAAAGGTCTAAGATATGTCTAGATTTTTATTTTTATTTTTGCATATGGATGGCCAATTGTTCCAGGACTATTTGTGAAAAGACTACTCTTTCTCTATTGAATTGCCTTTGCTCCTTTGTCAAAGATCAGTTGACTATATTTGTGTGGGTCTGTTTCTGGGCTCTATTCTGTTTCATTGGTCTATTTTTGCTGACACCATACTGTCTTGATTTTCTTTCCTTCTTTTTTTTTCTCTTTTTTTTTTTTTTTTTGAGATGAAGTCTCACTCTGTTGCCCAAGCTGGAGTGCAGTGGCGCAATCTCAGCTCACTGCAACCTCCACCTCCCAGGTTCAAGCAATTCTCCTGCCTAAGCCTTCCAAGTAGCTGGGATTACAGGCAGCATGCCACCACGCCCAGCTAATTTTTGTATTTTTAGTAGAAACAGGGTTTCACCATGTTGGCCAGGCTGGTCTCGAACTCCTGACCTCAGGTGATTTGCCTGCCTCAGCCTTCCAAAGTGCTGGGATTACAGACATGAGCTGCCACACCTGGCTCCCCCCTTTTTTTCTTTTTAAATAGAGACCAGGTCTCAGGTGTAGACAGGTTGGTCTCAAACTCCTGGGTTCAAGTGATCCTCCTGCCTCAGCCCCCCAAAGTGTTGGGATTACAGGTGTGAGCCACCATGTCCAGTCCTTACTGTCTTGATTACTGTAGCTTTATAGTAAGTCTTGAAGTCAGGAAGCGTCACTCCTCTGACTTTGCTCTTCTTCAATATTGTGTTGGCTATTCTTGGCCTTTTGCTTTTCCATATAAACTTTGGAATTAGACTGGGTGCAGTGCCTCACATCTGTAATCCCAGCACTTTTGAGGCCGAGGCAGGAGGATCACCTCAACCAAGGAGTTTGAAACCAGCCTGGGCAACATGGCAAAACACCATCTCTAAGAAAAAATACAGGCTGGGCGCTGTGGCTCACGCCTGTAATTCCAGCACTTTGGGAGGCCAAGGCAGGCGGATCACGAGGTCAGGAGTTCGAGACCAGCCTGACCAACATGGTGAAATCCCATCTCTAATAAAAATACAAAAATTAGCTGGGTTTGGTGGCGGGCACCTGTAATCCCAGCTGCTTGGGAGGCCGAGGCAGGAGAATTGCTTGAACCCGGGAGGCAGGCGGAGGTTGCAGTGAGCCGAGATAGCGCCATTTTACTCCAGCCTGGCCAACAAAGTGATACTTTGTTTCAAAAAAAAAAAGGAAAACAAATAACTCAAATTTTATTTTTATTTATTTATTCATTTTGAGACAGGGTCTGTCTATGTCACCCAGGCTGGAGTGCAGTGGCGTGATCTCAGCTCACTGCAACCTCCACCTCCCAGGTTCAAGTGATTCTTGTGCCTCAGCCCCCTGGGTAACTGGGATTACAGGTGTGCTCCACCACACCCATCTAATTTTTGGCATTTTTAGTAGAGATGGGGTTTCGTCATGTTGGCCAAGTTGGTCTCAAACTCCTGGCCTCAAGTAATTCTCCCATGTTGGCCTCCCAAAGTGCTGGGATTACAGGTGTGAGCCACTGCACCTGGCCATATCACCCAATTTTTTAAATGGGCAAAGATCTGAATACACATCTCACCAAAGAAGATATACAGATGGCAAGCAGGGATATGAAAAGATGTTCAACATCATATGTCATCAGAGAACTGCAAACTAAAACAGTAAGATAGCACTACTTACCTATTAGAATGGCTAAAATCCAAAACACTGACACTACCAAATGCTGACAAGATGTGGAGCAATAGGAATTCTCATTCATTGCTGGTAGGAATCGAAAGTGGTATATGGCCATTTTGGAAGACACTTTGGCAGTTGTTTGTTTGTTTGTTTGTTTGTTTTGAGACCGAGTCTTGCTCTGTAGCCCAGGCTGGAGTGCAGTGGGGTGATCTCACCTTACTGCAACCTCCACCTCCTGGGCTCAAGTGATTCTCCTGCCTCAGCCTCCTGAGTAGCTGGGATTACAGATGCTTGCCACGACACCTGAACAATTTTTGTATTTTTATTTATTTATTTGAGAGGGAGTCTCGCTTTTGTCACCCAGGCTTGAGTGCGGTGGCATGATCTCGGTTCACTGCAACCTCCACCTCCCAAGTTCACGAGTAGCTGGGATTACAGGCGCCTGCCATCACACCTGGCTAAATTTTGTATTTTTAGTAGAGACACGGTTTCACCATGTTGGCCAGGCTGGTCTCGAACTCCCGACCTCAGGTGATCTGCCTTCCTCCACCTCCCAAAGTGCTGGGATTACACTGCGCTCGGCCCTGTATTTTTTATTATTATTATTATTATTATTATTATTATTATTTGAGACAGAGTCTCACTCTGTCACCCAGGCTGGAGTGCAGTGGCCCGATTTAGGCTCACTGCAACCTCTGCCTCCCGGGTTCAAGTGATTCTCCCATCTCAGCCTCCCGAGTAGCTGGGACTATAGGCGCACACCACCATGCCCGGCTAATTTTTTTGTATTTTTAGAAGAGATGGGTTTTTCACCATGCTGCCCGGGCTGGTCTCAAACTCCTGAGCTCAGACAATCCGCCCACCTAGGCCTCCCAAAGTGCTAGAATTACAGGTGTGAGCCACCGTGCTCGACATAGCCACTACATGCGCGGCATTTTTACAAAGCTAAACGTAGTCTTAATCCCAGCATAGCCACCATACCCACGGCATTCTTACAAAGCTAAATGTAGTCTTAATGCAGCAATTGTGCTTTTCATTATTTTCCAAAGACCAAATGAGTGTTTGTTTTTTTGTTTGTGAGACAGTCTTGCTTTGTTGCCCAGGCTGGAGTGCAATGGCGTGATCTCAGCTCACTGCAATCTCCGCCTCTTGGATTCAAGCAATTCTCCCTGCCTCAGCCTCCCGAATTACAGGCACTTGCTACCATGCCTGGCTAATTTTTGTATTTTTAGTAGAGACGGGGGTTTCGCCATGTTGGCTAGGCTGGTCTCGAACTCCTGACCTCAGGTGATCTGCCCGCCTCAGCCTCCCAAAGTGCTGGGATTACAGGCGTGAGCCACTGCACCGGGCCCCAAATGAGTTTTTAAAAACCCAAAGCTAGCAAATGAGTTTAAAAAAATGATGTTCACACAACACTCAGTACATAAATATTTATGGCAGCTGTATTTACAATTGCCAAAACTTGGGAGCAACTTCAATAGGGGAAACTATGTGTGTGTAGAGGAAGGGGTCTATAGGAGCTCTCCACATAGATGCTTATCACTGGACTGGAGGCAGCAGCTGCTATGAGAAAAGTGAAAATTTACTGAAGTTTACCAGTCTCTTCATCAACCTCTCCCCTGGATGCTGAAAATGTTCTACTAGACCAAATTTCCAAAATGGTTGCTTCAGATAATTTCAACCAGCTCAATTTTTGCTGTGGAGAGATGGATTCCTGGAACTCTCTGCTCCTTCATCCTCCTTGATAAGACTTTATTTTGTTTTTGAGACAAGGTCTCACTCTGTCACACAGGCTGGAGTGCAGTGGCATGATCATGGCTTACTGTAATCTCGACCTCCCGGGCTCAAGCATTCCTCCCACTTCAACCTCCTGAATAGCTGGGACTAGTGGTGCACACCACCACACCTGGCTAGAGGGTTTTTTTGTTGTTTGTTTGTAGGGACAGGTTCCCACTATATTGCACAGAGTGGTCTTGGACTCCTGGGTTCAAGTCGCCTTCCTGCCTCAGCCTCCCATGGTGCTGGGATTACAGGTGTGAGCCAGCATGCCCAGATCACATGACTTTCAAACAACACATCCTTAAACAATCAATAGGTCAAAGAAGAAATCAAAAGGGAAATTAATAACACTTTGAGATGAATGGAAATGGAAATAAACCAAAATTTGTGGGATGCTGTAAAAGATGAACTGAGAGGGAAATTTATAACTGTAAAAACCTGTATTTTAAAAAAAGATCTGGCTGGGTGCAGTGGCTTATGCCTGTAATCCTAGCACTTTGGGAGGCCAAGGTGAGAGGATCACTTGTGCCCAGGAGTTTGAGAACAGCCTGGGCAACATGGTGAACCCCCTATCTCTACCAAAATAAATATACAAAAATTATCCTGGTGTGGTGGTGCAGGCCTATAGTCCCAGCTACTTGGGAGGCTGAGGTGGGAGGATCACTTGAGCCCGGGACACAGAATTTGCAGTGAGCAGTGATCATGCCACTGCACTCCAGCCTGGGCTACAAAGTGAGGCCTTGTCTCAAAAAGCAAACAACAAAAAGATCTAAAATCAGTAATCTCACTGTATACCTGAAAGAACTAGAAGAAGAACAAACTAGTCTAGACAAGGTGGTTCACACCTGTAATGCCAACATTTTAGGAGGCCGAGGCAGGCGGATTACTTGAGTCCAGGAGTTGGAGACTAGCCTGGCCAACATGGTGAAACCCCAACTCTACTAAAAATACTAAAATTAGCTGGGCATGGTGGCACGGGCCTGTAGTCCCAGCTACTCAAGAGGCTGGGGTGGGAAGGTTGCTTGAGCCCAGGAGGTTGAGGCTTCAGTAAGCTGTGATCGTGCCACTGCACTCCAGCCTGAGTGACAGAGTGAGACCCTGTCTCAAAAAAAAAGAATTATAAGAGGATATGGTGAACAATTCTATGCCAACAAATTATATAACATAGTCGAAATGGATAAATTCCTAGAAACACAAAAACTAAACAAACTGTCTCAAAGAAGAACAGAATACCTTACTATAACTAGTAAGGGTATTGAATCAGTCATACAAAATCTCAGCCGGGCACAGTGGCTCACGCCTGTAATCCCAGCATTTTGGGAGGCCGAGGCAGGCAGATCACTTGAGGTCAGGAGTTCGAGACCAGCCTGGCCAACATGGTAAAACCCCCGTCTCTACTAAAAATACAAAAATATTAACGAGGCGTGGTGGTGCATGCCCATAATCCCAGCTACTTGGGAGGCTGAGGCAGGAGAACCACTTGAACCAGGGAGGTGGAAGTTTCAGTGAGCCAAGATTGCGCCACTATACTCCAGCCTGGGCAACAGACCGAGACTCTGTCTCAAAACAAAAAAAAGGAAAAAAAAAATCTCAGCTGAGCATGGTGGCTCACGCCTGTAATCCCAGCACTTTGAAAGGCCAAGATGGGAGGATCACTTGCTTTCAAGAATTTGAGGCCAGCCTGGACAACATGGTAAGACCCCATCTCTATAAAATTTTTTAAAATTAGCTGGTCGTGGTGGTGCATGCCTGTGGTCTCAGCTACTTGGGAGGCTGAAGTAGGAGAATTCCTTGAGCCCAGGAGGCAGGAGTGAGCCATGTTTGCACCATTGCACTCCAGCTTGGGAGACAGAGTGAGACCCTGTCTCAAAAAAAAAAAAAAAAAAGAAAGAAAAATGTATTTGGCTTACAGATGTCTGGGCTGTACAAGAAGTGTGGCAGCAGCATCTGCTTCCGGTGAAGGCATTAGGCTCCTTCTACTCAGCAGAAGACAACATGGGGCTGGCATGTGCAGAGACCATATGGTAAGAGAAGAAACCAATGGGGTGACGCAATGGGGGGATGGGGAGAGACACACTTTTTTTTTTTTTTGAGATGGAGTCTCGCTCTGTCACCCAGGCTAGAGTGCAGTGGCACGATCTCGGCTCACTGCAAGCTCTGCCTCCCGGGTTCATGCCATTCTCCTGCCTCAGCCTCCCGAGTAGCTGGGACTACAGGTGCCCGCCACCACGCCCGGCTAATTTTTTGTATTTTTAGTAGAGACGGGGTTTCACCATGTTAGCCAGGATGGTCTCGATCTCCTGACCTCGTGATCTGCCTGCCTTGGCTTCCCAAAGTGCTGGGATTACAGGCATGAGCCACCATGCCTGTCCCTTTTTTTTTTTTTTTTTTGGGACAGGGGCTGTCACCCAGGCTGGAGTGCACTGGCGTGGTCATGGCTCATTGCACCTTTCACCTCTTGGGCTCAAGAGACCCTCCTACCTCAGCCTCCTCAGTAGCTGGGACTAAGGAAGCACACCACCATGCCCAGCTAATTTTTTTTTCGAGATGCAGTCTCACTCTGTTGCCCAGGCTGCAGTGCAGTGGTACAATCTCAGCTCACTGCAACCTCCGCCTCCTGGGTTCAAGCGATTCTCTTGCTTCAGCCTCCTGAGTAGCTGGGATTACAGATGCCTGCCACCAGGCCCGGCTAATTTTTGTATTTTTAGTAGATATGGGGTTTCGCCATGTTGGCCAGGCTGGTCTCGAACTCCTAACCTAAGGTGATCCGCCCACCTCAGCCTCCCAAAGTGCTGGGATTACAGGCATGAGCCACCGTGCCTGGCCCATGCCCAGCTAATTTAAAAAAATTTTGGCTGGGCATGGTGATTCATACCTGTAATTCCAACATTTTGGGAAACTAAGGCAGGCAGATCATTTGAGCTCAGGAGTTGGAGACCATCTTGGACAATACGGAGAAATCCTGTCTCTACAAAAAATACAAAAATTAGCTGGGCATGGTGGCACTGTGCCTGTAGTCCCAGCTACTCCAGAGGCTGAGGTGGGAGGATGGCTTGAGCCTGGGAGGCAGAGGTTGCAATGAGCCAAAATGGCGACATTGCACTCCAGCCTGGGCAACAGAGCCAGACCCTGTCTCAAAAAAAAAAAAAAAAAAAAAAAAAAGGTCTAAAAATAGATAGTGGTGATAGTTACACAACATTGTGAATGTACTTAAATGTCACTGAATTATACACTTAAATGTTTAAATGGTAAATTCTATCTTATGTATATTTTACCACAATTTAAAAATTTTATCTATTTCTATTTTAATGAGAGTTTTAAAAAGCAGGAATGGATATTGAATTTCCTTAAATACTCTTTGGAGTCTATTAAAGATAGCATTTTGCTTCAAAATCCAGCCCTGGTTTCTGTACCTAGTACTTCTGTCACACCCAGTAAATGTTATTGCATGAAAACAAACAAAAGACCATAAAGACATACCTCTTCACGTTCACTGGGATTGGTGTCATTTTTTAAAAAAAAAGGAAGGAAAAATAACCAATATGGGCAACAGTGTGGATATATAGAAATTTTTGTATATTGCTGGTAGGAATATAAAATGGGGAAAACGGTTTGGTGGTTCCTCAAAAAGTTCAACATAAACCCAGGCGCGGTGGCTCATGCCTGTAATCCTAGCACTTTGGGAGGCTGAGGTGGGAGAATTGTTTGATCCCAGGAGTTTGAGACCAGCCTAAGCAATATGGTGAGACCTCATCTCTACAAAAAATTAGCTAGGCATGGTGGCGCATGCCTGTAATCCCAGCTACCTGGGAGGCTAAGACAGAAGGATCACTTGAGCCTGGAAGGGAGTTTGAGGGTGCAGTGAGCCCAGATTGCGCCACTGCACTCCAGCCTGGGTGACAGAGTGATATCCCGTCTCAAAATAAATAAATAAATAAATAATAAGTAAACAAACAAACACAGAATTACCATATGACCCAGCAACTCTACTCCTGTGTATATGCCCAAAAAAACTGAAAACAGCCCGGGCGCCGTGGCTCACACCTGTAATCCCAGCACTTTGGGAAGGCAAAGTGGGAGGATCGCTTGAGGCCAGGCATTCGAGACCAGCCTGGGCAAGATAGCAATACCCACCCCCCAATCTCTACAAAAACAAGTAATTAATTAAGAAATTAGCCAAAGCCAGGTGCGGTGGCTCACGCCTGTAGTCCTAGCACTTTGGGAGGCTGAGGTGGGCAGATTGCTTGAGTCCAGAGATTTGAGACCAGCCTAGGCAACATGGCAAAACCCCGTCTCTACTAAAAATAAAAAAAGAAAAATTGCACTTTGGGAGGCAAAGGCAGGTGGATCACCTGAGGTCAGGAGTTCAAGACCAGCCTGGCCAACATGGTGAAACCCCATCTCTACAAAAATACAAAAGTTAGCCGGGCATGATGGCGGGTGTCTGTAATCCCACCTACTTGGGAGGCTGGGTCGGAAGAATCATTTGAATTCAGGAGGCGGAGGTTGCAGTGAACCAAGATTGTGCCATTGCATTCCAGCCTGGGTGACAGAGCGAGACTCCATCTCAAAAAAAAAAAAAAGAAAAATTAGCCAGATGTGGTGGTGCATGCCTATGGTCCCAGCTACTCAGGAGGCTGTGGTGGGAGGATTGCTTGAGCCCAAGACGCTGAGGCTGCAGTGAGCCATGATCACACCACTGCACTCCAGCCTAGGCAACCAGAGTGAGACCGTGTCTCAAAAACAAACAAACAAACAAAAACTACTTTAACTGGGTGTAGTGGTGCACACCTCTAGTCCCAGCTACTTGGGAGGTTGAGGCAGCAGGATCACTTGAGCCCAGGAGATTGAGGCTGCAGTGAGCTGTGATTGTGCCACTGCAGTCCAGCCTGGGCAACCGAGTGAGACTGTCTCAAAAAGAAAAAAAAAAAAAAAAAGGACATAGCAGCACTATTCACAAATCCAAAAGTTAGAAATAACCCAGATGTCCATCAACAGATGAATGGATAAACAAATTGTGGTATATACATATAATGGACTATTATTCAGCCATTAAAAGGAATGAAATATTGATACAGGCTATAAACTCTATGAATGTTGAAAACATTCTAAGTGAAAGAAAATAGACATAAGAGGTCACATTTTGCAATTCTTTTTTTTTTTTTTGAGACTGAGTCTCACTCTGTTGCCCAGGCTGGAGTGCAGTGGCTCGATCTCAGCTCACTGCAACCTCCATCTCCCGAATTCAAGCAATTCTTCTGCCTCAGCCTCCCGAGTATCTGGGATTACATGTAGGCATGCACCACCATGCTTGGCTAATTTTTGTACTTTTAGTAGAGATGGGGTTTCACCATGTTGGCCAGGCTGGTCTTGAACTCCAGACCTCAGGTGATCCGCCCGCCTTGGCCTCCCAAAGTGCTAGGATTACAGGCGTGGGCCACCACGCCCGGCCACATGTATGGTAATTATTGAATGTGTTTGGTATGTTCGTTGTGGGTGATGAAAAATTTTGGAACTAGATAGACGTGATGGTTGAACAACATTGTGGATGCACTAAATGCCACTGAATTGTACACTTTAAAATTGTTAACTTTATGTTACATGAATTTCACCTAAATTAACAACAACAACAAAAAAGAACTTAAGACAGCACTTGGTTTGGCTATTACGGAGTTTCGTGACAAACAGTGGTCCATCTCCCAGAGAAATGGCCCCAGGTTCCTAAGAAGGCAAAAGGAGACACAGGACCTCTCTGCACTATTTTTTTTTGCAACTTCTTATGAGTCTATAATTATTTCAAAATAAAAGTCTAAAAGGAAAATAAGAACATGTGTGAATGTGGCTGCCCCATGCCTCCCACCCTCAGGTCTGACACTCAGAGACTGATCACCTCTTGGAGTCCTGGAACTCATCTCAGGTTTTAGACCCTGAATGGCCTGTCTGGAGCTGGCGTCTGGAGGCAGGATCAGGAGCCAGCTCAGAGCGTAGTTTAACTTTCACTTTTATTTTCTCCAGAGGAGCCAGGAAGAGAGCTGTGACCAGCAGCGTCCCTTATTCCCTTGGCCTTGGTTCCTGTTTGCACTGGCTACAGCAGGGCACTGGCCCCTACTGTCACCGCCACCTACACAAAGAACCTATCTCTGAGCGCTGAAGCCTACTGCTCAGCCCCAGGTTTGAGGATGGATGCCCTGGATGCTTCGAAGCTGCTGGATGAGGAGCTGTATTCAAGACAGCTGTGAGGCCCGAGGTGGGGGGTGAAGAGTGGGATGGTCTTCAGACCTTGATCTATAACTGCTTGCCTTCTGCTTCCCATCCACAGGTATGTGCTGGGCTCACCTGCCATGCAGAGGATTCAGGGAGCCAGGGTCCTGGTGTCAGGCCTGCAGGGCCTGGGGGCCGAGGTGGCCAAGAACTTGGTCCTGATGGGCGTGGGCAGCCTCACTCTGCATGATCCCCACCCCACCTGCTGGTCCGACCTGGCTGCCCAGGTAAGTGTCCTGGGGGGCTATGGGCTGCCAGACCAAGGTTGGGGCACGGCCCAAGAGGAGTGTCTTTGCTCAGGTTGCACTGGCTCTCTCCCTAGTTTCTCCTCTCAGAGCAGCACTTGGAAAGGAGCAGAGCCGAGGCCTCTCAAGAGTTCTTGGCTCAGCTCAACAGAGCTGTCCAGGTCATCGTGCACACGGGTGACATCACTGAGGACCTGCTGTTGGACTTCCAGGTCAGCTCAGGCCTGCAGCCCTCAAGAGCAGGAAGGGCTGGGCAGTGGTTTTGGCCCTGCTGATCACTGTGTCCACCCAGGTGGTGGTGCTGACTGCTGCTAAGCTGGAGGAGCAGCTGAAGGTGGGTACCTTGTGCCATAAGCATGGAGTTTGCTTTCTGGCAGCTGACACCCGGGGCCTCGTGGGGTGAGTAAGACTGCCTGCCCAGCCTACCATATTACAGCCAGCAACTGGCCCCATGCTGTCCTAAGCTCCAGGCTTGCTCCAGTGCCCCTCCAACCAGCCTCAGGTCTATCCCAGCATGCCTTTCTGATTCTGGTCCCCAGTCCTGCCCTCTGGTTCCTCTAACCTAGCCTCCAGACCTGCTCCAGTAACCCTCTCAAATTCTAGTTCCCAAGCCTCTCCTTGCATTCCTTTCCCAATTCTGGCCCTCTGGCCCTGCCCTAGTATCCCCTATCCTTAAGTACAACCTGTAAGCTGCCTCAGTGACCTCTACCACCCCATCTCAGGCAGTTGTTCTGTGACTTTGGTGAGGACTTCACTGTGCAGGACCCCACAGAGGCAGAACCCCTGACAGCTGCCATCCAGCACATCTCCCAGGTGGGTGCTGAGCTGTAGGCATTCACCTGCTGACCAAGGAGAGGCTGCCAGGGCCTGTGGAAGGCAGGTCCAGGCACCCCTGAGCCAAGCCTCCTCCTACCCAGGGCTCCCCTGGCATTCTCACTCTGAGGAAAGGGGCCAATACCCACTACTTCCGTGATGGAGACTTGGTGACTTTCTCAGGAATTGAGGGAATGGCTGAGCTCAACGACTGTGATCCCCGGTCTATCCACGTGCGGGGTAAGCCAATCCCATTCCAATTCCAGGCGCAGGGCCCAAGCCTCCACTGGAAGTGAGCACAGCCTGGCCCTTGGGATGGGTTTTTCTCCCTCCACCTTCTACAAGGTGCAGCAAGGTCTGGGACACAGATGTAAGATAGGATGGGGTGTGGGAACTACTCAGGCTCAAGGATCATACTGACTAGACTGGAACTCCTTCAGAGGATGGGTCCCTGGAGATTGGAGACACAACAACTTTCTCTCGGTACTTGCGTGGTGGGGCTATCACTGAAGTCAAGAGACCCAAGACTGTGAGACATGTGAGTGCAAGTGCATCTGAGGTAGGGGAGCTTTGTCGCCTTGAGGGGCCCATAGCATTCTGGACTAGACCCTGAGCCAGGTGCCCTCGCAGAAGTCCCTGGACACAGCCCTGCTCCAGCCCCATGTGGTGGCCCAGAGCTCCCAGGAAGTTCACCGTGCCCACTGCCTGCATCAGGCCTTCCGTGCACTGCACAAGTTCCAGCACCTCCATGGCCGGCCACCCCACCCCTGGGATCCTGTGAGTAGCCCTGTTGCTCCCACCCCCAGCCTCTGTCATTTATTGGGGTCCCACCTGCCAGAGGCAACAATGACCGTTCATAAATCCAAGTTTGATCTCCCAACACTGCAGCTTTTAGATTAGAGACTGGTTCCATGGAAGTGCCAGGCACACATCCTGGGGACTCCTGCTACACCCCGACCCCTCAGATCTGTGCTGGAAGCTGCACTCAGATTAGTGAAGCCTCTTGGTCTGCTGTCTGGTACTGGGCATCCTCTGGTGGTGCTGTGCAGGCTGGCAGCAGCGCCAGGCCTTCCCACCCAGGCTTCTGCTTCCTCTTCTGTGGAACAGGGTGGATGGAGGGTGGCTGGAAGGATCTGAGTCAGGAGTAGAGCTCAGGCTGGGGCTACTATGCCCACAGAGTCCTACCAACAGGTTGATGCAGAGACCGTGGTGGGCCTGGCCCGGGACCTGGAACCACTGAAGCGGACAGAGGAAGAGCCACTGGAACAGCCACTGGATGAGGCCCTAGTGCGGACAGTCGCCCTAAGCAGTGCAGGTGTCTTGAGCCCTATGGTGGCCATGCTGGGTGCAGTAGCTGCCCAGGAAGTGCTGAAGGTGGGCAGAGGCATAGGTGTGGGGGGTACTGGGAAGATGTGGAGATCGGTGTGTGTGTCAGAGGGCACCCAGCGCTAGACAGCAGCCCTGGAGGCTTCACCAACCTGGGTGAAGCCTCCAGCCAGGATCTGAGGGGGGTCAGGAGGTGGCGGGAGTGCCCAGCCTGAAGTGCTGCCCCTAGGCAATCTCCAGGAAGTTCATGCCTCTGGACCAGTGGCTTTACTTTGATGCCCTCGATTGTCTTCCAGAAGATGGGGAGCTCCTTCCCAGTCCTGAGGACTGTGCCCCGGTGAGAGCCTGGGATAGGGGTGCAAGCCTTGTCCAAAATCAGGACTAGGGGAGAAGCATGAGGAATGGCCTCCAGGTCCTGATTCAGAAAACTCAGTGTAAGAAGGAGATGCAGGCCAGTAGCCATCACTGACCCCTGTCTCTGTCCCCTAGAGAGGCAGCCGCTATGATGGGCAAATTGCAGTGTTTGGGGCTGGTTTTCAGGAGAAACTGAGCCGCCAGCACTACCTCCTGGTGAGCTGTGGGGTGAGACTGGGGGTGCCTTTGGGAGAGCCAGCCCAGCCCCTTTGGCTAAGGCTGTTCCTGCCAACAGGTGGGCGCTGGTGCCATTGGTTGTGAGCTGCTCAAAGTCTTTGCCCTAGTGGGACTGGGGGCCGGGAACAGCGGGGGCTTGACTGTTGTCGACATGGACCACATAGAGCGCTCCAATCTCAGCCGTCAGCTCCTCTTCAGGTCCCAGGACGTTGGTGTGAGTGCTGACCCCTCTCCACACTCCTGCATCCCAGACCGTCCTCCCATACAGCTTCCCACCCAACATCTTCCTGCCTTCTTCCCAGAGACCCAAGGCAGAGGTGGCTGCAGCAGCTGCCCGGGGCCTGAACCCAGACTTACAGGTGATCCCGCTCACCTACCCACTGGATCCCACCACAGAGCACATCTATGGGGAGAACTTTTTCTCCCGTGTGGATGGCGTGGCTGCCGCCCTGGACAGTTTCCAGGCCCGTGAGTGCTTGACTTCGGAGGCCAGTCCCTTGCCCGCAGCTGTGCCAGTCCCACTTCTGACCCACTGCTCCCTTGCCAGGGCACTATGTGGCTGCTCGTTGCACCCACTATCTGAAGCCACTGCTGGAGGCAGGCACATCGGGCACCTGGGGCAGTTGTTCAGTATTCATGCCACATGTGACTGAGGCCTACAGAGCCCCTGTCTCAGCTGCAGCTTCTGAGGATGCCCCCTACCCTATCTGTACCGTGCGGTACTTCCCTAGCACAGCCGAGCACACCCTGCAGGTAGGAAGCACCCTGGAGACTCCCACCCCACCCAGCTCAGCCCTCAGCTGCAGACCTGTTCTCCACCTGACACCTCATTCTTCCTCCCTCCTCCACAGTGGGCCCGGCATGAGTTTGAGGGACTCTTCCGACGGTCTGCAGAGACCATCAACCACCACCAACAGTAAGGCCACCAACAGAGGCAGATGGGAGTCCAGGGCTCCAAGCACGAGTCTGCAGGACTCAGTCTCACACTTCCTCCTCTCTCTGCAGGGCACACACTTCCCTGGCAGACATGGATGAGCCACAGACACTCACCTTACTGAAGCCGGTGCTTGGGGTCCTGAGAGTGCGTCCACAGAACTGGCAAGACTGTGTGGCGTGGGCTCTTGGCCACTGGAAACTCTGCTTCCATTATGGCATCAAACAGCTGCTGAGGCACTTCCCACCTAATAAAGTGTGTGGCTAGGGGTTGGGACGCTGGGGGCTCAGGGGGACCAGACTGAGCCCAGCAGCTTCTACTTACCTACCTAGGTGCTTGAGGATGGAACTCCCTTCTGGTCGGGTCCCAAACAGTGTCCCCAGCCCTTGGAGTTTGACACCAACCAAGTGAGTGGGATTCTCTAGGGAGCTCCAAGATAGACATGTGGCCCCTCAGAGCAGAGGGAGGCATTTCTGCATTCTGCAGAGATGCATAGATGCCCAGAGAGAGCTATGCATGTGCACATATGGGTGTCTACATGTGAGGCAAAGGCAGGCACTCAAACAGATCCACAAATGGACAGTGACCCCCACCCCATGCACCCATACATGGGTGCTCACTTGCACCCATGCCTCTGTTCCTGCTCTTGGTCTGGCTGCAGGACACACACCTCCTCTACGTACTAGCAGCTGCCAACCTGTATGCCCAGATGCATGGGCTGCCTGGCTCACAGGACTGGACTGCACTCAGGGAGCTGCTGAAGCTGCTGCCACAGCCTGACCCCCAACAGATGGCCCCCATCTTTGCTAGTAATCTAGAGCTGGCTTCAGCTTCTGCTGAGTTTGGTAAGGCTCCTGGCCCTGGCCCCTCATGCTGTCTTTCAAAGGCCTGAACCTGTTCTGTCCTCAGCCTGTGCTGCAGAAGGAAGGTAGGGCCTATGGGATCTACAGCCAATTCGCTACCTCTCAGGCCTCCTAACCTCACTCCTCCATAGTTTCAGGCTTATCATCTGGTCCCTCAGTAGGTCTTCTCCCTGCTGCCTACCCCACATCCCAGTTCTTGTGGCAGATTCTTGGCAAAATAAATAAAATCCATTGGTTCCTGGGGAGTGCCTAGCTATGGCCTGCAGGTGAGGACAGAGTCACAGAGGTCATGAGCATACACGGGTGAAGACTGGGGCTTCTAGAGGGGAGAATGTAGCATTAATTAAGGGGGCTTCTTGATTTGATCAGAGAATAGTAAGTGACAGGCTTGGCAAAGACCAAGAATAGGCACAGGGCTCCAAGAAGAGTGCAGGAGACAGGGGCTAAGGACTGTCTCAACATCCCCTCCCCTGATAGGTCCTGAGCAGCAGAAGGAACTGAACAAAGCCCTGGAAGTCTGGAGTGTGGGCCCTCCCCTGAAGCCTCTGATGTTTGAGAAGGTGGGAGCCCAAGTGGCAGTGAGGAGTGGGGCTGGGGAGTTTGTGGAGAAAGGTCAGGAGCTAATAAGGTAGTTTTGGAGCCCCTTGGCCTGAATTCTCCCAGCAAGACCCTGGAAGCAGCTCACATTCCCTGAACCTCAGCCTGTCTGATCAAGAGGAGATGTGGGGCAACCCCCCGACAGAACTGTGTGGAGACCTGTGCAGTGGCACACAGTGGGCCATGGTGAGGCACAGCTGCAGTGTTAACACTACTTTGACTTGGGCCTTACAGGATGATGACAGCAACTTCCATATGGACTTTGTGTCAGCGGCAGCTAGCCTGAGATGTCAGAACTATGGGATTCCACCGGTCAACCGTGCCCAGGTAACCCCACCCCTTGAGGCTTGGGCCTGGAGGTGGAGGGCAAACCCTGGCCCTACGCCTTGGGCCCAGACCAAATCTCTTGTCCTTGGCAGAGCAAGCGAATTGTGGGCCAGATTATCCCAGCCATTGCCACCACTACAGCAGCTGTGGCAGGCCTGTTGGGCCTGGAGCTGTATAAGGTGGTGGGTGGGCCACGGCCTCGTAGTGCCTTTCGCCACAGCTACCTACATCTGGCTGAAAACTACCTCATCCGCTATATGCCTTTTGCCCCAGCCATCCAGACGGTGAGCCCATGATACCCCACCCTTAGCCCCACTAGGCCTGGGTTTCCCCTGCACCTGCCCATACAGGCCCCAATCTAGCTGCCGGCTCTCACTGAGACTCAGACTGTGCAGAAGTCCTGAAGACTCCCTCCAGCCCTCTTCCTGCTATGAAGCCAGGCTGGGACCTGTCAGACACAGGAAGCAGCCGTCAGCCATCCCCACCCCCAACCCTCCAAAGCCCAGGATCTGGGGGAGCTGCAGCTTTAACTTATTAGTGGAGCCAGACATCCCCCACAGTCCCCTCCTTCCTTGGAGTACCCCTGAGGGGTAGGTAGTGGGGAGGGGACCAGGGCATCAGCCCCAGAAAGAGTCTAGCTTCCCCCTGCATGGTACAGGGGCCCTGGCCTACCTCCTACAAGCTGAGTTAAAGGGTAATAGGCTTGCCACTAGAGGTGTGGGGTCTGCAGCCCTGAGTATATTTGTGTCACAGTTGTGAGTGCAACTGGGGTCTGGGCATCCCTGGAGTGTGGGTATGGAAGGAGCAAGTTTGCACATCTGTGTATCAGATGGGAGTGCAGGGCTCCCATCTTCCTGTGTCCTCAATGTGGGCATGCATGGAGATGCATGTGGGCACACGTGTGTGATCCTGGGCTTGTGGGGATTTGTGTTCCTGTGACTGCAGGGCTGTGAATGCCTCCAGCCTTGTGCCCAGGCTCTGCAGTTGGCATTTCCTTGGGGCAAGGATGAGGGTAGAAGGAATGCCCTCACGAGGGGAGAGGGCAGAGGTCATGGGCCAGCACTGGGTTTCTGCTGAGCAGCCTGGGGTCCCTCTGGACTAGCACACAGAGCCCCTTTGTGAGGCACCCTGCCTCTAACCAGCACACAGGCTGCCTTTGTCCAGAGTGAAGCGGGTGAAGGAGAAGCCCCCATCTCACCTCTAGCCTAGTCTCAGCTTGACCCCAGTGTGTTTTCTCAGGGGCTGATAGGCACCCCCTCTCCTGGTCTCTAGATACCTGCCAGCCATCCTTCTGTCCTTAGCTCTAGGTACCAGAACCCCAAGACTCTTGGAAGGAAAGAGGGGACAGGAGGAGGAAGCCTCTATGCATTGTATCCCTGCTGGGGTCTCTGGGACAGTGGGGCCCTGGTGGTCACTGTGCCCTTTGCCCCTGTGTCCCAATGAGTAGCCCAAGGCACTGGCAGTACATACAAGATTGGGGGCAGGATGTGCCCCCCAGCTCCCAGCCTTGTCTTTGAGGAACAAGCAGCTTTATCAGAGGCTGCAGGGGCCCTGCTCTGGGTTTCCTCAGGAAGCACCACCCCCTCATCCCCCACTCTCACAACCGGTCCATGTGATGGATCGTCTGTTTCCCTGTACGGGCCCCATAGCCCCATTTCCTGTGCTGGCCCCAGCCTGGAGGGGGAGGGGGCTGAGACTCTGGGCCTAGATCCCACCTCCCCCCCGCCCCCCACCCCCTGGCTCCTGTTTCCTGCTAGTCCAGCTCTTCCCCTAGGAAAGGCTGCTGGTAACTGGGATGGGGGTTGGGAGGAGGTAAGAAGTCTCTCACTCCTCCTCTACCTCATCCCAGTTCCATCACCTGAAGTGGACCTGTTGGGACCGTCTGAAGGTACCAGCTGGGCAGCCTGAGAGGACCCTGGAGTCGCTGCTGGCTCATCTTCAGGTGTGCCCTGTTGCTACCCCAACCCCCAGGCTCAGCCCAGCCCGGCCCAGCTGGCGTCTGACCTTTCTCCTCTAGGAGCAGCACGGGTTGAGGGTGAGGATCCTGCTGCATGGCTCAGCCCTGCTCTATTCGGCCGGATGGCCACCTGAAAAGCAGGCCCAGCACCTGCCCCTCAGGTGAGCCCACTTGGGGCTTTAGACAGGCCCCACCAGTCCCTGGAGGCTGGGGCTAGGGGCCACACAGTCTTTTGTCTTCCCAGCCCCATTCTGGGCCCCTCACACCTTCCCAAGCATTCTTTCGCCAAATGGAGCCAGCAAACGGGCTGGAGGTGGGGTGAGGGCCGAGAGCCTGAGGAGGACTCTTCAGGAGCTGCCTATTTGGCCAGCCCCACGGGCTCCCCACATGCTGCACAGCCCCCCTTTCACAGCCCTCTCCCAAGGGACCCATAGCTTCCTGCCTCCTGCTCGCCTCACCAGCTGCTCCTAAAATAGTTTCAGATGTTTCCTGTCTTGAGCAGCTCCTGCTCCTGGCTTGGGCTCCTGACGGCCTGCCAGCACCCTCTCTAGTCCATGCCAGGCTGCCCTCTGCTTGCCACGGCTCACCTCTCCAATCTCCCCTAAACCCCACCCCAACCAGGGTGACAGAACTGGTTCAGCAGCTGACACGCCAGGTACCTGCTCCTGGGCAGCAGGTGTTGGTGCTGGAGCTGAGCTGTGAGGGTGACGAGGAGGACACTGCCTTCCCACCTCTGCACTATGAGCTGTGACAAGGCAGCCACCCTGTCACCTAGCTCAATGGAGCCCCGGATCCCAAGCCCTGCATTGTAAGCCCACAGTAGGCACTCAATAAATGCTTGTTAAAGGAAGGCATAGTGGAGAGGATGGATGATAGAAAACAGTGCACTAATGCACACGGGTGTGACATGGGCATGACAGGGACCTTCAACAGAGAAAAAAAGCTCTTCAGAAGATTTGTCTGCCTGGGCAGTGCCTCAGAGGGCTGGGGCTGCCTCTTAGTGCCTCAGGGGTGTGGAGCCAGGACAGTCTAGAAAAAAGGCTTTTATTGTCCCAGGCTGGAGGGCAGGGTCAGAGGTAGCTGACATCATTGCAGATGATGGGCTGGCGGCTACGGCAGCTCATGAGGGCTGCGAAGCGTGAGACATCCGCAGGCAGTTCAGGTTCCGGGCGAGGTGGGCATGAGAGCCGCTTTCCTGCCATAGCTGTCCGCCGAGCCCTGGCCAGCCGGCGCCGAAGCTGCTCGGAGAGGCCAAGCAGGAACTGAGGGGGCCGAGCACGGGAACGGTGCCCACCTCCATCACCCCCTTCACTCCCTGTCTCAGGCAGCTCCATCCAGTTGTGCACCAAGTCAGCAAAGCAATTGTCCCCTAGTACCAGGGGCTGGCGACTGCGACCCCTGTTCAGTAGGGCTGCTGTCCAGTCCTCTGCTTCCAGTCCCTGCCAGTGCTCCAGGCAGGCGTCTGGGGTGGACTTGGGCCGTGGACGGTGGACAGGTGGTACACTGGCTACAGGGGCCCTGCCGGGCATGGGGAGGCCACTGACTGAGAGGCGCTGCCTACGAAGGGGCTGTGCTAAGGGTGCTGGGCGCTGGGATACAGGCAGTTCTTCCTCTCGCCATGTGCTGCCTGACACCTCCGAGAAGCCAGAGTCCCAGTCCAGGGCATGCTCCCTGGGGCCTCCCAAGGCTGCATCCCTGTCTTCTGTCACCACTGCTTCCTCCTCCTCCTCTTCCTCCTCCTCCACACAGCAGACTGAGTCCTCTTCCAAGACACCCGAGGCCCTAAGCTGGTGGCTGGGCTGCACATCTGGGCCAGTTTGGGGGGTTGGCTGCAGGGGACCAGGCATTGGGGGTGAGCCTGTGTCCCGACCACACAACTGAGGGGAAGAGAGGGCAGAAGTCGGAGAGGTATCACTTGTCACCAGGCCAGCCCAGAGAACAGAGGGTCCAGGAAGGTTAGATAGGCCTGCTGGCCTGGGCAGCAGGGTGCTAGTGAGCACAGGGCAGGCATAGGGGTGCTGGCACTCGAAGCTGGTGTGGTTCTCATCCGCCGACCTGGTGACAGTCTGGCAGGCTGCAGCATGCAGGGCCGGGCAAGTCGGCACCCGCCACCAGGGCGGGCGGGCAGGCAGGCAGGGTTGCGGGCCTGAACGGGGAAGTAGGTCCTGCCCAGGACTGGAGGGGCATCCCGTGCCTATTGGGGGATTCAGCTCCCAAAGCCCAAAGCGTCTTTCACAGAAAGAGCGCTTGCTAGGTGAGGGGTAGAGAAGGGAGGCATAGGCCAGCCTGAAGTAGGGGGCGTTCACAGCAGCGCCAGCACCTCGTTAGTCCCTTGCCGCCCCATGCCCCGCCCCCAAAGAAGTCCCCCTTCCACTCTCTCCTCCCGCGCGGTTCCAGCAGCACGGCCAGCTGGATGCTGTTATCTGATGCTCAGCGCAGTTCCCAACCGTCCGAAACCCGACGCGGGCCATCTGAGCCATATGCGCCGCGCCGCCCCCACCCCGCCTCGGACGGGCACGCTGGAGCCACCCCGCACGCGTCTGTTGTTCCGGCCGGGCGGCAGCCTGGCAGCCCGCACGCGTCCTCACTAACCGCACCCGCTCCCGAGCCTCACCAGTTCCCAGCGGAGCTGGCTAAGGAAGCTGTCAAGCCGAACGCTGTGCATGTCCGTGCCAGGGCTCCCACCGAGCCTACTGGCTCCTCTTGGAACCCCGGCGGAGCCGCGCGGAGAGGGCTGGGAGGGCCGGCCAGCGGCGCCCTCAGCCTCCGCCTGCCTGCGCGACTCCTCGCTCTCCGTAGCTCCCGCCGCCGCCGCCGCCGCCGCCGCCGCCGCCGCCCCGACATCTGGCAGCCGCGCCCCGCCCCGGCCCCGCGGCCAAAGGGGGAGGGGCTAAAACCGGCGTTCCTCCCGACTCTACCGCGGTTCTTGGTGGGAAGGGCGGGGTCGTAACTGGAAGCCGGACGGGGTCGGTACCGGGACCCCCGAGCCCCCAGACGGTTGAGTGGACCCTGCGTTTGCTGCGTGACGCAGGACAGGTCGCCTCCGTGCGGGGGCCTCATCCTCCCCATTTGTTCAATGGTGAAATAGCGGTCCCTCCCACGGGGCGTCGTGCTGCGCCCGCACATAGGCAGAGCGCCCCGGATGGTAGGACCCAGAGAGGTTGTGGACCCTCGGGGCCTGATCCACGGGACCCATTCGTGACGCTGGCCTTGGCACTCTCTGAACGGGATGGAAGTGGGGTTCAGCCCGTCTGAGGAGTCAGAGAGGGCGGGACTTTGTGGCAGCGCACCGGCGGGGCCTCAGCCGCGTCCCAACCGAGCTAGATGGGACTGCCCTCTAGTGGGGAGTGCTCGGCTAGTCGCGAGTCCAGCGGCGACGCGCGACCGTCTGCATTCCCTCTGTCGGTACCAGGTGCAGACTGATGGTCAGTGCTGGGGTGAGCCTTTCTCCTGAGGCTGCTCTTTCAACGCAGGCTAGGCTCAAGGGTAGTGTGGCTGCAGACAGACTGGACATACCAGCAACAGGAAAATACCAGGGAATGAGGGCCATGGGCTGGCCTGGGGAAAGTCAGTCTCAGAGGAGGTGACATCAGGATGCAATCAAGAAGAGGGGCATTCTGGCCCGGCGCGGTGGCTCACGCCTGTAATCCCAGCACTTTGGGAGGCCAAGGCGGGCGGATCACGAGGTCAGGAGATCGAGACCATCCTGGCTAACATGGTGAAACCCCGTCTTTACTAAAAACACAAAAAAATTAGCCGGGCGTGGTGGCGGGCGCCTGTAGTCCCAGCTACTCCGGAGGCTGAGGCAGGAGAATGGCATGAACCCGGGAGGCGGAGCTTGCAGTGAGCGGAGATCGCGCCACTGCACTCCAGCCTGGGCGACAGAGCGAGACTCCGTCTCAAAAAAAAAAAAAAAAAAAAAAAAGAAAAAGAAAGGAAGAAGAATAAGGAGGAGGAGGAGGAGGAGGAGGAGAAGAAGAAGGAAAGAAGAACATTCTAGGCAGAAGGAGCAGCCAGGGAAAAGACCCTGAGGAACAGAAGCTGGACAGGGCCAAACATAAAGAAGGCCCAGGTGTCTGTGATTGGTGGTGGTGGCAAGAGGGAAAAGGTCAGCAAAACCAGGCTCTAATGGCCTTAGAGCAGAATGCCCACATTTTGTTCTTGGTGTGATGAGGAGCAATGGGGGCCTTTGAGCAGGAATGACCTGGGCTAGCCCTTGTTTAGATAATCCCAGCTGCTTTCAGAAAAGGATTCTGCAATAAGAGTGGAAGTCCCTGCCCTCATCCAGGCAACGAAAGGGAGGGCCTAGGCCTGGGCAGGGCAGGTGCCCTGAAGGGGGTCACTTTGGGGTATGTTTTGGAACTAAAATCAAGTCTTGCTGATGCATGGATGTGGGCAGGAAAAGAGGCATCAAGCATGACTCCTGCATTTCTGGCATTAACAGCTGGTTGGATGAAATTGCCATAAACTGATCTGGGAAAGACTGGAGAAGAGTGGGTTTGGAGAGGAAAATCCAATGATCACTTATGGACACGTAACCCTTGAGATGCCTGTTAGACATCCAAGAGGAGTTGCAGAGTCAGCTGCTAGGTGTATGACTCTGGACTTCAGGAGAGAGATCAGCACTGGAGCCTTGGATCTGGGAGGCATAGTGAGTGAATGGATGGTATGTAAGGCCATAGGCCTGGATAAGGTGGGGTGGGAGGAAATGAGTGTAGTCAGAGGGAGACAGCAATCAGGACTGTGCCCTGGGACATTCCATGAGGTGGAGGTAGGGGAGATATGAAGCAGAACTATCAAAGAAGCTGAGCAGGAACAGCCAGGAGAAATCTGAGAATGTGGGGACTCAGGACCCAAGGGGAGCAAGCATTGAATGCTGCCAAGGCAGTGAGGGTGAAGAACAAACCACTGGATTCGGCAGTGCATAGGTCATTGGGAACCCTGACAAGGGCAGTTTTGTGTAGAGAGGGACAAGCCTGATTAGAGTGTGTGGAGAAGAGAGTGAGGGCTGAAGAACTGGAGATGGCAAATAAAGACAACCGTTATTTTTTTTTGAGACAGGGCCTCACTCTGTCACCCAGGCTGGAGTGCAGTGGCATGATCTTGGCTCACTGCAGCCTCGATCTCTGGGGCTCAAGTGACCCTCCTATCTCAGCCTCTCAAGTAACTGGGACTACAGGCATGTGCCACCGCACCCAGCTAATTTTTTTTTTTTTTTTTTTTTTTTTTTTTTTTTTTTTTTTAGAGACAGGGTTTCACCATGTTGTCCAGGCTGGTCTCGAACTCCTGATCTCAAACGATCTTCCTGCCTCAGCCTCCCATACAGGCATAAGCCACCGTGCCTGGCCAGAAAACTTAAAAAAACTGACATATAAATACAATAAATAGACAGATCTCAAAGTTATATCTCAATAAATGTTAAAATCTGTAGACACTTGTGCAGCTGCCACCCAGATATAGAACATCTTCAGCAACTCCTGGATGCCACCTGGTGCCCTATCCAATTGATATTCCCAATGGTAACCAGTATTTGTATTTCTATCATAAAGGATTCCTTTTGCTTGCTGGATGTAGACAACTTTTTTTTTTTTTTTTTTTTTTGAGATAGTCTTGCTCTGTCACTCAGGTTGGAGTACAGTGGCACACTTACGGCTCACTGCAGCCTCGATCTCTTGGGGTTCAAGCGATCCTCCTACCTCAGCCTCCAGAGTAGCTGGGACTACAGGCCTGGATCACCACACTCAACTAATTTTTTTGTAGAGATGGGGTCGCACTTTGTTGCCCAGGCTGATATTGAACTCCTGAGCTCAAGTGATCCTCCCACCTCAGCCTCCCAAAGTGCTGGGGTTACAGATGTAAGCTGCCACACCCAGCAAGTTTTGAGAGATTTTGTTGACAGTTGGGCTCATTTTTTATGGGCAGATAATGTTCTAATGGAGGGGGTCCAGCTGGAGTTGAGACTCTGTGGGGTAGCAGGTCCTGGGCCCAATTTTCCTAGGTGCTGTGCTTGCTCTATCTCCACGGATTGCATAACCAGTTTCCTCATCTGAACCTTAATCCTCCTCCCCTTCCATGCCCTTAGAGTTGTAATGAATGGGGGCAATGGAAAATGGGATATTCTGAGCCTCTGGAAGCCTGCCAGAGGTCTAGAACTCAGTCACCAGGGATGGGTGGGGATAGAATCTGGGAGGCCCAGGAGTCCCGCCTGCCCAGCTATGTTTGAGCAACTGACCTGGCAACAGGGTGAGTCAGACAAACAGCCTAGCTTTCTGAAGCCTCCTCTGCTGTCTGTGTCTTCGGGTCATCATGGTGCTGCTCAGGCTCCTCGTGTTCCTCTTTGCTCCGGTGGTCTCTGGTGAGGAGGTGGTGGGTGGGGGAACTGTAGTTTTCCCTTGGAGTGCTGACCCTTCCCAGATAAGCTACCATGGAGGACAGGGGTTGGGGGAGAGGTAGGAAAGTGTAAGAATCTCAACCCCTGGCCCTCACCCCTTATCTTGGCCACTTCCTCAGTCAAGTTCTCACTCCCCATCTGTGAAATGTTGGATGCTGGTTACAAGGAAAGGCCTTAGCTGCTTGGCCCCATGGCATGGCCAGGCCCTGTGGCAAAAGGACAAGACTATGCTAGTATGTGTGGTTCCATCAGCCTGGGGGCCTCCAGCCTGAATTCTCTGCTCTTCACAGACCTCTGCAGCCTGCCCTGCTTTATAAATGTCTCTGAGAGCCAGGGCCCTGGCACAATCCTTCAGTTTTTATCCTTCAACTGCTCCTCCTACACGCCCACACCCACCCTGGAGTTGCTCAATGTCCAGCCACCCACCACCTTCTTCAACCCACCCAGCTTGGCCAGGTGGCGAGGGACCTATGTGGGCAAGGTAGGGTCATGTGTACAGCTGGGGACTGTGGGGGCACAAGGGCAGACCTAAAATTTCCAAGCCCCACATGGCACTGTCCACCCACCCCAGCTGACCTTGAGCAGCTCTGCTCGGTTGGATGCCCTGATGGTGAACCACTACAAGCTGCAGCTGAAGTTCACATGTGGCAACCATGTGACGGAGGGCTCACTCTCTGTGGATGTGCAGCGGGACCTTAGCCATCTCCAGTGTGCTGGTCAATTTGCCAGCCCAGGTGAGGCCAGGGGCAGCCGGCAGGGTGGGGGCAGGCATGGCCTGAACAGATCCTCCCTGACTTCCACTCTGGCCAGCTGGGGAAATGATTCAGGTTCCAGAGACAGTCACACCTGGGGCTCGGCTGTACACTCTGCTCCTCCCAGGCCTAGAACTCCACGGAGCGCAGGTAAGCCCAGAACATGGGACGGTGGGTGACAGGATGGGGGCAGGGGGGATGGAGAGAATAAATTAACCCCCACCTGGCCAGGGACAGCCTGCAGAGGAACCTTGCAGCAGAGGCATAGATGAGCCTCTACATGATGCATGTTCTTGGAGAGAGCTGCTGAGGGCTGCTCACTCCCCAGTGACCATGGCTGTTCCCACAGGGACATCTCAGGGGCTGAGTTCTTTTTTCTTTTTTTTTTTTTTTGAGATGGAGTCTCGCTCTGTCGTCCAGGCTGGAGTGCAGTGGCGCGATCTTGGCTCACTGCAAGCTCCGCCTTCCAGGTTCATGCCATTCTCCTGCCTCAGCCTCCCGAGTAGCTGGGACTACAGGCACCCGCCACCACGCCCGGCTAATTTTTTTGTATTTTTTAGTGGAGACGGGGTTTCACCGTGTTAGCCAGGATGGTCTCGATCTCCTGACCTCGTAATCTCCCCACCTCAGCCTTCCAAAGTGCTGGGATTACAGGCGTGAGCCACTGCTCCCAGCCAGGGGCTGAGTTCTTTCAAGATCTGCTATGTGTTCTCAGTTCTTTATGACAATTCTGTATCGTTTCTGTAATAAAAAAAAAAAATGTAGGTAATGGCCAGGCACGGTGGCTCACACCTGTAATCCCAGCACTTTGAGGGGCTGAGGCAGGTGGCCTCAGGAGTTCGAGACCAGCCTGACCATCATGGTGAGACTCTGTCTCTACTAAAAATACAAAACTTAGCCAGGCGTGGTGGCATGTGCCTGTAATCCCAGCTACTCGGGAAGGTGAGGCAGGAGCATCACTTGAACCCAGGAGGTGGAGGTTGCAGTGAGCCAAGATTGTGCCACTGCTCCAGGCTGGGTGACAGAACAAGACTGTCTCAAAAAAAAAAAGTATTTAAAAACAGTAACTGGCTTAAAAGCAAAAAGGATTGAGGATTGCGGCCAGGGCTTGGGCTAGAAGTCAGGGAGCCCAGGCTGGGATAAGGGTCAGTGGTGAAGCATGAGAAAACTGGGTGTCAGGCTGGGCGCAGTGGCTCACACCTGTAATCCCAGCATTTTGGGAGGCCGAGGCGGGTGGATCACTGGAGGTCAGGAGTTCGTGACCAGCCTGGCCAACATGGCGAAACCCTATCTCTACTAAAAATACCAAAATTAGCCAGGCGTGGTGGCGGGCACCTGTAATCTCAGCTATTTGGGAGGCTGAGACTGAAGAATCACTTGAACCCAGGAGGTGGAGGCTGCAGTGAGCCGAGATTGCGCCATTGCACTCCAGCCTGGGTGACAAGAGTGAAATTTTGTCAGAAACAAGAAAGGAAGGAAGGAAGGAAGGAAGGAAAGGGAAGGGAGGGAAGGAAATTAGACGGGTGTGGTGACACAGGCGTGTAATCCCAGCTATTCAGGAGGTTGAGGCCGGAGAATCGCTTGAACCCAGGAAGTGGAGGTTGCAGTGAGCTGAGATCGCGCCACTGCACTCCAGCCTGGGCGACAGAGGGAGACTCTGTCTCAAAAAAAAGAAAGAAGGAAAGAAAGAAAGAAGGAAGGAAGGAAGGGAGGGAGGGAGGAAGAGAGAAGGAAAGAAAGGAAGGAAGGATGGAAGGAAAGAGAGAGAAAGAAGGAAAGAAAGAGAGAGAGGGAGGAAGAGAGAAGGAAAGGAAGGAAGGAAGGATGGAAGGAAAGAGAGAGAAAGAAGGAAAGAAAGAGAGGGAGGGAGGAAGAGAGAAGGAAAGAAAGGAAGGAAGGATGGAAGGAAAGAGAGAGAAAGAAGGAAAGAAAGAGAGGAAGGAAGGAGAGAGAGAAGGAAAGAAAGAGAGAAAGGAAGGAAGGAGAGAGAGAGAAGGAAAGAAAGGAAAGAAGGAAGGAAGGAAGAAAGGAAGGAAGGAAGGGAAATAAATTGGGTGTAGGCAGGTGCCTGCTGGGTTGCTGGAGGGTTGCTGCTGGGTTGTTGATGGGGGTGCTCAGGGCACTGGGGGCTGAATGTGGTTGCCAGCATCTCTGTTCTGTCAGATGAGCATTATCAGTGCCCAGGACCTGCCACACTTCCCTGGACCTTTCTCCATCAATGAGCAAGGTTGGCTGCAGGCACCATCCCAGGGCCTCCTAGGCCAGGCTCAAAAGGTGAGCATGACCTGGAATCTGAGGATGTCTATGGATTGGGTAGAGTGCCTACCTTTTAGAAATTTGTTTATTCTTGGCCTCCTTGGCCTCCTTGACTAATACTGACTCTCTCAGACCTGGACCTGCTGCTGCATGCTGGCTGTCCTCCCACCTTAGCTTGGTTCTGTGCTGGGCTCTGGAGTTCTAGAAAGAAGAGGAATCCCTCTCTCTGGGAATTCACAAACCCTCTAATAGAAAGAAAAATGTTTAGGGCAATCACATAGTAAGAGAAAGTCCTGGGTAATGGCCAGGCACAGTGGCTCACCCACGTAATCCTAGCAGTTTGGGAGGCCGAGGTGGGCGTTGTCACCTGAGTTCAGGGGTTCAAGACCAGCCTGGCCAACATGAAGAAACCCTGTCTCTACTAAAAATACAAAAATTAGCTGAGCGTGGTGGCGCATGCCTGTAATCCCAGCTACTCGGGAGGCTGAGGCAGGAGAATTGCTTGAACCCAGGGGGTGGAGGTTGCAGTGAGCCAAGATCATACCACTGTGCTCCAACATGGGCAAAAAAAAAAAAAAAAAAAAAAAAAAGTTCTGAGTAAAATGGTCAGTGCAGTCTGGAGGTGGCTTTCAGCAACTGTAAGATGATAATTCACATTGTCAATGATTCAGATATCACTCTTGGGCTGTTTGCATCCTAATGGAATAATTTATGGCCCAAAGGTATGGGGCTCAAAGGAATACTTGTCAGCAGAGTGACAGGTCATGGGGATCATGGGGAAGAGTGGAAGCTGAAGATCCTTTTGGAGATCCTAAGTGAGGTTGCCTATTTAAGGGGAGGACTGGGCATAGACAAAGAGGTGGACACACACAGTCTGGCTCCTTTTCTGTTCTGGGTGCACCACAGGTCTTCCAGCTGCAGATCTCAGTGTCCTTTGGACAAAGGCAAAGCTGCCAAGGGATGGTGATGGTGAAGGTTTTGCCTGTTCCCTCCAGCCAGGTCTCCTTCCTGTAAGGCTCCCCTACCCTGGAACAGTGAGGGAGGAAGGGCCTAGCCCCAGGGAATCAGGTAGGGTGAGGCTGCTGGAGCTGAGTCCCAGCCCTGACAGGAGGGGACCCAGGGAAGGAAGCTGTGGACCCACAGGTTGAGCAGGAATGGGCAGGAACCAGTGCCCCTCTTTTGGTCCAGCGAGCAGGCTCAGAATATCACCATCCCTGAGAACCTGGCCCCTGGTAGTGAGGTGGTTCAGGTCCGGGCCCAGGGTGTTGACCTGCGCTATGAAATCCTGTCTCCGGTGCCCAGCCCACTCTTCTCCATCGGTCGTGGTGAGAGGTGTTGGGGAGGGGGCAGGTACTGGGATGCCTCTGTGGCTGGTCCAGAGGTGACCCATAGTACCTCTTCACCTTCCTGTTTGGGGGCCTGGTCTTGGAGAAGGCAGCAGGAGGGCCAGGCTCAGTGGCCTCCTTTGCCTGTGGATCTCGTGGTCTGGTGGGAGTGGGACTGAGCTGGGAGCGAAGCTGATTTCTGTGTTCTCTGACCCCTGACCTCTGTGTTCTCTCACCCCATGCAGCAGACGGTGTGGTCCGGAGCACCACACCCCTAGAGTTAGCTCGCACCCCAGGCACTGCAGTCTCCAGGCTGCAGGTGAAGGCCTTTGAGCAGCGCCGGCCATGGGCCAGTGCCGAGCTCAATCTCACCATCAATGTGCAGTTGGTCAACCTCTGGCCTCCACGCTGCCTCCCAGCGCTTCTGGTGTGAGTACACAGGAACCATACTTGGGCTGCTGGGGTCAGAGCCATGACTCAGGGTGCTGCCAGACTCCTGCCTTGCTGCCACTGCATACTCTCAGGTCCCAAATCCCCGAGACTGCACCTGTGGGCACTATGCTGAATACTCTCACTTGCGAAGATCCGGACTCTGTTGGCGCCACCCTGGACTACAAGTTGTGGTTCCGCAGCTCTTCCAACCCTGCCAGCCTCTGCCTTTATGACAGAGTCCTTGAGGTGACCAGCCCCAGCTCCCAGACCCACTTGCAGGGTGCTTGCAGTGGGAAGGGGTGGGTGGGCCAAGGGTCTCTGAGACCATGGGAGTGGAGATGGGGGGATGGCTGTGGAGCCAACCTGAGTTGCAGTCTGGAAAACAGGATCCAGACAAGATATTTGTGGATGCCCCAGCCTACAGCAGCCCCGTGTGGCTCAGGGGTCTCTCAGGCTCTGGCTGGACCTCACTTTCTAGCCCCTTTGGCTAGGTGAATGCCACACTGGACTGTGACACTCCTGGAGCCTGCTTCCAGCATGCAGCCTCCATCCTGGTGCTCGATGGTGGCCAGCCCCAGATGACCAGTGAGTGACCACACCCGGCCTGGACACCCAGGACAAGGCTGTTCTGTCCTCCCGCTTCCCATGCTCAGGACAGGGTCATATCTTCTCCTTCAGAATCCAGTAGGACAGGGTTGTCTCCATTTCAGACCCTGAGGATATATCTCTTAGACCCCCAGCAGGGGAAGGCTTCTGCCCTCCCTTTAGACCCTCTCACTCTCTTTTTTTTTTTTTTTTTGAGACGGAGTTTTGCTCTGTCACCCAGGCTGGAGTGCAGTGGTACGATCCTGGCTCACTGCAAGCTCCGCCTCCCGGGTTCACGCCAGTCTCTTGCCTCAGCCTCCAGAGTAGCTGGGACTACAGGTGCCGGCCACCACGCCCGGCTAATTTTTTGTATTTTTAGTAGAGACAGGGTTTCACTATGTTAGCCAGGTTGGTCTCGATCTCCTGACCTCGTGACCTGCCCGCCTCGGCCTCCCAAAGTTCTGGGATTACAGGTGTGAGCCACCACGCCCGGCAGACCCTCTCACTCTTTAGATCCCCAGGGCAGGGCCATATCTCCCTCGTCAGACCCCCAGTTCAGGGATACGTACCCCAGGCCAGCTCCTTGACTGCCAAATGACCTCCAGCTGAGGTGCCGGTACTGGTGATGGTGACACCCATCAACGAGTTCTCCCCAGCCTGTGCCCCTCGCACGTTCCGGGTTCAGGAGGACGCGGTGCCCCACACTCTGCTGGGCTCTGTGGTGGGCACAGATATGGATTACCCTCATGACAACATTGAGTACTACACCTCTGGTGGTCCTACCACCTTTGCTGTGGACCGTCTCAGCGGTACATCCACCCCAGGGCTGGGATGGAAACGGGGAGCCAGAGTTGGCTCTGCAGGCTGAAGCTGTGGTCTCCCCCTCTAGGGGAAGTTCACCTCCTGGGACCTTTGGACTATGAGCAGCAGAGGCTGTACAGGCTCACTGTCCTTGTGATTGACCATGGCCAAGACCAGAACCCCAACCGTCACCGCTCAGGCTCCTGTACCATTACCATCGAGGTTGAGGTAATTGTGTCCTAAGGCTTTGGAAATAAATACTTGGAAAGACAGGAGTTCAGATTGCCCTGTGGTGTTCTGCTTTTCCACTCTGTGCC
Source organism: Pongo abelii (assembly GCF_028885655.2). Lineage (NCBI taxonomy): Eukaryota > Metazoa > Chordata > Mammalia > Primates > Hominidae > Pongo > Pongo abelii. The sequence continues at coordinate 104,652,601 of NC_085928.1, forward strand.
TTGGTTTCTTCCACGAGTTGGCTGGAGAAGAGTGGGGCCTAATTGAAAGCTCTGGAGCCTGTAGTGTGATGCCTTGATCACTTGATGCCTAGGCTCCGGCTGTGGTGAGAAGAAGTTGAGGGGCTGGCTCAGAGGTTTGGGGAGTGGGTTCCACCCACTCCTAAGCTGGTTCCTTTCTGCAGGATGTGAACGACCATGCTCCCGAGTGTGAGCCCCCATTTCAGGAACTCACCATCTATGCTCCTCTGGGCCGCAGCGTGGAGGTGACCAAGGTGTCATGCCGGATCCCTCAGGAGCCACAGCGCCTGACCTACTCCTATAGCATCGTGGGAGGTAGAGGACATGGGCACCACCAGGTTGTGAGTGAGGGGCAGGCCAAGGCCAGCAATGGTCTCTTCCTCCTGTCATTCTGCTTTCAGGGAATAGCCAGAACCGATTCATCCTGCAAGGGGCCATCCTGGTGCACAGTGACCTTGTGTTGGGGCCCTTCTGGCCAGAGCAGCCCTGTACCTATGAGCTATTGATCCGTGTGGCCGATGCAGGCCCCTCCACCCACCACCTCAGCACCACAGCCACCATTATTGTGCATCTAGTTCCCCCGAGGGCCAGCACAGTGGCCACCAGCACCCACAGAACCACAGTGAGGAGGCTCCTTGGGCCCTCAGCAGGGTGGGAAGGGTGGACCTTGGAGAGTGAGGAGACCCAGTTTTTCAGGTGGAACTATGGGGAAGGCAGTTGAGAGGGAAGTGCTGAGTGCGGAGAGCCCAGCAGTGTTGAAGAGCAAATCACGGGCGTGGGGTGACTTAGCCCAGGGAGGGGTTGGAAGGCTGAATGGTCAGGGCATTTTGGCAAGGCAGTGGTGAGGCTGTGGCCTCCTTTTCAGGTGCCCTCAACGATGACACCCATGCTCGTGACAGACACAGAGGCTTTCTGGCAGCCACAGCCCTGGTTTGTGGTGGTGTTGACAGCAACTGGTGCTCTTCTCCTCTTGGCCCTAGGCTGGCTTCTTGGCAGGCTCCTCCAGGGGTAGGGATCCTATCCTTGTGCTCCCTACCTGCCCCCAACCCACCTATGGACCCCAGTTGTGATGGGTGGTTTCACCCAAGATTAGATGACAATGCCCAAGTAGGTGGGTGACAAACTGATATTGAGGAGGGCTACTCTCCCTCCAGAGGTCTTCAGATTAGGGTCAGAGACACACCGGGAGGAAGCAACTTCCATCACCGGCATAATCCAGTCTTGGAATGGGAGGAGGGTAGATAAGCTCAGGGCTTGAAACTGTGAGTCTGTCATGCATTGGGCATTTACCCCTATTTCTGACTTCTGCTCTCCACTGGAAAGTTTTCCTGCTCCTGTAGACTCTGAAGTTCCTTGTGGACATAGGACTGAGCCTAGGGAAAAGGGATGTAACAATGTGGGCACTGCATACAGACACTGGTTGTTCCCAATATAAAGGAATGGGTGAATGGTGCTGGTTCCTGGAGCCAGTAGGCCTGCTGCCCTCACTGCTTGGTTACTCCTCCTGGCATTTTAGGTTGGCCCAGCTGCTGAAAGCACCCAGCAAACCAGCCCAGGCTTTGCTGCTAAACAGGTCAGTCTCCTTTGCATACTTCTATGCCTGGGAGCCCATCTCTTAAATGCAGGTTGGGGCCCAGAGCCTTGCCCTGTACTCTTGCTCCTACTTTGCCCCAGCATCCAGGGAACTGAGGGATCCACCGAGGGTTTCATGGAGGCACCGAAGAGGGAGATGTCCCAGGAACCCAGCAGTGTCATGAGTCTGGTATGTCAGCTCACCATCTCCAGTAGTGGGCACCAAGGGTGCTTCAGAGTACTCCCCTGCCCCTCCAAGCCTTTTTTCCCATGCCCTTTTCCCGTGAATGGCTATCCCTGTGGAAATGCCCACACTAGCACCATGAGAATGGGGGAGGCAGGTGGGCTCTGGCCCCCTAGGGGCAGGCCTTCATCTGCTCTCCTGTGGGCAGGGTTGAATTCATTGCACCTTTTTTTTTTTTTTTTTCCCCTCAGCAGCATTTTGATGGCAGAGCACAGGACGCCCGTGAGTCCCCCTCTTCCTAAACTATTCTCTGCCTGGGCCCTCACCCCATCTGAGTATCTCCTCCTCTCTTTACCCCATCTCAGTCTCTCCTCCTACTCCCAGGAACCCACTATCTATCTGCTTTTTTCCTGAATGGGGTCTGCTCTCACCCCCACTCACTCTTCATCCATCCTTTGTCAAATGTCTAGGGGGTCAGGAGATGACTCATATCTGGTCTGGTCTCTGCCCACAACGGGAGGAGGGATGATGGTGAGGGGAGAAGCCCCCAGATAGTCCACTGTCACCAGTGATTTATGGGAGAGTAATCTGGTATTGGCCTTAGGGAAGCTGGTGTCCAGTGTTGGAGAATCAAGGAGGCTTCCTGTGCATTTGAGTCAGAGTTGAGAGAATTTGCTGAGAAGGGAGGGAGGGGACAGGTTAGATTCCAGCAAAGGTGGGATGTCACACTGAGGGTCCTGGAGGAATAATCTCCTACCCTTAGGTAAGAGGGGAGGGAGGCAGTTCTTCTGGGGCCAGCAGCACCCCCTGCTCTCCTCTCTCTCCTACCGGTTTTAGGTACAGGAAGAGACTACCTGTTTAACACACACACAGGAGCCCGGCGCTGGCTCTGAGGCCAAGTAGCTGCTTTACTATGTGTGGAATTTCTTTTTCACACCATCATGGGCTGTATTTTCAAGTTGATTCATAATAAACAAAATTACAAACAGAAAAGTTCTAGCCTTGTAGCCAACGTGTGGGAGAAGCTCTGAAATCTGTGCCTCCTTGTTCTCACTTGGAGAACTCCCTACCTTGTGTGCAGACTCTAGGGAGCAGTAAGGTTTTCCTTTTCTCCTTCAGGATTTTTTTCTTTTTTTTTTTAGACAGGGTCTCACTACGGTGCCCACGTTGGAATGCAGAGGCTATTCATAGGTATTATCATAGCACACTATAGCCTCTAACTCCTGGCTTTAAGAGAGCCTCTCATCTCAGCCTCCTGGGTAGCTGGGACGATGGGTGCACCACTGCACCTGGCTTTATTTTTCTTTTAAGAAGGTATTGTATGATGCTCAGACTGACAGTGTGACTGATGCTCTATAGAGGTAATAGGCTATCATCCTTGTCAGTGACTGAGGGGCCTCCAATCAGCATGTCTCCTCAGGGCCACCTGCTTCCTTTTCCTATCCAGAAGAGAGAGAACAATGCTGCCTGTGTGTGTGTGTGTGTGTGTGTGTGTGTGTGTGTGTGTGTGTGAAGGGCGGGGGGGAGGGGGGAGGGGGGGAGAGAGAGAGAGAGAGAGAGAGAGAGGAGATAGGGTCTGGCTGTCTGGCTTTGTTGCCCAGGCTAGAGTGCAACAGTGTGACTGTGGCTCACTGTAGCCTTGACCTCCCAGGCTCAATCGATCCTCCTACTCAGAATCCCAAGTAGGTGGGACTACAGGCATGGACCACCATGCCTGGCTAATTTTTAATTTTTTTGTAGAGATGGGATCTCTCTATGTTGACCAGGCTGGTCTTGAATTCCTGAGTCCAAGCGATCCTCCTGCTTCAGCCTCCCAAAGTGCTGGGATTACAGGTGTGAGCCACTGTGCCTGGCTCACTGTTGCTCTTGTTGTTGTTGTTGAGATGTTCCTCTTTTTAATGTTTTCTTAATTTTTAATTTTTGTGGGTACATAGGTATATAAATTTGGAGGTACATGAGATGTTTTAATAAGGCATGTAATGCTTAATAATCACTTCATCGAAAATGGGGTATCCATCCCCTGAAGCATTTATCCTTTGTGTTACAAATAATCCAATTATACTTTTAGTTATTTTAAAATGTACAATTAAGTTATTATTGACTATAGTCACTCTGTTGTGCTATCAAACACTAGGTCTTATTCATTTTTCTTTTTTTTTTTGGTACCCATTAACCGTCCCACCTCCCCACCCCTTCCAGACTCTGGTAACTATCCTTCTACTCACTATCTCCATGAATTCAATTGTTTTGTTTAAATCTTTTTCCTTTTTTTTTTTTTGAGACGGAGTCTTACTTTGTCACCCAGGCTGGAGCACAGTGGCACGATCTTGGCTCACTGCAACCTCCGCCTCTCATGTTCAAGCAATTCTCGTGCCTCAGTCTCCTGAGTAGCTGGGAACACAGGTGTGCACCACCACGCCCGGCTAATTTTTTTATTTTTTATTTTTGCTATGTTGGCCAGGCTGGTCTTGAACTCCTGACCTCAGGTGATCCTCCTGCCTCAGCCTCCCAAAGTGCTGGGATTACAGGCGTGAGCCACTGCACCAGCCAATCTCACAATCTCATTCTTTTTAATGGCTGAATAATACTCCATTCTGCATATGTACCATATTTTCTTTATTTTCTTTTTTCTTTTTTTTTTGAGATGGAGTCTTGCTCTGTTGCCCAGGCTAGAGCACAGTGGCGTGATCTCGGCTCACTGCAAGCTCCGCCTCCTGGGTTCACGCCATTCTCCTCCCTCAGCCTCCTGAGTAGCTGGGACTACAGGCGCTTGCCACCACGCCTGGCTAATTTTTTGTATTTTTAGTAGAGATGGAGTTTCACCATGTTAGCCAGGATGGTCTCCATCTCCTGACCTCATGATCCGCCCGCCTTGGCCTCCCAAAGTGCTGGGATTACAGGCGTGAGCCACCGTACCCGGCCCATATGTACCATATTTTCTTTATCCATTCATCTGTTGATGAACACTTAGGTTGCTTCCAAATCTTGGCTATTGTGAATGGCACTGCAGCAAACATGGAAGTGCAGATATCTTTTAGATATACTGATTTCCTTTCCTTTGGGTACATACCCAGCAGTGGGATTGCTGGATCATGTGGTAGCTGTATTTTTAGTTTTCTGAGGAACCTCTGAACTGTTATCCATAGTAGTTATACCACTGTTGCTTTTTGAGGGCCCCATCAAACTTCAGGGCAACTTGCCAACTGTATGTGGAGGTTTTCTTGGGAAGGATCTGGGGCTTTTGCACTGGGGTGAGGGGTGATGCAGACTTGAGAATCCTGTGGCATGGCTGGTCCTGGAGGATTAGCAGAATCCCCCTTTTGAGGGTTGTTGGCTTTTCTTCCTGATCTGTTTCTTCTGGTTCCTCTGCTCTCACATCTCCCTGTGTTGAACTGAGCTATTGCATGTAGCCAAGTGGCCTGCAGCAATCTGCTGGTGGGCAGGTCTTGCTGGATGCAGTGTTGGCCCACTCTCCATGCCCAACCTGACATCAGGTCTCAGGCTTCTGCCAGCTCTCCAAGAAGACCTTACTGTGGTAAATCCAAGTTATCACAGTCTTTACTCCTCTGTTGAGTCTGTGGGCCTGAACCCCCTCAGGGTACTGGAGAACCTCCCTTTCTTTTTTTTTTCTTTTGAGACAGAATTTTGCTCTGTCACCCAGGCTAGAGTGTAGTGGTGTGATCTCAGCTCACTGAACCTCTGCCTCCCAGGTTCAAGTGATCCTCCTGCCTCAGCCTCCTGAGTAGCTGGGATTACAGGCACCTGCCACCACGTCCAGCTAATTTTTGTATTTTTAGTAGGGACAGGGTTTCACCATTTTGGCCAGGCTGGTCTCGAACCTCTGACCTCAAGTGATCCGCCTTCTTTGGCCTCCCAAAGTGCTGGATTACAGGCATGAGCCACTGCGCCTGGCTAGTAGGACCTCCCTTTCTGAACCAGTTATGGTATCCCAGGGCCAGGAAGAAGCTGAGAGCCTTCTGTGGGAACAAAACAAAGCAAAACAAAAACCCTTCATGGGGCTTCCACCAAAGTTAGTGTTTTAAGGCACGCCTCAGGAACAGCAGCTTGGAAGCAGGTTGTTCCAGGAAGTGGTTGTAGGCAGATTTTTCCTGAGTTCTTCCCCTGCTCTGAGGGTTCATTAAATCTTCCTCTGAGAAGCTCCACTTTTATCTTCATTTTACAGATGGGACAACCAAAGCTAAAGAGAGGCTAAGGCTCAAAAGTCAGAGTTAGCTAGTTGGGGCATTTGGGTGTGGGCCCAGGCCACGTAACTTCATCTGTTGTTCTAATTCTGAAGCCAAGCCCAGAGTTAGGTGTTCTGTATGGGGAGCAAGGTGTGACCATCTTCCTGGGACCATTAGTCTGCCTGGGAGGCTGGTCATGACAGTCCAGGGCAAAAGATGCTGTCACAGGATCTCAAGACAAGATGCTCTAGGGCAGAAAAAAGGGAGTGCCCGCTGTGTGTCAGGACTTGTGCTAGGCTCTAAACCTCAGGCAGGAAAGCATGGGCAATGAGCCAGAGGCTGCTGTGGCAGCACATACTGCTGTACCTCCAGGCTAGTAAGGGACAAAGCGTGGGAAGCTGGGATAGAGGCTCCTCACACTCTGAAACCAGCAGGAGGAGGTGCGAGACCCAGCACCTCCATTTCTAGAAGTGGCGTGACCTTGGCTCGGCCTCCCCTCTCTGAGCCTCAGTTTCCTCTCCAGAGTGAACTGGGGGCTGCACCCCCCTTCTCCCAGAGTAGGTGACAAAAAAACGAATAGCACACCGCTGAGATTCCCTGTGTGCGCGCAAGTGTATGACAAGACGCCACCGGTACCGCACCAGGGCCAGGGACGCAGAGAGGCCAAGGGCGCTCCGGCCTCGGAGTAACCAGCAAAAACTCCGCCGCCAGCCACTCCGGGAACGAAGCGCATGCGCCAACCCATGCCGTCACAGTCACGTGCCCCACGCTTTCGGCACGGGCCCTGAGAGGCAGACTCTGACTGACAGGTGAGCTGACCTGTCAGCAGGAAGCACTTCCCCTGGCGACGAGCAAAAAGACTGTTGATTGGGGATAGCACCCCCTCGGGGGCGGGTTCTTTGCAGTCCTGGTTACTATGACGCCCGGCCCCCGCCCCCTCGGCTAGCCGCCATCTTGTTGTTGATCCGTACCCAGTGGGCAGCGCCGGGAGCTGGACCAAGCGGCCGGTGAGAGGCCGCTGTAGCGGGGCTCAGCCACCTGTGCTGCCTGCCAGGGGGCGGGCCGAAACCTGGAGGCCCGGGGGGCCCAGCTCCCGTAGGGAGCCGTGGGCGCCCGGTGCCTGGGCCGGGCAGGTGAGTGACAGGAGCCGGGCCGATAGACCGGCCTGACGCCCGCAGGGAGGGCGGTGGCGGGCGCGGGGTTGGAGTGGGCGCGCGTGGGGTCGGGGCTCCGGTGGGGCATCACTGGAACATCGCTCGAGCGTCCTGACCGGCCGCCCGCTGAGCCTCCTAGATGCTGGCACCGAAGCCGGGGGGACAGCCGGTGTGGAGGACGGAGAGCGCCACTGCCTGAGGGCTGGCCGGCTAGGTAGCGGGAAACCAGCTTCTCTGACCGAAGCTCTGGACTCTGCTGATCCGGAGCGCTGAAGTGTGTCCGGTGCCACCCTGATGCTCTCCTGGGAGTTGTGTTGCTCCTGGCTGAGAAATAGACTTACTTCTTTCTTAGATAGCGCTCCTGCGAGTGATTTTCAGGACGCTGGATGCTAAGACTAGACGAAGGAAGCCAAAGCCCCCGCGAGTCAGGCAGGCCGGTGTCACGGCCCTATGATTATGGCAAGGGGGACCCTCTGCCTGGCTGCTGTTTCCTGAGACCCGTTCGGAACCTCACGTGTACCTCGAAGTTCACCGTTTTCCTCCCAAAGAACCTGGCTAAATGTTCATAATGGCTGAGTTTTATTTTGGGACATAATTTCTTTGGTTCTTCACCACCACTTTTTGGAGAGTGGTAATGTCTTCCTCTTTTTGCTTTAGGAGAAAGTGAATATTATGGTGATGACTTGATTTTATCTCCTAAAAAGATGCTTGCCATAGGAGACAAAGGAAACGTAGGAGTGTCTTAGAATCGGAAAAAGAAACTTGCTTTTGTTGTGGATGATATCGAACTGGCAAATTAACTTTTTTTTTTTTTTTTTTGAGACAGAGTCTCTCGCTCTGTTGCCCAGGCCAGAGTGCAGTGGCGCGATCTCGGCTTACCACAACCTCCACTTCCCGGGTTCAAGCGATTATCCTGTCTCAGCCTCCCGAGTAGCTTGGACTACAGGCACGCGCCACCATGCCCGGCTAATTTTTGTATTTTTAATAGAGACGGGGTTTCACCATGTTGGCCAGGCTGGTCTCCAACTCCTGACCTCGTGATCCACCCTCCTTGGCCTCCCGAAGTGCTGGGAGCCACTGCGCCTGGCGCAAATTAACTTTTAACAGTACTAAAATTATCTTGCTCAGTGAAAACACCTTCAGGCCGCTTTCCTGTGAATGTGGGCAGGTTGGGGATCCTCAGCAGAGTGTGCGGGTCTAGGAAGAGTTCTCATTGCTCCAAAACACATTTCTCTTGACCTGTGGCTTCTTTGGTTCTTTGTACAGTCTTCTTGTATGTGGTCATAGAACATGTCTGCATGAGATGACTAGGAAGTCAAGCGACAATACTTTGTGCGCTTTTTTTTTTTTTTTTTTTTTTGAGATGGAGTCTCGCTTCATTGCCCAGCTGGAGTACAGTGGTGCCATCTTGGCTCACTGCAACCTCTGACTCCCTGGTTCAAGCAATTTTCCTGCCTCAGCCTACCGAGTAGCTGGGACTACAGGCATGTGCCACCACGCCCGGCTAATTTTTGTATTTTTAGTAGAGACGGGGTTTCATTATGTTGGCCAGACTGGTCTCGAACTCCTGACCTCATGATCAACCCGCCTCGGCCTCCCAAATTGCTGGGATTACAGGCGTGAGCCACTGCGCCGAGCCTACTTTTGTTTTGTTTTTTTTTTTTCTGAGACGAAGTCTCGTTCTCTCACCCAGGCTGGAGCGCAGTGGCACAATCTCGGCTGACTGCAACGTCTGCCTCCTGGGTTCAAGCGAGTCTCCTGCCCCAGCCTCCCAAGTAGCTGGGATTACAGGTGCGTGCCACCATGCCCGGCTAATTTTTGTATTTTTAGTAGAGACCTGGTTTCACCATGTTGGTCAGGCTGGTCTCGAACTCCTGACCTCGTGATCCGCCTGCCTTGGCCTCCCAAAGTGCTGGGATTAGAGGCGTGAGCCACTGTGCCCAGTCACGCGCCCAGCCTACTTTGTGCACTTCTATCAGGATCTTGTCACCTCTGAATGTATAATTTTGAAAGAGGCCAGGCACGGTAGCTCATGTCTGTAATCCCAGCACTTTGGGAGGCTGAGGCAGGCGGATCACCTGAGGTCAGGAGTTAGAGATTAGCCTGGCCAAAATAATGAAATTCCATCTCTACTAAAAATACAAAAATTAGCTGGGCGTGGTGGTGCATGGAGGCTGAGGCAGGAGAATCACCTGAACCCGGAAAGTGGAGGTTGCAGTGAGCTAAGATCGCACCACTGCACTCCAGCTTGGGTGACAGAGTGAGACTCAGTCTCCAAAAATAAATAAATAAATAATAAATAAAATAATAATTTTGAAAGAAACCAGCTCCTTGGTCAGGAGATCCTTTAGGAAAGCAGGTGCTGAACCCAGAGGAGGCTGGCAGCTTGTTGCTGTTCAACTGAGTTTATACTGCACTTGTGAGGCAAGGGAGAAGTTGAGTAGTCTTTAGTTATTTATTTCATTGTCCTTCAGGGCCATTTTTTGAATCTTTAGTTCATTTTAATCTTGGTAAGACCAGTTCCTCGGGCAGTTCTTGAAAGGAGGGGGATATTAAAATATTAGCTTTTCTTTCTTTCTTTTTTCTTTTTTTTTTTTTTTGAGACGGAATCTCGCTTGGTTGCCCTGGCTGGAGTGCAGTGGCATGGTCTTCGCTCACTGCAAGCTCCGCCGCCTGGGTTCACGCCATTCTCCTGCCTCAGCCTCCCAAATAGCTGGGACTACAGGCGTCTCCCACCACGCCTGGCTAATTTTTTTGTATTTTTAGGAGAGATGGGGTTTCACCATGTTAGCCAGGATGGGCTTGATCTCCTGACCTCATGATCCGCCCGCCTCGGCCTCCCAAAGTGCTGGGATTACAGGCATGAGCCACCGCACCCGACGAAAATATTAGCTTTTCAAAATTGTCCCAAGCCCCTGCTTTTTTTTTTTTTCCTGAGACAAGGTTTCACCATGTTGGCCAGGCTGGTCACTCCTGACAGGTGATCCACCTGCCTCAGCCTTGGCCTGGGATTACAGGGGTGAGACACCACACTGGCTGTCATTTGCATTTTTAAAAATTACTTATGTAGAGATGGAGTCTCAGTTGCCCAGACTGGGCTCGAACTCCTAGTCTCAAGTGATCCTCCTGTCTTGGCCTCCCAAAATGCTAGGATTACAGGCATGAGCCACCATGCCCGGCCCTTTTTTTTTTTTTTTTTTTTTTTTTGAGACGGAGTCTCACTCTGTCGCCCAGGCTGGAATGCAGTGGCATGATCTTGTCTCACTGCAACTTCTGCTTCCTGGGTTCAAGTGATTCTCCTGCCTCAGCCTCTCGAGTAGCTGGGACGACTACAGGAGTGCGCCAGCACGCCTGGCTAATTTTTTTTTTTTTTTTTAGTAGAGCCGGGGTTTTGCCGTGTTGACCAGGCTGGTCTCAAACTCCTGACCTCAGGTGATCCACCCACCTTGGCCTCCCAAAGTGCTGGGATTACAGGTGTGACCCACCACACCTGGCCACGCCTGGTCTTAAGAGACAGTCTCTTAAAAAACTCCTAGACTGGAGTGTAGTGGCACAATTGTAGCTCACTGCAGCCTCCAACTCCTGGGCTCAAGTGATCTTCTTGCCTCAGCTTCCAAAGTAGCTAGGACTACACACATGCGCCACCATGCCTGGCTAATTTTCTTTGTCTTAATTTTTTTGTAGAGATGGGGGTCTCACTATGTTGCTTAGGCTAGTCTCAAACTCCTGGGTGCAAATGATCCTCCTGCCTCGGGTTCCTAAAGTGCAGGCATGAGCCACTGTGCCTGGCTTGTGATGGGCATTTTTAAGTGGAAATGTGTCAGACTGTTGTTATAATAGTAGACCCTCCAGGCCGGGCGCGGTGGCTCAAGCCTGTAATCCCAGCACTGTGGGAGGCCGAGGTGGGGGGGTCACAAGGTCAGGAGTTCCAGACCAGCCTGACCAACACTGACCAACATGATGAAAAGCCGTCTGTACTAAAAATACGAAGACTAGCCAGGTGTGGTGGCGTCCACCTGTAATCCCATCTACTCAGGAGGCTGAGGCAGGAGAGTCATTTGAACCTGGGAGGCGGAGGTTGCAGTGAGCTGAGATTGCGCCACTGCACTCCAGCCTGGGCGACAGAGCTAGACTCCGTCTCAAAAAAAAAAAAAAAAAAAAAGAAAAAGCAGGCTTTCCATCCACTGTTCTTTATCTTTGCATAATTTATCTATAAACTTTAGTACTTTTATTTACTTAATTTTTTTTTGAGACAGGTCTTACTCTGTTGCCCAGCTGGAGTGCAGTGGCACGATCATAGCTCACTGCAGCCTCGAATTCCTGGGCTCAGGTGAGTCTCCTGCCTCAGCCTCCAGAGTAGCTAGAACTACAGGTGAGCACCACTGTGCTCAGCTAATTTTTAATTTTAATTTCTTTTTTTTAATGGACATGCTGTCTTGCTTGTTGCCCAGGCTGGTCTCTAACTCCTGGGTTTGAGTGATCCTCCCACCTCGGCCTCCCAAAGTGCTGGATTATGAATGTGAGTCACCTTGCCTGGCCAATTTCAGGAGTTTTTTTCACACTGCACAGACTACGGAGATCCTGCACTGAAATCAGGAACTGCTACAGGCTTATGGGATGAGATCTGATGTCCTAATGTGGCATTTAAGGCGATACAGTCCAGCTGCCTCCAGCCTACCTCCTCAGGGTTTATCTTAATCCCCACTAACCAAATGGTTTGCTAAACATTCCATACATACTCTTTCTCTACACAAATCCTCTCGTGGCTGAATCCAGTGACCTATGGCCTGTGGAGATGACCTTTTCCTTCAGCTTTTCCCTTGTCCATAGTCCAGCTCCATTTCTATCTACCTTCTTTATAAAATGTCCCCAAAACATTTCAGCTCCTGGGGATATATTCCATACCCTTTGAACTGCAGTGACATTATTGCCCTGAAACAAACATCAAAATAGTATTTGCTCTTTTAAGAATAATTTTTTAGGCCGGCACAGTGGTTCACACCTGTAATCCCAGCACTTTGGGAGGCCACGGTGGGTGGATCACCTGAGGTCAGCCTGGCCAACATGGTGAAACCCTGTCTCTACTAAAAATACAAAAAATTAGCCGGGCGTGGTGGCAGGTGCTTGTAATCCCAGCTACTTGGAAGATTGAAGCAGTAGAATCACTTGAACCTGGAAGGCAGAGGTTGCAGTGAGCTGAGATTGCATCACTGCACTCCAGCCTGGGCAACAAGAGTGAAACTCTGTCTCAAAAAAAAAAAAAAAATCTTTTTTGTTTCCTCTGGTAGGGCCTAATCCTTTTCTGACAGGGACTATATTTTACACTTTTTGTGTCTTTTTGCACCTGTACATAGTAGATGAGGACCAAATATTTATAGAGATGTACTAGATTTGTCTGAGTTGGAAACACCTTTTGTAATTAAACAGGGAAATAGAAGGGAGTGGGCAAGTAGAAATGGGGATTTGGTGGCTATGAATTTCTGCCTCCACCCTGCCTTGCCTTGAAGTGCTTGCATATGTTAACTCTAGTGCTTTATAGAGGCAGGCCCATCCCTTAGTGCTGAAGAACAGAGACAGAACTTGCTCAAAGGGCAGAACTAAGGCCTAGAAAGAGCCCTTCCTGGTTAAAATGCCACTTTTCTATGAAAACATTTCTGTGAGCATGGCACTGGATGCAAACATTTTTAGGCCCTTTTCTTTGTTGGGTCTTGATCTCACTGCCTCCTTGGGTTGCTGTAAATGGCAGTATTTGCTGCCTGCCCTCCTCCCAGTGCAGCCCTGACACTATAAGGAACAGTGATGGGCAGAGCTGGGGAAAGACTGCACAGTACATTCTGTTTCTGACTTGGAACAAGGAAGGAAGCAGTCAGGCATTTTGTGTCTTTGTGGCTCTGGATCTGTGCTTTTGCACTAATTTTTAAATATAGGTTTTCATTTCTCCTACTACAGCAGAATTTGAGCAATAGATTCTGGGTAGGAAAGCCTAAGACTGTGTGTGTGTGTGTGTATGAAAGATGATAAAGACACTCGTGTGCTACTGTGGTTTGAAGTTACGTTTATTTAGAAGATGTAACAAATGAGCTTTGATGGGAACACATGTTCACTTCACTGCTGGATCTCTGTTAGGGACTTTGTTTTGTTGAGTGCCTAGAAAATCTGCTGATCTCTTTTATAAAATTTTATTTGTGGGTTTAGCTTATTTATTCCTGTCTCATTATATAAAAGGAGGGCAGGGTAGGGGAGCAGGTCTAGGACTGGACTCTTTTCAAGTCTAAAATTCGATGTTAATAAGAGCACCTTATAAACACATAAAAATCTAGGTGTAGGCCAGGTGCCATGGCTCATGCCTGTAATTCCAGAACTTTTGAAGGTTGAAGCAGGCAAATTGCTTGGGCCCAGGAGTTTGAGACCAGCCTGGGCAACATAGTGAGACCCCATCTCTACAAAATAAATGTAAAAATTAAACGAGCATAGTGGCATGCACCTGTATTCTTGGCTACTTGGGAGGCAGAGGTGGGAGGATTGCTTGAGCCCAGGAGGTTGAGGCTGCAGTGAGCCATGATTGTACCACTGCATTCCTGCTTGGATGACAGAGCAAGACCCTGTCTCTAAAAAGAAAAGAAAAGAAAAATTTGGGTGTATTATGATTGAATGAACAATCATTAAATAACTTACTCTGTAATAAAAAAATCAGATGATGTTGTATGTTGATGGAAATATGGAGAAATTAGAGACCTCATACATTGTTGGTGGGAATGTCAAGTGGGCCATTTGGGAAAACAGTCTTTATGTGGTTAAACATAGAGTTACCATATGACCCAGCAATCTCCCTCCTGGCTATCTACCCAAGAGAAATGAAAACAAATGTTCACACAAAAACTTGTACATGAATGTTTATGGCAGCATTACTCATAATAGCCAAAAGGAGAAGCAACCCAAATGTCAATGAACTGACAGATAAAATGTGATGTATACATATAAGGGAACATTATTCTGCAATAAAAAGGAACAAAGTGTGATACATGTTACAACATGGATGAACCTTGAAAACATGTTAAGTGAAAGAAGTCAGATACAGAAGTTCACATTTACATGATTCCATTTATGTGAAATATCCAGAATAGGCAATTCTATAAAACAAAGTAGATTAGTGATTGCTTAGGGCTTGGAGGTGGTTGTAGGGGATAGGGAAAATGATAGCTTAAGGGTATGGGATTTCTTTTTGAGATGATTAAAACATTCTAAAATTGTGGTGATGGTTGCTCCTATTTCTGAATATTTTATACTTAAAATCATTGAATGGTACACCTTAATGGGTGAATCGTATGATGTGTGAATAATATATCAATAAAGCTGTTAATTAAAAACGTATTGGCTGGACAAGGTGGCTCATCCCCGTAATCCTAGCACTTTGGGAGGCTGAGGCAGTAGGATCACTTGAGCCCAGGGGTTCGAGACCAGCTCTGGAAACATAGCGAGACCCCATCGATAAAAAAAATAAAAAAATTAGCCAGGCGTGGTGGTGCGTGGCTGTAACCCCAGCTACTGGGGAGTCTAAGATGGGAGGATAGCTTGAGTCTGGGATTTTTGAGGCTGCAGTGAGCTGTGGTTGGGCCACTGCACTCCAGCCTGGGTGACAGAGTGGGACCCTATCTTTTTTTTTCTTGAGATGAAGTCTCGCTTTGTCGCCCAGGCTGGAGTGCAGAGGCACAATCTCGGCTCACTACAACCTCCACCTCCCAGGTTCAAGTGATTTTCCTGCGTCAGCCTCCTGAGTAGCTGGGATTACAGGCACCTACCACCATGCCCAGCTAATTTTTGTATTTTTAGTAGACACGAGGTTTCACCGTGTTGGCCAGGCTAGTCTCGACCTCCTGATCTCAAGCCATCCACTTGCCTTGGCCTCCCAAAGTGCCAGGATTACAGGCATGAGCCACCACACCTTGCCGAGACCGTGTCTTTTTTTTTTTTTTTTTTTTTTGAGACAGAATCTCACTCTTGTTGCCCAGGCTGGAGTGCAGTGGCGCGATCTCGGTTCACTGCAACCTCCGCCTCCAGGATTCAAGCAATTCTCCTGCCTCAGCCTCCCAAGTAGCTGAGATTTACAGGCACGTGCCACCATGCTTGGCTAATTTTTGTATTTTTAGTACAGACGGGGTTTCACCACGTTGGCCAGGATGATCTCAATCTCCTGACCTTGTGATCCACCCACCTTGGCCTCCCAAAGTGCTGAGATTACAGGTGTGAGCTACCACACCCAGCTGAGAGACCCCGTCTTAAAAAAAAAAGTCATTTCACTGTTAAAGAAATCCCCTGCACACCAGAAATGGCCAGCTTATCTCTGATCTTTGACCTTTATGCTTTATTGTTGTTTTTTGCTTGTTTGTTTGTTTGAGACAGAGTCTCGCTCTGTCACCCAGGCTGTAGTGCAGTGGCGTGATCTCAGCTCACTGCAAGCTCCGCCTCCCGGGTTCACGCCATTCTCCTGCCTTCGCCTCCCGAGTAGCTGGGACTACAGGCGCCTGCCACCGCGCCCGGCTAATTTTTTTGTATTTTTAGTAGAGACAGGGTTTCACTATGTTAGCCAGGATGGTCTCGATCTCCTGACCTCGTGATCCACCCATCTTGGCCTCCCAAAGTGCTGGGATTACAGGCGTGAGCCACCACGCCCGGTTCTTTATCATTGTTTTTAAAGAAATTTCCAACTTTATTGAGGTATAATTTTTCTTTTTTTCTTTTTTTTTGAGATAGAGTCTTGCTCTGTCTCACAGGCTCGAGTGTAGTGGCGCAATCTCCGCTCGCTGCAACCTCCACCTCCCAGGTTCAAGTGATTCTCCTGCCTCAGCCTCCCGAGTAGCTGGGAGTACAGGCACGTGCCACCACGCCCGGCTAATTTTTTGTATTTTTAGTAGAGATGGGGTTTCACCGTGTTAGCCAGGATGGTTTTGATCTCCTGACCTCAGGCAATCCACCCACCTTGGACTCCCAAGGTGTTGGGATTACAGGCATGAACCACTGCACCTGGTCCAACAGATGTCTATTTCACTTCATTGAAAAGATTTCTTTTTTTGGAGACAGAGTCTTGCTCTGTCACCCTGGCTGGGGTGCAGTGGTGCCATCTTGGCTCACTCCAACCTCCGCCTCCTGGGTTCAAGTGATTTTTGTGCCTCAGCCTCCAGAGTAGCAGGGATTTCAGGCAGGTGCCACCACAATGGACTGATTTTTGTATTTTTTTAGTAGAGATGGGGTTTTGCCATGTTGACCAGGCTTGTCTCGAACTCCTGACCTCAAGTGATCCACCCACATTGGCCTTCCCAAGTGCTGGGATTACAGGCATGAGCCACTGTGCCTGGCCCAGTGAAAAGATGTCAGTTAGTCGTAGAAAGTACTCTTATTTCCCTTTCCAGTCAACCCCAGCCTGCTTCCTTGGACACAGACAGGTGCCAGTCTATCACTGTAGATTAAATTTGAGTTTCTTAGAAGTTTCACATAAATGAAATCATATTAATATACAGTTGATCTGCATTATTCACAGAGTTTGTATTTTCAAGTTTGCAAACCTGCTAAAATTTACTTGTAACCCCAAAGTCAATGCTTTTGGTGCTTTTGCTATCATTTATAGACATGCACAGAGTGACAAAAATTTTGAGTTGTGTGTTCCCAGCTGACGTTAAACACGGCAACGTGCTGCTGCCTTCTTTTCAATTATCATACTGTAAATAAGTGTCCTTTTCTTGGTCTATTTAGTACCATGGTTTTTTGTGTTTATTTGCTTTTTTTTCTGAGACTGAGTCTTGCCCTGTCACCCAGGCTAGAGTGCAGTGGTGCTATCTCGGCTCACTGCAACCTCCGCCTCCCGGGTTCAAGTAATTTTCCTGCCTCAGCCTGGTGAATAGTTGGGATTACAGACATGCACCACCATGCCTGGCTAATTTTTGTATTTTTAGTAGAGATGAGGTTTCACCATGTTGTCCAGGCTGGTCTCGAGCTCCTGGCTTCAAGTGGATCTGCCCATCTCGGCTTCCCAAAGTGCTGGGATTACACGTGTGAGCCACTGCACCTGTCCTGATTTGCTTTTTGTTGGTGATTTTTAATGTTTATTTTCATTTTTATTTATTTTACCAGAAAATAAACACTAACTTTATTAATATAACAGCAACAGAAAGGGTTTCCAATTTCTCAGAAGGAAAATAACATGACAATAGCGCAAGTGTTAAGAGTAAATGGCTACATTTCTTGTTCTGATAGCTTCCCACCACACACCAAAGGTTCTTCGAGGATAGCTGCCACTAGAGCTGCTGCAAGAACATGTTTTTCACTGGGTGTAGCTTCACAGTCAACTCCTCAAGCAGAAGACTAAAATATTATTTCTTAGAAGATCTTGGTTGAGGGAGAACATATCAATATGGAGAACAGATCTTTGCTTCTCAAATTCAAGAAAAACCATTAACTAATCTTACCAATTTTTCTCCAATACAGTGTGCCAGAGTGCTCTGTGAAGAATCCTTTTCCATTCCTACCACGTGTCTGGGTGAAGGGAGAGGAGGGTTGGCAAGCTGCTAGTACACTAGCAGGCACTCCTGGTGATGCTCTGGGCTCTGCTCCCTTTCTGCCGGGAGTAGTAGGAATCTTTTCTAGCCACTGCAGCAGCTTGATGTTGTGGGGAGGAAGGGGCCACCCACCAGTCACCTCTTCTTGAAGCTGCATTTTTTGTGTTCATAGAAGAAGTCTGTCTTAGAGCTCCCCAAATTGACAATCTTTGGGCAGCCATCTCTATCCTTCTCCTGGATGGTGCACTGCTTACAGTAGTAGGCACCAGAGACCCCAGGGCCTCCACAGATCACACAGCACCCCTGGTAAGATACGTAGTTACACTCATCACATATGCACATCAGAGTGCAGGGACGCACAGAGGAGTCACAAATCACACGCTTGCTGTCACATTTTTCACACAATCTTCCGATGACAACACCAGCTGGCTTGCAGCAAAAGATCAAATTAGGATGATGTTTAGCCATAGTTCCCAATGAAGCCGGCCACTAGAAGCCTATTTTTTTATTTTTTTGAGACCGCTTACAATGTTAGCCACTGCACCTGGCCTTGTTGGTGATTTTGATGCTTAAAATGGCCCCCAAACGTCGTATTGAAGTGCTGCCTAGTGTTTTTAAACACAAGAAGGCTTTGATTACCTTACAAGGAATGTGTAGGGAAGTTTTGTTCAGGCATGAGTTATAATGCTGTCAACTATAATTCAGTGTTAATGAATCAGTTATTTATATTAAATAAGGTGTTTTTAAACAGAAACATACCTAAAAGGTTTTATATTGTATGTATGTAGATCTGGAAGGTTATATATTGATTGGTTAATGAAAATATGACTAGATCATCTTCTACTGGCTGAGAGTTTATTAAACAAAAAAAAAAGAAAATATGACCAGAGGCCTACAGGAACCTAACCATTTATTTTGTCTAGGTGCAGTGACTCAGTATTCAATAACTCAGTGTACACAATGACTTTATAAAACATAATTACCATCAGTAATGAGAACTGACTGTATAGTTTCTTATGTCAGAGCCCTAGCTAAGTGTTCTAGACTTTAATATCTGGGAGCCACAGACAGTGCTTTTGTTGATAAGTATTCATCCCTTAAATTCCCTCTCCCATTAAAAGTCATTTCCAGAGGTCACCTATTATGCATAGCTCAGTTTGTAATATTTCATTGTTTTACCATTAACTCCTTGGGCCATACTGACTTTCAGTTCTCTGAAGGCAGGAATTATTTTTGTCTTATTAGTAATAATATACTACATGGCCTTACTCTGTGGGTACTCAATATGTATTTGATCATGTAAGTACTTAAAATTTTTTTTTTTTTGAGACGGAGTCTAGCTCTTTCCCCCAGGCTGGACTGCAGTGGTGCTATCTCGGCTTACTGCAAGCTCTGCCTCCCGGGTTCACGCCATTCTCCTGCCTCAGCCTCTCGAGTAGCTGGGCCTACAGGCACCTGCCACCACGCCTGGCTAATTTTTTTTGTATTTTTAGTAGAGACGGGGTTTCACCATGTTAGCCAGGATGTTCTCAATCTCCTGACCTCGTGATCCACCTACCTTGGCCTCCCAAAGTGCTGGGATTACAGGCATGAGCCACCGTGCCCGGCCTGCAAATTTAAATTTAATGGTCCCTGACTAATTTGGAGACTTTATAGTTGCAATTCGGACAAAAAATTGCTTTGGTGGTGAGTATTCTGGTTGTGTGTGTGTGTGTGTGTGTGTGTGTGTGTTTTAGAGAGAGTCTTGCTGTGTTACTCATGCTGGTCTCGAATTCCTAGTCTCAACTGATCTGCTGCCTCAGCCTCCCATGTGTACCACCATGCCTAGCTAGTGAATATTCTGAAACTTATTTATAAAGACTTATGCTCAACTTGAAGATGTTGTATGGATCAGGGCCAAGCAGCATGCTAGGCAGGATACACATAGGCTATTTTGGTTTACTGTTTTTGGTACTTTACCTGGAGACAGTGCAGCAAAAATTAAAGTGAGTTCATTAGCATAGAAAATATAGTAAATATTAAAAAGCTTCTTCTCTATGTGGGAAGATGTATTATAAAATATGTGGCTATCTTTTTTATTTATTTATTTTTGAGACGGAGTCTTGTTCTGTTGCCCAGGCTGGAGTGCAGTGGTGCGATCTCGGCTCACTGGCTCACTGCAAACTCTGCCTCCCGGGTTCACGCCATTCTCCTGCTTTAGCCTCCTAAGTAGCTGGGACTACAGGCGCCCGCCACCACGCCCAGCTAATTTTTTTGTATTTTTTAGTAGAGATGGGGTTTCACCGTGTTAGCCAGGATGGTCTCAATCTCCTGACCTTGTGATCTGCCCACCTCGGCCTTCCAAAGTGCTGGGATTACAGGCGTGAGCCACCGCACCCGGCCAATATTTGGCTATCTTACATATTTTGCAGGTGTCTCTAAAGTAAGTGCTGACCTTGGTGCCAGGGAGCCCATATTAAGTTTGAGTAATTTCATGAAGCAGAGTGTACCAGGCAGGACCACTTAGACCCTTAAGCATATTAACTTGACTGTTTACAGTATTACTTTTCATTGGTAGAATTGGGACTATATAAAAAATTATTAATTGGCCAGGTGCAATGGCTCATGCCTGTAATTCCAGCACTTTGAGAGGCTGAGGCAGGAGGATCAGTTAAGCTTAGAAGTTCAAAACCAGCCTGGACAACCCAGCAAGGCCCGCTTGTCTACCAAAAAATAAACAGTTAGCTGGGCATGGTGGGACATGCCTAAAATTCCAGCAACTGGGGAGGCTGAGGTAGGAGGATCACTTGAGCGTAGGAGTTGGAGGCTGCAGTGAGCAGTGATCATACCACTGCACTCCTGCCTGGGTGAGAGTGAGACTCTGTCTTTAAAAAAAAAAAAAAAAAAGCTCAAGAGTTAAAGACCAGCCTGGGCAACGTAGTGAGACCCTGTCTCTATGTAAAAAAAAAATAGAATTATTAACTATAACAGAGACTGGAGTAATGAGAAATTGGCTAGTCAGAAGTAGAGAGAGGCTAGGTGCGATAGCTCATGCCTGTAATCCCAGCACTTTGGGAGGTTGAGATGGAAGGATCGCTTGAGTCCAGGAGTTTGAGACCAGCCTGGGCAACATGGTGAAACCTTGTCTCTACAAAAAATAAAAAAACTAGCTGGGTGTGACAGCATGTGCCTATAGTCACAGCTACTAGGGAGGCTGAGATGGGAGGATTGCTTGAGACCAGGAGATGTAGGCTGCAGTGAATCATGATCGTGCCACTGCACTTTAGCCTGGGTAACAGAGTAAGACCCTGTCTCAAAAAAGAGAACGCTCTAGAATATAAGAAGACAATATATGTATATGTGTATATATAGCTTTCTATATATACATATTTTATATATTATATAGTCTTCGTATATATTATATATAAAATAAGTTAAAAAGGAAGACTATAATATATATATTACACACACATATATATATATATATTTTTTTTTTAAGGGAAAGGGTCTTGTTTTGTCACCTAGGCTGGAGTGCAGTGGTGCAATTATAGCTCACTGCCACCTTGAACCCACCTTGGGCTCAAGGGATCTTCCCACCTCAGCTTCCCAAGTAGCTGGGACTACAGGTGTGCACTGTTGCACCCAGCTAATTAAAAAAATTTTCTGTAGAGCTCTTGCCATGTTGCCCAGGTTGGTCTCAAACTCTTGGGCTCAAGCGATCCTCCCTCTTTGGCCTCGCAAAGTGTTGGGATTACAGGTGTGTGAGCCACTGCGCCTGGCCACTCTTGAGTAGGTTTCTTTCACACAGTGTAATGTTTTAATTTATATATGCTGTTGTCTGTATCAGTAGTTTATTTTTATTGCTATATAGTATTTCATTGCATTAACACTACAGTTTGTTTATTCTCCTGTTGATAGATGTTTGGGCTGTTTCCAGTGTTTGCCTTATGAGTAAAGCTTTTATGAACTTTTTTGCACAGGTATTTTGTGTGGACATACACATTGATTTCTCTTGAAGAGAATAGAATTGCTGGGTCATAGGATAGATGTATGTTTAACTTTATAGGAAACTGTAACACCTTTTCCAAAATGGTTGTACCATTTTTACACTCTCACCAGTAATGTATGAGAGTTGTGGTTGTTCCACATTTAGCAACATTTAGTGTGTTGTAGTGTGTTTTTAATTTTAGCCATTTGGGTGAAAGTATAGTGGTAACTCATTGTGGTTTTAATTTTCATTTACCTGAATGCTAATGATATTGAGCACCTTTTCCTGTACTTAATGGTCTTTGTGTATCTTCGTTTGTGAAGTATTTATTCAAATCTGTTGCCCATTTTTTTTTAAATTGTCTTTTTTATTTTTTAAAGAAATGTATCTTTTAGAGATAGGGCCTCCCTATGTTGCCCAAGCTGGACTTGAACTTCTGGGCTCAAAGGATCCTTCTGCCTCATCCTCTCAAGTAGCTGGTACTATAGGTAGGTGTTGACCACTGTGCCTGGCAGGTTTTTTTTTTTTTTTTTTTTTTTGGTTACTGAGTTTTAGGAAGTTTTTTTGTATTCTGGATACTATATTTTTTGTTTTTTGTTTTGTTTTTTTAGAGACAAGGTCTTGCTCTGTCGCCCAGGCTGGAGTGTAGTAGCATGATCATAACTTAGTGTACCCTCTAACTTCTGGGCTTAAACGGCCTCCTGCCTCAGCCTCCCTAGTAGCTAGGACTACATGTGCATACCACCATGCCCAGCTTATTTTCTTTTTAAAAATTTTTTGTAGCAATGGAGGTCTCAGCATATTTGCCCAGGCTGATCCTGAACTCCTGACCTCAAGCAGTCCTCTTGCCTGGGCCTAACAAGATGCTAGGAATACAGGCGTGATTGAGACTCCATCTCATAAATAAATAAATAATCGAGGTTTTCAATTTTGATGAAGTCCGATTTATCAATAATTTCTGTTATGGTTATTGCTTTCTGTGTCCTGTCTGAGTGTCTGAGGATACCTTGCCTACCTCTTAAGTGTTGGACATTTCTAGCAAGGCTTGAAGTCAGGTAGTGTAAATCATATAACTTTATTTTTTTTGAGACAGGGTCTGGTTCTGTCACCCAGGCTGGAGTGCAGTGGCATGATCTCTGCTCACTACACCCTCCACTTCTGGGCTCAAGCCATTCTCCCACTTCAGCCTCCCGAGTAGCTAAGACTACAGGTGAGCTCTGCGCACCTTGGCTTCCCAAAGTGCTGGGATTATAGGTGTGAGCCACCATGCCCAGCCTAACTTTATTTTTTGTGTTTTCACCTAGAAGCTTTCTAGTTTTAGCTTTTACATTTTGGTCTCTGAGTCATCGTAAAGTTAATTTTTGTTATTGTGTGAGATTGGGGCTGGTGTTTATTTTTCCCCCACATAGGTAACTGATTGTTCCATTACTAGCAACATTTGTTGAAAAGACTTGTGTATTATCTATTGCTCTGTAACAAATTATTCCAAAACTTAGCAGTTTAAAACAGCAAACAGTTATTACCTCAGTTTCTGAGGGCTAGGAATTCAGAAGTGGCCCAGGCTAGAGTGCAGTGGTGATCATGGCTTACTGCAGCCCTGGCCTCCTGGGCTTGAGTGATCCTCCCAACTCAGCCTCCCAAGCTGGAACTACAGGTGTGCACCACCATGTGGGGCTAGTTTTTTCTATGTTTTTGTAGAGATGGGGTCTCACTTCGTTGCCCAGGCTGGTTTTGAACTCGGGCTCAAGTGATCTTTCCCTGTTGGCCTCCCAAAGCGTTGGGATTATAGGCCTGAGCCACCATGCTTGGCTTAGAGGATCTGTTTTCAAGATGACTTATTCATAAAGCTCTTGGCAGGAAGCCTCAGTTTCATGTCGTTTATCTCCCCAGGGCTTTTTGTTTGTTTTTAAATTTTCCCTACTTTAAAGCTAACAAGTTATACACAGGGCTCTTTGAGTTTCCTCATGGCGTGCAGTTATCTCCTCCAGAAATGATCTAAGACAAAGTAAGGAAGAAACCATGATGCCTCTTATGACCTAGTCATACACTATCACTTCTGCCATATTCTTTTTGTTAGAATGAGTCACTAAGTCTAGCCTATACTCAAAGAGAGAGGAGGATTTCACTTTTTAGAGGGAAGAATGTAAAAAAATTTGACATAGTTTAAAACTACCAAAATTTTCTCTACCCATTGGTTTGCTTTGGTACTTTTGTCGAAAAACAATTGACTGTTATATCCTGATTTGTCGCTGGCAAAAAACCCAAAAACAATTGACTCTGTAGATATGGGCCTGTTTCTGAAATCTGTGTTCTGTTCCATTGATCTATTTGTTTATCCATATGCCAGTACCCCACTACTGTAGCTTTATAGCAAGTCTTGACATCAGACAGTATAAATAATCCAACTTTATTGTTTATCAAGATTTATTTGAATATTATAATTTCTTTTTGTTACCATATAAATTTTAGAATTAGCTTGTCAATTTCTGTAAAAAAGTCTCCTGGCATTATGGTTGAGATTCCATTGAATTTATAGATTCATTTGGGGAGAATTGATATATTAACTATATTGAGTCTTCTAATCCATGTGCTGTGTGAGGCATATTTCTTGATTTATGCCTTCTTTACTATCTTGCTACATTATTTGATTGTTTTTAATGTAGAATTCTTTCACGTTTTGTTAAATTTGACCCAAGACATTTGATTTTTTTGATGCTATTGTAAATGAAATTTTTAAATTGTAGTAAATATACATGAGAAAATGTAGAATTTTAACTATTTTGAAGGGTATGATGCAGTGGCATTAATAATACATTCACAATGCTGTTTTGAGAACTTCTTTCATCATCCCAAATAGGAATTCTACCCATTATATAGTAACACCCCATTCTCACCTCCCCCAGGCCCTTGTACGTTCTTAATAATCTTCTTTTTGTCTCAATGAATTTGCCTATTTTATTTTATTTTATTTTTGAGACTCAGTCTCACTCTGTCACCGAGGCTGGAGTGCAGTGGCCCGGTCTTGGCTCACTGCAGCCTCTGCCTCCCGGGTTTAAGCGATTCTCCTGCCTCAGCCTCTCAAGTAGCTGGGATTACAGGTGCCTGCCACCACGCCCAGCTAATTTTTGTATTTTTAGTAAAGATGGAGTTTCACCATGTTGGCCAGGTTGATTTCAAACTCCTGACCTCAAGTGATCCGCCTGCCTTAGCCTCCCAAAGTGCTGGAATTACAGGCTTAAGCAACCGTGCCAAGCCCTGTTTTATTTTATGTAAGTGAAATTATAATTATACAATTTTTTCCCTTTTGTGCCTGGCTTATTTTACTTAGCAAAATGTTTTCAAGATTCATCCATGTTGTGACATGCATCAGAATTTCATTCCTTTTTAAGGCTGAATAATATTTCACTGTATGTATATACCGCATATCTTTATCCATTTATCTGTTGATGGACATGGGTCATAGACACCATTTGGTTATTGTGAATAATGCTGTGAACATTGGTGTATAAATATCTGTTTTGGATTCCTCCTTTCAGTTCTTTTGGGTATAGACCTAAAAGTGGAATTGTTGAATCATATGGTAATTCTATGTTTAACTTTTTGAGGAATTGCCATACTGTCTTCTTTACATTCTCACCAGCAGTGCACAAGTGTTACAATTTCTTCATATCCTTGCCAACACTTATTTTCTATTTTTTTGTGGTTTTTTTTTTTTTTATAACCTGGGTGTGAAGTAGTTTCTCATTGTGGCTTTGATTTGCATTTCCCTAATGACTAATGAAGTTGAGCATCTTTTTGCATATTTTTTGGCCATTTGTAAATCTTCAGAGAAATGTCTAAGGCCTTTGCCCATTTATGAATTGGGTTATTTTTGTTGTTGTTGAGTTATGCAAGTACTTTATATGTTCCATATATTAATCCTTTATCAGATGTATGATCTGCAAATATTTTCTGCCATTCTGTGGGTGATGTTTTCACTCTTTTTAAATTAATTCATCGGTTTTTTAGAATAGAGATGGGATCTCACTGTATTGCTCAGGGTGGTCTCAAACTCTTGGGCTTAAGTCATCCACCTGCATCAGCCTCCGAAAGTGTTGAGATTACAGGTATGAGCCACTGTACCCAGACTAATTTTATTTTTTTAAGTTGTTATTATTATTATTATTATTTTTTGAGATGGAGTCTCACTCTGTCACCCAGCCTGGAGTGCAGTGGCGTGATCTCTGCTCACCACAATTTCCGCCTCCCGGTTCAAGCGATTCTCCTGTTTTAGCCCACTGAGTACCCGGGATTACAGGCACATGCCACCACATCTGGCTACTTTTTTGTATTTTTAGTAGAGATGGGGTTTCACCATGTTAGCCAGGCTTGTCTTGAACCCCTGACCTCAGGTGATCTGCCCACCTTGGCCTCCCAAAGTGTTGGGATTACAGGTGTGAGCCACTGCGCCTGGCCAATTATTATTATTTTTTAAGAGATAGGGTCTCATCCTGTCACCCAGGCTGGAATGGGTGGTATGAATGTAGCTCACTGCAGCCTCAAACTCCTGGGCTCAAGTGACTGCCTGCCTGCCAAGTAGCCGAGACTACTGGTATGAGCCAGTGCAACTCAGCTGATTTTTTAAAAATAAAAAAAATTTTTTTGTGGAGATGGGATCTTGTTATGTTGCCCAGGCTGGTCTCAAACTGAGCTTAAGCAGTCCTGCCATGGCTTCCCAAAACTGTAGGATTTCAGGCCCTTGGATTTCTTTCTTTTTTTTTTTGAGACGGAGTCTTGCTCTTGTCACCCAGGCTGGAGTGCAATGGCACGCTTGCTGCAACCTCTGCCTCCAGGGTTCAAGTGATTCTCCTGCCTTAGCCTCCCGAGTAGCTGGGATTACAGATGCCCACCACCATGCTTACTAATTTTTATATTTTTGGTAGAGACGGGGTTTTGCCATGTTGGCCAGTCTGGTCTCGAACTCCTGACCTAGTGATCTGCTAACCTCAGCCTCCCAAAGTGCTGGGACTACAGGTGTGAGCCACTGTGCCTGGCCGATTTCTTTCTTTTTTTTTTTAAGATGAGGTCTCGTCGATCTTGGCTCACTGCAACCTCTGCGTCCCGGGTTCAAGCGATTCTCCTGCCTCAGCCTCCTGAGTAGCTGGGATTACAGGTGCCCACCACCACACCCAACTGATGTTTTTATTTTTATTTATTTTTATTTTTTTTCCTGCTTTTTCCTCTGTTCTGAATATCTTTTTTTATTTTTATTAAGTATTTATTGATCGTTCTTGGGTGTTTCTCAGAGAGGGGTATGTGGCAGGGTCATAGGATAATAGTGGAGAGAAGGTCAGGAGATAAACACATGAACAGAGGTCTCTGGTTTTCCTAGGCAGAGGTCCCTGCGGCCTTCTGCAGTGTTTGTGTCCCTGGGTACTTGAGATTAGGGAGTGGTGATGACTCTTAAAGAGCATGCTGCCTTCAAGCATCTGTTTAACAAATACATCTTGCACCACCCTTAATCCATTTAACCCTGAGTTGACACAGCACATGTTTCAGAGAGCAGGGGGCTGCGGAAAAGGCCATAGATCAACAGCATCCCAAGGCAGAAGAATTTCTCCTAGTCAGAACAAAATGGAGTCTCCTATGCCCACCTCTTTCTACACAGACACAGCAACAATCTGATCTCTCCTTCCTTTCCCCACACTTCCCCCCCTTCTTTTCAACAAAACCGACATCGTCCTCATGGCCCGCTCCCAATGGTCGCTGTCTCTTCGGAGCGGCCGGGCAGAGGCGCTCCTCACATCCCAGACGATGGGTGGCCGGGTAGAGGCGCTCCTCACCTCCCAGACGGGGCGGCCAGGCAGAGGCGCTCCTCACTTCCCAGACGGGGCGGCCAGGCAGAGGCGCTCCTCACCTCCCAGATGGGGCGGCCGGGCAGAGGCGCTCCTCACTTCCTCCCAGATGGGGTGGCAGCCAGGCAGAGGCGCTCCTCACCTCCCAGACGGGGCGGCCGGGCAGAGGCGCTCCTCACTTCCCAGACGGGGCGGCCGGGCAGAGGCGCTCCTCACTTCCCAGACGGGGTGGCCGGGCAGAGGCGCTCCTCACTTCCTCCCAGACGGGGTGGCGGCCGGGCAGATGTGCTCCTCACCTCCCAGACGGGGCGGCCTGGCAGAGGCGCTCCTCACCTCCCAGACGGGGCGGCCGGGCAGAGGTGCTCCTCACTTCCCAGAGGGGGTGGCGGCCGGGCAGAGGCGCTCCTCACCTCCCAGACGGGGCGGCCGGGCAGAGGTGCTCCTCATCTCCCAGACGGGGCGACCGGGCAGAGGTGCTCCTCACTTCCTCCCAGACGAGGTGGCGGCCAGGCAGAGGCACTCCTCACCTCCCAGACGGGGCGGCCGGGCAGAGGGGCTCCTCACATCCCAGACGATGGGCGGCCAGGCAGAGACGCTCCTCACTTCCTAGACAGGGTGGCGGCGGGGCAGATTGCTGTAATCTTAGCGCTTTAGGAGGCCAAGGCAGGTGGCTGGGAGGTGGAGGTTGTAGTGAGCCGAGATCACGCCACTGCACTGCAGCCTGAGCAACATTGAGCATTGAGTGAGCGGGACTCCGTCTGCAATCCCAGCACCTCGGGAGGCCAAGGCGGGCAGATCACTCCAGGCCAGGAGCTGGAGACCAGCCGGGTCAACACGGCGAAACCCCGTCTCCACCAAAAATACAAAAACCAGTCAGGCGTGGCGGCGCGCGCCTGCAATCCCAGGCACTCGGCAGGCCGAGGCGGGAGAATCACAGAAGCCCGAGGCAGGGAGGTTGCAGCGAGCGGAGATCACAGCAGTACAGTCCAGCTTTGGCAACAGAGGAAGACCGAAAAAAGAAGGAGAGGGAGACCGAAGAGACGAGAGCAGGAGCGGGAGGGGGAGGGGAAGGGGGAGGGGCTGATTTTTTTTTTTTTAGTAGAGACAGAGTTTCACCAGGTTGGCCAGACTGGTCTCGAACTGACCTCAAGTGATCCACCTGCCTTGGCCTCCCAAAGTGCTGGGATTACAGTTGTGAGCCACAGCGCCTGGCCTTTCTTTTTTTTTTAGACAGGGTTTTGCTCTTGTCACCCAGGCTGGAGTGCAGTGGCGCGATCTTGGCTCACTGCAGACTTGATCTCTTGGGCTCAAGTGATCCTCCCACCCCAGCCAGACTCCCGAGATGCTGGGACTACAGGCATCTGCCACCACACCCAGCTAATTTTTGTTTTTTTTTCTTTTTCTTTTTTTTTTTTTTTTTGAGACGGAGTCTTGCTCTGAAGCCCAGGCTGGAGTGCAGTGGTGCAATCTCGGCTCACGGCAAGCTCCACCTCCCAGATTGACACCATTCTCCTACCTCAGCCTCCCAAGTAGCTGGGACTACAGGCGCCCGCCACCACGCCTGGCTAATTTTTTGTATTTTTAGTAGAGACGGGGTTTCACTCTGTTAGCCAGGATGGTCTCGATCTCCTGACCTCGTGATCCGCCCGCCTCGGACTCCCAAATTGTTGGGATTACAGGCGTGAGCCACCGCACCTGGCTTTGTGTTTTTTTTTAGGTATGGGGTTTCGCTGTGTTGCCCAGTCTGGTCTTGAACTCCTGGTCTTGAGTGACCCACCTGCCCCAGCCTCCCAAAGTGCTGGGATTACAGGTGTAAGCCACAGTGCCTGGGCAGTGTAGATTTTTACATAGTTTATGTATCAGCTGACTATTAAGTGGTATATGAAAAAGAGATAAATGATAAACCAAAGGTACAGTGACAGTGGCCCCTTTTTTTTTTTTTTTTTTTTTTTTTTAAGACGAGTCTCACTCTGTTGCCAGGCTGGAGTGCAGTGGCGATCTCGGCTCACTGCAACCTCTGATTCCCATGTTCAAGTGATTCTCCTGCCTCAGCCTCCCAAGTAGCTGGGATTACAGGCACGTGCCACCACGCTCAGCTAATTTTTTTTTTTTTTTTTTTTTTTTTTAAGTGGAGACGGGGTTTCACCATGTTGGCCAGGATGGTCTCCATCTCCTGACCTCATGATCTGCCTGCCGCGGCCTCCCAAAGTGCTGGGATTACAGGCATGAGCCACCACGCCCTACCTACAGTGGTTTTTATGTTTACTTATATAGTTATACCCTTACCAGTGTTCTATATTTTTTCTTTTTCTTTTTAGCTACTGTCTAGTGTCCTTTCATTTTAGCCTGAAGGACTCCCTTTAGCATTTCTCGTAGATCTGGTCTAGTAGTTAGCAACGCCCTTAGTCTTTATCTGGAAATGTCTTAATTTCTCTTTCATTCTTGAATAGTATTTTCAGATGTAGAATTCTTGGTTGACAGTATTTTCCTTTAGGACTTATATATGTTATCCTACTGCCTTTTGGAGGCTTCTGAGGAGAAATCTGCTGTTAATCTCGTTTAGGAACTTTTGTACTTGAGGCATCAGTTTTCGCTTGCTGCTTTAAATATTCATTCTTGTCTTTTGGTTTCAATAGTTTCAAAACACGTTTTTGTTTTATAATGTGTCTCATATGGGTCTCTTTGAGTTTATCCTATTTGGGTTCATGGGATTCTTTTTTTTTTTTTTCAAGACAGAGTTTCACTCTGTCACCCAGGCTATAGTGTAGTGGTGCAATCTCGGCCCACTGCAACCTCCGCCTCCCAGGCTCAAGTGATTCTCATGCCTCAGCCTTCCTAGTGGCTGGGATTACAGGTGTGCACTACCACACCAGGCTAATTTTTGTATTTGTAGTAGACATGGGATTGTGCCATGTTGGCCAGGCTGGTCTCGAACTCCCGACCTCAAGTGATCTGCTTGCCTTGGCTTCCCAAAGTGCTGAGATTACAGGCATGAGCCACCACACCTGGACTTCATTGGGATTCTTGAATGTATATAGTTGACTCTTGTACAGTGTGGGGGTTGGGGTGTCAACTCCCCACACAGTCAAAAAATCTGCATATAACTTTTGACTCCCTCAGAGCTTAATTACTAGTAGCCTACTGTTGACTGGAAGCCTCACTGATAGCATACACAATCAATATATAATTTGTTTGTTGTATATATTTTTAAATTTTTCTCCTTTTAGAGACAGGGTCTTGCTTCGTTGCCCAGGCTGGAGTGCAGTGGTAACAATCATAACTCACTGCAGCATTAACTCCTGAAATTAAGCAATCCTCCCACCTCAGCCTCCTGAGTAGCTGAGACTATAGGTGTGCATCACCACGCCTGGCTATTTTTTTTTCTTTTGTAGAAATGGGGTCTCACTATGTTGCCCGGGCTGGTCTCAAACTCCTGGGCTCAAGTGATCCTCTCATGTTCACCTCCCAAAGTGTTGCGATTACAGGCATGAGCCACCGCACCCAGTAGCTATAGGGTTTTCATAAATACCCTTTATTAAGTGTTTCCTTCTATCTTCAGTTTGCTGAGAGGTTTTTTTGGAAACAGTCTTGCTCTGTTGCCCACACTGGAGTGCAGTGGCGCGATCTTGACTCACTGCAACCTTTGCTTCCCGGGTTCCAGCAATTCTCCTGCCTCAGCCTCCCGAGTAGCTGGGATTACAGGTGCCCACCACCATGCGCAGCTAATTTATTTTTATTTATTTTTAGTAGAGACGGGGTTTCACCATGTTGGCCAGGCTGGTTTCGAACTCCTGACCCCAAGTGATCCTCCTGCCTCAGCCTCCCAAAGTGTTAGGATTACAGGCGTGAGCCACCACACCCAGCCTGTTGAGAGTTTTTAATTATGAATGGGTACTGAATTCTGTCGGGTTTTTTTCCTGTATTTATTGAGATGATTATATCTTATGGCTTTTCTCCTTATTTCTGTTAATATGATGAGTAGTAATACTGATTGATTATTTAGATGTTTAATCAACCTTGCATTTCCCACTTTGTCATGAGGGATTCTTTCTATATATCATTGGAATTGTTTTGCTAAAAATTTTTGAAGATTTTTGTATCTGTATTCATGAAGGACATTGTTCTATAATCTCTTTTCTTATTTATTTTGGTAAGGTTCTTTTTTAGGTTTTGTTATTAGAAATAATTGACCTTGGCCAGGCGTGGTGGCTCACGCCTGTAATCCCAGCACTTTGGGAGGCCGAGGCGGGTGGATCACGAGGTCAGGAGATCGAGACCATCCTGGCTAACACGGCGAAACCCTGTCTCTACTAAAAATACAAAAAAAAATTAGCCGGGTGTATGGCGGGCACCTGTAGTCCCAGCTGCTGGGGAGGCTGAGGCAGGAGAATGGCGTGAACCCGGGAGGCGGAGCTTGCAGTGAGCCGAGATTGTGCCACTACACTCCAGCCTGGGTGACAGAGCGAGACTCTGTCTCAAAAAAAAAAAAAAGAAAAAAAGAGAAATAATTGACCTTGGCCAGGCGTGGTGGCTCACGCCTATAATCCCAGCACTTTGAGAGGCTGAGGCAGGTGGATCACTTGAGGTCAGGAGTTTGAGACCAGCCTGGCCAAAGTGGTGAAACACCGTCTCTACTAAAAATACACAAATTAGCTGGGCGTGGTTGCGCACTCCTATAATCCCAGCTACTCAGGAGGCTGAGGCAGGAGAATCACTTGAACCTGGGAGACAGAGGTTGCCATGAGCTGAGATTGTGCCATGCACTCCAGCCTGGGTCACAGAGTAAGATTATGTCTGGAAAAAAAAAGCAATAATTGACCTTGTAAAACAAGTTGGGAACTACTCTCTTTCTCTCTCTTTCTGTTTTCTGAAAAAAATTTATGTAAGATTGATATTTCTTTCTTAAAAGTTTGATAGAATTCACTAGTGAAACCTAGTCTGGAGTTTTCTTCGTGGATTTTTGATAGCAATCTCAGTTTTCTTAATAGATACAGGAGTATTCAGATTGTTGTTGTTATTATTATTATTATTATTATTATTATTTTGAGACAGAGTCTCACTCTGTTGCCCAGGTTTGAGTGCAGTGGCGTGATCTTGGCTCACTGGAACCTCCGCCTCCCGGGTTCAAGTGATTCTTATGCCTCAACCTCCCAAGTAGGGCAAGTAGCTGTGATTACAGGCGCCTGCCACCTTGCTGGCTGATTTTTGTATTTTTGGTAGAGACGGGGTTTCACCATGTTGGTCAGGTTGGTCTCAGTCTCCTGATCTCATGGTCTGCCTGCCTCAGCCTCCCAAAGTGCTGGGATTACAGGTGTGAGCCACCATACCCGGCCTGTTCTTTCTTAAAGATGCTCGTGGCTCTTGCCTGTAATTCCAGCACTTTGGGAGGCTGAGGCGGGTGAATCACTTGAGTACAGGAGTTTGAGACCAGTCTGGGCCACATGATGAAATCCTGTCTTTACAAAAAATACAAAAATTAGCTGGGCATGGTGGTGCATGCCTGTAGTTTTAGTTACTCTCAGGGCTTAGCTGGGAGGATCGTTTGAGCCCAGGAAGCAGAGGTTACAGTGAGCCAAGATCATGCCAGGCCACTCCAGCGTGGGCAACAGTGAGACCCCATCTCACCAGAAAAATAAATAAAAGAGAGAGAGACAGGGTTTCACTCTGTCGCCTAGGCTGGAGTGCAATGGTGCAATCATGGCTTACTGTAACCTCAAACTCCTGGTCTTAAGTAATCTCGGTGCCTCAGCCTCCAAACTGGGACTGCATGTACCACCATGCCTGCCTAATTTTCATTTTTTCTGTAGAGACAGGGTCTTTCTCTGTTGACCAGGCTGCTCTTGAACTCCTGGCCTCAAGTCATCCTCCTGCCTTGGTCTCCTGAAATGGTGGGTTTACAGGTGCAAGCCACCACACCTGGCCATTTTTCTAACTTGTTAATGAGAACCTTAGGTTATTAATTTTTTTTTTTTTTTTTTTTTTGAGATGGAGTCTTGTGCTGTTGCCCAGGCTGGAGTGCGGTGGCACGATCTGGGCTCACTGCAAGCTCCGCCTTCCGGGTTCACGCCATTCTCCTGCCTCAGCCTCTCGAGTAGCTGGGACTACAGGCACCTGCCATTGCGCCTGGCTAATTTTTTGTGTTTTTAGTAGAGACGGGATTTCACCGTGGTCTCGATCTCCTGACCTTGTGATCCGCCTGCCTCGGCCTCCCAAAGTGCTGGGATTACAGGAGTGAGCCACCACACCCGGCCAGGTCATTAATTTTATAGGTTTTTTCTTTTGGAGATGGAGTTTCACTCTGTTACCAGGCTGGAGTGCAGTGGCACGATCTCCGCTCACTGCACCCTCCACTTCCCGGGTTCAAGTGATTCTCCTGCCTTAGCCACCCGAGTAGCTGGGACTACAGGCACCCACCACCACGCCCAGCTAATTGTTTGTATTTTTAGTAGAGACGGGGTTTCGCCATGTTGGCCAGGATGGTCTCGATCTCTTGACCTCGTGATCCATTCGCCTCAGCCTCCCAAAGTGCTGGGATTACAGGTGTGAGCCACCACATCCGGCCAATTTTACAGGTTTTTTGCAATACTTTTTAGGCTTTAAAACGTTAGCATTGCTTTAGCTGCATCAGTATAGCATATATTTGAAGTGTTTTTTCATATATTACGTCACTCTGAGAAGCAGATAAGTAATCTCAAATCTGTTGACAGGGAAAATAGGTGAATTGGCATATTGAAGGGTACATAATTTGTTAATTGTGGCATTGATTTTTTCACATGGTTTCTGACTCCCAGAATCCTGAGAGCTCTGCATGTTAAGGCTGTTTAATTCCTGATGTCACATGAGAGTCAGGAAAGGAAGTTGAGGGAGTGGAGAAATTTGGAGAAGTTTGGAAACTGCTCTTAAGGAATGATGTATCTTTGGAACCACTTCTCTGCTTTTTGCTTTTCACTTTTTTTTTTTTTTTTTTTTGAGACGAAGTCTCACTCTGTTGCCCAGGCTGGAGTGCCGTGGCACTATCTTGGCTTACTGCAACCACTGCCTCCCGGGTTCAAGTGATTCTCCTGCCTCAGCCTCACGAGTAGCTGGGATTACAGGTGCCTGCCACCATGCCCGACTAATTTTTGTATTTTTAGTAAAGACGGGGTTTCACCCTGTTGGCCAGACTGGTCTTGAACTCCTGACCTCAAGTGATCTGCCCGCCTCGGCCTCCCAAAGTGTTGGAATTACAGGCTTGAGGCACTGCGTCCAGCCTCCACCTGTCCGCTTTTCTAAGTTGGAAAGTTGTTGATGGGTTTGTGTAGGTGAAGGTTAGTCCCCATTTCTCTGGAACTATGGGTTGTCTATGAGGTGGACAGAAGTGCTTTTCTAATATTTAAAGTATTTAACAGTAATAATTAGGCTGGGCATGGTGGCTCAGGCCTATAATTGCAGCACTTTGGGAGGCCAAGGCAGGAGAATCACTTGAAGCTGGGAGATGGAGACCAGCGTGGGCAATAAAGTGAGACCTCATCTCTGCAAAAAAAGAAAGGGAAAATAGCTGTGTGTGGTAGCACATGCCTGTAGTCCCAGCCACTCAGGAGGCTGAGGTGGGAAGGAGCCCAAGAATTCAAGTTGTAGTAACCCGTGATCATGCCACTGCATTCCATCCTGGGTGATAGAGTGAGACCCTGTCTCAAAAGAAAGAAAGAAAAAACAATAATTCTGGTATTTCACTAGAGGGTTGGAAGACAGCTGGAATCTAATCTGCTTGAAGCAGTCAAACCTGATGGCATTTTGTGAGGCATTATGCTGGTTGTTCACCTCTTCTGTTATAGATTTTCTTCACGTATTTACTTCACATAGTCTACTAATTTCCATGTTGCTGATCTGCTTCTGGGTAACCTTTAATAAAATCGTGTTTTTTTTTGTTTTTTTTTGTTTTTTTTTTGACCACCTAGTCTAAGACTCTAATAAAATCTTTATCTACATGATGGATGTTCAAATAGATGGTCATTATGTTGCCCCCAGGATGTGTGGTGTCTGAAAGAGGGAGTTTCTGTAGAGTTTGTGCCCTGAAATCTCCTTACACTGTTTTCTAAATGTCTAACTATATAAGAAATATGCTGTGTGGCCCTTGAGATGGAGGTCCAGTAGGAACACAGGATGCCAGGAACTTGGTCCTTGGAGGAGAGAACCAGAGCTGGTCCGTGGTCATATGTGGGAGTAACAGAACATTATCTCAAAAGAATAAAACTCATTGGAGCTGTATTTTGTGGTGGACGTTTTGCCTTAGTCTCTAACTGCAGCTGAATACATCTCAGTGTCTGTGTCTGAAGAATTTGATCTTGGACTATATTTTCAGATAATCTTCAGAGTAGTATAAGCATCAAGGCATTTAAATGATTTCACCCCCAAAGGAAGAGTCCTCCAGATTTTAGCCATATCTGATTTTTAGTGCCTCTCAGAATTCAGTGATTTAAAACCGCTTTGGAGTCCTAACAGTTTTGTGGTGTCATTGAGATACCATAGAAAGATAGAATGTATTTCTTTTTTTTGTAATTGTTTATTTATCAAGAGAAACTATTTGCTAGCCCACATATTCATGTTTCATAGTTCATGAACACAGGTTAGTGACAAAACTAATAGGTAATTCAACCCAAAGAAACTGTTGTTTTTTTTTTTGAGACGGAGTCTCGCTCTGTCATCCAGGCTGGATCTTGGCTCACTGTAACCTCTGCCTCCCGGGTTCAAGCGGTTCTCCTGCCTCAGCCTCCCGGAGTAGCTGGGATTACAGGCATGCGCCACCACACCTGCTATATTTGTATTTTTAGTAGAGAGGAGGTTTCACCATGTTGGTCAGACTGAATCTCGAACTCCTGACCTCAGGTGATCTGCCTGCCTCACATCCCAAAGTGTTGGGATTACAGGCATGAGCCATTACGCCTGGCCAGAGAAACTCCTTATATTCCAAAATTACTTTGCACTCTGAAAGATACCAGCTTTTCTCATCTAAAATTCTTTCATGAAGTCATAATTTCTGTAGAAATCTGGGTATGCCTTCTTTCTTGGTTCAGCCACAGCAAATTTACAGAGAACTACAGCTCCCAGGGATATAACGAATGCTCCAACAATATGAAACTGCAGACGTGCTGTGGTAGTTACTGTCCTTGATAGGTATGTCAGCCTCATTACCAGTGTTCTTCCTGGCTGATGGGGAAATGGATGGCCAGCAGCTATTTCATAGTTGTATAATTCCTTACTCTGGAGAGTTTTCTTGTTTTAAGCTAGTAACCTTTTTTTTTTTTTTTTTTTTGAGATGGAGTCTTGTTCTGTCATCCCAGGCTGGAGTGTAGTGGCGCGATCTCAGCTCACTGCAACCTCCGCCTCCCAGGCTCAAGCGATTCTCCTGCTTCAGCCTCTCGAGTAGCTGGGACTGACTACAGGCGCCCGCCACCACGCCTGGCTAATTTTTTTGTACTTTTAGTAGAGACAGGGTTTCACTGTATTAGCCAGGATGGTCTTGATCTCCTGACCTCATGATTCACCTGCCTCGGCCTCCCAAAGTGCTGGGATTACAGGTGTAAGCCACTGCGCCTGGCCACTAGTAACCATTTTTGATAGGGGGTCCTAAATAAAGCCCCCAGATAATCTAAAAAGGTCAATGCTGTGACCAGAGCTTTGGCTTCACCTTTCCTAGATGTAGGAAATTTTATTTCCATGTTTTCCCTTTTTTAATAATAGGACACATGTGAATATTGCTAATATAAGGTAGTAGATTTTTGTACCTAAGATGAACTCCATGTATAAAACCAGTGTTATAGATAATTGAAATTAGCATGAGTGACAAGAGCTTTTATTTGTGTTCTGAAATGGAGAGAGAGCAGGTTTTTTTTATTTTTTATTTTTATTTTTGAGACAGGAACTCACTTTGTTACCCAGGCTGGAGTGTAGTGGTGCAATCTTGGCTCACTGCAACCTCCGCCTTCCAGGCTCAAGCAATCCTCCTGTCTCAGCCCCCCAAGTAGCTGGGACTATAGGCATGAGCCACCAAGCCTGGCTAATTTTATTTATTTATTTTTTGTAGAGACAGTATTTTGCCATGTTGCCCAGGCTGGTCTCAAACTCCTGAGCTCAGGCGATCCACACATCTCAGCCTCCCAAAGTGCTAAGATTACAGGTGTGAGCCATTCTGCCTAGCAGAGATAGCAGAGGTTTTTTCAAAAGATAACATGGTGAGGAATAATTCCCCAGTAGGGAGGTGTGTACACCCGTCTCCCAGTAACCTTAGAGCTTGTTTACCTCTGCCTTAGTCCTGTCAACTTGTCCTCACTGTGCTTAACTCTTTCAGTTAAGCTACAGTAGGATAGTGGTGAAGAAAAGGAGTCAGAGTTTACCATTCATGCCAGAAACCTAATCTGTGAGACCAGGCTTTTGCATCTATCTTTCAGTTGTATGGAAGCTTCTCTCTTCATCTTTGGTCTTCAGTGGGATTGGTGATAGGAAGTAAGTCCAGGAAGCTCGTCATTTCATATGTGAGCAGTTTAGACAGTCTAATTCTAAGTGCTCTGTGGTTTTGTGTTCCTTTTAGAACCATTTATCCCATCCTTCTACATGTGTGCTTTCTAGATTTGACCATATTTTCATTCAGTTGTAAATGTGCTAGGTGAGACTTAGCTGATTCAGGGATGGCTCGCATATACTATTTTGTCACAGCACAGGTAATCCGGTGGCTTCTTATTAAAGCATAGTCATGAGCAGAGAATGTTTCAGCACCTTTGTTTCTCCTTTCTTTCTTTTTTCTTTTCTTTCTTTTTTTTTTTGAGATGGAGTTTTGCCCTTGTTGCCCAGGCGCTGGAGTGCAATGGCGTGATCTCGGCTCACCTAAACCTCTGCCTCCCGGGTTCAAGTGATTCTCCTGCCTCAGCCTCCCAAGTAGCGGGATTATAGGTGCCCACCACCATGCCTGGCTAATTTTTTGTATTATTAGTAGAGACAGGGTTTCTCCATGTTGGTCAGACTGGTCTCGAACTCCTGACCTCAGGTGATCCACCCGCCTTGGCCTCCCAAAGTGCTGGGATTATAGGCGTGAGCCACTGCGCCTGGCCCTTCTCCTTTCTTTTTGTGCATTTCATTTGGATTTCCCCTGTATCACCTTGAACGTCAGTTCTGAAAATTCTTCACATATCTCCTTTCCCCCACTTAGTACATTTGACACAGCTGATTTCAAAAGGGTCTTTACTAAAAAATGTATTTAGGGAAGCACAGATTTCTAATCTTTAGGAATCCAGTAAAAATAGGAAAGAGATTCAGTGGACTCTAGACTCTCTCCTTGACCTAAATTAATTCTGTTCTTGCTGTTCGTTGATGGGCTGGCACATCTCAGGTCCCCTGCTAAGTTTCCTTTTTTCCTTGTTCCCTGTTTTAGCCAGGTGGCCTCAGGATGCCATGGTTTCCTAGCTCCTGTGATAGGACCCAGGAATCTAAACAATCTTTCATCTCTTCTTTAGAGACAAATGACAACATAGATTCCCTCTGTTTCTTCTCCCAGATTGCTCTAGACATCTATACACATTTCTGGTTTCTGAGGGATGTGCCAGTCCCTAGTAGCTTGGAAGGGCAGGTTCCAAGTAGGGTTGATAGTCCTACTTACATGAACATTCCCTATGTTTCCCTTCTCCTCAAAGTACAGGAGGATTGTTTTCTCTCACCCTCATAACTATGCCTAAACTATATCAGTGTCTACAGTCTCATATACAAAGGGAAGAATGGGCTTGAATTTAAGAAATCATTAGATTCCCTTGGTTATAAGATTTAGAGAACAAATGTGTTTTCATGTTAGTTTTCTGCTATAGTGTTTTTGTCCGTGATTTTTGAAGGTGTTTTGGTATCTTTTCCTGTCAAAGTCCATGTCAATGCTTTTTTATTTCTGAAATTAATTAGAAATTAGTTTTCATAAAATTCAGAGCTGTATAGCCCAAGTTTTATGTGGTGTTCTTTTCTGTTAGAGTGACTTATCAGTTTATTTTCTCTTCAGCTCTTTTCAGTTCAATTAGTTTTATTATTTTTCCTTTGGATTGTATCATACAGTAAAAAACAAATTAAAGACACATTTGCCAAAACCAAAAATACTGTTGCCAGAATTTTACTTAGCATTCCTGACTTACCAAGTTTAACTTTAATTACACAAATTTTAGGAATTTTAAAAAGGGTATGATACTTTGTCATGATACTTATAGTGCTTAAGTAGATATATTTAATTTTAGAAGAGGTAATAGAAATACTGGATTTATAAACTAATTTTTAATGAAATGTTGAGGAAATCTGCAAATATACCTGTGAAATGTGAAGGCACTAAAGATGCTTCACTTTATTCTATAAAAACATTGCAAATGTGGCTGGGCATGGTGGCTCATGCTTGTAATCTCAGCACTTTGGGAGGCCGAGACAAGTGGATCTCTTGAGCTCAGGAGTTCGAGGCCAGCCTGGGCAACATGGTGAAACCCTGTCTCTACAAAAAAAAAAAAAAAAAGCCAGGCTTGGTGGCACACACCAGTGTTTTCAACTACTTGGAAGGCTGATGATATGAGAGGATGACTTGAGCCCAGGCGGTTGAGGCTGTAGTGAACTGTGTTGCGCCACTGCAATCTAGCCTGGACAACAGTGTGAGACCCTGTCTCAAAAAAAAAAAAAAAAAAGATTGCATATCAAACCCAAGTGGTTAATCTGAGGTTGTAAAAATATGTTGGCCAAATAATTTGGAATTCTAACTGAACTTCTTAGAGTATATACCTGCTGATCTGCATTTTTAGTGTGTGTCTGTGCCTGCCCAACTAAAGAATCTGGTGACCAGGTATTGTCTTGCAATTGCTGTAGAGACAGTGCCTTCCTAGCTCTTAAAATAGTCCTGACCTTGTTTGCCACCATATCTGATTGCAATCTCTTTTTCCCTGCCAAGGTTTTTTATTCATTGTCACTTTCTAGGCTTGCTGTGTTGTTGCATTAAAATACACACACACAAAAAAAACTCATATGATTTCTCCTAAATTTGGTTCAACAAGTTCTTTAGTCTGGTTCTTCTCCTTACTATCATTATTATTGTCATTGAGACAGCATCTTGCTATGTTGCCCAGACTGGTCTTGAACTCCTGGCCTCAAGCGATCCTTCCACCTTGGCCTTCCAAAGTGTTAAGATTACAGGTGTGAGCCACCATACATGGCCTGATGCATCTTTTTTTTTTTTTTTTTTTTTCCCTGAGACAGGATCTGAATCTGTCACCCAGGCTGGAGTGCTGTGGCATGATTTCAGCTGATTGCAACCTCCACCTCCTGGGCTCAAGCCATCCTCCCACCTCAGTCTCCTGAGTAGCTGGGACTATAGGTGTACACCACCACGCCTGGCTAATTTTTGTGTTTTTTTTTGTTTTTTTTTTTGTTTTTTTTGGTAAAAGTGAAGTTTTGCCATGTTGCCCATGCTGGTCTCAAACTCCTGGGCTCAAGTGATCCTCCAGCCTTGGTCACCCAAAGTGCTAGGATTATAGGCATGACTACCACAGCTAGCCTGATTCATCTTTTATAGTTGAGATTATTTATGTGTTTGCCTGATTTTTTTCCCCTTTTTAATCTCTTTTGTATCATTGATAAAAACAGTCTAATTCTCCTCCTCATAGGCTGTCTTTTTCCTTCTGTATTTTGCTTTGATTTTGTCCTTGTTATTGTGGCTATTCTCATTTGGGTACATTTAAACCTATTTTTCCTTCATATATCAAATCTTTTTAGAGTTAAAACACAGAATTTTATGTTCTTTTTATTTGCTGACTTGGAATTCTGTCATGTGGCCAACATATTTTGTTTTTCATAAAGCCACATGACCCATTTGTTCTGGTTTTTGCTAGGTCTAGATTAGAAATGTAAACTTTTTTGGTTTACAACCCTAATATTTTAAAACAAAAAGAACTTGTCCCTTCATAAACACTTTTTCATATGTTATATATTTACCCTACTATATACATTTGTTATGTATATCATAAACAGACATATATTTATTCAGCCAGATTTATTGTGTAGTTACTATATGCCAGGTACTACTCTGGGCACTTAGGATACTCATATAACTGACATCATCATAATAAATAATAAACAGTAGACATCATCAGTAAGTAAAGTATGTAATATGCCAGAAGAGGATAAATGCCTTAATGAAGAAAAGAAAAGGTAGAGCCAATTAAAGGGGGTGGGGGTGCAGGTGGTGTTGTAGTTTAAACTAGGGAGGGTAGGATAGACTTTTCATTGAGAAAGAGACATTTTGATCAAAGACTTTTGAAGGAGGTGAGGGAGTTGGCCATGTGGTTATCTGGGGGAAGACTGTTTAGGCAGAGGGAATGACTAGTGCAAAGAACCTAAGGAATATGCCTGATGTGTTTGAGGAACATCATGAAGGCCAGTGTGGCTGGAGTGGGATAATAAGCAATGGGGAGAGAAGGGTAGGAAGTGAAGGCAGAAAGAAAATGGGGGTGGGAAGGAATGCAGAGCTTGTGGACTTTTTATTTTTTGACAGTCTCATGGCAAAAAAGTGAAATGGCGGCCAGGCACGGTGGCTCATGCCTGTAATCCCAGCATTTTGGGAGG
Source organism: Pongo abelii (assembly GCF_028885655.2). NCBI lineage: Eukaryota > Metazoa > Chordata > Mammalia > Primates > Hominidae > Pongo > Pongo abelii. The sequence goes on from NC_085928.1 coordinate 104,694,668, forward strand.
CTGAGGCAGGCAGGTCATCTTGAGGTCGGAAGTTTCAGACCAGCCTGGCCAACATGACAAAACCCCGTCTCTACTAAAAATACAAAAATAAAATTAGCTGGGCATGGTGGGGTGCGCTTGTAGTCCCCAGCTACTTGGGAGGCTGAGGCATGGGAATTGCTTGAACCCAGGAGGTGGAGGTTGCAGTAAGCCAAGATCGCACCACCACACTCCAGCCTGGGTGATGGAGTGAGACTCTGTCTCAAAAAAAAAAAAAAAAAAAAGGCCAGGCGCAGTGGCTAACGCCTGTAATCCCAGCACTTTGGGAGGTCTAGGCGGGCAGATCACCTGAGGTCAGGAGTTAAAGACCAGCCTGGCCAACATGAGAAACCCCGTCTCTACGGTACGAGAATCGCTTAAACTTGGGAGGTGGAGGTTGAGGTGAGCCGAGATTGCACCATTGCAACTCCAGCCTGAGCAACAAGAGCGAAACTCTCTCTCTCTCTCTCTCTCACACACACACACACACACACACACACACACACACAAGTGAAATGGTTTCTTGGTTTTTTTTTGTTTTGTTTTGTTTTGTTTTTGAGATGGAGTCTTGCTCTGTCGCCCAGGCTGGAGTGCAGTGGCGCGATCTCGGCTCACTGCAAGCTCTGCCTCCCAGGTTCCACGCCATTCTCGTACCTCAGCCTCCCGAGTAGCTGGGACTACAGGCGCCCACCACCACACCCGTCTAATTTTTTTGTATTTTTAGTAGAGACGGGGTTTCACTGTGTTAGCCAGGATGGTCTCAATCTCCTGACCTCATGATCCGCCCGCCTCGGCCTCCCAAAGTGCTGGAATTACAGGCGTGAGCCACCGCGCCCGGCCGGTTTCTTGTTTTAATTTGAATTTCTTTGATTAATTGTGAAGGGAGGACGTCTTTTCACATGTTCATTGGCCATCTGAGGCTACTCTTTTATGAATTGCTTTTTTTCCTTTTTTTTTCTACTTTAATTTATAGGAATTCTTCATATACTCTGTTTATTATTTTGCTAGCTGTAAAAGTTGCAGGCCGGGCGCTGTGGCTTACACTTGTAATCCTAGTACTTTGGGAGGCCTAGGCAAGCAGATCACTTGAGCTCAGGAGTTTGAGACCAGCCCGGGGAACATGGCGAAACCCCGTCTCTACAAAAAATACAAAAATTAGCTGGATGTGGTGACACATGCCTGTAGTCCCAGCTACTTGGGGGTGCTGAGGTAGGAGGATGGCTTGAACCTGGGAGGTCAAGGCTGCAGTAAGCTGAGATCACACCACTGAACTCCAGCCTGGTGACAAAGCAAGACCGTTTTCAAAAAAACAAACAAACAAAACCATCTCCTAATCTGACTCTTGCCTTCACTTATGGTTCTCCTATGCAAGAAAATAAATTTAGTTTGGCTGGGAGTGGGAACGGGGATTGCAAATGGGCATGAAAATTCTTTTTGGGGTAATAGAAATGTTTTAAAATTGGATTTGAGAGATGGTTGTACAATCCTGTAAATTTATTAAAAGTCATTGTACTGTTTACTTAGTGAATTTTATGGTACGTAAATTACAGTTCAATAAAAGCGTTAAAATTTAAGTAATTTTTGGAATCTGCTTAGCTAGGAATTAAAATTTAAAAACAAATTTAATATAATTTTAATATGGCCTAATTTCCATATTTCCAGCTTTCTATTGTGGTTTGTGTGTTTTATGTTTTGTTTATGGAATTTTCCCTAGGCTATGGTCAAAAGGCATTTAAAAACTTTTTCTAGTTAAAGTTTATTTTCTTTTTGAGACAGCATCTTGCTCTGTCACTCAGGCTGGGTGGAGTGCAGTGACACAATCTTGGCTCACTGCAACCTCTGCCTCCCGGGTTCAAGCAATTCTCCTGCCTCAGCCTCCTGAGTAGCTGGGACTACAGGTGCACGCCATAACACTTGGCTAATTTTTATATTTTTAGTGGAGACGGGGTTCGCTGATCTTGAACTCCTGACCTCAGGTGATCAGCCGGCCTCGGCCTCTCCTGCTGGGATTACAGGCGTGAGTCACCACGCCTGGCCTAGTTTAAAGTTTTATTTTGCACATTTAGGTCCTTAATGTGTTGGGAATTTACTTTGGAGTACTGTTGGGAGGTAGTGATGTAGTTTTATCTGTATATAGATCCAGTTATTCTAGCTCCATCTATGACATAAATAATCTTTTCCCCTTTGATTAAATGGGGATTTTAATACTACCTCAGTCACACACTCCACTCCCGTGTCAATTTATCTAAGATCTCTATTCTGTTTTGTTGATCTCTTTGCAAAATATCATACTGTTTTAATTGCTATAAATTCATAAAAAGCCTTCCTGTCTGAGAAGGCAGGTTGTCTCTCATTACTCTTTGACATTGCTATCTAGCTACACTTGGCCTTTACTCTTCCACCCAATAGTGTCAGCTTTGTCAAATTCATTAGAAAATTATCTTGGGATTTTGATTGAAATTGCCTTGTGTTTCAATATTGAGTCTTCTGTCACATAAATATCTTTTATTATTAAAATTTTTTTTTCTGTCTTTGGTGCTTGAATCAAGAATATGTCTTCTTTTAGATCCTTCAGTGGTTTTATTATTTGTCACATAATTTTTTAAGATTTATAGGCATTTTGTAGTTTTGGTTGCTATTCTGAATGGTATATATTTAAACAGTTTTCATTTTCGGATTTTTTTTTGCTGGTATAGAGGAATTTTGTTGATTTTTGTTCTCTTATTAGTCTTTTTTTTTTTTTTTTTTTTTTTTGAGACGGAACCTCACTCTGTCGCCCAGGCTGGAGTGCATTGGCGCAATCTTGGCTCACTGCAACCTCTGCCTCCCCGGTTCAAGTGATTCTCCTGCCTCAGCCTCCCAAGTAGCTGGGATTACAGATGAGCACCACCATGCCCGGCTAAGTTTGTATTTTTAGTAGAGATGGGGTTTCACCATGTTGGCCAGGCAGGTCTCGAACTCCTGACCTCAGGTGATCCACCCACCTCAGCCTCCCAAAGTGCTGGGATTACAGGCTCCTATTAGTAAGTCTTAATAGTAATATTCACAAATTTGAGTACACAGCTCAGTGGATTTTTATAGTATTCACCATGTCACCTCCACCTTTGTGCTCCTTTTCAATCAATATTTTCCAAGTAACTGCTGTTGTCTCTGTCATCATTTTGAATTTTGTATGAATAGAATTACACTACATTTTCGAATAAGTAGCTTCCATAGTGTCTAGATTCTCTCTTGCTGCATCATATCTGTGAGATACATCTGTGTCATATGTGGCAGTAGTTGGTTCTTTTTCATTGTTTTGTAGTATTCTTTTGTACGAATATACCACAGTTTATCCATTTTAATTTTTTTACAGAATTAAATATCCTATTTATTAATTTACAAACCATAATAAAACCTGATAGTCATTTCATGTCACCGACAGCTCTTGCTTTGAAAAAGGAAAACATTAATATACAAATTTAAACCAGCTGTGGTGGCTCGTGCATGTAATCCCAGAGACTCCAGGGGCCCAGGTGGGAGGATCACTTTTAAAGCCAGGAGTTTGAGACCAGCTTGGGTGACATAGCGAAACCCTGTCTTCTTTTTTTTTTTTTTTTTTTTTTGAGATGGAGTCTCGCTCTGTCACCCAGGCTGGAGTGTGGTGGCGTGATCTCAGCTCACTGCAAGCTTTGCCTCCTGGGTTCACGCCATTCTCCTGCCTCAGCCTCCCGAGTAGCTGGGACTACAGGCGCCTGCCACCATGCCGGGCTAATTTTTTGTATTTTTAGTAGAGACGAGGTTTCACCGTGTTAGCCAGGATGGTCTTGATTTCCTGACCTCGTGATCCGCCCGCCTTGGCTTCCCAAAGTGCTGGGATTACAGGCGTGAGGCACTGCACCCGGCCAACCCTGTCTTTAAAAAAAAAATTTTTCTTTAAGTTAGCCAGGCATGGTGAATATACTTGTAGTCCCAGCTGTTTTGGAGGCTGAGGTGAAAGGATCCCTTGATCCCAGGAGTTAGAGGCTGCAGTGAGCCATGATCATACCATTGTACTCCAGCCTGAATGACAGACCCCAACTCTAAAAAGGAAAACAACAACAAAAAATTACATTTCATTAACATGAGAAACTTCTTTTTACTTGAATGGAGACGTAATTCCTTTTGGAGTTCAATGATATGTTCAAGGAGTTTGTTATTGTAACCAGAAAGTCAGCCTAACTGGTATAACTAATATTTTTGCAGTAAAAATTTATTTCCATTTGTTGCAGTTCACCAGTGAGAAAAAAATCAGAATCTCAGCAAGTTCTTTTCATAAATAGCGTTCGTTGCATTTTACGCAATAATTATCTTAAAATGTGTAGCTAAAGTATTACAAAGCAAACAAAGGACAGAGTCTCTATTATAGCTGAGAGGTGCATAAACTCATAGCAGAGCAGTGGAACCCCATAACCTCTTGGGGAGCAGACACTTTGAAGTTGGCTACCTGAATAAGATTGGGGCTCTATTAGCAATGAAGTAGCAGAGAAAGACGTTATGCAGGCAACCAACATCATCATCATCTACGGCCTTCTCAGACAGTAGTTTTCACAGTAGCCTCTGTGGACACCAGACTTCAGGAGTAACCTCTGGTTGATAAAAAGTCAGGGTTGGGCGTGGTGGCTCATGCCTGTAATCTAGTCCCAGCACTGTGAGAGGCTGAGGTGGGTGGATCATAAGGTCAAGAGATCAAGACCATCCTGGCCAACATGGTGAAACCCCATCTCCACTAAAAATACAAAAATTAGCTGGGAGTGGTGGCGTGTACCTGTAATCCCAGTTACTCAGGAGGCTGAGGCAGGAGAATCGCTTGAACCCTGGAGGCAGAGGTTGCAGTGAGCTGAGATCGCGCCACTGCACTCCAGCCTAGCGACAGAGTGAGACTCCATCTCAAAAAAAAAAAGAGTCAGAGCTGTTGCTATTTCCAGGGCTGGGCACTAGGCGAGGCAAGCCCAAGCCCTTTACCTGCATCTGCAAATCCCGCAGGGTTAGGCGTGTGAGGAGACTTGGAGAAGTTAAGTGACTTATGAGGCTCCATCCACACCTTGTAAAGCAAGGCTTCACAGAGCTTGAAAGGGTTCTGGGGTACTTCCACTATTTCAGATTTCAGGGTTATTAAGAAAGTAACATCAAAACAAAGTTATAGATATATGGTATATTTACTCTTAGGAGACTATTTCAAACACAAAAACAATGCCATGACTTCATGTTGACATCATATGGAAACAAATACCAAATGTCTAGATAGACTGAAGAGTGGACTCTGCCCTCAGTCCGGTGGAAGCTGCAGAAGTTGCCACAGATCTCTCAGAGTCAGGGGAAGGGCTATTTCAATTTTTTTTTTTTTGAGAAGGAGTCGCGCTCTGTCGCCCAGGCTGGAGTGCAGTGGCGCAGTCTCGGCTCACTGAAACCTCCGCCTTCTGGGTTCAAGTGATTCTTGTGCCTTAGCCTCCCAAATAGCTGAGATTACAGGCATGTGCCACCATGCCCAGCTAACTTTTTTTTTTGTATTTTTAGAAGAGACGGGGTTTCGCCATGCTGGCCAGGCTGGTCTTGAGCTCCTGGTCTCAGGTGATCCCGTCCACCTCGGCCTCCCAAAGTGCTGGGATTACAGGCGTGAACCACTGCACCCGGCCTATTTCCTTGACTCTCCTCCTGTACCACTCTTCTGGGGCACCTGGCACTGTGACCCCTCTCTTTTCCCAGCCACCCAATGACTCAGGCTAGAAAATTTAGCACTCTCCTTGTGTCCATAGTCAAAAGCATTCCCAGGGAGAAGCACAGCCAGAGAGAGGCCTCCTTCAGCCTGACCAGGGCCAGGGCAGGAGTCAATCTACAGTACTGAACAGGATCCACAGCTGCAATGACCACCTCCAGAGACCCTGACCTGCCCTCCATAATCCAACAACTCTTTTTTTAAGTATTTACTACATGGTGGAAACTGCCTTGGACTTTTGCTGTGGAAATAAGAGAGAATGGTTTGGTGGTGATGACAGTGAATTAATAGATGACACCACAGTGGTGTATTGATATGGTAGAGCTGGCATAGGGTACCTTAGGAGCCATAGATGTGTGCACTGTATTCAGGTTTGGAGAGAATGGAGTCTAGGAATACTACCTGGGGCAGAGTTGCCTTGTCCTGAAGGCAGTATTGCCTTGTCCCAGGTAGTATTCCTAGACTTCATTCAGGATAACTAGGCAAAAAAAATAAAAAAGTGTATGTGCATTAAAATAGTGCAATCTGGGGACTGGGAGTACAGAATAATTGATTTTGGTGATAGCAGTGAAATAAAACATAGCTAGCTGCCTGGGCAGCTTTGGGTTAAGATTTTGCAGTTTTGCAGTAGTTTTTTCTTTCTTTCTTTTTGTCTTTTTTGAGACAGGGTCTTGCTCTGTCACCCAGGCTGGAGTGCAGTAGTGCCATCACAGCTCAGCAGTGGTATTTTGTACCCCATTTTGTCCATAATTACAAGGTCCAGGAAAAACAACAACAAAAAAAACCCGATGGTTTGTCTCTTACATATGGGACCATATTCCTGCTCTACTAATACTTTTTCTTTTTTGGTCTTAATCTTTCTGATGTAGTCTTGCTGACTACATTCCTAATTTAAAAATACGCTCAGTGTTAAGAAATTTGCCAACTACTTTAAATTTTTTGAGAGAAAATTGACATTATAAAGAGGGAGTTTGAGTACAAGGAGCTTTTCCTTGTCCCACTGGTTGGTATAGAGTCAGACAGAAAGGGAATGGTCATAAATTGACAACCATAGATTTAAAGTAGAAGAAATCAGAAGCCTGAATTCCTTTGGGAAAAGCAAAACCTTAATGATCCTATAGCAGGGGTCCCTGGGTACTGGTCCATGACCTGTTAGGAACTGGGCCTCACAGCAGGAGGTGAGTGGTAGGCAAGCATGCAAGCAAAGTTTCATCTGTATTTACAGCTGCTCCCCTTGCTTGCATTACTGCCGGAGCTCTGCCTCCTGTCAGATCAGCAGTGGCATTAGATTCTCATAGGAGCATGAACCCTATTGTGAACTGCACATGTGAGGGATCTAGGTTGAGTGCTCCTTATGATAAACTAATGCCTGATGATGTGTCACTGTCTTCCGTCACCCCAAGATGGGACCGTCTAGTTGCAGGAAAACAATCTTAGAGCCCCCAAGGATTCTACATTATGGTGAGTTGTATAATTATTTCATTGTATATTACAATGTAATAATAGAAATACAATGTACAATAAATGTAATATGCCTCAATCATGCTGAAACCATTGTCCCCACACCCGTTCTGTGGAAAAATTGTCTTCCATGAAACTGGTTTCTGCTGCCAAAAAAGTTGGGGATCACTGTCCTACAGCTCAGCAAGGAATGGCCTGCCTGGTCCTTGGCACCTTCAGTGGAGAATTTGGGAATCTCATGTGACCTAATTCCTCAGACAGAAACCCTTACTCTGAGTGAAGGAGAGACCCTTATCAGTACTGGATATCCTAAGGAGTCTGAACAGAACAAATTCCTGTTGCCTTCTGTTTTTTTCTGATCTCATCTTTGGGTGTGAAATAAACCGGGATAGGTGCTTTCCTGATGGTTATAATGTGCTGTAGCTCTAAAATAAAATCCTTTAGATAACTCAGAAGGGAGGTGAGAACTAGGAAAGGCAGAGAATGTGGGCTTCTGTGCACAAGATAGATGGAAGAGGCCAAGGTTGCATCATTCAGCAAAAATTTAACCAACTGCCTTTCATGTGCCACGTAGTATTGTGCGTGCTGGGGATACGCCTAGTAGGGAAAAAAACAGAGTCCCTGCTCTCACTCATGGAGCTCCAGGGAAATTGTGACTCGCTCAGTGTTTTGATGCCTTCTTCCTCTCTTCTTTTCTGTAGGACAGAATAATAAGCTGAATAGATCTGACCATTGGCTTTCAGCTGGCCAGGACCTTCTATGTAGCTCTCCTTTTGTGGCCCATGTGCTGCATCCTCTGCCCTCAGTGTGCAACTGGCCCCCAACGCAATGTGTGTTTGTCAAACCATGGAAGTGGGGCAGTATGGCAAGAATGCAAGTCGGGCTGGAGACCGAGGAGTCCTCCTGGAGCCCTTCATCCACCAAGTAGGCGGACACAGCAGCATGATGCGTTACGACGATCACACTGTGTGCAAGCCCCTCATCTCCCGGGAACAGCGCTTCTACGAGTCCCTCCCTCCCGAAATGAAGGAGTTCACCCCTGAATACAAAGGTCAGTCACTGGCCAGTTTAATGAAAGCAGCAGCCTTGGGCTTATAGACCCCTTTCCACAGTTTTTTCTTGGTTTGTTTGCCATGATATATCATTGTAGGTCTTTTTTTCTCAAAGCACTAAGTCACTTTGTTAGGTAAAGTTAGAGGCTGAAAGCATCAGCAAGGTCTTTAGATCTTGAAAATTGAATTTACTAATAGGTAAAGCTGAGAAAAAGTCATAGCATTAAGTTCCATTGGTGGAAAAGAGCATGCTGTTGTCAGTGAATTTTCCCGTTTGCTGTGACACTAGTCTAGGAGAGAAGAGGGAACATTTCTCTTGTCCCGGAGGAGGAATGGATACTTCCCAGGTTAAAGAGGTTAGATAGCTGGCAGTGGGTCTGTGTGTAGCCTGTGTCTATATGTGCTGGGGCAAAGAATTGTTGGTAAGAAATGCAGGGACTTTCTGGGGCCTGGAAGTCCTGATATTTGAAGGAAAAATAATTTATTTTAAAATATAAGTCAACTTTATAGAAAAGAACCTCATGAATATTAATTATACCAGAATTAACTAACTTTATTTTAAAATCTGATCTTTGTCAGTGTTTATAAATTTTTATGATTGCTCATTGTGTCTAAGTTTTTTTTTTTTACGTTCTGCTTTGTAACTTAAAGTTGTATGATTTCAGTCAGGTTAACACTGTCCTTTACTTAGGAGAGTTTCAATTTAGAAAAACCAGTGCTATAGAATTGACTTTTTGTTTCCCTAACTTTTTTAAAAAAATTTTGGTAAAATGTACATAGCATAACATTCACCATTTTAAAGTGTATAATGTAGTGGCATTAAGCACATTCACAATGTTGTATAGCCACTGTCCATTTCCTGAATTTTTCATCATCTGAAACAAACTCCATACCTATTAAATAATAACTCCCCATTCTTCCATCATCTGATCCCCTGGTAACCTCTTGTTTACTTTCTGTCTCTACAGATTTGCCTATTGTAGATATTTCATAAAAGTGAAATCATTACAATTTTTGACCTTTTGTGTCTGGCTTGGTTCATTTAGCTTAATGTTTACAAGGTTCGTTCATGTCATAGTGTGTATTAAAACTCCATTCTTGGCCGGGCACAGTGGCTGACATCTGTAATCCTAGCACTTTTTTTTTTTTTTTTTGAGACGGAGTCTCGCTCTGTCTCCCAGGCTGGAGTGCAGAGGCGCAATCTCGGCTCACTGCAAGCTCCACCTCCCGGGTTCATGCCATTCTCCTGCGTCAGCCTCCCAAGCAGCTGGGACTACAGGCGCCCGCCACCACACCCGGCTAATTTTTTGTATTTTTAGTAGAAACGGGGTTTCACCGGGTTAGCCAGGATGGTCTCGATCTCCTGACCTCGTGATCCACCCGCCTCGGCCTCCCAAAGTGCTGGGATTACAGGCGTGAGCCACCACGCCTGGCTTTTTTTTTTTTTTTTTTTTTTGAGACAGTCTCTCTCTGTTGCCAGGCGACAGTCTCTCTCTGTTGCCAGGCTAGAGTGCAGTGGCGCGATCTTGGCTCACTGCAACCTCCAACTCCTGGGTTCAAGCGAAGCGATTCTCCTGCCTCAGCCTCCCAAGTAGCTGGGATTACAGACATGTGCCACCACGCGCAGCTATTTTTTGTATTTTTAGTAGAGACAGGGTTTCACCATGTTGGCCAGGATGGCCTTGATCTCCTGACCTCATGATCCGCCTGCCTCGGCCTTCCGAAGTGTTGGGATTACAGGCAAGAGCCATCACGCCTGGCCAGTCCTAGCACTTTGGGAGGCCGAGGCAGGTAGATCACTTGAGGTCCGGGGTTCGAGACCAGCCTGGTCAATATGGCGAAACCCTGTCTCTACTAAAAATACAAAAATTAGCCGGGTGTGGTGGTGCATGCCTGTAATCCCAGCTACTTGGAAGGCTGAGGCAGGAGAATCTCTTGAACCCAGGAGGTGGAGGTTACAGTGAGCCAAGATTGTGCCACTACACTCTAGCCTGGGCAACAGAGTGAGACTGTCTCAAAAAAAAAAAAAAAAACACTTCATTTTTTTTTTTTTTTTTGAGACGGAGTCTAGCTCTATCGCCCAGGCTGGAGTGCAGTGGTGCGATCTCGGCTCACTGCAAGCTCTGCTGCCCGGGTTCACGCCATTCTCCTGCCTCAGCCTCTCGAGTAGCTGGGACTACAGGCGCCCACCACCGCATCTGGCTAATTTTTTTGTATTTTTATTAGAGACAGGGTTTCACCGTGTTAGCCAGGATGGTCTCGATCTCCTGACCTTGTGATCTGTCTGCCTCGGCCTCCTAAAGTGCTAGGATTACAGGCGTGAGCCACCGGGCCTGGCCCACTTCATTCTTTTTTATGGCTGAATAATATTTCATTGTAAGTGTATACCACATTTTGTTTATTCATTCATCTGTTGATGGACACCTGGGTTGTTTCCACCTTTTGGCTATTGGGAATAATGCTGCTGTGAACATTGTCTTAGAAGTGTCCATTTGAGTCACTGCTTTTAATTCTTTTGGGTATATGCCTAGGAGTGGAATTGTCAGATCATGTGGAAGTTCTTTGTTTACCTTTCGGAGGAACTGCCAAACTGTTTCCCACAGTGGCTGCACCACTTTGCCTTCTTACCAGCAATGTACCGGGGTCCCTATTTCTCCACATCCTTACCAACACTCCTTTTCTTTTCTTTTTGTAGCCATCCTAGTGGATGTGTGTGGTATCTGTGGCTTTGATTTGCTTTTTCCTAATGTCTAATGAATGATGCAGAGGATTTTTTTGTTATTGGCTGTTGGTATACCTTCTTAAAGAAATGTCTATTCAAGTCCTTTGACCATTTTGAATTGGGTTGTTTCTGTCTTTTTTTTTTGTGGCAGAGTCTTGCCCTGTCGCCCAGGCTGGAGTGCAGTGGCACGATCTCAGCTCACTGCAATCTCCACCTCCGGGTTCAAGCGATTCTTCTGCCTCAGCCTCCCAAGTAGCTGGGATTACAGGCATGTGCCACCACGCCTAGCTAAATTTTGTATTTTTAGTAGAGACGGGGTTTCACCATGTTGGGCAAGCTGGTCTCAAACTCCTGACTTTAGGTGATTTGACTGCCTTGGCCTCCCAAAATGCTGGGATTACACTCATGTGCCACCATGCCTGGCTAATTTTTGTATTTTTAGTAGAGACGGGGTTTTGCAATATTGGCCAGGCTGGTCTTGAACTCAACTCAGGTGACCTACCTGCCCCGGCCTCCCAAAGTGTTGGGATTATAGGTGTGAGCCACCGTGCCTGGCCTGGGTTGTTTTTTAATTGGCAGAAAGAGGTGAACCAGTTTTTAGGACATCTCAAGCTTTTTAAATTTTATTTTTATTTTAATTAACCCCAGGGCTTTTACTTATGCTTGGAATGTTCTTTCCAGTACCCTTATCCACACCTGCTCCTCCAACCTTTAGTTTATCAGGTCTCACCAGACACTTCTTCTCTGATCATCCTATATTATATTCTGCTCTGGAAACCATATTTTCAATGATAGAACCTTACTTAGTTTCTTCATAGCAGTTATCACAATCTGTATTTTTGTCTATATGTTTGTTTTTCACATTAGTATGGAAGCTCCTTGAAGGTATGGACTTTTTTTTTTGTCTTTTACACTAATGAGCTCAGGGCCTGGCATCTAGTAGATGGTCAGTAAATACTTAATAAATGAATGAGGCAAAGCTTATTTGCATAAATGTACAGAAGCCTTGAACTTCACATTTAGTACTGCAAGCACTAACAGTTGATGATTAAAACTGGTCATACTAAATAAATGAAAATTTGTTTTTAAACCTGCCAAGATATGAAATATTATTGACACTTTTTCTTAGCTTAATTGAGCTTAAACACCTGTGCTGATAGCAGTGATTAGATGTATGTGTGTGGGCTAGTAATCATACATGTATTTCTTAGCTCCGTGTGCTGAAAGGGCCTAAAAGCAGTGATACTTCAGTAGCAATCAGTACATCTAGTAACCAAATCCTGAGTTTTCTAAATACCATTCTTACAATAAAAAGAAAGAGAGCTCCTTGGTGAAGTGGTCGGTTCCTGAGTTCGGGCAGGAAAATTATAAGACAAGCCTAGAACATCTTATGGTGACAGATAGTAAAGAAGTGGTCAAAAATCATGTCAGAAGTACAAAGAGCTAACTTTAAAGGAATTGAAGGGCCCAATCTAGAAGAATTTAAACAACAAAATATCCACAAGTCTATACTGATAAATACATGGATATGAAGGGACAATTCTTCCTTATAGAATTCTAATTTCTTTTTTTTTTTTTTTTTGAGACGAGGTCTCGCTCTGTCGTCCAGGTTGGAGTGCAGTGGCGCAATCTCGGCTCACTGCAAGCTCTGCCTCCCGGGTTCACCCCATTCTTCTGCCTCAGCCTCCTGAGTAGCTGGGACTACAGGCTCCCACCACCAAGCCTGGCTAATTTTTTGTATTTTTAGTAGAGATGGGGTTTCACCATGTTAGCCAGGATGGTCTCGATCTCCTGACCTCGTGATCCACCTGCCTCGGCCTCCCAAAGTGCTGGGATTACAGGAGTGAGCCACCGTGCCCGGCCAGAATTCTAATTTATTTTGATTAATAAATATAGAAGGAATGATGGGAATAGAAGTCACCATTAGGCAGACAACACAGTAATACCATTCAGCATACACCATTAGGCATTACACACACCATTAGACATTACAACACAGTAATAATTGTGGCATTGTGCAGTGGTGCAGTCACACCTCACGGCAGCCTCGAAACCATGGCTCAGCCGGGCATGATGGCTCATGCCTGTAATCCTAGCACTTTGGGAGGCCGAGGCAGGTGGATCACCTGAGGTCAGCAGTTCGAGACCAGCCTTGCCAACATGGTGAAACCCTGTCTCTACTAAAAATACAAAACTTAGTTGGGTGTGCTGGCAGGTGCCTGTAATCCCAGTTACTTGGGAGGCTGAGGCAGAAGAATCACTTGAACCCGGGAGGCGGAGGTTGCAGTGAGCCGAGACCACGCCATTGCATTCCAGCCTGGGCAACAAGAGTGAAACTCTTGTCTCAAAAAAAAAAAAAGAAAAGAAAAAAGAAACTATGGCTCAAGTGTGATCCTCCCACCTCAGCCCCCCGAGTAGCTGGGACTACAGGCGCGCCACTACAACTAGGTAATTTTTAAAGTTTTTTGTAGAGACAGAGTCTTGCTTTGTTACCCAGGCTAGTTTTGAACTCCTAGCCTCAAGGAATCCTCCCACCTTGGCCTCTCATAGTGCTGAGATTTAAGAGATCGGATCTCACTATGTTGCCTGGGCTAGTCTTGAACTCCTGGTCTCAAGTGATCCTCCTCCATGAGGCATGATACCTCAGCCTCCCAAGTAGCTGGGATCACAGATGTGAGCCACTGCTTCCAGCTGAAAGGTGTGTGCGTGTGTGTTTGTGTGTGTGTATGTGTATTTTGTTTTTGTTTTTGTTTTGTTTTGAGATAGGGTCTCGCTTCATTGCCTAGGCTAGAGTGCAGTGGTACGAACTTGGCTCACTGCAACCTCTACCTCCTGGGTTCAAGGACCTCAGCCTCCCGAGTAGCTGGGACTTACAGGTGCCTGCCACCATTCCTGGCTAATTTTTGTATTTTTAGTAGAGATGGGGTTTCACCATGTGTTGGTCAGGTTGGTCTCGAACTCCTGACCTCAAGTGACCCACTTGCCTTGGCCTCCCAAAGTGCCTGGATACAGGTATGAGCCACCGTGGCTGGACTATATGTTTTTTTAATATAAAATTTTAGTCCAATTTATTTATTTATATACCATTTTGAGACAGGGTCTCACTCTGTTGCCCAAACTGGAATGCAGTAGCACGGTCTCAACTCACCACAGCCTTGACCTCCTGGGCTCAAGTGATTCTCCCACCTCAGCCTCTGGAGTAGCTGGGACCACAGGTGTGCACCGGCTCCTTTTTTTTTTGTATTTTTTAGAGACAGGGTCTCACCATGTTGCCCAGGTGGGTCTCAAACTCCTAAACTTAAGTGATCTGCCTGCCTTGGCCTCCCAACGTGCTGGGATTACAGATGTGAGCCACCATGCCTGGCCCTGAAATAGATTAATTTGACTAATAATATCTTCCACTATGCTTCTATTTTTTTTTTTCTTTCTTTTTTTTTTTTGAGATGGAGTCTCACTCTGTTGCCCAGGCTGGAGTGCAGTGGCGCGATCTTGGCTCACTGCAAGCTCCACCTCCCGGGCTCACGCCTCCCGAGTAGCTGGGACTACAGGCGCGTGCCACCATGCCCGGCTAATTTTTTGTATTTTTAGTAGAGACAGAGTTTCACTATGTTAGCCAGGATGGTCTCAATCTCCTGACCTCGTGATCCGCCCCCCTCAGCCTCCCAAAGTGCTGGGATTACAGGCGTGAGCCACCACGCCCGTCCTATGCTAATATTTTCTTTGACTAAATTGGGCTTCATTTGACTTAGAAAGAAGGGATTAATTTTAGTTTAATTGAATTGTACTTTTGAGCTAGCATATTCTTTCCTAGTGAAAATGTAGCCTAAGCAAAGAAAATAAAGTAGATCCTAAGAATTTACTGTGGCTTTTATTTTTTTATTTTTATTTTGAGACAGGGTCTTGCTGTGTCGCCCAGGCTGGAGTGCAGTGGTGCAGTCATGGCTCACTGCAGCCTCAAACTCCTGGCCTCAAGCAATCCTCTCATATTATGGCCTTTAAAGATACCTGTTACTCAGTTTGAGAGGAGGAAGGTGTGAGGAAATACTGAACCAGTGCTAGAGACTGCCAACCCTTCCCTGGGAGGCACCTTGAAGTTCTAAATTGTCTTGTCCCAGTTCTGATGGTTGTAATTTAGAGAACACCTATCTGGAAGCAGGGCTCATTTACCTTTTAAGGGATTTTTTCCTTAGCATCAGAAGGACTCCATGAGCTGACAGGGCCTATAGTTTTATTTCTGGCTTTGGCATATTTATGGCAGAATGTTTGGCCTTCAGTGTTTTGAATGTGGATGGATAGGTGGCTGAAGCTACATTTATGAAGTGTTTGGGACTGTTAAAGTTTCCTAGCCACTTGGAGAAAGCAGTGTGTTTATTTCTGGCTTTGTTCTTATTTAGCAGCCTTAGAATATTTATTTTTCCAAATTTAGTATTCTTCTGATTATGTTTTGAAAGCAATAAAAATCACCCAGTTTCAAAACTGCACAAAGGGCTTGAATAGAGATTTTTCCAGAGAGGACATACAGATGGCCAGTAGCACATCAACATGATTAGTCATTAAGAAATGCAAATCAAAACCAAAATAAGGTACCACTTCATACTAGGTATCTTATTTTACCTAGTATGGCTATAATAGTTTAAAGAAAAAAGGGAAATAACTGTTGGCAAGGATGTGGAGAAATGGGAACATTGCTGATGAAAATGTAAAGTGGTAGGCTGGGCACGGTGGCTCAAGCCTGTAATCCCAGCACTTTGGGAGGCCGAGGCGGGCGGATCACGAGGTCAGGAGATCGAGACCATCCTGGCTAACACGGTGAAACCCTGTCTCTACTAAAAATACAAAAATTAGCCGGGCGTAGTGGCAGGCTACTCGGGAGGCTGAGGCAGGAGAACGGCGTGAACCCGGGAGGCGGAGCTTGCAGTGAGCCGAGATCGCACCACTGCACTCCAGCCTGGGCGTCAGAGACAGACTCCGTCTCAAAAAAAAAAAAGAAAATGTAAAGTGGTGTAGCCACTGTGGAAAAGAGTTTGGCAGTTCCTCCCAAAGGTGAACACAGAAACCATATGATCCAGCAATTCCACTCCTACCTATACATCCAAAAGAATTGAAAACAGGGACTGTGGCCAGGCGCAGTGGCTCATGCCTGTAATCCTAGTACTTTGGGAGGCAGGCAGATCACCTGAGGTCAGGAGTTCAAGACCAGCCTGGCTAACATGGCAAAACCCTGTCTCTGCTAAAAAATACAAAAATTAGCCAGGCGTGGTGGCAGGTCAGGAGGCTGAGGCAGGAGAATCACCTCGGGAGGTGGAGATTGCAGTGAGCTGAGGTTGCACCACTGCACTCCAGCCTGGGCGACAGAGCAAGATTCCGTCTCAAAAAAAAAAAAAGGAAAAGAAAAAACAGGGATTCAAATGGATTGTTGTAAGCCAGTGTTCACAACAGCATCATTCATAATAGCTAAAAGGTGGAAACAACCCAAGTGTCCATCAATATAGATAACACATAACAGATGTGATATATACTTACAATGGAATCCTATTCAGCCATAAAAAAGAATGAAGTTCTGATATATGCTGTGACACCGATGAACCTTGCAGACACTATGCTAAGTGAACTAAGCCAGACACAAAAGAACAAAAATTGTATGATTTCACTTATATGAAATATGCATAATAGGCAAATCTGTAGAGATAGAAAGTAGATTTGGTTACTGGGGCTAGGAGGAAGGGAAAATGGGGAGTTACTGCTTAATGGGTACAGTCTTTTTGTTTCAGGTGATGAAAAACATTTTGGAAATAAATAATGGTGGTGGTTATTCAGAATTGTCAATGTACTTAATGCCCACTGAATTGTACATTTAAAAATGATTAAATGGCTGGGCATGGTGGCTCACACCAGTAATCCTAGCACTTTGGGAAGCTAAGGCAAGAGGATTGTTTGAGGCCAGGAGTTCCAGACCAGACTGGGCAACATAGCAAGCCTTGTCGCTACAAAAAAAAAAAAAAAAAAGAATTGCAAATTTTATGTTTCTGTCGATCGATCTATTGACTGACCACCACAATTTATTTTTATTTTTATATTTTATAGAGACAGGGTCTTGCTGTGTTGCTCAGGCTGGTCTTGAACTCCTGTGTTCAAGCAGTCCTTCTGCCTTGGCCTCCCAAAGTGCCGGAATTACAGTGTGAGCCACTGAGCCTGGCCCAAACACCACAATTTTATTTTATTTTTATTTTATTTTTTTGAGATGGAGTGTTGCTCTGTCGCCCAGGCTGGAGTGCAGTGGCATGATCTTGGCTCACTACAACCTCCGCCTCCTGGCTTCAAGTGATTCTCCTGCCTCAGCCTCCTGAGTAGCTGGGATTACAGGCACGCACCACCATGCCTGGATAACTGTTGTATTTTTAGTAGAGATGGGGTTTCGACATATTGGCCAGGCTGGTGTCGAACTCCTGATCTCAGGTGAGGTCCCAGCTACTTGGGAGACTGACGCAGGAGGATCACTTGAGTCCAGGAGTTCGAGGTTGTAGTCAGCTATGATGGCACCACTGCACTCCAATGGGACCCTGTCTCTTAAAAGAAGAAGAAGAAGAAGATTATAAAGAACTTTAGGCCGGGCCTGGTGGCTCACGCCTGTAATCCCAGCACTTTGGGAGGCCGAGACAGGTGGATCACGAGGTCAGGAGATGAGACCATCCTGGCTAACATGGTGAAACCCTGTCTCTACTAAAAATACAAAAAAATTAGCCGGGCATGGTGGCGGGCGCCTGTAGTCCCAGCTACTCGGGAGGCTGAGGCAGGAGAATCGCTTGAACCTGGGAGGCAGAGCTTGCAGTGAGCCAAGATCACACCACTGCACTCCAGCCTGGGCGACAGAGCGAGACTCCGTCTCAAAAAAAAAAAAAAAAGAACTTGAAGCCAATAATTATTCTACCACGTAAAAGAAATTGACAAAACATAGGGAGATCCTGTCTCTACAAAAAAAAACCATAAATGCTTCTCACTGATTTTCAGATTATAGAGCCAACTGTGTACATCTGAGAGTATAAAAGCAGAAATGTAGCTGACAGACAAAAGGTGGGATGTGGAAGTGAGACCAAGTTACTTTTTTTCCCCTTCAAAACCTCCTCCTCAAGTTTCTGGATATATGTATTTTTAAATTGTATTAAGAACACTTGAGAGGGGTCTTATTTGTGTTTTAACTCACTATGATCCAGAAGACACTACAAACAACCTGTTTTTTTAAAATGGGCACAAAAAACTATTACGGATACAGCATGGCAAACAGAAAGATGTTTTATCTTCGAGATACCAGGAGTGGAAGTTCTGTGTAGTGAGGCTGGGATAGCCTGATGCTCAGTGTGGGCAGAACACAGATTTTTTTGGACCGTCTTGGAGGGAGAAGTGTTGATGTCCCTTTGGCTGACACTGGCAGGCAGAAGGAAACTAGATCTAAAGGAGGACACTCACAGGAAATGGCAGCATAAAGCACTTAAGTAACTAGAGGGTTAAGTGATGCCAGGTGTGGGTGTCACCTAGCGAACACAGTTCTTTTGAATGGTACAAAAAATCAGTAATTGAAAGTGAGAGGGCCAGATAAGAGAAGGGGAAATAAATATAGACTTATCCAGGAACAAAGGTAAGCATCAGATTTAGCTTGGGGATAGATGGTCATCTATTTTCTGGAAGTTGCTGTCTGCTGGCTGTTGTTCTGACATTGATCTGTAGTTGGTTCAGGGCAGGTGATGTCTTTGTGCTGTGTGGGAAAGTGAGTGCCAACAGTCTGCTGCATAGACTCAGGCTGTGTTGACATTTGTTTACCAGCTGCCCTTTTTTTAACAGGCGTGGTATCTGTCTGTTTTGAGGGGGACAGTGATGGTTACATCAACTTAGTGGCCTATCCTTATGTGGAAAGTGAGACTGTGGAACAGGATGACACACCAGAACGGGAGCAACCTCGGCGCAAACACTCCCGCCGGAGTCTGCACCGGTCAGGCAGTGGCAGTGACCACAAGGAGGAGAAAGCCAGCCTGTCCCTTGAGACCTCTGAGAGGTAAGAGGTACATGTCTCGTCCTGCTGGTACAAGCACTCAAGACATCTCCATAGTGCTGACACATCATGGGGAAGCAGGGCTCACGGTCAAGGTTGGATAAGATGACTGGTGTTCTTGGGATACCCACACAGGTGTAGCTTCTTCTCTGTGTCACATCACCCCAGTGGTGCCTCTTTCTAGGTATAGCTATAGCTGGTTGAGAGAGGAAGTGAAGTTCTCTTAGCCCTTTGGAAGCAGGGACACCCTGTGCTGGTGACAAAAGGTTCTCTGGCTTTTCATTATGTCTTGCCACCCACAGGACAGAAGGTTGAAATACATTAGTTCGTGGCGAGGCTCCAAATGCTTCCTGACCTGC
The DNA here is from genome assembly GCF_028885655.2 of Pongo abelii. Taxonomy (NCBI): domain Eukaryota; kingdom Metazoa; phylum Chordata; class Mammalia; order Primates; family Hominidae; genus Pongo; species Pongo abelii. Next base: position 104,714,058 of record NC_085928.1, read on the forward strand.
AGGATGTCCAAGCCCAAGGGCTATGAGTCCAACCAGGAGTTCCCTAATGGTTTTTGTGTCAGACCTCTGAGAATCGTATCAGTCATTAAATTAACCCTTTCCCTGCAACTAAAATTTAGTTTCCATTGTGTTGGAAATTCATTTTTCTTGTAAGTTCAAATTATGTTTTTTTGTTTGTTTTGAGGTAGAGGCTTGCTGTTAGGCTGGAATGCAGTGGTGCCATCTTGCGTCACTGCAACCTCTCCCTCCTGGGTTCAAGCAATTCTGCCTCCGCCTCCCGAGTAGCTGGGATTACAGGCGTGCACCACCACACCCAGCTAATTTTTGTATTTGTAGTGGAGATGTTGTGTCACCATGTTGGCTAGGCTGGTCTCGAACTCCTGACCTCAGGCGATTTGCCTGCCTTGGCTTCCCAAAGTGCTGGGCTTATAGGCATGAGCCACTGTACCCAGCCTCAAATTATGTGTCTTGATAATTTCATGCAAGAATTAATATGAACTCCCACTAGGATGGGTATAATCAAAAGGACAGACAATAAAAGTGTTGACAAGATGTGAAGAAATTGGAACCCTCCTACACTGCTGGTAGGAAGGTGAAGTGGTGCAGCCACTTGGGAAACAATTTAGCAGTTCTTCAAAAAGTTAAACCAGGCTGAGTGCTGTGGCTCACGCTTGTAATCCTAATGCTTCAGGAGGCCGAGGTGGGAGGATCCTTTGAGGCCAGGAGTTTCAGACCAGCCTGGGCAACATAGTGAGACCCCATCTCTTAAAAAAAAAAAAAAAAAAAGGCCAGGCTTGGTGGCTCATGCCTGTAATCCCAGCACTTTGGGAGGCCAAGGCAGGCAGATCATGAGGTCAGGAGATCGAGACCATCCTGGCTAACACGGTGAAACCCCATCTCTACTAAAAATACAAAAAAATTAGCCGGGCATGGTGGTGGGCACCTGTAGTCCCAGCTACTCTGGAGGCTAAGGCAGGAGAATGGCATGAACCCAGGAGGCGGAGCTTGCAGTGAGCCGAGATCACGCCACTGCACTCCAGCCTGGGCAACAGAGCAAGACTCCATCTCCAAAAAAAAAAAAAAAAAAAAAAATTAAATCCAAAAGTTAAACCAGTAATTCTACTCCTAGGTATATACCCAAAAGAATTGAATACATATATTCCCACAAAATTTGTACAAAAATGTTCTTAACATTATTTCTATTAGGGTTGTTTCCAGCTTCTGGCTAACCCAAGTGTCCATCAACTGGTGAATGGATAAACAAAATATGGTATATCCATATAATGGAATGTTAGCCCTAAAAAGGAATGGAGTGCTGGTACATGATACAACATGGATGAAGCATGGAAACATTATGTTAAATGAAAGAAACCAGACACAAAAGACCACATATGTACCATGCCATTTATGTGAAGTGTTCATATCAGGCAAATCTATAGAGAGAAAAGGTAGGTTAGTGGTTGCTTTCTGTTAGTAGTTAGGAGCTGGAAGTAGTGGGAAATAGGGAGTGACTGCTAATGATGATGGTTTTGATTTTGGGGTCATGAAATGTTCTGAAAATTAGGTAGTGGTGATATTTTACAATCTTGTGAATCCACTAAAAAACCACAGAATTGTAAAAAATAAAAAAAAATAATAGAATTATGAGCCAGGCATGGTGTCTCACTCCTGTAATCCCAGCACTTTAGGAGGCCGAGGCAGGTGGATCACCTGAGGTCAGGAGTTCGAGACCAGCCTGACCAACATGGTGAAACTCCATCTCTAGTAAATACAAAAAATTAGCCAGGTGTGGTGGCACGGGCCTGTAATCCCAGCTACTTGGGAGGCTGAGGCAGGAGAATCACTTGAACCCAGGAGGTGGATGTTGCAGTGAGCTGAGATTACACCACTGCACTCCAGCCTGGGCAACAAGAGCGAAAACTCCGTCTCAAGAAAAAAAGGTTTCAGTAAGATGCTTTGTGACTTCACTTAGAAGCTGACATTGGGAATTTCCTTAGATGTGACAGTACATAGTTCATCTGTGATATCAGATCAGTTCACCAATACGTGCTACATACCTGTGCCCCTGAAGCTTTGTAAAGGCCTAGGACATTCCAGTTCTCCTCACTCAGTTTGGTGAACAAGGACACGCCCATGTCAAGTACAGTACCCCATGAGACACTGGCTGAGTGAGTTATGTGTCATTTCCCATGTCCTCTTCAGTCAGCAGATCCTCTTTGGCCAGGTCTGCATCTTTCATGCAAGGAGAGAGCTTCATCCACTTCTTAGTAAGCAGGGTCTTCAAATGTCAAACGTTCTTTGGACAGATGGCTTCCAGTCCACAGAAGCACTTCTTCTAGTGCTTCCCCTTCACTCCCCAAGAGGGTGCTTCTTGACTAATGACTGTGAGACCTAACTTGGTCATTCAAGTGAGAAAGAATGTTCCCCAAGTCTATAGCTGACAATTGATGGTTCTCTCTGAACAGTGCTTTAGGGTCGGCTTTTCCCCTCATTCTTTTTAGAGACAAGGTCTTGCTCTGTCACCCAGGCTAGAGTGCAGAGGCACCATCAGTGACTCACTGCAGCCTTGAATACTGGGCTCAAGCCATCCTATCCCTCTCACCTCAGCCTCCCAAGTAGCTGGGACTACAGGTGCACACCACTGCACTCAGCTAATTTTTAAATTTTTTGTAGAGATAGGGTCTCACTTTGTTGCCCGGGGTGGTCTCAAACTCCTGGCTTCAAGCAGTCCTCCCACCTTGGCCTCCCAAAGCGTGAAGATTGTAGGCATGAGCCACTGCACCCAGTCTAAAGTGGGCTTTTTTTTATTGTCCTCCAAAGGTACAGAGGTTGCTTCATGAGTCATCTGGTGAAAAGGTATAGAATAACATCACCTAGAATAACATCACTGTCTGCCTGTGTCCAGGTTCAAGGTCCTGCTCTGAAGGTGACAGCTCTACCTGTACTGACCAAACCTCTGTCTGGCCTGTTAGCAGAGAGACTGTCATTCCAGGGGTGGGGCTTGTTTCTTCACAGAGCCAGGGCTGCAACACCGAGGGTGTGATACCAAGTACCGTGGGGGCTTCATCCAGATGCAGAGAACTTCTTTGGGTTTACATGGCAAATAAGTCAACCTTTCTGTTTCCTAAAGGGTTTCACAAAAAAAGGCATCTTTGAATGGCCTCAGCAGTGCTCTCATCAGAAGAAAGTAAGGGTTTTATCATTCCAAGAGGCACTAGTGGGCTCCTCTACTTTCAGTTAGGTGGAAATGGGGTCTCTGCCACTACCTTTTCACCAGTGTTGCACAGCTGACCCTTGGGGAGGGTCAGCATTTCCAGCACACAGCAGCCCTGGTGTTAGCTTGAATCTGTGCGACTTATGCCACACAGTTAGAGGAGAGGCCTGCAGTTCTGGAGAGGAGAGTGGCATTTGAAGTTGCTGGGCGACAGAGTGAGACGCTGTCTCAAAAAAAAAAAAAAAAAAAAAAAGAAATTACTGTAATGTTCCACCTCTGCTCTGAGCTGCAGGCTTGCTCTGTAATTTGCAGGGCACGTGGCTTCACCAGTAGTTTGGTTTTCTTGGCCTTTCAGTATGATAGACAGTATTGTTGGTTACTTCAAGCAAAGATTTTTATGTTGGGGCATAATGAAATTGTTGGCAAAGTTCCAGTATTTTCAGTTGAAGTTGCTTTCTCACAAAAACTCCTTTGTGGTTTTATTTATTTTATTTTATTATTTATTTATTTTTAAGACATGGTCTGTCTGTTTCCCAGGCTGGAGTGTAGTGGCATGATCATGGTTCAGTGCATCCTCAGCCACCTGGGCTCAGGTGATCCTCCCACCTTAGCCTCCCACGTAGCTAGCTGGCTGGAACTACAGGCACATGCCACCATGCCCAGCTAATTTTTAAGTTTTTTGTAGAGATGGAGTTTTGACATGTTGCCCAGGCTGGTCTTGAATACCTGGGCTCAAGTGATCCTCCCACCTTGGCCTCCCGAAGTGCTGGGATTATAGTTGTGACCCACGGTGCCTGGCCTTGACTTATTTTAGAAATAAAATTTCCTTCCTTGGCTGGGCGTGGTTCGGTAGCATTAAGGACATTCACATTGTTGTGCAACTGACTTCCCATTCCTCCTTCCCCCAGCCCATGGCAACCACTTTTCTAGTTTCTGTCTTAATGGATTTGCAGTTACCTCACATGAGTAGACTCATGCAATATTTATCCTTTTGTGTCTGGCTTATTTCACTTAGCAAAATGTTTTCAAGTTCATATATGTTGTAGCATGTATAGGAATTTCATTCCTTTTTATTGCTGAATAATATTCCATTGTATGTATATCCCACATTCTGCTTATCTGTTCATCTGTTGATGGATGCTTGGTTGTTTCTTCCTTTTGTTTATTGTGAGTAGTGCTGCTGTGAATGTTGATGTCAAGTGTCTGTTTGGATCCTTGTCATTTCTTTTGGGTGTATACCTAGGAATGCAATTGCTGAGTTATATATAAATCTGTGTTTAACTTTTTGAGAAACCACCAAACTGTTTGGTGGCTGCATCATTTTACATTCCCACCAGCAGTGTACGAGAGTTCTAATTTCTTCACATACTGGACACTTGCTCCACTTTCTTCTTTGATAGTAGCCATCCATTAGGATGTGAAGTGGTAATTTTCGTCACATAATTTGACAAAAATGTTATTTTTCAGATAGTTTTAAGAGACGTAAGATAGTTTTAAGAGACATAGGAAGAACACTACTCATAACATTTACTCATTTTTATTGGCTCATGGGACCTTCATGCAACCCATTAGCAGGGTGTGTGGGTCTGTCATTGTGGACAGATCTGTGCCCTGTGCAGAGCGGGACCCCAGAGGATAACTTGCCTGAGTTTCTTAGTGATGTGTATGTTCTTCCTTCTTAGCTCACAGGAGGCAAAGAGTCCGAAGGTGGAGCTGCACAGCCACTCAGAGGTCCCTTTCCAGATGCTAGATGGCAACAGTGGCTTGAGTTCTGAGAAGATCAGCCACAACCCCTGGAGCCTGCGTTGTCACAAGCAGCAGCTGAGCCGCATGCGCTCCGAGTCCAAGGACCGAAAGCTCTACAGTATCCTCATTGCCCCTCCTTCAGGAGTGTCTACTGGGTCCATAGGTCGTGTGTTGGGGCACCATTCTGCCTATGGCTGAGGTCTTTGTCTAGGGTCCCTCTTTGGTTTAATCTCCCTTTTTCATGGACTCCTCTTCCTATGTTTACTTTCATCAACATGTTTTTTTTCCTGCCTTTTGGATTTGGTTAAGGCTGAAGCTTAAAACTTGGCAGTCTAGAACAGTGTTGTCTGATAGGACTGTCTGTAATTCTGTGTGCTTTTCAGTATGGTAGCCACTGGCCACACTGAGTGGCTAAAATGTGGCTACTGTGACTAAGGCAGTTAATTTAAATTTTATTTTATTAATTAAAATTTAAATCATCACATGTGGCTAGTGGTACTATATTGATCATATCCACAATCAGAGATCTGTGTATGTGCCCGTGTGCGCTTGTGTGTATGTGTGTAGTTTTCCCCTCCCAAACGATTAATAGTTTAAAGGTGATATATTTGACTTTGGTGAGATTTTTATCTGATGATAAACACCATAAAATAGATTTAAAATGTTAAAGATAGCTGGGCGTGGTGGCTCACACCTGTAATCCCAGCACTTTGGGAGGCTGAGGCAGGAGGATCACTTGAGACCAGGTGTTTGAAACCAGCCTGGGTAACATAGTGAGACTTCATCTCTACAAAAAATAAAAAAATTAGCTGGATGTGGTGATGTGTGCTTGTAGTAGTCCTAGCTCTGAGGTGGGAGGATTGCTTGAGCCCAGGAAGTCGAGACTGCAGTGGGCCATGATTGCACCACTACATTCTAGCTTCTAGCCTGGGCAACACAGCAAGACCCTGTCTCATCTCCAGAAAAGACAAAAAAGTATTATGGCATGGGAATTCCTTTTTTTTTTTTTTTTTTTTTTTTTTTTGAGACAGAGTCTCACTCTGTTACCCCGGCCAAAGTGCAGCGGTGCGATCTTTGCTCACTGCAACCTCCGCCTCCCGGGTTCAAGAGATTCTCATGCCTTAGCCACCCCAGTAGCTGGGATTACAGGTGTGCGCCACCATGCCCAGCCAATTTTTGTATTTTTAGTAGAGACAGGGTTTCATCATGTTGGCCAGGCTAGTCTCGAACTCCTGACCTCAAGTGATCCGCCTGCCTTGGCCTCCCAAAGTGCTGGGATTACAGGCATGAGCTACCACACCCAGCCTAGAATGGGAATTCTTAAAATTATTAGTGTTTTGAAGTAGTAGACAAATAACAACTGATTATTCTAAGAAACTGAGGGAAAGTGTGCTGAACCTTTTGTACATAGTTAATTTTCACAGCAATCTTTTGAGGAAGGAACTGTCATCATTCCCATGTTATAGATGAGGAAATGGAAGCACAGAGGGATTAAGTGTTGTGCCTAGAGGTAGTGAGTGGTCAAGGCAGGATTCCAGAGCCCATGCTTCCAGGGTGTTGAGATATTTCTGCAGCCTCCTTCATATTTTACCATCACATGTTTATAGGTAATAGCAGGCAACAGAATTGATTCAGGCCAAATTTAAAAGTTACTTTCAAAAGAATGAAATGTTCATCATCACAGTGATGCTGAGTGTCTGTCCTCTAAGATGCGATTGCTCTGTAGCACCCAGAGATGGATTTGAGGCCTGGGCTGTGAGACCCAGTGACTTTTGGCAGGCATATGATAAGTCTGTACCTTTACACAAAAGTTCAAAGATAAGATTGTTGCAAATAGCATATATTGGAATGAAGACGTGTATGTAAATGCCAGGGAGTTAGGACCATAGATCGTTTTGAGCAGAAGGTTAAAGAACTATTAAGGGATAAATTTATATTTTATATATAAATATATATATAAATTTGAAACCAGTGAACGAGATCTCTCTCTCTCATTCACTGGTTTCAAATTTAGTGAGAAATGGCAAGACAGAAATATAAATCCAGGCTCATGCCTGTAATCCCAGCACTTTGGGAGGCTGAGGTGGGCGGATCACTTGAGGTCAGGAGTTTGAGACCAGCCTGGTGAAACCCCGTCTCTACTAAAAATACAAAAAATTGGCTGGGCGTGGTAGCTCACGCCTGTAATCCCAGCACTTTGGGAGGCCGAGGCCGGCAGATCACCTGAGGTTGGGAGTTTGAGACCAGCCTGACCAACATGGAGAAACCCCGTCTGTACACAAAATTAGTCAGGTGTAGTGGTGCATGCCTGTAATCCTAGCTACTAGGGAGGCTGAGGCAGGAGAATCATTTGAACTCAAGAGGCAGAGGTTGCGGTGAGCCAAGATTGCGCCATTGCACTCCAGCCTAGGCAACAAGAGTGAAACTCCATCTCAAAAAAAAAAAATACAAAAAATTAGTCGGGCATGGTGGCATGCGCCTGTAGTTCAGCTACTTGGGAGGCTAAGGCAGGAGGATCACTTGAACCTGGGAGGCAGAGGTTGCAGTGAGCTGAAATTGTGCTACTGCACTCCAGCCTGGGCAAAGGAGGCAAGACTGCATCCTAAAAAAAAAGAAAAGAAATGTAAATCCAGCTTTTTCTAAAGATTCCTATTTGGGAATGTTAGAATCTGGTTTCCTTATTTTTGTAATAGTGCTACCAAGATGTCTTCCTTATTTCTTAGGCCTGAGCGAGGTGCTGGCTTGAGTGGGGCCTTGGTTCACTGATGGTGAGGGATGTATCCAAATCTTTAGTTTGCATATTGCCTGCAAGATAGGTCTAAAGATAACATAGGCTGGGTGTGGTGGCCCACATCTGTTATCTCAGCACTTTTGGAGGCCAAGGTGGGAAGATCACTTGAGGCTAGGAGTTCAAGACCAGCCTGGACAACATAGTGAGACCTTGTCTCTAAAAAAACATTAAAAATTAGGTAGGCGGCTGGGCGCGGTGGCTCATGCCTGTAATCCCAGCACTTTGGGAGGCCGAGGTGGGCAGATCACCTGGAGTCAAGAGTTCCAGACCAGTCTGGCCAACATGGTAAAATGCTGTTCTACTCAAAATACAAAAAATTAGCTGGAGGTGGTGGCAGACACCTGTAGTCTCAGCTACTTGGGAGGCTGAGGCAGGAGAATGGCTTGAACCCAGGAGGCAGAGGTTGCAATGAGCTGAGATTGCACCACTGCACTCCAGCCTGGGTGACAGAGCAAGACTCTGTCTCAAAAAAAATAATAATTAAAAGAAAAATTAGGCATGCCTGTAGTCCTAGCTGTTCCAGAGGCTGAGGGTGGGAGGATCTCTTGAGCCCAGGTGGTCAGTGCTGCAGTGAGCTCTGGATCCAGCCACTGCACTCCAGCCTGGGCAACAGAGCGAGACTCTGTCTCAAAATAAATAAATAAATAAATAAATAAATAAATAAATAAATAAATAAATAAATAATAAGGCTGGGCACAGTAGCTCTCGCCTGTAATCCCAGCACTTTGGGAGGCCAAGGCGGGCAGATCACTTGAGGTTGGGGGAGTTCAAGACCAACCGGACCAACATGGAAAAACCCCGTCTCTACTAAAAATACAAAATTAGCCAGGCATGGTGGCACATGCCTGTGATCCCGGCTACCGGGAGGCTGAGGCAGGAGAATCACTTGAACCCGGGAGGCGGAGGTTGTGGTGAGCCGAGATAGTGCCATTGCACTCCAGCCTGGGCAACAAAAGCGAAACTCCGTCTCAAAAAAAAAATAAAATAAAAAATAACAAAAATAAATCAACATAAAAGTACCCTAGAGCTTAGGTTAAAAAACCAAAAAACAACAACAAAAAGGGATGTGGTATATACATACAATGGAAAATTATTTAGCCAGAAAAAGGAATGAAATTTTGATACATGCTTACAACATAAATGAATCTTGAATACATTCTGCTGAGTGAAATAAGCCAGACATTTAAAATGACAAATACTGTATAATTCCACTTATGAGATACTCAGGAAAGGTAAATTTATAGAGACAGAGTAGACTAGAGGTTCCCAGGGGCTGGGAGGAGGGAAAATGAGGAGTCACTGTTCAGTGCTATTTAATGGGTACAAGCAGGAAAATGGCTTGAACCCCCTGAGGCAGAGGTTGCAGTGAGCCGAGATGGCGCCATTGCATTCCAGCCTGGGTGACAGAACGAGACTCCATCTAAAAAAAAAAAAATTAGGCATGCCTGTAGTCCTAGTTGTTCCTGAGGGTGAGAGGATCTCTTTTCATTTTGAGAAGATGAAAACGTTCTAGCTGGGCGCGGTGGCTCACACCTGTAATCCCAGCACTTTGGGAGGCTGAGGCAGGCGAATCACAAGGTCAGGAGTTCGAGACCAGCCTGGCCAAGATGATGAATCCCTGTCTCTACTAAAAATACAAAAAATGAGCCGGGCGTAGTGGCGGGCACCTGTAATCTCAGCTACTCGGGCGGCTGAGGCAGGAGAATAGCTTGAACCTGGGATGCAGAGGTTGCAGTTAGCCGAGATCACTCCACGGCACTCCAGCCTGGGCAACAGAGCGAGACTCCGTCTCAAAAAAAAAAGAAAAGTTCTAGAGATAGATGGTTGTGATGGTTATACAACAAAGTAAATGTACTTCATGCCACTGAGTTGTACACTTAAAAATGGCTGAAGTAAATTTTATGTATATTTTACCACAGTTTTTATTGGTTAAGAAGTAATAAGCCAGTGGTGTGAAACCCACATTTGAGAGTTTCTGAGACAAGTACATACTGCATTAGGTAAAAGCCACCTTTTATAGAAAAACTGGGTTGTGCTTTCCTGGCTGGGGCTGATGGTGAGTGTGGTTGTCATTCTCCTTGACCGTGGCCCAGAGTTCCTCCTGCTTGAGAACGTGGTGCACCACTTCAAGTACCCCTGCGTGTTGGACCTGAAGATGGGCACGCGGCAGCATGGCGATGACGCGTCAGCTGAGAAGGCAGCCCGACAGATGCGGAAATGCGAGCAGAGCACATCAGCCACATTGGGCGTCAGGGTCTGCGGCATGCAGGTGAGTTACCTCTGCTCAGAGCCTAGGTGCTGCCACTTGCATGATTTGGGTTGTGCTCATACCTGCCTGCCATCTAGGCCAAGTGTGTCCTCCTGAGCCCTTCTGTCCTTACCTGTTGACTTTGATATGGGCCTCAGGTGCAGGACCACTGTGAGAGTCTGCTGCCTCGACACTGGGACAAGTAAGACTCTTGCCTGTCAATAAGATGTTCCGATGTTGGAGGAGGGCTCCAAAGCTGGGGGCAGGGAACCCGTAGGCCTGGTATTGCTTTCTCTTGGTTCTGCAATGGGAAAACCCAGGGTGAATGTGGCCTGCCTGGTTCCACTTAGATAGGTGAGCAGAAAAGCTCAGGTTGGTCAAAGTGCCTTCCAGACAGTGTTTGCCCAGGGCACTGTGAGCTCTTCAGACTTCCCTGGCACTCACCCTATCTGTCTCCTGGGGTTTCAGGTGTACCAGCTGGACACAGGGCATTACCTCTGCAGGAACAAGTACTATGGCCGTGGGCTCTCCATTGAAGGCTTCCACAATGCCCTCTATCAATATCTGCACAACGGCCTGGACCTGCGACGTGACCTGTTTGAGCCTATCCTGAGCAAACTGCGGGGCCTGAAAGCTGTGCTGGAGCGGCAGGCCTCTTACCGCTTCTACTCCAGTTCCCTGCTTGTCATCTATGATGGCAAGGAGTGCCGGGCTGAGTCCTGCCTGGACCGCCGGTCTGAGATGCGTCTCAAGCACCTGGACATGGTGCTCCCTGAGGTGGCGTCATCCTGTGGCCCCAGCACCAGCCCCAGCAACACCAGCCCCGAGGCGGGTCTCTCGTCTCAGCCCAAGGTGGATGTCCGCATGATTGACTTTGCACACAGCACATTCAAGGGCTTCCGGGATGACCCCACCGTGCATGATGGGCCGGACAGAGGCTACGTGTTTGGCCTGGAGAACCTCATCAGCATCATGGAACAGATGCGGGACGAGAACCAGTAGGCCCTGTTCTGGGCCCCCAGAACCCCTTCCTCTCCACCACAGGCAGGGACCATTGTCTTGAACTTGCCGTGAGGACACACAGACTTGCTTTTAAAGGGTTATATTTCTCTTTGGTGTAAACTAAAAGAAATGTTTTTAGCTGTAGCCTGGAATCCATATATATAAAGTGAAGGAGGGCAGACCACACGCCCTCTCAGCCAGGCTCCTCAGCTTTGTGGCTCTGACTGGTGTGTCCAGGCTGCCTTAGGAAGGAAGAGGTGCTCCTGGTGGGCTTGGCAGCAGGGACAGGGTGCCCTTGGACATTGGTTTCTCTTGTCTAGATCTTTGAGATCTGTGGCTGCAGGGCCCTGCTGATTGTAAGGTAAAGCCCTGGGCTGGTGCAGGGCCCCTCCATGCCCACTCTTCCCTTGTTCCCCAGAAGTAGAGGGCTCTGGATGCCCATTTCTTGGGGGCTTTCCAGTGTTACGCTGTGGGTGTCAGCTAGCTCTTTAATAGGTGCCCTCAGGGCACCACAGGGCTGACTGCACAAAGCTGGACCCATCCTTGGGTCTGACCTTAGCATGGGGCTAGATTAATGAAGCTGGGCTGAGGCCAACTTATGGCAGAGGGCGGGGCCTGGGTTCCCCAGGCACCTGTTGGCACGTGACAGGTTGGCACCTGTCCTATTCCTGAAACAGCCAGCGTCTCTCACCAAGTTCCCTTGCCTAAGAAGGCCACTCCTTCCTACCCCACTGAAGTGGGGGATAGTCGGTGTCCTAGCAGGCCTCAGGGCCTCTGGTGGCTCTGGCCCAGACAGTATTTGCAGTTCTTGTGCTATGGGTGGGAGTCTTCTTCCTCAAGTTTAGGCAGCTGTGCTGCTGCTCGATGGGCTGCTCCTCCCAGGGCTCAAGGGCTGTGGTCCGCTCAGGGTCTCATTTCCCCAGGCCAAGTTCAAGGCAGCAGCCCTTTGTGCGGCGCTCTTGGCCCTGGGCCTGGAGGGAGAACTTTAAGCTTTTTTGCTCACAGGGACGTGGTATGGGCCCTGGGTGCAGGTGCCCACATTCTGCTAATGAGAGCTTTGTCTGATCAGTCCTGGGTCCATCAATTTGTCCATGTGTCTGGCTGCCAGCCCCTGTCCCTTGGGATCCTTCCGCTGGGGTGTAGCCTTGTTCATTAGTGTATACTCATTCCTTCATGTTTTCCTCAGCAGAACACTCCCACTTCTGAGGTGAGCTTTTGCCCCGTGCCCTTCCTCCACAGGTGTTGCCTTTTTATAAAGACCGGATAGCAGAATAAATTGGTGTTTCCCTGTTGACCCAGCACCATTTCTGTGGGCCTAGAATATGGCCCTCAACACTGACAGTGGGGCAGTGAGGGCTTGAGGAGTGACCCTTCCTTTCTCATGGTTTTAGTCATTTTGGCTGCCAGCCCTTAATGGCACAGATCTGCTGGTTCTAACACACATGGCCAGGAGGTGACACCGATTTCAGCCATTGCCAAGGTTAGCACCCTGTCCTTTGAGCCTAGGGCCACTGTTCATTGTCACTTTAGGCAAGGCCCTGTTTGGCTTTAAAGGTAAGCCTGCCAGCTGTGAGAAGCCTTGGTAACTGATGGACTCATTTCCTGGTCCTTAGAGATGCAGCCTCTTAAGGGCTCCTTGATGGATGCCATCTCTCCTAGCCCCCGGCCCTGGTGCCACTGGTGGGCAGGTTCCCATTCTTTGGGGCTGGGAGGGACAGCTTGCCTGTTTCTGGTCACAAATTACGGTCTTCTCTCCTGTACCATTCTGTGGCTTCAGCCATGGGGGCAGTAGCCCTTCATTAGTGTAGACAGTCATTTCCTGGTAGGGTGGAGGGTAAGACATAGGGTCTGGAGCTGTTTGGGACCTTTTGGGGATGTCCTGTGCCTCCCAGATTCCTAGATTCTGGGAGGAGAGGCTGCCGCATTCTGCTGCTCCTCACAGCGAGCAAAGCTGCACCCACTTACATTCAGTATTTTACTGGCACTACAAAGAGTGGGAAGGCCTGGGATTTGCTGCTGCTCCCTTAGAGCAGGGCCCCTCTTTTCAGCACTTTGGACACCTGGAGACCCAGCCCTGTTATTTAATGGTAGTGGGCAAGTGTGTGTGCATACTGTCTGCCACTGCTTTCTCCCTACCCCATGCCAGAGAGCCCTGTCCCTGCCAGGCCCTGCCTTCTTAGCCCCAACTTGGGACCAAAGTGCAACATGGGATCATGGGTTGGGGTGCTCAGGTGAGCCCTCTCTATAGTGCTTCCCTGGGCCAAGCTGACACCAGCCCCTGAGGGTGGGGTGGGACGGGTGGTGCTTAAAAGAGGAAAGGGACCAGTGTAGCAACTTGCCAGGGACCCCACCCCTCCCTCTCTGGGCCTGTGCAATGGGCGTGGGGATTCCCATCAAGGGGCCTGGCACCTGTGCTAGTTACGTAGCCGCTGCTCACGCGCTCACTCCTGACCACATGCACGTTCCCTAGATGCAGACTGCTTTGAACTTTAAAGCTGTACAATTTGGTTATGTTTGTGCTGACTTAAAAAATATTTTAATGAGGAAAAAATAATGGAGAACCCTGGGAAGGACCTGGTTCTTTGCTTCTCGGGGAACTGTAAGCCCTCGCGTTCTGGGAATCGCTCTCTCCTGCTCTTTCCTGGAAGCTAAGCCTCTCCCCACCGTCCGAGGCACCGCCCGAGGCCTGCGCCCGTGGCTCCCGCCGCAGTTGTGTTTGCTTTGGACCTTGCGTGCGGGGGAGGGGGTGCTCGGTCCGAGCCCGCTCCTTTCTGTACACCTAGCGCTGCCCGCCCCGCTTGTGTCTGAGGTCGTGTATGTCAAAAATAAAGCCGCTAGAAACGGAGGCGAGTCTGTCTTTGTGAAAATCCCGTGGCCCGGGAGCCTTCCCTGGTCACCCTTCCTCGGGGCGGGGCCGGCGGCTGCTGGACCGCGCGAAGCAGGGAACAAGGCCTCGCCCTTGGCGCCAGTTCCGCCTTTGGATCCGCCAATGGCCAGCTGACCCGCGGGTCCCGGCCCGGGTCTCCATGGCAGCCCGGCGTACTCGGGCGCTCATTGGCTACGTCTGTCGCAGCGCTGCGCCCCAACGCTCCGACGCCGGCGGCCGTGCCACGTACGCGGCAGCCGATTGGCCCGCGGTGGTCGCGTCACTGCCCGCGCCGGGTCCGGTATGAGTTCGGGGCCAGCAGCCGTCTACCCGGTGTCGCGTTCTGGGTTGTGGCGGCCCTGGATCCGGCGTCAGGGCGACCGGGCGGACGAGGTGGAACCAGAGTCGGTCAGGCGGGTTGGTGAAGGGCGCGGGGCCGGGCACGGCGTTGGGAGTGCGCGGCAGGGACCGGCCAGGCGGGCTGCAGGCACCTCAGAGTCCGGGACACCCTCTCGACGTCCGCAGGCGCGATGAAGGCACTGATCTTAGTGGGGGGCTATGGGACGCGGCTACGGCCGCTGACGCTGAGCACCCCAAAGCCACTGGTGGACTTCTGCAATAAGCCCATCTTGCTGCACCAAGTGGAGGCGCTAGCCGCGGTAAGACCCTGGGTCGGGATCAGAGTCGCGTTCGGATCTGGCGGGACTAGGGATGGCCAGCGACCAGGGGTCAGGGGCTCCCGTACCTTCTGACTGAGCCCGCCCGTCGGCCTGCGTTCTGACAGGCAGGCGTGGACCACGTGATCCTGGCCGTGAGCTACATGTCGCAGGTGCTGGAGAAGGAAATGAAGGCACAGGAGCAGAGGGTGAGGCACAGACTCTTGGCCCTTATTCTCGGTCCCCGCCCAACTTCCCATCCTGGTAGAACCTGACTGGGGGGGGGGGCCTCTTCCTTCCAGCTGGGAATCCGAATCTCCATGTCCCATGAAGAGGAGCCTTTGGGGACAGGTGAGTAGAGGCAGAAAGGTCCCTTGGGGGAGGGTTTAAGGCCAGGAAAAGGGTAAGACCCAGCCTGGATTGGGCCTGCTGAGCCTGAATCCAGGGACTCAGACCTCCAGCAAGGTGGTGACCTGTCCCCTTCCCCCAGCTGGGCCCCTGGCGCTGGCCCGTGACCTACTCTCTGAGACTGCAGACCCTTTCTTCGTCCTCAACAGTGACGTGATCTGCGATTTCCCCTTCCAAGCCATGGTGCAGTTCCACCGGCACCATGGCCAGGAGGGCTCCATCCTGGTAAGGTGCCAGGTCTTCTTTCTCTTGACATTTCCACCCTCCATGCCCAGCCTCCCATGCCCCCTAGCCTTCATCTGCCTTCGGATGTTATGGATACAGAGCTGTGCAGTATGTATCTTTAAGCACTTGGGGCAGAGTCTCTGAGGTCTGGAACGGCACGTGTATCAAGGCTTAGGAACACTGGACTAGGTCCGAGGTCCCCTTCCTTGCATTCAGGTGACCAAGGTGGAGGAACCCTCCAAGTACGGTGTGGTGGTGTGTGAGGCTGACACAGGCCGCATTCACCGGTTCGTGGAGAAGCCGCAGGTGTTTGTGTCCAATAAGATCAACGCAGGCATGTACATCCTGAGCCCTGCGGTGCTGCGGCGCATCCAGGTGTGTAGGAGACAGCTGTTGGTGGGCTGGGGTGGGGCAGGCCATCACCGCTATGACCCTGCTCACAAGCTGCCCACTCCCACAGCTGCAGCCTACGTCCATTGAGAAGGAGGTCTTCCCCATTATGGCCAAGGAGGGGCAGCTATATGCCATGGAGTTGCAGGGTGAGGCAGGGAGGCCACAGGGTGGGGGTGGTCTGTGGCTGGGCTAAGGCCCCTGATACATCCCTCCCTACAGGCTTCTGGATGGACATTGGGCAGCCCAAGGACTTCCTCACTGGCATGTGCCTCTTCCTGCAGTCACTGAGGCAGAAGCAGCCTGAGCGGCTGTGCTCAGGCCCTGGCATTGTGGGCAACGTGCTGGTGGTGAGGCCCTTGCCCAGCCCATCATTAACCCCCTCAGTCTTGGGAGGCAAGTGGCCCACTTGTATTTTTCCCACCGCTCTCAGGACCCAAGTGCCCGCATCGGCCAGAACTGCAGCATTGGCCCCAATGTGAGCCTGGGACCTGGCGTGGTGGTCGAAGATGGTGTGTGTATCCGGCGGTGCACGGTGCTGCGGGACGCCCGGATCCGTTCCCATTCCTGGCTTGAGTCCTGCATTGTGGGCTGGCGCTGCCGCGTGGGTCAGTGGGTAAGCCTGTGGGCTGGGCCGCGTGGGGAGAGGGGCGGGGAGTGTGCCTGCCTCCCTGACAAGGCCTATCCTCTCCTGGAGGTACGCATGGAGAATGTGACAGTGCTGGGTGAGGACGTCATAGTTAATGATGAGCTCTACCTCAACGGAGCCAGCGTGCTGCCCCACAAGTCTATTGGCGAGTCAGTGCCAGAGCCTCGTATCATCATGTGAGGGGATGCAGTGGGGCTGGCCGAGCCCCGGTTTCCCATCAGCAAGGGGAGTGCTGGCCTGACACATCAGAAGACCCTGGACTTGTCATTTGTCTGGGGGGGCATTGGGTGAAGCTGAAGCTGTTGGACACCTGCCTTCTCATGTGGACATCATCTGGCAGGATCCCTGCTGGGCACACCCCACAAACCCCACTCCCTCAAGAAGGGCCAGGGCTGTATGGAATAATAATTTAATGCTCACTGTGGCCCTGACTGAAAGTCAAGCTCAGGCACAATTAGGGCCATGGCTGGGCTCCCGCCAATGAGGATACAGGCAGGCAAGGAGGTTGGATGTGGTGGTGGGGGATACAGGAGAAGGGCAAAGGGAGCTCATAAATAGGGCCCAGCCTGGCTTTGGGTTCAAAAGTGGAGGTTCCAGGATGGCGCAGGCTGTGAGGGCTAGGCAGCTGAGGAGGTAGTACTCGTATTGGCTCCCTTCTCCCAGTCCTCTACAGACACGATGGTGGCTTTGCAGAAGAAGCAGTCCTTGTTGTTCATCAGGTGCTGGTTGATACAGGCCCTACAACAGGGGAGGGGATGAGGACTGCCCTGCATGTACCTACTGCTCTCCCCACCACCAAGCTGTGGGGCCCACTTACTTGCAGGACTTGTGGCCACAGGGCTGGAACACAGCAGAGATGGGGTGGGCATAGCAGATGGGGCAGAGGTCCTCCTCACTGGTGGGCTGCAGGGAGGAGAGTGAAGGGTGGGCTGGAGTTGGATGCCTGGCTATGTGGATGTCCGTTGTGCCTATGTAGGAGTGCACACATATTCAACTGGCATGGACCTGTGCACCGTGGTCCCACTCACCAGGGAGGCAGCTGCTGCCTGGGCAGATGCAGAGGTCAGGTGCGCCAGCATCTGTTCCACTTGGGCCAGTTCATCGGCACTGATATAATCCGCATCTGGGGAGTGGTAGGTAGTGTCAAGTCAGAGGTAGCTGAGGATGTGATGCCTCTTGAATATTCCCAGCCTAGGACTTTGCTGTTCTTAAGGCTCCTGACCCAACCCAGCCCCAGATCTCCCTGACCTGCCCCACCAGCCCACTCACAGCTCTGCAGGGAGAAGCGCTTCCGGTCAGGGGCTGGCAGGGCAGTGCCAGGTGCTGGGGGCTCTGGCTGTCCCAGGAGATAGCATATTGAGCGTAGCTGGAAGCAGGGATCTGCCAGGAGCACTGATGTGGCTCGCTCTCTCCTAGGTAGGGGAGGGTGCAAGGGCAGTCAGAAGGCTTGGGGCCTGCTAAAAGTAGTCTCTATTGGGATTGCCAATGAGGAGTGCCATGGCTCGTCCATGATCACCCCCCTGCATCCTTTCCGTCTCCCTGCTTCCCAAACCCCAAGTCCTGTATTCTAGTAAGGTGCCACACAGCCTGGGGTAACACATTTTTTTTTTTTTTTTCTTGAGACGGAGTCTCACTCTGTTGCCCAGGCTGGAGTGCGATGGCACGATCTCGGCTCACTGCAACCTCCACCTCCCGGGTTCAAGTGATTCTCCTGCTTCAGCCTCCCGAGTAGCTGGGATTGCAGACGCCCACCACCACGCCCGGCTAATCGTTGTATTTTTAGCAGAGACAGGGTTTCACCAGGTTGGCCAGGCTGGTCTCAAATTCCTGACCTCAGGTGATCCACCTGCCTTGGCTTCCCAAAGTGCTGGGATTACAGGCGTGAGCCACCGCGCCCGGCCTGGGGTACCACTTTAAGAAGGCTCAGGGGAACCACCTTAAGATAGTGAGAGTCCGCCTGCCCCATGATATATCAGTCCTTCAAAGTCATTTCAAATAAACACTAACAGCAGCTTGGAGACATTCTTCCAGACTCCCCCTTTTACTCCCCGAGGAAAAAGGAACGGCGGAGAGCTGCCAGCCAAAGGCCAACGGGGACTTTGGGGTTGGGCTCGCTCCCCATCTGGCGGTCATGCGGGGCCATTGGGCACTAGGGGATGCAGCCGCCCCGCCTCCTCAAACGGGAACCAATAGGAGCCCGGGCCCCGCCCCTGGGGGGAGTATTTAGGAGCCGATCAGGAACTCGCTTGGAGAGGGCTAGGGAAGCCGAAGGGAGCGCGGAGAGGAGTGAGGCCCCGCCTCACAACCTGGGAACCAGAGAGTAGGGGCCGTCGGCCGGCCAGAACCTGCCGTGCCTCCTCGGCAAGGGCCATCCGGTGCCACCCATGTCGCACTAGAGCAGAAGTGGGTGAGTCCTGGAACTGCGACCTGCACAGAGCTGCTCTGTACTGTCCCTGGTGGTCGCCGCCATGACCTGGTTGGTGCTGCTGGGGGCACTGCTCTGCATGCTGCGCGTTGGGTTAGGCATTCCGGACTCCGAGGGTTTCCCGCCCCGTGCGCTCCACAACTGCCCCTACAAATGTATCTGCGCTGCCGACCTGCTAAGCTGTACTGGCCTAGGGCTGCAGGACGTGCCGGCCGAGTTACCTGCCGCTACTGCTGACCTCGACCTGAGCCACAACGCGCTCCAGCGCCTGCGCCCCGGCTGGTTGGCGCCCCTCTTCCAGCTGCGCGCCCTGCACCTAGACCACAACGAACTAGATGCGCTGGGTCGCGGCGTCTTCGCCAACGCCAGCTGCCTGAGGCTGCTCGATCTATCATCTAACGCGTTGCGGGCGCTTGGCCGCCACGACCTCGACGGGCTGGGGGCGCTGGAGAAGCTGCTTCTGTTCAATAACCGCTTGGTGCACTTGGACGAGCATGCCTTCCACGGCCTGCGCGCGCTCAGCCATCTCTACCTGGGCTGCAACGAACTCGCCTCGTTCTCTTTCGACCACCTGCACGGTCTGAGCGCCACCCACCTGCTTACTCTGGACCTCTCCTCCAACCGGCTGGGACACATCTCCGTACCTGAGCTGGCTGCGCTGCCGGCCTTCCTCAAGAACGGCCTCTACTTGCACAACAACCCATTGCCTTGCGACTGCCGCCTCTACCACCTGCTACAGCGCTGGCACCAGCGGGGCCTGAGCGCCGTGCGCGACTTTGCGCGCGAGTACGTATGCTTGGCCTTCAAGGTACCCGCGTCCCGAGTGCGCTTCTTCCAGCACAGCCGCGTCTTTGAGAACTGCTCATCGGCGCCAGCTCTTGGCCTAGAGCGGCCGGAAGAGCACCTGTACGCGCTGGTGGGTCGGTCCCTAAGGCTTTACTGCAACACCAGCGTCCCGGCCATGCGCATTGCCTGGGTTTCGCCGCAGCAGGAGCTTCTCAGGGCGCCAGGATCCCGCGATGGCAGCATCGCGGTGCTGGCCGACGGCAGCTTGGCTATAGGCAGCGTACAGGAGCAGCATGCGGGACTCTTCGTGTGCCTGGCCACTGGGCCCCGCCTGCACCACAACCAGACGCACGAGTACAACGTGAGCGTGCACTTTCCGCGCCCAGAGCCCGAGGCTTTCAACACAGGCTTCACCACACTGCTGGGCTGTGCCGTGGGCCTGGTGCTCGTGCTGCTCTACCTGTTCACCCCACCCTGCCGCTGCTGCCGCCGTGCCTGCCGCTGCCGCCGCTGGCCCCGAACACCCAGCCCGCTCCACGAGTTGAGCGCACAGTCCTCAGTACTCAGCACCACACCGCCAGACGCACCCAGCCGCAAGGCCAGCGTCCACAAGCACGTAGTCTTTCTGGAGCCAAGCCGGAGGGGCCTCAATGGCCGCGTGCAGCTGGCAGTAGCTGAGGAATTCGATCTCTACAACCCTGGAGGCCTGCAGCCGAAGGCTGGCTCTGAGTCCGCTAGCTCCATAGGCTCCGAGGCTCCCATGACGACCTAGACTGCCCAGGGCCCCCCCACCCAGGCCCCCACCCTCTTGCTGCTCACCCTGCTCCCTTGCTTCGGTCCAGAGAACTGGCAGATACTGGTGAGAAGCACTGTGCCTGGCCCCCCAGCTTCCTGTATGGGCCTCGAAACACAATGGGCCTTCTTGCTCACTGGTAGAGACAGGGGTTGTAGTCCCCAACCTGCTTTCTGCTCTGCCCCTGCACAGGACCCAAAGGCCCCAGGCCCTGCAAGGTGTGCTAGTGCCTGCTTTCCCGGGGACTTCCTAGTGCCCAAATGCCCTGTGAGGCTGAGAGACCCAGGCCCCTGTGGCTTTCAACACAGCACAGCTGTGGAAGTGGCTGTGTTCTTCTACAGCCTGTGGAAGAACCCCTGTAGCAGAGCCCCCTGTCCACCCTCAGGGGCCGAGGCAGCTCTCGAGGAGTGGTGTTGAAGAGCTGACGCGGGGCCACCTCCCCTTCCCAAGGGGGTGGGAGGGAGTGGGACCACAGGGAAAAGAAGGCGGCTCTGAAGGAAGATCTCGCCCACACCCCAGGACAGAAAGAGGAAACAAGCCCGCCCTCTGGTGAAATGGGACTCCCTCCATCCACCAACACCCAACTTCCTGAAAGCTTCACAACTTCACACAGAGTCCGGTGGGCAGGCACCAGGCAGGAAATGCTCCTCAAGAGGTTCCTGGGGGTCTGGCCTAAGCCCCAGCCAGAGGCCCTGCTCTCTCTGGCCTGGGGCATCCAGCCGTTGCTCTGAAGGCAGAGCCCATTCTGTGGGCTCACAAGACACAGTGAAGGGGATCATGGCTTGCGCCCCTGCTGTTCAGCAGTAAAAAGCCCGAAAAGCCTGGCGAGCATGGCCAAGCTGGGAGGGCCGAGCCGGAACTCCACGTCCCTCGAGAGCAGGAGCCTCTTAAGGGCTGGCACTGGTCTCAGCCTAATGGCTGAGGCGGTGCCCTGGCTTCACATGCATCTCACTGCTCCCACTGCAGGGGGGCAGGGAAGGGGGGTCTGGGAGCCCTTCATGTGTGGGGGCCGAGCTGGGGTCCCCCATGGCCATCCTGGACCCCGCTGCTCCGGAGTTTAATAAAGGCAGCACATGCTTATTGCTAGATCCTTTGCAGACAATGGCGGTCCTGCGTGTGTTCACCTCTCCCGGCAGCCTGGCCCTGTCCACCACAGGACGGCACACCCTCCGGAGTCCTGCCTCCCATGCCTGGCCTGAGGCATGGCCACAAGCCAGTGGCTCTGTGGGCCAGGGCCACCTGTCCTGCTGGGGTCCCAGATTCTCCTACTTAGAGCAGCTCCGTCTGCCCCCTATTTAGGCCGTTCACACCTCACCACCTTCCCTCTGCCTCAAAACTTGATACTGAGGTCCATTTTCCAGGTGAGGAAACTGAAGTACCAGGAGGCCCTGTCCAGCCCCTCCTCACCAGACACACCCAACTCCCACAGGGGCCCACAGTCCCCAACACTCACTCTGAAGCTGGGCCACGCACCAGGAGCTGCACCAAGATGCCCGTCACTGCCACCAGAATGGGATAGTGGTCCACGCTCTCTAGGCCTGAGGGGAAGGGAAGGAAAGAGATGAGCCACCCACATGCTCCTGCTTCAAGGGCTCCGGGCCTGCCCACTGCCCTCCCTACAGAAGGGTGAGCCGAGACTGCAGAGCACCAAGCCTGGCTGTCCGGGGGCAGAATGTGGAATCAGGCCTCACTGTTCCTAGCAGAGGAACCAAGGCCTGTAGTGTGTTGGGGTGCAGGGCATCTAGGTCCTCACCAGGCAGCCGTAGGGTGACCACACGATCAAACAGGTTCCTCTCAGCTGTCACCCGGTTCAGCACCTGGTTTAGCAGCTGTGAGGGGAGCAGGAGTCCATTGGTGGATGGGGAGCGTCATCAATGGGGCATCCCCAGGGTCTCACCCTTGTTGCCCAGATGGCCACACCTGTGCAAGACGCCGCAGCAGCATCTCGGAGGTAGGCCGGGTCCAGTCAAGGAATATCTCAGGCACCAGTGTGATAGTCATCTCCAAGACACGCAGCAGGCTGACCGAGAGGTCAAAGCAGGTGGCACATACCTTGAGCTGCCGGCTGTCCACAAAGTTCCGCTCCAGGCGCTCAGCAGCCTGCTGGATCTGAGCCACCAACACGTGGGCATGCAGTGGTCAGCACCTGGCTCTAGCTCGGGACCAGGCCTCATCCCTTGCACCACCCTAACCCACGAGGCCCCACCACAGCCCACCTCTTGGATCATGCCAATGAATTCAGAGAAGGCCCAGTTGAGCTGATTGAGGACGCTGTTGAGGAAGCTGGGTGCCACATCAGGACCCTGCTGCAGGAGGTCCGCCATGTGCTGCTGCAGCAGGGTGGAGGGGCAGGGCTCTGCAGGGGGACAGGAGGCGGCATCATCAGGGACTCCACTGCAGTGGCCTCTGCCTGTTTGCCTCTGTCCTCGCCCATTGAGGCTTTGGTGTAAGGACAGAAAGATGGCTCCCTAGGAATGCTCAGGTCATGAAAGCAGGGGACAGGGGACAGCTGCCTTGGAGTTAGTTGGGACAGAATCTGTCCCCTCCTTCTACTAGGCAAGCCCCAGGCTGCAGTTGTGTCCAGCCCTGACACCACACCATCCACCCCAGGCCCAGAGCAGCCACACAGC
Source organism: Pongo abelii (assembly GCF_028885655.2). Classification (NCBI taxonomy): domain Eukaryota; kingdom Metazoa; phylum Chordata; class Mammalia; order Primates; family Hominidae; genus Pongo; species Pongo abelii. The sequence goes on from NC_085928.1 coordinate 104,736,887, forward strand.
CACAGCCTGACCCTCAGCAAGTTCTGGGTCGCACACCCTTCAGATAGGGTCAGACCTAAACAGGGCGGCTTAGACGCTTCCCCACCGGCACCAAGGCCAGCTCCTCCAAGAGCCTACTCTGAGCCCTGCTGCAAACCTGCTGTCCTCTACTGTCCTCTGCTGCCCTTGGCCTGGCCTTGGCATATGGCCGAGGTGGTGGGCACCAAGTCTGGGCTGGCAGGCAGCAGTAACCGGAGCCCTCCGCTGCAACGGGCCTGGCACACCTTCCCACCAGCTCGATACAAATCAATAGTTCCCGCACCAGCAGGACAGGCCTGGCCCCACTGCCACTCTCCACTTGCAGCTCAGTTCCGCCCTGGACGCAGGACCACGGCAACTGGCAAGGACTTGCTGTGTGACTTAGCACAAGACACTCAGCCTCTCTGGGGACACCCTTCGGACCAAAACACTGCCCACAAGGGCAGAAACAGACTACATGAGCCCAGAAGAGCCACCACGAAGGGTGAGGACAGTGTGTGGCACACCTGGCACTCTGCAAGGGCCAGGCCTAGGGGAAAGTCCTTGCTGGACCCTGGAGAGAGGGCACAGCCTCTGCTCCCAACTAAATGTCCCTTCCTCCAGGAACTCTCATGAATACCCTCTGGGGACCTGGCCAGCCTCCAATCTGTGCTCCCAGTGGACTCAGGTGTCCAAGGCCTAAGCCAAGGCCAGGGTCTGCCACCAGCAGATAGCAAAAAAGAAGCAGAAGGACATGGTGCTGGGACAAGGCTGGAGGTCAGGGAGCTAGCTTAAAGGGCGAGGGACAGAGTATTCGGTCTGCATGAGCTGCAGCAGGCCAGGAAGATGGTGCCGCCTCTCACCATGACCCACGTAGAGCATCCAGGCCCAAAGGGCACATGTAGGTAGGACTGTGGGCAAGGCTGGGGAGGGGGAGTCCCAGCCCGAGCATCCTTGGGCTGGAAGGAAGCAGGGAAAGTGCAAACCCCAGGGGACAGGTAGGGAGTCTGGGACCCAATGGGGGAACCAGAGAGGGGCTGGAAGAAGTGCAGAGTCTGAAAGAACCCATGGGTAGGAGGTAAGCGCCCCCGCCTGCCTTGCCCACGACTCGCCCAACCCAGATACTCACTCTGGAGGCTGGGCAAATTGGCGTCCTCAAGTTTGGTTTTCAGCAGATGTGGCAGCCGTGTATAGCGGTACCCGAAGCCACAGCCCTGTGGAGGTGAGGGTCAGTGCCCAGGTCAATGGGACAGGGCACCCTCTCCCTCCAGCCAGCCTCAGCCACCTCCCCTCGAGTCAGGCTTACCCTCCAGAGCCGCACCAGGATCCAGTTGGTCTGGGCCCAGGGCCGCTGCTCATAAGGCGCCAGGAGGTTCCTCACCATGGCGATACGCCTGTGAGGGCAAGGAGGGGAGAGACGGGGTGAGGCTGGGCATGGTGCTCGTGGCCAGGGTGTGTGCCCCCCAGGCCCCACTCACTGCTCCTCGGGGATTCGCTCCACAGCCCGCAGGGAGTGTGGGTAGCACACGTAGCTGGCCAGGGCCTGCATCAGTGAGTCTCGGATGTCTGCGGGGACACGCCGTGCCTCAGCAGGGGCTTGGCATGAGCCCTGGACCCATGCTTCATGCCCACCTGGCCACATTTTTCATAGAAGAAAGCTGACCAGAGGTGCCATCCCACCCCCCTCCCCCGTACCCTCTGTAGGGGCCCCTCACCAGTGCCCACAATGCGTGTGTCGGCAAAGTGTTTGGCAAGAATGGCAGCCAGGCGGGTCAGGGTCTCTTCATAGCCTGCAAGGGTGGGAAGTGAGACGTGTCGGCTGGGAGTGGGGGCTCCAGAGGCAGGCATGTCAGCAGGTTGGGTGGACTTGGGTAGCAGGCTCTAGAGCTGGCTCCCAAGGCCAGCCTGGACCCAGGGTGGCATCCGGGGACATCGGGCAAAGCATTCATTGGTGGCTGTGGAGGGGCTGAGGCACAGGCTCACTGTGAAGGGATGACAGGCCCTGGCAGGAGTCCTGACCTGGGCTCAAACCCATCTCAGCACACATACCTGATGAGCAGTCAAAGCTGCTTGGGCACTCACAGCTCTGTCTTTGAAGACAAAGCCTGCACTGAGGCCTGTGGCTGGGCAGGGGGCGGGCTAGGGGCCTGACAGCTCACTGCCTGATCCAGACATACACTGCCATGCCCAGCCTGGAATCGGCAGGCTGAGAAGCCCAGGTTCGGATGTGGACCCTAGCAGCGTCCACCCCTTGCTGTGATTTACCAAAACAAACCATTCTGCCCCTGGCCAACTGCCACGCTTTGTGACCAGTGCCAGGGAGTCAAGGTGCAGGGCCAGCTGGCTGCTAGACCATGGCAGTTGCTCATAGCACTAGGAAGGAAGTGAAAGCCAAGAGGTCTCCAACCACCGTGTTTCATCTTGCCTGTTTTCCTTTGCCAGGGAGCTGCTGGCTCTGTGGCTGCAGGTCCCAGGGCAGGGTGCAGACGTTTGTTTGCTGCAGGGTGAACCACAGAGGAAGCTCCTCCCCTCCCCGCCCCCAACAGATGTGTGTTGCTGGGCCACAGAGGTCTCAGACCAGGGCTCCTAGGGCTCACACTAGAGACCCCTTTTCTGCTTCTGCCTCAGCCTGAATGGTTCCATCACCTGGGAGCTCCTCCATGCTGTGCACGGGACCAAAGTAATTCTTGAGAGCACTGTAGCTGTTGATGGCCACGCTCAGGTAGAACTCGGGCATGAAGGCAAAGAGAGACCCTGTGTGATCACCGTGCTCAATGGTCCGCAGGCAGACGCGCAGCAGCCAGTAGATGTCCAGCATCTTCTCCTGCAGGAGGCACACGGGGTGCTGCTGGGTTGCACACCAGTGGGGTCTTGGGGGCATGTCCTGGCCTGGGGATCAGGAAAGGCCTCCCCAGCCCTACGACAGCACAACTGAGACCTGGATTTCAGGAAGCATGAGCATTAGCTCAAGCAGGGCAATCAAGTCCTCAGCAGGCAAGAGGGACGCACTCAGCCTGGAGGGCGCATTACTGCGACCCAGGCCAGAACTCTGGTCAGCATATTTGTAAGCAAGTTTTTTTTGTTTTTTTTTTTGTGAGATGGAGTCACCCAGGCTGGAGTGCAGTGATGCCATCTCGGCTCACTGGAACCTCTGCCTCCCAAGTTCAAGGGCTTGTCTTGCCTCAGCCTCCCGAGTAGCTGGGACTACAGGTATGTGATACCACACTCGGCTAATTTTTGTATTTTTAGTAGAGATGGGGTTTCGCCATGTTGGCCAGGCTGGTCTTGAACTCCCGACCTCAGGTGATCTGCCTGCCTCAGCCTGTAAGCAAGTTTTAGGCAAGAGGGTGCAGTGACCGGAAGTCTGTGTGGAAAAGTGGAGTACAAGGTGCATGGAGGGCCCAAGAGAGCTGGCGATGGTAAGCAGATAGGCAGAAATTTGATCTGGAGTGCAAAGAAGGTGGTGGGAAGGCAGGGGGCAATGTGACTGGTGGAACAGAGGTCACAGGAAACAGACAAAACCTGCTGAGGGCCCTGCTCCCCACAATGTGGTTTCCACAAAGTCCATGTCAGGGTCTCACAAAGGAGCCCAGGCAAGAATGAGGCCTCAGGCCCCAGCCCAGACCCACAGCACCCGTGTGTCTTGGAGTGTGGTCAGAGCACCTGGGCTTCACACCAGCTCTCTGATGTGCCCTAAAACCCAAGGAACTGAGGAGAAGATGTAAACAAGAGGTTAGGGGGAGGGCCTGGGCGCAAACCTAGGCAGCGATGATCCTGCTGCTACAGAAGGCCAGTGAAGACTGTGTCTGGCGAGGGGATGGCAATGACCGCATCAGAGCTAAGGCATCAATGCAAAGGAGATGGAAATGTGCCGGCCGGATTGAGATGGGGGCAGACAGAGACCCTGGTGAGGCTATTTCAGAGATGGGGAAGAGCCTGTGCTGGAGGGAGATGAAGGGGAAGATGTAGCAGCTAAGACAGAGAAAGAAGGAGAGAGCATAACTTTTGGGCACATATAGAGTCAAGGCTGGAATGCAGTGGCACAATCACAGCTCACTGTAACCTGGAACTCCTGAGCTCATGTGATCCTCCTACAGGTATGTGATACCACGCCCGGCTAATTTTTGTATTTTTAGGAGAGATGGGGTTTTGCCATGTTGGCCAGGCTGGTCTTGAACTCCTGACCTCAGAGTAGCTGGGACTACAGGTATGCGTCACCATGCCCACTAATTAAATTTTTCTTTTTTTTTTTTGTAGAGATGGGTTGCCCAGGCTGGTCATGAACTCCTGGCTTCAAGTGATCCTCCCGCTTCAGCCTCCCATAGTGCTGGTTTACAGGAGTGAGTCTCTCCATTAATAATGGGATTAGAAAGACACAGGTGAGTTAGTGCTGAAGATGCAGAGAATGAAGGCAGTTCAACATAATAAAGACCATATATGAAAAGCCTCTATCTAACATCACACTCAGTGGTAACAGACTATAATCCCTCCCTCCCTCAGACCAAGAACAAGACAAGTGTGCCACTTTCTCTACTTCTGCTCAGCACGGTCCTGGAAATCCCAGCCAGAGCAACTAAGCATGAAAAAGAAAGGAAACCACCGGGCGCGGTGGCTCACGCCTGTAATCCCAGCACTTTGGGAGGCCGAGGTGGGTGGATCACGAGGTCAGGAATTCAAGACCAGCCTGGCCAAGATGGTGAAACCCCGTCTCTACTAAAAATACAAAAATTAGCTGTGTGTGGTGCTGGGCACTTGTAATCCCAGCTACTCGGGAGGCTGAGGCAGAGAACTGCTTGAACCCGGGAGGCAGAGGTTGCAGTGAGCCAAGATCATGCCACTGCACTCCAGCCTGGGCAACAGAGCGAGCCTCTAACTCAAAAAAAAAAAAAAGAAAGGAAACCACACTGGAAAGGATAAAGTAAAATTATCTCTATTCACAGACATGATTTTATAAGTAGAAAATCCTAAAGATACACACACACAAGAAAAACCCCAACTAGGATTAATAAATAAATTCAGCAAAATTATAGGATATGGCCAGGCATGGTGGCTGAAGCCTGTAATCCCAGCACTTTGGGAGGCCGAGGCAGGCAGATCACCTGAGGTCAGGAGTTCAAGATCAGCCTGGCCAACATGGTGAAACCCCATCTCTACTAAAAATACAAAAATTAGCATGGGCGGTGGCGGGCGTCTGTAATCCCAGCTACTCGGGAGGCTGAGGCAGGAGACTTGCTTGAACCCGGGAGGCAGACGCTGCAGTGAGCTGAGATTGTGCCATTGTGCCACTGCACGCCAGCCTGGATGACAGAGACTCTGTCTCAAAAAAAAAAAAAAAACTGTAGGATACAAAATCACTAGGCAAAATGAACAATCTGAAAAGAAATCAAGAAAACAATTCCATTTACAATAGCATCAGAAAGAATAAAATACGTTGGAATAAACTTAACCAAGGAAGCAAAAGACTTGAAGCTATACTGAAAACTACAAAATGCTGCTGAAAGAAATTAAAGATCTAAATAATTGGAAAGCCATCCTGTGTTCATGAACTGTGAACATTGTTAAGATGTCAATACCACCCAAAGGAATCCATGGATTAATGCAATCCCTATCAGAAGCCCAATGGTGTTTTCTGCAGAAACAGAAATACCCATCTAAAAATTAATATGGAATTTCAAAGGACCTCAAATAGCCAAAACAATCTGGAAAAACAACAAAGTTAAAAAAAAAAAAGAAAAACAATAAAGTTGGAGGTCTCACTTCCTGATTTCAAAACTTATAGCAGGCTGGGTGTGGTGGCTCATACCTGTAATCCCAGCACTTTGGGAGGCCGTGGCAGGCTGATCACCTGCGGTCAGGAGTTTGAGACCAGCCTGACCAACAAGGTGAAACCCCATCTCTATTAAAAATACAAAAATTAGCTGGGCGTGGTGGCGTATGCCTATAGTCCCAGCTACTCAGGAGGCCGAGGTGGGAGAATCACTTGAACCTGGGAGGCAGAGGTTGCAGTGAGACAAAATCTTGCCACTGCACTCCAGCCTGTGCCACAGAGCGAGACTCCCTCTCAAAACAAAACAAACAAACCAATAAACAAAAGATATGCAAATGGCCAATAAGTGCATGTAAAGATACTATTTGCTATAATGTCACTAATCATTAGGAAAATGCAGAACCACAATGAGGTACCATATCCTACCCATTAGGATTTACTATTAAAAAAGTAGAAATTGCCGGGTGTGGTGGCTCATGCCTATAATCCCCGCACTTTGGGAGGCCGAGGCAGGAGGAGTCCTTGAACCCAGAAGTTTGACAACTGGGCAACATAGTGAGACCCTGCCTCTACCAAGAAAAAAAAAGGGCAGAAAATAACAAGTGTTGGTAAGGATATGTATGGAGAAATTGGAACCCTCATGCACTACTGGTGAGAATGTAACAGGCACAGCCACTGTAGAAACATATCGATATGGTAGTTTCCAAAAAATTAAACAACAGAATTGGCCAGGCACGGTGGCTCATGCCTGCAATCCCAGCACTTTGGGAGGCCGAGGCAGGCGGATCACCTGAGGTCAGCAGTTCAAGACCAGCCTGACCAACATGGTGAAACCCCATCTGTACAAAAAATACAAAAATTGCAGGGCACGGTGGCTCACGCCTGTAACCCCAGCACTTTGGGAGGCCGAGATGGGCGAATCACCTGAGGTCGGGAGTTCAAGACCAGCCTGATCAACATGAAGAAACCCCATCTCTACTAAAAAAAAAAATACAAAATTAGCTCGGCGTGGTGGCACATGCCTGTAATCCCAGCTACTCAGGAAGCTGAGGCAGGAGAATCGCTTGAACCTAGGAGGCAGAGGCTGCCGTGAGCCGAGATCGCGCCATTGCACTCCAGCCTGGGCAACAAGAGCAAAACTCCACCTCAAAAAAAAGAAAAAAAAAAATACAAAAATTAGCCGAGCATGGTGGTGCGCACCTGTAGTCCCAGCTACTCGGGAGGCTGAGGCAGAACACTTGAACCCAGGATGTGAGCCGTAATCGCACCATTGCACTCCAGCCTGGGTGACAGAGTGAGACTCCATCTCAAAAAAAATAAAAATTAAAAATTAAAAATAAAAAACAGAATTACCATATGATACAGTAATTGCACTTCTGGGTATATAACCAAAAGAATTGAAATTAGGGTCTCAAAGAGATCTTTGCACACCCATGTTCATTACAGCATTATTCACAGTAGCCCAAAGTAGAAGCAACCTGAGTGTCCATCAGCAAAGGACTGGATACCCAAAATGTGGTGTCTGTACAACAAAATATTATTCAGTCTGGAAAACGAAGAAATTCTGACACATGCTATAACACGAATGAACCTTGAGGACATTATGCTAAAGCCATACACAAAAGAACGAATAGTGTATGATTCTCCCTAGATGAGGTGCTTAGAATAGTCAAATTCAGAGACAGAAAGTAGGATGGTGGTTGCCAGGGGCAACCTGAGCCAGCCTCAGAACAGGGCTATGGTGGTTCCCTCATGACATGGAAGTAAGGCCCAGCTGGGGGTCTGTGAGCCGCTGGCCAGAGCACCCAGGGACCTGATGCCAGAACCGCTGCTCCCCCAGCTGCCAGGCCCAGGGATCTGCTGACAGGTGGGGGTGGGTGGGAGCTGTCAGGGAAGCTGGGGAAGGGAGGACAGGAGGTTTTGTTCAACAGGCACGGAGTATCAGTTTTGCAAGATGAAATGAGTGTGGAGATTGGCTGCACAACAATGTGAATAGACTTAACACTTAAAAATGGCTATGATGGGTGACCGGGCACGGTGGCGCACACCTGTAACCCCAGCACTTTGGGAGGCCGAGGTGGGAGGATCACATGAGGCCAGGAGTTTGAAACCAGCCAGGCCAACATAGCAAAACCCTGTCTCTACTAAAAAATACAAAATTAGCCGGGCGCGGTAGCACATCTATAATCCAGAAGAACTGCTTGAACCCGGGAGACAGAAGTTGCAGTGAGCCAAGATCATGCCATTGCACTCCAGCCTGGGCAACAGAGTGAGACTCTGTCTCAAAAAAAAAAAAAAAAAAAAAAAAAAAAACATCTAGGATGGTACATTTTATGTCACACATATTTTAGCATAACTAAAAAAAGGCAGAGAGATGAGAGGGCAAGGGTCTTGAGAAGACAGTGTGGGAGAGGGCAGCCAAACTTCTGAGGGAGGTGGGCAGGCAGGAAATCTCAGGGCAGAAGGGAGAGGAAGTTCCTGTCATGGGGCAGTAAGCACGGTCATCCAGGGTAGCAAGACAGTCAGGAATGGGAAAAAGGTGGAGGTGGTTTGGGTTTTGCAAAAGAGCCATGAGAAGAAACAGCAAGCAGAGATGATAGAAATGGGGACACCAAAGGCCTCAATCACCCAGTCATGCAGGGGTATGCCCAAGAAGACAGCAGATACCCTGACCTGGGCACCTGAAGAGACCCTCAGGGCACTCACTGGTTGGGGAAGAGATTCCAGGAGGGGCAGGGAGAGGAAACAAGTCCAGAGGGTCTGAGGCCTGGGGGTGAAACTTCAGTCACAGCAGGAGTGCCCCATCCATCTGTCTGTCTATCCATGTATCTGACCAGGCTGAGTGCCTTGAGAAGGCAGAGGCTCATCTTTCTGACTTATTAATGTGTGTGTGTCCCTAGTATCCAGAACAGCACCTGGCACACACCAGGTTTTGGGTGCATGTTATTGAATGAATGAGCAAGTGAATGAGTGAGTGAGTGGGGAACAAGCCAGTGGCCTCGGGTGGTAATGAGTCAGACAGAGGCAGACACAGAGGGTGGGGTGTGCCTCTGGGAAAGACTGCAGAGCCCCTGATGCACTGGGAGAGAAGGATGGGGGCCAAGAAACTGGGAGGTGGTGGGAGCAGGGGAGGCAGACAGAGTTTGTTCCTCGAAGGACAGGTCTATGAGGCGTACTGGAGGTCCAGAAACCGCGCTTCCTCGGTCCACAGAGCATGAGGGGTACAGGGGACATGGCATGGGGTGATGGAGTCTGAAGGGTGGGAAGGGACATGTGTGTGCCAGAGGCCCGAGAGGGTGGGGGCATCAAGGGCCCTGGCACAACCTTGCCAGACCCGTGGCCAGACAGTGAGGTCGGGAAGGGGCAGCCGCAATACCGGCTCACCTGGGAGTAGACAGTGGCGTGGACCCAGGCAAGACGGCGGCTCAGGTGGTCCAGCTTTTCTGAGAAAACCTTCTGGCTCTTGGTCAACTCTGCAAGGATGTCCTTCCTCTGCCACCCAAGGGTAAAGGAGGACAATCAAGACATGGCCCCATACCCAGGTCCACCCTGACCCTGCAGGCAGCCTAGGAAGGGCCCTCTAGTGCCTGGAGCAGGCAAGGGATTGGGCTCCATTTTTCAAAACCTTTCTGCCACTGACCCTCTGGTGACCCTGAGCCAGCCTCAGAACAAGGCCATGGTGGTCCCCTCATGACATGGAAGTAAGGCCCAGCTGGGGGTCTGTGAGCTGCTGGCCAGAGCACCCAGGGACCTGAAGCCAGAACCGCTGCTCCCCCAGCTGCCAGGCCCAGGGATGCTGACAGGTGGGGGTGGGTGGGGGCTGTCAGGGAATCTCAGCCTGGACACACTGGGCCCCACCTTCCTAGGCCAGGGCAACTACAGCAGAGGGCTCCGGAGGGTGCAGCGGAGCCAAGCCCCGCTTCCTGCTGACTCTGCAAGTGGCCAAGGAAGCACTCAGGGTCAATGCATAATTGATGAGGACAGTGGGTGTGCTTCAGCACTTATTGGGCCCAGGGGGTGGGGGGCACCTAGGCACAGGCCACACTGGTGATGGGTGCCAGGCCTTGCTGCCAGCCCCACTCTCACTGGTGTGCTATGGCCAGGGCTAGAGTGGGGATGAGAACTGCCAGGGCAGCCCCCAGAACCAGACTTCATCTGTGGTTACCTGTACGAGTAAGCAAGCTGCCCCCCACCAAGACTATGTGGGCCTTACCCGCTTGGGGCACCGGCGGAGCTTGTCCTCTGTGTCCCTCAGAGCCATAGCATATTCATTGACATCATCGGAGACACCCACCATCTACACAGCATGGGACCACATGTCCAGAGTGCCCCTTGGGCACTTCATCCAGGCTTCTTCAGACCCAGTCTGGACCCCAGCCCTGCCAAGGTCCCAACCTTAGGCCCAGGGTGGTCCCATTCCCGCAACAGTCAGCAGGTCAGACTGAGGCAGCAGGAGCAGAAACCAGCCTCGCTGAGGCATGTGCTCCCATGCACGGTCTTGAACAGGCAGCCCTGCGGGCCCATATGCACACAAGCATACACACACAACCAAACACGCACAACACCCGCCACCCAATGCGGGGTCTAAGAGTGCACAACCTTGCCCAGCTGCTGGTGTACGCTGAGGTTGTACATCATGACCGCCCCATCCAGGACTTCCAGCAGCGAGTTCTCGGTGAGGGGCTGCTCAGGCTCCTCGGGGGGCCGCCCCAGCAGCAAGCCCTCATTCCAGTGGCTGCCTTCAACTGGGGAGTCGGGGAGGGAAGGGTCAAGGGTAGGGCCATCCCGGCTCTCCTGAGCCTGCCTCACAGCAGGAGAGGAAATCATCTCTCCCATTCCTGTGCCCAAGGAGGGGCCCACGAGGAGCCCATGGGGGCATGGGGGTGGGAGTGGGGTGCAGGGCAAGGCCTGCGGTGCCAGGACCTATTTCTGCGGCATTGATCTCCTGCCCTCGGAGTGTGCTTCCTGCACTCCTGGGATGCTGCCAGGCCACAGGGCTGGGAGGGCATGAGGTGTATTTTGGCTTTGCCCGGGGAGGGGACTGTACACTGTGGAAGGGTCCTTCGGGGACCTGCCTGACCCCACCAAGCACCTACTGTCCTCACGGGTCCTCTGCTCCACGCTCAGCGTGCGGACCTTCACTTTCTCCGAGGTGCTCAGAGGCCGCCGTGGGGTCATGAGGCTCACAGCCGCTGTGCTGAGGAAGCGGTTGGCTCGGCCCAAAGTTGGAGAACTGAGCCAGCCGGGCCGGGGCAGGGGCAGTGGCCCCCCAACAGCCAGGGCCTGCATGGGGCGCTGCAGTGAAGAAAGGAGGCCAGGACCAGGGCTGGCTCAGGGTTCCCTTGGCCCACGGGGCTGCAGAATCGTGAGGGAGGGTCCATGCCTCCACTCACAGTGAGGGACCAGCCCAGTGAGAAACCCCTTGCCTACATGAAGCGGAAGGTGGCCCTGGGTAAGACCCCTGCCCATAAGATACAGGAAAAGCCCAACACAGATACCACCGCCTGCCCCCACTGCGGCACCTGGGCCATAGCTGGGGCTGGCTCCTCATCCTCGTCTAGGTCATCCATGGTGGTTGACTGGAGCTCCAGTGGGTCGATCACAATGTTGGCTTTGGAAGCAAGGTCATCTGGGAGGAAGAGCAGGAGGGTTCTCAGGCCAGTGGTGGCGCAAGGCACCACAGTGGAAGTGCCCAGGATGGTGAGAGAGCCCAGCACGCTGGGCAGGAGGCCTTGCAGAGCCTGGTTTAGCACCGTATCTGCCCCTCGCCCCTCTGCCTCCTCCACCCAGCCTTCACTCTGCATCTCAAGGGCCCTGTCTAGCCGCCACTCAGTAACAGGAGGCCTTCCCCATCACACCCTTCTTTTTCATTTATTTTCAAATTGACTTTCTTTATTCTACATAGATGTAAGCCCATCATGCCCTTCCTGCCGGTCCCTGGCTTTGTTTCCCAGGACTTCCTGCTCTCCAGGGCCTCCCCCACTCTGTGACTACTCCATAAACAAAAGGAGATGCCAGGGCTGCTTCATTCTGGGCACTCCCAGTGGGAGCCAAGCCTCATCCCAGGCTCATCCCCACCTCCATGCTGACAACTGACCCCACCTTCGCTGCCTCCAGCCCAGGCCTTGCTCCCCGCTAAACGCGCTGTGTCCAACACAGAATTTCTCATCTCCACCACCTCCTGCAGCCCCTCTCCCTGATGGCGCCCCATCCACACAACCTCTGGCAGGAAGCCTGGGGTCATCCTGACTCCTCTCCTCCACCTGTGCCCTCCCCTACCTACCTGGGCAGGCCCTTATCTCCTGTGAGGGGACACCTGGCCTCCCCGTCTCTCAGCCCCTGCACTCCAGTGTACACACTGCGGCAGCCAGAGAGAGGTTCTGACAGCACAGACCCACCCTCATACCAGGCTCAGGGCCTTGCTCTCGCTGTGCCCTCAGCCCTGCACCGGAGCAGCTTGTGCTCATCCCTGAAGGCAGCTCCAGCAGCACCTGCACGCCCCATCCACACCTCACCAAGATCCCTGGTCCCCTGCCAGGCACGCCCGACCCCTGTGGCGTGGGTGCTGGAGGGAAAGAGAAGCTGCCCAGATGCAGGGCAGGCGGATCAGTATCTCCCTGCCTGAGTGGGTGGAGAGACTTGGGCACCCTCTGGTGGCCATAGGATGGCTCAGCATCCAAAGCAGAGCAGGCTCAGGGACAGTCCCCCACCTGGCCCCAGAACTGCTCCCGGCCCACAGGCCTGCACACACCTTTGAGGGTCTTCCGCAGGTGCGAGAGGAGGCCCCCCAGGCGCTGCAGGTCAAAGTAGTCCACCTTGCCATTATAGAAGACCTGGGGCGGGATGTAGGCCTCTGCGAGGAGTTGAGGAGGCTAGGCCAGTGGTCAGGGCCCAGTAGGAAGACCCTCCCCACAGCCCTCCCCTCCAATCTGGCCTAGCACAGCCTGGGAATTCTGGCCTTGGCCACTCACCCATCCAGGCAGACAGAGAAACTGTCTCCTGGACCGAGAAACAGACCTCCCCTACCTCCTCTCCACCCCTGCCATTTCAGGTCAGAGCCAGCAGCTGCATAACTTGGGGTGACGGGGGTGCTCATGGCAGCCGTTCACTCAGGAGAAGCAGAGAGGCCCAGCCCCAGTCCTGTGGGATATCCCCCAATCCAGGGCAGGTAAGACTCCCACTGACCCTTGGGGACTCAAACACAGGGCCCCCCAGCACCCACCCAAGGCAGCCCTATAAAGGATGCACAGAGAAATGGGGGGCAAGGATGGAAGAAAAGAGCCCACAATGGTAGGAGCCCGTGGGACAATCAGAGCAAACACAGGATCGGCAGGCCTGGGGTGCAGGGCTCCTGCTGCCCCAGTGGAGAAGCCGCCTGTGGCTGGGTAGGACTCAACCAGGCAGGATGCCGGGGACAACTCCCCACAGCCCACAGCCTCAGCTCAGCACTCTGCACTAACATTAGGGGCTGCCCTATGCCTGGCTCTGTCCAGCCTCACTGACCTGGGGCCCTGGTGCCACTCACCCTCACTGAAGGAAGCATGAGGATTGGAAGCCTTGTATTCATCCCAATAGTAGCGCAGGGCAGAGATCAGCCGGTGTAAGAAGCAGACCATGTACTCAGGGGGGCAGAGCATGGGCATGTTCTGTGGGCACCAGGCATGAAACATGCATTGGTGCCAGCCCAGTGCCTTGCCCATTCCTCATCCAAGGCCCTGCCCGAGGGTCGAGGGTTGAGCAGGGAGGGAAAAGGAGCAGAGAAAAGCTCAGGGCTAGGCAGGGATGAGGCAGTCCGAGAGGCGCCAGGTGCTGAGGGCATGGCCTGTGTAGTGCAGCTGGGGGTCCACAGTGGGCTGGCCTGGAGGACACCTACCCCCCGGCCACTGGCGTTCTCCTGCAGAAACTTGCGAAACTTGGTCAGGAAGATATACCTAGAAGCTTCGCCCTTTGAGAGAGGGAAAAGTGAAGCTGTGCTGAGCTGAGAATGCAAGCCCAGACTGGGCTGGCTCAGTGCTGCACCTTCCCCCAGCCCCTGCCATGGGAACCAAAGCCAGTCCCCACCCTCTGGGTCTTAAGGCCCAGTGCAGCATCCCTCCCCACAGGGCCCGGCCCAGGGCTCTGGGAGTCACTCACCCCATTGTCATCTTTATTGTCCAGCAGCAGCTTCAGGATCTGGACCTGTAGTTCTTCCACCACTGGAGGTGAGGTGAGGAACATGGCCCTCAGGCTCCGGGAGATGGGGGGCAGGTTTGGGCCAGGGCTCCACCACCAGGGTTCCCCAAGTCCCACCTAGACATGGGCACCTCCAAGCGCCCTCACGTGCATACACACACCTCCCACCCTACCCCGTGCCCAAGGCGGGCCCACCTTCGATGCGCTTCCTGAGCCGCTGGCAGCCCCGTTCGTAGGCTCGCCGCCGCAGCCGCTCCTCTGCGGTCTCCTCCTTCATCTCCGTGCTCTCTTTGCCCTAGGCAGGGGTAGCAGGTGGAATACAGCAGGGTCACCTGGGACCTAGCCAGGCCTCCTTCACTCAGAACACCCACACTCCATCCCCAGGGCTCCAGGGATCAGGGCCAGTAAAAAGGCCTCATGCTAGATGCCCAGTGGCCAGATGCCCAGGCCAGCCCTTGCCATGACCTCTGCCCAACCTACTTGGGGTGCACTCACCTCCCTACTGGAGCGGTGGGGCCACCAGGTGGTGGGAATGAGCTCTTGCAGGCCGGCCTCCTCCACACGCAGGGGGCTCTTGATGTAAAAGAAGACGACGGAGCGGAGCACGTCGAAGCTGGCGGGTGTCAAGGCAGGGCTCTGCTTGCCAAAGGGCACTCCGTACACCCTCAAGAGTCCTTCCCCAGGAGCCCATCCCTGGATGGGCCTGCCACAGCTCTCCCACCACCACAGGGGCATGTTGCTGCTATGTGTCTGATCCCCAGGGCATGCTCCCTGACAAAAAGCTGTGGTGGTTAAGCCCACCAGCTCCAGTACCCAGCAGGTGCACGATAAGGGCTTGTCACAGGAACAGATGACTGTGGGACAAGCTGGAGAGAGGGCCTGGTGGCCTTTTCTCAGGCCCCAACTCTGACCTCTGTGTCTCCCAGCTTTGTGTCTGCCTCCTGGAGGCTGGAAGACCCCAGACCAAGAAAACGGCTACAAGCTGAGGCTTCCCAGCCAGGGGCTCAAAGCTATGCTCACTCACTCATGCAGTTCTCAACAATTCTGGGAAGCAGGAAGAGCTGCCTCCTTAAAGATCTTGCAGGAATCCCCACTGTGGAACATGAACAAAAGTGCTGGGCTGTGGCTGAACAGGGCAGGCCCTGTGGCCCCTCCCACACCTCCACGTAGCCCGAGTCTGCAGTCATTCAGAATCCCCTGGCTACGCTGGCTGGCCAGGCTCAGTCATTTGCTCTCTTGTCCTTGCTCTGTAGAGAAAGTGCCACATGTTGGGCAGCTCTGGTCCTCCTGATGCTCCCAGGCGACCCCCGGCCTGATGACACTCTCCTTCCTGGCCTCTGCTGAGTCCAGAGGGCACCCCATGTCTGGCCTGCCTGGCAGCAAGGAAAGGATACAGGACGTTGCTAAGCAGAAACTTGCGGGACTTCTCATGCCTCAGGATGGCGATAGTGAGCCGCAGGTAATGGATCTGTGGAGAGGGGGCGTTCAGAGTGGACAGGCGAGGTCCAGGGGGCTCAGGGCAGAGGCAGGGGCTCCCACCTGTAGGCCCAGGTCTGGGACGATGGGTGAGAACCGGTACAGCCGAAGCAGAGACATCATCAACTGCTTGAGGCAATCTTGTACCTCGTAGTCCTGGGGGAAGAGATGCCAAGGCAGCCATGACTGGGGCCTTTTCCAAGATTCTCCCCGTATCTTCCCGACCCCAGTGAAGACTGACAGCCAGGCCTGAGGCCTGAGGTCAGGAGCCTCACCTCCATGAAGAGCCACAAGAGGTCCAGGACCTGGTGCACCACGGACTGTGCCTGTGTGGGTGTGCCCTTCTCCACGATGCCCAGCAGGAAGCTCATGAGCACAGCCTCCACCAGGTACACCTTGCGCTGCACCAAGGCCAGGCACTGGTGAGGTGGTGGCCTTCCACTCTGGTGAAGGCACCCCTGCCCTGGCACATGGCCGAGGCACAAGCCTCAGGCACAGAGCCTTAAGACACTTGAGCAACACCAAACATAGATGACCCCTTCTGGGGTCTGACTGAGGGACAAGAAGGCCATTGCCCCGCGGCTCCTCTAAGGCTTGCACACGCAGTTTCCTTGGCCTGGGATGTTATTATCCTTCAGTCTCCTTTCCAGGACATCCCCTGATGCCCTTGGTTGGCAATGTCCCTGTTTCCCTGGGGGACTGACTTTGAGGTCTGAGGGACCTGGTCACATGGGGCCCCCGCCAGGTGATGCTATGGGACCTCGGGCACCTCAGCACTGCAGCCCCTAGTGAGGGCACATCTACCACGGGCATGTCTAGCATGACCTGTCTCCTCCCCTCCCATGCCCCTCCCAATGCTGCTCACCAGGAGTGGTGCGAAGTGATGGAAGATGTGGGCCAGTGTGAGAAGGACGGTGGGCTGGCCCCGCAACCGCCACTTGGAGCTCTCCTTGTCCAACAGCCGCCCCTCCTGTGTGGAGGGGGAGGAGGGAGAAGTGTGAGGGGCGGAGGCTGTGGAAGCCCCCCATCCCCCCTGGCTCAGAACCCAGCTCACCACAGGATCCAGCTCCACACTCAGCACTGCCCGGAAGCAGCCCAGCAACCTCTGTGCCCGCACCAGGTCAGCACTCGGTGGGTCCTGCAGGGGCCGGTAGCCCGCCACTGGGTAGGTGCCAGAGTTAAGCCAGCAACGCCTTATCTGTGGCTCAGACATGCCTGCTCCCTCTCCACTGCCCACCCCCGGCCCCGGGGCCTGGGCTCTAAGGCAGGGCTAGTTTGCATCACAACTTGCCCACTTATTCTCCCTAGGGAGGATGCTTCACATTCCTCATCTGTTCAATGGAGACAAGGGCACCCAACCAACCAGGCTCCTGCGAGGAAAGTTGTCTTTGACACCCTACATGGCCCCCGACTAACTCTGCAGCAGCCAGGGCCTGCCACCAGCCCATGGCACCCTTGGGGTAGGGAGCCCCTCATCCCAGCTTCCCCAAGAGCTTCTGAGCAGCCCACAGCCATCTTCACAAAATGATATCGCAGAGGACGGCTGCCAAAGTTGAAGGCCACGGACTCCTTGAAAGAGAGGCTGATGGCTGGGAAGTAGGCCATGCCCAGGCCCCTGGACAGGTTCTCAAAGGCAGTGCCCAGTGATACACCGTTCCTGGGGAGAAGGGTGGGTCTGTGAGCCAGTGCTAAGCATGTGGCTGCCCACCCTCAGACTATTAAACTCAGCCTGGCCCCTTACAGGGCCCAGGAAACTGGGGGCAGTCTGGGGAGGCCCCAGGGGCCAGGCCTGTGCATAGAGATAGGAAACTCACAGGCAGAAGGACAGAGTGCCATCATCCAGGTCAATCAAGCAGCTCACGATGTCCCCCGCTGCCCACGCCTGTCATGAGAGGAGGCCTCACCAGATGCACAGAAGCCCAGCAGCCTGCTGACTCTGAACCCCAGCTGCGTTTCCAGAACCACCCAAGGGAGACTAGCCACAAGGACAAAGGACCTGGGTCCCTGACCCTTCCCTGGTGCCCTGTAGTCCCTTATGGCTGCCCAGCGGCTCCAAATAAGCTGTAGTAACAGTCATGGGGCGGATGACCCACAGGGGCTTGGCTCTCACCTTGCCATAATTCGTCGTGGTCACGTTCCACTTGCGCACGCGGTTGCCATCATAGGCATAGGAGTTGTGTGTATCTCCAACCCCCTCCTAGGGAGGAAATGCCTATGAGGTCCCTGGTGAGGCAGGCAGGGGCTGGGCCAGAGCCCACCAATCACCAGCCTTGGACTCATATGGCTCTATAGAAGGGAACAGATGATCTGAGGGAAAGAGTAAGGGGTATTCTCTGAGCTGGGGTGCCTGGGATCGGGTGGGACACGTTTCTTCTCCAGAGGGCAGTCCAGGTTAGTTAGGGTCCTGGGCAGTTCTGAGGGGATCTGGAGACCTGATGAGGCCTGTGGCAGGAGAAGCTCTCCCTGGGCCCAGGGAGGGGTCCCCTCCCCAACGTGTACCTCCTGGTTGAAGCGGCAGCTGATGGTGCACCAGCCGATCTGCATGAGCCCCTGGGAGGAGATGAGGACCTCGTAGACCCATTTCCCTGGAAAGAGCTGAGTTAGGGCCACGAGGTGGACAAAGACTGCCTCTTGCCTCATGCCTGGGCCCTTAAACTTTCTCGTAACTACCTAGGCCACAGCAGGGTAAGGTCTCACCTTTGTACACACATGTGGTAGAGCGGATGGTGCCAAAGTTGCTGTGTCCAATCACCTGGGTGAAGAAGAGGGGTGGTAGGCTTGCTCCCAGGCACACAGAGCATCTCCCCAAGGGAAAAAGACCCCATCCCCAACTGAGCCAGCCCTGGTGGTATTTGCCTGTGGTGGCCAACACTGCACCGTGCCTGAGGATGGTGGGAGGGGGTAGGCTTGTATCAGGAAGGATCCTGGGCCAGGGCAGGATGAGAGAGGGACTCAGGGCTGTGCTGGGAAGGGCTGGGGGCTGAGGCCACATCAAGACTGTTTCAGGGCTTTGGTGGGAGAGTTTGAGGACTGAGAACACAATGGTCTGGGGCCACATCAGGACAAGTTTTGGCTGCAGCCCCATCAGATGAGTAGAGAGACTAGGGCCACATCAGGAGGAGCCTGGGGCTGTGTCAGAAGGGGCTGGACCTGGGTCTCCACACCTCACCCTCACTCACCCCCAGCAGGTCATCATCCACCAGGAGAAGCCCCTCAAAGCCGCCTGTGTGGTCCAGGACCACAGTGGATGGGCCAAGCCGCCCTTCAACCTGTCCTGAAAAGAGCAGAGGTGGGGTCAGGCAGAGTGGAGCGTTTGACAGGATGCATAGGGTGTCCTGAGCTTACCAGATGTCTCCAGGCCCCCTAGGTCCCAGCTCTGCACCTCCCAACCCCACTCCAGAGGCGGCCACATACCCTGGCTTTCCTCCTCCTCATTGTCCACCTGTAGCAACTGGTCCAAATGTTCTGGCAGGTTCTGGAAGTTCAGGGGTTTCCTGGGGAGAGTGAGAGGCTGCCAGGGGTCCACAAGTCCTTGAAATCAGCGAGATGACACTAAATCCCATCCTTTCCCCTGAGGTCACAGGGGGGCTCCCTAGACTCCAGAAAAAGGGCTGTGCCTAGTCCTAGACTCTGGCATGCAGGAGGTCAGAAGGCTGAATTCTCCACTAAACTCAAAAGTATAACCAGTCCAGGCCGGGTGTGGTGGCCCATGCCTGTAATCCCAGCACTTTGGGAGGCCGAGGCGGGCAGATCACCTGAGGTCAGGAGTTCGAGACCAGCCTGGCCACATGGTGAAACCCCATCCCTACTAAAAATACAAAAATTAGCGGGTGTGGTGGCGCATTCGTATAATCCCAGCTACTCAGGAGGCAGAGGCAGGAGAATCGCTTGAACCTTAGTGGGGCAGAGGTTGTAGTAAGCCGAGATCGTGTCATTGTACTTCAGCCCGGGCAACAAGAGTAAGACTCTATCTCAAAAAAAAAAAAAAAAAAAAGTATGCGGCCGGGTGCGGTGGCTCACGCCTGTAATCCCAGCACTTTGGGAGGCTGAGGCGGGCAGATCACAAGGTCAGTAGTTCAAGACCAGCCTGACCAACATGGTGAAATCGCGACTCTACTAAAAATACAAAAAGTAGCTGGGCGTGGTGGCATGTGCCTGTAATATCAGCTACTTGGGAGGCGGAGGCAGGAGAATTGCTTGAACCTGGGAGGCAGAGGTTGCAGTGAGCCATGATCGCACCACTGCACTCTAGTCTGGGTGACAGAGCAAGACTCCGTCTCAAAAAAAAAAAAATAGCCCTCTCTAAGTCTTAATTCCTTCATCTGTAAAAACAGAATAATGACTTATGTTAGAGATACTGTGAAGAGCCCAGGGAATAACAAGTGCTGTCTGCATAGCACATAACCTGTCCGCTCTCAAAGGTGGCTGTGCTGATGGTGTCTGGAAGAAGAAGGCTGGGAGAAATGCTGGCTCCCAAAGTGGTCAGTACCAAGGCCACCTAGTCCAGCCCTTGCCCTAGGCCTGTGGTTCCTCTGGGGCAGATTCCAGTCTCGCCACCACCCAGCCAGGGGAGTCTGTGTTGAATGGGACATGTCCTGTAAGTATGAAAGGCTCAGCCCTCTGAGCTGCTGGATGGCTCTGTCCTGTACCCGCCAGTCCATAAATGGTCAGCAGAGCACATGGCCCACCTACCCGAGCCAAAGGAGTTGGGAAAAATCTGTCTGGGTGGCCCCCTCATCCTCTCAACACACAGGCCTAGAGGGAAAAGGGTACTGTCTAATGCCAGTCAGTGCTGTCCTGAGCTCAGCTGCTAAGAATAGCAGGGAGTGAGGTGGTGGTAACCAGCAGGACTCAGGCAGAACAGAGGCCCATTACACACCTGGCTGCCCACAGGCTGCCACCACCTGCTCTTCCACCTTTAATGCCAGTTCCTACCCTACTCATCCACATAGACAGAAGGCTCTGGAAGGGGACGAAGGTGGGACAAAGCACCCTGACACAGTAGCCATTATCCAGGCTCAGGGATCACATATTCCCCCAGTGTAAGCCACTCCCAGCTCTGAACTGTAGGAGGAGAGATGCACAAAGGCCCCTCCCCACTGCTGCTCTGTCCCAGGCCAAGGCCAGGTGGTGGCTATGCAGTCGGGGTGCTCAGCTAGTAGCATAGAAGGCTAAAGCCAACCCCATCTCTGAATACCCCAGTGGGCCCAAGGATAAAGGAGCCTTCCTCAAAAGCAGTTACAGGCCAAGAATGGTGGCTCACACCTGTAGTCTCAGCACTTTGGGAGGCTAAGGTGGGAGAATCACTTGAGCCCAGGGGTTCGAGACCAGCCTGGGTGACACAGTAAGACCCTGTCTCTTAAAAAAAAAAAATTAGCTAGGTGCTGTGGCATGTGCTTGTGGTCCCAGCTATGTGGGAGGCTGAGGTAGGAGGAATCCTTGAGCCTGGGACTTTGAGGTTGCAGTGAGCTATGATGTGACATAGCGAGACCCTGTCTCAAAAGAAAACAGTTCTTAACAAGCCCACACTTGGAACGGCTACTCTTGTACCTGACCCCAAAAGTGGTGTGCCTGATCCTGAGAGCAGACTGCACATATCTGTGGGTAGTCGGCCTGAGACAGCCACCACTGAGTGCCTACAGCACTGCCCATTTGGCCAAGACCAGCAACTTCCCTGACCTTTTTGGATCTCCTAGGTCCCAGTTCAGGGCCCTGAATCCCCACAACCACTGACTGACGGCCCTACCACCTGCTGTCTCTCCTGGCGGCCACAGCAGCAGCAGCAGCAGCAGGACCATCTCTGGTATCACATGAGGTAGGGATCAGATGGCTCTGAGAACAGGCCAGGACTGAGTATGGGGTGGGGGTGGGCAGGAACTCTCTGCAAGCAGGCACTTTCTGACCACCACAGTTGCTTAAATAGAACAGGTAATGATGCTGCCTTTTGGACCTGCCTAAAGAGCAGAAGTCATAAAAGACAGAACAGCTAAGGCTGATAAGGGGGTGAGAGACAGGGACAACCGTGCCTCACTGCAGGGAGGGAGAACCTACTTGATCCTTTGAAGAAGTAATCTGGCAACAGTCTTAAAAGTGACTGCAGTTCAAACACTCTAGCCACACGACTCCAGCCCTGGGCATCCTCACAGCATTGTTTACAAAAGCAAAAGTCCTTCCAAACTAGGGCACTTGTATGGGCCACAGCAGACCCCCAGCCCTAAAGATGCTCAGTAAGATAAATTGATAATGTGGAAAAATACTCACGGGATAACATTTGATGATAAAAATAAGATGCAAACTTCTATAAACTTCTGGAAGTGAGGGACATGTCCATTACCTTGATGGTAGTGATGGTTTCATGGGTTTTATATATATGTTAACACTTACCAAATTGTATACTTTAAGTATGTGTAGTTTATTGTATATTAATCATAGCTCAATAAAAATGTTTTAAGAAAAGAACTGAAGATGACAAATTTTTTAAAAGTTTTCTATACAGCATAATCTGAACTACATACATTATAAGATAAACAGACATGAAGTTAAAAAGCTTCTGCATAGCAAAGTAAACGATCAACAAAGTGAAGAGACAGCCCACAAATGGGAGAAAATATTTGTAAACTACCCATCTGACAAGGGATTAATAACCAGAATATATAAAGAACGCAAACAACTCTATAGGAAAAAAACTAATAATTCCATCAAAAGATGGGCAAAAGATACGAACAGACATTTCTCAAAAGAAGACATACGAATGGCAAACAGGCATATGGAAAGGTATTCAATGTCACTGGTCATCAGAGAAATGCAAATCAAAACTACAATGAGATATCATCTCACCCCAGTTAAAATGGCTTTTATCCAAAAGACAGGCAATAACAAATGCTGGCGAGGTTGTGGAACCCCTGTATGCTGTTAGTGGGAACATAAATTATAACAGGGCAATCACTATCGAGAACAGTTTGGAGGTTCCTCAAAAAACTAAAAATTGGTCAGGTGTGGTGGCTCATGCCTGTAATCTCAGCACTTTGGGACGTTGAGGTGGGAGGATCACCTGAGGCTAGGAGTTCGAGACCAGCCTGGCCAACATGGCAAAACCCCATCTCTACTAAAAATACCAAAATTAACTGGGCGTGGTGGTGTGTGCCTGTAATCCCAGCTACTCGGGAGGCTGAGGCAGGAGAATTGCTAGAACTCGGGAGGCAGAGGCTGCAGTGAGCCAAGATCACGCCACTGCACTCCAGCCTGGGCAACAAGAGCAAAACTCCACCTCAAAAAAAAAAAAAAAAAAAAAAAATGCCAGGCACAGTGGCTCACGCCTGTAATCCCAGCACTTTGGGAGGCCGAGACGGGCGGATCACGAGCTCAGGAGATCAAGACCATCCTGGCTAACACGGTGAAACCCCATCTCTACTAAAAATACAAAAAATTAGCTGGGCATGGTGGCGGGTGCCTGTAGTCCCAGCTACTTGGGAGGCTGAGACAGAAGAATGGCGTGAACCTGGGAGGCGGAGCTTGCAGTGAGCTGAGATTGCGCCCCTGCACTCCAGCCTGTGCAACAGAGCAAGACTCCGTCTCAAAAAAAAAAAATTTTTCAAAAAAAAAAAAAGCTAAACTAAAAATTGAGCTACCATATGATCCAGCAATCCCACTGCTGGGTATATACCTGAAAGAAGGGAAATCAGTATATCGAAGAGATATCTGCATTCCCATGTTTGTTGCAGCACTGTTCACAATAGCCAAGATTTGGAAGCAATCTAAGTGTCCATCAACAGATGAATAAATGAAGAAAACATGGTACATATATACAACGGAGTACTATTCAGCCAGAAAAAAGAATGAGATGCTGTAATTTGCAACAACATGGATGGAACTGGAGGTCATTATGTTAAGTGAAATAAGCCAGGCAGAAAAAGACAAACATTGCATGTTATCACTTATCTGTGAGAGCTAAAAATTAAAACAATTGAACTCATAGAGGCAAAGTACTGGATGGTTACCAGAGGCTTGGAAGGGTAGTGTAGGGCTTGTGGGGAGATGGGGATGGCTAAGGGGTACAAAAAAATCGAATTAATAAGACCTTTCTGGTAGCAGAACAGAGTGACTATAGTAAATAGTAATTCTACATTTAAAAATAACTAAAAGAGTATAACTAGATTGTTTATAACACAAAAGATAAATGCTTGAGGGGACGGATACCCCATTTACCATGATGTGATTATTACGCATTGCATGCCTGTATCAAAGTATCTCATATACCCCATAAATATATATACCTACTACATACCCACAAAAATTAAAAATTAAAAATGTAACACAAAAAAAGAAAACAGAAAATAATCACATTTGAATAGTCATGTTAAAATAACAAGGAAAAGCAGGTGCTTTTCCTTCTTTTTTTAGAGACAGGGTCTTGCTCTGTCACCCAGGCTAGAGTGCAGTGGCATGCAGAGGCCAGTTCACTGCAGCCTCAACCTCCTAGGCTCAAGTGATCCTCCCACATCAGCCTCCCTAACAGCTGGGACTACAGGTGCACACCACCATGCCCAGGTAATTTCTGTATTTTATTGTAGAGATGGGGTCTTGCCATTTTGCTCAGGCTGGTCTTGAACCCCTGGACTCAAGCAATCTACCCACTTTGGCCTCCCAAAGTGCTGGGATTACAGGTGTGAACCACTGGGCCTGGCCCTCTAAGTTTCTGCTAAAATGTACTTGTAACTTTTATACTGACTACACTTAAAAGTATTAAACTTGTAAAGAAAAGGCCTTGGAGAAGTTTGTTCTTTACAAGGTCAGTCAGAAGCTACAAGGGGCCAGGCTGGGGCCAAGGTGAGGGCAGGTACATGCAGGGGCAGATGCTGGGTGTGGAGTAGGTGCCAGGTGCTAGCTGGGCATGAATGTGCACCCACTCCCTGACCTCTGCTCCCTGACTCTCAGAAGGAACTAGCACTGTCTGGAGACAGGAAGAAGCAGAGTATGGAAGGCAGACTCTCTGGCCAGAGATCTCACAGCCAGGAGCACAGTGAGAACAGAGCCTAAGCCTATCTGTCCAGAGCCCAGGCTCCCTTTCCCTACAACTGCAGCCTCCTTATTCTGGTCTGGCCCAGCAGAGTGAGGAGGGGCCACCCACCCAGCCATACCTGCTGGTGGCTGCTGGGGGTGCATGGTCAGAAGAGGAAAAGATGCGGTTCAGGTAGTCATTCAGCAGCTTCTCCTGCACAATGCCTGAGCCACAAGTCAGAAGGGAGAAAAGGGCCACATGATCAGTGCAGCTCCTAGGACCCAGAGACTTCTGGTCCTAGGCCAGCCACAGGTACAGCAAGGCCTGAGGCCTTTGTCCCTTCCTTCTCCTCCCAACAAGAGGAGCCTCCTTTCTTCCCTGCCAGCCCTTACCTGTGACCCTGGATTTCTCAGCATCTGAGGTCAGCCTATAGCTCTTGCGGGAGAAAGACATGCCGGCCTCCTTGGATGCCATCCTTCATCTCTCATGGGCAGCCAGTGGTCCTGGAGGCTGAGCCAGACACAGAGCCTGTCTACTCAGGGCCAGCCAGGGGCCCCCACACCTGACCTCAGTCCTGCCATGGCAGGAAGGCTTGGGAGCAGGTGAGGCCAGGGGCATGCACACTCACACATAGGGCAGGGGAATGCAGGGGCTCCCAGCTTCCTACACAGGGAGGGTAGCAGGGGTCTAGGCCCAGGTAACGGGGACCACTTCTTGTTCTCCAGTGTCCCTGTGCCCAGCACAGGGCTGGGCAGAGAGCAGGTACCAGATATATTTCTTGCCAAACCATAACACAATGTCTCAGCTCTGTGGAAATCAGACCAAAATGTCCAAAGTGAGGTGTCCTAGGGGCAGAGCCCCTGTATCCATCTCAGTTGTAAGCCATACTGAGTCCAGCTCACAACCAGAAGCGACAATCCTACACATTCCCCCAAGTGCAGACCACCACTGGTCTGGTCATCTCTAGCCATAAGTCCCACTTACTCCCCACAAGGCTGGAGCCTCTTTCCTCAGCCCTGGGTTCCTCCCTTCTTTTATCCATGGTTCTGATAGTTTCACTGTTCCCACTCACACATGTGGCCTCCCAACTCATCCAATCACCACCCTTGCCCAGCCCTCATGGCAAACTCCATTGCTCCTCCTAGTGCATCTATCCCTCACATCATGTTGCTGCTGCAGCTGCTCCAGAACCTGCACTGAGTCCCTGGTGCTGGCCTCACTGATGTGTAGCTGTGCTGTTCAACACAGCAGCCGTCATCCACATGAGGTTACTTAAAGTTTTAAAAATTAACAATTCGATTTCTCAGTTGCCTTAGCCACATTTCAAGAGTTCAATGACCACATGTGACTAATGGTTACTCTATTGGACAGCACAAAGGTAGAACATTTTCACCATCATATAAAGTTCTATTAGACAACGCAGGTCTAGAGTTTCGCTCTGCAGCACTGCCTTAGCCAACACTCCCTACTCTGCAGTTCAGTCTCTTTATCTCACCCCAAACAGATCTTCTACTCCCACCACAAACCCTTGTGGGTCTGCACCACGACTGCTCCTCGGGAAGGTGGTTTTCCCGACCTCGGGCCCTCGGTGGGCGTCCATGATCGGTGCCCCTTCACTACCAGAGTAGTTGAAGATCTGATTAAACGCAGTCATTCATTTGATGAGCAGACCTTCCAGACACCCACACCGGGTGTCAGTTGCTGAGGACCCAGGTGAGAGGCGGACCTTGTCCCCGCCCGGGGACTCTCTGTCACGGCTATCCCGTCCAACCCCGCCGGGGTATCCGGGCTCAGAACTGAACCTACTCCGTCTGGGAGCCCAAGGACGGCGAGGGCGGCGCATGGCTCCCCCAAGTCGCCCCCGCCTGGCCCCAAGCTCCAAAGGACCTGCCAGATCAGCTCCCGCTCGGAGTTTCGCACCCAGATCCCTGCGCTGCAGGTGCCCTCGCACTGGACTAGCCTGGACCGCGAAGGGAACAGCCGGAACCCACCAGGCTCAGAGCCCTGCCGCCCCTCACTCACCCCGAGCCTCGGCCGCCGCGACCCTGCTCACAACATCCGCCCAACCTCTTGGCTACGGCGTCCGTTCAGGGCCAAATCACGCGCACGCTCGCGCGTTGAGCCTCCAGCCGCGCACGCGCACTGGCCCGCGCCCAGCCTCCGGTAGGGGACCCCCTCCATGGCTTCCCACCGGGTTGTTCCAGGCCTCAGCTTCGCTGAAAGGCCTCACCACCTCCGACCTCCGCCTGCCCTGGGGATGCTCCCAGCCCTGCTGCGGCAGAACGCGACGTGCTAACCGGAATCCCTAGGCCGCCTGTCTCCTACCCATACTTGGAGGCCCCGCTCAGACGGTCCTTAAAACGTCTGAAAGGCCGTTCCTGCCAGAGTCCCTGCTACCTGTTACCTCCTCCCCTATTTAGTCCTAGTGGACAGCCTCGCTCACCTTCCCTGGGATGACACTTCTGGCGGCTGAGATGAGCGAGCCTCTCTGGGTTCTGCCGCCGGGCGTGGGCTGACCTGCCTACAGCTGGGGCCTGATAAGGCAGCAGCAAAAGGGTGGAGGGGAGGCAGTGTTGAAGCTGGGGCAAGTAATTTTCCCCAATTTACAGGGAAAAACCGAAATTCAGAAAAGTTTAATGTCACCCAGGGGCTGGAACCCAGACCTCTGGCAGCTCTCACTTTCACAATGCCCTTGGGCTGACTAGGCTGCAGAGGGGTTTCACCCCAACCCCAGGGCACCTCAAGTGTCCCCACCAAACCTTCCTAACACCTGTCCACTAAGTAGGGAGGCCTCTCAGGGGGCTAGCTGTACTAGGCCCTTGCAACTGACCTATGGGACCTGAGGCCTGGCCCCTCATGGCTCCTGTCACCAGGTCTCAGGTCAGGGTCCAGCAGGCCCTGACCTGACGTGTGGAGCCATAGCCACCCAATCCCGTAGGGACAGGTTTCACAACTTCCCGGATGGGGCTGTGGTGGGTCACAGTGCAGCCTCCAGCCAGAAGGATGGGGTGGCTCCCACTCCTGCTGCTTCTGACTCAATGCTTAGGGGTCCCTGGTGAGTGCCCCCAACCCTGATCCCCATCTGCCTTCAGGAGGGGGTTGGCCCCATTCTCCTATTCTAGGATGAGAAAAAAGTCGGGGAGCCAGAGGCTCAGTGGGCATGGGGCAGTGACCTTGGCCTCTTGAGCACAGCTGGGAAGCCCTAGGAACACATAGACATTGCCCACTTAGGCCTCTATTAGCACAGCTGGGAAGCCCTAGGAACACATAGACAATGCCCACTTAGGCCTCTATTAGCACGTCTGCCCTAGTACTGAAGCAGTGTTAGGACCACACAGATGCACGCACACAGCAGGCAGTGACCCCTCCTGAGCCTGATCTACCCCTCTAACCTAGCACATGCCTTTGTGCAGGTGAGAGCCCAGATTTGGAGTCTGAATGCCTAGCCAGGGCCCCTGGCTGGGTAATGTGATGGCTCTGAGCCTTAGCATTCTCATTTGAGAGATGAGATGGGGCAAGCTTCATCACACACTGCTCTCAACAAGCGTATGTGTTAGATCTGAGCTCGGTGCCTGGGCCACTAAACAGAGGCACCGGTGATAACTACCAAGTCTGGGCCTGCTTCCCAGGAGAAATTTTTTTCACAAGTATCTGTGCAGGGGGGCTAGACTGGCCTTTGAAAGTGCATACAGGGTCCATCCCAGAAGCCTTGTAGCTTTGATATCCTGAATGAAGAAAGTGTGGACATGCCAATACACATTACTGACATGTATGCCCACCTGACCTGCACCCACTCATGCCCACTCTGCAGGGCAGCGCTCGGCATTGAATGACTTCCAGGTGCTCCGGGGCACAGAGCTACAGCACCTGCTACATGCGGTGGTGCCCGGGCCTTGGCAGGAGGATGTGGCAGATGCTGAAGAGTGTGCTGGTCGCTGTGGGCCCTTAATGGACTGCCGGTGAGTGGCCACTGGGCCTAGATAAGACTGGGGGCACGGGAGCTTGGGCTGTGGCATTACCCTGTGCCTTCTTCTCTCCAGGGCCTTCCACTACAATGTGAGCAGCCATGGTTGCCAACTGCTGCCATGGACTCAACACTCGCCCCACACGAGGCTGCGGCGTTCTGGGCGCTGTGACCTCTTCCAGAAGAAAGGCGAGTGGGGGTGGAGAGGGGCAGGGTGGGAGACAGGGGACCTCAGCCCAAGTTGATCTTCTGTCTCTTGCTCCCAGACTACATACGGACCTGCATCATGAACAATGGGGCTGGGTACCGGGGCACCATGGCCACGACCGTGGGTGGCCTGCCTTGCCAGGCTTGGAGCCACAAGTTCCCGAATGATCACAAGTGAGACAAACACCTTCCCTCTGTCCCGGCCTGGGGCCTTCCCCCAACACACACTATAGTGATGCTCTGGGCCCTCAGGTACACGCCCACGCTCCGGAATGGCCTGGAAGAAAACTTCTGCCGTAACCCTGATGGCGACCCCGGAGGTCCTTGGTGCTACACAACAGACCCTGCCGTGCGCTTCCAGAGCTGCGGCATCAAATCCTGCCGGGAGGGTAAGCGGCGCCGGGTCAAGCTGGGAGAGTGGAGGGACAAGCCCACGCCCATCCACGAACCCACTGGCTCTTTGTCTCCAGCCGCGTGTGTCTGGTGCAATGGCGAGGATTACCGCGGCGCGGTAGACCGCACGGAGTCAGGGCGCGAGTGCCAGCGCTGGGATCTTCAGCACCCGCACCAGCACCCCTTCGAGCCGGGCAAGTACGCGTAGGCGGTATCGGCGCCCTAGGGGCCGGGCTAGGGAAGGTCCAGGACTCCAGGGGCAGGGCTCTGTGTAGGCCAATTGGGCGGGGCCAGATAAGCCAGAGTCCCAGGGTCTTGTTCACGCCCCATTACCGCTCCCAGGTTCCTCGATCAAGGTCTGGACGACAACTATTGCCGGAATCCTGACGGCTCCGAGCGGCCATGGTGCTACACTACGGATCCGCAGATCGAGCGAGAGTTCTGTGACCTCCCCCGCTGCGGTAGGCGGCAGGGACCAGGCCTGTCAGGGTACCTGGGAACCTTGGGGAGGGGCGTGGCTTGGCCGGGGAGGTAAGAGGGGCTGGGCATGACCTGAGACCGTATCCCGTGGAGTACCGTACACCTGGGAAAGGCGGGTTTGGTCCCAGCCCCAGAGGGATCTCAGCTCTCGCTCGGGGCCCGACCTATCTCGGTCGATCCAAGGGTCCGAGGCACAACCCCGCCAAGAGGCCACAACTGTCAGCTGCTTCCGCGGGAAGGGTGAGGGCTACCGGGGCACAGCCAATACCACCACCGCGGGCGTACCTTGCCAGCGTTGGGACGCGCAAATCCCGCATCAGCACCGATTTACGCCAGAAAAATACGCGTGCAAGTGAGGTGGGGGGGGGGCGGGCGTTGGGACGTGCTGCTGCGGGTGAGACGGGAGGAGGGTAGTCACCGGCTTAGGGCTGGAGGCTGGCGGGCTAGGGCTGAGTGGAGCGCCTGCTTAGAGACCTTCGGGAGAACTTCTGCCGGAACCCCGACGGCTCAGAGGCGCCCTGGTGCTTCACACTGCGGCCCGGCATGCGCGTGGCCTTTTGCTACCAGATCCGGCGTTGTGCAGACGACGTGCGGCCCCAGGGTGAGGCCCAAGCTTGGGGGCTACAGAGCCGGGGCTGGAAGCCTGGAACCGGAGGGCCGGGGCGAGGTCTCGGCCTGACGGCTGCCCGCACCCGCCGCAGACTGCTACCACGGCGCAGGGGAGCAGTACCGCGGCACGGTCAGCAAGACCCGCAAGGGTGTCCAGTGCCAGCGCTGGTCCGCTGAGACGCCGCACAAGCCGCAGTGAGTCCCTGGTGCTCCCGGCCTCGCCAGGGCCCTAACCCTGGGGCGGCATGTTTTGGTGTCTGGGAGCAGAGCCTGGAAATGGTTGAGACTACCCTGCCACGATTTTGCTCCCGCTCCCGCCTAGGTTCACGTTTACCTCCGAACCGCATGCACAACTGGAGGAGAACTTCTGCCGGAACCCAGATGGGGATAGCCATGGGCCCTGGTGCTACACGATGGACCCAAGAACCCCATTCGACTACTGTGCCCTGCGACGCTGCGGTGAGCACTAGTGACGCTTCCCCCATGACCCTGCCTCAGCCCCCACCACCAAAGGCTGGCTCCCTTAACCCCAGTGAACTTTGTCTTTCAGCTGATGACCAGCCGCCATCAATCCTGGACCCCCCAGGTTAGGAGTTGGGCCAGTTACGGGTCAGGCCTTTTAGCCCACCACATCCACACAGTCTGGGTTTCATCCAGCCCACTCCATCCTACAGACCAGGTGCAGTTTGAGAAGTGTGGCAAGAGGGTGGATCGGCTGGATCAGCGTCGTTCCAAGCTGCGCGTGGTTGGGGGCCATCCAGGCAACTCACCCTGGACAGTCAGCTTGCGGAATCGGTGAGGCACAACTGCCTGTCTCCCACACAGAGGAGCTGAGGTTGTGTCCTCTGTGGTTATCCCACTGGGGGTTGGTAATCTATCCCTGCCCCCAGAGGTCCTAGCCAGAAGATGGCAGGTCTAGCATCTGTCCCAGGAGTCTGTTTCCTGTCCTAATTCCCCACTCCTCTAGGCAGGGCCAGCATTTCTGCGGGGGGTCTCTAGTGAAGGAGCAGTGGATACTGACTGCCCGGCAGTGCTTCTCCTCCTGGTGAGCCTCCCTTGTGTTTGGGGACCCAGTCTCATCCCACCTTCCCCCTTCCCCAGGCAAACTAACAAGTGAGCCTTGGGGCAACGGACTGAGTCACAAATGACCTAGCAGAGCTTCTCTCCCAGCCATATGCCTCTCACAGGCTATGAGGTATGGTTGGGCACCCTGTTCCAGAATCCACAGCACGGAGAACCAGGCCTACAGCGGGTCCCAGTAGCCAAGATGGTGTGTGGGCCCTCAGGCTCCCAGCTTGTCCTGCTCAAGCTGGAGAGGTATGTGGACAACCTGGGAGGGTATGAGGTGGGGCTGGGCCTTGTGGCCTCAGACCCTGAGTGCCCCCATTCTTGCTGAAGATCTGTGACCCTGAACCAGCGGGTGGCCCTGATCTGCCTGCCCCCTGAATGGTATGTGGTGCCTCCAGGGACCAAGTGTGAGATTGCAGGCTGGGGTGAGACCAAAGGTAAGAGCACAGTGCACAGGACTGCTGGTGGCCAGGAGGCCCAGCCCTGGATCTTTGTCCAGGACCCTCTCCTTCTCCCCATTCCCCTCACGGCAGGTACGGGTAATGACACAGTCCTAAATGTGGCCTTGCTGAACGTCATCTCCAACCAGGAGTGCAACATCAAGCACCGAGGACGTGTGCGGGAGAGCGAGATGTGCACGGAGGGACTGTTGGCCCCTGTGGGGGCCTGTGAGGTTGGTGGCAGGGTCCTGGGCCAGCCCTGGAAGGGTATGGGGGGCTAGAAATGAACTATTTTATCATGAAGCAGGCTAGTCATTGCTGTGGCCCGGGGTCCTCATCAGTTCTCCTACCTGCCAGGGTGACTATGGAGGCCCACTTGCCTGCTTTACCCACAACTGCTGGGTCCTGGAAGGAATTATAATCCCCAACCGAGTATGCGCAAGGTCCCGCTGGCCAGCCATCTTCACGCGTGTCTCTGTGTTTGTGGACTGGATTCACAAGGTCATGAGACTGGGTTAGGCCCAGCCTTGACGCCATATGCCTTGGGGAGGACAAAACTTCTTGTCAGACATAAAGCCATGTTTCCTCTTTATGCCTGTACAGATGCTTCTTAGCCTCTGCTTCCAGGAAATGAGTCAGTGACTCCTTGCTAGGGCCCGGGTGGCTTGAGCCCAGCACACACTGGGCTAGGTGATCTGTCCAGCCTAGGGGCTTCCCCAACCAAGGTGACGTCCCTGGGACTACTTTTGCCCATGGGTGCCGTGGAAAGACAGGGCCTCACTAGTCCCCCAGACATACTCTTGGGAAGGGTGGTACAGAGTAGTTGCTAATGGAAGGGGCTGCAGCAGGGAAGCTAGGCTGGTACAGAGTCCTGGTTGCCAGGACAGGCAGAGGCTAAGCCTCTCACTGTTCCCTCCCTTCTCACACTGGAGGCAGATGAAGCCCTTGTGGCTGCCACACCCAGAACCTAGGGTCTCTGCACCCCAGAGTGGGAGGTGGGGTTGGGGATGGTTTGGTACAAAGTACCAGCAGGAACCAGGCTCTGTGTCCTAATTTATTATGACTACATAGCCCACATTCCTCTGCCCACGCATCCGTGGAGTCCAGAGCCCAGAAAGCCTCCTGCTGCCCTGCTAGACCACTGAGCTCCCCAAGAGCGAAGTGTGGCACAGGCTGATCAGCTCACGCAGAATGGCAGGGCTTCAGCTGCCCAAGTGTGTGCGTAGCCAGAGCACAGCATTCATGAAGCTGTCTGACTCCACCTCCACCTCTGATAATGCGTGGGTGCTTTTGGGATAGAGCAGGAGCCTGTAGGGATTAGTCAGCAACATTTAAGGTTGGAGGGTCCTCCTGTGCTCACCTGCCCACCAGCTGCCAGGGCCTTCCTGCTGCACTCACCGAACAGGCACATTCCGGGTCTTGAGGGCACGGTAATACTCCATGCCCTGCTTGAAGGGCACACGCCGGTCCTCCTGGCCCAACATCAGTAACAGTGGTGTCTTCACCTGGGTGTTTGGGGAGGAGTGGGAAGCTGTGTTGAGCTGGGCCCTGGATTCTGGATGGATGGGCAGCACACAGGGCAAGGAGGGGGCTGCATACCTGAGGGATGTATTTGATGGGTGATTTGTCCAGCATCTCAGCCCACACGCTGAGGTCTGGCAGGCAGTCACTGCTGAAAGGAAAGCCAGCCTCCACCACGCACCTGCAAGACACGGAGCTGATGCAGCCCCAGGAATTCTGGGGCTACGGGGCTCCATGAGAATATGAGGTAGAGGAGGGAAGGGCAGGGACCTGTGGTGTATGCCTACCAGTCAGGGATGTCAGTGGAGCCCAACATGGAGGCGATGTTGATCACGGGGTTCCGGGCCACGCAGGCCCTGTAGGTCTCTGGGTACTGACCAATCAAGTGGCAGGAAATGAAGCCACCATGGGAACCACCCATAAGGGCCACATGGCTTGCATCAAAGTGTTCCTCCTGGAGCACCTGTTCCACTGCAAACTGCAGGGTGGGGCAAAGCATGCTGCAGCCAGCTGCCCGCTCAGCTGAATGGAGGCATCCCCCTGGCAGCCCATGTTTCAGCCTGTCCAGAAGCCCCAGCCCCTGCTACCTGGACATCCTTCACATCCTGGTGGCCCACATTGCCTGGGAGGGAGAGGATGCTGTCCTGGCCAAAGCCCGTGGAGCCACGATAGTTCACTGAGGGCAGGGAGGGACCAGACAGTGTAGTCAGGCAACATTCCCAGCCCCCTGGACACTCTTTTCACACATCCGTGAAGTAGGCCCTGGGGCCAGCTATACCACAGACTGTCAAGGGGAAGGGACCCAGAGATTTGAGGCTGCCACCCAGTGACCACAGTGCCCTTTCCTTGGAAGTCCCGAGTTAGTCCTTGTTATCACTATGCCACAGAACCAGAGGCTGGGCCCTGGCAGTTCCTGGTAGTGGTTACTAGGTCTGGGCTAGAGAAAGTCCTGGAGACTAGGGTGGCACCCATGGTACTTATACAAACCAGGTCCACCCCCGTCACTCCACCATAGTCCTAACAGAACTGTGGGTCCCTGCTCACTCACCTAGTAGTACCGCAAAGCCCATCTTGCAAAGCATGGCTGGGAACAGCATCCAGGCAGTGACAAAGGATGAATGGGGCCCCCCTGCAGACAGGGAGCAGAGGGTGAAAAGGCCAGCTAGGAGGAGGGCTGGGAGGGCAAGGGCTCTTAACACCAGATGCCTACCGTGGGGCATGACCACCATGGGCACCTGGGTCTTATCTGGAGGGTTGCCAGGCTGCAGCAGGATTGCTTCAAAGTCAAGGCCAGCTGCAGGGAGAGGGCAGCAGTCAGCAGGGCGAGCCTAGGGGCTTCCCCAACCAAGGCCCCATCTCTAGCTGCAGGTGTGGGGCTGACCTCTGGGTCAGAGACCTGGCCAAAGTAGTCCACACCATGACACATGGACCCCAGAAGGCTCATACTTCTTCTGCCCTCGTCAGGGAGCCCCATCCTGCAGCGACAGCATTCGGGATGAGGTGTGGTCACTGAGGCTTGTATGAGGCCTATTTTCTTTGGACCTGGGTCTTCCCACCACAGATGATTTGGCCTAGTGAAGCCCAGGTGATACCCAGAGCAGGTGCTCAGATGTCTAGATGCTACTTCCGATGCCCATCGACAAGAGGAACAGAAAACCTCTTGGAGGTCATCACCAGAAACCCCACAATGTGAGAGAGGAGGTAGCAAAGGTCACTGTAGAGGCTTTGTGCTGGGGAACCTGGAAAAGGCATCCCTCTGCCCCTGGCCCAGCTCACCATACTGCACATTCTCTTGCTCTGGGGGTGGCTGTAGCACCCGGATGCCCCAGTGGATGTCGGGAATGGGCTCGGCCTCCTCCAGGGACACCCACAACACTGACTGCTCCTTCCCTGCAGAAGGCAGGAACCCAACTTTCTGCCAAGGGGAAGGAATGTGTCACAGGTGGCCTGGCTGCCTCCCTGCCCTTCCCTTCTGCCTACAGTGGGAAATAGGCAGCTCTCACTATGCTGGGCCCTCTACCCACCTCCAGAGGGTATAGCATGGCTTCCTGTTGTGGGATGGTATATACCAAGGTATTCATACTCATACAATCACACGCAGGCACACCCCTCCCTCCTCAGCTTCTAGGCTCTGCTGTCTCCTTTGCTCTGTAATACCAGGACAGGGCACTTCCCCAGGCACCTTGTTTTGTATGGAGCAGATTCTAGCCTAGTAGTTCGACCCTGTGAGTGCCAAACCCTCATGGACCATGCCAAGCTGGGCCTGTGTCTTGGCCCGTCTGTATGCTGACCAGCCAGTCAGACTCTGGGGCCAATTCCCTGACCTGGTGAGCTCTGCCTGCCCAGAACCCCTGCCTCCACAGCCTGGGACCCACCGACACTCACCAGGGTTGGAGGTAGGCTGGGTGTGGAAAACTGTGCCACCATGAGGTCCTGGTCAATTGTGAGCAACTTCCAGCTCCCACCTGACCCTCCTGGAAAAGGCAGATGCCACTAAGTGCTTAGCAGGAGCCATCACCTTTCTTACCTGCTTTTCTGTAACAGAGTCCCAGGCTGGAGACTCTATGGAAAGGTGCCCTTTTCTCCCCCAGAAGTGCCTTTCACAAACACCCAACTGCACATGGCCCTGGGTGAGCCTCCTGCTCTCAGTCTGTTGTTCATCTGACAGACACTGGCTGGGCTGGGAACTGCCAAACCTTAAGACACATCAGACCATGCAGGCACATCTGCCTGTCCCTCGATGGCTGCTGTGTGCAGGGTGGCAGCTGGGACCGGGGAGTTGGGGGTGGGGGAGCGTGCTGATTTGGGGCAGTGGTGTCCAAGCAGTTGTACAATGAGATGTGGCTTTGGAATGATATTTTGGTAGCTTTGTGGAGAAGCAGATACAGTCAGGTCAGGTGGAGGACTCAAAACACATTTCAAGGGCAGAATCACCAGGCCTAAGTATGGGGAAGATGGGGGAGTCAACACTGGGCTTTTCCTGGGCCATCAGGTGGCAGAGCTGCTTCTGCCTGAGACAGGCACCCAAGGTTTGCAGAGCGAGAAGGATGAGTCTGGCAGATCTTGATAAGAGAGAGTTTTGTGGGTTTTAGGAGCAGAGGTGGGGGCCGTGCTGAGGCTGGGCCAGGACACATGGAACAGAGTTGAGTGCTAAAGGGCAGTAGAGCAGGGAAGCTAGTCTGTTGGTTGGGTAAGGGTCTGCACGGACAGGGACCTTGGGGACCTGTTAGTAAAGGCTGTGGAATAGTCAGTGGTGCTGAGTGGCTGAGAATGCCATCACTGCCCCACATGCTGGAGCTCCAGTCCCCCGCTGCCTGGTTGGCTTGCTCACCAGCTGTGAGGGAGGTCACGGTGCCCACTTGGGTGTCCACAGCAAACAGGTCCTGAAGCAGAGGCAAGGCCACAGGTGGGACCACATCCAAGAGTACTCCCTCTACCTATGGGTCCCTCCCCTACCTCCTCTCTACTCTCTTGGAGAGCCCTGGCCAGACCAAGGCTGTGGACAGCTATGGTGATAGTTACTCAGTGCAGTAGGGAGTAGTGTGAGGGCCTGGGTTCAAATCCCAGCACCATCACAACTTGCTGGGTGACCCTGGGCAAGGTAAGGAATGGCTTTGAGCCCCTTTGAGTTGGCACGAGGACCAAATATCACACCCAAAAGGAGCCTGGCACACTGTGAGTGCCTTTACTCCATCCCTGGGGGAAGGGCTCAGTCCTGTCCCCATCAGCTGCCGTTACAGAGTGTTCAGGGACCCACCCGAGTGGCAGTCCCCTTGACCCCCAGCTAGAAATGCCTGGGAGGGGTTGCATCTCTGCCTCAGACGAAAAGGCCTGAGTTCTGCTGTGGTGCACCAGGGCAGCCAGTCCCCTCCAGGAGAAATGAGGCCAGGATGGGCAGGCAGGGTTTTAAGGGGCTGATGAGACTTTGTGGCTGGGCATTCCACCCAGGGGTGTGCACATGCAACCCCCAGGGCTCCTGGGGGTTGACCACAGGGGCTGCCCCTCAACACAATCAGTGTCCCTCACCTGCCGGCTGCGCTGAGCTGAGTCAAAGACCACTCTCTGGCTGTCAGCTGACCAGCATCCCAAAGGCAGAAGGCTGCAGTAGATCCCAGAGAAGTTATCTGTAAAGATAGGAGGGCTGGGGCTGCATCCAGGAGTGGAAGTAGGGAGGGTAGTCTACAAGGAAGGCTAGGGTACTGGGGAATTCACCCAGGGCCCTGCTCAGGCACCAGTCAGGCCCCTGCAGCTTGTAGCACACATGGGGGCACCCTAGGCGATGAGGAGCTGCCTGAGTAGGTGGCTGAGGGGCAGAGGCCTCTTGGGACCCAGAGAGGACCCAGAGAAGCAGAGCTCAAGAGCTCCAGAGAGAAACCGTGGGTGCTCAGAGGAAAAGCACTTGCTCTCCTGAGTTGCTCCAGTTGAACCCAGGTAGGTACCAGGTGCTTTAACCAAGATATCATCTGTCCGTCTTATCTCCATTGTGGTGCTTAGCACAGCGCTTGGCACAGGGGGGGCTCAGTAAATCCTACCCTTTAATATCATCACTCACTTAACACTCACTATGATTCTATGAGGCAGGCAAACACAATCACCCCTCCATGAAGAAATGGGAGCTCAGGGAGGCCAGGACCCTGTCTGAGGACACAGCTAATTTAGGGCAGAGCTGGGATTCATACTAGGTTCCCACCACTGCATCCCTGCAACCCAAAGAGAAGACAAGAGGCTATCCCTTGTCCACTGAACTCCTGGAACTGACCGGGTGGCCTGAGAAAACAAGAGACTCATCCTTGAGATGGTCCAGGAGGATCCAAGCAGAGCTATCAACACTCGAGACGGGAGCCTTGCAGCCAAGCGCCACCCTCCTGAAGACCCAGCTGACTTCAGGGCTTAGACTGGACAAAGGTTGCTGGGGTTAGGATGGTGGATGGGATAATATCATGCCCTTGGGTCCAGAGCCTCTCAAGTGTGACATTCCAACCTAGTGCACTTCCTGAGACCCACTCGAAGGAGTCATGGTTTTGGTTTGAACCAGCCATTAGAAAAATAAGAAAAATCTAATTATGACCTGCAGCACAAGAAATAATACATCATCAGCTTGGGCCACTCTGATCTCAGCTTGGTCCTACCACTCCTTGCTATCGAACTGTTCCCTACGGTGACAGCCCCGCTCCCTATGGTGACAGCCCCGCTCCCTGAGGATGCTGGGCATAGGGCTGGCCCAGCAGGGAGGTAGGGCCCTCAGAAGGAACCTAGGAAAGAAGAACGGGGCAGGGATGCAACAGACGGCAAGAAAGCAGAGCAACAGGCCCCACCACACCCACCCAGCCAGGTATGCCTTACCTCCCAGCTGCCGAGGCACAACATCTACCACCACTGAGGTAACCTTGGTATACCAGTCATACTGCAAGAGAACACAATGGTCAGGTCCAGTAGGGGACAGACAGTTCCCTTAGGGCACAGTGCCCCGTGCCTATCCTCTTTTGCCTCAGGTAGCCCCAGGAGAGAGGGGAACTGGAATGAGCCTGATGTATCTCTTTTCTGGTGACCTGGACCAGATGCCCAAGGGGCCTCAGATAGGCATGTCCCTCTGACTTTTACCAGGGGCCCAGAGCTCTTCCTGGGGAGGGTCTGGGATTGTGTAACTCCCGACTATATCCCAGCCCCTTGCAGAGCCTGGCTACATGCAGTTGAGAGCCAAGGGGAGGAGCATTCTTGCAGACGAGCATTCTCTCAAGGTGGAATGCCCCAACAGTGCAGAGCTCTCCATGGCAGCACTCTCAACCTCTAGGCCCTGCCGTGAGAGGACAGGCAGAACTCACACCGCTGCTGCACTGAGGACAGAAGGGCACCTACTGAAGGCCTATGGGGAGATGATACTGGCCCTTCAGCTCTCATCCACCATCCCATCTTCTTGCTGACCACCCTACCATCCCCGCCACCTCCAGCTCACCAGGCACAGCTGGCTGCATTGGTGATGGGGGATCAGAGATGGGTACTGCAGGTAGACAATACGACATTGGTCTGGGCTCAGCCGGGGAGAAGAGACAGCCAGGGAGTCATCCGAGAGGAGCTCTGGGCCAGATGGAAACATGAGCATCACGCAGGCTGGCAGGGCCAACATGTGTCAGCAAAGCACAGGTGGGCATCAGCCACTTACCACACTTCCCCCCGATGAGGTCCACATAGTACAGGGCTGACCTGGAACCACGAGACAGACACTCAGTCTCAAGGCCAGCTGGGCTGCAAGGCCCCTTGCCTTGCCCCACTCTCTTACCTGCGATTGGTGCAAAAGCGGATGCCCAACCGGAAGGGCTCATGCCACCAGCCCACAAACACCACACCAGCATCTCCAGGGGCCCAGAATGCCTGTAAACAGGATCAAAGGGCAGAAGTGAGCAGGGCTGGTAGCTCAAGAAGGGCCCCAGACTCCAGGGGGACACAGGCTGTTGCTGCTGACCTGTCCAGGGGACACATTCTCAGGGACCCCCTCAAGCACAGAGATGTTGCCACTCTCGACATCCAGCACGCAGAGCACAGGGATGCTTTTGGAAACCATGTTTTCTCCCCAGTCTTCGTAAAACACAAACTGATCCCCCTGAGAACACAAGATACTCAATGCCCAGCCTGTCTATAGGACCTGGTCTGCTTTCTAGAAGCTAGTGCCTCCCCAGGTCTGACAGGCACAGTATGGGAAGGGAGCACACTGAGCCCCAGGGCTGCCCTGCCGGGCCTTCGTGGATTGACCACGGGCACCTTGATGGCTTGGTCTGGCTTCTTCAGCCTGGCTATCTCATCATCGCTGGCACTGACGTCCAAGGCTTTGGTCTGAAAGAAGGACTCGGCCTTGGGGCGCTTCTTCTCTGCCACATACAACAAGTGTGTCTCCGAGTGCGACCAGGACAGGCAGCCAAAGCAGTCTGGGTGCAGGGAGGGCCAATCAGGGGGGGCCCAGGGCTACGGCTACCCCTCCTGTCCACCCTGCCGGCTCACCAGCCAGATGCCTCACCATCCTCATAAACAGGCCCATGTTTCTCCAGCGCTGACAGGTTGAAGCTCTTGAGCTTCCGGTTCTTCTCCCAGACCTGAGGACATCTGGGCATTAGGCTGTTTGCCTGCTAACAGAGCCTTATCTGTGGGGCAGAGCCTCTCTCTTGTCACCCACTACCTGGTCCCATGCAGACTTACCTCCAGGAACTGCTTCTCTTCCCCAGGGCCAGTGCCTCCAGCCTTGCGCAGCACAGCTTTCATGGTGCCTGAAGGAGACTCTCTGCTCAGCAGTCTGTGGACATGGGGTAGCACAGGTCAGGGTTATCTTGCAATAACCCCTTCCTGCTCCCTACTGGGCACAACCTCTTAGGAGAGATTCTTGAGGCTCTGGCCCCACACCAGCTTCTGGAGCACCTCTAGCCCCACCTTGCCTTTCCTCCCTGAGGCAGAGACTCTACTCTCCCCAGCTCCCCAGGCCACCATGGGCTCTAGTCCAGGCTGAGTTTGAAGCAAGCCTCCAGTGCTTATCAGGCCATGTCACCAGAAACTGAATGAGCTCCCAAGGGGGCAAGAACCTGGCTCCTGGCCTCCCTTCTAGGCACATGGTGGGCATTCATAAAAGGCTTGCATTGCGGACGGCTGTGGCCTTGCCCACAAGCTTCCTCCCTCAAACTTACTCCCCCCGGGTCTCCACACTGTTGCCTGCAGGTCCTGCAAACACCACTGAGTCCCCGTCATGGAACACCAGGTATTGGCGGCAGAATCGAATGTTCTCCATGCGTTCCAGGTCCCTCTGGGTCCACTCTGTGAGGGGAGGCATGAGGCTGCTCACCTTGTCTTGGCTACTCCTGGCTACTGCCCCCAGCCCCACCTGACCCAGGAAGGCCTAGATCTATCTTCCCCAATCTCTCAATCTGTCTCCAGACACTGACACCCTGGCTGCAGGCTGGACAACACTTGGCCACAACCCTAGTCCAGGCCTCCAGAGTCTGAGCTGACAGCCTCTTTGAGAGAACCCCCTAGTAACCCCAGCACCCACCCTGGAATCTTGAGGGCAGCCTGGCATGTGTATGGATGGGATGGCGTGTTGGCGGAGAGCCCTACAAGGTCCACGCCCTGAGCCCAGGTTTGACTTCTACCGCTACACCGTCATCTCGTGCACTCGTGGGCGCCATTCGATAACGCCCCGTACGCCCCCGCCCCCCCTCCACACACCTGTGTGCAGGGACCTGTGGGAGTGTATCCTCCAAGTCCAGGCCGCCTCCCTATACACCCTTACGCACTGTCAAGCAGCGAGCCCCCCACACCCACTTCCTTCCCACCCCAGCGCGCGACCCCGTCGCCAGCCAGTTCCCCTTCGCACACACACCAGTGTGCATCGTCCGGTATTGGCCGCCGTACTGCGTGGTGACCTCCGGGCCCAGGCAGGCGGCGCTCAGCGCGGGCTGGCGGCTAAGGCCCCGATACAGAGCCGCCGCCTCCTCGGGCTCGCTCAGCAGCACCTGCGCAGGGGACACACCAGGGTCAGGCCCGGCCCGGGCTGCAGGGACCACGGGGACCGCGGGCCGAGCCCTCACCTGGCGTTCCATGGTCTCCTCTCTGCCGCCGGGGCGAGGCGGGGCGTGCTCGTGCCCGGAAGTGAGGCTTCCGGGGGCGGAGCCTGGGACGGCCCGAGCTGTCTCCGCCCCTGCCCTGCGGCAATCTGTGAGGGGCGGGGCCTTCGGCTAATGGACGAGGACCGTTGGCAGGGGGCGGGCCTTGACGGTGAGAGGACCCGGCCTGGGAGCGAGAAGTCCTGGGTGGGTGAGAGCAGGGGTCTCGCCAGGGGCGGACTAGCCAAGTGGGGGGCGGGGCCGTGGGCTGAGTCCTGGGCCTCTTACCGAGGGGCGAGGCGTTGGATCTCGGAGGAGAGGGGCTGGCCCTGTGGAAGCGGAACCCGGGAGCCCGGCTTCGGGGAGGGTAGAAGGGCCTAGGAGAGAAGGGGTTGAGAGGGGGCTGCGAGGCGGAAGCAGCGCGGTCGGACGGGCATGGCCCGAGCACCGGACGGGCATGGCCCAAGCACGCGAAGGGCGGGGCCCGAGGGGAATGCGACCAATGAGTCTTTGAGGATGAAGGGCAAGGCGGGCGGGTCCGGAGTGGAGCCCTGCGAGGAATGCGGAGCCGGGAGCCTGTGAGCGTGAGCGTGAGCGTGAGCGTGAGCGTGAGCGTGAGCGTGAGCGTGAGGGTGGGGCGGGGCGGAGCCGGCCGCAGCGTGGATCTCCCGCGGCTCTGGGGCTGACTGTAGGGTTCCTTCGAGTCCACCACGAGGCCGACATTCACTAGACAGTGCCAGGCCCTGCCCTGAAGGGACTCCCAGGCAGACGAAGAAGAGAAGGGCCAGGGTCCGGGCGGAGGACGCGAAGCAAGCCCTGGGGTGCGGGGCAGAGGGGCGGGTGCCAACTCTCAGGGTGCTGCCCGGGCTTATCAGTCGCCAGGCCTGCCGCAAGAGCTATCTATCCCCGCAGCCTTTACCCACCCTTCTCAGTGGCACCTTGTTGGGGATCGTGAGCTGGTGGGTCCCTGCCTTCCTCCCCAGGCCTCAGCCTGAGCTCTTGGGTGTGAAGGGCCTGGTGGGCTCAGACTCCACCCAGGACCAGGGAGCTTCCTGTGGAAAGAACCTAGGCAGGCAGGCTCCCTGCGCACGTGGTACAGGATTGGCTGGGCTAAGGTGCCAGCAGAGATCAGGAGAGGCTGGACAGTAAGGATGTCCCCTCCATATACCTGAGTCTGGCTGATCTTCCACATTCAGGGCCCTGGCTCTTTGCTCCATGGCGTGCTTGTGATTGAGAGTCCACTTGTCTGGCCTGTAGCTTCCCCTTTCCCATCAGCTGCATCATTACTTACTCAAGATTACTAGTTAAGTTAAAAAAAAAAAAAAAAAAAAGAGTCCTGGCCGGCCGGGCGCGGTGGCTCACGCCTGTAATCCCAGCACTTTGGGAGGCCGAGGCGGGCGGATCACGAGCTCAGGAGATCGAGACCATCCTGGCTAACAGGGTGAAACCCTGTCTCTACTAAAAATACAAAAAATTAGCTGGGTGTGGTGTTGGGCGCCTGTAGTCCCAGCTACTCGGGAGGCTGAGGCAGGAGAATGGTGTGAACCCGGGAGGCGGAGCTTGCAGTGAGCCGAGATCGCGCCACTGCACTCCAGCCTGGGCAACAGAGCCAGACTGTCTTAAAAAAAAAAAAAGTGCCAGGCGCGGTGGCTCACGCCTATAATCCCAGCACTTTGGGAGGCCGAGGCGGGTGGATCACCTGAGGCCAGGAGTTCGGGATCAGCCTGGCCAACATGGAGAAACCCTGTCTCTACTAAAAATACAAAAATTAGCCGGGCTGGGTGGCACGCGCCTGTAATCCCAGCTACTTGGGAGGCTGAGGCAGGAGAATCGCTTGAACCTGGGAAGTGGAGGTTGCAGTGAGCCGAGATCGTGCCATTGCACTCCAGCCTGGGCAACAAGAGTGAAACTCCGTCTCAAGAAAAAAAAAAGAGTCCCAACTTTCTGACGCCACTGCATTTGTGAGTATGTACAGGACTGTATCAAGGCCAGAAACAGGAGTAGAAGGAGTGGCCCCAGCCACCAATTTGGGTGGAAAGATTGGAAAATAGGATGTTCATCAAGCATTGTTTGTAATAGGAACACTGGGAACATAATGCCTGTTCCTCAGGTTGTGTGTGGTAGACTGGCTACGAACTCATGGTGTATCTCCCTGGAGGTTGAGCACTGGAAGACAAACGTTTAAGTACCTGAAATAAACATGTGGAAATAAACAGAAAGCTAGAAAACAGGATATATTGCACCTTCTGGCTTCTGTCTAAAATGAAGACTGGAACAACAAACAGGAAAGAAGAACACACATCAAGATGTTAACTCTGGGGAGAGGGCCAGAGGTGAAGCTGGGATTCCTGTTTATCTGTGTTAAAAAAAAAAAAAAAAAAAAGTCTAGCAACTCTGGGTGACTTTGGTAAGGAGGTACTCCTGACCATCTGAGGAAGGCCTAAGGTCTGGCAGCCAGTGAGAGTTTGGGAGTTGGAAAATTCGGAGCAAGGCAGAGAGGTGTAGGGCTTGTTGGCAGCACCAGGGGGCAGCACTTGTTCACTGCCTCCCTGGAACCAGGTCCCAGAAAGCTGTGTATGCAGCCAACACACCTGAAGGCCATGGAGGTGCTGTCCCTCAACAGCCTGCGCACTGACTGCCTGCTCCAGGTCCAAGCTTGGGACCTCCCCTTGGGCACCTTTGTGGAGGGCCCATTGTCTTTGGATGGTTTGGTGTGGACTCAGCCCCGTGCTATGCCAGCACTTCTGCAATTTTGTCCATCCTTTTCCCTTTAACCATGGACAGGACTGTCACAAATTTGGGGATTTGCTCCTTCGGCTAAGCCTTCCCACTTGAGAAACCATCCCAGAAACAGTCTGTAGGTTGTTTATATCAAGTCCTTTTATTCTGATACCACAGAATTACCTTGTCACAATACAGGGGGAGGGACACTGAAGTACCACGAGTTC
The DNA here is from genome assembly GCF_028885655.2 of Pongo abelii. NCBI lineage: Eukaryota > Metazoa > Chordata > Mammalia > Primates > Hominidae > Pongo > Pongo abelii. Next base: position 104,781,509 of record NC_085928.1, read on the forward strand.
TCACAGAGCACAGAAGGACAGCACACAATTCACAAGGTCATGTGGAGGACTCGGGTCATTGCACTTACAACTGTAAACTTGTTTGTTTGACTTTGTACAGCACTCTTCCCCCCTCAAATAAAGAAGGAGAGAAGGAAAGAAAGGGAGAGAGGGAGGAGGAAGGGGAAAGCAAAAACAAGACATGAAAGCTAGAGGAAAAGGTATTGAGTGGCCACCACTCTCCAGGGTAGTGCACTTGGAGAGAAGGAGCTGATTTGACCCCAGAAACTGAATGAGGCAGAAACATACACACACACACACACACACACACACACACACACACACACGCACGCACATACACACATGATCATGTGCATACACATACAATATCTCATGACTGCCATGGCTCTCCAGTGCCACCCCAGTGCACATGGCAGCAGGGCTGCTGGCACCCAGGGAGACAGAGATGGCATCTCCGAGGAGTTTCAGTTGATTAGGCCTGTCCCTCTAACCATGTTGGAGTCCATGATGACAAGTATTTACAGCATGGGGGTGGGTAAGAGGAGAGGGGACGGGACAACAGGGCAGGACCATGCTGTCCTGGCAAAGGACCTGCCTGGAAAACTCCCTACAGGCTCCAGAAGGCAAGGCATAGTTGCCACCACTGCTGTTCTTTCACTGTGGGCCCTGAGACCACATGCTCTGCCCAAGGACTAAGAGGATGATGGTAGGGGAGGGCTGTCACTGTGAAGTGAGTGCACTGGGCCCTGAAGTGAGCAGAGAGAGGAGGCAATGCCCTTGCTCATGATGCTGGGGAGAGGGGTATGGAGAAGGCCTGGGCTGCATGCTAGAGACTCCTTGCCCAGTTGGAGATGTGTCTGTTGCTCTCTACTTCCCAAGGCACCAAATGCTGGTCCCTCAGCTTCTGGCTGCATTGTCCCAAGAGTCACAACTGCATTCATGCAAGGGCCAGGAAGGACAGTCCATGGACCAGAGGCCTGCTCCAGCCACCTTCACAGAGGGGCGATGATGTATCCTGTGGGTACAGTGGGGGATGAGGAGTGGCAGATATCAGAATTTCAAACTCAGAGGGCTTGGCCAGAAAGGAAATTTGCTGAAAAGTCAATACTTTAGAGCCTGAGACTGGGCCTGCTGGAGGCTGACCTCCTAACATTTCCCTGCCTGTTCCCTGCTTCTTGTCCCATCCCCTGGCCTGTAGTGGAAAAGACTATTGCCTTGGTCTCCAAGGCACATCCCCACACAGACCTGGTCCTGGGTGGCCAGAGGTGTTAGATGATGGCTTCCCTCAGCCCTTGCTCAGATGGCTGCATTCAGCCCATACCTGATCTCTGGGATGAGGCAGGTATTCCATGGGTGGGGTGAGGCCAAGTCCCAGAAAGGCAAGGGTGTTAAGTCCAACACAAAGGTTGGCAGCTTCTTGTCCCATCCATAGCTACCAGAGGTGAGCGAGGAGCCCTCTCTGAAGGGGTGTGTAGACCTTATAGAAAAGCATGAGAAATGCGGACCCCTGAGAAATGCATGGTGCAAACCAGAGCACTCTGGACGAAGGTCAGGCCTTGAAGGGTCAGGCAGCTACTGCCTGCCGCACTCCTGGCTCAGTGGTAAAAAAGCTGATGAGCAGTGGGACGCTTGGGCTTTGGAGAAGGGGGTGGGCAGGGAGCATAGGTCCTGGGGACAGATGCAGAGAGGGTCACACAGGACCTTCTGTAAGATTTGCTCTTGAGAAACTTCACAAGAAACTTAGCTTGAAGTCATTGTTTATATGAACAGTTCCAGATGACCACTATCAACTGTTCTCACCACAAGTGCCAAAGGCCCAGCTCTTCCTGAGCATCCATTGACCCCCCAGCTCCAGCCCAGATCTCCTGGCTCACAGTCCTTTGAGCCTCGTAGCCACAGAGGAGAGGCATGAAACAGGTGCAGTCAAGAGCTGGGGTCCCTCAGGCACAGCCTGGCTCTGCTCTTGCCTCTGCCTCTCTGGCCATGGATGCCGCCCAGCTCTGCCCTTGCGTGGTGCCCTCTGGGAAAGGGCTGTCAGATGCCTCTGGCTCAGGGTTGGGGTAGGAAGGGAAAATGACAGACAGAGAGAAATCCTACAGCAAACCTTCAGAATGTCCATACACACACATCCTGTGCGGGCTCCTACCATTGCGTCTGCTCCGGGGATTCCTTTTTACCTGCTATCCTGGACAGAGAAAACTGCAGGGTATGTGGGGGCCTTGTACTGCCTGCCCTGCAGCCTGGCACGCTCAGGCAACAATTCTGGCAGGTCCTCACTAGCTTGTGCAGAAGTCAGCTAGAAGTGCTCCTGAAGGAGAGGTTCTGAGGCAAAAAGAACTCCAAGCAAGAGGGTCAAGCATTTAAAATGGATGAAATCGTGCAAAGAGGCTGCGAGCTGTGCATGCTCCACTGCGGGACAGGCGGTGACTCACCTGGCAGCAGCGAGTCCTGCCACAGGTCAAACATGCCACAGACTGAGAGTTTCACACACACAATGGGAGCAGGGGTGGGGTGGGGGTTTTATGAGTGTATCTATCCAGTTTCTCAATTGCATGTTTGCAATTAACTCCTTATACATAACATGGAATTTATTAAATATTAACAGTTGTCATTGAGGGTTTATATTTCATTGCATAGAACGTTAGAGATGAGACTTGTGGCTGTGCCCCAGATGAAAGGAGGCCCCCAAGGGAAGGGCCCTGGGGAGGAATGCTGCCCAGTCTACCAGATGGATAGACAGTGCCACATTCCCCCGCACAGGGCTCTGGGCCTTTCCCCTGGCTGGCAGAAGTCCTGGCCCCTCTGCTCTGAGTACACCCACTGGTGATGGCTTAAGAACGACTGGAATTGCACAGTAAACAGAGGCGGGCTGGGAGGCCTCCCTAGACCTCGCCCTGGGGTTGTGCTCTTGGTGGCCTGCTGCCCCCTATTGCTTCTAAGTCAACATTCTCCCTGTGCTGAGCAGGGGCAGAGCAGAGAGGAAACCAAACCATCAGTCACAAGGTGGTGGTGGAGGGGGAGAGGCAAGGGAGTGAGCCAAGAGAAGAGAGAAAGGGGGAGAGAGAAACAAAAGAAAAATGTTTATGAGGTATACACGTAAATCAAACTGGAATGATTAAGGCTGTTCTTGAAATCAAAAGAAATCCCCAGGTGTACGGATGAGGAGCCGGCTGGTTGAGACAATGGCGGTGCCGCTGGGATGCTCACGATGGCTAGGGGGATGGCTTTGAGATGGTGGCAGTGTGCTAGCACGCTGCCACCCACAGGCTGGGAGAAGCCTCAGCCGGCGCCCACACTGCTTTTCGGTGTTATGGCCTCTTATTTCAGCGATGAGACAGTGTTAGGTCCTAATGTTTGTAAAGTTCTCCCAACCCCTGGCCACATGGAGGTCTGCTCCAATGTCACCCAGAGGGCACGTGACAGGGGCAGGGCCCTGTGCCACAGAGGGATCCGGGCCAGCTGGAATGTGAAGGAAACGGAGCCCAGGGCCCCCAGCCCTCAGTCAAAGCCCCTCTCCAAGGCTGTGGAAAAACTTCTGGCATCTCGGAGGGAGGGCAGTGTGTGCCCAAACTCTGTGTATAACGCATGGGAAGCCTGGCTGGCCAGGCCGCAAAAAGGCGGCTGTGGGAAGTACGGCAAGACACCGTGGTGGCAGGGTTTCTGGAGAGGGTCCTCCCTCCCAACGAGGGCTGTGCCTTGAAGGTGGTGCCCTGCAGAGAGCAGCATCTCTGGAAAGACAATTAAAGGTCCCCCGGCCAATGGTCCGACTTGTCCAGCAGATGCTTCACCCAGGCAGCTGCTGTGAGAAAACATCACGTCCTCAACTGAGGCCTGCCTGCCACGTCCCACCTGGTGAGTCTTTGGGCCAAGGGTTTGCCAGATTGTAGATGCTTGAAAGAGAAAAGGAGGGAGGGAGGAAGGAAAGAAGAAAAGAAAGGATTCTGTCAAGAACGGTAGATAGCTGCTTCTCACCCTCACATTCCTCTCAGCCATCTGCCGGTGCTAGCAGCCACCTCCTCACCCACGGGGTGCCATGCCACTCAGGCTTGGGGAGATGGGTGCTTGGGCAGGTTGGAGGTCACAGAGAGGACAGCAAGAAAGAAGAATCAGGTCAGCCAGGAAGGGACACTTCTTTTAAGGTAACAAAAGTTCCTTTTTTTTTTTTTTTTTTGGCTTAAGAGTGATGGAGAAGGGATTTGGTTTGAAATGGCAAACCTCTCCAAGCCCATCTCTGAAATTGCCATAAAGAATTTCAGCAGAGGGATACTCACGGCAGCACTGTCCACTTGACCCAATCATTAGCCGAATGCTAGAACTCAAGGGAGATTTCTTTAACTATAAAGTCAGTGGTCTCAGTGGCCCACCCACACCATGTGGCAGGACACAGCACAAAGCTGTGTCTGTGCTTCCTTTCCCTGCTCAGGAACCATACCCTGGCCCCAAACCCAAAGTAGGTACTGTCATGAATCCAGGCCATGGGCTGTCCCTCCTTCCCCTCCTCTCAGCACCACTTGTGATTTCACATCTGTTCCAGGGCAACTCCAAGGAAACATCGGCTGAGCGGGAAGCCGCAGGAAGCCGCAGGAAGCCCGCTGTGGGAGGGTGAAGGCAGGAAGAACACTAAGGGCTGCACTATGGCTACTGTAATTAGAATAAATTCCAGGCTCCTTACTTGGCCTGCACAACCTACCCCAGCTGGCTCCCACCCCCTTGGACTTTACCCCTGACCACCTCTCTCCTCCACCGTGGCCCTGGCTGTACTGGTCTTTTCCCTGTCCCTGGTCCCACCCCAGCATCCGATCATCCGTCAGTGCTGTTCCCTCCCCTTTTTTCATCCCACAGCAGCCGTCCTCCTCCCTCAAGCTTCCCTCACATATCTTCGGCTCTGAGCATTTTGTCTAGAGCAGACCCCACTGCTTCCATAGCTCTGCTTCGCTGGCTTTATAACACTTATCACTTTCAGAAAGTACCTTTTTAATTGAATTTTATTTTTAAACTTATTTATTCTCTATCTCCTTTAATGGATTGTCAGCTTCAGAGGGCAGGGACTTGGTTTTGTTCTCTGCCATATCCCCAGATCCTGGAAGAGTGCCTGGCACATACCTGGGGCTTGACAAACATTTGTTGAATAAATGGATGGAAGCCTGGGCCTTTCCAGGGCCCCACTGCTTTTCCAGAGAAAGGTAGCCTGTGAGGTATCACACCTAGCTCCTTCCCTCCCACAACCAGCGCTGCCCTGGGCCCAGCATCTGCCAGCCCCAGGGCTCCCTTGAAGTGACCTGCTCACTGACCGCCAGGCCCCGCCATGGATAACACATACATGCCTGTGCACCGTGAGAAGCACCCTGAAGGGGCAAGGAGGGAGAAGAGGAGGGCCCAAGGACCCCTCCTATGGGATGATGGTCAGTGGTCCTGGCTGTGCACAGAGCTGCACCAACAGCCAGGCGATTCTCCTCCCACCCAGGATGATGCACTTCCTCCTCCTCCCACAGAGGCAGGGCCAAGGCCAGGGCCAGGGCCAGGACAGGCTCCAGGAAGTGGTGTCCCATCCTGCCTTGGCCACTGCAGCCCAGACAGGGTGAGGGCTCCCATCCTGAGGCCCTTCTGCCCTCTCCCTGAGCTGACTTAGTCTGGGGGTGAGACTCCCTTTCCTCTATGTCCCTTCCTGTCTGCCTCTCTACTCCTTCCGCTCTTCTATCCTGTGGGCCACAAGCTCAGCCTGTGAAGCCAGGAGTGTTTTGACTTCATTCCCAGAGCTACAGATGCGGCTCTGTGGGGTTTGGGGACTCTAATCTCTTCCAAGTGGCTGGAGCAAAGGCACCAGCAGCAGACATCAGGGAAGAAGCATGTTCCCCTACAGGTGCCACAGACTACCAGGTCCTTCAGGATGACTTTGAACTCAGTACCCAGCACATAGACTTCAAGTTGTGAGGTGCAGTTGGCCGTGCTGGGCTCTTCTCCAAGGGTACCACCTGACTTGTCTGGCACCATCTCAGGCAGCTCTGTGGCCCCTGCCTCTGCGGGGTAGAGGGCTGCTGGGCCCATCACAGCTGAAGGAAACCCAACAGGCCCTTCCCAGTTCACACTTGTCAGAACTGGCTAGCTGTCATCAGCCAGGCCTTGGCCCTTCACCCCTCCTCTGGCCCATCTCACCCTGATCCTGACACTCACTGTTATACGCAGAGTCCAGAGCTGCGCCCAGGCCTCTGACTCCAGAGATTTTTCCACAGCAATGATACCTCTCTTCATTTCTTCAAGAGCCTGTGGAGCATTTACAGAGGAGGGCTGGAGAGGAGTTGCATCCTCGGAGGCCTACCTACAACCCAGTGCCAGCCCAGTGCTGTGAGAGCCCTGCAGGGGATAGCAGATGGTTTGAAAGCCAGGGCACTAGCCCTGGCTTTGGCCCCTCCTTTGCTGGGGACCCCTACTGTGTTGGCCCCATGGTAGGGGCTCTGTGCACAGTGTCCCTCCTTTTTCTCCTCCCACATTCAGAGAAGGGAACATTGCAGCTCTGGGCACTGAACCAGCCGAAGACTGGACTCCTCCCAGAGGACCCCTTCGGACTTGGAGCCCCACCCCCACCCCCAGTGCCTTGAGCCTTTCCCAGAAGAGGCAAGGTACAGGCTGCTTGTACTCACCATGCTGGGCATGGTCACCAGAATGAGGAAAATTTTTTGCCAAAAGCAGAGACAGCTGTGACAAAGAAAGAGGAGAGCGCCATCAGGAAATTGGGCCAGACCTCTCCCAGTCGGGGCCACTTGGCATAGTGAAGCCAAGCTCAGCCCAAGGGGCAGGGACTGCCCGGAGAACAACTGGGCATCAGCAGGTGGGCCCTCTGGCTGGCCTCTGCCTGGGTGACTGAGTCTGGAATCATCTCACAGACCCAGCCTGTACCAGAGCAGCCACTCACCACAGACCAGTTGCAGGCAGTGCATACCTTCCGTCAGTTTGCCAGCTTGCTCGGCTGCCCCGCCAGGGAGGATCTTGGAGAACACACTCTCCCCATCGGCACCTGGCTGGCCGGCGGGAGCCCCTGGGGTTCCTCCAGGCCTGGCTCCAGCCTTCACACCTAGGAGGAAAGAAATCACCATAATGAGCTATGCACGGCCTGGCTCTTTACGGTCTGAGAGGACAAGTACCCTCATAGGGATGAGGTGGGAAGGTGAGAAGGAGGCTAGGGGAATAAAGAGAAGAAGGTAAGAACAGGAAGACAAGGGGTGGGAGGAGGCAGAAAAAAGGAGGTTGAGGAAGGGAAAGAAGAAGAAAGGGGAAAAAAAGGCAGAGAAGAGGAGGAAAGGGGAAGGAAGGAGGGAGCAAGAAGCCATGGTCCCCACCCTGTGCTCACCAGTGCCTTCCAGCTTCTCTGCCCAGAGCTGCTTGGGCCCTAAAGCCCCTGTGCTGGTGACCTCATTGGCTTATTCTAACCCCAGGCTTGTTTTCTGCTGGGGAGGTCTACAGCCCCTGGGGCACCTTCTCAGGGATTAATGAGGGCATGCAGTATGGGAGAGCTCAGGGCACAGGTGGTATATAGAGAGAAGAGCCTAGGTGCTCTGGGCCATAGCCAAGGGTGCCAAAGGATAGGCTCACCTGCAGGTCCAGGTCCTGGTGTTGGCTGGGCCTGAGGAGCCCTCCCCTGTTGCAGTGCTTTGGCTGTCCCTTTAGAGCCATTTGTCTGTTCTGCCCGTGGCTGCAACACAGAACCTATAGCTAAGATTCTGCCCATGCCCAGCCTGGAACCAAGGGGATGTCCAAGCTTCATTCATAGCATCTTCCCTGGTTACAACCCATGCATGGGAGCTCTGCTTACCGGTCCTGCTGGTTGAGGACCTGTGGCTGTGGTGGGGCCTGGCTGAGGCTTCCCTGCAGGCTGGCTGGCAGCAGGGGCTGAGCCCCGGGTGGTTGGCTGGCTCTGTTGCTGCAGCCGAGCCTGCGTCAGAGCCTGCTGTGGGGGCTGCAGCCCAAGACCTTGCTGCTGCTGCTGCTGCTGCTGCTGTTGTGTCTGTGGCTGGCGTGATGCTGCCCCAGAGGGTATTTGCCTGGATGATGGTGACTGTGACTGCTGTGGTCCTGGAGCTGCCTGCCGACCTTGCAGCTGCGGCTGCGCCTGGGGTTCTGCCTTTGACTGCAGTGCAGCGGGCCCGGAGTGGGCTTGCCGGGAGCCCTTCTTGCTGTCAGAGGCATGATGGTATGTGGATGGAGCACGGGATGGCTGTGAGTACTCAGCAGAGCTGGGGTACCCAGGCTGACCCTTCTTCGTCACAGCTGGAGCAGAGCTGGGCTGAGAGTGGGGCCGGGCCTCATGGCGACCCAGGTCCCGAGCATGTGGTTTGGCAGCACGCCGTCCCGGCTCCTCACCAGCGTGGCGGCCTGAGTGCCGCCCGTGGTCACCGTGCCGGTGTTCCTTGGCTGAGGCATGGCGGCCTGGGCCACCCTCATCGTGAGGCCACAGGCCCTCCTCAGGGGGTTCATCGTAGTCATGGTAGCTGTGCCTGGCAGGGCCTCGCTTCTGGGAGGAGGAGGAAACTGCATGGCCCCCGTGGTGCCTGAACCGGTCAGAGCGGGCATCCCGGGGCTTATCAAACCAGTCCGTCTCCTCCTGGCCCAGGTGATACGCTTCAGAGACCAAAAACAGAATACCATCAACCCCCGGGCTAGCCGCAGGGGGAGGCCTAGCTGAAGCCATGCAAAGAAACCAAGAGAGTGGGTGCCACAGCCACAAGCAGATTAGCAGGCCCCCAGCCCACCCTCCCGCAACCAGGGACCAGGGCACAGATGGAGCAGGCAAGGGCAGCCTGCCTGCAGCAGGGCCCACCAGATGAGGCGCCAGACCAGACCCTGCTGGGACATCTTAGGGCCCAGGGCCCCACAGGTAGGCAGGCCCCCCAGCTGCTGAGTATCCGCAGAAATCACCCCTGGCTGCCATTACCTTCGCTGTCGGAAACCACGCAATGGGAATCATCCAGGATGTAGCCCTCCTCACGCTTATATGCGTGGGCCCGAGGTCCGTCCTTGACATGTTCCTGGACATCAGGCATGGAGTGGCTGGAGCAGAACTGTGGGCAGGTATCCCCGCCGGGAGGGAGGGGCCCTCCGGCAGGGCGGGGCCTCCCCAAAGGACTGACGGGGCTCTCCTCTTCAGAGGCCTGGCTCCGCATGGGGGGTCGTGCCCGGCTGTGGGCCATACTTAGGGATGAGGGCTTGGGGCCCGCTTTTTGAAGTCGCTCCACAGCCTCCCGTTCCCTTTCGTACCCCTTGCCCCGGCCACTGAAGTCGTGACTGGACAGCTTCTCCCCACTGTACGCAGAAGGTGCCCGGGACCGGCTGCTCCCACCGTAAATGCGGTCGTCCTCCTCCACTGCGTCCCGGCTGGACATCCCATAGTATCTTTGCTGCTCATACACGTTCTTCTTGAGCCCATAGGTGATTTCGTCCTGGAACTTCCTGCCCCGAGAGACCAGGCTGCTGCTGACTGCAGGTGGGGGGTAGGATGCCAGGTCTGACTCTACGTCCTTGGCCTCTTCAATAGGCGAGAACTTGGATATCTTTTGCTCCATGCCCTGCTTCCGGTGCTTGCTGCGCTTTGAGGAGATGGCAGCTGGAGCCAGGCTCTTGGAGGGATGCTTGGGCCCCATGGGCCCTGGACCATACTTCTCTACTCGAGCCCCATGCCTATAGTCACTGTCACCATAGTAGTGGGTACTGGCTGGTCGACCATTGCTCTCCATGCTCCGGAGGTGGCCACCCTTCCCGCGGGGGTCGTATGAGTCTTCCTCAGATTCCTCTTCTCCTCTGGCATAGCAGCAGGGCAGTGTGGGCCCCTCAAGGACACCTGGTTCTCCAGGCTCCTTCCCTGGACGCCCACTGCTGCCTGGCCCCAGGGGCTCCAGCCGCTGGCTATCAGGAGCAGTAGAGGTGCTGTCCTTAGTCAGTTCACTGATGTCATCGATCATTACGTAGTTTCGAGGAACGTTCTGCTCCAGACTGGTATAGTGTGAGTCAGAGGGGTAGGTGGGGGCTGGGCTCTGGCTCACACTGCCACGGTCACCAGCCCGGGGCACCTCAGGGACCTTGCCCTGCTCATAGCTGCTGCTCACTGCTGGGCCACTGTAGCTGGTTTCAGATGGGGCTGAAGACATGGCCACAACGGGGCTGGCGATCACCTCATAGTTGGTGGGCACCTTCTGCTCCAAGTCGGCTAGCGATGTCTGGCGTGGCTTCTGCAGTGGGGCACGGCTATCAGCGGGGACTGGAAAAAGGGTGCTCTGTGTGGTTGGCATGGGTGTTTGGCCTGCATAGTGGCCTGTGGGACGGAAAGCCTGCTGGTTTGGCAGGCCAGGCTCAGCTGGGTAACTGGCGCCAGGAGGGAAGGCAGGAGCTGGGTACATGCTGGGGCCAGGGTAGGTGGGGGCCTGGTGGGCTGGGAATCCGTTCTGAGTTGGCCCACCACTGCCTGCAGAATACTGTGGGGCCGGAGGCTGGAAGCGGGGCTGCTGGAAGGCAGTGGGACCAGAGGGGGTGGCAGGAGCAGCGGCAGTGGCAGTGAAGTCCATAAACTGGCCAGCGGGAGTGGTGCAGCCCTGGAGCCGCAGCTGGTTGAGCTCACTGTCCGATAGGTAGTCACGATGCTCGCCAAGACCACGCAAGGGTGGGTAGTCACGGCCACCCCGGTCTTTGGCCAAAGACTCTTTGCGTTGTGTGATACCCAACTCCAGGTACTTAAGCTTGGCGTCAATCTCCTTTTCCTCCTCATCCAGCTCTGCCTGCTTCTTGCGCAGCTTGGTGGACTCATGCTCCACCAGCCGCAGGTCCCGGTCCAGCTCCCGGAGCAGGCTGGCTTTGGTAGCAGGGACAGCGGTGGGCCCCGTCAGCCCTCGCTGCAGCAGGCTGGCTGCATACAGCTGTGGGGAGGCCTGGCCAGCCAGGGGAAGGTGAGCCTCCTCTGGAGGGGGGCTGGGCAGTGTCCGCTTCACCTTGCGGACCAGGCTGTTGGGTGGCAACGCCGACACCTGAGACAGAGGGAAGGGTGGGCAGCACTGAGACCCAAGGTGTGGTGACTTGATGGGGTGTGGGGTGGCAGAACCCAGGCCTGGTCTGGGGAAGGAGCTGGGTTCCATCTTGCTGGTGCCCTGATTTACCAGGCAGCCTGGAGGCCTACCCTGCCCACCCATAGGCCTTGGTTTCTTTGCCATAGTGGGAAGATCTGTGATTATTTTACAGCCTTTCTCTTTCCCAGAGCTTTGGGAAGCAGGAGGGTAGGGGCAGATTCCCTTCATGCCAATGTCCTGTACTGGCCCAGCACATGACTTTGAGAAGCCCTGCACATCTCCAATGGGCCTGCCACCCTCTGCCTCACATTGAGGTAAGAAGAGTACAGCTGTGGCTCTGGGTTTGGGGCCTAGCAGCTGACAGGGGTTGAGATCAGTGGACTATGAACAGGAGGCGTGGAGTGGAGAGGGTCCTGGGCCCGCCAGGCTCCCTAGAGGAGCATGGGAAGGGACACATGTGGATTGTATGCCAATCGTGGCAGGCTCTGAGTCATTCTGCATCCTGCCCTAGTCCTCTCTAAAGTGGCAGGCTTCTCAGCTGCCTGCCCACCCTCTTCCTCTAGTGCCCTGCACCGCCCTCTGCCAAACCCTCTGGGCTGTGCTCTTGGCCTGGTCCCCAGCTCCCTCCATGTCCCTCGGTCAACCTGCTGTTCTCTGGAGCCACCCGTGCACCTGTAAGTCCTCTCCAGCCCTACCTCCAGCAGCATGGCTTCCTGGTCAAGGTTCCCTAACAGTGCCTACCATGGGGTCCTCCTTGCCTACCCTAGACACTCTGCATTGCCTGAAGGTCCACATTGCCTGGCAGTTCAGTCTGCCTTCTCCCTTTTTCTCTAGCTCCTAGCCTTCCTAGAATGCCCCATGCCCTTGGGTTTCATGGACCACCCAAATTCCAAAATATACTGGGAAGTGACTCCTGTAGGATTCTTACTTTTTACCTTGCCAAGTAACTACCTAAAAATCTCCCACCTACATCCACCATATGTCATAATAAAAATTATAGTGTGCCCTCAAAATTTCAGGGTGGGCCTTTTATGGAATAAATTTAGCCTTTTGAACCCCTCACTCTGTTGTCTCTTTTCTTATTTTGGCCACGCATCATGAGTGCCTATCATGGCCTGGTCTCACGTGGCCAGCCCATAGGACCTCTGTGCCTGCAGCCAGGACCACCCTGCCTGTCTGACCTGCCCTCCCTGCCAGCCTAGAGTCCTGATCCCACCCACACCCCTATATATGGCCTGCATACACCAAGACTTCACTACCCAAGATTATCACCTCCACAAACCCCATTCTAAGGCTCCACTTTTCTCCTCTCTGTGTCACACCCTGAAAATGGGCAAATCTACCTCACGATGCCTCTGGCTCCTGCCTCCTCTGCCAGGTCTCTTCCTTCAGCCCTTCCTCCCACATTCTGCCCAAGAAACTTTCCAAAACATCTGCTTTGTCCCATCTCACATGCCTAAAACCTCCAGAGGCTTCCAGGGTCTTCAGGAAAAGCCCATCTTCCTCAGCCTGGCACTCAGTTGTTGGCATTAGGCCCTCACAACCCTTTATTCTCACTTCTGCTGCAGCCCACAGCCAAGCCACTTCTCACAGTCCCCATCCATCACTGGCAAATAAAGCCACAGCCAAGGGTAAGTTTATGCTTCTGAATCCCCTATCTAGGGGAGCAGACAGATGTGTAAACAGATTTACCGAGGGCCAGGTAGGGGCAGGGAACACCCTGGGACAGAGAGCACACTGCAGCCCACTGGGATGGGCCTCTAGTGCTAGGCCATAGGAGTGTGGGCTTCTTGTGTGGCAATGGAAACCAGGCCAGGACTGAGAGGACAAGAGCAGCCTCGCCAGGTTCATGTGACTGATTTTCTTAGGAAACACCCATAGATGAAGTTTGGAGTGGAAGGGGTCCAGACTAGAAGTGAGAGCTGAAGAGGCCTGAAGGGGGAGGTAGCAGGGGCTGGACCAGGTATGGGTGGTGAAGGGACAGTGCTGGGAGGAGGCTGAAGCTTCTAGTAGGGTATATGGCTGCAAGGCTGTGGGGGCCCATGTGTGTGTCTGTATCTGCCAGGCTGTCTGCCGGGCTGCAGGCTCTATCAGATGTGCACCAGGGAGCATCTGCTCATTGACTCTTTCCCCTGGGCCTCTGGGGCCAGAGATGCCTCTACTCCCACCCCAGAAGAAGCCCCTCCCTGTGGGGGCCCCTCGGGCTAGGCAGAGACCCCTGTCCCACCCTGGAATAGCCCCTGTTCCCATACCTGGCTACCCAGCCCCCCCTGGTGCTGGTAGAGGGAGAATCTCTCTTTGGCAGACTCTTCGGCGGTGGGGCTGAGGGGCTTAGGGTCAGACAGGGACCGCTGCAGGGTCTTCATGGGGCGAGGCAGCGTCTGCTGGCGGAGAGCGCCGTCAGCCGTGAAGTGCTTCTGGGGACTCACGTGAGCCTTGTTCAGCCTCTCACTGGAAGCAAAGGAGGTGTCCAGGAGCCGGTGAGGGGACAGGGGTGAGACTGGTGAGTAGAGGACCTGAGGGGACTTGGGAGGCTGGCGGCTCACAAGCTGTGAGAGAGACTCCGGAGGAAGGTGGGCCTGGTACCCAATCTCCAGGGGATCTGGCTTCTTTTTTTCAAATCTGCCCAGAGGCCCTGGGGTGACGATCTGGATGCCAGGCAGGTAGGGGCTGATGGCAGTTGGCCCTACAAGCTGCGGCCCGGCTACACCCTGGGCCTGCCCATCTGGCTCCGTCTGGCAGGCCAGGCTCTCCCCACGCCCAGTCTTCTCTGGCGCCGATATGTACCTGACGATCTCCACCTTGGGATCGGTGGCAGCTGTGATGTGGATGGCTGGAGAAACCCTGGGCAGCTGGTCAGGCTCCGTCTGCACGGAGCAGTCACTGATGGTCTGGATGCCCACGCTGCTCATGGCCCTCACAGTGGCAGCAGCACTGGATGACGAAGCAGTGGCATCATGCTTGCTGTCAGAGCCTGAGTCTGAGTGGCGGGGAAGACGAGACCTGCGGCGGCGCACTGGCTGCTCCCACTCAGCACTGTCTTCGTCATCTGTCTGCACGCTGCAGTCAGCACTCCGCCGTACCCGGCGTCGCCGACTCAAGAGGTAGCGGCCCTCCCCATCCTCATCGTCTGTCTGCACGCTGCTGTCGGCAATCCTCCTGACCACACAGGGCTCAGCCCCAGACTCTAGCTCACAGGCATCCCGCAGGCGTGGCATGGAGTGCCGCTTCTTGATGCCACTACGGCTGGCCTCCCACTGCTCCTCCGTTTGCAGTGACATGTCTGAGGCAGAGCTGGGGAGACCCCGGTGCAGCACAGGCTCACGAGGCTGCCCAGGTCCTTCAGGCCCTGCCATGGCAATGAAGGCTGCATGTGTAAGGGGGGGCCAATACTGGCCATTCTGGGCCAACTCAGCAGCCGCTAGGGGAGGCCCTCGGCCAGGTGCCTCACAGGCTGCAGGAAAGGGAGCCTTCTGCCGCTGCTTCTGCTCCTCTAGCTGCTGCTGCAGCTGCTGCTGCAGCTGCTGAATCTGCTCCAGCTGCAGACGCTGCTGCGCTAGCTGTTCCCGCTGCAGTGCAAATTGAGCCTGGCGTTCCTCTTGTTGCTGCTGCAGCACATGGTGCTTGATGGTCTGCAGCTCCTGCAACTCCCGCTGCACCAGCAGCTGCTCCTCCTCACGGTGCCTCTGCAGCTCCACACGTTCCCGCTCTAGCTCCTCTTGCAGCCGAAGTTGTCGCAGCTTCTCCAACTCCACCCGCTCCCGCTCTAGCTGGAGCAGCTGCTCCTGTTGCTTCCGCTGCCTCTCCTCCTGTGATGCTTCCTCTTTCTCGAACCCTGGCCGGCTGAGGGCCCCACTGCCACCCCCAGGAGCAGCATCTGCTGGTGGCTTCTGGCCGGCTAGTGGGGCAGGAGCTGGGGCTCCTGCAGCCTCCTTGATGGCAGCAGGGGTGGTTGTGGGAAGAGGCTCTTCCCGTGCAGCCCCTACTGGCATCTCTGGCCTTGAAGGGCCCCCAGCCCCAGGGGCCTTGGCAGCAGCAGGTTTCCCCAGATAGACAGGCCCTTCTGCAGGTGGAACACTGGAAGCAATGGGAAATCTACTTGGTGCAGGATATCGGTACAGCCCTGTGGGTCCAAGAGGTACCCGGGGGGCAATCATGGGCACACGTGTCAGACTGGTGAGTGGCACGGCTGTGATTCCACCAGATGCGTAAGGCCTGTACATGCCACCACGCACCATGGGCCGCAGGACTGAGGCAGGCTGGGTGGTGATGGGCAGTGTTGCAGCAATTGGGGTATTGATAGTCGAGTAGATCATGCCATCAGCTGCACGTACAGTGGCTGTGGACGGCAGCAGCTGTCTGATTGCTGTTCCGTGGCCTGCTGCAGGCCCATACTGGGCCAAGTTCCCAGGACTTGGGTGGCCCTCTGGAAAGGTGGGGTTACCAAGGAGTCCAGGTCTGAGGGGAGCCAGACTCTGCGGAGCACTGAGCCCGGGCCCATGCTGGGGCTGGTACTGCACAAGGTCAGGGCCACCACCACCACTGCCATGCCGCCCACCATACTGGTCCATGGAGTTGAGGGCAGCGCACATGCGACTGATTTCACGGGCTGTGGTGGCACTGTACTGGGCCAGGCTGGCCTCCTGGAAGCCAACTGCATCTCCCCGTGGGCCATACCTGTGGTCTGAGTAGATGTTTGACACTGAGCTATAGCGCCGCATGGGAAGCGGGTGAGCCAAAAGGTCTGTAGGATGACGCAGGTCCGTGACTGAGCCATACTGCAAGCCCTGCCCTAGGTAGCGTCCATCCGCAAAGCCCAGGCTATAGGAGTGCTTCAGTGAGCTGAGATCCATAGCCGAGTCTCGTCCAGGACCCTGGAAGAGCTGCCCGATCCTCTGGGCATGGTAGTTGAGGCCAGCCTCAGCCAAATTGGTGTCAGACATGGAGGAGTACAGCCTACCAGGCAGGCCTTGTGGGTAGGGCCTCTGCTCCTCATGGGGCCCAGGCCCCACCACCCCCTGTGCCCGGTAGGTGGGGGGCTCAGGAGGCTCAGGGTCCCGGGGCCCATAGAAGGGGCCACTGCTTTGGCCAGGTGGGGCAGCATCTGCCATGCTCTTCTCAGGCACACTGGGGGCCGGGTGGAAGGTGCCAGTGCAGCTGCTGCCAAAGGGGAGCTTGTAGACCATGTCACAGCATGCCAGCTGGCTCTCAGGCCTCATCCCGGTAAGGTCCAGGGCACCCGCAGGCTCCTCTGGGAGCAGTGTGGTCACAGTGCCTGCTGTGCCCTCTCCCATCTGCACCACCACAGTGTGTGGCTTCCTGGCACCTGGCAGAGCATGTGACCGCAGCTCTGCAGGGGTGGCCCGGTGGGGCTCGGCACCTGGCTCTGGCACTGGGCCTGGCTTGAGGCCAACGCTCTGGGCGGTGCCCATCTGAGTGATCAAAACGTCTCTTCTGGCCAGAGGAGCTACTTGGTTGGGCAGGTTATATCTGGCAAACTTGGCCTCCCTGGGTCTTCCCCGGGGCCCACTTCGGTATTGGGCTGTCTGGACAGCCTGTTCTACTTGTTTGACCTGGGCCAGGCACACGGGGCTACCCCCACCCTGGCCAAAGTCAAGGCGGCTCTGGTAGGGGTCTCCATAGACCACAGGCTGCTTTTGTTGAGCCATGAGCACAGACGAGGCCATGGTGATGCTCACGGTGGTGGCAGTGGCAAGGAAGGTATGCTCCTGGGCATTGAGGTTGATAACCAAGGGTTGCACGGCGGTCGACTGCCGTCCTGGGATTGGATCCAGGGCAAGACCATACTTCCTCGCTTCCACAGCAAGAGAGGTGAGGTCCATGCCCTGGTCAGTGAGGATGATGGGAGTGGGCTTGACAGCTGTACGGAGGTCTACCACTGCAGTGCCAGGGGTCCTGGGGCCTGGCTCAACCCTAGACGTCCCAGGGACAGAGGAGATCCGGCACAGGGAGATGTTCTCAGCAGGGAGGGCACCCCAGCCATATAGTGCCAGGGGCCCATCTGCACCAGCACTGGGCACCCGTGGAAAGCCAGGTGGCCCAGGTGGCTCTGGGGGCAGCTGAGACACACTCGGAGGTGTTGTCTGGCTGTAGCCATGGGTGGTGGGCTGGGTTTCAGTAGGTGAGCAGAGCGGGGAGGTGGAGGCACTGGCATGTACCATCCTGGTCTGGCTGGAGGCGTCTGATGCCAGCGTGATAACCATAAAGGGAGCCTCTTGAGAGGACTCCTGCCACACCAGGCGAGGCGTGCTGGGTCGATGTGGTGTTTGTGTACCCTGGGCTACCATAGGTGATGGAGTGGGGGCACCAGGGCTCCGTGGCATGTCTGAGGCAGGGGCTGGACTTGGCGTCTGTGTAGAGAACTCTGCTGTGGCCCTTGGGCCCATCTTGCCAGGGGAGAATGTGGGACTCTCTGAGGGGGAAGACGGGGAGAGAGGTGGGCTGGAGCTTGCAAAGTAGGAATATGCCCGGGAAGGCTGAGGAGTGCCACCCTCACCGTCACTCGCACTCAAGGGCTTCTCTCTAGCAGCTTGTGCAGCTGCAGCAAGGCCACTGGGGGCCTGGGGTAGATCCTCAGTTTGGGACCCATAGTTTGCAGTCGTTGGGCTGTGTCCGTATCTGTGGGCTGTGGAAGATGGTGAAGGACTGCGCTCGGAGCCTGCTGGGGAGGCTGGAGTCATATATCCTCGTGGCAGCCCAGCTGGACAAGGAGCCACAGCTGTGGTGGCTGGGGTCCCAGGGCCCTGGGAAAAGGGCATGCCTATCTCCTTGGAGGCTGAGCTAGGGGAGGTAGGAGAGCTGTGCAGCTTGAGGGGGTCCTGAGTCTCCTTTGCAAAATGCTGAGTGACACGGACATCGGGAATAACTCGGCCCCCGCTGCTGTCTGAGGAGGTGGGGGTAGAGAAGGACACAGGGGCAGCGAGCTGGGTGGGACTTGTACCAGGGGTAAGGGGGCCACCATTTTGCTTCATTGGGTCCATGTATGCACTCTCAGCATTTAGAAACTGCTTCTCCTTCTTTTTGTCCTCAGCAAAAGCCAGGTCTCGTGAGGAGGCCTGCCGCATGCGGACTATGCTCTGTGATGTCTGAAGGATTTCTTCGTACACAGCTGCTCCCAGGCTGGCTGGCGTGCCCTCTGCAGCAGGCTGAGCAGCCTGGCCATACTCACGGTCTGCAGTGTCTTGATATTCGAAGGAGCCCGGGCTCCGGGGGCCTGTGGGCTGAGAGGGGCTGCCATGGGGTCCCCGGGCCCCTGCCGCCTGGCCTTGCTGCCTCTGGAGCAGCTCAGCTTTGCGCATCATCTCCTCATAAGCCTCCTCGGCGCTCTTGAGGGGCCGTCCGGAACTGGGAGTGGTGGAACTGCCGGAGGGTGTCTCGGTTGGTGAGTAGAGGGACATGAAGGTGGGCAGGTTGTACTCACTGCCTGACTTGTAAAGCCGGCTAGGGCCACCATCCAAGGCCTCAGCCTCAGAGTCAAGGGAGGGTGAGGGTGAGTACTCGGAGCAGGAGGAGCGGTGTAGCTCCTCCATCTCGGCCGCCTGCCTCAGCTCCTCCGTGGGGGAGGCATCCTCGATGGGTGACAAGTTACTGGGTGGTGTCTTGGAGCGCTCTCGCCTCCGCTGGGCCCGCAGTTCTTCCTTGTCCCGCCGGGTCTTGCGGGCTGTGCTGCGGATGCGCTGCTGCTCCACCTCCCGCATCTTCTCTTGCTCACGCAGCAGCTCCTCTTCCTCCCGCAGCTCCTCCTCCTCCGAGGAGTCCTCAATGGTGGGTAGCAGGGGCCCATGGGAGCGGTGCCGGGCCTTGCGCTGCTGCTTTGCTTCTTCTAGACGCTGCCTGCGGCTGGGGCTGCTGTCACTGTCCTCCTCTAGGGAGGACAGAGAGGTGGGAGAGGTGCCTGAGGTGTAGCTGGGTGTGGAGGCAGGCAATGTAGAGGAGTGCTCACCACGGGAGCGGTCCTCAGGGGAGCCCGTCAGGCTCTCCATCTCCAGCTCAGGCTCCCGGTCCAGACTGGGGTCTGGGCCTTGGCCCAGGTCCAACTCATGACCATAACTGCCCGTGCTGTTGAGCTCAATGGTCTTGAAGCGACGGAGCCCACCCTGCAGGGTCCCACTGCCATCAGTAGCCTCTGCTGAGCCTCCCTCAGGGAGCAGCTCCTCATAGCCCGTGGTGGCATTGTGGGGCAGGCGCCTCTTGGGCAGTGCTGCTGGTTCTTGGCTAGCCTCAGGCCTGTGTCTGGGGCCACCCTTCTGGGTGCCATGTTTGGCCAGGCCACGCCCAGAGGTGGCAGTGTCCTCCTCCTCCAGGTTATCTTCCTCGGCGCTCATCTCCAGAATCTGCCGTCGCATGAACTCCTCATCGGTTAGTTCTGCTGCCCGGGCTGGGGGCTGGGGTGGAAGAGGGGACAGGCCACCCTCACTGCTGTCCTCCACATAGTCGTGCCTCAATTGGCTGCCAAAGTCGTCTGAGGACTCAGCAGTGTCCTGCTGCTCTCTCCGGCGCCTCCACTCAGCAGAGTCTTCGTCTTCCTCCAGGATATCCTCCAGCTCCTCATCAGAGTCAAAGGCCTCAGGCGTGATGGACAAGGAGTGGGGCCGCTGCTTCTGCTCCTCGCCAGTACTGCTAGAGAGTGGCTTGCTCCGCTCACTTGGGGCCGGGCCCTGGGCCTGCAGCAAAGGCCGCATGCTGCTCCCCACCTTGTGGATCTCGGAGGGGCTGGGTGGATGTGGCCCTGTCACCCCTGCACTGTCCAGCTGTTCCACCTCCTGCTGCACGACTCCTGTGATCTCACTCTGGGAGCTAGAGATGCCGTCAGAGGAATAGCCTGTGTCACTGAGGCTCTGTGGGCTCCGAGACGCGTCCTGAGAGTAAGGCTTGCCCACCAGGTCCTGCAGCAGGGTGAAAAGCAGACACTGACTCCCCATGGCAAAACTCATGGTGGGAACCCAACCCTCCCTGTCAATCCCAGGACCCTAGTGAAGAGTCTGTCCATTTCCCAAGGGTTTAGGGCCCACCACCCACACTATCTCCTTCTGGCCTTGAATAACCTGAAGGTTCCATGGCAAGCCCAAACCAGCCCTTGGTCTTCAAAGAGAAACTTTACTAGGTCAAAGGGTATCAAAACCCAGCAAAGCATCTGACAAGGTGCCAGACACAGCACCAGTGTAAAACTCAGTCTCCAAGCGTGCCAGAACCTCATCTAGACTTTCCTTCTACTGTGTCCCCTCCCTCCTGTGTGGCCCCAAGGCACCTGTCCTGAGCCTACAGCCTCAGCCACCCAGGGAGGCAAGCCTTTCCATAGACTGTCCTGTCTGAAAGCTAGGGTCTCTGGGAAGTGAATGGGACTGACCTCCGCCTCCCCACCCTTGGGGGCTTCTGGAACAGCCTTGACGACAGGGGTGGCAGGTTCAGCCCTCCTCACCCCACTCTTTACTTTAGGAGTCCCAGGGGTTGGGGTAGTCTCTGGAGGTGGCTTCGGCATGGGCTCAGCTTTAGTGGGAACTCTGGTCTTCTTTTCCTGGGCACTGCTTGGGGTCTTGCTGGGTTCAGAAGCCCTGAGGGGCTTGGCCTGGGGGCTGGCCTTGGTGGGTAGAGGGCTGGCCTTGGCAGGCAGGGGGCCTGATGGCTGGCCCAGCCCCTGTGGCCCTTTCTGCTTCAGAGGGGATGTTCCAGATGCACGGTGAGGGGCCCCTACAGGGGGCTGCTGTGAAGTGGGCGGCGGCAGGGGGGTCGGCTCTCCTAGGCTGCCCTCCAGTAGCCGCTTGGTTTGGCAGTTCAGACAGAGCCACTCTGTTTTCTGCAAGGAAATGGGAGAGGGTGTTGATGAAAATTAAAAAGACACTGAAGTCCTCAAATAATATTTCCATAACTATTTCTGTAACCTTAGGGAGGAGAGAACTTTCAAAGCATAACACCAAAGACATAAGGAGAAAAAGACTGATTGATTTACTGCCCCCAAATAACAAATTCCCCTATCCTTGAGATGAACATACACAAAGTCAGAATGCAAGTAACAACCCCAAAGAAGAGTACTTTCCTTAACCCACAGAGAACTTTTCACCCGGCCAGAAAAGGGGAAGAACTGTGGGGGACGGGAGGGCCTAGCCCTAAGCACAGGGGGAAGCTGAGGTCTCAATCTGAGGGAGCAAACGGCTCCTAGTGGGCTGGTATGGAGTCCAGCAGTTGAAAACCCTTGCAGAAGAGGAGTGGCATCCAAGCATGGAGCACTTCCTGGAGGCACTACGCTTCCCCTGCTTCCCAGCTCTCAGGTCTGACTCCATCCTTCCCCACACTCTTTCCCAGGTAAGGGCTATGCTAGAAAGGGTGCAGACTCCTGGGGCCAGGGGAGACTGTCTGGGAGTAGCCCTGCTTGGTGGAGGACAGAGGGGCTAAGCAGTCCTCCCTGCTCAAATCCCCAGCCCAAGTCACCTTGTCTAAGGCCAGCAGAGACCCTCAGGTAGAGGCCTCCTCCTGCCCCCAGGGCTCTGGACTGTTCCTCTGATGGGGACTATGTGTGGTGGCCCTTGGGTCAGGGGCCCTGCTCCTTCCAGAGCTGGACTGGGATCAAATTCTCAACCATCAGTCCACCACTCTCAGGATCCTCTACTGTTTCAGGCCCAGTGCTGGGGGCTGAAGACAGCCATGACTCAGCAGACAGACAGGAACTGGCATGCAGCCTTTCTGGAGCCCACAACCCCAAACAGGTCATTTACAAGTATGACACAGGTATCAGCGGTGAAGCCCCCAGAACACAAGAAGCGAAGTCCAAGTTTTCCAGCCCCAGCTGCTTTGTACAGGGGTAGGGTTTGGGCATCTCTGAGGCCTAAATGGGTGATTCCTGTAGCAGGTCTGAGGCTGACAGGGGCATGTCTCCCAGTAGTCTCCTCCAGAGTCAAGGCTCCTCCTTGGCAGGATTTGAAGTCCTTCCCTGGCCCACATGGGATGGAGAATGAGAGTTACAGTGGAGCCCAGAGCAGGGTCCCACAGACACCTGTGCCTGTTCTTATTCTGTGGCGCAGAGCCTTAGTGCTCCCTCCGTCCTGCAGGGAGCTGACTCATCCCAGGTGCCTGGACATACAGGCTCCCACCAGCAACTCTGCCACTGAGATGGACCATAAGAACCACGAGGTCACAGAGCCAGAGGACTGGAAAAGGAGGTGACCTTTGGCCCTTGCCACCCCCAGGAAGGCTAACAACCTCAGTACCCTCACTTCACATGCTGCCTCTGGCAGCCTTGGAAGCCTGGTACCCCCAGGGTGCCTGCCCTTAGCCTGGCATCCTAGGGCCACCATGGCAGATAACATGTCAATGATTCTGCCCTGGTTTGCTGTCCACAGAGAGCTACACTCCACTTCTCTGCTCTGGGCTTCAGCAGAGGCTAGGCTGGGCAGGTGGCAGGGCCTTGGTGTGTGTTGAGGGACAGGCCTGCTTCCCAGGTTGGTTACTCAGGGTCGAGACTGCTTCTCTCCCACTGGAGCTTCTGCTCTTCCCCGAGGCCCAACCCCATGCACAAGTCCCAGGCAGAGGAATGGGGCAGTGGCCCAGCTGTGGAAAGGGACCCTTTAGATGCCCTACATACATATACTCTGTTCTCTGCACAGCCCAGCCCTAACACCACTACTGACTCCCTTGAACCTTATCTGATGCTCAATGTGTCTCCACACAAAACCCCACAAGGCAGTAAGTGCTGGCCACTGGCCAGGCCCTGGGCTCACTTGGCCTGGCAGGGTGCACCCCCAGAGGTGCCTGGGGAGAATACAGATAGGTTGAGACCGAGCCGCAGATGAACAGGATATGGGAGAGCACAGAGCCTGATCCAGGAACCCTAGCTCACATGCCCCCAGCATCACCTGTGTACACAATGGAAACTCCCCCATGTCAGAAAGGACTGTGAGATGGCAAAATGACCCTGGAGAGATGGCAGGGCTATAGGCAGAGACCAAGAAAGAGAGCTCTGGAAATGATCAAACAGCCCCTTCCCCAGCCCTATGGTCAGCATGATGGGTTTAGGATCTAGGCCCAGTGGGCTGGCCCAAGACAATGCTGCCCTAACTCCACTTTGGAGCCCTGTGCACACCCATCTCATGTTAGGCCTCTCAAAGTTTGGTTATCTGCCCTGGCCCACCTTGGTGGCCTGGCAAACCCCTAACCCCATCTCTGGCCTGCAAACCCCACACAGAAGCAACAGTCTAAATGAAGCAAGTCACCTTGGAAGGGTGGTCTGGATGGAGGAGGCAGACCTAATGCTAAGTACTCTGACCAAATGCTGGAGAGGCCAGCTTGCCTGAGCCCAGAGGCCCAGCTCTCAGCAGAGATGTTACCTGTGGTCACATGCTCCCTGGGGCTTTGCTCCTTCATACATTTATTCACGGCGACAGCCAGGTTGCAGGTTGCCTGGCAGGCCCTCTAGCTCCTGGCCCTGCTATAGTAGGCAGTGAGGAAGGGAGAGCAGGCAGGAAGAGGCGTGTGAAGTAAGGGCTAAAAATAAACATTGACCTGGCTGCTGGAGGCCCTTCACAAGCCCTCTGGGAGTGGGGAAGAAGGGTACAGGGCACTGGGGCTGGTAGGAGTAGAGCCAGGGGAGACCTGGCCCAGGCCCAAGTCTTCTGGGGAATGAGAATCGGGTGGAAGGCAGGCCATGTAGAATCTCTGTGCCTGGGGGCTGGGACACAGTTGCTGGGGTCCCAATTCCTTTATTCATTCTATTCTCATTTTCTCCAACCCCAACATACCCCTACCTCCATCCCAATCGTTCATTCCCTTATTCTTCCGCTCATTTCCATTCCCCAATTTCAGTGTTCATTCCTCATTCAGCCATCCATTCATTGCGCAGCCCTCTCGTACTCTGCCTCACTCAGCCCATGCCAGCCCCAGTCCTTGGGAAAGTGCTGCCTGCTTACCCCTTTGCCTGGCCTCTTCGACAAAAGGGCAGGGGATGGATAATGGGGTGGCTCTGATGACTACTTCTGCCTCACTCCCTCTGTCCAGTTCCTTTCTGGGGCAGGAAGGTACAAATTCCCCAAGGACAATCATCACCTGACAGTGGGAGAGGCAGATGTGTATGCCATCAGATGGCGCTCAGTGGTTCAGGGCATCACTATTTAGGGTAAAGAAGGGGAAATGGGATGACTGAGTTAGTGGGGTGCCCTCTAGGCACGTGAGAGCTGCTGCCTTCTGGGACCACTGGCCATTGTGCCTTGTGAGCCAGGACAGATCATGCACTGTCTGCCATCGTCTGAATGAACCTGCATTCCACGTAATCTCTTCATGTGTGGAGCTGGCCTGCATGCCAGTATGGTTATGGTGACACCGTTCCAGTCAATGCCCTATGGCCAGCTGCCTGGCCCTAAACACCCTCAGCCCTGCTGCCAGACCAGGGGGCTGTGAATGAGAACTCCAGAGAAAAGGATGCCCAGGGGTCATCTTGGAGGACACTGGACCACAGGGATGGCCATCACTGGTGCTGCTATTCCTCTCCTGACTCTGCGACCCTGAGCCTCCCTGTTGCTGGACATGCCTAAGCTCCTTCTTTCTGGGCCTCTTCCTCCCATAAAATAAACCCACCATGGTGTCCCCAGTGTGTATCCTTGTAGCTGGGCTGTACCCCCCTCACCCCCCAGCACCAAATGTGTTCGTTCCCTGTGGGGCATGCCTCATGATACCAAGAGCTTACACCGGCCACAGGGTCCATCCACACCCAGATAGGGGCTCATGGGGATGCTTCCTTTCTCACACAGAGACCCCTCTTTTAGGATACTCCTCTTCCAATATCCTGGCTTAAGGGCTGACTGTGTCAGGCCTTGCATAAGCATCTGAGGTACAGCATCTCACCTGGTTCTCACGGAAACCTGAAAGGGAGTATCGTGGTCCCTATTCTACATAGGAGGCAACAGGACCTCTGGCCTGATGCCCCTGCTGCAACCCCTGCCCCAGTGAGCAAGCCCAGCCCCACGTGTCACAGGTGCAAGGGACTTTGCCCAGGGAGGCCCGACTTCTCAAGGGCACAGCTGGAATTTTGGCAATGATGATATAATAAGAGACTGGTAATGTTACTGTCACAATTCCAATTCAACTAATTTCTTCATAAACTCGATTTTGAACTGAAAGTCAATTAAAAATTAAGCCAGAGAGTACTATTATCCTTCCAAAAGACAAATAGGTAAAAAAAATTGGAATCAACAACTCTTAATTATGAAATGACTCACTAAATAGCACTATGGTTATTTTTTTCAAAGGAAAGTTCAAAAGGAAAAAGGATCCAATTTTACTCCCTCCTCTATTGTGTGCTCTGAACTCCCAATCTAGAAAGAAGAAAGATTTTTACAGCTCAGAAATGTTCAGGAAAAGTTCCAACCTATGGGGAAAATTCCCAACCCATTGGCCCAGATGGTTGACTGTGGCCTCAGGTGGAGTCCCAGGAGGTCTAACAGGGCTGTGGGAGCTGCGAGTGGGGTTCCACTGGTCTGTCCCTTCTTTGTGCACAGAGACACAGCACAGTCGTTCTTGAGCAGGCAAGGTCCAGAGAGAGACAGCCATGGCGGACCCACCCTTAGGACCTGGAGAAGGACCTGCTGGCCTTACCACCACACTCCCAAGGCAGAGTAAGTGTCTCTGGCAAGTGCTGAGAAATCAGAAACCTCTAACCAAGAACACACAAAGTAGGTCACAGGGAAGCACAAAATTGCTCAGGATGCCAAGTGGCCACTGGCTGAGGTGATATCCAAGACAGACCACAGCCTGGTTAGGGGCCTCAGTGAAGAAAAGCAATGCTGAAGGGATGGGGAACATATCAACACCAGCCCCTCACAAGACCCAAGGCAGGTGAAGCTGCACAGAGGTTTTGGTCATTGTGTGGGTAAGGGAGGATAAGGACGGAAGGACTAAGGCTGTGACCATGGGTAGGAGAGAGGCCAGATTCTTGTGACAGTGGGGAGGCAGAGCTGGCAGGGCTTGGTCCATAGAGCAGGTGCAGAGGTTAAAGAGGAGGAGGTGAGGATGACCCCGGGCTGCTGGCTTGCATCTCTGGTGGTGGATGGTGGTAGTCCAGGGAATCATGGGAGAGGCATTATGGCCGCCTATCCACACCTTCCCCAGAATAGCCGCAGGCCCTCTGGGGACAGTAGCATTGACAGGGAGAGCTATGAGAAAGGAGTTACAGAGACTTCATCACCCCTGACTGCTGTCAGGAGCAGCCTGAGCTGGGGATGAGGTAGGACCAGGACTAGGACCAGGACATCCCCCAGCTTTGCTTTCAGACCCATGGGACCCATGAGACCCCGTGGAGATGACAGTGGTCCTGGCTAAGGAGGGGGCAGTGGGGCAGGACATGGAGACAGCAGGAAATTGAGAGGGGTGTGATGGGGGGAACACTGGCTGTCAAGAGAGAGAAGCTCCAGGGTCCAGGAAAGCCAAAACCAAGCAGCTAATGAGAGGCCTAGGTCAGAATCCAGACGTTTCATCCAGTCAGCATGTGAACGAAACTCTTCTGTTTGGGCAGAATCAGCACTTCCCGTGGCCTGGCCCAGGGACTACCAAGAGGAACCATCAGGAACATTTATGCTCCTGGACAGAGACAGTTTTCCCCTCCCATTCATGCACATTCTGCTTAATAAGGAAATGTGGGCTGGGAGGTCTCTTGGGGACAGGAGTCCTCCAGGCCAGGCCAACTCAGAAGTCCACTGGGGCTCACAGTCGCTCAGTGTCAGTGTGCCCCACCTGACCAGCAGTGAGCTTGTGCCTGGAAGTCTCTGGGCAGAGCAGCCAGCTAGGGTTCTCCTGGTCTTGTGGTGACACCCTGGTACACCCCTTTCCCCGAGCCAGTGAGGCAAACTGTCGCCAGTGAGCCACCAGACCTAAAGCTTGGAGAGTTGGCTTCGTGGTGCCTAGAAGACCAGATGGGTGCCACATGAGGAGGTCAGTTGTCTTGCTCAGGGCTGCCCTTCCCTGCATATTGGAAAGTGTGGCCTTTGGTGGTCAAAGTAGTCTTCCTAGTCATGCTGGGGTCCCACGGGGACTCCTGTGGAGTCCTGGCCCAAGGGAAGTCAGAACAAGGTGCCACAGAGGCGATGGCAACATCATGCTCTCCTCTCTTGTCCCATCCTGGCCAGTGGTTGTTTGCACTCCGCACACCCCTGCGCCACTATCAGCTACAAATGGCTCAGCCCAAGAGACCAGAGGGCTCAGGTGGCTGCCCATGTGCAAGAGGCAGGGCCTTGGCTCGAACATCTCCTAACGTGACACAGCTGGGAAACACATTCACCTATCAAGACTGAGGGCACTCTAAGGAAGGAGACACACCAAGCTACGCCCAAGGCAGCATGGTAAGGGTCACATGGGTGACCCTGGGCCAGGGAGAGTGGGCCACAGGACTGAGGGAGGAGCAGAAGCAGCATCTGCTCCTGGCCCAGGCTGGTCTAGTTCTGCCAGGACACCTTCACCTTCTGAGCCTCTTGGGCTGGACTCCAGGCTTCGAGGGAACACTGAACCTTACACTGGGCCTCCTGCTCCCTCCTGCCTAGCGCTGCACCGTGCTCAGTGCCCTTCCCTGGAGCAGGGACTGTGGAGAGAATGGCCACAACCCCAGGTCTGTCTCAAACCTTCCTGTGGGAAAGAGGAGCATCTCTAAGCAACCCCACCAGCAGCTCTAAGGAGAGCCCAGCCCCAGCCTGGGTAAAATATGTGGACCAAAGGCTGTGACTTTGACAAGTAGACATCAACACTTATGACCTCAGAAGAGACAATCAAGGTTGAATACCACCTTGCTGGGCTGGAGCCTGGACAGTGGGACATGCCCTGCCCCATTGTGAGAAAGCCTCCCACCCCACCCTGAATGTGGGACACAACCCTCTGCACCATGGCCATTCGATCCCTACCCCTCTGAAGGTCACAGGTCCATGGCAGTATGGGACCTCAGGTTCTCCTATCTGAGCAGGGGAGGCTGGTGTCTTTCATCAGGGCCATGCCCATGGTAGCTGGAAATGGGGAGGCCAGCTCAGGGACTCTGGGATCAGCCTTAGGGCACTAGTCAGAGTCAGTAGGCACCATTACCCCCAACTCTTGAGTGAAAGTTAGTTCTGAGTAGAACTGGGGCCTGAGGTAGGGACAGGAAAGGGAATGCAGCCCTTTTGCAGCATTAGTTGTACAGGGGCAGCAGCCCCATGGCTGCTGCAGACCCAGAACTCTTTCTGGTTCCCATGCCACCCACTACCCAGGCCCGGCCTCTCATCAAGGTTCAAGGAAACATGCTTGGTCCAGCTCTTACCTCCACCAGGTGGGGTGTTGGGTTGAAGCCACACAGGTTGCACACCTGGAGCCTGCAGGTGGTGCATGTGTTATAGTTGGCTGGGCTCTTGCTGCCCACGTTGAGCTCAGCTTGGCACAGTGGGCAGGTGGCCCTTTCCTTCGGCATGGTCTTTGGCTTGGCAGCAGCCTTCGATGCTGCCTGATGTTCTGCTCTGCCATGCTTTGGACTGATTGTTCCCCCAGTTTTTGGCAGGGCTCCAGGTCCAGATCCAGGACCCATTCTAGCCCCAGGTTCAGTTTTGGCTCCAGGTGCTGGCCCAGGCCCGGGCCCTGAGCCCAAGGGTTTTGGGCCAGCCTCCTTGCTGGCATCATTGAAGACGATCTTAGGTGTCCCCTTGCTGGGGGCAGGCTGGCCCTGGGTGTCAGCCTCGGGCTGCACAGACATGAGGGTGCTCGCCTGGGTTAGCAGCGATGCGCCAAGGCCAAAGAGCTTACCAGTGAGGCCCTCCTGGGTCTGCTCAGCGGCACCAAGCCCAGCGGGCACTGCAGTGGCACTTTTGGCCGAGGCCTCTCCTGCAGGTGGCCTGGGCTCAGCTGTGGAAGGCTTGGTGGGTTGAGGGGGCTGAGGAGACACCCTCCCCACCTCTGGAGGGGCAGCTGCTTGGGCAGGCCCCGGCACTGACGTGGCCCTGGCTGTCT
The DNA here is from genome assembly GCF_028885655.2 of Pongo abelii. Classification (NCBI taxonomy): domain Eukaryota; kingdom Metazoa; phylum Chordata; class Mammalia; order Primates; family Hominidae; genus Pongo; species Pongo abelii. Next base: position 104,810,512 of record NC_085928.1, read on the forward strand.
CAGCCTGGCGGGACCCAGGCTGTGGTCCTCCTGGGCCCCGAGATCTCTCTTGGTCTGGCTTCCCCAGGGCCTGTTTGGCCGGGGAGTGGGCAGGAGACAGGGCTGGGGAGTGCAGCTGCTGCTGGCTCTTGGAGCGAGGTGCAGTGGTCATGTCCATTCCCAGAGCCCTCTGCATCTGACAGTTCAGACAGAGCCACTCCTTCACCTGAGGAGAGAAGCAAAATAGTCAGCAGGGTGGCCAGGACTGGCGGTACTCATGGCCCAGTCAGTGCAGGCCCCACAGCAGCCAAGGCCACTCCTAGCACAGGCAGGAGCACCAAGCCCTGCTCAGGCATTTCTGGGCTGCCAGGGGGCAGGGCTGAAGGACAGATGGCACTCCCCTGCCCTCTAGGAGTTGCCAGGCATGTGAGACAGTGGAGGCAGTCCCATCCCCCGACCCCACCCCAACCACCAACCCACTGCCTGCCAGACCCTCCTGCTTGAGAGTCCTCCCCGCCACCCCCTGGCAGTGCCTCAGATCTGTGCACCCCAACCTCCTGCTTGGATGAACCCAATAGCCTTCCCCTGCTTCCCACTTCAGGCCATTTGCACATAGCAGCCAGACTGATCTTTTAAAACCTAACCCAAGAGGAAAGGCATGGCCCTGGAACAGTGCTTGTATGCAATGGGTATTCAGTAAAAACTTGCATAATGAATAAATAAGTGAAGAATAATATGTGGGAGAAGGAGGCATAGAGAATAAAAAGAAACCATGATTCCTATCCTGAAGGAGCTTAGAGTCTAGCTGAAGAAACAAGATACTACAGAATGAAAAATCTTGAGAACAAAATAAGTGAGGGTAAAGTAATGCAATGTAAGTGACTGATGTTAAGTAGAATTTTTAAAAGCCTTTTTTTTTCCCTTAAGGAAGATAGCTTTTTAAAGAAGTGGGATAATTCATGCCTCCAAAGCAAACGAGACATGTGCCGCTATCCATGTGATAAACACACAGTTTCCCTCTGTCATTAGCCCTGTGCAGGGATGGGCACGTGACCTGGCAAACAGAGTCAGAGTCCTCCACGTTATCTGGTAATGAACAATAGGAGAGAGGGTCTTTATTCCTTTTCCTTTGGATTACTAATCAGAAGGATGTAGCTTTGGAGCAGCAGTAGTCTTCTTTCCCAACATACAGAGAGACGCTAAGAATGACGTCCATAGATGGTAGGAGTCAACGAAAGGAGAAAGGAGTAGATCTGATGACTTCATTCCATTCCCTGGATCTGGCTATGCCCCAAGTCTACCCTTGGACTTCCAGTTACATGAACCAATAATTTTTCTCCAAAAACCCACAGGTAAATCAGAGCATCTCACCAATAGGATCAAACACTCTTAAGTGGATTTCCACCACACCTTGGGAACTCTTCAGCACAACCCTGTGACCCAACCCAGCCCCACTCCAGCCTCCCCCTCTCTCTGGTCTCTTTTCCTGCCATCTCCCCTTGGCTGTCTCACTGCAGACACTCTAGGCTGTCTGCTCTGCCAAGTGGTTCCCTGAGCTCATTTCTGTACCACGGCTTTTGTACTCCTTATTCCCTCTGCCCCCGGCCCAGCTTGTTGTATAGATTTCAGAAGAGGTATCATTTTCCCACCAGGGCCTCCTCTGGCCACACAATCTAAAATGCTCTCCTTTGGCCAGGTGCGGTGGCTCACACCTGTAATCCAGGCACTTTGGGAGGCAGAGGCAGGAGGATCATTTGAGGTCAGGAGTTCGAGACCTGCCTGACCAACGTGGTGAAACCCCATCTCTACTGAAAATAGTAAGAATTGGCCAGGTGTGGTGGCGAACGCCTGTAATCCAGGCACTTTGGGAGGCAGAGACAGGAGGATCATTTGAGGTCAGGAGTTCAAGACCTGCCTGACCAACGTGGTGAAACCCCATCTCTACTGAAAATAGTAAGAATTGGCCAGGTGTGGTGGCGAACGCCTGTAATCTCAGCTACTTGGGAGGCTGAGGCAGGAGAATTGCTTGAACCCGGGAGGCGGAGGTTGCAGTAAGCCAAGACTGTGCCGCTGCACTCCAGCCTGAGCAACAGAGTGAGACTCCATCTCAAAATAATTAAATAAATAAATAAAAATAAAACACCCTCCGGGTACTCTGTGTCAAATCACCCAGCTTATTTTCTCCATAGTGCTTATTCTTTCCCAAAGTGTCTACTGATTTGTTGTTTACAAGGTGTCTCCTGTCCCCCAAAGCAGCCCATGAGCTCTCATTGATAGGGTGTTCTCGGGGCTGCACACAACATGTGGTACAGAGCAGGGCTCATGCCAGAGGGGCTTGCTTCATTCATCCTGGCAATTTGGTCATGCAGGTCATAGCTCAACAAGGTGGAAGCCCTGAGATTTGGTGCCTCAATGAAGAGGCTCCTCCTCATCAACCAGAGCCGAGGCTGGAGGCCAAGGTTGTTCTCTGTCTGTGGTTGCAGCCAGAGGTTCTGAATGCACCCTACTGGCCACCCAGTAATCACCAGGGGAAGGTGCCATCTCATCTCTGGGGCAGAAGGCCCCTTTTATTTACCCGCACATGTGGCTCCAGCCCTGCTCTCTGCCTTGAGGCCCCAGGGCTACTGCTGCAGGTTGACTTGCCAGTTGGGGGACCTGGGCTCAGGTGCCTTATCCCAGCAACCCAAGGGCAGCAGCCAAGAAGAGGGAGAACACTGCACTTTGGCGAGCACCCCCTTGTGCCAAGCACCACATAGGGCATGTTCACAGGCATTCTCTCATTTTGTCCTCACAGGAGAGAAAACCAAGATCTGAGATGTTTTAGCAATGTGCTCTCAATGGTTCCCTGGCTAGGAAGTGTTGCTGCTGGCAAGATCAGCCCTGACAGCTCTGCGTAGCTCCTAAACCACAGCCTGGACAGCCTGGAGCCTGGTGCCTTCTGCAGTCCTGCCTCTTCCAAAGGCCAAGTCAGGCTCTAGAAGTCAGCACTGCAAACCCTGGCAGAGCCCCCCAAAGGCCAATCCCAGTTCTAGAAACTCTAAGAACAGTGATGCCGAGGCAGGGAGGTGAGAAGCCATCCCACTAGCTGGGAACCATTAACCCACCCAGATGCTTTTTAAGAAGCAAGGCAGGCTGGGCACGGTGGCTCACGCCTGTAATCCCAACACTTTGAGAGGCAGAGGCTGGCGGATCACGAGGTCAGGAGATCGAGACCATCCTGGCTAACATGGTGAAACCCCGTCTCTACTAAAAATACAAAAAATTAGCTGGGTGTGGTGGCACATGCCTGTAGTCCCAGCTACTTGGGAGGCTGAGGCAGGAGAATCGCTTGAACCCGTGAGGCAGAGGTTGTAGTGAGCCGAGACTGCACCACTGCACTCCAACCTGGGCAACAGAGCGAGACTCCGTCTCAAAAAAAAAAAAAAAAAAAAAGAAGCAAGGCAGCTTTGTCTATGTTTGGGCAGAGAAAGCCAGAGAGAAAACAATTTCAGTCCCTGAACCCAGTCTAAAGACCTCTTTAGAAAGGTCATTCTTGGGAGGGAGGGGCTTATTCCCATCAAAGTTGGAGTTCCCCAGAGCAGGCCATTTCTACTCATCCGGAGAGGGACCCTGGAAGGGGATTACTCCCCAGAGAGGAAGCTCAGCCTCCGGCCCAGGGTGGCAGCCACAAATTCAGTTCTTCCCGTGGGTGCCCAGCCCACACTCAACGTCCCATCTCTCTCATTCACCAGGGCACTGCAGCATGCCCTGAGGTGAGACTTCTTCCTGGGAAAGGGGATTTAGGAGGTAAGGCTTCTTATCCTGGGACTTTGGGGTGACTCTCCCTGGGGTTCTGAATCAGGCTGAACAAAGGCATGTGCCAAACCTCCTGCACTCACCGCCAGAACTTTCCTTTCCCCAGCCTCCGTCATCCAGGCTGTGGCACAGGCATCTCACCTAAAATAGAACTTCTCCAAGAAAAGGCTGAAACGCCCCTCAGTGACTCATCGCCCAGATGGGTGCAGCTATTTCTATCCAGCCTCTTCCAGACGGTAAGGAACCTTGACCGCACCCTCCCCACAGCCCCTCCCAGGCTCAGGCCCAGCATGCAAGGCCTCCTAAGGAGGACACTGGCTGAGGGAACTCTCTGAGGCCAGCAATACATCCCCCTCTCTGCCTACCCCACAGATCCCCAGGAGTTTCCTGGGAAGAGCCCAACCTCATTCTCTTCCTCCATACTGCAAGGCCCCTATCCCCACACTCAGGGGGATGGAGCCTGTCCACGGGTTAGGGAGAGAGATGATGGCTGTGCACCCCAACCCACCTGCCCACCCAGACTGGGTATTCATGAATAGTTCTGTGGCAGACTCCCCTGGCCTGAGTGCCAGTACAGTTAGAGCCTTCCTTAGCTGCACACAGTGATGCCTCCTCATCAAGAGGTTGAACCCAGAAGGCTCCCTGTGGCTCCTAGGTCCTCTCCAAGCTGGCTCTCCACCAGAATCAGAGGGACTAGCCTTTTACCAGTGTGACAAGAAGCCTCAGCTAGGGTTCTGCTGTCTAATACCTCCAAGATCCTGATCTGGCACATGGGCAGGAGATGTGCAGGCTACCAGCCATGAGCCTCATGTCTCAGGAGCCTTCCTGGGGCTACCCTAAGGTGGACAGCTCTGCTGGACATTAGCTTTGAACGAGCTGACTGTTCTTGCTAGCAAGGAAGCCCATCTTGCCATCTCCAAGGTCTGGTAGGGACCTCCATGGAAGCCCGTGCACCCCGGCCCAGTGGGGGTCTAGGTGGCAGTAAGGATGGGAAGGCTTAGTGCAGTACAAGGTCAAGAGGTGGTTTAAGAGGTGGGGGAAGCAGAAGCTACCGGAAGCCTTCCTACAGGCTTTGCAGGGAGCCACTGCCACCTGTCTGCTAGGGACTTGGAAACATAGGACCCTGTGGGCTCTGTAGCTGTGAGAGGACTTTCTCCCTAAGAAGAGTCTTTCTTAGCTGCTTCCTTACTCAAACTATTCAGTGTGCAGAAGGGCACCTAAGGTGGCACTGGCCAAGGATGCAGAGCCTTGGGGCCCAAGCTGGAGGCTATATGAACTCTAAGTTGAATGAGCAGCTGTGATCTGTCTGCAATGGTCACTCCCTGCTAATTCCTCCACTGGGCTCTGGAGCAAGGAGGGCAGTTCTGGGAAGAGCTTCTACATCTTCGCTGCAGGAACACTGGCTGCACAGAGTGTCTCAGCCCTCAAGAGTGGGACTCAAGCCTTGCTTGCCATATCTGGCCCCAAAGGATGCTCACAGGGTGGAGTCTACCTCACGGTCACCTCCATGGCTGTCAGGAAGCTCTGAGAGCCCCCCGAAGTCACATGTTCTCTTCCCACTCCCCTCCTCTCACCCCCCAGCAGCAAGGAAAAGGAGGGTTGCAGACGTCACTCAGCCTTCTTCCTGTGGAGAGCCCCAGCCCTACCAGGGAGAGCAGGCATTCAGTGTTTCAGATCACTCAGCACTGACATCACGCCTGATGCCGCATTTATGCTTTCCATTTTGGTACAAGTTGAAACATCACAGAAACAGCTCATAAAGGAGCCCTCCCTGCAGGTGCCAAATCTAGAGGTTCCTGGGAGGGCCCCACTGGCCAGTGTGACTATATGCCTTTCTGGGCTATGAGTCACTGGCCAGGTCTCAGCAGGAGGAATATACCTTCCCACGCCCCCTGGACAACAAGGACAGACCAATGTGCAGAAGGGCAGCTAAGGTGGCAGCTGAGAGGGAGGGAGTCAGGCCTAGCCTGGATACTCACGCTGGTACAGCAATAGACATGTTGCCTGCCCCATCTAGTACCTTACTGTCAGATAGCTGACCTCAGGCTTAGGAAGCAGGTACCATAGGGTCCCAGTGGGCAGGGTCACACTGATCCAGAGCTGGACCAGCCAGGGAAGGCCTGTGCCAATCTATCAGAGCCCTGAGGAAGGTCTTGGGAACCTGCCCAGCATCTGAGGTCAGGATCTGGGGAGTGGAGGCTGAACCTAATCGCACCTGGGGCTAGAAGACCTCACTGGCTTGGATCTCCACGAAAGGGAGAGGATCCATCCCCTTGCTGATCCCTGGACACATCTGTCTCTCTGCTCTCAATATCTCTTAACTCCTCCCACACTGCTCTGGACAGCCTCTCCTCCCCACCCAGGATGATCCGGTGTACCCTGTAACACACCCCATCCATGACCAGCCAACTCCCCTGCACCCTCCCCATACACACTCCTCTTAGTCACCAGTAACCCTCTCCAGGACAGGCTGGACCCTTGGACTAGCCTCAACTTCCCCTTAAAATCCCCAGGACCCTTTGGTTCATGCCCGGCTTCCCCTCCTGGCTTCTGCTGCCCTCCCTCCAGGCCCCTTTATCCTGGCCTGCAAGTCCTTGGCCCTCGCCTCTTAAACTCCCGCTAAATGACTTCCATGGTCACTCCAGATGACCTGCAACCCACATGGGGCTGAGCTGCAGACCACTTCTCAAAGCTCACCGACTGGAATAATTAATTGCTGTACATTGCATTATATGTAAATTTTAGCTAAAAAAAAGAAACCTTAAATAAATACTGAACTCTAGTTAATGATACGCTTGAAGTGCTTAGTGGGAAGTATACTGATATCAGCGATATACTTTTTTTTTTTTTTTTTGAGACAGGGTCTAGTTCTGAAGTGCAGCGCCATGATCATGGCTCTCTGCAACCTCCACCTACCAGACACAAGTGATCCTCCCACCTCAGCCTCCCGAGTAGATGGGACTACAGGCACGGTGCCACCACACCCAGCTAATTTTTGTATTTTTTTGGTAGAGACAGGGTTTCGCCATGTTACTCAGGCTGCTCTTGAATCCCTGGGCTCAAGCAATCCTCCCACTTTCGCCTCTCAAAGTGCTGGTATTACAGGTGTGAGCCACCATGCCTGGCCCACTGCAATGTACTTTGACATTCAACAAAAAGATGGATGGATGGATGGACAGACAGAAGAACAAATAGATGGTAGAATGGATACGTGATAAAGCCAGGAGAGGAGGGGTTCATTATAAATCCAGATAGTGGCTTTGTGGGTGTTCCTTGTATAATTCTTTCAACAATTTTGTAGGCTTGAAAATATTCATAACATGAGGTTGGGGGTAAAAATGACTTGTCGACCTGGTTGTTCTGTTTTGCTCCACCTAGCAAGGCATCAAGAGCTCCTGTGATGGGCTCTTGGCAGTTGACTCCCCACTACTGCTCAGATATTCTCCCCTCCTGGATCCCATGGCCCTCCACTTGCTGGCCTTTCTATTCTTCTTTGCTTATCCTTGCCAGCCACCTTTGCTGGGTTCTTCTCAGTGCTGGGGAGCCCAGATCCTGATACCTCTTCTCTCTGTCCACATCTCTCCTATGGCACTTTAAATGTCACTATATGCTTTTGAATATGAAACAAAAGTCTCCATCCCAACCTGCCTGCTTCATGCCAGGGTCTTAGATTTGTCAGGCACCTTCAACTTGGCAATGGCCCAAACAGAAAAATTCCCTGTCTCCATCTCCTACCCTCCACATCCAATCCAATTCTGTCTGTTTAGCCACCCAAACACACCAGGAATCTATCATGGCTCTTCGCAGTCATCATCACCACTACCCCAGCCTCAGCCTCAGCCCCCTCTGCCACTCTGGCTCCCAGCGCCCACCCGCTACCCCTACAGGCTGTTCTTCACATAGCAGCTGGGGGGAGAGGGGTGTATATACATGTGTGTGTATGTGTATGTGCTGTTTTATTGTATATGTATATATATGCACACACATATATAGTGTGTGTTAAAATAAATATTAAATTGCCATTTTAACCATCTTAAAGTATACAATTCAGTGGCATTAATAATTCATAATGTGTAACCATCACCTCTGTCTATTTCCAGAGGGTTTTTTAAATTTGCAGTATTTTTGACCGGACACTGTGGCTCACGCCTGTAATCCCAGCACTTTGGGAGGGTGAGGCGTGTGGATCACTTGAGGTCAGGATTTCGAGACCAGCCTGGCCAATGTGATGAAACCCCATTTCTACTAAAAATACAAAACTTAGCCAGGTGTGGTGGTACATGCCTGTAATCCCAGCTACTTGGGAGGCTGGAGGTAGAGGTTGCCGTGAGCCAAGATTGCATCACTGCACTTGAGCCTGGGTGACAAAGTGAGACTCCATCTCAAATGAACAAATAAAAAAAAAAATTTGCATTGTTTTTATTGTGGTAAAATATACATAAATTTACTACCTTAACCATTTTTAAGTGTACAGGTCAGTGGTATTATGTTCATAATGCTGTACAACGATCACCACCATTCATCTTTGTAATTCTTTCCATCTTGCAAATCTGAAACTGTACCCATGAAACTCCCCATTCCCCCTTCCCCTAGCTCTTTTTTTTTTTTTTTTAAGGCAGAGTCTTGCTCTGTCATCAGGCTGGAGTGCAGTGGCATGATCTAGGCCCACTACAACCTCCGCCTCCTGGGTTCAAGCAATTCCCCTGCCTCAGCCTCCCAAGTAGCTGGGACTACAGGCATGGGCCAACACGCCCGGCTAATTTTTTTTTGTATTTTAGTAGAGACGGGGTTTCACCATGTTGGCCAAGATGGTCTCGATCTCCTGACCTTGTGATCCACCCACCTTGGCCTCCCAAAGTGCTGGGATTACAGGCATGAGCCACTGCACCCGGCTTCCCCCTTCCTCCAGCTCTTGACAACTACCATTCTACTTTCTGTCTCTGTGACTTTGACTACTCTGACCACCTCATATTTGTCTTTTTGTGACTGGCTTATTTCACTTAGCATAATGTCCTTAAGGTTCATCCATGTTGTATCATGTGTCAGATTGTCCTTCCTCTTTAAGGCTGAATGATATTCCGTTGTGTGTATGTATGTATATACATATATTTTGCATATTTGTTCATTTGTCAATGGGCTGTTGGTTGTTTTCACATTTTAGCTATTGTGAAAAATGCTGCTGTGAACATGGGCGTACAAATATCTCTTCAAGACCTTCCTTTCAATTCATTTGAGTGTATACCCAGAAGTGGAATTGTTGGATCATATGGTAATTCTATTTATAATTTTTTGAGGAACTGCCATACTGTTTTCCAGAGTGGCTGTACCATTTTACATTCCTAAAAACAGTGCACAAGGGTTCCAATTTCTCCACATTCTTGCCAACATTTATTTATTTATTTATTTTTATAGCAGCCATCCTTAACGAGTATGAGATGGTATCTCACCGTAGTTTCAATTTGAATTTCTCTAATGATTAGTCATGTTGAGTATCTTTTCTTTTTTTCTTTTTTTTTTGAGACAGAGTCTCGCTCAGTTGCCCAGGCTGGAGTGCAGTGGCGTGATCTCGGCTCACTGCAATCTCCACCTCCCAGGTTCAAGCGATTCTCCTGCCTCAGCCTCCTGGGCAGCTAGGATTACAGGTGCCCACCACCACACCCAGCTAACTTTTGTATTTTCAGTAGAGACAGAGTTTCTCCATGTTGGCCAGTCTCGAACTCTTGACCTCAGGTGATCCACCCGCCTCAGCCTCCCAAAGTGCTGGGATTACAGGTGTGAGCCACCACAGCCGACCTATGTTGAGTATCTTTTGGGGAGTTATTGGCCATTTGTATATCTTCCTTGGAGAAATGTTTCTTCAAGTCCTTTGCCCATTTTGTTTTTCAGAGACAGGTTCTAGCTATTTGCCTAGGCTGGTCTCAAACTCCTAGGCTCAAGATACCCTCCCACCTTAGCCTCTCAAGTAGCTGGGAAGACAGGTATGTGTCACCACACCTGACTCCTCTTTGCTCCCCCCAACTTTTTTTTTCAGACACAGTCTGGCTCTGTCACCCAGTAGTGCGATCTTAATTCACTGCAACCTCCGCCTCCTGGGCTCAAGCGATTCTCCTGCCTCAGCCACCCGAGCAGCTGGGAGCACAGGTGCCCACCACCACGTCCGGCTAATTTTTTTATTTTTAGTAGAGATGGAGCTTCACCATGTTGCCCAAGCTGGTCTCAAACTCAAAGTCCTGGAATTACAGGCGTGAGCCACTGCGCCTGGCCTCTTTGCCCATTTTTAATTGGGTTTTTGTTTGTTTGTTTATTTTTGTTGTTGAGTTGTAAGACTTCTCTGTATATTCTGGATATCAATCTCTTATCAAATATATAATTAGCAAGTATTTTCTCCCATTCTGTGGGTTGCCTTTTTACTCTGTTAATAGTGCCTTTAGATATAAAAAATTTTTAAATTTTCATGAAATCTATTTTGTCTATTTTTTCTTTTGTTGCCTGTGCTGTTGGTGTCATATCCAAGAAACCACTGCCAAATCCAGTGTTGTGAAGCTTATCCCCTATGTTGTCTTCTAAGAGTTTTATAGTTTTAGCTCTTATGTTTAGGTATTTCATCTATTTTGAGTTAATTTTTGTATATGATGTAAGGAAAAGGTCCAACTTCATTTTTTTGCATGTAGATATCCAGTTTTCCCAACACTATTTGTTGAAAAGATTGTTCTTTCCCTACTGAATGGTCTTGGCACTCTTATCAAAAATCATCTGACCATATATGTGAGGGTTTATTTCTGGGCTATGTATTCTACTCTATTGGTCTATATATCTCTCTTTATGCCAGTACCACACTGTTTTGATTACTGTAACTTTGTAGTAAGTTTTGAAATCAGGAAGTGTGAGTTCTTCAGCTTTGCTCTTCTTTTTCACAATTATTTTTGCTATTTGAAGGACCCTTGAGATTGCATCAGAGGGGTGTTTTAAATGCACACCTGACCTTCCTACTGCCACCTTCCCAAACCTTGGGAGTGCATCAGGAGACCCCAGCAAGCCCAGCAGGACCTGCATGCCTTCTGGTCCTGTCCTGTGGTACAGCTGTCCTGGACCTTTGCTCCTGAACCCTCACATGGACCAAGCAATCCCCTCAGGCCTCCTCTTTTTCCAACTGCCTCCCATCCAGCAGCTCTTACATTCTACAGCCTAATGCTCTCTCTTTGGAGAAGCCCCCAATAATTTTTTTTTTTTTTTTTTTTTGAGACAGGGTCTTACTCTGTCATCCTGGCTGGAGGGCAGTGGCATGATCATGGCTCATGCAGCCTAGATCTTCCCAGGCTCAAGTGATCTTCTCACCTCAGCCTCCCAAATACTTGGGACTACAGGCATGCAACACCATGTATCTTTGCACCATGTATTTTTTTTGTAGAGATGGGGTTTCGCCATGTTGCCCAGACTAGTCTTGAACTCCTGGGCTCAAGTGATCTGCCCACCTCAGCTGCTCAAAGTGTTGGGATTACAGGTGTGAGCCACCTGCCCAGCTACCCCCAGGAATCTTGTCTCAGCATCGTACCAACAGCACCCCCCATAGCTCTCCCCTCCTTGACCCCAGATGTGATTGTGTGTTTGCTTGTGTGGTTCTTGGTGGCAGTGGTGCCTCCTGCACTGGCCTGAAGGCTTCACAGAGCTGGGCAGCACATCTGCTTCATTTCTACCTGTTTCTCCAGTGTCTGGGACAGTTCCCGGCCATCAATAGGACTGAAAAGCACTGTGGAGGGAGGCAAGGACAGGAAGAAGGGAGAGGGCTGCCCTCTGACTCAGTAGGTTAAACATGCCTGTCCAGGCCAAAGGCTGAGCAAAATAAAGAGTAGAAGCAGCAAAACCGACAGGTTACCAGCCAGCAACTGGGAACTTTACCAAGATTTCCTGGTCCCTGCCTCTTCCTGCCTCTGGCTCTCCTTCCATCACCTCCCTTTCCTGCCTCCTCTTCTTGTGCCTTCTTCCACTTCTTCCCACTCCTACTTTATTTATGGATTTATCTTTTTCTCTGCCATTTTTACTGCATTTTCTTTTTATTCTGTTTCCTTTGCCCTTAGATATGAAAACAAGTGTTTTAGGAGTAAAATTTCTTATTTTCAGATCTGAATTAATTTTATATTCATTCTTAGCTTAACTTATGGCCCTCTTCCATAACTAAAAGGTAGAATTCCATGCCTGTTGTCTCCTCATGGCCCCAGTGGCTGTGGCCTCCACCCTGCAGTGGTCCAAGCAAGTAAGTAGGCCGAAGGTCCTGTCTTCTGGGAACATGGACCACTTCGGGGCATGTACTAAGCAACAGGGCTGGCTGCTCCAGAGTGACTGAAGTTTGGAGAGCATTTCTCTATTGACTTGGAGACTGTTTAGGTCAAAGTGGCTACTCTAAAGCAAACTGCCCACTCTAAAGCAAACTGCCCAAGGACTAGCTATTTGGTGGGAGAAAGGCCTCCTGGAGGGCCTGCCACTTCCATTTTGTTTGGAAGTGAGCGTTGGAAGACTGGGCGGACACCCTCCCGGGCCCAGGGAAGAGGAAGACACCTTTACCTCCCCTCAGGACACTGCTGGTCCCATGTCCTGAAACCTGCTCCTCATTCCTCTCTGGCCCAGGTGGCAGTGTGGCCAGGAGGGAGCAGAGGGAATGAGACAAGGCTGCTGGCTACAGCAGAGGGATCTGTGCTGAACTCACAGCACCACCCCCGAGCCATCTGGAGCCCTGGCCCTTGCCGGAAAGCAGTGGGAGGCAGGCAGGGGAGAGAGAGGCTCGGAGCCACTGCACTGTCTCCCTCCCTTCTCCATGCCGCCCACCCTGGGAAACTGCGTAGGCTCATGGTTTGCCATTTGGGTAGGAGTTGGGGATGGTATGGGTTAAACATCCTTGGCTTGGCCTCAGCAAAGTCCAGACCTTGGAATGGGTGAGGGAAGACCATGCTTACTCCTCTGTAGTTTTCCTAGAGAGGCTTTTAAGTAATTCTCACTAGAGCAAGGGTGGTGGGAGGCAGATGGACCACCTTGGCCTGGAAGGCTGGGGATGGGGTGGCAGCCCTGCTGCTCACCACAGGGGCAGAGGGTGGGCCCCTTCACTCTAGATGGTGCTCTGGGAGGATTCCGCTGATCAGACTGGAGGCTCGGGCATGCAGACAACCCTGCCTCTGTACCACAGTCACTCCTGGGATGCTGCTCTGAGGATGAGGACAGACTGGCATCTGGAGGAGCTCCAGGCCAGGATGTGCTTCTGGGGCTGCTCTGAGTGGGGTATGGAAGTCCCTGAGAGGCCTATAGAAGCAGGCTATGCCTGCCCCAGGCCACAGTTCATATTCCCCAGCAACTCACTCCCATCCCCACTGCCCACCCCAACTGCATCTTCCCATCTTCTACTTAGCAGGCTCAGGCCCATGCATTGTCTCCCACCCCCAACTGTCAGAATAGAAGCCTAACAAGGGCAACACGGGCCACCCTTCTGGTGCAGAAAGGGGTGGCAGGCCCACATGTAAGTCACTGAAGAATGAAGAGGTGGACTCGCAGGCCTGAGCAGGCATGGGCATTAGCAAAGCCACTGATGCCAATCCCTGGACTCCTGCTTTTCCTTCAGAGAAATCTGACATTCAGGAAATTCAAGTATTTGTCCAAAACCCCACATCTACAGAGAGAAAAGGAGAATGGTCTTCCTGCCTTCTCTTTATCAGTGAGGACTGAATGCTAACACCTCTGGCCCCCTGGCATCAGTGCATTGTCAGAGGGAGGGTCTCTTGCGGGTAGTGAGAAATGTTCAGGCCTCAAACAGAAACACCCAGTCTTTCTCTGTGGTTTCGGACAGGTTGAATTACTCGCTTGCCCTGAGCTACCAGGACTGGGGAAATCCGGAAAGAAATGGCCTCCACCAAGAAGAGTATCTGGGACTGCCCTATTTGTTCTGAACCAGCTTCAGCCTTAGCAAAATGGACTATGGATGGGGAAAATGAGGCTGCAAATCCCTGGGGGAAAGCTGGAGACCAAGCCACTGGTCTAGGTCCACAGCTCTTTTGCTCCAGAACAACCCAGAATAAGCCAAGACTTCCTAAGGGACTGTGCTCTGAGCTCCTTCCCCAATTTCCATGCAGTCTCAACATGCTCTAGGCACTCAGAAACCCAGCAAACTACATGGGCAGGCCTCCTGCTCTCTGCTGGATGGGCAGGCCTCCTGCTCTCTGCTGGATGGGCAGGATGGTGAATACCATGTCTGTCTGTGTGAGTGTAGTAGCCCTCCAGCAGCCTAGGGCTGACAGGGGAAACTTGGGTCCGCTGGCCAGAAAAACAGTGATTCCAGATCTCAGACACTGCTTCTAGCCAAAGGGAGTTGACTGTGTGTAATTCCCATCACCAGATCTCATCTGCTGTTTCTGCAGCACTCAGCTAAAGTAATAACTCTGACTGATGCCATCATACACAAAAACAAAAACACCAAGTCCTGGTGACCACTGCCCAGTGGGGCCAAGTTCTTTCCCTCCTTTCTGTGCATTTGTCCTCATGCAGCCATTCGGCACAACTGTTCAATCACACTCCAGATCTACACAGCAGCTTGAGTTCCAAACCAGCCAGTGAGTCTCTATTAGTGACACACATGAACAAAGTTCCATTTTCTGTGGTCACATTTCAAAGTTCCAAGCACAGTTTCACTAGTCGTCTTGGAGACACCCTGAAAGCCTCCATGTCACTTGTGTGGCCCACGTCCTTCTCTGGGACTGCTATATCCCTCTGTCCACTGGGAAGCTGAGGAACAACGCATCCTGCCGACACGCCCTGGACACAGCACCCAGGCTGCCGGACCTCCTCAACCAGGCTCAGCATGACTATACTAGCAGCTCCAGGCATACTCCCCAGCCCACACAGGGTCCCCAGGACACTCTCCAGTGGCCAGTGTCTGCAGTGCATCTGCGCTGGGACTGGCAGTACCTCTACCTTTTTCTACTCTGATTGGGCCACTCCTGGGAAGTGAGGAACTGAAAAAGAAAGTGAGTTTCCTGGAAAAGGTCACTCTCTCTGACCCCATCACCCAGACACCTAACTTCAGAACCAGCCCCTTACAACATGCCCAGAATCTCGGGCCAGGCAGGAGTTCAGCCCAGAGACACCAGGGCAATCCCAGCCTTCTTGACTGACATAACATCAAGTTAGAAGTGGCCAGGACAGATGTAGTCTGACTAGGACAGATCTAACAGCAGGTGTGTGAGCAAAGCCTGCAAACCTGTTTTCTCATCACATGGAAGCATGACCAGGAAGGTGAACCTGCTCTTAGCAAAGTGACAAAGAGCAACTGCACTGTTTCAAGAATTATGCTTTGCCACCCCTCAGGAAGATGTACCAAGGATTATTTTTCCTTGACAAGAACACCACTGAAAGCCAACTCTGGAGAAGCAAAGGTTCTACCTGAAAACCCCAGCAGAAAAGGGTATTCACCATGTGTGAACTTGGAGAAGGGACCAGGTCAGCAATTCCCAAACTGGGTGCCATGGAACAGCAGCTCCTAAGATGTTTTGTGAAAGCAAGTCTGGGAAAGGCTGCCAACCATAGCCCTGTCCTGGAACTCTGTGATGCCCCTCAGGACACTGAAAGTCCTGAGGAATCTCACAGCAAAGAAACATTTCATTTGTCCGGCCCAGCATTTGTTTGAAGTATTTGGCTGAGACCCACTCTTCACCAAACACTATGGATCTGAAGTAAGTGTGAGGCCCCATCTTCTCCTGGCCCTGAGCCTCAGCTTCCTCCCAGCACAATGAGGCAGATGGACTGAGTGTCTCCAAGGTCTTCCTACTCTGCTGTTTTTCCAGGCACAGCCAAAGGCTGGTTCCCTTCCCACCTCATTGAAGGTCCTGGGCTTGGAGAGCCTATAGGCAGGGGCCATGGTTTGGTGAGGAATGGGATGCCCACCAGGAGCTTGGGGCCACCATGTGTGGCTCTTCTTTATCCCCACCCACCTCACCCGGAGTTGTCCAGGTGCTGTGCTGCATCTCAAGGGCGTTAGAACCCAGAGGGGCAAGGCCAGCATGAGGAGGGGATGTCCCATAGCAGTACAGTCCACCTGCCAAGACTCCCTGTTCCTGTGAGGGGCTTCTGGCTTCTCACTGGCAGAAACACACAGGTGAGCTTCCCTGGCCTTAATCGTATTGTTCCAAATTCTGAACAGCAAGCGCTTACCTAACTGAACAGTGCAGGATGGCCTGTTTCTAATCACAGATGCAATAATCACGAGCGTGCACGCCTCCTCAGGAAGCCCCCACACTCCAGGAGCAACTCCAAAAGCACTGAGTCATCTCCCCACACCGACAGCTCCTTCCTCAGAATCTCACACTTACCTCTCACAAACCACACATCCCACACCCACAGCACCTCATGGCATATATAGACCCTGACCTGTGAACAATTATTCTCACTCAGCTCCCTCCCACATGGTCCAAACGGCCCCAGCTGCTGTTAATCCCAGAGGCAGCCATGCCTGTGCCTGCAGCCAGCCTCTCTCCATCCTATCCAAAGACAGATTCTTGTGGAGAGAAACAGAGGCTTCTACTCCCAGAGGAGTAGGAGGAAATCAGCAGACCTACTCTCTTCATTTTAAAGCGATGGCCCCGACTCATTTGGTGAGACATCCCACAGTCATTCAAAGCATCCTGAACAAAGCCAGGCTGGGGCTGTGGACCCAGAGTCCTCTTGTCCTCTCGGGCGAAAAAGAAGCCAAACTCACAGAAATAGTCCTACAGGAGCCTCTTGGTGAGTGTAGCACACTGTCATCCTTGGTGAATGCTTGGTTCCCAGCCTGGTTCTTTACCCCAAGGTCATTTCTTTAGGAATGGGGTAGCTGCCCCACCACCTCAGGTCCCCAGCTGACTAGAACTAAAGCCAAGAAGAGGTGCTTCCCAGAGCCCAGCTGGAAGGCAGTTTCCTGCCTCCCCTGAAACCTTTCTCCCCTCACCAGCATCCCCATCTAGGGCCTGCTGTCAAAGAGAGAGGCCTCCTGGCCTAGGTCAGGGAAATTTGCCTCCCACTATGTCCTATAGCTGCTCATGGCCCACTCAAAATGAGTTCCATTGGGAAAAATTGTTCTTAAGATTGTCTTTGGTCCTCTCAAAGGCCATTTTTCCAGACCAAACTTGGACCAGGTTAGAAAGTATCTTCTACTCTCAGACTCCACCCAAGCTTTCAGGGGATGCAGAAATCCCTTGGGAGATCTGGTGCCAGGCCCTGTTCTTTGCTGCCACATCTTGGAACCAGGACACATCCCTGCAGAAGGACACAAATGCTGGTGGTCAAGGGAAATGACCAGGAAAAGAGAGTTGGTGAAAGAAGGGAAGGGAACAAGGGGAGGCATGGTAATGAGGTGGCAGGTGAGTGGGGAGCCGGCGCAGAGGTGGTTACCTGGGTGAGATGAGGGTTGGGGTTGAACCCACACTGGTTGCAGACCTTGTTGTGACACTGGGTGCAGGTGTTGAAGTTTGGCTGGCTGGGGGTCGACGTGAGGTCCGAAGTCTTGCATATGGGACACAGCGTGCTGCTGGGAAGGGGGGCGATCTGAGGGACGGAGTAGGGTGATGTGGGAGTGCTGCCTCTGTCCGGTGACACTGAGGGGGACCGCCCTGATCTCTGTGTCCTGCTGTCTACCTGCAGTGTCCTGCGGGGACCATCAGCCTCCTGGCCTGCTGGTCCCTGTGCCCTTGTCTCCTGGGGGCTCTCATGGCCAGGAGTGGTAGCAGAAGCCTGCTTCAGAGTTGGGGAAGCTGCTCTCTGGCTACCCAGGGGTTCCTTGGGGTCCAGTCTCCGGGAAGTGCTGAAATGACATTGAAAATGACAGTTAGAGATACAGCTTAGAGAAGCAGCTTGCGGAGGTCTCTACCAAGCTAGGTGACCCTGCCAAGCCCCATCACCACCCTCTTCCTCCTGCCCAGAAGAATCATCATGGCCCTCATTTGCTGTGTCCTGTGCTGAGCCTTGACAAGCATCTCCAACTTGAACCCTTGGCACCAGGGCACGAGGCAGGATCAAAACATGTCCTCTCACATTCTGATAAAGTGCAGACTCCGATTCAGTAGATCTGAGTAGGGCCTGCCTTGTAAGAAGCTCTAAGGTAATGCCAATACTCTGGTCTGAGGCCCATGCTTTGAGTACCAAGATTCTAAACCTACATTTAGAAATACCTGAGATGGGCGAGGTGTGGTGGCTCAAGCCTGTAATCCCAGCACTTTGGGAGGCCAAGGCAGGCAGATCACTTGAGGTCAGAAGTTCAAGACCAGCCTGCCCAACATGGTGAAACACCATCTCTACTAAAAATACAAAAATTAGCCGAGCTTGGTGGCACACACCTGTAATCCCAGCTACACGGGAGGCTGAGGCAGGAGAATCACTTGAACCCAGGAGGCAGAGGTTGCAGTGGGCAGAGATCGTGCCACTGCACTCCAGCCTGGGCAACAGAGTGAGACCCTGTCTTAGAAAAAAAAAAAAAAAAAAAAGGACTGGGTGCAGTGGCTCACACCTGGAATCCCCACACTTTGGGAGGCCAAGGTGTGCACATCAAGAGGTCAGGAGATCGAAACCATCCTGGCTAACATAGTGAAACCCCGTCTCTACTAAAAATACAAAAAATTAGCCAGGTGTGGTGGTGGGCGCCTATAGGCCCAGCTACTTGGGAGGCTGAGGCAGAAGAATGGCGTGAACCCAGGAGGTGGAGCTTGCAGTGAGCCAAGACTGTGCCACTGCACTCCAGCCTGGGCAACAGAGCGAGACTCCATTTCAAAAAAAAAGAAAAGAAAGAAATACCTAGGGCGATTTTTAAAATTCCGACTCCCAGACTGCACCCCAGTCGAATTACATAAAAATCTGTGAAGGCAAGACCCCGGCATTAGTATTTTTTCCTCCCTAGGTGATTCCAACATGAGCCCAAGTTACTATACTGAGATACTATACTGGCCAATCTGTTATATCCTGCCTTGAACCCCTTCAGAGGCTGACCCTAGATTGCTGGGGATGGGGGATACTGCAATGCCTAGTTAATGCCATCTCCTGTACCAGGGGCCTGCCTCTACACAAAGGAGCCTTCCTTCTGGTAGCCCTCTGGCAAGCCTGATGCCAGACCAAATCTACCAAGTTGGGATAAAGTGTTACTTTTCCATTAGTGTGAAGCTGGGTGGGGTTGGAGTTTCAGGATCCAGCCTTGAGGAACCACTGAGTGAGGTCCAATGCATCTAACCCTCACCTCCATCCCAATCTGGCTGCAGAGGAGCCAACAGTGTTGGGTAGTTCCATGAGGTAGAAAGCAAACTGTCAGGCTAAATGTCAATCATATATTCCTTCTCCTTTGACCCAAATTAAGTTCATCTCTGCAATTTTCCTCTTTTCCAGTTTGAAAGAGGATAAGCACAAAAAGCCAAAGGCAATGCTTTATACTGCTTCCCTGAAATTCTCTCCCTGCTTTAGTCTGTACTCATTGGGGTGAATGCTGGCACTCAGGAAACAGGGCTGACTTGCTGAGAGCAGTGTGGAGGCCCAGCCTGTGCAGGAGACTGCCCTGGTAGCTGCTGCCTCAGTGCCCCAGGAGAAGATTCTAAGTTTGCTGCCCCCATCTGAAGGCTATCTGCTTGCCAAAAAGATTTAAGAGCCAACTGGTAGGGCATCTTAGGACAAGCCATTTCAGGGGGAAGATGAGGAGCCTGCCTGGGGACACCCACCCCAAGATACTCTGCAATCCTTCCTCCCTTCTGAGGAACTGGCGGGTAGAGAAACATATCCTTGGTCTAATAAAGACTCTCCTAAAAAAAAGAAACACTATTAAATAGTGTTTAACATTCCTGTCATCAACCATCAGTGGCATAGACCTAACCATCCAGTCACAGACCCACCAATTTCTTCTTCAGCAAGACAACCAGAGTTTGAGTCCAACCCCTCAGGGCCATCTTTGCCACCAGCTGTGAAGCCTAGCATGGTGGTGGCCACAGCATCTGTGGCCCACACTGGGAACCTGGGCTTCTCTAGGCCCTTTCAGTATACTAATTTCTAGGTATCCTAAAGAAATATTTCCCACTTGTCCAAATTAATAGTTTCATTTTTTACATAAATTATTTGGGACTGGAGTTTAAAGGCAGCCCTTGAAAGCAAATCAGAAGCTACTGAGAGCCTTTTACAACATGTGAATGGGCTGTGGCCCCCTCTCCAGGCTGTGCAAGCCTTCTGAGAAATGTAGCCATTTCTATTGTATTTGTGTTGCCCAATAAGTAGCAGGCAATCTATATATACAGTGACTTTTTAAATCAATGTTGTATCACAATGTAGTCTTTCTGGAGACATTTAGGGTTCTAAACTCAGCTGTGGTGACAGTGAATAAACAAGCAATGTCTTCTGCACCCAGCAAAGTCTGCATGTAAGGGCAGTGTTCCCAGCATTGATGTGCGCCCATACGCCTCATGGTAGCCATCATGACACCTGGAGATCGCAATATATGTCCACGGTCTTTGTATTCTCCCGTCTTCCTAGATGCTTCCTTATATACTCTCCTTGATCTTCAAGCTTCCAAACACCTCCTTTTGTCTCTTAACTGCCACTGATGACCTGCTGACCATCTCACAAAAATAGTAGGACCCACCAGAAGAAACCTGCACAACCTCAGCCTCCCTACTCCTGTCCCCCAGTGTTCACCTGCCTCCTGATCCCAAGGCCCACTTCTCACCTTCACAAATTCTCCCCTCTCCTTCATCATCCATTTCCCCCTCTCTATTGGATCATTTCAATTATCATACAAACAAGCTTCTCCCATCCTAAACAACAAAAAAGTAGAAGCAGCAGTACTTTGCTCCACTACTCCTTCAGCTACTGCCCCATTTCTCTCCTCTCCTTTACAGCAAAACTCCTTAAAATAATTATCTCCACTTGCCTGGCAAGGTGACTTGCACCTGTAATCCCAACTTGGGAGACTGAGGTAGAAGGATCTCTTGAGCCCAGGAGATCAAGGTTACGGTGAGCTAGGATGACGCTACTGTGCTCCAGCCTGAGTGACAGAGCAAGACTCTGTCTCTAAAATAAATAATAAAAGAACTGCCTCCACTCACTACCTCCCACTCCTCTCCTCTCTCCCTCTCAACCTACCCCTCCAACCTGGCTTTTGCCCATCACTCCACAGACATTCCTCAGGTCACAGTCAGTAGGGATCTCCACATCATCAAATCCGACAGTCACATCTCAGTTCCTCATCTCATTTGACCACCAGCAGCACTTGATCCTGGGTGATCGCTCCCTTCTTCCTGAAATAAGTTCTCTATTTGCCTTTGGGAATACCACCTTCTCCTGAATTTCCTCCTCCTGCCTGGCCACACCTTTCTAATCTCTTCTGCAGGTTCTTCCTCATCTGCCAACCCCAGAACCCCACTCCTTACACTGGAGAGACCCAGGGCTCAGTCTTTACACAAACGTGCTTCTGTGAGTACTCACAATCCCTAAGTCTCAAGACTTACCCAGTCTCAGGGCTTTAAATCCACTTTCCACTGATACCCACCAAATGTCTATCTCTGGCCCAGAACTCTGCTCTGAACTCTTACCTGTCTAACTGCCAACTCCACATCTTCACAGAGATGCCCTGTAGGCATCTCCACCTTGACACACCCAAGCTGAGCCCCTGATCTTCCCCCTAAATGTGGGCCTCCTAGTCTCCCCCTTGGTGCCGTCTCTGCCTCCCTTCCTGTCTCATCCTAAGTCAATCCAGCAGTATATCTTGTTGGTTTCTGAAGCTGGCCACTACTACCTACTCCCTCCTCCTCACCCCACCTGGTTTGAGCCATTCTCAGTTGCCAGGATAAGGCTTTTTTTTTTTTTTTTTTGTGAGAGTCTCCTTCTGTTGCCCAGGCTGGAGCACAGTGGTGCAACCTCGGCTCACTGCAATGTATCTGGGACTACAGATGCACACCAGCACGCTTGGCTAATTTTTTGTATTTTTAGTAGAGTCGGAGTTTTGCCATGTTGGCCAGGCTGGTCTTGAACTCCTAACCTCAAGTGATCCGCCCACCTCGGCCTCCCAAAGTGCTGGGATTACAGGCATGAGCCACCAAGCCCAGCCCCAGGAAAAGGCTTTAAATACACAAGTCAGGCCACTTCTCTGTTTTGCTTAAGCCCTGCACTGGCTTCCTTTCCCTCCCAAAGGAAAAGCCAAAAGTCTTATAATGGTCCATAAGGCCCCATGAAATTTTGCCCCTTTCCCTCTGGCCTCATCTCTGATTACCCTCTCCCTGATTCCACTTCCCTTATGCCAGGCCCACTCCTGACATGTGCATTTGGCCATTGGATTTGCTGTTCTTTGTTTTTTTTTTCTTGTTTTTTTTTTCTTTAGTTTTGTTTTGTTTTTGAGATGGAGTCTCACTCTTGTCGCCCAGGCTGGAGTACAGTGCTGCAATCTCAGCTCATGGCAACCTCCGCCTCCCGGGTTCAAGCAATTCTTCTGTCTCAGCCTCCCAAGTAGCTGGGACTACAGACATGCGCCACCATGCCGGGCTAATTTTTGTATTTTTAGTAGACACGAGGTTTCACCATATTGGCCAGGTTGGTCTTGAACTCCTGACCTTGTGATCCGCCCGCCTCGGATTTGCTGTTCTTTCTGCAGACACTTGCTCCCTCTCAAGTCTTTGCTCTGGTGGCATCCTTTCAGGGACACTTACCCTGACTCTATTTAAAACTGCGCTTGTCTCCCCTGCCTCTTTGTTCTCTGTGGCACTAAGCACCTTCTGACCCATCATATAACAAATTTATTGCTTTTGTATATCCTCTGGGATCCCTGCATTAAACTGCCAGTTCTGTGTGGGCACGGTCTCCATGTGCTTTCCTCACAGCTGTGTCCCAGGGCCTACCACAGTGCCTGGCACAAACTGGATGCTCAATATTTATTTCCTGAATGGGTTGACTGTAAGCACTAAATGACTCAGAGCAGTAAAATGTGGCCCCAAAGTTTTAAAGCTGAGGAAACACGGCAAGTGCCTGACACGACACTCGGCCCTTCTCTGGGTCTGACTTCATGCAGGAGAGAACTTCAGGAACAATACCCAAAGTTCCTCCCTATAGCAGTTGGCTACACCCCCAGCCGTACCATAGAAGGCTCTGCTGACAATAATTGTGGTAATGCTGACCAAGCCCTCACCATGAGCCACCTGTCACATAGTAACTGCTTTAAGCCTCACAGCAAATTCACTGGGTAGGATCTATTTTGCCCATTTTACAGATGAGAAAACTGCCACACATAAAAGTTAAGTAACATACAAAGCCACCATGACTTGCAAATGGTGGAACTGGGATTCCAATATCTAGACCACCAGTCCATGTCCTTAACCACATCCCACACTGCCTTTCTAGGGTAGCTGTAGAGGGGGAAGAAAGCATTGCAGTTTGGGTTCTTTGGATTATTTTTTCTGAAGAGCTGCTTACATGGAAGCTCCCTGGGAAGAGGTTTCACCATTTTGCTCCCCACTATATCCTTAGGACCCAGCGCCACGCTTGGCATTGAATGGACACTCAATAAGCACATGCACAATGACCAGAACAATGTGTGAACAGTAGAATGAGCTCACAGAGTGGGGCTGGGCTAGGGCCATGACACCATTCACCTGGGACTTAACTAGTAACGCTGAGAGACTCAGAGAGAAAATGACTCCAACAATAGATATTCATTCACTCATTCAGGCATTCACATTTACTGACCCCTGGATTAGTTCCAGGCCCTATAATAGGTATTGATGGTATAAAGGAATGATATCTCTTCAATGGAAGGTGGGTCCACAGGTGTTCATATTGCTATTCTTCACATCTTATACATGTTGTATAGGTATTCTTATATTCTTTATAAAGTCATTTAATATTTAATTAAAATTTTTTTTTAAATGATTCATATAGGAGTCCAGTCCTCCAAGAGCCTCTGATCTAGAGTAGAGACAGATGTGCAAACAAATCCCTGCAAGACACACTGCTGCATGGTCCAGTGATGGACAGAAGCAGAAGTCTTTGAGGATGAGAAGACATTTAAACTGGGTCTTAAAAGATGGGCTGTTCATGCCAAGGTGACAGGGCATGCTAGGCAGAGGCAACAGCATGCACGAAGACCCAGAGACACAGCAGAGCATGCTCAGTCTGAGTAGCTATGCAGGGTAAGCTTGGAAGACATAAGTCATTGCTGCTCCCAGCACCTAGAACAGCTCCCAGCAATCATGTGATAGTGTGTGTTGAACTACCTGAGCTAATTGGGAAGCTAAAAGCTAAAATGAGCAGATATTGTAAGGTTTTCATATAGGGGAATGTTTAGGGTCTCTTCAAGGAGAAGAAGATGATGAGGTAGGGAAACCAGTGAGAATAAGGCACTGGCCCAGGAGATAGTCTGTGTGGCAAGAGGAAGGGAAGGTACAGCAGCGGGTATTCTGGCTTTGGCTCCAGAGAGGAGTGTTCCTTTTAATTGAGATGAGGAATCCAGGGAGAGAAGTCAATTAGTGGGTGAGAAATGGGAAGTGAAATCACAAAATCACAAGTTTGGGTTTGGTTTGGTTGTGTTGAGGTGGGGGTAGGGGGTAAGAGACATTAAGAGATGGGTCACAGCTTCAGTTCAATTCAGGTAAGTGTAGATAGTTTTATCTGGGATAGTTGCAGGTCTTGTTCACAGACAATTCTCAGGCTAGAAATCACCCAGAGAGCAGTGGTCCAAGAAAGCTTTGTGGGGAGGACCAAAGTTTGTAGGAGTAGAGGAGATGTCAGAACCAGAGAAGTCAGAGAAAGGAGAAAAAAGAGAATGACCCCACAGGATTATAGAAGTTCCCATGAGGAGGAGCACTCAACAATGCCCCATGCCATGATGAGTCTACATATATGAAAGCCGAGAAGTCACAGGAAGAAAGGCTACACCCATGAGTGCCACACACCATATATGCCCAAGCCCTGTCCCAAACCAGTCCAGCTTGGGAGGGGCCGGTTCCTTCTCCAGCTGAACACAAGGGCCCACTGTGGCAGGAGCTCCAGGGGTCATAACTGTCTGTGCCACACACCTGAACACACATTCCATGAGAGCCACAGTGACTACACCCGTCCAAGGCCTCCTCAGGAGGGAAGAGGTAAGCCCTCCAGGAGGCTCTTCTTAAGAGACACAAAGGTCTCCACTAAAATAAGGCTGTTGGGCAAGAGAAAGAAGGGAATGAGGAAAAAGAGAGGGAGGTGTCCACAGGCAGGACCCAGCCCACCCCAAGGAAGACTTGGTCTTGTGGATGTGGCCTCATCAGCACAGAGGCCCCTTGAGGCCAGTGCTCCTCCCAGCAGCCATGGGAGTCCTATTGCTGGGGAGGGCCAGGGTAAGGGTGTGTAAGCAAGGAGGGGAGAGGGGTGCCGCCATAAAGGAGATACAGGAGACAGGAAGGGCAGAGAGATGAAGGAGTGGCTAGGAGCCAAACAGGGAAGACTAGAAATGCCTTACCTAGGGACAAATTATATATATATATATATATATATATATATATATATATATATATATATATATAAAATGTATTTTATTTTTTAATTTTACTTTAAGTTCTGGGACACATGTGCAGAACCTGCAGATTTGTTATATAGGTATACATGTGCCATGGTGGTTTGCTACACCTATCAACCCGTCATCTAGGTTTTAAGCCCCACATGCATTAGGTATTGGGACAAATATATTTTTAAGATGGCCAAGAAAGGTAAACAATGTAGAAACAGCCAGATTTCTACCAGCTTTTCTTCCTTTCAGCATTTAAGGCTATTAGCTGATCAGAAACAATCTTAACTCAGAGCTGTTTGCCAAGGCAGGAAGGAGCCCCCTGGCCACAGGAGGGCTGCTGGGAAGGGGAACAGAGAAAATTCAGTTAGCCTCTCCCCCACCAATCCTTAGTACCCTATGGCCTCCTGTCCCAACCCATGACCACTGCTGGGAGACATAATCCCGATTGCACTGGTGAGAGGCTGGGCTCCCCTCTGTCAGAAGCCCCCAGAAAGGCACAAGGCCAGCAAGCGTCAGTGACTAAAAAATGCTTCAGACACCAGTGACGTCCATAATGGCAGAACCACCAGGAGAGATGTGGCTGCCCTGGTGCACAGTGGGAAGGAGGGCCTGACCAGGCTGATTCAGACCAGATGGAAAAGCTGCCAGGCATGGAGCCAGTGCAGGCGCCAGAGGGAAAACCAAACTGGGCCCCACAAGGCAGCATTCCAGAGCATGCCCCCCACCGCCTTCAGTTGAGGATTTGAAAGAAATGTTTCCCATTAATAAATGGCTGTCTTTGTTCACCAGGAGGGGAGTGAACTTAAAGAAACTGTTTCTCTAAGTCAGAGTGGCCAGAAGAGCCCCACAGCTTCAAAAGAGGTTTTGATAAATTCATGGCTGACCTTTCTGTAATGGGCAATTACGGATGGGCAGATGCTGTGGGAGGACCCTCTCCTTTGAGTTCCAGGGCAGGAAAGACTACTGGGCCACCCCAGTGGTTCCTGTGCACCCAGGCAGCAAAGCAGAGGCTGTGGAGCAGTGGGTACTGGGGCCAGGTCCAGTGTCCTAGAGCTTCTCTCTCAGGAATGGATATGAGAATCTAGAAAGTTTAGGCTTAGAAAAAAATTCCAGTTTTTGCACAAGAAAACATATCCTGGCCTGCCCAGCCTTCAAGCCAGTGGCCTCCTGCCTTTTTAATCATGTGCCTCTAACAATAAAACATGTTTCAGCATCTCCAACATATGAATATTCATCTACCAATTATATAAATGCATATTTTTTATAAAACCCACCTCCCCAAATGGAAAAGTTTTAAAAGATGAGATAGACAATAAATGTAAACAGAAATTTCCATATGTTCTGCCTTGTCCCTCCCGTATCCCTCAACCCCTTGGCATATGTGTCCTAGTTGAGGCCACTGCTAAGAAAATTCTTAAACTCTCAATCTCCAGTCCTTAAAATAGTCTCTGTTGGTTTCCCAGACCAGATTCAGTCCTACCCTCCACCAGGCTCCATGGAAAGTGTACTTAGGTCAGTGACAGGGAGGCCCCCAGCCATCAAGGGCTGGCCTCATCAGCTTCCTGATTGTCCTAGGGGCCAAAAAGAATTTGCAGTGCTGACAGCAATAGCATAAAGGTAAGGATCTCCATAACACGCAGCCACAGCCACAGAAAGAGCCTGTGATTGCCCAAGAAGATGGCATCATGGACTCAAAGCCTCTAAGGTGCTGTCTGCTGGCTAGAGAGGGAAGGTACCACACCCAGGGTTCCTGGGCAGGGTGAGAGGTCATGCCATAGGCAGAGCTCCCTTGAGGCTGACATCTTCTCTTCCTAACTTCCCAGCCCCTTTAAGTTGTAGTCCCACTCTGATGGTAAGTTTCCAAGACCCAAAAGACCCCAGAGTAACCCAGAGAGCTAGGTCCTTGGTAGAGCTGGGGACAAAGCACCATGGTGGCCTGGTGACGCCAGGTATATACTGATGCACTTGGGCAGACATGCACTCAACATCCCTGAGCAGACAAACCCACATGAAGGAACCATCAGTGTTACCAGGTACCTGCCACCTCCACTCATCCTTTCCACTCAGAAATGTCTGGCAGGTAGGACTCTTCCTGTGGCCAAATAACAAGGCTCAATTTGGTCCAGGCCAGCCTGTTTGGGCCAGAAGAGAACATGTTTAAGGCAGTGAGCTCTGACTGCTGTGATGTTGCTGAGAGAAAGAGTCCGGCATGAGACTGCAGGTGGGTAAGCAAGGAGAGAATGTGACAAGAGGGACTGGTAGGAACAAGACTTGCTGCCATTAAACATAGGCTAGAAGAAGCTGCCAGCATCAGACAGGAAGACCACCAGGAGTCTGAGAGCAAGGGGAAGCCAGGCCACAAATGCCACAAGAGTAAACCTTGGGGACCTCAATCCCCAGCCCTGTGGCCTGAGTGGGTCTGCTAGATTGAGAACATCTTTCAGGGTAAATTGATTTGCTTTTGGTTTCCTCTGGGACCAGCTAGTCTCCAGAATCCAGAGCAAGGATGGGAAATAAGGGTAACTTTCCTTTAACCCCAATAAATTGGTAGTGACTGCCTGGGAGGTGGGTTTGGGAAGGATTCATGGGAAAGATTGTTACCACCAATTAAGCACAAAGGCCATGGGCTTGTCATCCATGATGTAGAACAAAACCAAACCCTTAGACCTGCCTCAAGTGACATCCATATTCTTGTAGTGTCTCACTAAGAATCGCACCAAGCCCACCTCAGGCCAAATTCTAGAAAGAGACCAGTGGGTATACAGTAGTGGTTCATGTGGCGTTTACCTTTGATCTTCCCCTCAGTCCCATTTTTACCTCTATCCCATGGCTTTTCCAGAATAGCAAGAGCTATATGTGGCCACCAGTCAGCTGACGTGTCAAATGCCATGAGCTCAGTATAACTTTAAAGACTGAATGTCGGCTGGGCGTGGTGGCTCACGCCTGTAATCCCAGCACTTTGGGAGGCCAAGGCGGGTGGATCACGAGGCCAGGAGATCAAGACCATCCTGGCTAACACGGTGAAACCCCGTCTCTACTAAAAATACAAAAAATTCGCCGGGCGTGGTGGTGGGCGCCTGTAGTCCCACCTACTTGGGAGGCTGAGGCAGGAGAATGGTGTGAACCTGGGAGGGAGAGCTTGCAGTGAGCCGAGATCACGCCACTGCACTCCAGCCTGGGCGACAGAGTGAGACTCCGTCTCACAAAAAAAAAAAAAAAAAAAAAAAAAAAAGACTGAATGTCTCTTGCACCATGGTGCTGGTGACAAGCACTGTGTGAATGATGGCTCATCTGAGGGCAAGTAAGTAGTGGTGAGGTTACTACTCCTTTAATCACAGCATCTCCATGTATGTCTTAGGGAATTTATCTCTAGAAGTTTTTATTCATTCATTCATTTAAAAAGAACTCATAGAAACCATGTTTCCTGAGTTCTTGAATGTCTGAACACATCTTCATGACCTTTACACTTGAACTACAGCTGGGCATGGGGGCTCACACCTGTAATCCCAGCACTTTGGGAGGCCAAGGCAGGCGGATCACTTGAGGTCAGGAGTTTGAGACCAGCCTGGCCAACATGGAGAAACCCCGTCTCTACCAAAACCACACACACACACACACAAAATTAGCCAGGCCTAGTGGCACACACCTGTAGTCCCAGCTACTTGGGAGGTTGAGGCAGGAGAATTGCTTGAACCCAGGAGGCAGAGGTTGCAGTGAGCCGAGATTGCACCACTCCACTCCTGCCTGGGCAACAGAGCAAAAACTCTGCCTCAAAAAAAAATAATAATAATAAAAAAACTTGAACAACAGGTTGGCTGGATATAAATTCTGGGTTTTCACTTTCTCTCCCTGAGGACTTCAGAGATATAGCTAGCCCCTCTGTTTTCTGTTGTTGATTATTACTGTGGAGAGCTCTGGGCCAGCCTTTCTCTCTCTCTCTCTCTCTCTCTCTCTCTCTCTCTCTCTCTCTCTCTATATATATATATACACACATATATATGTATATATATATATACACACATATATGTATATATATACACACATATATGTATATATATATACACATATATGTATATATATATACATATATGTGTGTATATATATATACGTGTGTATATATATATGTGTATATATATACACACATATATATATATGTATATATAAACTTTTCCCCTTTGGATGCAATAGAACTATTTTTTTCTCTTTGGAATTGAGTGACATCACCAAGATATGTTTTTGGGTTGAATATGTGTGTTTTTCCTAAAATTCAGTCTGGCCTTTCTTTTTTTGTTTGTTTTTTTTTGTTTGTTTTTTTCTTTAGATGGAGTTTCACTCTTGTTGCCCAGTCTGGAGTGCAATGGCACTATCTCTACTCACTGCCATCTCTGCCTCCCAGGTTCAAGCAATTCTCCTGCCTCAGCCTCCCAAGTAGCTGGGATTATAGGCATGTGCCACCATGCCCAGGTAGTTTTTGTATTTTCAGTAGAGACGGGGTTTCTCCATGTTGGTCAGGCTGGTCTGAAACTCCTGACCTCAGGTGATCTGCCTGCCTTGGCCTCCCAAAGTGCTGGGATTACAGGTGTGAGCCACCGTGCCTGGCCCCTGGCCTTTCAAACGAAAGATTTATGTGTTCTTTTATTTCAGGGGGAAAGTTTTCTTCCATTATATCTTTGAATATTTTTGTGTTCCATTTGTTTTGTTCTCTTCTCCAGAGATACCAATTATACCTATTTTGAATTTCCTGTTTTTCTATTGTCTGAACTGCTGGCAACCCATAGTTTTCCCCTCACCTGCCACACCCTGCTCAATTCCTTGGGTAATTCCACCTCCCTAGTAACTCCTTGGCATCACACAGGGCTCAAAGATACTCCCTAAGCTTGTCCGCATATGTTGGCTTTGCTAACCAGTCCAATAGATCATTATTTGTTTTGGCCCTCTGGACTCTGACAAGTGTCCCTCGAAAATCCTCCATCCTGGACTGATTTTGATCCTGGACTTGAAAAATCATTATTTGGCCGGGCGCGGTGGCTCACGCCTTTAATCCCAGCACTTTGGAAGGCCGAGGCGGGCAGATCACAAGGTCAGGAGATCGAAACCATCCTGGCTAACACAGTGAAACCCCATCTCTACTAAAAACACAAAAAATTAGCCAGGCATGGCGGCATGCGCCTGTAATCCCAGCTACTTGGGAGGCTGGGGAAGGAGGATGGCGTGAACCCGGGAGGCGGAGCTTGCAGTGAGCTGAGATTGCACCACTGCACTCCAGCCTAGGCAACAGAATGAGACTCTGTCTCAAAAAAAAAAAAAAATCATTATTTGTTTGTTGTATTTCAGGTTACAGGTGTTTGTTATTTTTGTTGAAGGTAAAGTTTTCTTTTCTGTTTCTTATTCCTCTTGCAGTTTTTGGAAGGAAAAAATGTCTTTTTTCCTACTTAGTCATCAGACTTGGGTAATAGCTCATCAGCAGGAAATTCCTAGGGGAGCTAGGACAGGTGGGAGCTCATGCTGGGAGCCAAGAGAAGTAGAGGGAGGGAAGAGAAGGCAGGCAGGTGGCCAGGCCAGAGTCACTACCCAGAGCCAAGACCTAGGTCAGCAGCTCCTTGAGGAGCTCCCCCTATGATCTCCTAGACTCTCCAGATGACCCTGGCCTGGGACACCAGAAGAACCCAAGACATTGACATTTCTCTGAGAAGTCACAGTGCATTCCTGCACTAAGACCTTCCTGGCCTTTCCAGTCTACAGTGACTGGGGCACCTTTTAAGAGTGTTCTAGGCCAACCAGGTATCTCCATGTGTTCCCCTACTAGGCTCAGCTTTCTGAGGGAACGTCTAACTGGCCAGGTAAATTCTCAGCCACCTTTCCACAGACTTCTAAGGAGCTTTGGCCCCAGTGCCAGCCCTCTTCACATTTCCCAACCTCGTCTTCTGGGAGTACCATGGCTCTCAAGTATAGCCCAGGAGTTCTGATGCAGCCCAAGTCACGGAGGCTCCTGCTCCCCAGCCAGCCCCAGGCTTACAGACACCTGCATTAAGACCCCACATGACACAACTTTGGGTTGTGTAGCATCACAGTGTTCTGACCCAGGTCAGCTCCTAAAGCTAGGAAGCTCAAATCAGGAGACTGAAGTCATTACATAAAGCTGAGCCAGCTTTTCCCAGGTTCCAGCTACTGCAAATCCTACTACTACAGCCTTTTACCAAGGCGACAATGCTGTGCTTGTCAGCTCTCGTCAAAATTTTGCTGCAATCTGGAAGTCAAGATAAACTAAGAGAAAACTGCAAGCCTTTGTGACTAGGGAGGAAGCAAGCCACTTCCCATAGTCCTGCCCCAAACAGGGCAGAAGCCAGGACTCTGACTCAGAAACCTCAAGTTCCTGACCAGTCATCAGACCCAATACTGATGAGAGACTCAGCACTCAGCCTGCCCTTAGGGGCTGCCTGGACACATCTTTAGCCCACAAAGATGGCTAAGGGTCTACTTCACACTCAGCCCTGCTCTAGGCACAGGAAGAGAGATACAGGCCAACAATGCAGTTGGCAAGATCACCCAATGTCTGCATCACTATGCAGACACTAAATGCATGCATGAATTCGCTGAACATCTGCTGTGCTCAGGGGACTGGACTGGCCCCAGAAACATCCCAGTGTATGAGGCATCCCAGAGCCTCCTGTTTGAGACTTCCAGGGAAACCCTGCCTGGGACCCCTTAATACCTTTCTAATGGGAAGTCAGTGGAATTAAAAAACAATGCCTATTGTCTATTTTGTGGGAGAAAGAAACACCAAGCTAATATCTATTCATCCCATGTTAAAAACTTCTCTGTCCAGAAATCAGGCCTACTTGCTTTTTTTTTTTTTTTTTTTGAGACAAAATTTCACTCTTGTTGCCCAGGCTGGAGTGCAGTGGTGTGATATTGGCTCACTGCAACCTCCGCCTCCCAGGTTCAAGCAATTCTCCTGACTCAGCCTCCTGAGTAGCTGGGATTACAGGCCTGAGCGACCACACCCAGCTAATTTTTTGTATTTTTAGTAGAGATGGGGTTTCACCATGTTGGCCAGGCAGATCTTGAACTCCTGATCTCAGGTGATCCACCCCCCTAGAAATAAGAGGTAGTAAAATAAGAATGAACCCCTCCAAACTCTATCTTTGCCTTGCAATTTCAAATTTATTGCAATCAAAAGAATACAAAGCAAGTGTTCTCACACACAAAACTCCCATCTATCACATACAAAAGCATGGGAACTTGAACGTGCATGTGTGTGTTTGGTGGGAGGGGTCAGTGGTCTGGGGGCTCCCAGAAGGAGAAACCAATGTGGGCTGGCAGAGTCTCAGAAAACCCTGGAGGAAGCCATGGGGAAGGGGGGTGGTTCCAGAGAAAAGTGGGCCATCTGGCTTTCCTCTACACACATTGACCACAGAGTCCCCAGAGTTTGGCACAGGGCCTGGCCCAGAGCAGAGCTCAGTAAATGTTTGTGGATTGAATGACCCATGGGCTCGGGTGATTGATCAGGGAAGCAGAGGCTCTGTGTGGTAGCGGTGGCTGGCACACTGGGCATAGAACACAGAGGACCCACTGCAATAATCCTGGGGCCTGCAAGGGCATCCCAGGCCGACGATAGACAAGTCTAGGGGAGAAAAGACTCTGAAGCCTGGTACGGAGACATGAGAGTAGGCCCTGCTTAGGAGTCTCACTCAGACAGCCTGTTTGAAAAAGGCCTGGCTTTCCTGTGGTAGCTGCCACAATCACAGTCACATGTGTGAAAGCTCGTACCAGTTATATTGTGCTAAGTGCTCACTCTTCCCACCTAATCCCACCATATACATGTCAGGCACAGCTGCATATGCAGGGTTACCACCCGACCCTGGTCATACTTGCCCACAGCCTCCAAAGCACTCTACCGTGTGGCTCCTCCTATCTAGGCAGTTTTTCCTCTTCCTGCACTGCCTTTGGCAGGGATTCCTGAGGCTCCTCATCTGACCCCCACCTCTACCAGCTCATGCTCTATTCTCTTTCTACAAGGCAGTTTCCTTAAAAGCCAATTCAGGCCAGGCGTGCGGTGGCTCACACCTATAGTCCCAGCACTTTGGGAGGCTGAGGTGGGAGGATCGCTTGTGCCTAGGAGTTTGAAACCAGCCTGGGCAACATAGGGAGATCCCATCTCTACAAAAAATAAAAAAAAAAAAGTTGGCCAAGCATGGTGGCATGTGCCTGTGGTCCCAGCTTCTTGAGAGCCTGAGGCAAATGGATCCCTTGAGCCTAGGAGGTTGAGGTTGCAGTAAGCTATGATTGCACCACTGTGCTCTGCAGTCCAGCCTAGGTGACAGAGTGAGACACTGTCTCAAAGAAAAAAAAAAAAAAAAAAGTCAATTTAACCTTCAAAACCTGGTTTAAGCATCCTGCCCTCTATGGGCCCTCGCCAGATTCCTCAGTTCCCAGAAATCTGTTGTGCCTTCCTGCAGACTTTTCATGGCCTCATGCAGGAGGGCTCCTTGTGTGCTTGTGGGCCCCCTCTGGCCTCCCTCTCTCTCCTCACCTGCATGCAGCATGAAGCTAAATGCCCAGACAGGGCTGGTGCTAAGGACATACTGACCTACTGAATGCAATTCTTCTTTTTTTTTTTTTCCAAGACGGAGTCTTGCTCTGTCACCCAGGCTAGAGTGCAGTGGCACGATCTCGGCTCACTGCAACCTCTGCCTCCTGGGTTCAAGCAATTCTCCTGCCTCAGCCTCTCAAGTAGCTGGGATTACAGGCACCTGCCACCATGCCCGGCTAATTTTTCTATTTTTAGTAGAGACAGGGTTTCACCATGTTGGCCAGGCTGGTGTTGAACTCCTGACCTCGTGATCCACCCACTTCAGCCTACCAAAGTGCTGGGATTATAGGCGTGAGCCACCACGCCAAGCCTGAATGCAATTTTTTATAAGGCTTATGAAAGACGTTGAGACTGATTTAAAAATGCCATCTCAAGACGGTAACTGAGACTCAAGATTCCAGCAGGAAAAACATCCCCTATTCTAAATAATACCCACTGCAACATCAAAGGACATTTAAAAAGGAAAGCCATCCACCACTTTCCAGCCTTTGACATTACCGTGTCCATGGTTCCACATGCCTGTCAGCCTAGTTGCAAAAAAATGTACATAGATGGTGGCCTGTTTTCCTTTCTTGCCAACTATGCAGTCTTTCCTCTGTGGTTTTCTTGTTTTTCACTTCTGAAGGGTCTAACTCAGAAGGAGAATCTAATACCTATCTGTGGCACTTTGGCTCCTGCCTTTCCTTCTCTCTCAGCCTGTGAGAGTCAGGAAGGTGCTGGGGGGTTCATTTCTAGATTCTCCCTGTGGACAATTCTCCTATTGGCCACTTGGGGAGATTGCCTCCCGCTGGCAGAGACCACCCAGTGAGAGGCTTCCTGCAGGAGATGACCTCCGTCCCTCCATACCTTCCTCCCATTCTTCCCTCCCGCCTCAGAGATTGATTCTCAGTCCCCCTCACTGTTCAGCCTGATGTGGGGTAACAGCCACGAAGGCCCGGCCTAAGGCCAAAACCTCCCATCCAAGGAGCCATCAATCCCTTTCAGGTGGCTGGACCCACCCTTGACTAGAAGAGGCCCTCCCTCTGGTATACTGATCACCAGGAGCTCCCTCCTCTACTCTCTTCCTCTTTCCAGGGCTCAGCGTCTGGGGAGCACAGATTCAGGGATGCCCATGTTCCTACCTGACATGTTTTCACACATTGAGAGCATTAAATTCAGCTACTGTGGCCTAAATTCCATCAAGACAGATGCTCTCATAAAGGAAATATCTGCCTGAGAGTGGTGACTAAGATCTGAGAAAAAAGCGTGATGAACTACCGTGTGCACACGTGCATGTGTGTGTAGTGTGTGCTCACACGTGAGTGTTCACATGCACTGTGTGCATGTGTGTGTGAGCATGTGACAGCATATGTGATCACACTCTCCATGGCACGTAGCTAGCCACTAACTAGTGAGTAATATACTGCCAAGCAGTCCTGCTCCCAAAGAGAAGGGCAAGTGCTCTGAGGGACTAGCCCAGCCCTGAATCACCACAGAATGCCTGGGCCGGACTGAGCCAACAGAGGGACCAGGGCCACCCCAGCATGAGGAAATGCAGTGCCAAATGCCCAGTAGGCACTGAGAAAACATTAGCCTTGACTTCCTCCCTTTCTTCCTTCCCTGGCTTGACAACAAGTGGAGTGGGCAGGAAGCCTGGATTCTGATGCCAAAATCTTCAGGGTAGTAGGAAGTAATGAGAAGTCCAGGCAGCAGTGTTAAGGGAGAGATAATGGTAGAACTGTACGGCCTGTGTCTGACAAAAGAGGAGAGACCAGGGTCTGAGAGCCAAGCTCACGCAAAGGCCCCCTGGCCCAGATGATCAGGCAAGTGCATGGGGGTCTGCACAGCCCTGCTGAGGGAGTAAGGAGAATATTGCAAACTGAGGCACCCACCACCATGTCCGGCTAATTTTTGTATTTTTAGTAGAGACGGGGTTTCACCATGTTGGCCAGGCTGGTCTCCAACTCCTGACCTCAGGTGATCCGCCCGCCTCGGCCTCCCAAAGTGCTGGGATTACAGGTGTGAGCCACCGTGTCCAGCCTGCAAATAATATTTTGGCATGGTCAGGTTTTTACCCAGCAGAAGGTAAAGGGAATGTCTGGGGAAGGTGCTGGGGACTCAGGGTAGCTTGAGAGTTCCAGAGAACAGAGTGGGGTACCTGGGATGGAGGATGTGAATACAGATCCAAATACAAAAGGGGGAGGCGGAAGGGGTCAGGGCTCCAATGGTGGCCAGAGTAGCACAAGTGTGTAGCTTTACTGCATGTCAGGTCCTCACTGGGAGCTTCATGGACCCTGGCACTGGGCTGCACTGCAGATGCTGGCTACCTCGTAGTGAGCAAGGCACACAAGGCCACTCAATTCATAGGACTTGCCTTATGGTGCAGGATATAAGCAAAGATCAAGAAGACAAATAGGTAAGTCCAATTCATTCAGAGTATAATAGGTGCTTAGAAGAACAATATGAATGAGAAAGGAGAGAAACTACCCTGGTGGGTCAGGGGCACTTCTGAAAAGGAGACACCAGAGCAGAGTCATGCCAAAAATGTATATATATATTTTAATATATATAAATATATATATTATATTTATATATAATATATATTATATTATATTTATATATATTATATTATATATAATATATATTATATATAATATAATATATATTTTTTATATATATATATATATATTTTTTTTTTGAGACAGAGTTTTGCTCTTGTTGCCCAGGCTGGAGTGCAATGGCGTGGTTTCCACTGCAACTTCCACCTCCCAGGTTCAAGCGATTCTCCTGCCTCAGCCTCCCAAGTAGCTATGATTACAGGTACCCACCACCATGTCTGGCTAATTTTTGTATTTTTAGTAGAGATGGGGTTTCACCATGTTGGGCAAGCTGGTCTCAAACTCCTGACCTCAGGTGATCTGCCCACCTCAGTCTCCCAAAGTGCTGAGATTACAGGCGTGAGCTACCGCGCCCACCCTGCAAATATTAATATATTGGGAGAGGCCATGCCAAGGCCCTGGGAAGGACATCCCAAAGGAAGAAATCACAGGGTCTTAGGCTTTGAGGTGGGGTTGTGGATTGCAGGTAGGGAGCAGCAAGCAGGCCAGTGTGGCTGAAGGGCTGTAGTCAGGGGAAATATGGGGAGGGGTAGGGGTGGGGGATGTAGTTGTGGGAAGCCTGGGAAATGGGAGCAGACTGTGTTCCTGGACCCATTCTGAAACCTCAGCATCTTGTCCAGTGCTCAAATGTATGTCCCTGCTCCAGCTGTCCACCAGGCTGTTGCAGTACTCAAGAATCTATGCATCATTCACACTAGCCAAAAGGTGAAAGCAACCATGTCCACTGATAGATGAATGGGTAAAAAAAATGTGGTATATATATGCAATGGAGTATTATTCAACCCTAAAAAGGAAGGAAATTCTGATACATGCTACGATATGGATGAACCTTCAAGAAACGATGATAAGTGAAATTTGCCAGTCACAGAAGGACAAATACTGTAGAATTCCATTTACATGAGGTACCTAGAATTGTCAAATTCATAGAGATAGAAACTAAAACAGTAGTTATCATGAGCTGGGGGAAAATGGGGAGTTACTACTGTTCAATGGGTACAGAGTTTCTGTTTGGGATGATGAAAAAGTTCTGGAGATGGATGGTGGTGATGGCTAAACAACAATGTGAATGTATCTAATACTACTGAATTGTACACTTAAAAGTGGTTAAAATGACACATTTTGAGCTGGGCACAGTGGCATGTGCCTGTAGTCCCAGCTACTCGGGAGGCTGAGGCAGGAGGATCACTTGAGCCCAGGAGTTGAAGGCCAGCCTGGGTAACATAGTGAGACCCCATCTCTTTAGAAGAGAAAAAAAAAGGTACATTTTATGTGACATATATTTTACCACAATAAATAAAACAAAACAAGATAAAACAAAAGGAATGAAGTACTGATACATGCATACTACAATGTGGATGAACCTCAAAAACATTAGGCTAAGTAAGAGAAGCCAGGCACAAAAGGATACCTATTTTATGATTCCATTTATATGAACTATCCAAAATAGATAAATCCATAGAGACAGAAAACAGACTAGTGGTTAGAAGGGGAGAGGAAAATGGGGAGCAACTGCTTAATGAGTGTGGGGTTTTCTTTTGGGGTGACAAAAATGGTTTGGAACTAGATAGAGGTGACGGTTGCATAACATTGTGAATGCAATAAATACCACTGAATTGTTCACTTTAAATTGGTTAATTTTATGTGATGTGAATTCACAAAGAGAGAATCCCCGTGTAAGATCAGAGAACCCTTCTAATGGACTGCAGAGATCCTCACCTTGTTCCTACCATGAGGTAGGCTTCACCTAACACACCAACAAATCTGCAGACCTTCATCCTCTTCCTGACCCATAGGGTCTACTCAGCACTCCTCATACATGAGGCCCCTCTTAGACAAAGCTCCAGTCATTTGCTCATTCAATAATCACGGTATAATCTAACAGGCCTACACTGCCTAGGGTGGCAACCTCAGCAGGCAACTCCTAAGATATACCCTAAGAAGTCAGGAACCGAAGAAGGAATTGGGCAAGGCTGGTGGCATCTGCTCACCACCACTTCAACTGGCCCCACAGGAGGAACAGTTTACCTAGGTTCCACAGTAGCCAGGTAGCAACCACCGAGAAGAGATGGGTGAGTCACAGAGGTAAGCACACTTCCTGTGACACCTCAGAGACTGTCCCCAGGCCTAGCACAGCGCAGGAAGGCACCAGGGTGGGACCTGGGACCCTCAAGTTCCCAGGCTGGTTGTCCTTGAGGGGCCAGCAGTGGAGGGGCATGACTTGAGGGGCCCAGCCCTGGCCACAGATGTGGAAGACCAGGGGCCCCAGCTGCCCAGTGAGAGGCAGGTATGGCCAAGTGGGTCAGGCTGAATCTGCTGGCCAAGCATGAAGTGCCAGGAGCAACACTGCAGGGAGCTGCGTGGGATGTCAGCATCTTCCGTGCCATGCCCTGACTCACAGAACACCTCCCCCTTCACTCTGCCCATGAGCGTGATCTGAAGAAGGGGCACAGCGTGCAGAAGAGAGGAGGCCAGACTATCGGAGAAGATCAGAAGCTGGTCGTTTCTTAGCATGCGACAGACATTTTACACCCATCAGTTAATCATCCTCATAACAGCATTGCACTGGAGGTCCAGACGAGGAAATCGAGATTTAAAGAGAGGGCCAGGTGCAGTGGCTCACGCCTGTAATCCCAGCACTTTGGGAGGCCAAGGCGGATGGATCACTTGAGGTCAGAAGTTCAAGACCAGCCTGGCCAACATGGTGAAACCCCATCTCTACTAAAAATACAAAAATTAGCTGGGCGTGGTGGCGTGTGCCTGTAATCCCAGCTTTTCATGAGGCTGAGGCAAGAGAATCACTTGAACCCAGGAGGTGGAGGTTGCAGTGAGCCAAGACAGTGTCATTGCACTCCAGCCTGGGAGACAGAGTGAGACTCCGGCTAAAAAAAAAAAAATTTAAAGACAGGAAGTGACACATATAAGGCAGAGCAAGGCAGAGCAAAGATTGGTACCTAGGTCTCTCCTTCCCCAAGCTGGTGCTCTTTCCCTTGTATTGTTTCATGCTCCATGACCCTTCCTGACCTGAGGCACTGCCAGCTGCCCTGGGGTGAATTCAGTCAGAATGAGTTGTCCTGCTGCCCCAGGGACACAGAGGAGAGCATCAGAGCACAGCAGGTCAAGAGGACCTGAGGAAATCACCCTGCAATGGATGTTCCCCTTTCTGATCCAAGGGGCAAACTCAAGGGCATTCCAAGGAAAGAGCTGGTGGAGTTCAGAGGATGAGGAGCCCTTGGCTCCAGCCCCTACCCCAACTCACCCAAACACAGTAGGCTAATTAAAGGGGTCCCAAGTAGAGAGGCTCTCAGGAAACAGGGCCCACTTCCCCACATCTCTACTAGGGCAAGGCTTGTGTCAGACAGGCAGGGCCAGTGATGGTGAGCTCAGGGAACACCAAGTTCTCCTGCTTCTCTTATAGCTCAGTCATAGAACAGAACTGGGGACCACGCAAAAGCAACAGATGGAGTCCTCTCTATTTCAGCCAAATGCTGTGACTCATTTAAACAAATCCTACAGTTTTCAGAAATCTAATAACTACCTCCTATTGAAAAATAAAAGAATAAATACTTCAGAAGCAAACCATGCTAGTGATACATACAAAAACTGGAAAGCTGTTCTGGTGTCATTCTGAGACTGGATATAAACCAGGTTACACTCAAAATCAGCCTTCACTCTGAAAGCGACACCATGGAGCAGCTTCAGTAAGAACGATGGCCTCCAGAGAAATCAGCTCCTGGTCCTCCCACCCAAGCCTTGGGGTCTATTTGCCAGACTTGGCTTCACCCTCAACTTTTTGGCCAAGACACAGAGCCACAAGGTGGCACTGGAGGGAGGTGCTATACTCAGAAGACCAACCTCAAAGAAGCCATGGTCTTATTCAGGTCTCTCCAGGCTTCCAGCCACTGGTACACCCTATGAAACCTTGGAAAGGAAGGGAGAGCTGAGCACGTGGGATGCTGTCATGCCCAGAAGTACAAGAACCTCCTTAACTCCTGCACAACCTTATAGGGGAAAGTCTCACATGTGACATCCAGGTGGCTCTGACGATTGCCACCTGCACTGCAGACCACTTACTCTGTCCCTCCAGTTTTTCTGGCCATATTTCTAAGCCACTAGCTGCCTTTCTCTGGAGCCCAGGGCACTCCCTACTTGCCTTCCTCTTGGAGAACCAGCTCTCCTGTCTGTTCCCCTAGAGGGGTTTCTCTGAGAGAGTTGATATCTACCACTGGCCACTGACCATATCGCAGGAGCTAAGGATAAAGAACCAGGGCTTCTTGCCCTGCCTTGACTAAGCCTTGGGGATGGCTCCTCACCTACTCCTTCCTCATTCCTGGAAGGCCATTCTTCTGTCTCAGTCACCTCTGTCACTGGCTCCAAGATGAGGCCTCTGGGTTATGACTACAGCCTCCACTCATTCCCAGGGCTACAGGCTCCCCTCCTCCATGCATGCCATACACAGTAGCCAGAAGAATTACCCTAACAAACCTCAGCAATCTTCAAGGGTTCCTCTGCCGCCTTTATTTACTTATCTATTTTTTAGAGATGGGGTCTTGCTCTGCCACCCAGGCTGGAGTGCAGTGACGTGATTGCAGCTCACTGGAGCCTCGACCTCCCTAGTTCAAGCAATCCTCCTGTCTCAGCCTACGGAGTAGCTGAGATTACAGGCACACTTCACCACAACCGACTAATTTTTTTTATTTTTATTTTTACCTTTGTGGAGACAGGGTCTTACTGTGTTGCCCATGCTGGTCCCAAAATCCTGTGCTCCAGCCATGGAGATTGGCTTGAGCACAAGATCCTTCCACCTCAGTCTCCCAAAGTGTTAGGATTACAGGCGTAAGCCACTGCACCTGGTCCTCTGCCACCTTTAGACTCAAGTCTAAATGCTTTAGCCTGACATTCCAAGCCCTTGGCTTCTGGTCTCACCACCCTACTCAACCTCATGTACGGAAATCCCTTAGTCCAGCCTTCCTTTCCAGCCAGGTTGGCCTCCTCACAGCCCCTGCACACTCCACGGATAATTATCCTTTCACTGACTTCCTCACCTGGACCTCCATTCCCTAAACACTCCCCCATTCTTCTGCCAACATCCCAGCCCCAGGCCCAGGCTCAAGGCCTGGTTCTTCAAGGCCTGGGCTCAGGCTGCCAATTCAGGATCTGCCTCTGAGCTCCTCCTCCTGAAATGACACAGTGTTGTCATGGGAATCATCGACCCACCATTTCATCCCCAATTCATACATTACACAGCAAATTACTTGATGATGAGCTGCTTGATTGCCTCCCACTGAGGTTTCTTCTGGCTCCTTGAATACAAAGGGCCTATCCCTGTGTAGGCCCCAGCAGCAGGCCAAGGCCTAAGCACACAGCAGGACTCCCTCACTGCTTATACAGGGAAGCAAATTCAGGGTGTTTTGCTTCTTTTTACTCCACTGGACAAATCCTTAACGACAGAGTCCATGTTACCCACCCAGGAAAATTCCTAGGGCCATGCATGGAGTAAATAAGAATTGATAAGGAAGAACAGCATTTGGCTTTATGCTGAGGAGTTACAGTATATTTTAAAATAACTTAGGAAAGGACTTCTAGAATGGTGGAGAGAAGAGGCTGGTGAACACTTTCTCCAATAAAACAACTTAAGTGGAGGAAATTATAATGAACAATCATTTAAAGTCTCTGGAAATTGTCCTAAGGGCATACAGCAAATGGAAAAATATTCAATCGAGAAAGTCTACTAAATCTTGGTAAGAACAGTGAGAGTCTGTGTTTGGACCACAACTCATTCCCTCCCCCATCCTAGCTCTGTCTTATGAAAATGCTATTCCAGATGCTCTACCCCCAGCAGGTATGGCCAAGAAGATGGGTTCCCCTTTCTTCCCAGTTTCCAGTTTAAGACTACAATTTCACCCCAAGAGAGGCAGACCTCCAGGTTTCTCAACACCCACCCTCGAAAAGGTTCATGTTGCTGAAGCTCTATTCCAGGGAAAAATATATCCAAGAAGATACCTCTTGGGGTCACTGTCAACCCCAGGGATTAGGAAGGCTGTGGACATGCACTAGGCCACATTCACTCATGAGCAATCAGAGCAGCATGTAAGGCAGATTTGAAAACATTCCCCAAGCAACAAATGGCTCCATCAATAAAATGAGGAAGCCTCACCAGTAC
This sequence comes from Pongo abelii, assembly GCF_028885655.2. NCBI lineage: Eukaryota > Metazoa > Chordata > Mammalia > Primates > Hominidae > Pongo > Pongo abelii. The sequence goes on from NC_085928.1 coordinate 104,853,141, forward strand.
GAAAGACCTCAGCACAACCTCTGGCCAAACACTGATGGAGCAATAAAGCTACTCAGACCCAGGGTCAAACAGGCTTAAAAGCAAAATTACACACATCCCTAGCTGCCTGGAAGACGCTATACATACCCAAGGCTCCAACCTCTCAGAAGCAATCAAAATCCAAACTGCTAGTTTCTGGCTGAATGTGGGGCAAAAATGTAAACTCCTTGAACTGTGATAGCAGCCTCCAAAACATGTGCATATCCAATATATTAAATATTAAAAAAAGAAAGAAATATGTAGTTTTATTTCTTCTTTTCTAATCTATATGACTTTTATTTCTTTTTCTTATTTTATTTGCCTTATTGCAGTGACTAGAATTCCATTACTATGTTGAATAACAATAGTGAGAGTATATCTTTGCTTCGTACACAGTTTTATGGGGAAAGCATTCAGTTTTTCACCATTAAGTGTAATGGTGGCAGCCAGGCACGGTGGCTCATGCCTGTAATCCCAGCAATTTGGGAGGCCAAGGTGGGTGGATCACTCCAACCTGGGCAAAATAGTGAGACCCTCTCTAGAATTTACAAAAAGGCCAGGCATGGTGCCTCACACCTGTAATCCCAGCACTTTGGGAGGCCAAGGCAGGAGGATTGCTTGAGGCCAAAAGTTCAAGGGCAAAAATCTGACTGGTCAAAGAGGCTTAAGCACAAGATTTCATCAATCGTTGACCTTTGATCTCTGACCCAGGGGTGACCCCTAGGATAAAAAATTAAAACAAGAAAAAAATCTGATATCAGAAGTTGCACACTTCAGGGAAAACAGACTCCATAGAGTCAGTTTAGCTAGAGTCAGTTTAGCCACGTCACTAAACAAATGACCAAGCAAACAACAGCAACAATATCAAACCCTGAAAGAGGGCAGAATCAATAACAAGTTGTACAACATATTCCTTAAAATGTCCAGTTTTCAACAAAAAATTATGAGACATGCAAAGCAACAGGAAAGTGTAACCCATTCATACACAGAAAACCAAGTAAGCAATAGAAACTGTTTCTGAGTCTAGATGTTGAACTCAGCAAAGACTTCAAAGCAATAATTACAAATATGTTCAAAGAACCAAAGAAAATCACATCTAAAAAATTAAAGGAAACTATGATGACAATGTCTTATCAGATACAGATTATCAATAAAGAGAAATTATAAAAATAAACTAGAAATTCTGGTGTTGAAAAGTACAATAATGAGGCCGGGCGCGGTGGCTCACGCCTGTAATCCCAGCACTTTGGGAGGCCGAGGCACGCCTGTAATCCCAGCACTTTGGGAGGCCGAGGCGGGTGGATCACGAGGTCAGGAGATAGAGACCATCCTGGCTAACACAGTGAAACCCCATCTCTACTAAAAAATACAAAAAATTAGCTGGGTGTGGTGGCGGATGCCTGTAATCCCAGCTACTGGCGAGGCTGAGGCAAGAGAATGGCGTGAACCCGGGAGGCGGAGTTTGCAGTGAGCGGAGATCGCGCCACTGCACTCCAGCCTGGACGACACAGTGAGACTCCATCTCAAAAAAAAAAAAAAAAAAAGTACAATAATGAACCAAGTGCAGTGGCTCATGTCTGTAATCTCAGCACTTTGAGAGGCCAACGCAGGAGGATCACTTGAGGCCAGGAGTTCAAGACCAGCCTGGGCAACATAGTGAGACCCTGTCTCTACAAAAAAATTTAAAAATTTGCTGGGCGTGGTGGGGCACACCTGTAGTCCCAGCTACTGGCAGCTGGGGAGAGGGAGCTGATGAAGGAGAATTGCTTGAGCCTGAGAAGTCAAGGCCGTAGTAAGATGTGAACATGCCACTTCACTCTAGCCCAGGTGACAGAGCAAGACCCTGTCTCTAAAAATAGAAAAGAAAAATACATTAATGGCAATGAAAAAAATCCTACATTTGAGCTGGTAGGAGAAAGAAACAGTGAACTCAAATATAGATCAGTAAGATTGGGCAATCTGAAGAACAGAGAGAAAAAAGAATAAAGAAAAATGAACAGGGCCTCAAAGAAATGTGGGACACCATTAAGTATATCAACATATGGGAATACAAGGAAAAGACATAAAGAAACATAAAAAATGTTTGAAGAAATCATGTCCGAAAAGTTCCCAAATTTGATGAAAACATTAATCTAAACATTTAAGAAGCTCAACTGTCAATCAAGAGTTTAACATCCAGCAAAACTATTATTCAAAAATGAAAGCAAATGGTTTAACTTTTGAAAATCCATTATTGTAAACCACCGCATCGACAATATAAGGAAAAAAATAATAATCTTATCAACTGACACAGAAAAAGTATTTGACAAGCTAACACCCATTCATGATTTAAAGAAAAAAAAAGTTTCAGCAATCCAGGTGCAATGGTGTAGGCCTGTAGTCCCAGCTACTTAGGAGGCTGAGACAGCATGATCACTTGATGTTAGGAGTTCAAAGCTGAAGTGTGCTATGATCACGTCTGTGACTAGGACTGCACTCTAGCCTGGGCAAAATAGTGAGACCCTCTCTAGAATTTACAAAAAAGCCAGGCATGGTGCCTCATGCCTGTAAGTCCCAGCACTTTGGGAGGCCAAGGCAGGAGGACTGCTTGAGGCCAAAAGTTCAAGACCAGCCTAGGCAACATAGTGAGACCTCATCTCTACAAAAAATTAAAATTACAAAAACTTTTTTAAGTTAAAAAAGTCTCATCAAGTAGGAATAATAGGGAATTATTGCAACTTCATAAAGAGCACATACAAAAAAACTATAGCCACCATTATACTTTTTTTGTTTTTGAGACAGAGTCTCGTTCTGTCACCCAGGCTGGAGTACAGTGGTGCAATCTCGGCTCACTGCAAGCTCCGCCTCCCGGGTTCACGCCGTTCTCCTGCCTCAGCCTCCCGAGTAACTGGGACTACAGGCACCCGCCACCACGCCCAGCTAATTTTTTATATTTTTAGTAAAGACAGGGTTTCACCGTGTTAGCCAGGATGGTCTCAATCTCCTGACCTCGTGATCCACCCACTTCGGCCTCCCAAAATGCTGAGATTACAGGCATGAACCACCGCACCCAGCTGCCACCATTATACTTGATGGTGAAAAACTGAATGCTTTCCCCATAAAACTGTGTACGATGCAAAGATATACTCTCACTATTGTTATTCAACATAGTAATGGAAGTTCTAGTCACTGCAATAAGGCAAATAAAATAAGTAAAAGAAATAAAAGGCATATAGATTAGAAAGGAAGAAATAAAACTACATATTTCTTTCTTTTTTTAATATTTAAACACAACCACTTGGAAAAACTATATATTTGCAGATGACATAATTGTCTATGTAGAACATCCTAAAGAATCTACCAAAGAAATGTAAAATAATTAAGTCAGTTTAGCAAGGCTGCAGGATACAAAATAAACACATAAAAGCCAATGACATACCTACATACAATGAAGGTGAAGAAATCAAAATAAAAATGTAACACCACTTACAATAATTCCAAATAAAATGAAATAGGAATGCACTTAAAAAACATTTACAGGGGTTGGGTGTGGTGGCTCATGCCTGTAATCCCAGCACTTTGGGAGGCCAAAGTGGGAGGATGCCTTGAGCCCAGGAGCTCAAGGCTGCAGTGAGCTATGATTACGCCACTGCACTCCAGCCTGAACAACAAAGCAAGACACTGTCTCTTTAAAGAAAAAAATTGTGAGGCCAGGCGCGGTGGCTCACGCCTGTAATCCCAGCACTTTGGGACGCCAAGGCGGGTGGATCACCTGAGGTCAGGAGTTCGAGACCAGCCTCAACATGCAGAAACCCCGTCTCTACTAAAAATACAAAATTAGCCAGGGGTGGTGGTGTATGCCTGTAATCCCAGCTATTCGGAAGGCTGAGGCAGGAGAATTGCTTGAACCTAGGAGGCGGAGATTGCAGTGAGCCGAGATCATGCCATTGCACTCCAGCCTGGGCAACAAGAGCAAAACTCCGTCTCAAAAACAAAACAAAAAAAAATTGTGGCCAGGCGCGGTGGCTCACTCCTGTAATCCTAGCACTTTGGGAGGCCAAGGCAGGCAGACCACAAGGTCAGGAGATGGAGACCATCCTGGCCAACATGGTGAAACCCTATCTCTGCTAAAATACAAAAAATTAGCCGGGCATGGTGGTGCACGCCTGTGGTCCTAGCTACTTGGGAGGCTGAGCCAGGGGAATCACTTGAACCTGGGAGGCAGAGATGGCAGTGAGCCGAGATTGTGCCACTGCACTCCAGCCTGGTGACAGAGCAAGCAAGACTCCGTCTCAAAAAAAAAAAAAAAATTGTAGGATCTATATGCTAAAAATTATAAAATGCTGATGAAAGAAATTTTAAAAAAACTAAATAAATGGGAAGATATACTATGTTCATGGACTGAACATAGTCAATGTAGAAAAGATGTTCATTCTTCCCAAATTAATCTGTAAGTTTAATTCTATTCCTATCAATATCTCAGTAATTTTTTTACAGACATAGAAAAACTCATTCTAAAATTTACGTAGAAAGGCATAGACCCTGGAATACTAAAATAATCTTCTCAAAAAAGAATAAAGCGGGAGAAATTATTCTACCCAATTTAAGACTTCCTGTGTAGCTACAGTAATAAAAACAGTATACTATTGGTGGAAGGATAAATACATAAATCAATAGAGGATTTAGAATAGAGAATTCAGAAATACATCCACACAGATATACTAAATTGATTTTTTATAAAGCTGCAAAACCAATTTAATGGATGAAAGATAGCCTTTTCAACAAACGGTGCTAGAACAATTGGATACCCATATTTGTTTTAAAAAATAAATTTTGGCCTAAGCCTGAAACCTTATATGAGAATTAACTAACAATGGCTAATATACTTAAATGTTAGGAAAAATTTCAGGATCTATAACTAGACAAAGAGTTCTTAGACTTGATACTAAAAGCATAAGCCATTACAGGAAAGACTGACAAATTAGATCTCATCAAATTTAAAAGGTTTTGCTTTGTTAAAGCCCATGTGAAAAGAATGAAAAGAAAACCTACGGACTGGGAGAATGTATTTGAAACTACATATTTAATTTTTAAAAACTAGTATCTAGCGGCCGGGCGCGGTAGCTCACACCTGTAATCCCAGTACTTTGGGAGGCCAATCACGAGATCAGGAGATGGAGACCATCCTGGCTAACACAGTGAAACCCTGTCTCTACTAAAAATACAAAAAATTTGCAAGGCGTGGTGGCGGATGTCTGTAGTCCCAGCTACTCGGGAGACTGAGGCAAGAGAATGGCGTGAACCCGGGAGGCGGAGTTTGCAGTGAGCCGAGATCACGCCACTGCACTCCAGCCTGGGCGATAGAGCGAGACTCCATCTCAAAAAAAAAAAAAAAAACAAAAAACTAGTATCTAGAATATATAAAGAACCCTCAAAACTCAACAGAAGAAAAAAATTTAGAAAACAAAAAACATGAACAGACACACTGAAGAGGATATACACATGGCAAAAAGTGTATGAAAAGATGTTCAACATCATTAGCCATTACGGAAATACAAATTAAAACTACAACAAGATTCACTACAGACCTATAATGATAACTAAAATGAAAAAACAACCAAATACTTACAAAGATGCGGAGAGACTGAATCACTCTTAAATTGCTGGTGGAAATATAAATGGCACAATCAATCTGGAAAAGCTTGGCAATTTCTTTAAAAACTAAGCATGCGACTACCAAATGACCCAGCGATTTTATTTCTGGACATTTATACCAGAAAAATGAAGACTTGTGTTTGCACAAAAATCTATGCATCAATGTTCATAAAAGGTTTATTTGTAATAGACCAACACTGGAGTCAGACCAACACTGGAGTCAGCCCAGATGACCTTCAACAGTGAATGGTTGAACAAACTGTGATACATACATACCATGAAATACTACTCAGCAAATAAAATGGAATGAACTATTGACAGATACAAGTGGATGAATCTCTAGGGAATTATACTGAATGAAAAAAGCCAACCCCAAAAGGTTACATGTTGTATTATTCCACTTATATTACAAGTTTGAAATAACACATTTTGTTTTAATGGAGGACAGATTTGTTGCCTCCATTAAAACAGGGATTAGGGATGGGGTGGAAGGTTTGGGTAAAATGAGGTGAATATAGTTGTAAAAAGACAACACAAAGGATCCTTGTGCTTGGAACTGCTCAGTATCTTGACTGTGGTCATAGATACACAAACCTACACAAGTGATAAAATTGTATACAACTTAAGCACACACAAATGAGTACAAGTAAAACTAGAAAAATCTGAGTAAGATTGGTGGATTTTATGAATTTGGTTATAATATCATACTGCACCATCTTGCTAAACATTACCATTAAGAAAAATTGGGCAAAATGTAAGAGGAATCTCTCTGTATAATTTCTTTTTTTTCTTTTTTTTTTGAGAAGGAGTCTCGCTCTGTCACCCGGGCCGGAGTACAGTGGCGCTATCTCGGCTCACTGCAAGCTCCGCCTCCCAGGTTCACAGCATTCTCCTGCCTCAGCCTCCCGAGTAGCTGGGACTACAGGCGCCCGCCACCACGCCCGGCTAATTTTTTGTTTTTAGTAGAGACGGGGTTTCACCGTGTTAGCCAGGATAGTCTCGATCTCCTGACCTCGTGATCCACCCGCCTCAGCCTCCCAAAGTGCTGGGATTACAGGCGTGAGCCACCGCATCTGGCCCTCTCTGTATTATTTCTTACAGCTGCATGTGAAACTCAATTTTTTAAAAAATTGAGAAATAATTGGTAGGGCACGGTGGCTCACGCCTGTAATCCCAGCACTTTGGAGGCTGAGGCAGGTGGATCACCTGAGGTCAGGAGTGCCAGACTAGCCTGGTCAACATGACAAAACCCCATCTCTACTAAAAATATAAAAATCAGCCAAGCATGGTGGTGCATGCCTGTAATCCCAGGTACTCCGGAGGCTGAGGCAGGAGAATCGCTTGAACCCAGGAGGCAGAGGTTGCAGTGAGTAGAGATCGTGCCACTGCACTCCAGCATGGGACAGAGTGAGACTCCATCTCAAAAAAAAATAAAATAAAATAAATAATTGAGAAATAATAATCACAATTTTTAAAAAATCAACTATGTCTCTCTCAAATTATCCTATCCCATTGGTTTGTCAGTTTTTAAAAATTGTGAATGAGAGATGTGTTGATATTTCATCATTTTATAATATTACTCTGTCTTTGGCTCTCAACTTTATCAGAGCCAGTGATCTTTTAAATAACAAATATAAACGAAGCTTGAAAATCTCTGGAAGAGGCTGGGGGCGGTGGTTCATGCCTGTAATCGTACCCTTTGGGAGGCCAAGGTGGGTGGATGGCTTTAGCTCAGGAGTTCCAGACCAGCCTGGGCAACATGCCAAAACCCCATCTCTACATAAAATACAAAAATTAGTTGGGCATAGTGGCACACATCTGTAGTCCCAGCTACTCAAGAGGCTGAGGTAGGGAGGATGGCTTGAGCCTGGGAGGTCGAGGCTGAGATCATGCCACTACACTACAGCCTTGGTGACAGAGTGAGACCCCTGCCTCAAAAAAAAAACAAAACAAAAACAAAACAAAACAAAAATCTGGAAGAAATAGATTAGTTTTAAATAAAGGCAAAATAAAGATATTACCAGATAAACAAAAGCAGGAAAAAAAAATTGTTGGTGGCAGATTGCCTTACAAGAAATAACGAAGTTCTTTAGGCAGAAAGCAAGTGACACCACACAATACCATAATTTGAATCCACACAAAAAGACAAAGAGTGATGGTAAAGGTAATTATGTAGGTAAGTACAAAAGAAAGCATAATTGCATATTTCATCTCTTTTACTCTCTTAACTGAATTAAAAAGCAATTCCATAAAACAATGTGTGTACGTGTCTGTATTGTTTCTATGTAACATATAGAAGTGTAATATGTTTGACAAAAAGAGCACAAAGGAGATAAGTGGGAACAAAGCTGTATTGAAGTAAGGAAATGATCAGATAGTAACTTGAACCCACAGGAATGGTAAATAAGAGGGCTGATATATAACAAACTCTACAAATATACACTTGCTCTCCTTTTATTCCTCTCAGCTTCTTTTTTTCTTTTTCTTTTTTTTTTTTTTGAGATGGAGTCTCACTCTGCTGCCCAGACTGGAGTACAGTGGTGTGATCTCAGCTCACTGCAACCTCTGCCTCCGGGGTTCAAGTGATTCTCCTGCCTCCCAGGGCTAATTTTTACTATTTTTAGTAGAGACGGGGTTTCACCATGTTAGTTAGCCAGGCTGGTCTCGAACTCCTGGTCTCAAGTGACCCACCCACCTCGGTCTCCCAAAGTGTTGGGATTACAGGCATGAGCCACTGAACCTGGCCTCTCTCACCTTCTTAAAAAGATCATATAAGGTTATATAACATTATATAATATTACAAAAAGTCATAATTATAACTATATAATTATGTGTAATAATTATTATGCTTTATTGGGTTTATAACATATGTAGATATATATAACAATAGCACAAAAATGGGGGAAGTAACGTAGCTGTATAGGAGTAAAGTTTCTATATTTCACTGGAATTAAGTTAGCATTAATTTGAAGTAGAGCGTGATAAATTAAGATGTGTATTGTAAGCCCTAAAGCAACCACTAGGCACATAATTTTAAAATATATAATTAAAATGTTACACTAGAAAATGCCCACTTAATAAAAAAAGACAGTAGTAAATTACAGTGGAAGAGATAAATAAAAAAGCATGAGACAAATAGTAAAAAACCAAAATGCCAGATATAAATCCAACCATATTAATAATGTTAATTAAATAAAATGGATTAAATAATCTAATCTAAAGGCAGAGATTATCAGATTTTATTTTTTTTAAAGAATCCAACAAAAGGCTATCTAAAAGAGATATTTTAGATTCAAAGAAACAAATAGGTTGAAATTTTTTTTAATGGGCAAAGATTATCATGCAAACAGCAACCACAGACAGCTGTTAATGGCTATACTAATACCAGACCAAATAGACTTTACAACACAAAACAAATGTCATTGAAAATGAAGATTTGGCGGGGCGTGGTGGCTCACACCTGTAATCCCAGCACTTTGGGAGGCTGAGGTGGGCAGATCACGAGGTTAAGAGATCAAGACCATGGTGAAACCCCGTCTCTACTAAAAATACAAAAATTAGCTGGGCGCGGTGGCACATGCCTGTAGTCCCATCTCCTCAGGAGGCTGAGGCAGGAGAATCACTTGAACCTGGGAGGCGGAGGTTGCAGTGAGCTGAGATCGCACCACTGCACTCCAGCCTGGCGACAGAGTGAGACTCCATCTCAAAAAAAAAAAAAAAAAAAAAGAAAGAAGGAAAAATAAAATGAAGATTGGCCAGGCATTGTGGCTCATGCCTGTAATCTCAACACTTTGGGAGGCCAAAGGCTGTTGGATCGCCTGAGCTCAGGAGATTGAGACCACCCTGGGTAACATGGTGAAACACCGTCTCTACTAAAATACAAAAAATGAGCTGGGCGTGGTGGCATGCGCCTGTAGTCACAGCTACTCGGGAGGCTGAGGCAGGAGAATCGCTTGAACCCGGAAGGCGGAGGTTGCAGTGAGCTGAGATTGCGCAACTGCACTCTAGCCTGGGCGACAGAGTGAGACTCCATCTCAAAAAAAAAAAAAAAAAAAAAAAAAAAGAAAAAGAAAATGAAGATTGAAGATTGATGAAGAGGTCAATCCATTAAAAAGATATAACATTTGTAAACATATACACATACATAGACCTAAGAACAGAGTCCCAAAATTCATGATGCAAAACTGACAGAATTGAAGGGAGAAATAGACAATTCAACAACAGTAATTGGATACTTCAATACTTTATAATAATGGATAGAACAACTAGGCAGAAGATCAACAAGAAAATAAAAAACTTGAGCAACACTATAAACTAATTAGAACCAACGGGCGCTTAAAAAACACTCCACCCGGCCGGGCGCCGTGGCTCACGCCTGTAATCCCACCACTTTGGGAGGCCGAGGCGGGCGGATCACAAGGTCAGGAGATCGAGACCATTCTGGCTAACACGGTGAAATCCCGTCTCTACTAAAAAATACAAAAAAAAAAAAAAATTTATCCAGGCGTGGTGGCGGGCGCCTGTAGTCCCAGCTACTCGGGAGGCTGAGGCAGGAGAATGGCGTAAACCCGGGAGGCGGAGCTTGCAGCGAGTGGAGATCATGCCACTGCACTCCAGCCTGGGCGACAGAGCTATACTCTGTCTCAAAAAAAAAACAACACTCCACCCAACAACAGCAGAATGCACACTCTTCTCAAGTGTACATGGAACACCCTCCAGATTAGGCCATAAACTAGGCCACAAAACAAACCTCAAAAAATTTAGAAGACTTGAAATCATACAATGCATGTTTTCTGAACACAATATAATTACATTAGAAATCAGTAACAGAAATAAATTTGCAGAATTCACAAATAAGTGTAAATTGAACAACACATTCCTAAATAACTCATGGGTCAGAGAAGAAATCACAAAAGAAATTTTAAAGTACTTTGAGAGGAATTAAAATGAAAACACTGCACATCAAAACATTGGATGTAGTGATAGCAGTACTCAGAGAAATTTCTAGCTGCAAATACCTGTATTCAAGAAAAGAAAGATTCATTTCAATTGATGCTGGAAAAGCATTTGAAAAAATTCAACATCCCTTCATGACTTAAATAAAACCCTCAAAAAACTGGGGATAGAAGGAACATACCTCAACGTAATAAAAGCCATATATGACAGACCTACAGCTAGTGTCATACTGAATGGGGAAAAATCGAAAGCCTTTCCTCTAAGATCTGGAACATCACAAGGATGCCCATTGTCATCACTGCTATTCAACACAGTGAGGCAGGAGAATAGGGTCTGGAGGCAGGGAACCTAAGGTCAATTTGCACTGACTTCCTAGAACTGAATCAAAAGGAAAATCCCAGCCGGGTGCAGTGGCTCACATCTGTAATTCCAGCACTTTGGGAAGCTGAGGCAGGCAGATTACCTAAGGTCAGGAGTTTGAGACCAGCCTGGCCAACAAGGTGAAACCCCATCTCTACTAAAAATACAAAAATTAGCCGGGCGTGGTAGCAGGCGCCTATAATCCCAGCTACTTGGGAGGCTGAGGCAGAAGAATCGCTTGAGCCCAGGAGGTGAAGGTTGCAGTTAGCCGAGATTGCGCCACTGCACTCCAGCCCGGGCGACAGAGCGAGACTCTTGTCTCAAAAAAAAAAAAAAGAAAAGAAAAGAAAAGAAAAACCCCAAATTTCCCTGCCCAAGTAACAAAATGACAGAGGCTACTCCTTTCGCACGGCAGATGAGAAAAAGAAAGTACCTCTGATTGGTCCTCTCCCGCAACCAATCAGACATTTGCATAGGGTGTAACTTTGTAACTTCACTTTAGCCTCTGACTGATCGCCTTCCACCACCAATCATACTGGTCACAGGCTACCACTTCATCTACACAGGGAGCAAATCAAGTAACCAATGGGAAACATCTAAAGACTATTTAAACACCAGAAAATTGTGTAAGCAGCATTCTTGAGCTGCTTGCTCTAGCCTGCTCGCAGTCTGTGGAGTGTACTTTCATTTCAATAAATCTGTGCTTTCATTGCTTCATTCTTTCGTTTGCTTTGTGCGTTTTTCTCCAATTCTTTATTCAAAATGCCAAGAACCTGGACCACTTGTAGTCAAGACCCTCCACCAGTAACAACAGTACTGAAGTCCTAGTTAGAGCAATCAGACAACAGAAAGATATAAAGGAGATCCAAACTGGAAAGGAAGAAGTCAAATTATCCTTGTTTACTGATGATATGGTCTTATATTTGTAAAAACTGGAAGATGCCACAAGAAAACTATTAGAATTGATAAATTCAGTAAAGTTGCAAGATACAAAATCAACATACAAAAATCAGTAGTATTTCTATTATTATATGCCAACAGTAAACAATGTGCAAAAGAAATATAAAAAGTAATCACATTTACAATAACCACACATAAAATTAAATACCTAGGAATTAACCAAAGAAGTAAAAGATCTCTATAAGGAAAACTATGAAACACTGAAGAATTAAATTGAAGAGGACACCAAAAAATGGAAAAATATTCCATATTCATGGATTGGAAGAATAAATATTGTTTAAATGTCCATACTACCCAAAGCAATCTACAAATTAAAAGCAATCCCTATCAAACTATCAATGACATTCTTCACAGAATAGAAAAAACAATCCTAAAATTTATATGAAACCACAAAAGACCCAGAACAGCCGAAGCTATCCTAAGCAAAAAGAACAAAGCTGGAGGAATCATATTACCTGGCTTCAAATTAGACTACAGAGCTATAGTAACCAAAACAACATTGTACTGGCATTTTAAAAAGGCACATACACCAATGGAACAGAATAGGAAACCCAGAAATAAATCCACACACCTACAGTGAACTCATTTTTGACAAAGGTGCTAAGAACACACACTGGAGAAAAGACAGTCTCTTCAATAAATGGTGCTGGGGGTGGGGTGTGGTGTCTCACACCAGTAATCCCAGCACTCTGGGAAGCTGAGATGACGGATTGCTTGAGTCCAGGAGTTTGAGACTGGCCTGGGCAACATGGTGAAACCCTGTCTCTACTAAAAGTACACAAAATTGGCTGGTGTGTGCCTATAGTCCCAGCTACCCAGGAGGCTGAGGTTGAGGGTGCAGTGAGCCATGATTGTGCCACTGGACTCCAGCCTGGGCAACAGAGTGAGACCCTGTCTCAGAATAAATAAATAAGTAAATAGATAATGATGATTGATAGATAGATAGATAGATAGATAGATAGATAGATAGATAGATAGAGCTGGGAAAACTGGATATCCATATGCTGAAGAATGAAACTAGACCCCTATCTCTCATCATATACAAAAATAAAATCAAAATGGATTAAGGACTTAAATCTAAGTCCTTAAACTATGAAACTACTATAGGAAACCATAGGGGAAAATCTGCAGGCAAAACTTTCTTGACCAATACCCAACAAGCACAGGCAACTAAAACAAAAATGGACAAATGGAATCACATCAAGTTAAAAAGCTTCTGCACAGCAAAGGATACAATCAACAAAGTGAAGGAACAACCTACAGAATGGAATAAAATATATACAAACTAACCATCTGACAAGGGATTAATAACCAAAATATATAAGGAGCTCAAACAACTATATAGAAAAAAAATCTAATAATCCGATCAAAAATGAACAAAAGATCTGAATAGACATTTCTCAAAAGAAGACACACGAATGGCAAACAGGCATATAAAAAGGTATTCAACATCATTGATCATCAGAGAAATGCAAATCAAAACTAAATGAGGTATCATCTCACCCCAGTTAAAATGGCTTTTATCCAAAAGACAGGCAATAACAAACGCTGGCAAGGATGTGGAAAAAAGGGAACCCTTGTACACTGTTAGTGGGAATGTAAATTAGTACAACCACTATGAAGAACAGTTTGGAGGTTTCTCAAAAAACTAAAAATTGGGGTTAGACGCAGCGCCCAGGGGCGGCTGAAGAAATGTGAGGGGTGTGGACAAATCCTCCAAGATTTAACTTCCAAGGAAACCGGCGACGGAGCGGGTGGAGGAGGCGAGGATGTGTGGCCAGTGCACGCAGAGTGCAAGGCCGCCTAGTTGGGAGCCGCAAGAGCCTGCCTGGTGTGGCAGGCACACGGAACCCAATCCCTGTCTGTCCGCTGCGGCCTGGGAGGGGAGCGCCGGCCTCATCAGAGGAAGGAGCACGAGGGGAGGAGTTCCGAGAGGAAATAATTAGTGAAATATATGCAGAAGATACTGGGATGTGGATTTAATTCCGGATGGAGAGTGGTGCTTCTGATTCCCTCAGTCTGTTTCCCCACCCACGATCTCCTCTTTCTTTGGCCTAGACACACCAAAAATAATTCAATAAAATAAAAATTAAAATTAAAAAAATAAATAAATAAAAATTGGGCTACCATATGATCCATCAATACCACCGCTGGGTATCTACCCAAAAGAAAGGAAATCAATATATTGAAGAGATATCTGCACTCCTGAGTTTGTCGCAGCACTGTTTATAATAGCTAAGATTTCGAAGCAACCTAGGTGTCCACCAACAGCTGAATGGATAAAGAAAATGTGGCACATTATACAGTGGAGTACTATTCAGCCATAAAAAAAGAATGAGAGACAGTCATTTGCAACAATACGGACAGAACTAGAGATCATTATGTTAAGTGAAATACGCCAGGCACAGAAAGACAAACATCGCATGTTCTCACTTATTGGTGGGATCTGAAAATCAAAACAATTGAACCCATGAACATGGAGAATAGAAGGATAGTTACCAGAGGCTGGGAAGGGTAGTGGGAGGGTGGTGGAGGAGGTGAGGATGGTTAATGGGTACACAAAAAATTAGTTAGAAAGAATAAATAAGACCTACTATTTGATAGCACAACAAGGTGACTATAGTCAATAATAACTTAATTGTATATTTTTAAATGACTTAAAGAATGTGATTGGATTGTTTGTAACTCAAAGGATAAATGCTTGAGGGGATGGATACCCCATTCTCCACGGTGTGCTTATTTCACGATGCATGCCTGTATCAAAACGTCTCAGGTACCTTATAAATATATACACCTACTAAGTGCCCAAAAAAATGAAAAATAGAAAATAAAACAAAAAAGAGAAAAGACATCAAAAATAACCTAAACTTCCAACTTAATACCTAGAAAAAGAAGAGCAACTAAACACAATGTAAATATAATGAAGAAAATAATAAAGATTAGAGGTGAAATACAGAATAGAAAATAGAGGAAAACAATAAAACCAAAAGATGGTTCTTTCAAAAGATAAAAAAAAAAAATCAATAAGCCTTTTAACAAAGAAAAAAAGATTCAAATGACTAAAATCAGAAATAAAAGAAAGGATGTTACTACCAATCTTAAATAAATAAAAAGGATTAGCTGGGCGTGGTGGCTCATGCCTGTAATCCCAGCACTTTGGGAAGCCGAGGTGGGTGGATCACGAGGTCAGGAGATCAAGACCATCCTGGCTAACACGGTGAAACCCTGTCACTACTAAAAAAAAAAAAAAATTAGCTGGGCGTGGTGGTGGGCGCCTGTAGTCCCAGCTACTCAGAAGGCTGAGGCAGGAGAATGGACTGAACCCGGGAGGCAGAGCTTGCAGTGAGCCGAGATCGTGCCACTGCGCTCCAGCCTGGGCGACAGTGCAAGACTCCATCTCAATAAATAAATAAATAGGATTGCAAGAGAATACTATGAACAACCATACATCCTTAGGTAATTTAGATGAAACTGACAAATTCCAAGATGCAAACTATCAAAACTGACTCAGGAAGAAATGAAAAATCGGAATAGACCTATAACACATAAATAAACTGAATAAGTAATTTTAAATCTTCCCACAAAGAAAAGCTTATGCTCAGTTTTCTTCCCTGGTGAATTCTACTAACCACTGAAAAAGAATTTATTTTTAAAAAATTTTATTTTATAACAGACAGGGTCTTGCTCTGTCATCCAGGCTGGAGTGCAGTGACATGATCATAGTTCACTGCAGCTTCCAACTCCTGAGTTCAAGTGATCCACCCACCTCAGCCTCCCACAGTGCTGGGATTAGAGGCATGAGCCACTGTGCCCAGCCAAAAATAAATTAATATCAACAAAGATACTACAAGAAAACTACAGATCAATTTTCCTTATGAATAGAGATGCAAACATCTTTAAGAAAATACTAGCACACTGAATTCAGAAGTATATTAGAAGTATTATACATCCTTCTATTGGGCTTTATTTCTGGAATGCAAGGTTGATTGAACATCCAAAAATCAATCAGTGTTCCAGGCACAGTGGCTCACACCTGTAATCCCAGCACTTTGGGAGGCCGAGGTGGGCAAATCACTTGAGGCCAGGAGTTTGAGACCAGCCTGGCCAAAATAGTGAAACCCCATCTATACTAAAAATACAAAAATTAGCCAGGAGTAGTTGTGTGCACCTGTAATCCCAGTTACTCTGGAGGCTGAAGCAGGAGAATCTCTTGAACCTGGGAGGCAGAGGCTGCAGTGGGCCAAGATTGCACCACTGCACTCCAGCCTGGGGAACAGAGCAAGACCCTGTCTCATAAATAAATAAATAAATAAATAAATAAATGTAATACACCATATTAATAGAATGAAGGGAATGAAGGGAAGAAACTATATGTTTATTTCAATTGATGCAGAAAAAGCATTTGACAAAAGTCAATACACTTTCATAATTCAAAAGACTTAAGCTAGAAATAGAAGGGAACTTTCTCAATATGATAAGGAGTATTTATGAAAAGTTCACAGCTAACATAATACTCAATAGTGAAAAATTAGAAGCTTTCCCTCTACAATCAGAAACAAGACAACGATGTGCAAGGAAGTTTTACCATTTCTATCTAACATAGTACTGGAAGTCCTAGTCAGAGCTATTGGGCAAGAAAAAAAAATAAAAGACCTCCAAATTGGAAAAGAAGAAGTAAAATTATCTCTACCTGCAGACCACATGATCTTACATGTAGATAACCCTAAACAGGCCACAAAAAAAGTTAGAACTAATAAACAACTTCAGCAAAATTGAAGGATATAAAAGCAACACACAAAAGTCAGTTCATTTCAGCTAGGCCTGTAGTTCCAGTTCCTCAGCAGGCTGAAGCAAGAGGGTTGCTTGAGCCCAGAAATTTGAGCCTGCAGTGTGTTATGACTGCAAATGTAAATAGCCACTGAACTCCAGCCTGGGCAACACAGCAAGTCCCTGTCTTGAAAACAAAAATAGGCAAAGGACTTGAATAGACATTTCTCGAAAGATTTACAAATGGCCAATAAGCCATTGATTAGAAAAATGCAAATCAAAACTACAATAAGATACCACTTCACACTCTTTAGGCTATTACTAAAAACAAACAAAATAAACAGAAAATAACAAGTGTTGACAAGGATGTGGAAAAATTGGAACCCTCGTACAATGATGGTGGAAATGTAAAATGGTACAGCTGCTACAGAAAAATTTTTGGCAGCGCCTCGAAAAGCCTAACATAAAATTACCACATGATCCAGGAATTCCACTCTTAGGTTTATATCCAGAGGAAGTAAAGCCAGGGACTTGAACAGATACTTGAATGCCAATGTTTATTACACCATTATTCACAATATAGTAGCCCCCACTTATCCTCAGGGGATATGTTCCAAGACCCCCAGTAGATGCCTACATACACAAAGTTGTTTTTTTTGTTTTGTTTTTTGGTTTTTTTTTTTTGAGACAGAGTCTTGCTCTCTCTTCAGGCTAGAGTGCAGTGGTGCGATTTCAGCTCACTGCAACCTCTGCCTCCTGGGTTCAAGCAATTCTCCTGCCTCAGCCTCCCAAGTAGCTGGGACTACAGGCACGTGCCACCATGCCCAGCTAATTTTTGTATTTTTAGTAGAGACAGGGTTTCACCATGTTGGCCAGGATGGTCTCAATCTCCTGACTTTGTGATCCGCCCACCTCGGCTTCCCAAAGTGCTGGGATTACAGGCCTAACCACCATGCCCAGCCTTGTTTTTTCCTACATATACAAACCTATGATGAAATTTAATGTATAAATTAGGCACAATAAGAGATTCACAATAACCAATAATAAAATAGAACAGTTATAACAATATACTGTAATAAAAGCTATATGAATGTGTTCTCTCTCTCAAAATATGATTGTACCATACCGTGGGTAACTAAAACCACAGAAAGCAAGACCGCAGATAAGGGGGGACTACTGGAGTCAAAAAGTAGAAACAACCCAAGTGCCCATCAATAAATGAATAGATAGGCCGGGCACAGTGGCTCATGCCTGTAATTCCAGCACTTTAGGAGGCTGAGGTGGGCAGATCACTTGAGGTCAGGAGTTCAAGACCAGCCTGGCCAACATGGCAAAACCCAGTCTTCACTACTAAAAATACAAAAATTAGCCTGGCATGGTGGCACACTTCTGTAGTCCCAGCTACCTGGGAGGCTGAAGCATGAGAATCACTTGAGCCCAGGAGGCAGAGGTTGCAGTGAGCCAAGATTATACCACTGCACTCCAGCCTGAGTGACGAGAGCAAAACCCTGTCTCAAAAAGAAAAAAAAAAAAAGTTAACAGGCGCTGAAGAAAGGGGTGAATAGGGAGGTGCTGGTTAATAGTCAGAGCTTGGGGTGATGAAAAATTTTAGAAATAGATAGTGGTGATGGTTGCACAACATCATGAATCATGAATATACAGTAATTAATGCCACTAAATTGTACACTTAAAATGGTTAAAATGGCAAATTTATGATATTTATATTTTATCACCATTTTTAAAAGATTAATAATGTGACCAGGCACAGTGGCTCATGCCTGTAAATCCCAGCACTTTGGGAGGCAGAGGCAGGAGGATTGCTTGAGTCCAGTAGCTCGAGACCAGCCTAGACTATACAGTAAGACCTGATATCTACAAAATATAAAAAAATTAGCCAGACATGGTGGTGCACGACTGTAGTCCCTTTGGGAGGCTGAGATGGGAGGACTGCTTGAGCCCAGGAGGCTGAGGCTGCAGTGAGTCGTGATCGCACCACTGCACTCCAGCCTCAGTGACAGAGCAAGATCCTAAAAAAATTTATAATGTAATATGTAATAAACCACTGAATTATACTCTTTAAATGGGTAAATTTTCTGGCATATTAATTATATCTCAATAAAACTGTCTTAAGAAGATTTCATATTAATCTTTCACAAACTCTTCCAAAAAATAGAACAGGATAAAACACTTCTCAACTCATTCCATGAGGCCACAATTACCCTGATATCAAAACCACACATAAGTTGGATGTGGTAGCACATGCCTGTAGTCCCAGCTACTCAGGGGGATAAGGTGGGAGGATCACTTGAGCCCAGGAGTTTGAATCTAGCCTCAGGAACATAATGAGACCCTGTATCTAAATAAAATGAAATAAACAAAATAAAATAATTACATTAAATTTGTAAAAAAAACAGACATAAACATCACAAGAAAACTTTAGACCAATATCTCTTGTTACTATAGATGCAAAAATTATAAACAACATACTAGCAAAACAAATCCAGTGACATATAGAAAGGATTTAACATAATAACCAAATGAATTTTTCTCAGACATGCAATTATGGTTTAACATCTAAAAAATCAATTAATATAGCATATCAATAGAATGATGGACAAAAACCATCTATCAAGATTACAAAAACTACATGATCATCTTGATAGATGCAGAAAGCATTTCACACCTTTTCCAATTCAATACCTTTTCATGATTAAAAAAATTTAACAGACTAGAAATAGAAAGGAACTTCAATTTTTTAAAGTGCATCTGGCCAGGCGCAGTGGCTCACACCTGTAATCCCAGCACCTTGGGAGGCCGAGGCTGGCGGATCACGAGGTCAGGAGTTCGAGACCAGCCTGACCAACATGGTGAAACCCCGTCTCTACTAAAAATACAAAAAAAAAAAAAAAAAAAGATAGAAAAAAAAATCAGCCGGGCGTGGTGACGGGCGCCTATAATCTCAGCTACTTAGGAGGCTGAGGCAGGAGAATTGCTTGAACCCTGGAGTCAGAGGCTGCAGTGAGCAGAGATCCTGCCACTGCACTCCAGCCTAGGAAACAGTGCGAGACTCCGTCTCAAAAAAAAAAAAAAATTGTGAAGCACATCTATGAAAAACCCATACCTAAAATCATACTTATTGATAAATGGATAAAATGTGGTACATCCATACAATGAAATATCACTGGGCAATAAGAAGGAATGAAGTACTGGCTGAGTGCAGTGGCTCATGCCTGTAATCCCAGCACTTTGGGTGCCTGAGACAGGAGGATCACTTGAAGCCATGAATTTGAGACCAGCCTGAGCAACATAGAAAGATTCTGCCACTAAAAAAAAAAAAAAAAAAAAAAAAATTAGCCAGGCATGGTGGTGCACGCCTGTAGTCCTAGCTGCTTGGGAGGCTGAGGTGGGAGGATCTCTTGAGCCCAGGAGTTTGAGGTTACAGTAAGCCATGATCATACCACTGTACTCCAGCCTCCATGTCCTCTGGGTGACAGAGTAAGATTCCCTCTCTAAACAAATAAATGAATAAAGGAATGAAGTGCTGATACACACTACATCTTACATCCTGGATAAGCCTTGGAAAACACACTAAGTGAAAGAAGCCAAACCCCCAAAACACATATTGCATGATTCCATTTATATGAAATGTCCAGAATAGGCAAATCTAGAGAGGTGGATAGTAGATTAGCGGTTGCCTTAGGCCTGGAGGGTAGATAGGGGGGGAAGAATGGAAAGTGACATTTTGGGTATGGGGTTTCTTTTTGTGGGTGATGAAAATGTTCTCAAATTGTAGCTTTGGGCCGGGCGCGGTGGTTCACACCTGTAATCCCAGCACTTTAGGAGGCCGACGCGGGTGGATCACGAGATCAGGAGATTGAGACCATCCTGGCTAACACGGTGAAACCCTGTCTCTACTAAAAATACAAAAAAATTGGCTGGGCAAGGTTGTGGGCGCCTGTAGTCCCAGCTACTCGGGAGGCTGAGGCAGAAGAATGGCGTGAACCCAGGAGGCGGAACTTGCAGTGAGCCGAGATCGCACCACTGCACTCCAGGCTGGGAAACAGAGCGAGACTCCGTCTTAAAAAAAAAAATTGTAGCTTTGGTTGTAGAACTCTAAGTGCACTAAAAACCATTGGATGGCACAGTTAAAATGGGTGAATTCTATGGTAAGTGGATTATATCTCAGAAAGATATTTTTAAAAGAGTGACTAGCCAGGCACGGTGGCTTGCGCCTATAATCCCAGTTACTAGGGAGGCTGTGGCAGGATTGAGGGCAGGAGTTTGAGATCATCCTAGTTGGGCAACAAGGAAGATCCTGTCTTTAAGAAAAGGATAGCTGAGCCTACAGCCCCCAAATATGCAATATTCATTTCTAAATTGTAAGCATGTATTAGTGTGCTAATGTATTAAGCATCCACAAAATTAGAAAATAACAAGTGATGTTTAAAATGAAAAAAGAAAACTTAGGTGTGAAACCTGTAATGATTTAAATGCCTTTCATTGCTGGGAATCAGGACAGTAACCCCGCTACCCCCAGCAGTTCTCAGCTCACTCTATGTAGCAGGCTCTTCCTTTACATAATACCTGCCTAACAACCACACAGGTGGGTATTCTTATCATTTCCACTTTTTCCAAGAAAACTAAAGATTAAAGAAACAAAGCAAGCTGACGTGTTGGCTCACGCCTGTAATTCCAGCACTTTGGGAGGCCGAGGCGGGTGGATTACTTGAGGTGAGGAGTTTGAGACCAGCCTGGGCAACATGGTAAAACCCCATCTCTACTAAAAATACAAAAATTAGCCAGGCATGGTGGTGCATGCCTGTAATCCCAGCTACTTGGGAAGCCAAGGCAGGAGAATCGCTTTAACCTGGGAGGTGGAGGTTGCAGTAAGCCATGATCGTGCCACTGAGCTCCAGCCTGGGCGACAGAGCGAGACTCTGTCTCACAAAAAAAAATAAAATAAAATAAAATAAAAAAGAAACAAAGCAGCTGAAGGTCAACAGAAAAACAAGCAGCAAGGCTAGGACCTGGCCTGGGAACTCCTGGCCTCCAAGCCCTGCTCTCACGATCTCAACCCTCTGAAATGAAGTGCTTCCTCTGAAATGCACCAAGAAGGCCAGTTCCTAGGAAACATGTCTCCTAGCTGTTTGCCATTTCATAGAAGATAAAAAATGTTCACAGTAGGGTAGAATTTGAGTTAAAACCCAGGAACAAACTCTTGTAATTTGATTGCCTAGAAATTCGCAATTCGTATTCCTGGGGTAAATTTAGAGGCAGAAGCCTCTCACAAGCCATAGGGAAACAAGCAAGATAGCAAAGAAATTCAGGAGCAGGATATAATCAGTAGCCAACATTAAGTACTGCCTAGAACAGTGTTTGGCATGTAACAGGTGCTCAATACATATTTGTTGAATAAATGAATGACCTCAAGCACTATCCTGCCCTGGAGAGGAGGTCTGACCCAAGGTGGAGATGGACTGCACTAGAAAAAAATTTCAAATTCCAAACACCAAAACTTTTGGAGAAGAGTTCCAGAGAGATGGGAACCACCCTCCTTCCGGATTGGGGTTGAGTCTCTGAAGGGACACAGGCAGCATATACCAATGTAGGGCACCATCTGGCATCAAGAAGAAAGGCAGGATGCTGGCTGCAAATGACTACTCATGCTGCAATGGCCCTGCTCCCAGGGAACCTCTGAAAGCAGTCTTCTGCTCAGATGAGTATAAGCCTGAGCAAGGCAGACTGCCCAGATATCAAGGTATGAATAAAGAAAGTGAGGCCATGCTCAGTGGCTCACGCCTGTAATCCCAGCACTTTGGGAGGCTGAGGTGGGTGGATCACCTGAGGCCAGGAGTTCAAGACCAGCCTGGCTGACATGGTGAAACCCCATCTCTACTAAAATTTCAAAAAATTAGCTGAGCATCGTGGTGGGTGCCTGTAATCCCAGCTACTTGGGAGGCTGAGGCAGAAGAATCGCTTTAACCCAGGAGATGGAGGTTGCAGTGAGCTGAGATCGTGCCATTGCATTCCAGCCTGAGTGACAGAGCAAGACTCTGTCTCAAAAAAAAAAAAAAAAAAAAAAAGAAAAGTGAATTCATACCTCTTACCAAGGAAGAAACAGGGAATTTCCCAGAAATTCCTGCATTCAAGAGACAGCCCTGGCCAGAAAGGGAGATAAGAGCCTGGAAGCTCTCTGGAATCCAAAGGCAGAACCTAGGTGACAAGGCCACTGTCCTCCCCAAGCAGGATGCTGCTGCAGCTCACAGTGCCCTCAGAGATGGAGCGAGTAGGAATCCAGCTAGAACAGAAGATATAGTGGTTTACCTGGAGATTCACCTGGGACACAGGAGTACCCAACAGCCCCAAAAGGCACCAGGGGTTACTCTAATTCAGTAAGAGACAACACCTTGTCTCTTACAAAAGTTATCTGGGACCAAAACAGCTAATTCTCTGAAAAGTGGGAGGGTGGGGAGAAGTATCTCCCGTATTGTTCAATGAAAAAAGCAAGGTGCAAAGCAATGCATTTAGTATGATCTCATTTCTTCAAAAAAGTATGTGTGTGTATATTCACAATAGGTTCACAGATATAAATGCATATTTCTAGGATCTTCTAAAAAGATCCTATAATCTTCTAAAAAGATCCTATATGCACAGAAAGTAATAATGCTGGAAAAGGAAGAGGCAGTGGAAGTTGACCCAAGGTGGAGAGGGACTGCACTAGAAAAAAAGGGGCAGTGGACGTTGTACTTCAATATATGACTGAATTGTTTGAATATTACTCCAAGAATGTGTCTGTGTCTTACTTGTATATATATATTTTGTTTGTTTTGTTTTGTTTTGTTTTGTTTTGAGACAGAGTCTCACTCTCTTGCCCAGATTAGAGTGCAGTGCTGGGATCTCGGGCCACTGCAACCTCTGCCTCCTGGGTTCAAGTGATTCTCCTGCCTCAGCCTCCCTAGTAGCTGGGATCACAGGCGTCCACCACCACGCCCGGCTAATTTTTGTATTTTTAGTAGAGATGGGATTTTGCCATTTTGCCCAGGCTGGTCTTCAGCAACTCAAGCCTGACCTCAAGTGATCTGCCCGCCTTGGCCTCCCAAAGTGCTAGGATTACAGGTGTGAGCCATCACTCCCGGCCTTACTTGTATAATTTTTTTAAATTTTAAGCCAAAAGAAAAAATTCCAGAAGAGTCTCATCAACATAGTCAAAACTCAAAATTACTGGACATATCAGAACTCAGAAGAGTAATATAAAAAAGGGACACCAGCCAGGTGCGGTGGCTCATGCCTGTAATCCCAGCACTTTGGGAGGCCAAGGCAGGCGGATCACTTGAGGTCCGGAGTTCAAGACCAGCGTGGCCAACATGGTGAAACCCCATCTCTACTTAAAAAGAAAAAAATAAAAATTAGCTGAGTATGGTGGCACACACCTATAGTCCCAGCTACTCGCTGGGGCAAGAGAATCACTTGAACCCAGGAGGTGGAGGTTGCAGTGAGCCGAGATTGTGCCACTGCACTCCAGCCTCAGTGACACAGTGAGACTCTGTCTCAAAAAAAAAAAAAAAAAAAGAAACCCCACCTCTACTAAAAACACAAAAATTAGCCAGGCATGGTGGCAGGCGCCTGTAATCCCAGTTACTAGGGAGGCTGAGGTAGGACACTCGCTTGAACCCAGGAGGCAGAGGTTGCAGTGAGCCGAGACCACACCATTTCACTCCAACTGTGGTCAGGGATGTCATGGTCACCTGAAAAAAGCTACCATGTGCAGGCTTTCCTGCCCCCACCCCTGCAATGCACTTCCTGTGGGGAACCTGGCAGAGTATGATCCCTGGTCAGCAGTCAAACCTGACTGTGCCTCTAGTCCTGATGACTCCTGGGAAAGAGATAATAATTTCACTATGCATCCAAAAACATGTTTTTAAAAGTACTATTGGCTGGGCACAGTGGCTCACACCTATAATCCCAACACTTTGGGAGGCTGAGATGGGCAGATCGCTTTAGCCCAGGAGTTCAAGATCAGCCTGGGCAACATGGCGAAACCCCATCTCTACAAAAAAAAAACAAACAACAACAACAAAAAAATACAAAAATTAGCCAGATGTGTCAATGCACACCTCTAGTCCCAGCTACTCGGGAGGCTGAGGTGAGAGGATTGCTTGAGCCCAGGAGGCTGAGGCTGCGATGGGCTGTGACTGCACCACTGCACTCCAGCCTAGGCAACAGAGCAAGACCCCATCTCAAAAACAGAAAGGCTGGGCGCAGTGGCTCATGCCTATAATCCCAGCACTTTGGGAGGCCGAGGCGGGCAGATCACCTGAGGTCGGGAGTTCGAGACCAGCCTGACCAACATGGAGAAACCCCGTTTCTACTAAAAATCCAAAATTATCCGGGTATGGCGGCACATGCCTGTAATCCCAGCTACTCAGGAGGCTGAGGCAGAAGAATCGCTTGAACCTAGCAGGCGGACGGAGGTTGCAGTGAGCCAAGATTGCGCCATTGCACTCCAGCCTGGGCAACAAGAGCGAAACTCCGTCTCAAAAAAAAAAAACAGAGAGAAAGTACTGCTGCTACCTCTCTACCTCTCCTCATGGGGGCAACAACTATTTTGGTGCCCTCCCATAGTGGCAGGAGCAACTAGCTGGACAAACAGCCCCAAAGCAGGGAGGGGCAGTGAGCTCCTGTTGGAGCCCAGAGGAAAAAGCTGGGGAGGAGTTAGAGGGGACAGGAAAGGCAGAACAACCAGCCCCAGCAATCATAGCAGGAGGATGTCCTGGCTAGAAGTAGGCTGTGTGTACCATTGCCAGAACATGTCCCTTTGCTCCCCTCCATCTTTCTGGTCCATCTTCCACTGAAAAGGCATGTCCTGTTTCTTTGATCATGAGCCTCAGGGCCTTTGCATGTGTGGTTCCACCTGCCTAGAAGGCTTGACCCCCCTTTCCTCCCCACCTACCTATTTCCTTGACTCCTATTCACCCCTCAGACACACACCACACACGTCTTCACCTGGCATCACTGCCTCAGGGCATTAGTTCTCATGGCTTCTGGTCCTACTCCTTCAATAGCATTTTGATTTGTATGTGATTAAAGTTAGTCTCTCCCATTAGGCCCTTATCTCTTTGAGAATAGGGCTGCACCAGCTTTCCTCACCGCCACATCCAAGACCCTAGCATAGCGCCTAGGAAAGATGGAGTGGAGAAGTCTCCATGAGCCTGGGTCCCTCAGGTACTCCGAGACTTGGCCTCCCCCAGTCTCGGAGTACCTGAGAGTCATCCCCAAAAGAGGTACTTGGCAGAGGCTGCCTGTTCACCGGACTTCCTCCTTTCTTCTGCACACACAGCTGAGGGATCAGAGGAGCCCATGAAAATGCAAGGTGGCTGGGTGCGGTGGCTCACGCCTGTAATCCCAGCACCTTGGGAGGCTGAGGCAGACGGATCACGAGGTCAGGAGATCAAGACCATCCTGGCTAACATGGTGAAACCCCGTCTCTACTAAAAATACAAAAAATTAGCCGGGCGTGGTGGCAGGTGACTGTAGTCCCAGCTACTGGGGAGGTTGAGGCAGGAGAATGGCGTGAACCCAGGAGGCGGAGCTTGCAGTGAGCCGAGATTGCGCCACTGCACTCCAGCCTGGGCGACAGAGCGAGACTCCGTCTCAAAAAAAAGAAAGAAAGAAAGTAGATACAGGGGATGGTTTCCCTGATTCCTCATTCTTGTCCAAGACCTGGCTGCAAACTATCCTTGAGTTCCAAAGGATACCACTCTGATCTTATAATATCACCCACTTTTGACCTGAGGCTGTCCAAGTTGGATTGTGATATATTCCCCTAAACGTGTTCCTTGATCCATCAACCACACCCTACTCAGCTGCTCCCACTGACTTCAAGGCCCTAGGGAGCCCTGAGTATAGGTTCCATTCCCAAACAAAAGACTTTTTAAGATCTCTTATGGACAATAAACAAAATCATTTATTTTTGTCCCAAAAAGTTTTTATGTCAGATTAATTCCATCTCCATCATGTTATAGACTAAAGTTTTCCCAAGAAAAGAGCTCCTACAAGTCCAATGGTCAACACTGTTTCAGTATTCAATGCTATATTCAGACTGTATTGTGCTCATACAGTCTGTGGGATCCAACCTGCTGACTGTTGCATTTCCCCTGTGAACTCAGAGCCTGCGCAGATTCTGATACACAGCAGGGGCTAAATGCTTGTTGAATAAATGGGCAAAGAAACAACATTCAGAAAATGCTGTGTGCTCTGGGGAGCAAAGCCTTCTCTGAGGATAAAGCAGGGTCTCTGGAAAAGCTAATTTATTGGGGTATGGGGAGTTGGTGGTGCTGCCTCTATCCCTTATGCCTAAACCCACCCCCACTGCATGCCATCGAATAATAATCAGTACACTTTACCAGAATCACTTACATGGTGTGGGTCTTACTCCTGATGGCTGTTTGCTCCATATGCATCTAGAACATATCGGCTTGTTTACAGAGTTATCTCGCATGTCCATGGCAGTTGGAGGAAGAAAGGGATGAACAATCTCTGTCCTCATTCCCTACTATACCCTGAGGCCTCTGGGGCCTGGCTCAGAGTGAGTGCACTACCAAAGTGGGCTGTTCCAAGTAGTCTCACTGTGGCAGAGGCTTTGCCACCAAACTCCATCCTACGAGACCTAGGCTCTTCTGGCCCTGGAGCCTTATACCCCAAAGCTTCTTGAAGCTGCCCACCCCCCTCTCCCCAACCCCAGTCTACTCTACCCAGAGGCCTGTGCCCTGCAACAGGGGCAGGAAGTATGCCATTCTTACCCACTGGATGCCCGGACCCTTCACTGGACACATGAAAGCTTTCTTATTCCAAAGTAGCCAGGGAGATTCACCAAGCAGAGGCTGGAGCTAGGAAATCCAGGCTCCTCTTCCCTTTCCTGCCCCTGACTTGCCGTGGGATGCTTGGAAATGCCCACTACCTCTCTGGAATTAGTATTTCCATCCCACCAGTAATCTTAACTCTCTATTGGCCAGAGCTACACAGAATAAAAAAAAAAAAGTACAGTGTATTTTTAAAATTCCTCAGTTACTACTAAGTACTGTTACTATCTTTTCAAAAGCAATGCCTGTCGCTATCTGAACTTCTTGTTTTTCCTGAGCCACAAGTAGGTACTAAGGAAAAGGAAGCTGAAGGAGTGTGATTGAGGCCCACATTCCCCGCCAAACTTTGCTGGAAGGCTCAGCTCTGGTACTCCTGGGGTCGCTTCCGCTCCATTTCACAGGCCTGGGAGCCCCAGAGTCAGTGTTCATGTGGGACTGCAGGTAGCACAGGATGCTTTCCAAAAAGGCAAAACTTCTAGTTTCCTCTTTCTTCTTGCCTCTGAAAACAAGTTATTAGCACTACCAGGCAGGCTCAGAGGAGTGAGCCTGGAAGGGGAGGTGTTGCCTTGGCATTGGAAGGGAAGGTGTTGCCCCCAAGAGTCCCCACCAGGCTCTCTGGCTAATTTGAATACAGAGAGAACGTGTTTGCTTTCCTCACTCAACACTCAGGGGTCTAAAGGTTTTTCTTTGTTTCTTACTATCTAGAAAAGGAGGTGATTGTATAGCTCTGGCGTCTGTCCCTGGAACTTTGGATGGTCTTCCCAGGGCTCCTCACCCCCAACTGGGGGCCTGAGTAGGGACAGCACAGAGGCTGGTGCCTGCTGCTCTTCAGTCTCTGTTTCCATGGCTCAAACCAAAGTCAACAACAGAATGGCCATGTAGGTGCAAAGTACCAATGACAGCATGGACCCTTGGGTGGGCTCCAACACACACCCTAATAAAGTTGGGGAGGAAGGGGTGGGGTGGAGGCAGGCAGTGTGGCAAACCTGGTCTGTTGGGAGCACCGGATCAAGCCTCCCTGTTCTGTCTGCTCCCTTCCTCCCTTTCTTCCACTGGCTTAGCCTGCATCACAGCTCCCCAAAAGTGCCCTGGCAGGAAACCCCCTTCTGACTCTGCTCTATGGGTGGTGTATCTAAGGCTGCCAGGCAATCAGTGCTAAGTACCATCATTTGCAAAAAGTGCTTTCAGCACAGGAGGGGAGCACAGATGAGTGCTTGGCCATTGGGAAAGTCCTATTCCAGTCTGCTGGCTTCCAAGCCAGCTTTGTGTGCTACAGCCTGCATCCTGATCCCTAAGTCCAGAGAAATATACATCCCAAAGTCAAATTATGGTATCTCTGCTCAGCTGCCCAACAGCAAATCACAACCCCAGAGCAGCAGCCCCAGACCTGGAACTCCCTCCCTCCTGCCCTCTTCCCAATACACAAAATCTGTCAAGGGACGCCTGTCCCACACGACTGTCACTCCAGCTGACGGCCAACACCCTCCACCTGGCTTCATGAAGTTTATTGAACAGGAGTGAGGGCTAAAGAGTCAAAGTGACACTTTTCATATAGTGAGAGACTTTTGTCTGTGGCTCTGGTGGCCTGAGCTTCATCTCTGACTAGCTGCAGATTCTAGAGCCAATAGAATGAGCCAGGCCTTTCAAGTGAACTCTCCAGTCTGAGCCTCAAATTCTATAATCTGTTTTAGCAGCTGTCTGTGAAGATGAGGAGGATGGACGACAGCAGGCCCCTGAGCCCTCCAAGCATCCCCCACTGAGTCAGAGCTCCCAGAGGTCAGGAACTATACTCTCAATCAAGTTTAACTCAAACATGATCTAGGGTAAGAAATAAGGGCATAATCTACCTGTTCATCTTTCTATCCTCAGCCCTGGGCATGGAACCTGACATCAACTAGTACGCACTTAATGGCAGGCCTCATGCTGAGTGCTTTCATTTCCAACGTTTCATTTGATAAGGTAAATATTTGTTTAATTGAATGCACTTGATTCACTCTCTTGGAACCCTAGTATTGCCTCAATTTCCTCCTCTCCCTTATCTCTTTTTCAGGGTACTTGTAGGAACCAGGTGGCATTAATATTAAAGCACTTGCATGTGAAGTGCTACTTTATTTTTCCAGCCCAGACTTGAATACCCAGCTGCCTACCTAACATCTCACTTGGGTGCCTCTAAAAAACAACTTGTCCAAAAACAAACTCCTGGTCTAGGCCCATTCCTCCTCCTCCCTGTGTACACCAGATGCCCAGGCCAAAACTCAGAGCTCCTCCTGACTCCTCTCTTCAACTCTTCACAGCCAACCGTTCAGCAATCCTTCTGGCTCAATTTCCAGAATATATTCAGAAGTTGAGCACTTTTCATCACTCTTACTACTCAGCCCCTTCCCACTTCCCTGTCCTGCAAACCCCTCGCACCCCACCATGATTATCCTCTCATGCCTGAATACTATTGCTTCTGCCTTTGGCCCTCAGTCTTAGCAACACAGAGAAAAACAACTTATACATTTACCATTTTGTTTCAGCAATCCTACTTCTAGGAAACTATTGCACAGACACACTGGTAAAATTACAAAATGCCATATTTTCCAGATTCCTCACTGTGGTTCTTTTTGTAAGAGCAAAAGACTGGACACAGCCCAATGTCCATAGATAAACCATGGCACATCCACATGGTGAGGCACAGTGCAGATGCAAAAAGGAATCAGGAGGATTTCTATATTCCGCTACAGGGTGATCTTCAAGATTGGTTACATGGAAAAAAGCAAAGTACAGAAGAGTACTTAGAGTCTGCTACCTTTTACATAAAAAAGAAAGGTACAAATATATTTTTCCCTTAAATTTGCAAAAAGAAACAGTGGGAAAAATCTGATAAAAATTGTTTCTTATCAGAAAGGCAAAGAGAATAAAGTAGAGGGAACAAGATGGAATTAGACTTCTCTCAATATACCTTGTTTTATTTGGAATCATATGAAAGCTTTATATAATTTTTAAAAATTAAATTTTAAAAAAGTACGGTATATGCCATTGTTGTTTTCAATTCTTTACTTTCCATCGATTTCTGTTCTCTGCCATGTGTCTTTGCAGTTCCTCCAACTAGAGGCAGAATATATTTTTTCCAGCTGTGGCAGACTGTATTTTCCAAAAATGGTCTCAGCAAGATTTCCAGTCCCACATGTTCTGACAGAGTCCATGTCCCCTCCTTTTAAACAAACCTAGGCAGGATCTTGTGACTGTGTTAGTAAACAGAATGTGGCAGAAGTGACACTGCATGTCTCTTAAGACTAAATCATAAAAGTCAGTACAGTCTTCCACCTGTCTCCCAACCCCTACCTAGCCCTCTCCCCACCCTTGGAACTCAGCAACCATGCTATGAGGCAGCCCAAATGAGCCCACATGGAGAAATCATATGGAGAAGCCCTGGGGCTCCCAGCTAACAGCCAGCATCAACTCTCAAACATATAATTGATGAGCCTTCAGAAGATTCTAATCTCTGGCCTTCAAGTCTTCCAGCTGAAGCTCCAGACATTGTGAAGCAGAAACAAGCTCCATTCTACTGTGCTCTGCCCAAATTCCTGACCTGCAGAATCTATGACCAGAATAGTGGTTGTTTTCCACTACTAAGTTTTGGGTTAACGTGTTACACAGCCATAGTAACTGCAATACAACTCCTTGACTTGGGCTTAACCATGAATTGCTTGACTAAAGGAATGTTAGCAGATGTGTCATAATATCAGAGGCTTGAAATGTGCTGTGAGGTTAGGCACACCCTCTTGTGTGTCTCTCATCACCATAAGAAGAACATGCCCCAGCTAGACTGCTGTCCAGGGAAGATGAGAGACACACTGATCTGACCCGGACCCAACTGCAGCCTGGAGCCCAGTCTAGATCAGTGAATTCTAGCCAGCATGCAGATGCATGAGTGAGAATAAAAAATTGCTAGCTGAAGCTACTGAGTTTGGGCTGGTTTATTGTGCAGAATGACGGTAACAACAGAAAACTGATCAAAAAGTAATCCTTACAAATTAAACACAAACTGGAAAAAAAGAGCTTAATTTTATATCCTCTTAATCAGACAACCACACAGAGAAGAATCATTTCTAATAACTCTAAAACAGAGAACTATATATCCCTGAAAAGGGATAACCTAAGGGCAAAGGGAACCAGAAGGAAGTCTTAAACTACATTCATGAGTATTATCGTTAATAAAAATATCTACATTATTATTTAAAAACAATCCATTAAAAGGAGCATCAAGCATGGAGATTCAACCCAGTTTGGAGGGCATCTTCAGGGTAGGACTGTGTCTTTTTCCTTCTTGTGTTCCTGCTATTGACTGCAATGTTTAATAAATGTTTGGTGCATTAAAAAAAAAGGTTGACAGATAATTTTTATAGAAGAATTTCAGCTAATTTTGCAACCTGTTATGAAATAATGGCTGTAGCTAAGGATCATTAGTGAATGCTAAATTCATCAGGCAAAAAAAAATTGATGAGGACTTTATAATGGATTAATCACTGATACTACCTGAATCCCCTAATCCTTTTTTTTTTTTTTTTTTCCTGAAACACAGTCTTCCTCTGTCACCCAGGCTGGAGTGCAGTGGCACAATTTCAGCTCACTGCAGTCTTGACCTCCCAATTTCAAGTGATCCTCCCACCTCAGCCTCCCGAGTAGCTGGGACCACAGACATGTGCCATCATGGCTGGCTAATTTTTTTGTATTTTTGTAGAGATGGGGTCTCACTACATTGTCCAGGCTAGTCTCAAACTCTTGGGCTCAAGCAATCTGCCCGTCCCAGCTTCCCAAAGTGCTGAGATTACAGGGGTGAGCCACTGCACCCAGGCCTGATCCGTCTTTTCATCACTAAAGTAGGTCAAGGAGACAGACATAGTGCCTCCTTCTGGGATACAATAGGAAGTACACAATACCAATGAAGTGTTCTTTCCAAAAAGATTGAATCTATTCTGATCTAGATCTAACTACCAGTTTACAGGAAATATGGGGACACTAGGAAGCAAGAAAATAACTTCAAGAGGATGTGCTTAGCCAAAACCAAAATGAGAGATAGTCTAGGATAAATGTCCTGATGTCTTCACCAAATAAATGGCATTTGAAAACAAAAGGAGCAAGAAGACTGTTAGAAACTTACAGAACACATCAACCAAATGCAATATGTAGACTTTGTTTGGATACTGTTTGAACAAACTAAAATGTCATTTTTGGGGCCAGGCACAGTGGCTCATGCCTATAATCCCAACACTTTGGGAGGCCGAGGTGGGCAGATCACCTGAGGTCAGGAGTTCAAGAACAGCCTGGCCAACATGACAAAACCCCGTCTCTAGTAAAAAAATACAAAAATTAGCCAGGCATGGTGGTGTGCACCTGTAGCCCCAGCTACTCGAGAGGCTGAGGCAGGGAGAATTGCTTGAACCCGTGAGGTGGAGGTTACAGTGAGTCAAGATGGCGCCGCTGCACTCTAGCCTAGGCAATAGGGTGAGAGTCTGTCTCAAAAATAAAAAAATAAAAATAAAATAAAATGTCATTTTTGGAACAATAAAGAAAAATTAAACATGGACTGGGTATTGGGTTATAGTAAGAAATTAAAGTTAACTTTGTTGGTTGTGATAATGCCATTGAATTAAATAGTAAAGCACCCTCTAACTACTAGAGGTACATCCTAAACTATTCATGAGTGAAATGATATATTTCTATTTTGACTGAAAATCCTGGCCGGGCGCGGTGGCTCACACCTGTAATCCCAGCACTTTGGGAGGCCGAGGCGGGTGAATCACGAGGTCACGAGATCGGGACCATCCTGGCTAACACGGTGAAACCCCGTCTCTACTAAACATACAAAAAATTAGCTGGCAGTAGTGGTGGGCGCCTGTAGTCCCAGCTACTCCGGAGGCTGAGGCAGGAGAATGGCGTGAACCCAGGGGGCGGAGCTTGTAGTGAGCTGAGATCGCACCACTGCACTCCAGCCTGGGCGACAGAGCGAGACTCTGTCTCAAAAAAAAAAAAAAAAATTAGCTGGGCGTGGTGGTGGGTGCCTGTAGTCCCAGCCACTCGGGAGGCTGAGGCAGGAGAACGGCATTAACCCCGGAGGCAGAGCTTGCAGTGAGCCGAGATCCCGCCACTGCACTCCAGCGTGGGTGACAGAGCAAGACTCCGTCTCAAAAAAAAAAAAAAAAAAAGAAAATCCTCTAGTCAAAAAAAAAAAAAAAAGTAGAGGAATATAGATAAAACAAATTGGCAAAATGCTAATCATTGTTGAAGCTAGGTGGTAGGTTTGCAGGAGAGACTTCAGCCTACCATCCTTTCTTCTTCTTTTCTTCTTTTTTTTTTTTTTTACCTTTCTCCTTTTATTTGTGTTTGAAATTTTCATCTGCAGAGCACTTGCTGCTCCTGGAGATACCTACCCTACAGAGCCAAAGGCCAATGCACCCCAAAGACAGGCCAGCGTAACATGGCTGACCAGGAAAGGACAAATCTGCACAAGGGTTTCCTCTGCAGAGCACAGGAGCTGCCATGGCTAGGGTGCAAGGGGTGGTTGCCTCTCCAATCCAACCCTAGCTGTCAGGTCACCTGAACTACGAGTAACATAGTCTGAAGGACAAGGGGCCTTCCTCTTGCAGCATGAGAACACCCTTCCTACACATTTATGAGAGCTTTCAGGCAGCTACTCCCACTACTCAGTCATCATCACTCCAAACCTGAGCTGGCAAGGCTTTGGCCTTAAGCATCCAACACTGGCCACCCCACTCCAGGTCAGATGCAGGGGTTTAGAAAGTAGGCTCACAGGGCCTAGGAAGGGGAGAAGTTCTCACAGTATGGTTCCTGAAACAAGTACATTGCCTTAGTTATTACCACCAGTTCATGGAACACAGTCAGGTTCCATAAGAGTCTCACTAGGTTGGAAAGGACCTCTAAGTATAACCAGAGAAAACATAGCAGAGACTCATGCAGGCCTCCACAGATTCACACTTGGGCTGCATTAAGTCCAGGATGGAAGGCCCCAGACTTTGTGTAAAGATGCCCAGCATGAGGCTGGATAAGTGTGAGAGTAGCTGCCCAAAAGCTCTCATAAAGCTGTAGGAAGGGTGTTCTCATGCTGTGAGAGGGAAGGCCTCGCGTCCTTCAGACTATGTCACTCATAGTCCAAGCGACATGCTGAGCCCTGGACTCTGTTCTCTAAGGCCTCTCTGTCCTTTTAGGATACTGACAGCCTTGGGCAGGGCAGTCCAGGCTGGCAAGGGTCTCAGGGTCCCATCGCAGCCACAGGAGCTGGAGAAGTGAAGGCCAGAGAAGAAAATCAGGATGAGGAAGTAAGTGCAGGGACCTCAGCCCTGGCACATGGCAGGTACAGTGAGCGCCTCCTAAACCTGTGAGTAAAAATAAGTCAGCGGTGCTGGAGAGCAGAGCCAAGACTAGCAGATAGGAGGTGTAAGGAAACCTGATTCAGACAAACAGGAAAAAAGAACTCTCCAGCAGTAGAATCATCTGCCTGAGAAGAACAAAAGGCCGCTGATCTCGGGTGTTCACACCAAGGCAGAGCTGTAGCCCGTACAGAGTATGACAGCAGACATTCTGGCATTCGTTGGGGGTTGGATACAATGCTCAAAATAAAAGGATATCAGAGCAAACATATAACCTGCTGAAGCCAAACCACACTTCGGAAGGAAGCAGCCTCACATACCGGACTTTGACATTGGAGGAGATCTGGCCTGAGCCCGCAGAACCCACACAGCTCCAGAAGCTGCAGAGAGCACCACATGTATCTCTTCATTCTACAAATGAAGGAGTCTGCCCAAACTGGAGTCTGCAGATCTAAAGTCTCTTTCAGGCTAGCCCTTCCCATGCCCCACCCTTCCCCATCACAAAGCGTTTGCCAACCCCAGCTCCCCTGGAAATCATGGCCCACTGGCTGCTGCCAGAGCACCTGTAGGAAGTAGGTGGAACAACACTCAGGAGATAAGCAGCCGAGCACAGCTGAGAACAGGGAGCCTGTAGCAGGCTCTGCAGGTCTGGGTAGGAGCCTTGCTGGCTGGCCAACCAACCCAGCACAAGGAGGCCATCAGTTTTCCGAGAGCCCCTGCCCACCAGAAGCAACCCAGAGGCGGGTTGCCAGCAGCCCCTCCCCTGGCTCCAGGCTTGAATGTGCAGTCATCTTGTCCATTCTGAAAAATCTCTGCCACAGAATGGAAGAGCAAGCCTCTTCATTTAGAGCTGCTACAAAGTAAACTAAAAAGTGCACAATGTACTTTTGATTTAGACCTTGTTTTCTATGCTCAATGGGGCTGAAGAAAAATGGGAAGCATCACCCTTCCTTTTTATACATTTCACAGAAATCAGCTGTCAGAGCTGGAAGGGACTGTGGAGATCATCTAGTTAAATCTCTCATTTTACAGATGAAAAAACCAAGGACATACCCAACGTGCATAGCCAAGTTTAGGCAATGTCAGGATTGATTAAAACCTGAATTTCTGACCCCCAGCCAGCATGCTTCCACTATTCTTCTTCCTCCACATCATTGTACCCTGCCTGCCCTTTGCTCAAATGTCCTACTTTCTGGCCCTTTCCCACTCCTCAAAGCCTTTCCCGTCATCTTGCTAAGTCTCCCATCTTCACAGAGGAGGCGGAGAAGTGACACAGTTCTCCGCAGCATTCGGCATTTTGGTTTGCTAAAGTCTGCTAACTGGCTGTTCTTCTACATCACTCCTCTTAGGCCTTTGGAGCTTCCCAACAGAATACGTGAATGTTATGAATGTGTTTTGTAAGCTGTAAAATACCATACAAATATATGCTCTACTATTTTAGAACATGAAATAATGCAACCCCTTTTAATCATACTCTCATTTCTCTTACCTCTGTGAGACAAAGAGAAGGCAGGAGCAAACTTTAATTTAAGGAAGAAGAAGTTGAGGCTAAAGATCTGGACAAGAGTTCTCTCTCCCCACACCATGGGCCCCTTTAGGGCAGAGCCTATTTTGTGCTCCTGCTTTTATTCCTCACACTTCACCCAGGGATAGGTATCCAAAAGATGTTCAGCAGAGTTTTCTGAATACATGGATAAAATTTCACTTTAAAATTGTTCCACTTCTATGTAGAATCTAACTGTAAAAATCCCACAACCACTCCCATACACAAAAAAGTATAGGTGACATGGTAGGAGGTAGAAGGGAAGGTTGAGAAGATGTTTCAGTTAGATAGGAGGAATAAATTCAAGAGATCTAGGCTGGGCATGGTGGCTGGCTCACACCTGCAATCTCAGCACTTTGGGAGGCTGAGGCAGATGGATCACTTGAGGCCAGGAGTTCAAGACCAGCCTGGATAACACGGTGAAACCCAGTCTCTACTAAAGATGCAAAAATTAGACAGGCACGGTGGCACACACTTGTAATCCCAGCTACTCGGGAGGCTGAGACATAAGAATCTCTTGATCCCAAGAGGCAGAGGTTGCAGTGAGCTGAGATCACGCCACTGCACTCCAGCCTGGGCGACAGAGTGAGACTTTGTCTCAAAAAAAAAAAAAAAAGAAAAGAGAAAAAAATAACAACAACAACAGATCTAC
Source organism: Pongo abelii (assembly GCF_028885655.2). Lineage (NCBI taxonomy): Eukaryota > Metazoa > Chordata > Mammalia > Primates > Hominidae > Pongo > Pongo abelii. The sequence goes on from NC_085928.1 coordinate 104,890,263, forward strand.
TGTACAACATGGTGACTATAGCTAACACCAATGTATTGCATTCTTGTAAATTGCTGCTAATAGATTTTAAGCATTCTCACCACAAAAATGGTAAGTATGTTAAGTCATGACTATGTTAATTCACTTGACTTAGCCATTCCATAATATGTCATAATGTGTACATATTTCAAAACATCAGGTTGTATATAATAATTATATAGTGCATAATTTTTGTCAATTTAAATAATTAATTAATTTTAAAAAAATTTTTAATGGGAGTGACCCTTGTTACCTGCCTGCAAACACAAATGTAACAGTGTAACTATTAAGAAATTTTCTCACCTACCCTTTCTTCCAAGCACCCAAATGCCTTAATGGTTCTTCCAGCATCTTTGGGAGGTTTGGCTCCCCACACAAGCCAGTGGCATTGAAGAGCTCAGGCTCCTCTGGATACAGGGGGCAGTCCCAGATAGGACTGGGTGGGGTGATCCTTGCTGCTGAGGCTCTTGGATCTCCTCAGTGTTTGGGACCAAGATCCAAAAGCCATCCCTTCTATTTCCCCTCAGGGAAAATCTCTTCTTCACTGTTGGCCCTGACAGCAGCCTCACCCACTTTAGGGGCAACCAGGCCTCTCCAGGCCATTCAAGATTTGACCTGATCCTGGGGTGATCTAGAGTTCCCTGGAGGCTTCCAATGTGCCTCCATGTGACCCTCTTGTTAGAAAGAAGTAGCGGCACCAGGTCTCTGCTAGAGCAAAGCTCTCTTTAGAATCCTACGTGCCCGTAAAGACAAATAATAGGAAAGAGAGATCAGAGCAGCCCTGTGGCCAGCCTGGGAGCCCAAGGCACAACACAGATGAGTCAGGGAGTATCCCATTCCACAGTAGAGCTGACCAGAACCTAAAATATAAGACAAATGGGCCAAGAGAATGCCAGGGGGCAAGAGACAGCCACTAGAAGCCCAATCTGTAGGGAAGGAACCACAGAGAGTAAGACACCAAAATTCTATCACCCCTACCACAGGCAGGAGCCCACAGGCCAGTGTCCCAATTCACTCCACAGCTTCAACCACTGTGCTAGTGAGCGGAGATGGCAGAGGTCCCTCCAGAAAAGGAGCTCGGGCAAGTGCTACAAATGCAGGATCAATACCAGCATGACATGCTCCTGGCACCAAATGAAAGGACTGAGCAGGAGTCCCCCACAGCTAGATTGTTCACCAAGTCCCAGCTTACCCAGAGGGCCTCATGTCCTAAAGTGACAGTCAGCCCTTGCTGTAGGCATGCAGGGCTTAGCCACCATTTTACCATTTAAAAAGTTAGTCCCCAGGCAGTAAGTAAAGTCAGGACAGGCAGGGCCTGCAGAAGCTGAATGGCCAAGCAGGTGGAATAAGAAATAAAACACCTAGCAGAATGTCTGTGATGAGGCAGTCATTCAGTATAATGGTAGTTATAACTGCTTTTACAGTGTTGCCAAGCTACCTTCACAGTTAGCCCCAACTTACAGCACATGGCCCGCAGGCTCCAGCAACAGGTTCCCCTCACATAGCCCACACATAGTAGGTCTGGCCTTCCACACCCCCACAACTAACAAGAGGAAAAGGCCCAATTCAGAAATGCAGGACCTGTGATAAGGGGGAAGATTTATTAAGCCCCCAAATCCTAGCAGCAGCCTCCTACTCACATATGCAGGGAGGGCTCCCCCAAACTGGGGTGAAAGGCATGACTTTTCTGGGGGAAAAAAAAAACAACTTTCCTCTGAAAGCTTTGGCTTCTTAAACTCAGAACCAAACTGACTCAGAGGAAGGAGAGCTTTAGAAAAGGAACAGAAAAGTGGTCCACTGCATTGTTCTTTGGCTCCCAATTAGCCCAAACCCTGGCTCTGCTTTCAGTGAACTCTCAGCCTCTCCATGTCTGAAGCCTTCCAGAAACTCTTTTTTAAAAAGCTAGAATTTCTTGACCAAAAGAATAAAATTTGAATCTGATTAGCTTCTAGATAGAATTCCCAGTTTACAAGAAAAACATGGGACAGAGGAACATCTTAAATGACACCACAGGGATGCAATTAGCATAATCCTGAATATGAGAAACCACAGGACAAATGTCACAGTTCTCTAATAATAAACTGCAAGGAGCAAAAAGGAGAGAAAATACATAAAGAAACCAGAGAGATGCATCAGACAAATTCAATGTGTAGGCCCTGTTTAGATCACAATTCAAACCAATTATAAAAGTAAATTCATAAGACAATCAGAAAAATAGAATCCTGACTGAATATTTGCTGAGTTTAAGAAGAGATCATTATCCTATTTAGATGTGGCTGTGATGCTGTGGTTATGTTCATGCAAAGCCCTTATTTCTTGGAAATACAAACTGAAATACTGATGATGAAATTTTGGGATGTCTGGAATTTGCTTCTGTAGGGGGTAGGATGTGAGAGAGATAAATTAAACTCAATTGGCCATAAGTTGATGATGGCAGTGGCTAAGCAATGGGAACACAAAAGTTCATTAGACCATTTCCTCTACTTTCATGTATGTTTGAAATTTTCCATAGTAAAAAAAAAATTTTAAGATAGCATTTCTCGGCCAGGCACAGTGGCTCATGCCTGTAATCCCAGCACTTTGGGAGGCTGAGGTGGGCAGATCACCTGAGGTCAGGAGTTTGAGACCAGCCTGGCCAACATGGTGAAACTCCGTCTCTACTAAAAATACAAAAATTAGCTGGGTGTGGTGGTGGGTGCCTGTAATCCCAGCTACTCAGGAGGCTGAGGCAGGAGAATCACTTGAACCCGGGAGGCAGAGATTGCAGTGACCCGAGATCGCGCCACTGCACTCCAGCCTGGGCGACAGAGAAAGACTCTGTCTCAAAAAACAAAACAAACAAAAGACAGTATTTCTCCTCCTAATGTCTCCATTACATTTTTACATTTTTTAAATCAACAGCACCTTATTAGTCTTAATGATGCTGTGAGCAACTGTATTATCAAAAGTAGACTGCTTTCCCTGGAGAAATGCAAAAATGGTTGCCCTCTGGGTAAAATTTTGACATCGTCACCATTCAGATGTAAGGTCACTTTAATTCACACTCCATGACATACCCTCTGTGAGATCCAGCCACTGGATCTCACACTGGACAAAGAAGATCTCTAAGTGACAAACGAGTATTATTTCCAGACTTGGCAATTATGTCCTTTCATTTTATCTTTACAAGTTAGTGCCAGATTTTTTCTAGAGGCTGAGTTGGCTGATATAATGTAACAAGTCTGACTAATCCCAGACCAGAGATACTATGCCTGACAAATCCATTTTGAAAAAGGAATTCGGGGTATGGTTCTCAGAGCAGCCTTGCCCACCTTCCAGTAAACAACCAGGTTCTCTGTGCCCAGCTGCCTTTGGCTTAGGGTGTCTGTCTCAATAACATATGGGACAGGAGTGAATAGAGGCGACTTTGGCATTGATTACGCATTCTGATGGGCAGTGATGGAGAAGGGCCTCTCTTGGCTTTGCCCTGGCTTTCCCTCACCACCCTGCACTCAGCCTCATTCTCTGCTCACTGTCCCTGCCTGTGTAGACCACACTCTTTATGCCATTTATCTCTATCTCTACCTCTCTTAACCCAGTCATTTTTCCAGCCTTACATCTCTACCTCTCCTAAAGCCTAGCTGTGCCTCTCCACTCTTCCCAATTAACAACCCTATAAGCACTGCTTATTTGACATTTCTCAGATACTGAGCTGCCCACAGTGTCTCTCTTAGGGTTCTTCCATGATTTGGCTCTTCAAGAGCTATCTGACCAACCAATCTGTGAGGTGCTGAAGGACAGGGAAGCACTATATATCCTTTCCATACCGTCCACAAAGCCAATAACTGTGCTTGCTCTTGACAGCTGACAAATACACCTTAGCTGATCGACTAGATATCAATTTGCAAACATCAAAACATGTGCAAGTCAGGCCGGGCACAGTGGCTCATGCCTGTAATCCCAGCACTTTGGGAGGCCGAGGCGGGTGGATCACAAGGTCAGGGGATAGAGACCACAGTGAAACCCCATCTCTACTAAAAATACAAAAAATTAGCTGGGTGTGGTGGTGGGCGACTGCAGTCCCAGCTACTCGGGAGGCTGAGGCAGGAGAATGGCATGAACCCAGAAGGTGGAGCTTGCAGTGAGCGGAGATGGCGCCACTGCACTCCAGCCTGAGCAACAGAGCGAGACTCCATCTCAAAAAAAAAAAAAAAAAAAAAAAACAGGTGCACGTCCACAGAGCTGGTGTAAACTAGACAGGCTGCCACTGGTCTACATGGCTCCTTCATGTAATTATTTTAAAAAGTACTTTCTGAAGTACTGATAAAGTTCTGTCTTGATCTGGTAGTGTGTCATGAGTGTAGGTATAAATAAAATCCCATCAATATGTGTGTTCCACTGTACATGAGGCATATCTCCATAAATAAGTAAATGAATTAACGAGTGAATGATGCCCCTTCGTCTAAGAGGATGCAGCATACACCAGGGCACACAGCTTGGAGAGTGGAGCCTGGGTTAGAGTTCAGCTTTCTCCCAAATCAGCACCCCTTGGAAAAGGCACAGTTTATATAATTGTACATGGCCACCCTGACACCAGAAGCAGAGAGCCCTTCCTTGAGGGACTCTCCAATGCCCAAGCTCCACATCATCCTGACGGGCTAAGAGGCAGCACTATGGGTGTGGCAGCACTGCTACTCATGGGATTCAAGTCAGGCTCTTCAGCGGCAAATGCTGGAGCCACCCCCTCACAGAGTCCAAGTCAGCTCAGTATGAGGATGAAAAGACTAATTCAGCCTGGGATGACAAGGTAATATGGCAATAGGATTTAACTCCCCCAGAATCATCTCCCTTTTACCTGGCCTTCTACCCACCTCTATGAGGTTTCTGACTGCCCTGAAATTCAAAATCTTACTGAAAGCAAATATGTCTTTGTGCTAATGCTCTTTCCTGAATGACCAGAAGCATATCCACAAGGCTTTTTCCCCATCAATGGGCCAATCTGTTCAGCAGCATCTTAGAATAGAACATGCTAAATTTGGCATCAGGTATCTCAGATGCTCTAGTGAGAGGAAGTAGAAGCCATTGCAATACTAAAGGAGAGATAAGCCATGGAGGTGCTGCTCAGCTGAGGTGCTATGATAAACTGAATATCAGCTGGAGGAGTAAATCCCACCTCCTAATGGTCTCTGGTTCTGAGCTTTGGGGACAAATAGCCAGCTCACCTCCTGAGTCTGATAGTCACAGGACCTCAGCACCACAGGCTCAGGTATGAGCCTTGCCCACAGCCAGGTAAGAGATTGTGTGACTACTAAATCCAGCAGGAGTCTGTGGTTCCCCTCACCCACAGCAGTTCACGGGTCTGCCCTGCAGCAGAATGTACAGATGAAGTACAAATGAAACACTAAAAAGGCATATGAGCAATAGACATCAGCCTCCTTCCCGTCCCTCTGAGCTGCCCAGGTCTTTCCAGAATTTCATATGATTGGCTCTGCAACATCTGATAAACTACAAGCAGAGCAGCCTGTCTGGTTATCAGAAGAGAAATGACAAATTCCCCATACAGGGAACTCTCAATAACAAGGTGTTTTTCCATTCAGCTACAGAAGCTTTCCCTTGGAAGGAGAACACTAAAGCCTGGGTGAGCCTCCCTCAAGCTAAAACCCAAACAGCAACTCAACACGCAGCAAAATGGACAGTGTTTGCAGTGCTAAGAGCTGTGTGCTATCCAACTGCATTACTATTATAGCTAGTGTAAAATGGACAAATCCCACCTCTAAGAAGGATGCTCACAGGCTGACCTGTCTGCTGCAGGTTTCAAGCTACTAAGAGCCTTTCATTACTGTTAGTTGTCTAAGAAATGACTTCTAAGGAAATAAACACACAAGAGGCACAGTCAGGCAGCCAAAGAATAAAAAATTATGCATCCTCAGTTTATGTGCTCCCACACAGAAAAGCCAGGGCAACATATATCAGCAGACTCACATGGAGCTGGAAGCACCTCCCTCCCACCCCCTGGGGGTTTTGCTACTCCCCAAGCCTATTTGGTGCAAAGATAATGCCTTCCATTTTATCGTGTCATCTCTTAGTAGTTTGCCTGAGTTTTCAGTCTACTGACTTATTATATGTTGGCATTCCCTTACAGCCTTCATTGCCACTTGATTGTTTTTGCAGGACCTGGGTTGGCATACATTTAAAACAAACTGGTTTCACAGTATTTAATCAGATATGCTCTGTTTAAAGCATTCTGTGTGGGTTTCAGCTTTTCCACTGGTTTGATCTAAATCATAAGGTAACGAGAACATATCTGGTGCTGGATGACTCAATAGCATTTTTGCTTCACCCCACAATGTTTCCCTAAACCTTGGTGAAAGCACATGATCCTATTAGTATTGTTGGGCCTAAATAAGCACCTCTTGGTGTCCAGTGGGCAATTTTCCTTTCCCCCAAAGGTGATTACAGCCACTAAATGCCCAAGAAAAGCCCAAGACCAAGTTCATGGTTCAACTATTTTCATCTCTCTGTTCCTCGCAGTGACACTTATCTTCCCTGACAGCCACTCCCATTGTGCTCTTTTCTCGGCCCAGCACAATGGACACATGCAGACACCAGCAGACAGGGAGGACGTTTTCCATTCCATTGCTCCCCTGTGCGGAGGGACCAGGTTAAGGTTACATAAGCCCCTCCTGAGCAGTCAGGCCCGAGCGTTGGGGAGAAGCGAATTTGGGGTTCGTGACGGAGTCACGGTCTGCAGGCCCCGACTGACCCTGCGCTCTTCATTCTGCCACGCCAAGGCGGGGCAGCTGGAAAGGAAGGGCCGCTTCCCGCGACCACCCAGTTCACGCCAATCCGGCAGGGTTCAGAGTGCGGCCGGACGTCGAACCTCGCTGTCCACACTAGATCGCGGGATCCTGGGCCCAGGCCCCGGCCTCAGGCTGCAGCTCACCGCCCCCCGGGCGCCGAGACACGCGCTTACCTGCCCGGGCCAGGGCCGGGACCGGGGCCGGGGCCGGGGCCAGGGACCGGTGGTACCGCGGTCGACCGCGCTGCTCCCGCCGCGGGGAGCTGTCCGCCGCCGGCCGGTGCTGAAGGCGGCTTTCCTGCGCCGGGGCCGGGGCCGGGGCCGGGGCCCGGGCCGGGGCCGGCGCCTCCGGGCGGCAGCGGCCCGTCGCCAGCGCCGCCCTCCAGGCTGGCCTCGTTGCCCATGGCGGGCAGGCGGGCGGGCGGGGTCGGGGTCGCGCTGCGCCCGGGCCGGCGTCTCCCGGGCGGTGCTCACACTCTCAGCTCCGCCGCCGCCGCCGCCATCTCCCAGCTCGGCTCGCTCCGCCGCCTGCCGCTGCGCATGCGCGTCTCGCGCCCCCTTCCCTGCACACGCCCCCCTTCCCTTGTGCGCGCTCCCGCCAGCCTCGGGGTCGCTGGGAAACAGCCGCCGGTGCCCGCGCATGCGCCGTCCAGGGCCGACGCGGCTGTAGCATGCTGAGAAGGAGCCGGGCAGAGGCCGGCGGGGCAGCGAGGGTCCTGTGAGGAGGAGCACCTGCCACTAGAAGCGGCCTCGGGGACGTCGCGCTGAGCCCTGCTTTGGAGTCAGGGGGACTTTCCGCCTCGGTGAACTCGAGAGTAGCAACTCTCCTCCGGGTAACCGGAGTGCCACAGCGGGCAGGCGTCGTAAGGACAGGCTTCGGAGAGGAGAGGGGCTACCCGAGGATGGCATCAAAGTATGCATAGGAGTTGGGAAGGCAGAGGAACAAGTGTGTTCAGAGACGCAAGGTCGTAGAGGGAAGGAGAGGGAGGGTGCTGGGTGGTCAGGCCGGATTGTGAGGGTCTCTTAAGGCCAGCTGGGGAGTGGAGCCTTTATCCAGATGGCGATGGGAACCATCTGGGATTCACGCTGAGGAACTGGAGTCCCAGGAAGCGCCCCAGGCACAGATGGAGGGTGTGACAGGGCTGCGTGAAGCCAGCTGGGAGGCCACCTCAGTCAGCCCTGGGAGAGTGACCTTGGGGATGGAGAAGAGGGGTTGATGGTTCTCAGGCCTGGAGCTGTGGATCCCGGGACTGTCTCGACGTGGGGCCGCAGGTTGCCTCTGCATTACCTTGAGAGCTTTCCAAATTACTTCCCCACTGCCTCACATTTACAGCCGGTTTCTGCCCACTACTCAGGATTGTCTGCCGTGGTGGCTTCTCACACAAGCCTGTACTTTCCTGTGGGAGAATATTTCCTAGGAGATGCAGCCTATATTCCAGTTCATCTCTGGCATCATAAATCATGACTGTGTAGAAAGGCTTGAGTAACTCGAACCCATTTTACAAACCCATTTAATTCTCCTAATGTTGCGGAATATATCACATAGGGTGTTAGCAGTTCTAACTGAACCTAGAATAATCCAGGGATCCCAGTGAACGCTGATAGCCAGCCTGCTGGACAGACTGGTGGCTGTGTCAGTTCCGGTAAGGAGGGGCCAGGACCCTCCCTGAGCCTTCCCCTGTGCACTCCGAGCTGCTCCTCCCGACCTCTGGGATGGAGCAAGTAAGAGAAAGAGGAAATGCATAGTCCCCACTTCCTGATATTTTCTCCTGACTTCATACCACCCGTTTTTACGCTAAACTGCCTGGCCCCTCTGGGATGACCTAGAATGAAGAGAGCCTCTCTTCCTGCATATGATGGTCCTTGCTGTGTTTCCTCCTGTGCTGCAGGATGTTTGATACAGCTTCGTGAGTGGTGACTACATGTGCACATTTAGGCTCCAAAAGAGTCCGCATCTCAGCCCGGATAGGACCCTTGGCAACTGACTTAGGCTCACTGAGCCTCCATTTCCTATTCTGCAAAGTTAGAATCTTAGTAGCTTCTTGAATATGGGGGATTGTAAGGGTGGAGTGGCTGATGTATTTTATTTTATTTTTAATTTTTTTTTTTTTTTGGAGACAGAGTCTTGCTCTGTCACCCAGGCTGGAGTACAGTGGTGTGATCTCGGCTCACTGCAACCTCCGCCTCCTGGATTCAAATGATTCTCCTGCCTCAGCCTCCCTAGTAGCTGGGATTACAGGTGCCCACCACCACACCTGGCTAGTTTTTGTATTTTTAGTAGAGATGGGATTTCACCATGTTGGCCAGGCTGGTCTTGAACTCCTGACCTCTGGTGATCCGCCCACCTCGGCCTCCCAAAGTGCTGGGATTACAGGCATGAGTCAATGCACCCAGCCTGATGTAGGTACAACACCAGGACAAGTGCCTGGTACACATATGACAACTCTGTTATTAGTTGTCTCCCTGGTGATGGTCTGGGATGTGGCGGTCTTGTGCCATATATTTCCTCCTGGGGAAGAATATGCTCACAAACACTGTGGGCAGGCCAGTGGCCTGACCTTCTCCCAACCCAGGCTGTTACAACTTCACAGACCCCAGTCAGTGTGGGTTGGGCTACTTGAAACAGGGGAAAGGATGTTTATTTTTTTGTTTTTGTAGAAACCACAGGAGCTATGGCTTTCCACAGATTTAAGTCAACATGCCTCTGGTTCCTGTGTGGTTAATTAGCTCTACCCAGCCTGCAGGCTTGAGGAGTTGCCCTCCTCAGAGTGGATTCCTGGCTGTTAGCAGACCTCCAGGGTCTTTGCTGCCCTGGTGACAAAGGGCACAGCACAGTGGACCCAGGAGGACCTGAAAATGTGGGTTAGAGGTGCCTGTCCTCTCCTCTCAAACTATCCCAGTTCTGTTTCCTTTGAGGAGCATCCCCAGGAACATGCCTGCCCTGTGTTCATTCACCCCTGACATTCAGCCCAGGGACTCTTGTGGACCATGGGATGGTATTGGCCTCTGGTTATCTGGGGCTTTGATTCCATCTGCCATTTTCATTCACTGTCCCAGAGGCTGTTTACCTCCTCTTGATCTAGACTGGGGCTCCTCAACAGCAGGACCTTGTCTGAGTGGTCCTATCCCCTGGGCTGGCCTTCAGCAGGCCCTCTGGGGCTCATGGTTGTGCTGGCTTCTCCATGACACTCTGAGCATTTCCCTCACCTGCGCCTCTAAGGGGCCCACCAATCACCAGGCTTAAAAGCACTCAGAGAGATCTTTGGCTTTATCTGCTGACCTAATAAGTAACAGGGAGAGTGCTGGGATTGCATCTGGTTTCTCCTTATGGAGGGGTTGTTAATGAGCTCACTTCACTCATCCAGGAAAATTCACTAGGCTTGACTATGCTTTATGACAAATGAATAAACAAATCTTTCAGTTTATGCAAGCCAGCTGTGTGGTGGGTCAAGTATCACTTCCTCCTGGGTGATACTTCCGCTGCTGCCCCACCAGGGACAGGATAGACCTAGAGACCCTGCAGGAGTTTCCCAGTCCCCTAAGCTTCACTTGCTGAAATATCTTCTTCCCACTTCAGCATAACATGTGACACATGGCAGCCATTTTGGAGATGGCCAGATGAGAGGACAATCAATCCACATGCCTAAATGGAACCGACAGACACGCGCCAGCTTCCTCTCCAGCCTATGCTCTCAGACACTTGTAGAAGACCAGAGAGAAAATGGAATCAGAAAAAACAGCAACAACAACAACAACAACAAAAAGCCATCCAGGGCCATGCACAGTGGCTTGCTCCTGTAATCCCAACAGTTTGGGAGGCCAAGGCAGGTGGATTGCTTGAGCTCAGGAGTTCAAGACCAGCCTGGGCAACATGGCGAAACCCTTTCTCTACTAAATACAAAAACTAGCTGGGTGTGGTGGCATGCACCTGTAGTCCCAGCTACTCGGGAGGCTGAGGTGGGAGGATCACCTGAGCCTGGGAAGTTGAAGCTGCAGTGAGCTGTGATGGTGCCACTGCACTCCCACCTGGGTGACAGAGCAAGACCCTGTCTCAAAAAAACAAAGCAAAATAAAACAAAAAAATCCAGGTGGGAAAACGCTCAATCAGAGCCAACTCACTGCTGGGATTAGTGGAAATGATTAGTCACCAGAAGGCAAATCGTGGAAGAATGAAGAGATGACAGGACCTCAGGAACTACACCCAGAGGCCAGCTGTGTCATAGGCAAAGCATCATGCAGGTCATCCCCAAGAAGGGGAGACAGGGTAGAGCTCAGACTCTTCCCTGCTTCCCCATAAGTCCAGTTTACCCTGGGCTGATCCTTTCAGCATGGCAGCCTCCATGGGGAGGCACGAGATCCAAAGATGAAGATGTCTATGGGGGTGAAGAAGAATGGCAAACTTTGCAGGCAAGAGTAGGCATTAGAGAGATCAGAGGAGGAAGACAATAGAGAAGGATGACACAGGACAGGCTATATCTAGAGGATATAGTGCCATGGACTTTGGACTATTCCAGAGAGGCTGAGAGACCTGTCTCCTGCCTGCAAGGCTCCTTGAACTCTGCACCTTTCTTTTTGCGAAAGTGCTGCTGAGGCCTGTCTCACTTCCCAATGAAAAGCAACTCAGGAAATTGGCTTGCTGCCCCACTCCTTCTTTGAGAGAGAGAAACAGAACTGAAGAGGAAGGAAGGAAGCCCAAAGAAAGAGGATTTCTTTCCTGGCTGAGATTTGTTGGCACTGCCCACTAACATAGAGAATAAGGCGGTTCCCTAAGCGAGCCTTAAGCTGGCATGAGGCTACAAACAAGTGATTGTATCTTCGTTCTGCTCAGCAGCCTACCTGGGCTGGCCTGGACAACCTCAATTGTATACTGAGATCTTAAGCTGGCCATGGCCCTTGGTAAAGCAGGAGAAAGGAATAAGGCTGGAAGGTACAGAATTTGCTTGATGTCTTGCCTACATAATTCCTTTGCTGTTGCAATTGGCAACTCTTTGCTTGCATTATGTGAAAAAAGGAGGTAAAAAATTGTCAGAAATGTTTGCCACCAGCCTAACCCCACCGCCCATGCATTGCTCCCAAGAAAGCTAATTAAGGCCCATTGCTATTAGAGTTACATGATTCTGAAGGCTTGTTATGACAAGAAAAAATAATGAAGACACGGTTCCTCCAAGTCATAAGCATCCAAGTCAAAACATACTGCATCCCAGCCAAGTGTGGTGGCTCACGCCTGTAATCCCAGTACTTTGAGAGGCCAAGGCAGGCGGATCACGAGGTCAGGAGTTCGAGACCAGCCTGGCCAAGATGATGAAACCCTGTCTCTACTAAAAATACAAAAATTAGCCATGCGCGGTGGCGGGGGCCTGTACTCCCAGCTACTCAGGAAGCTGAGGCAGGAGAATTGCTTGAAACCGGGAGGCGGAGGTTGCAGTGAGCCGAGATCACACCACTGCACTGTACCCTGGGCAACAGAGCAAGACTCCATCTCAAAAAAAAAAGAAAAAAAATCCTGCATCCCTTGTCCCTTTGTGTTCCCCTAGACAAGCCTCTGGGCTGGCTTTGTCTATCTCATGCATGCAGGCAGTCATCCTCCTTTGGCCGATGCATACCTGACTCCTACTCAGTGCCAGGCTGAGACCTGCCCTTGAGGAGCTCTGTTTGCAGGAAGAGAGTGATAGGCACACAAATTATTTCCAATAAACTACAGAAAATGTCACCAGAATCTCTATTGTGATCGTGTCCCCCACCCATCTCTGTTTCGTAGATTGGGGGAAACAGGCCCGGGTGGAAAGTCATGCACTTATGCCCTCTCCTGACCAGCCCACATGTCCTACCCCAGACAACAGTGGTTCAGGCATGACTCTTGACTGCTCATGGGAAGGAGCAGCTTGCTCGGCCCCTCCATCAGACTCAGTTCTGCATGTCTTTAGGGAAGTCTCTCAGAGAGGTCCCTACCTCCTGACTCCTCTGTGGCTGTACTACTGCAAACCCAAGGACACTTTTGAGAATCACCCTTTACATCAGGAATCTCAGGCCACGGGACATAGCCACTCTCTCCACTGAGCTCTATCTCTGTCCTAATCAGAATGGATTGTAGTAGGGGCTTGTTTGTTCTATCATCATTACCAAGTGCCCAGGGAGCTCCCAGAAGCCACTGGAAAAGCTTCTGCCTTCCAGGAAAGATAGAATGCGGTAGGGAATGAGTCCCTGATAGTGAAGCAAGAGCCTTGTGGCAAGGAGAAAGGTCCATAGTGCCAGACACGGTGGCTCATGCCTATAATTCCAGTACTTTGAGAGGCTGAGGTGGGCAAATGGCTTGAGCCCAGGAGTTCAAGACCAGCCTAACAACATAGTGAAACCCATCTCTACAAAAAATACAAAATTAGCCAGGTGTGGTGGCATAAGCCTGTAGTCACAGCTACTCAGGAGGCTGAGGCAGGAGGATCACTTGAGACCGGCAGGCAGAAGTTGCAGCGAGCTGAGATTGCGCCACTGCACTCCAGCTTGGGCAATAGGGTGAGACTCTGTCTCACAAACAAAAAATTGGCACTTTTTGAGCTCTAGGATGAGGACAGCACTGTGCCAGGCCCCCAGGATACAGCAGAAACCAAGACTGCTAAACCCTTCTGCCCTCACTGAGCTTGTGATCTCAAAGTCTGGTCTTTGCCTGTCTGCTGCTCAACCAGGCCCTGAACCTGGAGGGCTTGACTTCTGGCCCTCAGTACAGGACCACTACCCTGCCCTATAGTGGTGGATGTAGTCACAGCGTCACCAGGCCAGGCCATGAGCACTAAAATCATACTCAGGCATCAGGGTTGTCTGAGGAGAACCCCTCTTGGCTCCTCCAGGTTCTGGGCTGGGTGGTAGCAGGTATCAGTCAGGTTACCACAGCTATGTATGTATTAATAACCCCTCCAGCTGGAAGGCCTGGCATGGACATCAGCTTTCTGAGAAGGCAGTCTTTCTGACAATGAGCTGACAGTACAGACTGAAAATTCCTTTTAAGGCTGGGCAAAGGACATCATCTGCTACCAAGACAACAACAAAGGCCACATATTCAGCTGAGATTCCAACCAGGCCCACCTTCCATCTCCAGCTCTGCTCCAGGGATCTTCTTGGGGCTCACAGGGTTGGCACATCCCTCTCCTAGCCCAGCATGATCATGAGCCTCTCTGAGGAGGATAGAGTTTCAGGAGTAAGCTCATGTGCTGCCTGAACCCAGGGCAGGGTTTGGGGCACAGTGATTGCTGAGTCAGAGCCACTGGGGTCACACTCAGTACCTCTTCAGCCTCTCATATGCATTCTAATCATTACATTGGACACAGGAAGGCAGAGTTACCCCCTGCCCCTGCCCCATGTGCTCCTCAAAGAAGCCCAGGAATACACATCGTCAGCATCCCCCAGGAAACTGTTAGGAAGATGCATAGGAAGAGAGCAAGAGACAGGAGGCAACTCAACAGCCAAACAGGTTTATTTACAGGAATAAGCCTGCGAGGGGTCCCAGTCAGGAGTCTGCCTGAGACCCTGATCAATTACAAGCTGAGGCTTTTATAATAAAGTTTCTACTGGGGAGGGGTTGGGGAAGTGCTGGCTGGCTGGGACTGTTGCGGACTTTTCCAGCTGAGGGTAGATGTAGTTAGGGCCGTTATGCTCTGTTGAAGCTATAGGCAGGGTTGATATTTGCTTTGTTTCTGAGAACACAGTGGCCAAGGTTGTAAAATGGCATAACTATTGTTAGTCCTCATATTCTCCCCCTCTTTGTTTTAATTATTTCTTTGTATAGGGTTTTTAGCAGAGGGGCAGCTACTCATTCTGACCGCTTCCTGCTGGTTTAGGGGTGATGGTGTGGGGGGAGGTAGCCTTCCTCTGGTGATGAAGTCATTCGTTGTTGCTGTGGCAGGAATGCCGCCTTTATATGTCCCATTGTGGTGGCCCGAGCAATTGAAGTAACTCTTTCTAAAATGAACTTTTGAAAACAATTTAGTGGCCAGGCGCAATGGCTCATGCCTGTAATCCCAGCACTTTGGGAGGCCGAGGCGGGCGGATCACGAGGTCAGGAGATCAAGACCATCCTGGCTAACACAGTGAAACCCCGTCTCTACTAAAAATACAAAAAATTAGCCGGCCATGGTGGCAGGCGCCTGTAGTCCCAGCTACTTGGGAGGCTGAGGCAGGAGAATAGCGTGAACCCGCAAGGCAGAGCTTGCAGTGAGCCAAGATTGGCCCACTGCACTCCAGCCTGGGGGACAGAGCAAGACTCCATCTCAAAAAACCAAAAAAAGAAAAAAAGAGTCTCCTTCTCCCCTCTCCCCTCTCCCCTTTCTTCGGTCTCCCTCTCCTTCTTTTTTCGATCTCCCTCTGTTGCCGAAGCTGGACTGTACTGCCGTCATCTTGGCTCGCTGCAACCTCCCTGCCTCGGGCTTCTGTGATTCTCCTGCCTCGGCCTGCCGAGTGCCTGGGATTGCAGGCGCGCGCCGCCACGCCTGACTGGTTTTTGTATTTTTGGTGGAGACGGGGTTTCGCCGTGTTGACCGGGCTGGTCTCCAGCTCCTGGCCTGGAGTGATCTGCCCGCCTCGGCCTCCCGAGGTGCTGGGATTGCAGACAGAGTCTCGCTCACTCAATGCTCAGTGTTGCTCAGGCTGGAGTGCAGTGGCGTGATCTCGGCTCGCTACAACCTCCACCTCCCAACCGCCTGCCTTGGCCTCCTAAAGTGCTAAGATTACAGCCTCTGCCCTGCCGCCACCCCGTCTAGGAAGTGAGGAGCGTCTCTGCCTGGCCGCCCATCGTCTGGGATGTGAGGAGCCCCTCTGCCCGGCCACCCCGTCTGGGAAGTGAGGAGCACCTCTACCTGGCCTCCCCGTCTGGAAAGTGAGGAACGCCTCTACTCGGCTGCCCCATCTGGGAAGTGAGGAGCGCCTCTGCTCGGCCGCCCCGTCTGGGAGATGAGGAGCGCCTCTGCCCGGCCGCCCAGGGTCTGGGAAGTGAGGAGTGCCTCTGCCCGGCCGCCCCGTCTGGGAGGTGAGGAGTGCCTCTGCCCGGCCGCCACCCCGTCTGGGAGGAAGTGAGGAGCACCTCTGCCCGGCTGCCCCGTCTGGGAGATGAGGAGCACCTCTGCCCGGCCACCCCGTCTGGGAGATGAGGAGCACCTCTGCCCGGCCGCCCCGTCTGGGAGATGAGGAGCGCCTCTGCCTGGCTACCAATCTGGGAGGAAGTGAGGAGCGCCTCTGCCCGGCCGCCCCTTCTGGGAGGTGAGGAGCGCCTCTGCCCGGCCGCCCCTGTCTGGGAGGTGAGGAGCGCCTCTGCCCGGCCGCCCTGTCTGGGAGGTGTACCCAACAGCTCCGAAGAGACAGCGACCATCGGGAGCGGGCCATGAGGACGATGGCGGTTTTGTTGAAAAGAAGAGGGGGAAGTGTGGGGAAAGGAAGGAGAAATCAGATTGTTGCTGTGTCTATGTAGAAAGAGGTGGGCATAGGAGACTCCATTTTGTTCTGACTAGGAGAAATTCTTCTGCCTTGGGATGCTGTTGATCTATGGCCTTTCCCCCAGCTCCATGCTCTCTGAAACATGTGCTGTATCAACTCAGGGTTAAATGGATTAAGGGCGGTGCAAGATGTGCTTTGTTAAACAGATGCTTGAAGGCAGCATGCTCTTTAAGAGTCATCACCACTCCCTAATCTCAAGTACCCAGGGACACAAACACTGCAGAAGGCCGCAGGGACCTCTGCCTAGGAAAACCAGAGACCTCTGTTCATGTGTTTATCTCCTGACCTTCTCTCCACTATTATCCTATGACCCTGCCACATACCCCTCTCTGAGAAACACCCAAGAATGATCAATAAATACTAAATAAGAAAAAAAAAAGAAAAAAAGAAAACAATTTATCAAGCAGGATAAAAACAATGAAAGGACTGATGAAAGGGAGTACCCAAGGGAGGAAAGAACCAAAAAAGTCATTGGCGGGTGGTTTGGGTAGACGTTCTGCAATCTAAGTTTGGATATTCCTTCTTTTACCAATCTAGATTTGTTTGTAAAGAAACAGCATTCTTGGCTGGGCACGGTGGCTCACGCCTGTAATCCCAGCATTTTGGGAGGCCGAGGCAGGCAGATCACCTGAGGTCGGGAGTTTGAGACCAGCCTGACCAACATGGAGAAACCCCGTCTCTACTAAAAATACAAAATTAGCCCAGCGTGGTGGCTCATGCTTGTAATCCCAGCTACTTGGGAGGCTGAGGCAGGAGAATCGCTTGAACCCTGGAGGCAGAGGTTGCGGTGAGCTGAGATCATGCCATTGCACTCCAGCCTAGACAACAAGAGCGAAACTTCGTCTCAAAAAAAAAAGAAATAAAAAGCATTCTTCTTGCAGGAAGAGGCATAGACCTCCCTTTTTTGCAGTGAGGATGTCTAGTCCCCTGTGGTTTTGAAGTACTACTGCTGCAAGGGAGTTTATTTGATCTTGTATGTGATCCAGTTGAGTTGCTATTTCCATTAGTCCCTCTTTTAGTTGGCTAGACAGGGAAACTGAAAAAGCTATAAACTTGTGGAACTAAAGCCTATTGCAGAAGAGATTCCGAGAGCAGCGAGGATTGGAATTACCTGGATTGCCCTTTTTGTTTTGGCATGTGTGTGTGTGTGTGTGTGTGTTTGTGTGTGTAGTGGGAGGAGAAATTCTTGGTCTTTTGTGGCAACAGACAAGGGAGGCATAACTAAGCTAAAGTGCAAGTTCCAGTCCAATTAACAGATAGGCAGCTGTAGAAATTATGTCCACATAAGAAGAAATAAGGGCTGGAGGGGGCTACACAGGCAGCAACATCTGCTTGAAATAATAGGTGGTAGTTTGACGCATCCCGACCTGATTCTCCTTCCCATTCAAATGACACAAAACAGGAAGCTAGGTGGTCATCGGTTAATAGTTGGAGAAGGGGGTAATGAGTTACCAAAGGTGTTTCTGAGAATAGTCTGTGTTCAGATGAATCGAGAAAGAATCGGGTTGGGCCCGGAAGGGGAAGAAGTTGGCATTTGGATTTTTCATGTCTACCATAGATATTGAATATAGGCAATGTATTAGCTGGCCCTCACCCACTGCAAAAATCTGACCCTTGAGGCTGGGTGCAGTGGCTCACACCTGTAATCCCAGCCCTTTGGGAGACCGAGGTGGGTGGATCACTTGAGGTCAGGAGTTCAAAACCAGCCTAGCCAACATGGTGAAACCCCATCTCTACTAAAAATACAAAAATTAGCCAGGAGTGGTAGTGGGTGCCTATAATCCCGGTTACTTGGGAGGCTGAGGCAGGAGAATTGCTTGAACCTGGGAGGTGGAAGTTGCAGTGAGCTGAGATCACACCACTGCACTCCGGTCTGGGCAGCAGAGTAAGACTCTGTGTCAAAAAAAAAAAAAAATCTGACCTTTGGTTACATTCATAAGCATTACTACATGTAGGGAGAGAAAATCTTAAGGGGTAAGAGGGAGTGGCTATAGCTGATGAGTTGGGTCACTGATGAGACTGGGTCACTTCCTCCTGTTGTAGAGGAATAACTAGAATCTGTTGTGTGAGAGGGAGAAAGAAAGAGGCAGGTTACAGTCCGAGCATTTTAAAGACCCTTCTGGAACTCCGTTTAAGGAGCAGGTGAAACATATAGGGGCCTGAGTAGTGAGTGGAGTGGTGGTTCCTATAGGTCCTGTAACCACGTGGCTTTGGATAGGGGATAAAGTTGTTTGTTGTTTGAGAATGGCCTGATGTACCTTTTTGGCTATGGCTGTGGCAGGATCAGTACCTGGTTCCCACAATGCAGATCCTAAGGTAGTTTTAGTAATGGTGAGGGTTGCCAAGGAATTGATCCAGACTTCTAAAGGTCCAGGGAGATAATGGTATATTGGGGACAAGGGGGGCATGCAGACCCAACAGAGTTCTGTGGAGCCTAAGTTGGCCTATTTTAGTAAGTTGTAAGACAACTGCAAGGTATGGTTTAAGTAAGGGGAAGAGTGGTACTAGAAGGAGACAAAGAACAAAAGAAAAAAAGGACATTTGAGATGGAGTGTGGTATGCAAAAGTTTCCTGCAGCCATATCTCATAAAAGGAGGAGAAATAAATTATGGGGGGTGGGGGGAGCCTGGATACCAGGAAAGGTCTTCTACAAGGCAGCAAATAAAATTACTGAAAGAGTTGGTGGTTAAAGAATTGTGGGGAGTCAAGTGATCTTGAGTTTGGTGGGTCCTGTAAGAAAACAAGAAAATTGAGACAGGTTGGGATTAAGAGGAGGAGCCCTTTTAAGTTTTGAGAAATGTATCCAGGGAGCTATGCCCTTTAATTTTGCTGCAGTGGGGGGAATTGGTGGTTGTTAAAATGCCAGCTTTTAGTAATCTGGTGATGATGGGTTTTATTCCCTTAAGTCCTGCCTGATTAAGGGGATACTGGGGTTGTGAAACAATTTGAGAGGGGTCCTTAAGTTTTATTAGAAACAGCTGGTGGTATATGGCAACAGTGGGCTGAGAAGTGTCCCATACCATTGGGTTAACTCCTTGGATTGAAATTGTTGAGAACTGGGTTTGGGCTTCATTGTTTTCTGGCTGGCAAAGGAGCAAGTATGCAGGCACCTGTGGTAAGGCATTCAATTATAATGTGACCCCAAATTTATTGAGTATATCTCTTCTAATAAGGGGTGTAGGACACTGCGTAATTACTACAAATGAGTGAGTAAAGGCAGTATTGAATAAGGTGCAGTATAATGGAGGTGTTTGAGAGTGAGCGGTAGGGTGGCCATCAACCCCAACAACAGAAATAGAGGAACAATTTAGGGGTCCATAATGCTCTGGAAGAACTGAGAAACTTGCCCCAGTATCCAATAAGAAGGAGACTGGCTTACCAGATGCCATCCCAATTACCCCAGGTTCTGGAGACTCACATGGCATGGGTACAAGCAATCCCGGGCACCGTCAGTCTTAGGCCGCTAGTGTCAACAAAGAGGAGAGGTGTCCCTGCGGTGGGTTTGGGGACTGACTGGAGGATGCTGTTGAATGGGAAAGGCATTCTTGTTCAGAGCAGTCCATTTTCCAGTGTCCCCGTTTGCCACATATAGGGCAAGGCTTTGTTGGAGGCCAGGGGTTTGGGCAAGCCTTTGCCCAGTGTCCCGGATTGCCATGTCAAAAACAGGTGCCGGGGCCCTGAGAAGGTGATTTCTCCTCGGAACCTCTCTGGAGGGCAATGGCCAGCATCTGGTATTTAATCTTAGCCTGTTTCTCCTTTTGCACTTTATGTTCTTCCTCCCTGTTGTTGAAGACCTTGAAGGACAGATTTAAAAGGTCCCTTTGTGGGGTTTGGGGTCCCTCCTCTAGTTTTTGCAGCTGTTTCCTGATATCTGGTGCTGATTGTGAAATGAAATGTAAGTGAAGATAGGTTTGACCCTCTTGTGATTCAGGGTCTAGTTTTGTATATTTGAGCATAGTCTCTAATAACCTTGATAGGAAAAGAGCTGGATTTTCATTTAGGCCTTGGGTTATTTCTCTAATTTTTTTCATAATTTACTACCTTATCGGCATGGGCACATTTTTCCGTGCCAGCCAGGAGACAAGTGACCATATGGTTACGGCATTGGATGCCAGGGTCCCCCTGTTGGTAAGTCCATTCGGGGTCGGCTAGGGGAACAGCAATGGCCACAACAGGATTATGGACTGTATCGTGCTGATGAAGTGTGTCGGCATGGGCTTGAGCAGCTAGCCAAATGTGCTCTTTCTCATCTGGGGTGAGAGTGGCTGAGAGGATAACATAAATGTCATGCCAAGTAAGGTTATGTGACTGAGTAATATAAATTCCTTCCTTCCGGAAGTGGGATGGGCCAGTGGAAAAGGAGCCAAGGAGCCTCTCAACCTCCGACATGTCTGAGATTGAAAAGGGAACACGAACCCTGACTATGCCTTCTGCCCTGGCTACTTTGCAGAGGGGAAGGGTGGCCAGGGTCTGATTTTTTTTTTTTTTTTTTTTTTTTTTGAGACGGAGTTTCACTCTTGTTGCTCAGGCTGGAGTGCAATGGTGCAATCTCGGCTCACCGAAACCTCCGCCTCCCGGGTTCAAGAGATTCTCCTGCCTCAACCTCCCAAGTTGCTTGGATTACAGGCATGTGCCACCACGCCCAGCTAATTTTGTATTTTTAGTAGAGACAGGGTTTCTCCATGTTGGTCAGGCTGGTCTTGAACTCCTGACCTCAGGTGATCTGCCCTCCTTGGCCTCCCAAAGTGCGGGGATTACAGGCATGAGCCACCGCACCCAGCCCTGATTGTTTTTTGAATGAGTGACAGGTGGATAGGGGAATGAGGGAGGTGGCAATGGTGCTGGTGGTTCTTGGGGAGCCTGGGGCTGGAGATATATATGGTGGACATTCCTCAGCAGGGTTGAAATTCCTTTCAGGGGCTGAAAGGGAGGGGTGAAAAGGGGACTGGGGGTTTTCGTTTAGCAATAAAACTTGATGAGGGGAGCAAGACTGATAGAGGGAAAGTTTTGAGCGTAAATACATGAAATCTTGGATATAAGGGACCTCGGACCAGTTGCCATTTCGTTGTAAGAAATTGTTAAGATTGCTCGGGCTGGGCCAAGCACGGTGGCTCATGCCTGTAATCCCAGCACTTTGGGAGGCCGAAGTGGGCAGATCATGAGGTCAAGAGATCAAGACCATCCTGGCCAACACGGTGAATCCCCTTCTCTACTAAAAATACAAAAATTAGCTGGGCGTGGTGGCACATGCCTGTAGCCCCAGCTACTCGGGAGGCTGAGGCAGGAGAATCGCTTGAACCTGGGAGGCAGAGGTAGCAGTGAGCCAAGATTGTGCCACTGCACTCCAGCCTGGTGACAGAGCGAGACTCCATCTCAAAAAAAAAAAAGATTGGGCTGGGCATTGTGGCTCACGCCTATAATCTCAACACTTTGGGAGGCCGAGGCGGGCAGATCACCTGAGATCAGGAGTTTGAGACCAGCCTGGCCAACACGGTGAATCCCCGTCTCTACTAAAAATACAAAAAACTAGCTGGGTGTGGTGGTGCACGCCTGTAATCCCAGCTACTAGGGAGCCTGAGGCAAGAGAATCTCTTGAACCTGGAAGGCAGAGGTTGCAGTGAGCTGAGATTGTACCACTGAACTCCAGCCTGGATGACAGAATGAGACTCTGCCTCAAAAAAAAAAAAAAAAAAAGATTGCATTGAAGTTGGAGATTGAAAGTGCCACTTTCCAGCCAGTAACTCAGTAACTGACATTATCCAGTTTGTACTGTGGCCAGGCCATGGTGCAGAAGAAAATTAACTGTTTAGGTTTTATAATGTCAGTAAATCCCAATGGAACGTTGATTTTGTTGTTTTTGTTTTTGTTTTTTTTTGACAGAGTTTTGCCCAGGCTGGAATGCAGTGATGCAATCTCTGCTCACTGCAACCTCCACCTCCCGGGTTCAAGCGGTTCTTCTGCCCCAGCCTCTCGAGTAGCTGGGACTACAGGTGTGCACCACCACACCTGGCTAGTTTTTGCATTTTTAGTAGAGATGGGGTTTCACCATGTTGGCCAGGCTGGTCTTGAACTCCTAACCTCAGGTGATCCACCCGCCTTGGCCTCCCAAAGTGCTGGGATTACAGGCGTGAGCCACTAGGCCCGGCCTCTCTCAAGACCTTTTGCAACGGAAGTGGGAAGTGATCCTGGACTACTGGCTCCAATTCCCTAGAAAGGGAGCTGGTCTGGCGTGAGCTCTGGACCATTTTGGCAGGCCCCAAACTTGGTTTTGCCCTCTATAGCCTAAGGATGCGACACCATGCGGACAGAAGACAACAGCACCCTCAGCCCTGGCCTTGGCCAGCTCCCAACTGGATGTTCCCTGCTGTCCCAATGCATGCCTAGAGCTGTGAAGACAGCTTTGGGAAAGGTGTTTCCTGGGGTTTCAGGGTACCCCCACTCAGGGAAAGAGTAAGTCGCCAACAGCCTCATCCCACGTCTGCTTCTAGTGCCAAGTAGGGGGACCCAATCACATAAGTGGAGGCCCCTCATCTCCATCCAAGTACCCTCCCAGATCTCACAGTACCCTATCAGGCTACCCCCCTTAGGCGGTGCCCTCAGGAGCTCTCTGGCTGGAGGAAGGAGAGACAGAGAGGCTCCTGCAAGCGCTGAGCTCTATCTATACCGTGTGCAGGTCCCGCGCTGGGCTCCGCGGGGCACGGGACCTGGAGGCAAGCAAACGCTAAGGCGAGGGAGTGCACACAGGAGGGCTCCTTATTGGTTCCCCACCTCTGAATTTAAGGTTTGCTGACTGGGGTCTCGGGAGCGGAAGCCTTGGCCCCAGACTCGCCCCTCTTATTGCCTGCCCGCTTCCCTTGCCCAGGGAGAAGGGCACTGGCGAATCACAGGCTCCCCGGGTTGCAGGTACACTCGCCCCGATGCCCTCAGGGACTGTGCGGCAGTGGTGGAGAGAAGACAAGTCTAGTTACACCACCACCTAGCGGCTGCGCTCGGACTGGCTCCCAGCGGTTGGGCTACTCGCTGGCTCCGCCCCGCCCGCCCGCCGGCCCCACGGCCTTAGCCCTGCCCACAGCCCCGCTCGGCCCGGCGCTGCCGGAGATTTTCGTCCACTCCCGGGCGGCCTCAGCTCGACCCACGGCCGGCCTCCGGAAGCTAGCGCTTTCCTGGAGCTGGCGGCGTACTTAGCCCCGCCCACAGCGCCACTCTTCAGCCTCGCCCACCGCTGGCTGCTTAATCCTCTGGCGCCACCTCCTGGGAGGCCGCGGACACTGTCTCCCTCTTCGGCCCAGAACTGCTGGGGCAGTCCACTCTGCTGGGCTCACCTGGGGGGCATCTGGAGCCACTACCAAGGTTGGGAGCTCTCCCTATCCCCAGCCCGAACCTGCCCAAGGCCCTGCGTCTCGCCACACGGAGCCTTCACAGGGACATGGACAGAGCAATTCCTCCGACCCGAACTGAGACTCTAGGATAATCGCCACCAAAGCTGGGGGTAGTGGGACTAACCAGGGCCCCAGCAACCCGGTGTCCATGCTGCCCATGCCCTAGGCTGTCCTTAGGAGGGCCCCTCCTGCAGGAGCACCCGAACTCCAGCTGATGGGAGCCCCCACTTTGAACCTCTTGCGGAACCTCCTCTAGATCTTCTAGGGTCCCCACAGGGAAATGGTACCCAGCATTTCTCCATAGGTGCTTCAAATAATTCTTTGCTGCTCTACAACAGGAACAAAATTTCATGATCAGAATTAAACCTGGCCGGGCACGGTAGCTCACGCCTGTAATCCCAGCACTTTGGGAGGCCGAGGTGAGTGGATCACCTGAGGTCAGGAGTTCAAGACCAGCCTGGCCAACATGGTGAAACCTCGTCTCTACTAAAAATACAAAAATTAGCCGGCTGTGGTGTAGGATGCCTGTAATCCCAGCTACTCTGGAGGTTGAGGCAGGAGAATCGCTTGAATCCGGGAAGTGGAGGTTGCAGTGAGCTGAGATGGCGCCACTGCACTCCAGCCTGGCCGACAGAGCAAGACGCTGTCTCAAAACAATAATAATAATAATAATAATAATAATAATAATAATAATAAAACCTAAAGTGTTTGAGTCACACTTAGATCTGAACACGCCTCACACTAGCCACAAGACCCAGACCAATAACTCCCTTGCCCTCTCTGGGCCTCAGTCACTTTGCCTCAAGGTAGTTGTGAAGGTGAGCAAAACAGGGAAAGAGTCACCAATGGATTTGGATTTTTAAGATATTGAAATCCCAGGCCAGGCACGGTGGCTCACGCCTGTAATCCCAGCACTTTGGGAGGCCCAGGCGGATCACAAGGTCAGGAGATCGAGACCATCCTGGCTAAAACGGTGAAACCCCGTCTCTACTAAAAATACAAAAAAATTAGCCGGGTGTGGTGGTGGGCACCTGTAGTCCCAGCTACTCGGGAGGCTGAGGCAGGAGAATGGCATGAACCCGGGAGGCGGAGCTTGCAGTGAGCTGAGATTGGGCCACTGCACCAGTCTAGGTGACAGAGCAAGCCTCCATCTCAAAATAATAATAATAATAGTACAAAAAATGAGCCAGGCGTGGTGGCACACACCTGTAGTCCCAGCTACTTGGGAGGCTGAGGCAGGTGAATCGCTTGAACCTGGGAGGCGGAGGTTGCAGTGAGCCAAGATGGCACCATTGCACTCCAGCCTGGGTGACAGAGCGAGACTCCGCCTCAAAAAAAAAAAAAAAAAAAAGGAAATCCTAGCACTTTGGGAGGCCAAGGCAGGAGGATCACTTACTTGAGGTCAGGAGTTCGAAACCAGCCTAGCCAAGATGGCGAAACTCCATCTCTACTAAAAAAAAATACAAAAATTAGCCGGGTGTGGTAGCATGTGCCTGTAGTCCTAGCTACTTGGGAGGCTGAGACATGAGAATCACCTTAACCCGGGAGGCAGAGGTTGCAGTGAGCCAAGATTACGACACTGCACTCTAGCCTGGGCCACAGAGCAAGATTTTCAAAAAAAGAAAAAAAGAAATAGGCTGGGTGCGGTGGCTCATGCCTATAATCCTAGGACTTTGGGAGGCTGAGGCAGGTGGATTGCCTGAGCTCAGGAGTTCGAGACCAGCCTGGGTCACACGGTGAAACTCCGTCTCTACTAAAATACAAAAAATTAGCCAGGCGTGGCAGCATGCACCTGTAGTCCCAGCTACTCAGGAGGCTGAGGCAGGAGAATTGCTAGAACCCAGGAGGCGGAGGTTGCAGTGAGCTGAGATCATGCCACTGCACTCCAGCCTGGGCGACAGAGCAAGACTCAGTCTCTAAAAAAAAAGAAAAGAAAAGAAAAGAAATAGAGAAATGAAGCTCACTCTCGAAAGACTGATGCTTGAATTGGGCCTTCTTTGCTTTAGGGGAGCTAGGAAAGGGCCTCTCCTAGGAGCTTGTTCAACCGGTTGGCAACAAGGGGAGGTGAGGCTGTGGGCTACAATGAGGTAAGTAGTGTGGAGCCTCTAGTCCCCCCAAGACTGGTGGTATTTTTTTTTTTTTTTAAGATGGAGTCTTGGAGTCTCGCTCTGTCGCCCAGGCTGGAGTGCAGTGCAGTGGTGCGATCTCAGCTCACTGCAAGCTCCACCTCCGTGACTCATGCCATTCTCCTGCCTCAGCCTCCCAAGTAGCTGAGACTACAGGCGCCCACCACCACGCCCAGCTAACTTTTTAATATTTTTTAGTAGAGACAGGGTTTTACCATGTTGGCCAGGATGGTCTCATCTCCTGACCTTGTGATCCGCCTGCCTCGGCCTCCCAAAGTGCTGGGATTACAGGCATGAGCCACCGCGCCCGGTCCCAAACTGGTGGTAGTATTCTAGAGGCCAGGCTGGCCTAGACACACCACAAGATTTTCCAGCTAACAGCCCTGATCCCAAGACTAGCTCAAAGATCTAGGCCTAAGGCAGTGCCTTTATGCCAAGAGAAAATGCAGATTCCTCTAGCATTTTCTAGAGACCAGCACTGTCTCCAAGCCAGGCCAGAGTCATTCCAGGTCAGAGGAATGTGGGAAGGCAGATTCCTGTAGGTCTGATGTTCCTTCTTTCCTACCCTCCTGTCTACGTAGGACCCTCTAACCCCAGCTTTAAAGACCTGAGCAGTCCTCATCCAAATCAAGGAACAGGGATCTGGCAGGAGTGCCAGGGGTCAAGGGTCTGCTGGGCTTAACAGCGGATATTCCCCCTTCCCCCAGAAGAGGCAGGGCAGAGCAGAGGCCAGAGGTCCTTCTGGCCTTAATGTTCTCTGCCAAGACCAAGTATTCCCTTACTTGAATTCAGAACAGTGAGTCCACTCATTACCCAGTGGCTTCAGGTTAGATGTTAAGCAAAAGTTCCTGAGGTCAAGAGAGTAAGGATGGGGTAATTTCCTGGGCACCTGCTGCTAGGCCTAGGGAGTGAAGTGTGTGCTGGGGACAGCCTTTCCTGGCACTTAGCATGGTGCACATTCAGGTCCTAACTCCAAGTAGTTGTTGGACTTTCAACAACCCCCCACCCTGGGACTCGGCTCTTATCTGCAATATCGGACCAGCCTCTCTGGGTCTTGAAAGCTTTGAGCAGACGAGCAGGTGTCATGGTAAGGAGCCAGTGACAGCAGTTGAGCCCAGAAGAGGCACTAGTTGTTCTGTGACCAATCACTCGATTCTGCTTCTTTGCCCCTTGAAACACAGCTGCTGCATCTCCTGCCGCCCACACTCCGAGCAGTGTCCTAGGACAACCCATCTGCCCCTTCCTGGGCACTGAGTCATGATCAGCCTATCCAGCTGGCCTGTCCATCCCAAGCCAGGGACTGAAGGTCACCCCCCAACCCCCAGAACCTACAAGCCAACCAAGGCAGAGCAGCCTGGCCAGAAACCATTGTTCCCACCCCGAGGCCAACATAAACCTGCCTTGAGGCTACCTGGGAGACTAGCCAGTCCCAAGCCCACAAGACAATGCGGGCAGGAGGTGGGGTAGAGCTGCAGCCAGAGGTATCCCTAGGTCCCCATCTTCACAGAGACCTGGCCTGAAGGACCCCTACCCAGGAGGTACAGGGGTTGACCCACTCTGGGGCAGAAAACCTGTGACATCTTTCCCACCACCCTCCTTCCCAGCCAGTCTCACTGGGTTCTCTGCTATCCCCCACCCCTTACAGATGAGGAACTGAGGATGTAGGAGACTTGTCTTAGCTGACTCACAGGCAGAAGAGGGGTGAAGGGGGCATTACATGTTGGCAGTTTCTGGAGTGCACACCCAGCCCTCCCAGCACAGAAATGGTAAGGTTTACGTGGAGGCCACTGGGCCAACCCCAAGTGGACCTGGCTGAGTCTCCTCTTCCCCGTCACATGAGCCCCCAACCCCTCATGTCCAGGAACCTCTCCAGATGCCAGGGAAACAGATGCCCAGACGCAACGGCATTGTAATAAAGACACTGCTTTTATTTAGTTTGATATGTTTCTTTACAGAATGCAGAAAACACATCTTAAAATCATACAGGAAATAAAAACACATCAGTGGTTGGTGAACACTTGAATGTGAGATTGGCTCTCCATCTCACAGAGTCCAACGGCCATCACCAGCCCAGCGCTCAGGGGAGCAGGCTGCCTGCAAAGGCATTGTTGCTATTGTTATTCTGTTCACTGCCCCATCGCCTCCAGTTGCTATGGCAACAGGCCATTCTGGGCCAGCCACATCTCTGCATGGCAGTGCCCAATGGTGGAGTTGCTAGGGGCAACGGAGCTGTTTGGAAGGCCTTTCAAATCCCTCACCTGGAACATTGGGAATTGTTTATTTTTTGATGAGGTCATCAGAAATAATCTCACCAGGTCAGATCCCACTTGTGCTCCTGTCTCTGGGGCACCAGGGAAACTCTGACTTGGAGGCATGAGCCCAGTCACCAGTGGTCCACTGAGCCCACATTTACAGGCTCCCCCACAGGGGCACTGCTCACTCCAGAGTACACCCTGGGGACTGGGGCAGGGGAGAGGGGCTGGGCCCTGTGGAAGAAGGCGCAAGGGGAAATGCCCTCTGGAGAACAGTAGGACGGAGACCTCTCCCCTCCTACCAGCCCTCCCCTCCTGAGGCAGCACACACAAATCCTCTGCAGAACAGTCGATATGGCTTAGAAGTAGCTGCTCCGTGTGCAAAGGGAGCCTGGGTCCACCCACCCACCCTCAATCAGGGAAGGGATACATTATTGCGAAAGGCATTCCTCCCTAAAAGGTACCCAAAATAACTCTTCAGACATCAAGAAAAGTCATGCTCAAAATGATTTCTTCCACAGGAGGAGAATCGAAGCAGAGTGGGCGCCCCTGAGTCATGGGACAGAGATGTAGATGGACGGATGGATGTTCTGCTAAAAAAGGCAAAAGAACCCCAGTGTAATTCCAGAATTTAAACCATTAGGAAAAGTAGGGGGAAAAAAATCAAAATAAGCAAAGCCGTCAGTTCCATGGAATCAACACTAAGAGCTCGTACAAACTGCTATAAGCATCACCATTTTTAATCTTTTTTTTAATAAAACAATTTGAGGCTGTATAAAAACTTTAGTAAAAAATTAGCTTTGAGAGCTCACAGATTTTTATTATGAACTATTGCTGACACTCCTCCCCAGCCACCAGACCTTTTCCAGTAGTTCAGGCCCAAGGCCTGGGACTGGAGTGCCAGAGAAAAGGGATGGGGCGGGCCGGGGTGGGACTGTGGACTGTTAGGACAAAGCGGCCAAAGTCAAGTGAGGAAAGAGCATCACATGACATAAAAATATTGCATCTTCACCAAAATGTCCCCCACTGAGTGTTTCAAAAAACCGTGATATTCCTTTTAGGAGGAAAAAAAAACAACAACAACGCACGCACAGAAAAAGGGTAAAACAAAATAGGTTGATGTGGTCAAGACCTTTGACCTCCCAGGTGCCCCCACAAGCAGCTGGCCCACCCTGGAGCACCAAAGTTGGGGGCCGCAGCCACCGCTGCCTCTTGGAGTCCCTTTTTCATGGAAATGAAGACCCCTTGGTGGTGGGCCACTAGTGTACATGGGCTGGAAGTGGAGATGTCCATGGCCCAAGAGACCCCTCCAGCTTCCAGCCCCTGGCAACAGCGGGAGAGCAAACCCAGCACCAGGGACCTGGCGTGAGCCAGGGCCAGGAGGCCCCCAATCAGGCTCTGGGGTATCAGAGCAACCAAGTTGACGTAGTGTGAAAAAATAGTATTCCTTTGATAAAAAATACTGTCCCTTGGTCTTCTCTAAGTTTGAAACACCCTGGGAGCTTATTTTTAGCAAAGCAATTCCCCATACCCACCCAAAAGTCATACATACAAGTTTAGGTAAACAGCAGATTAAATGTAAAAACTTAACCTTAACTTCTGAAAGTCCTTTGAATTTAATCTTTAGTTACTGTTTTCCATGTTACATCCTGCAGCTAGACACACGTGAATAGAAAAAACAGTACAGTTAGTGTTAAAGGCAAAACGCAGAGAGCCAGGGGGCCGCCCAGCACTGCCTGTGAGTTCATTCATGGTTCCTCGCTCCCTCCACCTCCACTCCACATGGTGCTTTCAGAGCCAGCCATCAAAAATGAAGCGAAGAATTCTCTATGAACAAACCAAAAGCTGTTAGGCAAAAAATAAAAATAAAAAAGTCCCCAAAGTCTCTCCAGCTGCTTTGGGGTTTGGGAGGACCAGAGAGGGCGGGCTTGTCCAGGCCCCTGTGTCAGTGTGTGCTAGGTCAGGTGTCGGCTCCCGGTGGGCGATGGTCTGCAGGCCACCGGTCTCCACAGACAACACCATGTTGTCTCCAGGCCCCTGCCCTACCCTGCCTCCACCCAGGCGCTTGCGGGTTAAGGAGGGACATAGGGAGGAGGTGACCGGTATGGGGTCATGTTCTTGGGACGGGAGCCCTTGCCCTCCATGGGTGCTGTGAAGGGCGGTGGGGGCTGGTAGGGAGGAGCATTGGGATCCTCATCCCGCAGGGGCGTGTACTCTCCCACGGTGTCCTGGTTCAAAGGAGTGGTCTCGGGCACACTCTGGTTGGGGTACTCGGGAGGGGGTAGGGGAGCCTTCTCCTCCTGGAGAATGAGTGGCATGCTGGAGGAGGGTGGGGGCTTGGAGTCGTCCAGTTCGTCCGCAAAGATGATAGGCACCCCCTTCTTGATGAAGGTGGCCTGGTCCTCAAGGGTAAGCTTGCCCTTCCGCTTCTTGCGGTAGCAGATCATGGCAATGATGCCAGCAATGAGCAGGATGGCTGCGACCACCACGGCCGGAATGACTGTGTGCAGATAGACATCATCCTCACTGCTCTTCTCAGGGTCCCTGTCAGGCACTTCTGTGGGTGGCGCCTCTGAAGGCACTCTCCTGGGTGGTGCCACAGGGATAAACTGTAGGTGCCGACAACTGCCAGAGCCCGTCACAGCGATGCTTGTGGCCTTAAAGTCAGGCTCTAGGGCGTTGGAGAAGGCAGGCCGAGGTTTTCCATCATCCTCAGCGATCCGGCGGCTCAGCCCAGCGATCTGCTCCTTGGGGCAGGGCTCCAAAGGCAGTGTGTTGTTGGTCCATTCCACCAAGATGGAGCCCCGGGTGATATTCTGCAGGGTGATGGTGCTACAGTTTCGGTCTCCAAAGGCGAAGGCCAGTTTCTTTACCAAGGCAATCTTCTTGTGGATGTCATTCAACACCAGTGCCGGGTCACCCACAAACTTGGCCTTGAACCTTGCAGGAGCCCTATCACCTTGGGGGCGCCTGTGGACGTGGATCTCGAAGGCATCCACAGCCGACAGGCCCCCCTTGTCTGTGGCATGCATGAAATACTCGTGTTTGCCCACGTGGCTGCTGTCGGGAAGGCCATACATGAGCTGGCTGTTGCTGTTGAACTGTACCCAGGACTTCTCGCCCACCAGCTGCTGCTCCCGCAGTTTCAGGGTCAGCTTCAGCTTGTCAGTGGTGGTGTCCTCATGGTCATAGAAAGTGTCTGACGGGATCTTCACCTCAAAGTAGGTGCCAACCCAGGCATCTACCCTGTCAATATGGTTCTTGAGCTCTGGGCGCTGGTTGGGTTCTCCGCCACGGGGCACTCCACTGGTGGTGGTGCGAATACGAGTAGGCGGTGAGGCAGTTTCCAATCTGGTGATAGGAACCTTGGTGGTGACCCGGGGCATTGGCCGGGGTGTCCGTGGTTTCTTGGTCGGCCTGCGAGTCGTGGTGGTGGAGGAGTCAGTTGAAGGCGTTGCTGGTTTTGGTGTGGATACTCGTGGCTTCTTGGTGGTGGTTGTGGGAGGGGTAGCAACTGCAGTAGGCTCCACATAGCCAGGAATGGTCATTGTTGGGCGAATCTGGCCAGGAACTGTGGTGCCGGCTTCTGACACCCGAGTAGGCTGGATGGGGCCTAGGGTTGGGGTTTGAATAATGGCGCCTCGAGTCCGGATGGTGACCGTGGGTTTCCCAGGAACAGGATCCCTGACTGGAGGAGCCATGGTCTCTGTTGGAGGAGCAATGGCTGGAGATGTGGGGGTTGGCACGATCCTGGATGGGGGCTCCTGGATAGCCGTGGTTGGGGGCCCAATGGCAGTGACAGGTGTGGGTGTAGCATGGATCTGTCTCCGGATGCGTTTGGGAAGAGGGGGCTTCTTATTGGCGATATGCCAACCCACCACAGGGTAGCCAAGCTGAGCAGACATTGCACCCTCCCTGGCAGGGGCCTCCACACCACGAATGTCAGGCACACTGTTCTGGTTCAGGGAGCAGCCCAGCTTCCAAGAGAGAAGGGCCCCATTCTCCACCACCTTTTTTGCATTTCCCGGGCCAGCCATGAAGGCCGACATGTCAAATAGTCTGTTATTCACCACCGGCACTAATTTCATGTTGTGAAGCTCTACTTCTGAGAAGCTCCGCATCCTGTGCAGGAGGTCAATCCTTTGCTGTGGGGTCATCTTGGTGAGGTCGGCATCCAAAATCACCGTCAAAACAGTCACAGGTTCATCCGCAGCACAGGCAGATGATACCACCTCACCAGGGTCTGAGGAGGCTGTCCTCACCGACTGCAGCTCACTGTGGTCTTCAGGGTAGACCTCGATGGAGAACACACTGGAGGTCTGGGGGATGTGGCTCCCGTTGGCCCCCAGCCGTGCAGCACTCACTGAAATGTAATGCACACCCTTATCAGTGTCAAGGGGGAGGCCCTCCAGGGTGTGGCTCTGTGAGTCCCAGTGCAGCCAAGATGGCAAAGCCTCCTTCCCTGCCGCTGATACCTAGAAGAGACACAAGCATAAATTAAAAGTACTATTGTCACTGCATAACCTGAATATGATCACAACAGTTAACCTGAATTGTGTGACAGGCTTAAGGTGTAATTCAGAATGCCTGCTGGGGAAGCTGATTCCTCTCCCCTAGAGAGACACAACTGAGTTTATTTACCTGTCACAAGACTAGGGCTACGAGATGGGCTAGCTTGGGAGGCAAAATCTCACCCAAGGCCACACAGTGGGGAGACAGCAGTGCTGGCACTCAAGCACATGTCTCATTCCCAAGAACTGATGCCATGGAGCTCACGACTGTTGTGGATTTTATAACAGTGACACACCCTGCCACCTACTTGCCCATTCTACCTGAAGAATCAAGCCACATTCCAGCCCTCAGCATTCCTTTCCACCCTTGCCTCAGACTTCTCCCTGGCCCTCTGCAGACACCACATCTTTGCTCAGGTCACATGCCTGGCCTGGAGGACCGTTCCTGCCCCAAAGTGGAGATGCACACAGGTCTGGGTACAAGGGAAGGCTCAACACTCTGAAGGACTCACATTACAACATCACGTCACATTCAAGTGTAGTGGGGCGCATTTGTGTAGCAAAGAGAGTTAGTTGTATCTAATGTTTTCATTTACCCTGCTTCTCAAATCTCAAGACAAACTGTGGTGCCCAGGGAGCAGAGACTAGAATCAACTATTCTAGAATAGTGCTTATTAAAGGAATCCCAAGGAGCTCTGGTCTCTCTATAAGAGAGAGGTTCTACAGTCAATCAAGTACAGGAAATACACAGAGCCCTCTTCTGCCCTTGGAGAGACCAGGCACAGAAGCAGGCCCAAGGAGCTCATCACCTTATTCCAACTCAACAGCATCTCCCAGACTTCTTTCGGTGTGGAAGTCCCTTTCCACAGAGATATAACTGGTCATACTCAGAGCACCCAAGGAAATGCCACCATAGAAACCTCCACCATCAGCTGACAAGAGGAAAATATGACTTAGCTCTTGCCCCGGCCCCATCTGTGGCTCCTCTCACTTTTGGGAAACACCTACTCCTGCCCCAGTGCAAGAAAGGTGACACCCCCCATTCTCTGGTTGGCCTGAAGGCACTCTCATCTCCATTGTCCTATAACAAGTACCAGAGACAAACTGGCCAAAACACAGTACATCACACTGCCAGCCTCAGCTCAGGACTGCCCTTCATGGCCACTGCTTATCAATAGGGGGACCCTAAAATGCTTCCCTCCCTGTGGCAGGAAAGCTAAAGCCATTGACTGCTGGATTCCCCAGTGGCTCTGGTTCCCTGGGCTTCCTCCTGCCAAAAGACAAGGTACTTGAGTGATTTGGAAAGGAGACCCCAGGCTTGTACCCAGGTGTCCAGGCAGCAGCCTTATCAGAAACTAGATAATTTCCCCCCTTTAAACTAATTTAAACAGGTTTCCTACACCCAGCAAAAACGTATGAGAAAGCTGGGCATGGTAGCTCATACCTATAATCCCAGTACTTTGGGAGGCCAAGGCAGGAGGATTGCTTGAGGCCAGCAGGCATTAGAGACCACCCTGGCCAACACAGTGAGACCCCCATCTCTATTTAAAAAAAAAAAAATTTTTTTAAACCATGAGATGACTGACATTGTTAGGAGTTATTATTATTGGGCCAGGCACGGTGGCTCATCCCTGTAATCCCAGCACTTTGAGAGGCCGAGGTGGGCAGATCACCTGAGGTCAGGAGTTTGAGACCAGCCTGGCCAACATGGCGAAACCCCATCTCTACTAAAA
Source organism: Pongo abelii (assembly GCF_028885655.2). Taxonomy (NCBI): domain Eukaryota; kingdom Metazoa; phylum Chordata; class Mammalia; order Primates; family Hominidae; genus Pongo; species Pongo abelii. The sequence continues at coordinate 104,924,537 of NC_085928.1, forward strand.
GTACAAAAATTAGTCGGATGTGGTGGCAGGCACCTGTAGTCCCAGCTACCCAGGAGGCTGAGGCAGAAGAATTGCTTGAACCTGGGAAGCGGAGGTTGCAGTGAACTGAGATCGCACCACTGCAACCCAGCCTGGGTGACAGAGTGAAACTCCATCTCAAAAAAAAAAAAAAAAAAAAGTTGTTGTTATTATCAGGGTTATCATTTCCTAATTGCTCTCTGAGCCACTCATTAAGGGTCAGCAAATAGTGTTTCTTTTGTGATACCACACTGCATTAACTCTAAGATGTGCCATCATCTAATTAAGAATCTCCCACCCTGTCACTCACCATCAAACATCAGAAACGTTAAAACATCTGTAAACACGGGTGTCTTCCAATTCATGAAAAACACTAAATATATTTTTCTTTTAAAATATTTTTTAACCATAAAAATCACACTTATTGGCTGGGCGTGGTGGCTTACGCCTGTAATCCCAGCACTTTGGGAGGTTGAGGCGGGTGGATCACTTAAGTCAGGAGTTTGAGACCAGCCTGGCCAACATGGCAAAATCCCATCTCTACTAAAAACACAAAAATTAGCCAGGCATGGTGGTGCACACCTGTAGTCCCAGCTAGTCGGGAGGCTGATGCACAAGAATGGCTTGAACCCAGGAGACAGAGGCTGCAGTGAGCGGAGACCACACCACTGCACTCCAGCCTGAATGACAGAGTGAGACTCTGTCTCAAAAAAAAAAAACCTCACTATTTCAAATGTTTTGGCTGAAAAACCTAAGCTTTACATTTTTCAGTTCATTTGTTAAATAAGAGAAAACTGCCACATCCGTATGTAAACACATAAAGGTTGAATGCTCTCATTTTGCAAAAACAAACAAACAAAAAACCACCATGAAGCAAATAAGTAAGGCCTATGAGATGTTTTACAGGAGTGGGATAGGAGTAGGGGTCCTGAGAGGTGGAGAGTAGGTGAATTAGGGTGTGGACCCTGTTTTTTGGTCACCTGAGGGTTATTTCCTAACTCTACTCCATCCCAATGGCCACCAGGAGGACAGGAGCTCACATGGCAGAGGGAGGATGAAGAAAGGTGACAGGGAAGGCCTGGAATAGAGGTCTGGGTAAAGCCAACCAAGGAGAAGCCACCTGCAGAGGAGACTGAACAAGGCTGAGAGGGACTAGAAAAAGCTCTAGAAGTGGGAGCCAAATGGCTGGCTAGGACCATGGGACATTCCTGAGTGGCTAGGCGCTCCATCAGTGTTGATAAGTCAGCAGCCTGTTGCCTCTCCAAGTCTGTCTTCAACTACACAAGCGCACTTTTTTTTTTAGACAGAGTCTCACTCTATCACCCAGGCTGGAGTGCAGGGGCGTGATCTCGACTCACTGCAAGCTCCGCCTCCCGGGATCACGCCATTCTCCTGCCTCAGCCTCCCAAGTAGCTGGGACTACAGGCGGCCACCACCACGCCTGGCTATTTTTCGTTGTTGTTTTTTTTTTTTTTTTGAGATGGAGTCTTGCTCTTTCGCCCAGGCGGGACTGCAGTGGCGCTATCTCGGCTCACTGCAAGCTCCACCTCCCGGGTTCATGTCATTCTCCTGCCTCATTCTCCTGTAGCTGGGACTACAGGCGCCCGCCACAGCGCCCGGCTAATTTTTTGTATTTTTAGTAGAGACGGGGTTTCACCGTGTTAGCCAAGACGGTCTTGATCTCCTGACCTCGTGATCCGCCCGCCTCGGCCTCCCAAAGTGCTGGGATTACAGGCGTGAGCCACTGCGCCCGGCAATTTTTCGTATTTTTAGTAGAGACGGGGTTTCACCGTGTTAGCCAGGATGGTCTCAATCTCCTGACCTCATGATCCGCCCACCTTGGCCTCCCAAAGTGCTGGGATTACAGGTGTGAGCCACCACACCTGGCCACAAGGGCACTTTTTAACAGAAAACAGAGAAGGGCCCTGACTTCTCAAGGCTTCCCAGTCTGGCTCACTTCCTATTCTGCTGACCCCAACAGCCAAAGTTCTGCTATCAGGCAGTTCCTACAGAACAAACTCGGGCCATTCTATATGAAGGCTCCCACAGCGAAGCCATACACTTATTTTAACTATGCCAAGTAACTTAAAAACATGTTAATATCATGTAACAAACAATGAACACTAAAGAAAACCTCAGGTTTCACCAAAGCAAGTTATAATGCTCAATTTCAAATTGGGAGATGGGAGATGAGAAATGAGCTTTATTTTGACTACTGAGAACAAATTCTTTCACAATTTATTTAATTTTATTTATTTTTTGAGATAGAGTCTCACTCTGTCACCGGGCTGGAGTGCAGTGGCACGATCTCAGTTCACTGTAACCTCTGCTTCCTGGTTTCAAATGATTCTCCAGCTTCAGCCTCCTGAGTGGCTGGGACCACAGGTGAGTGCCACTATGCCCGGCTAATTTTTTTTCTCTTTTTCTTTTTTTAAGAGATGGGATTTTGCCATGTTGCCCAGGCTGGTCTCAAACTCCTGGCCTCCAGTGATCTGGCTGCCTCAGCCTCCCAAAGTGCTGAGATTACAGTTGTGAGCCACTGCACGTGACCAAATTCTTTTACTATTGTCTACCCATGGCTTTGCAGCCATGTAAAGTTTACCCATGTCTTTGGGGCAAGTCATGTCAGAAAAACAGAGCTGATATGGTTCACATCTGTGGCACTGCCCAAATCTCATGTCAAATTATTATCCCTAGTGTTGGAGGTGGGGCCTGGGGGAGGGGACTGGATCATGGGGGTGATTTCTCATGGATCGTTTAGTACCATCCCCCTAGTGCTGTTCTCATGACAGAGTTCTCACAAGATCTGGTTGTTTAAAAGTGTGTAGGCCGGGAGCAGAGGCTCACGCCTATAATCCTAGTACTTTGGGAGGCTGAGGTGGGTGGATCACTTGAGTTCAGGAGTTCAAGACCGGCCTGGTCAACATGGCGAAACCCTGTCTGTACTAAAAATACGAAAATTAGCCGGGCATGGTGGCAGGCACCTATAATCCCAGCTACTCGAGAGGCTGAGGCAGGAGAGTTGCTTGAACCCAGAGGGTGGAGGTTGAAGTGAGCCGAGATTGTACCACTTCACTCCAGCCTGGGCAGAAAAGCAAAACTCCATCTCAAAAAATAAGGCCAAGCGCGGTGGCTCACGCCTGTAATCCCAGCACTTTGGGAGGCCGAGGCGGGTGGATCACGAGGTCAGGAGATCAAGACCATCCTGGCTAACACGGTGAAACCCCATCTCTACTAAAAATACAAAAAATTAGCGGGGCAAGGTGGCGGGCACCTGTAGTCCCAGCTACTCGGGAGGCTGAGGCAGGAGAATGGCAGTGAACCTGGGGGGCGGAGCCTGCAGTGAGCTGAGATCACGCCACGGTACTCCAGCCTGGGCAACAGAGCGAGACTCCGTCTCCAAAAAAAAAAAAAAAAAAAAGTGTGTAGCACCTCCCCCAGCCTTCCTCCTGTTCCGGCCAGCCGTGTGAAGTGCCAGCTCTCCCTTTGCTTTCCACTATGATTGGAAGCTTCCTGAGGCATCCCCAGAAGCAGAAGCCACTATATTCCCTATATAGCCTGCAGAACCATGAGCTAATTAAAACTCTTTTCTCTATAAATTACCAGTCTCAGGTATTTCTTTATAGCACCACGAGAACAGACTAATATAAGAGCCAAGCCTCTCCAACCTAGTCACCTGCTTTCCCCTCTGCAAATTTTGGCTCCCCAGGGTCCTGAAGTCCCAGCCATTACCTGGCTGCAGGACAGGTGTCTAGATCTACAGCCCCGAAGCAGGCAGTCCATCCACGATCATGGGTACTAACTCAGGAAGAAAATGTACTAACCTGAATGTTCTAAAACCCCTGCATCTCCAGTCTTGGTACTGGTGACATCAGGCCCAAGCAGCATTTTGAGTGGCAATGATTCTTTATATACATATATGTATATATAAGGGTCTCACTCTGTTGCCTAGGCTGGAATTCAGTAGTGTGATCATGGCACATTGCAGCCTCAACCTTCCAGGCTCAAGCAATCCTCCCACCTCAGCCTCCCAAGTAGCTGGGACATAGGCACGTGCTCGGGTGTTTTTGTGTGTGTGTGTGTACAGACAGGGTCTCATTATATTGCCCAGACTGGCTTTAAACTTCTGGGCTCAAGCAATCCTCCTGCCTCACCCTCCCAAAATCCCGGGATTACAGGTGTGGGCCACCATGCCCAGCCCTTAAATATATATTTTTTGAGCCAGGGTCTCACTGTCACCAGACTGGAGTGCAGTGGTGCAATCACAGCTCAACCTCAAACTCCTGGGCTGAAGGGATCATCCCACCTCAGTCTCTTGAGTAGCTGGGACTACTTGAGCCAGGTGTGTGCCACCAGGCCTGGCCAATATTTACTTTTTTGTAGAGATGGGTCTTCCTATATTGTCCAGATTGGTCTTGAACTCCTGGGCTTCAGTGATCCTCCTGCCTCAGCCTGACAAAGTGTTGGGATTACAGGTGTGAGCCACCATGCCCAGCAATGATTCATTTTAATAGAAGGGCTACAGGAAGCAAAACAAACCTAATTTCAACAAGGAACCTGGCCAAGTCACAGGCACACTGGCACCTCTGTATTTTCAAGGCCATTTGGGGAAAGCCCCTACCTGGAAAGTCTGAACATGCCTGAAGGTTTGGCAGTGTCCACAGTCTCCAGAGGATTCCACTAGGAGCCCCACCTTCCCAAAGGGACTCAGCTCAGGGCTTAGCTCACCCTGGAGGTGCTTGGGGATAAAGCACCTGCTCTACCCTAACAAAGCAGGAGCCCCTCAGTCCACAGGAACTCTGGATACCTCCTCAGCTTTCAAAACTTACAGGCTCTGTATCACTTCTCTTCTTCTCAGGTCCTAAGGGTGAAACAGGATATGAAAGTTCCTTCTCACAGATGCAGCCCAATGACAAGCCAGGACTCATCCCCGTAACAATGGGGATAACAATCCTCATTCTCCTACTCCATGAGAAGGCCCATCTTTCACTGCGAATCCCAGCTCCAGGCTGGCTGGCGCTTGACCCAACCTTGGCCCCAGTGTCCTCATCTGTAAAATCAGGGAAACAATCCCAACCTCATAAGATTATAGTGCCAAGCACATGATGGACTCTGCCAATAATGGTTCCTATGGCTCCCATGGGCTCTGAGAAGAACCAGTAAGTAATTTGAGGCTACTGCACAAAGGGGCCCAGGGCACGTCCAGGCTCCTCTCCCTAGTTCTCCTTCCCAACTGACCTTGGACCCAGTGCACAGTGGGGTCCTGTCTCCCTGTTCATACCACAAAACAGAAGCTCAAAGCATCTAAGGTAAGTGGGAAGGCAACAGGCAATGAGGGAGCCAAAATCATATAGAGAAACAAAGCTGAGGCTGGGGAAGCTCAGGGAGTTGCCTGTCAACACTTGTCTACCAGAAGTAGATGAAAACACTAAGGGGCATGGGGGAAGTGGGGGACCTGCTGCAGGTGAGATCCCAAAGACCTGCTTTCACCTCTTCAACCTAAAACAGGTGGACTAGGCCAGGCACAGTGGCTCACACCTGTAATCCCAGCACTCTATGAGGCCAAGGCGAGAGGATTGTTTGAGGCCAGAAGTTCAAGACCAGCCTCGGCAACATAGTGAGACTTTGTCTCTATAATTAATAAAATGGGTGCACTAGATCCTGGCACATTTACACATGGGATTTTGACTACCCTTAGAGTCCTTGGTTTGCCTGGTATAAAGATTTCTGCCTACTGTACCACAGCCACCCACAACTAATCCTCTACGGGCTGCCAGGCCAGGAAGGGCAGAAAAGAGGCAGGAATTGGGGCTGTGAGGTCCTTAGCAGCAGAGGCACAGAGGCACGTGAGTTTGGGGTGACAAGCTGGTCCCACTGTGGAACTCCTCCAGCATTTCAGGTCACTCTACCAGCCAACACTAAACACCAACACTTCCTTGGAGCTGGGAGAGGCAAGGCCTGCTGACCTTATAGTTGCTGTCTTGAAAGAAGCCTTCAGACAGTTACTAGGCACATATGCAGGAGGCAGAAACTGCACAAGAAAGCCTGATTTAAGGAGATCACAGGCTGTAGCTCACAGGCCACCCAAAAGGCCAGAAAACTTTCCGGTTTCGGCAACCCTTAGAGACGATGTGCTTCTGAGATAGAAAGTGAGTCTAGCATTAAGGAAAAAAAGATCTTGAAAAGCCTATAACCAGCTTCTGAAATCCTGACCCACAAAGTGCATCCCAAAACATTAAGAATCAAAACCACAAAACCTGAGCAGATCCACAAAAAGTTCCAAAGACTGAGCTGGGCATGGTGGCTCACACCTATAATCCCAGCTACTCAGGAGGCTGAGGCGGGAGGATCACTTGAGGCCAGGAGTTGAGCCCAGCCTGGGCAACATAGCATGACACAGTCCTAAAAAAAAAAAAAAAAAAAAGCGGGGGTGGAAGTGGGGCGGGCATGGTGGCTCAAGCCTGCAATCGCAGCACTTTGGGAGCCGAAGCGGGTGGATCACGAGGTCAGGAGTTCAAGAGCAGCCTGGCCAACATGGTGAAAGCCCATCTCTACTAAAAACACACAAAAAAGGCCAGGCGCGGTGGCTTACGCCTGTAATCCCAGCACTTTGGGAGGCTGAGGTGGGCGGATCACCTGAGATCAGGAGTTCGAGACCAGCCTGGCCAACATGGTGAAACCCCATCTCTACTAAAAATACAAAAAAAATTAGCTGGGTGTGGTGGCAGGTACCTGTAATCCCACCTACTTGGGAGGCTGAGGCAGGAGAATTGCTTGAACCCGGGAGGCGGAAGTTGCAGTGAGCTGAGATCACACCATTGCACTCCAGCCTGGGGGACAGTGAGACTTCGTCTCAAAAAATAAATAAATACAATAAAAATAAATAAAATTTTAAAAAAATTTAGCCGGGCTTCTTGGTGCACACCTGTAATCCCAGCTACTTAGGAGGCTGAGACAGGAGAATTGCTTGAACCCGGGAGGCAGAGGTTGCAGTGAGCCAAGATCGTGCCACTGCACTCCAGCCTGGGCGACAGAGCGAGACTCCATCTCAAAAAAAAAGCAAAGGTCTAACACTGTGATGCCCACAATAAATCACCATGATCAACGACCAGGGAACTGCCAAATTTGAACATTTTGGTCACTCCCCAGTCTCTGGGACACTCCCTCCAGCTGCTTTACTGGTGCCCTCCTGCACACAATAGACCATCAAACACTGACTTTGATAAAGATACAGCACCTGTAGGCACTAAACACCATCAGCCTGGGCAACACGGCGAAACACCATCTTTACAAAAAACACAAAAATTAGCTAGGTGTGGTGGTCCCAGCTACTCAGGAGGCTAAGGTGGGAAGACTGCTTGAGCCTGGGGAAGTCAAGGCTGCAGTGAGCTATGATTGCGCCACTGCACCTTGGCCTGGGTGACAGAGCAAGACCTGTCTCAAAAAAACAAAAATGGCCGGGCGTGGTGGCACATGCCTGTAATCCCAGCACTTTGGGAGGCCAAGGCGGGTGGATTACAAGGTCAGGAGATCGAGTCTATCCTGGCTAACATGGTGAAACCCTGTCTCTACTAAAAATACAAAAAAAATTAGCCAGGTGTGGTGGCGGGTGCCTGTAGTCCCAGCTACTCGGGAGGCTGAGGCAGGAGAATGGCGTGAACCCAGGAGGTGGAGCTTGCAGTGAGCCAAGATCACGCCACTGCACTCCAGCCTGGGCGACAGAGCAAGACTCCATCTCAAAAAACAACAACAACAACAAAAACAAACAAGCAAAAAAAACAAAAAAAACACCATGAAACTCAAGCAAAGTCTCTCACTCCAAGCCAGTACCATTCCACACCTCAAGAAAGAGCAAATGGGTGGAGGAGCTTCTATTACTTAGTTCTCATAAAAGCAGGTTTCCTCCCATAGTCTGAGTCAGTTATGCATAGCTGAAAAACAAAACTGAAGAATTAGGCTCTCTCTAGGGCCAAATGATTATAATTGGCTTATGAAAGCAAGAAAACACAAGCTTTATCATTCAGGGCCCACAAGATGATGTCTTATCCATGCAGGAGTTGCAGGACTTAGAAATGGCAAGCAAAGACTCTAGACAGATGTACGAGCACTTTCACAGCTGATGATGGCCAGTAAAGAGGGATCCTAAGAATAACATAATCGAGAAACTGATTTGGTGAGCATTCCTTCTTACTACAAATCTTTTGGACGGAACTTTGGGCCTTTGTGGTGGCACCTTCCACCAATACCTCTGGACATGTCAGCCCTTAAGGTGCGGGCTGGGCCCTTCCCCATGTCCCCCAACAGATCCATTTCAAAGTGATACAGATTGCTGCCCTGTGACATCCCAATGCTGGACCCTGTAGAGGCCTGCCTTGGCAAAGTCCCTGCCTTCCTTCAGACCTGGTCATCAATTCCTGACCTTTCAGCTCCCTCATCCCTAGTCAGGCTGCAGAGCTGGGCCAACCTGCAGCCATCTATGGCTGGGTACCATAGACAACACCCTGGAGGCACTCCCACATGAGGCAGTCAAGTCCTCCTCATTGCAAGCCGACTGTGTGTCCTCTGCTCAGGGAAGCAGGAGATGGACCCTCTGATGGAGTATTAGCCTTGGTGCTGACTCACACTCAGGGTTATCCTGTGTCTGTGCCATGGACTAAGACAATGAGCTAAATCTGCTCTGTGGCCTTCTGCTAATGAGGAACATGGGCAGTCACATGGCTGTGCTAGAGGGAGATGGCACAGACCAACAGGAAGATCCTCTAGCTTAAGGTCAGAGAGCCAGGCCTTTATCCCCACCTGAGGTAAAAAATCATGAGGGAAGTTAAGTACATGTGGCCTTAGCAGAGCCACACCCACAAGAGATTATCATTGGTCCTGCTGTTAGACATGCAAACCTCAAAGCAGAACCTGGCCCCTGCCACAAACACCAACGCCACAGGATCAATACTGAACACACCGTTCAGCCCAGTCAATGCCCTTCTGGTCTGAGCTACAAAGCATTTTATCTCATGTTCACTGTTCTCATCTAAAAACAAAAATTAGTCTTTTTCCCCAAAAAAGTAAAGGGCAGCTTAACACAGTTAGAGCCACTAATAAAATCTTCAGAATCAGTCCTTCAATCTGGAGCTCTGACATCATCTATTTTACTTTGTCATGTTCTCTTTCAGTCTTTGTCAGTGATTTTTTTAAACATAGAAGCCTATATTTTCACTAAGTATTTGCGTTGATGAGTCTGGGCAAATGCCATTCTGACAGCCCACTCCCAAGGATGCCTTCCATCGCCAACCCGCACTTCCCAGTGTGCTTTGTTCACAAGGGGTCCATTCAGAAATGGGGAACACCCACTCGAGGCAGGAAGAAACTGCAGTTCATCTCACACAGGCGGGGTTGCCACAAAGCTCTCAAGCATCCAAAGAAATGCTCCTTTCATGAACTCCCCTTCCTAGCCAAAGAGAGTGCCCATTGTTCTCAGGGGAACAATTGGGGGACCGTGCCAGCAGCTGAGAGCACAGTCCCAGAAAGGGCTGCTCCCAGCCTGCCAACATCTTGGGCTGAGGGAAGGTCCACATTGTCTGCAGGCAAGAAGGCTAAAGGGAAGCAGGGATGAAAAGCCATCCTTGCAGGCTCTACCACAATGAGACATCTGAGGGGCAGCCTGGGCATTTCATGAAATGTAAAGATGTCTCTCCATGACCACCTTTGAGGAGAGGTTAGAACATCTCCTGGCATATAATCACATTTCTCAGCCAGTCCCACACTCAAGTCAGAGGAGAGGTGCCTGCAGGGATCCAGCACCAAACCCAAGGGAGACAAGAGTGGCTCATACTGTGGCCATCCCAGGACAGGCCAGGATCCACTGAGTGAAGGCCAGGTTGGCTTCTGTGGGACCCATCCCCACAGACCCTGATAAGGAGAAAGGGTCCTCTCAGCTCCAAAAGTAGCTGTGAGAGCCAAGGACAGTCAAGAGCTGGGCTGAGCTTTGTATACAGGCATCTAGTCTGATTCAAGGGAGCAAACATCAAGACTATCTGCTTTAGGGTTTCCTAAGGCCACAAGAGAGGAGACAGGGGCCCCATGGCACAGGTCTCTCAAAAAAGCTATGCTGGCCATCAGCACCTCAAGGCAGCCCACAGCCCCTTCTCACACGTCTGGTCAAAGCAGTCCATGTGTGAGTTAAGCTGGGGTCAATAACAGAATACCAATTCTCAAGGCAGAACTGGAGACAGCATTGGTTAAGCAACAAGTGCTGGCCAGGCTGACTGGACAAGGGCTGTCAGAACATGAAGGAGTGTCAGGTGTGGGGCAGCGCAGAAGAGCCAGGATCTTGGGGCTATACCCTCTGGGTAGGCAGGTCCCTTCTTTATTCTCCTGACCCTGCAGACTGACTTGTAAAGTATACACCAATATAAAATGTAGCGAAGCACTTGCTTCAGGCGCTTTGTTGGGTATATCAACAGACTGACACCAGGCAGCACAACCTCCTGAAATAAAGTAACCAGAAGCCCACACAGGTCAGGCTAGGCTTTTCAGGCAGTCAACACAGCTCACTTAGAACGAGAACTTAATTTTCTAGCCCTTCAACAGACCAGCATCTAAGTGTGCTATAAACACTGGATTATTCTACCGTCAACCCCCATGCATATCCCCTAACCAGTCAGCAAGTATGACAACTATGCCATCTAATCTCACCAGGTCTTGGGACAGACCATGCAGATCACGTTCCACCTGAGTCTTCATTTGGCAACTCAGCCCTGCCCAAATAGACCAACCCTCATCTGGACATCCCACATGGGGCTTAGGAGGAAGCAGGCCAGGCTCAGTACCTCTTACCTCAGTTCTTCGCCAGCTGCTTCTTCCTCTGATACTTGGGGAAGAAAGCCTTTGAAAAGCCCCTTACGGACCCATTTCTCTCTCCATTTACCTTCACTCAAATTGACAACCCTGCCACATGTGGGCACTGGCCTCTCTCTGCTGAGGAGCCCAACTCCATGTGCTCCCAACAACTTCTCAAATTCCCCACATGGAGCTCTGCAACCCACCACTGTCCCACATGTCTTCCCGTTGTTGCTCCACCTCTGTTAATGCTTTATCACATAGCAAGCCTTTAATTAGGCATCTACTTCGAAACAGGTCCTATGCCAAGTATCTAGAACCCCACACAGGGAACAATGATAGCTTACCAGCCAGACATCACCTTTCACTCAGACTCTCCTTTCACTTTCACCAAGGTTGGCCCTGATCTTCCAAACCTGTTGTCCTGCAGCCTTCATTCCAAAAGCCAGAACTGTAAACCAGCCACTCACTTAGCAATCAGTTTTGGGCCCCATGATAGGTCAGCTTCTGCTCTGGCTCAAAGATGCCCTCATGCATGGCAGGTTGTACAAACCCGTCTCATCACATGTGACACCACCCATGTCAAGGCATACCCAGTGTGTCTCTCTCTTCCACAGCCCTGCAGTGTCAGAGGTGAGAGGCAGGGTAACAGACAACTACGAGGGAAGTCTTCTAAAACTGACTAGAAGAAAGCATTAAATTATAATTCCAAAGCATGCTGACACACAAAATAAACACAGGTCAGTTACCTGAAGATAAGACCTTATATACTACAGGCTCAAGAAGCCTCTTGGGGGCCGGGTGCAGTGGCTCTCTCCTGTAATCCCAGCACTTTGGGAGGCCGAGGCGGGCGGATCACAAGGTCAGGAGATCGAGACCATCCTGGCTAACACAGTGAAACCCCGTCTCTACTAAAAATACAAAAAATTAGCCGGGCGTGGTAGCAGGCACCTGTAGTCCCAGCTACTCAGGAGGCTGAGGCAGGAGAATGGCATGAACCTGGGAGACAGAGGATGCAGTGAGCCGAGATAGCGCCACTGCACTCCAGCCTGGGCGACAGAGCTAGACTCCATCTCAATTTCAAAAAAAAAAAAAAAAAAAAGGCCTCTTGGGTGCTCCCTACAAACTAACTCTGTCCCTACAAGCTACGTGCACTGGGATAAGTCACTTAGCTACCACTTTGTCATCTAAAAATGGAGCCACACTATCTGCTGAATGGCTCACAGAAGCAAGGAAATCCCAGTGGCAATGAACTCACCTAGCACCCAGATCTGAACCCCCAATAACATTCACCACAAAAAGGAATCAGGCTCCTTGAAGAAATGGCTGAGGGAGGGTGAATACAAGACAGGCCTGGAGCATCTTATCCCAGAAAGTTAAGGAAGCACTCAAATGATTGACAGGGGCATATCACAAGAATACAGGAACCAACTTAAAGGGGCTCCCAATGGTCAAATCTGTGACAATTTGAACACCACAATAATTAAGATGAGCAATAAACTATTGAATATTAGGAAACAGTGAGTTTGTACTAAGAATGAATCAATAAACACACAGTCAAGAGTTAGAGGGACAGGGTGGGGCCACTTTCCAATGTGAAAATACAACAAGAAGTCATTTGAAAGTGTGTGTGTCACAGGGCCTGAGGCCTCAAAACACGGCAAGGCCATAGTACACTGTGGGGCAGCAGGTGAGCTTAGTCTCTTGCTGCCCCAACACAGGCTAGCATTTCTCCCTGCATACAGCAAGGCAGGCTTTGATAATCCAAAACAGGTTTGCAGGTGCTAAATGGGTCCTCATTCCCTTTGCCAGCCTACAAACATTTGAGGGCCTACTATATGATGGAAGGCAAACATGATTAACAAAAAACAAGAATTTCAAGTACAGAAATCTGCTAAGAAGATGACAGAGAGTTTTGTGGGAAAGCTGCTTTTACCAGGGTGGAAGGAAAGGGCTCCAACAGATGATGTCCAAGTTGAGCCTGAAAGATATGGCTATACCCATGACAAAAGAAGAAAGAATCAAAAGCTTGGGGTGGACCCTAAGCTAGGTGTGTTCACTGGGCAGAAAAGGACCAGTGTGGCTGGGACAAAGTATACAAAGAAAAAGATGTGGGAGAGGAGGTCACAGGCCAGATCATATGGGGTTCGATTCTTGGTGCAGCTCAGTAAAAAGGGATTTTGAATAGATTTAAGCTTTAGAAAGATAAAGACATCTCTTGACTCAATATGGAGAACAAATTGAGAGGTCAGGAACAAAGGCAGGGGGAGCCTAGGAAGAGGTAAGCAAGCAGTAGCTTGGATGAAGGGCAGTACCAGTGGGCCCAAGATATGACTGGGGTTGCCTCAACAAGCATCCTTAGGACCAATATCTGAAATGTTCCTCAGACACTCAAGAATAGTGGGCAGGCTGGGCGTGATGGTCATGTCTATAATCCTAGCACTTTGGGAGGCTGAGGCAGTAGAATCACTTGAGCCTAGGAGTTCAAGACCGGCCTGGGCAACAAAGTGAGACCCATCTCTACAAAAAAATCTAAAAATTACCTGGGTGTGGTGGCGCACACCTATAGTCCCAGTTACTTGGAAGGCTGAGGTGAGAGGATTGCTTAAGCCAGGAGGTGGAGGCTGCAGTGAGCCATGATAGCGCCACTGCACTCCAGCCTGGGCAACAGAGCAAGACCCTGTCTCCAAAAAAAAAAAAAAAACCAAGAATATTAGGCAGCCATTAAAAGTTACATTCCCACATAACATTTAATGACTACAGGTAAAAAAAATACTCAAGCTACAGTGAATGAAAAATGTTAAAAAAAAAAAAAAATAGGCCTGGTACAGTGGCTCATTCCTGTAATCCCAGCACGTTGGGAGGCCGAGGCAGGCAGATCACCTGAGGTCAAGAGTTTGATACCAGCCTGGCCAACATGGTGAAACTCCGTCTCTACTAAAAATACAAAATGTGGGCTGGGCAAGGTGGCTCACCCCTGTAATCCCAGCACTTTGGGAGGCCGAGGTGGGTGGATCACGAGGTCAGGAGTTCAAGACCAGTCTGGCCAATATGATGAAACCCTAGCCGGGCGTGGTGGCGCATGCCTGTAGTCCCAGCTATTCAGGAGGCTGAGGCAGAAGAATAGCTTGAACCCAGGAGGTGGAGGTTGCACTGAGCTGAGATCACGCCACTGCATTCCAGCCTGGGCGAAAGAGCAAGATTCCATCTCAAAAAGAGTGTGTGTGTGTGTGTGTGTGCGCGCCAGGAGTGGTGGCACAAGCCTATAGTCTCAGCTACTCAGGAGGCTGAGGCAGGAGAGTCGCTTGAACCCGGGAGGTGGAGGTTGCAGTAGGCCAAGATCACACCATTGCACTCCATCCTGGGCAACAAGAGCGAAACTCCATCCCCCCAAAAAAACACAAAAATTAGCCAGGTGTGGTAGCGCATGCCTGTAGTCCCAGCTACTCGGGAGACAGAGGCAGGAGAATCATTTGAACCCGGGAGGTGGAGGTTGCAGTGAGCCGAGATTGTGCCGCTGCACTCCAGCCTGGGCAACAAAGTGAGACTCTGTCTCAAAAAAAAAGGTTAAAAAATATATCCACTATGATCCTAGGTCTGTCTAATATGTTAAGATGTCTGTGTGTGTATGTGGCATGAACATCTCTTGATGAGCATAGAAAACGGTAGAGGACTTCACTCTGAATGGTAGAAACCACAGATTTTCTTTTTCCCTTTCTATATTTTCCACAATGTACATTTATGCATCATTATTATAATAAGAAAAAAAAATTCCTTTAATATAAAGACTTTCTAAATCCTGCTTTACAGATGCAGAAACCAAAGCTCTAGGAACAAGATCAGGCTTTCTGACCTTCTGACTCCCCAACCCATATAATCCTGGTGGTTAAGACCGGAATGAAGAGTCACACATATTCATCTGTTTTCCTACAAGCTCATCAGCTACTAAATGGTCTGCTTTCCACAGATAAATATGCTCAGATAAAATCCTGTTTTCTCAGTAAAATCTCTTCGCCCCCCCTGGTAAATAAGCCTGTTAAACATCTCTCTGCCAAATACAACAAATATCTAGTTTGCTGTATCAGTTCAAGGCACTTCTGGCCAAGATTAATCCATGTAAAACATTCCAATGGCTACTGGAACAAAGGCAACCAATGCAGGGTATGGATATTCAGGATTAAATCTGAAGCTAGGCAAGAAATGTACCTTCCAGAGCCACCACTCTGTATCTACTGGTCAGATTAGCATCTGGCTTGCTGGGATATTACAAAGATTACAAGGAAACTTTATGCAAACACATTGCAAACTAGGAAGAGCTCTGTGAACTGCTACATGTGAGCTGCTACATGGGCCAAGATCTTCAGAAATACGGTTGCCCCAGAGACCACAAGGTCACTCTGAGAACAAGCCATGGCTTAAAAAGAAGGTGACCAACAGGGAAAAGGAGGCGAGCACAAGAAGGGAGCAGGTTGAAGGGGAGGTCCACCCAGATTCAGGGAAAAGGGCACAGACTCACCTCTGCAAGGGAAGAGTGGCATAGAACGTGTGGCCATTTCTAATCTAGAAGCCTGGGGCTTACGGGTCAGGGGGGCAAGCTGGTAAACACCCATCAGAGCCTATGTGTGCTCTGACCAATGGAGTAAAATGGAAGTGTTGCTGTGCAAGTTCTGGGCCTTAAGAGATTGGGCAGCTTCCTTTCCTATTTCTTGAAATATCTGATCTTAAAATCCAGCTATCGTGCTTTGAGGACACCTAAGCAGCCCATGGAGAGGTCTACATGAAGAAGAACCAAGGACAATGACCAACAGCCCCAGCTAAGCTCCCTGTCAACAGGCAGCATCAACTTGCCAGCCATGAATGAGCCAACTTAGAAGTGAATTCCCCAGCCCCAGGTGAGCCACTCTACCTAGTACCATGTGAAACAGAGATAAGGTTCCTTCTCTCTGAATTCCTGGCCAAAAAATGTTGAGCAAAACAAGCTGGTTCAGTTAAACCACTGTTTTGGTGGTTTAAACACACCAACAGAAAGCCAGAACACTAAATGTATGTAGAAGTCTGAATGCAGAGAACATACAGAAAATACCTAACAAAGTATAGGTCTTAGAATACTTTTAGTTCACATGTAGGCCACACCTCTAGAGAAGGAATGCTGTAGGGCAGGAACCGGAAGTTTGAGACCAGCCTGGGGGACAGAGTAAGACCCTATCTAAAAAAATTTTTTTGTAACTAATTTTTGTATTTTTTGTAGAGTTGGGGTTTCACCATGTTGCCCAGGCTGGTCTCAAACTCCTGGGCTCAAGCAATCTGCCTCCCTCAGCCTCTCAAAGTGCTAGGATTACAAGTGTAAGTCATCACGCCCAAACTAAAAAAAAATTTTTTTTAATTAGCTGGGTGTTGCCAGGCTAAGGCAGACAGATCACCCGAGATAAGGAGTTTGAGACCAGCCTGGCCAACATGGTGAAACCCTGTCTCTACCAAAAATACAAAAATTAGCCGGGCATGGTGGTGCACGCCTGTAATCCCAAATACTCAGGATGCTGAGGCAGGAGAATCACTTGAATCTGGGAGGTGGAGGTTGCAGTGTGCTGAGATTGTGTCATTGCATTCCAGCTTGGGTGACAGAGAGAGACTCCATCTCAATATTAATTAATTAAAATAAATTAAAATTTAAAAATTAGCTGGGCGTGGTGACGTGTGCCTGTAATCCTAGCTACTGAGGAGGCTGAGGCAGGAGAATCACTTGAACCCAGGAGGCGGAGGTTGCAGTGAGCCAAGACTGTGCCACTGCACTCCAGCCTGGACGACAAGAGCGAAACTCCATCTCAAAAATAAATAAATAAATAAATTAGCTGGGTGTGGTGGTGCACACCTGTAGTCCCAGCTACTTGGGAGGCTGAAGAGGGAAGAAGGCTTAAGCCTGGGAGGTTAAGGCTGCAGTGAGCCATGGCTGTACCACTGCACTCCAGCCTGGACAACAGAGCAAGACCCTGTCTCAAAAAAAAAAAAAAATTGTAAAAGAATACTTCTTATGAAATTCAAAAATCTGTTTCAA
Organism: Pongo abelii; assembly: GCF_028885655.2. Lineage (NCBI taxonomy): Eukaryota > Metazoa > Chordata > Mammalia > Primates > Hominidae > Pongo > Pongo abelii. Next base: position 104,941,440 of record NC_085928.1, read on the forward strand.
GTCAGAATGGGACTATAAGTGTAAAAAATTTAAAAAGAAAAAGTATCCACAGTAAAGTTTTATTGCCCATTCATTTACATATCGTAAAGGCTACTTTAACACTACACAGGCAGAGTCGAGGAGTTCTGACAGAAACCATATGGCCTGCAAAACCTAAAATATTTACTGCCTGGAGCTTGGTGCAGTGGTGCATGCCTGCAATCCCAGCACTTTGGGAGGCCAAGGCAGGAAGATGGCTTGAGCTCAGGAGTTCAAGACTAGCTTGAACATGACAAAACCCCATCTCTACAAAAAGTACAAAAATTAGCCAGGTGTGCTGGTATGTGCTTACAGTCCCAGCTACTTGGGAGGCTGAGGTGGGAGATCACTTGAGCCTGGGAGGTCAAGGCTACAGTGAGCCATGATCATGCCAGTGCACTCCAGCTTGGGTGAAGTGTGCTGACTTCTGCTCTAGAAGATGTTCATAACTTGAGGGGTACATCCCACCCACCTGTCCATGAAACAAACTCATTCAGGATCTAGGGGAAATTCCATGGTTCCACAAACTCAGACAGAGAGATGGTGCTTCATCACACAAAAGCTTCCTATTTCACCTGATTTCTATCCTGGGTCAACCAAGACACTCTTCTCTACACAGGTCTCAGATTCCATTGTTCTCTGGATGGCTTCTCCAAAGGATATGGTGCAAGGCTGAAGTTTGGGTACTAATTTTGGTTCTTAAGTGATCAATTACATTAGCAAACATACATCAGCAAATTAGAGCAGAACTCCTATATTTATTTATATCTTACTTTGAAAAGTAAGTTCAAAGCATAAAAGTCCTATATTTCTTGGTTTAACTCTTTGTTTTACGAAAGGTAACCTTTCCCTATACATGTGACAGACCTTTCCAACAAATCCCTAAATCAGTGTTCAGTAGAACTTCCAGAGTAAAGACTATTACATGGTTATGCCCTCAGAATAGGAACAAGAATAAAGTTTAGGATGCTATTCCAAGTATACAGGGATTCTCTTATGAACATCAGTGGCTGTCCCTCTTCTAAGGGGGTACTGGAAGAACTGAGCTCAGAATTGGTGGAGCTTAGACTTGAAAAGGAAAAGCCACCAAAACTAAAATGGAAGATGAGAACTCTTCCTCATTTATGCTTTATATCCAGTCTCACCTTGATGATGTCTCCACTGGAGGCAATCAAATCTGTTGGAATGGTCACTCGAAATGAGCGCCCGATGACAGCCGTGCCATCAGGAATGCCAACCACTGTGGGAACAGCCTCGTGGAGGTCTGAGAGCACTGAGTGCATGGATGCCTCAAGCTGGTTTTCCCAGTCCCTGACAGCCTCTGAGGGTTCACTGGGCCAGTGGGACTGAGCCACAGCCACAGAGAGCAGGAGGAGAAAGGTCCTCCCCCAGAGGGGGAGCAGCAGCGAGAGGCCCACAGACATCCTCATCCCAGGCCCAAGTTTGCTCAAGTCGATAGTCTTGCTAAGTAAGGAAGCAAGTGACTTGGTCCCAGAGCTGGGTTCTCACCCTCTGCACACCTGCTCCATCCCGGAGCACACAGAGCCTGAAAAAAAAAAGAAAAGCAGATTCAGACTTGAGCAATTCCAGTGGTTCAGTCACATACTATCCTCCAGGAGCTACTGTCAAAAACATCTACCCCGAGTTGGATCAAGCCTTTTACCCCCATGCTCTCTTATACAGAAGCCAACAGTTTCATGCAACTCCTTAGCACTGGAAATGTGGCTGGTCCATTAAATATAAAATATACATTGGATTTTGAAAACTTCATAAAAAAGGAATGTAAAATGCCTCATTAATACTTTTAAAATATTGATTGCAAACTGAAATGATATGTATTAGTAATATTCTGAATAGTCAGATATATTCAGTAAAATATATTAAGTAAACAATAAGTATTAACAAAGAATAAATAATAAAGAAATGTATTAAATAGGACGGGCACCGTGGCTCATGCCTATAATCCTGGCACCTTGGGAGACTAGGGCGGGTGGATGACTTGAGGTAAGGAGTTTGAAACCAGCCTGGCCAACATGGTAAAATCCCATCTCTACTAAAAATATGAAAATTAGCCGGGCATGGTGGTGGGTGCCTGTAATCCCAGCTAATCAGGAAGCTGAGGCAAGAGAATCACTTGAACCCGGGAGGTGGAGGTTGCAGTGAGCCGAGATAGTGCTACTGCACTCCAGCCTGGGTAACAGAGTGAGACTCCACCTCAAAAAAAAAAAAAAGTATTAAGTAAAATATATGATTGAAATTAATTTAATCTGCTTTTTTTCATGTGGCTACCAGGAAAATTTAAGTGACATATGTGGCTCATGTTATATTTCTGTTGGGTGGCACTGCTTTAGACCTAACTTCCAATTTACAGGAAATATGGGAGCCATGCAAAGAAAATCACACAAATCTAGAATGTGGGATCTTCTGCAAAACAACTGGCCTGGTCTCTCCAAATGCTGACATCCCTAAACATAAGATGACTGTTCTCGATTTAGAGACAGCAACCAGACTTGATATGTGTATCTTTCTGGGGGTGGGGGAGTAGGGACAGAGAAGTCTCTTGCTCTGTGGCCCAGGATAGAGTACAGTGTCATGTTCATAGCTCAATGTAACCTTGAACTCCTGGGCTCAAGTAAATAGCTGGGACTACAGGTGCACACCACTCCACTCCACTAGTTTTTAAAAATCTTTTGTACAGACAGTGTCCCACTATGCTGCCCAGGCTGGCCTCAAACTCCTGGCCTCAAGTGATGCTCCCACCTCAGTCTCCCAGGATTAGAAAGGTGAGCAATCTTGCCCAGACAATGTGTACCTCTTGACTGGATTCTGGATTTATTTTTTAAAAAACATATGAGCCCAGCTCCCAAAGGAGTAATTGAGGAATTTTGCATGTAAACTGGAAATGGGATTTACTGTTATTTTTCTTAGGTGATATGATGGTAATAAGACTCTATAGGGAATCATCCTCAATCTTATGAGTTGTATTTTGAAGTACTTAGGGACGAAGTGTCAAACACTCTGCAACTCACTTCAAAATGATTCAAAGAAAAAAAAATGTATACATGTATATATAGAGATACATCCATGTGGCAAATGTAACAATGAGGCTTAGAAAAATACTTTGAGGCCGGGCGGACGCAGTGGCTCACACTTGTAATCCCAGCACTTTGGGAGGCTAAGACAGGCGGTTCACTTGAAGTCAGGAGTTCAAGACCAGCCTGGCCAGCATGGTGAAATCTTGTCTCTACTAAAAATACATGCCAGGCATGATGGCTCACGCCTGTAACCCTAGCACTTTGGGAGGCCAAGGCTGGTGGATCACCTGAGGTCAGGAGTTTGAGACCAGCCTGGCCAACATGGTGAAATCCCGTCTCTACTACAAATACAAAAATTAGCCGGGCGTGGTGGTGCGTGCCTGAAGTCGCAGCTACTTAGGAGGCTGAGACAGGAGAATCCCTTGAACCTGGTAGGCAGACGTTGCAGTGAGCGGAGACTGCACCACTGCACTCCAGCCTGGGTGACAGAGAAAGACCCTGTCTCAAAAACAATACATACATACATACACACAAAGAAACACAAATACAAAAATTAGCCGGGTGTGGTGGCAGGCACCTGTAATCCCAGCTACTCGGGAGGCTGAAGCAGGAGGATTGCTCGAACCCAGGAGGCAGAGGTTGAAGTGAGCCGAGAATGCGCCATTGAATTCCAGCTTGGGCAACAAGAGCAAAACTCCATCTCATTATTTAAAAAAAAAAAAAGAAAAAAAAATGCCAAATAAACCAAAAGCAAGCAGAAGGAAATAATAAAAAGCAAAAAACCCCAATGAAACTGAAAACAAAAACAGAGAAAAACCATTGAAACAAATAACTAGTTATTTGAAAAGATTAATAAAATGTATCAATCTCAAGAATGATAGAGGAAAAAAGAGAAGACAATTACTAACATCAACAATGAAGCAGGAGATATCACTAGATATTGCAGACATCAAAAGAAAAATAAGGAAACACTATAAACAACTCTACACAGACAAATATGAATCGAACAGATTCCTCTCAAAAAATACAAACTACTACAACTCATCCAATATGATATAATTTCTATTAAGAAAATTATTTTACAGAGGCAGAAAGGATAAAATTTTTTTTTAAGACAGAAGTCCCAGCTACTCAGGAGTCTAAGGCAGGAGGTTGGCTTGAGCCCAGCAGTTCAAGGCTGTAATAAGCCATAATCACACCACTGCACTCTAGCCTGGGTGACAGATTGAGACTGTCTCAAAAGAAAAGGAAAAGGAAAAGGAAAAGAAAAAGAAAAAAAAGAAAAGAAAGAAAATTATTAAGGAAATTGAATTTGTAATTATTTTTATTTTTATTTATTTATTTATTTATTTGAGATGGAGCTTTGCTCTGTCGCCTAGACTGGAATGTAGTGGCACAATCTCGGCTCACTGTAACCTCCGCCCCCCAGGTTCAAACAATTCTCCTGCCTCAGCCTCCCGAGTAGCTGGGATTACAGGCTCCCACCACCATGCCCAGCTAATTTTTGTATTTTTAATAGAGACGGGGTTTTGCCGTGTTGGCCAGGCTGGTCTTGAACTCCTGACCTCAGGTGATCCGCCCACCTTGGCCTCCCAAAGTGCTGGGATTACAGGTGTGAACCACCACACCTGACCCTGAATTTGTAATTTTAAAACTCCCACAAAAAGAAATCTACAGGCCTGAATGACATCAGTGATAAGTTCTACCAATCTTTTTTTTTTTTTTTTTTGGAGAAGGAGTTGGCCAGGCTGGTCCTGAACTCCTGACCTCAAGTGATCCACCTGCCTTGGACTCCCAAAGTTCTGGGATTACAGTCATGAGCCACTGCCAGGCACAAACTCTTCCAGAAAGCAGACAAGGAGGAAACACATCCTGATTCATTTTGTTTTAATATATTGAATTTTCTTTATTTAACATTTTACTTATTTTTCTTTTTTTTTTTATTTTTTATTTTTCTTTTTTAGAAATGGGGTCTTGCTATGTTGCCCAAGCTAGATTTGAACTCCCGGGCTCAAGGAGTCCCCCCACCTCAGCCTCCTGAGTAGCTAGGACGATAGGCATTTGCCACCACACTTGGCTCCAATTCATTCTATTAAGGTAGCATTATCTTGATATCAAAATCAAACCAAGATATTACAACAAAACTATAGACCAGTATCTATCATGAAAACAGACACGGAAGTCTTTAAGAAAACATGATCAAACAGAATTCAGCAATATATTAAAAGAAATATATACCATGACCAAGTGGTACTTATTCCAGAGATGCAAGGAGAGCTCAATATTTGAAAATTAATCAGCTCAATATTTGAAAATTAACCATATTAACAGGCTACAGAAAAAAAATCACATGGTCATACCAATTGATGCAGAGAAAGTATCTGACAAAATTCAACACTGATTCATAATAAAAAAACTCTCAGAGAAATAGGAACAGAGGGGAACTTCTTCAACTTGATAAAGAGCATCTACCAAAAACCCCTACAGCTAACATTGTATTTACTGGTGACAAACTGAGTGATTTATCCTTAAGAACAGAAACAAGGCAAAGAATGTCCACTATCACTATTCATACACAACATAATGCTAGAAGTTCTAGCTAGTGCAATAAAGTGAGAAAAAAAGTATAGTGGCCGGGCGCAGTGGCCCACGCCTGTAATCCCAGCACTTTGGGAGGCTGAGGCCAGTGAATCACCTGGGTCAGGAGTTAAAGGCCAACCTGACTAACATGGTGAAACCCCTCTCTACTAAACACAAAAAATCAGCCGGGCATGGTGGCGGGCACCTGTAATCCCAGCTACTCGGGAGGCTGAGGCAGGAGAATTGCTTGAACCCAGGAGGCGGTGGTTGTAGTGAGCCGAGATCAAGCCATTGCACTCCAGCCTGGGCAACAAGAGTGAAACTCTGACTCAAAAAAAAAAAAAAAGAAAAAAGAAAAAAAAAATAGGCCGGGCGTGGTAGGTCACGCCTGTAATCCCAGCACTTTGGGAGGCCAAGGCAGATGGATCACCTGAGGTCGGGAGTTTGAGACCAGCCTGGCCAACATGGAGAAACCCCATCTCTACTAAAAAAAAAAAAATACAAAATTAGCTGGGCATGGTGGTGCATGCCTGTAATCCCAGCTACTCAGGAGCCTGAGGCAGGAGAATCGCTTGAACCTGGGAGGCGGAGGTTGCACTGAGCCAAGATGGCGCCATTACACTCCAGCCTGGGCAACAAGAGTGAAACTCCGTCTGAAAAAAAGAAGTTTGGCATACAAATTGGAAAAGAAAAAATAAAATTGCCCTTATTTGCAGATGACATAATTGTCTATGTAGAAAATGCCAAGGAATCCATAAGAAAACTCCTTATAGTCCTATATCAGTTCTATAATAAGTGAGTTCAACAAGGTCACAGAAGACAAAAACATTCAAAAATCTACTGCAACACGTGGACACCAAAATTAAAAATACAGTATCATTTAAACTATTCAAAAAAATTACTTAGGTGTAAATCTAACAAAACATGTACAGAATTTCTATGCTGAAAACTATGCACACACCTGTGATCCCAGCTACACAAGAGGCTGACGGAGGAACCCAGGAGTTTGACACCAGCCTTGGCGACATAGTAATTAAAAGAACAATAAGGGCGGGGTGCAGTGGCTCATACCTTTAATCCCAACAATCTGGGAGGCTGAGGCAGAAGGATCACTTGAGCCCAGGAGTTAGAAACCAACCAGGGCAACACAGTAAGACCTCGTCTCTACAAAAATTTTAAAAATTAGCCAAGTGTGGTGGCATGCACCTGTGGCCTCAGCTACGTGGGAGGATCGCTTGAGTCTGGCAGGTCAAGGCTCAGTGAGCCACATTCACACCACTGCACTCCAGCCTGGGCAAGAGAGCAAGACCCTGTCTCGAAAATAACAATAGTAATTTTAAAATTAAAAAAAAAAGAAGACTATAATGGTGGAGGGACGGATACACAGACCAATGGAATATAATAGGGAATACAGCTGGGCGCAGTGGCTCACACCTGTAATCCCAGCAGTTTGGGAGGCCGAGGTGGGCGGATCATGAGGTCAGGAGATCGAAGCCATCCTGGCTAACACGGTGGAACCCCGTCTCTACTAAAAATACAAAAAAAAAAAAAAAAATTAGCTGGGCGTGGTAGCGGGCGCCTGTGGTCCCAGCTACTCGGCTACTGGGGAGGCTGAGGCAGGAGAATGGCATGAACCCGGGAGGCAGAGGTTGCAGTGAGCCGAGATTGTGCCACTGCACTCCAGCCTGGGCAACAGAGCGAGACTCCGTCAAAAAAAAAAAAAAAAAAAAAAAAAAAAAAAACTGTATTGGTGGAGGGACAGATACATAGACAAATGGAATATAATAGGGAATCCAGAAATAGACTTACCCAAATATACCCAAGTGATTTTTGACAACAATGCAAAAGCAATTCAATGGGGAAAAAATTGCCTTTTCAACAAATGGTACAACCCAGATGTCCTTCAATGGGTGAATGATTAAACAAACTATGGTACATGCATACCACGGAATACTAATGAACAATAAAAATGAATGAACTATGGATACGCTCAACAACTTGGATGAATTTCCAAGCAATCTTGCTAAGTGAAAGAAAAAGCCAACCCCAAAAGGTTACATACTATATAGTTTCATTTTTATAACATTCTTGAATGACAAAATTATAGAAACAGAGAACAGATTAGTGGGTGCCAGGAGTTACAGAAGGGGGTCAGAGTGTAAAGGAAGTAGATGTGGCTATAAAAGGACAACATAAAATATCCTGTGGCAATGGAAATGTTCTGTACCTTGACTATACCATTTCCAATATCCTGCCTGTGATATATATTGTACTATAGTTTTGCAAGATGTTACCATGGGGGGAACTGGGTAACTGTACATAGGATCCCTCTTCTAACAACTGAATGTGAATCCACAATTATCTCAAAAAATCTTTGAAATCTTAAGATAAATTTGAATTTGAATTTTAAATCTGACACAGTGAGACTCTGTCTCAAAAAAAGAAAACTTTAAATTTCTTTCTTTTTTTTTTTTTTTTTTTTTGAGACAGGGTCTCACTCTGTGGCCCAGGCTGGAGTGCAATGGCACAATCACAGCTCACTGCAGCCTCGACCTCCCGGGCTCACGCGATCCTCCCACCTCAGCTTCCGAAGTAGGTGGGACCACAGGCATGTGCTACCACACCTGGCTAATGTTTTTGTACCTGTAGAGACAGTGTCACCATGTTGCCCAGCCTAGTCTCAAAATCCTGGGCTAAAGGAATCCACCCACCTTAGCCTCTCAAACTTCTGGGATTACAGGCATGCGCCACCAGGCCTGGCCAAGAATTTTTAATACCTAAAGGATACCTTAAAGAAAGAAAAAAATGGCTAACCACAGCCTGGGAAAGAGCTTTTTCAATGCATGTGAGAGGTAATGAATCCTTACCAAAAAATATCAAGCAACCGAAAACAATAAAAATGGGCTGAAGATAGGAAGAACGAACCAACAAGTAATTCACAGAGAAGAAAACCTGAATAGCAGTAAACTTACAAAAAGGATGCTCAACCTTACCAATAATCAGGGAAAAGAAAATTAAAGTAACAGCAAAAACCTTTCCACACCAATCAGATGGGCCACAATGTTCCAATGTGACACCACTGAGGGGACAAGACCACATGGCTGTTGGTGGGAGTGTGAGCTGCCCCAACACCCTGGAGAAGACTCACCATCTAGCTGGGCCCTTCCACTCCTAGGCACACAGACAGGAAAGTGCAAACATATATGGAGAGATGGCATAAGCATGTTCACTGCAACATTGGAAAGTTAAAAACAATCCTAATGTCCATGTACTGGAAAATATATCAATAGGCTTTCATGGAATATCATGGAACTCTGTAGGACAATTAAAAAGAACTAAAACAACAAGTATCAACATGCGTAAATCTCAAAAAGTGCTGGCCGGGCGCGGTGACTCACGCCTGTAATCCCAGCACTTTGGGAGGCCGCGGCGGGCAGATCACAAGGTCAGGAGTTCGAGACCAGCCTGGCCAACATGGTGAAACCCCGTCTGTACTAAAAATACAAAAATTAGCCAGGTGTGGTGTAATCCCAGCTACTCAGAGGCTGAGGCAGGAGAATCGCTTGAACCCGGGAGGCAGAGGTTGCAGTGAGCCGAGATCGCGCCACTGCATTCCAGCCTGGGAGACAGAGCAAGACACTGCCTCAAAAAAAAAAAAAAAAAAAAAAAAAAAGTGCTTAGTGAAAAGTGCCCACTGCAGAAAGTTACAATACCATTAAGGTAAAATGTTTATGGGAGGCTGAGGCAGGAGAATCGCTTGAGCTCGGGAGGCGGAAGTTGCTGTGAGCCGAGATCACGCCACTCCACTCCAGCCTGGTAGTGCCAGAGACACTCGTATGGGAGACAGAGTGAGACTCCGTCTCAAAAAATAAATGGGCCGGGTGCGGTGGCTCACGCTTGCAATCCCAGAACTTTGAGAAGCCGAGGCAGGCGGATCACTTGAGGATGGCAGTTCGAGACCAGCCTGGCCAACATGGTGAAACTCTGTCTCTACTAAAAATACAAAAAAATTAGCTGGGCATGGTGATGGGCGCCTGTAATCCCAGCTACTCAGGGGGCTGAGGCAGGAGAATCACTTCAACCCAGAAGGCGGAGGTTGCAGTGAGCTGAGATCACGCCATTGCAATCCAACCTGGACAACAAGAGCGAAACTCCTTCTCAAAAAATAAAAAATAAATAAAACAAAATAAAATAAATAAGTAAAATGCTTAAATTACATATTGTTTATGGATTCATGTATAATAAGAAAATCATGCAGAGGTTCATAAACACTGAATTCAAGATTTTGGTAACTGCAAAAGGAGGGCAAGGGGAAAAGGAGGGGTTCAAAAGGGTCTCCAACTTTGTGTTTTACTTTCTAAATCTTATAAAAATATGGAACAGGCTGGGCACACTGGTTCACGCCTGTAATCCCAGCACTTTGGGAGGCTGAGGCGGGTGGATCACTTGATGTCAGGAGTTCCAGACCAGCCTGGCCAACATGAAGAAACCCCATCTCTACTAAAAATACAAATTTAGCCGGGCGTGGTAGCACATGCCTGTAATCCCAGCTTCTCTGAAGGCTGAGACAGGAGAATCGCTTGAACCTGGGAGGCAGAGGTTGCGGTGAGCTGAAATCGTGCCATTGCACTCCAGCCTGGGCAACAGGAGCGAAACTCTGTCTCAAAATAAAATAAAACAAAATAAAATACAAAAAAATTAGCCAGGTGTGGTGGTGGGCATCTGTAATCCAAGCTACTCAGGAGCCTGAGGCAGGAGAATCACTTAAACCCAGGAGGCGGAAGCTGCAATGAGCCGAGATCATGCCACTGCACTCCAGCCTGGGCAACAAGGGCAAAACTCTCAAAAAAAGAAAAAAGAAAGAAAGAAACAACATTAAGGTGTGACAAAGTAGTTGGGTGGCAGATACTTAGGGGTATGTGATGTTAGGCTATGTTCTCTACTGAGTACTTGAAACACATGAAGGTGCAGAGCTTGACTGAATTCTGTGATCCCCAAATTTAAAAAAAATCCTGGCCAGGTACAATGGCTCACGCCTGTTATCTCAGCACTTTGGGAGGCCGAGATGGGTGGATCACGAGGTCAGGAGATCGAGGCCATCCTGGCTAACATGGTGAAACCCCGTCTCTACTAAAAATACAAAAAATTAGCCGGGCGTGGTGGCGGGCGCCTGTAGTCCCAGCTACTCGGGAGGCTGAGGCAGGAGAATGGCGTGAACCCAGGAGGCGGAGCTTGCAGTGAGCCGAGATCGCACCACTGCACTCCAGCCTGGGCGACACAGCAAGACTCTGTCTCAAAAAAAAAAAAAAAAAAGAAAGTTAAAGATGTCTTACAGTTTAGCACGATATAATTTGATTGATTCCTGTCATCAATGTGAGATAAGCAATAGGTAAAACATTGTCCTCTTTCCTCTCTACTACCTTGTTCCACACTCCAAGGCCCATGGGACCAGGTGGCTCTCACAGGATTTCAGACCCATTCCTCCGCAGGAACCTTCCCTCCCTGCCATCAGTAGATGGCTGGGTCACTTTTGCCCACCACAGGCTCACCAGCAATGTTAAGTGCCACACTCAGCAAAAGGGACCAAATGACCATGTACATAGATGGAGGTGCCCTATGGGCATCAGTTCCAAGAACCATTTAATTTCCAGTGATGTCTGAGGGGTCCTCCACCAGGAACTCCTCAACAACCAGCACTCCCAGTACTCTGGTGAGGGTCTTCTCCTCAGATCTCTATAAAGTGCTCCAAGTTGAAGGTTTTTCTTCAACTCTTTTCTGTGTAGTTTTAGTTTTGGTTTTTTGGTCACCCAGGCTGGAAATGGTGTAATCACAACTCACTGCAGCCTCAACCTCTGGGCTCAAGAAAACCTCCTATCAGCCTCTCAAGTAGCTGGAACTACAGGTGTATGCCACCACACCAGGCTAATTTGTAAATTCTGTTGAAGAGATACAGACTATATTACCCAGGCTGGTTTCAAACTCATGGGCTCAAGCAATCCTCCTGCCTTGGCCTCCCAAAGTGTTGGGATTGCAGGAGTGAGCCACTGTGCTTGGCCTACAGTTTTCTTTACTGTTGCATAGTGTTTTCTTTACTCGCCTTTTCCTTTCTTATGCATTTTAATCCTTTTTTTTTTTTGGAGAGGGAGTCTCGCTCTGCCACCCGGGCTGGAGTACAGTGGTGTGATCTCAGCTCACTGCAACCTCTGCCTCCCGGGTTCAAGCAATTGTCCCTGTCTCAGCCTCCCAAGTAGCTGGGACTACAAGCACCTGCCACCATGCTTGGCTAATTTTTGTATTTTTTAATGGAGACAGAGTTTCGCCATGTTGGCCAGGCTGGTCGTGAACTCCCAACCTCAGGTGATCTGCCCACCTCGGCCTCCCAAAGTGCCAGGATTACAGGTATGAGCCACCGTGCCCAGCCGCATTTTAATTCTAATTTAGTAAATGGCTCAGCTCAACCAACACCCCCACAAGACTATAAGTTGTGGGAGAGCAGGGATACATCTGTTGCAATCACTAATATGTGCCCAGCACTCATCCAGTGCCAGATATACACCATACACCTAATGAATGAATGGGGAGACACAGGACCTTTCTTTTAGGTTCTTCCCATCATCTTTAGTCTTTACTTCACTTATTAGATCCAGCTGATCTTTCACTATTCCAATCTCATTCTCAATTTTAAAATTCTCAGCTTATTTAAAAACAGTCAGTTATGAGACACACCCTGCCCTACCAGGAACTTAAGCTGTCTGCTATCTATGGACACATGACGACATGGGGTGTCTGTTTCATGGGCATGACTAAGTGCTCTGCATTTAGCAGGCAGGCGATGTTCAGGGCACAACTCCAACTACTATGTATTGGTTTTCCATGCTCTAAGGAGAAAAATTTTTTGCAACTTGGTAATAAAACACCCTTTTGTCTTTCTGATGCTGGCTTCCTATAAGCAAGGGTCATGTCTGCCTGTGCTAGGAATCTGATAGGCTGCATCCATATACTTGTATCAGAATGTCCCTCTGGAAGTTTTTTTACACAGTCTCATACTCATATACTCGGTCATTCAGGTAGAGGCACTACAGAGATCCTCCTCCTCGTGGTTCAGAGACCAAGGTCCAAACAGAGGTAAATACTCAAATCGTGGTCACATACAGCTTGATGGCCAGAACATGTGGGAGAAAACAGTGCTTGGGAACCAGGGAAAGATTCTGGCCACAGCCACCTAGTCTTCCTGACACAGCTACCCAATTTAACACCTCACACTCATTCATATTGTATTCTCTAAAAGAGTAGGAAGTGCTCAAGGCAGCCCAAGAACATGTCTTAGCTGGATTCACCACTGGCAGACAGGAGCTACCGAAGCTCTCTTTTTCGAGTAGTGGGAATGGGAACCTTATTCCTCTGTGCCAGCACCCAGTGCAGTACCCACAACTGAGTCTAAGCTCTCAGCACCACCCCAGACCCCAGACCCTGAGACTCACTGCAGATAAACACCCTCAGCCAGAACCAGAGCTAGCTGGGGTAGGGCCAGTAAGTGGCTCACATCTGCCAATGACCAGGCACTCCCTTCCTCCCAGTTGTGATATATGGGACTCTCAAGTGATGGGCAGAAGTAAAATGTCAGGCCAGGTGCAGTGGCTCATGCCTGTAATCCCAGCACTTTGGAGGCTGAGGCGGGCGGATCACAAGGTCAGGAGTTCGAGACCAGCCTGGCCAACATGGTGAAACCCCATCTCTACTAAAAATAAAAAAATTAGCCGGGCATGGTGGCGGACACCTATAATCCCAGCTACTCGGGAGGCTGAGACAGGAAAATTGCTTGAACCCAGGAGGCGGAGGCTACAGTGAGCCAAGATCATACCACTGCACTCCAGACTGGGCAACAGAGCAAGATTCCGTCTCAAAAAAAAAAAAAAAAAAAAGAAGTAAAATGTCAAGTTATCAATAATACCTAAAAGGTAGTGACCTTTGTAGCCAAAATATATTAAAGCTACCCTAGAGGCAGGTATATTTAAAGTTTATCAGATCAGCCATCAGGGATATAACTAGGAAATCAAAAATATTATACAGTAACTGGCAAGGACACCAGGCATCCAAGGGTAAGGTTCAGCAGGTAAGGATCCCACTGGCCCCTCCCATCACCACCACCAATACCATCCCCCAGGAAGATGCAACCAAAGGATGTTGCTTGGTGGGAGGAAAGGGGAGATGCCCATGAGGAGCCAGGCCCTTATGACCCCATTCTGTCCAGAGAGCCTTATGGAATAAGCGGCTCTGTTCCACTCAGGCTGCCTCCCCAGAGCTATGAGTGCCCACGCACACAGGGAATTCAGTTAATAAATGCTTTCCACTCAACAGATGTGAAGAACAAATGCACATGTGGCACCAACTCAATTTGCCATAAAATTAATGTTTCCTCATCCATAGAAAAACGCACAGTGAATGAAACTTTCAGATATATATTTACCTCTGTTTTTAATTTTAAGACAGGGTCTCACTATGTTGCCCAGGCTAGAGTGCAGTGGCTATTCACAGAAACAATTACAGCTCACCAGCCTTGAACTCCCCAGTGATCCTCCTGCCTCAGCCTCCCAAATAGGAGAATACAGGCACAGGCCACTGCATCCGGCTCTGAAACTTTCAGACATCTTAACCTAAAAACTCTAAAAGAACAGCTCTCTATTAGTTTTTGCTTCCCAAGAATAAAAGAAAAGTTGGGAGACTCAACCCATTATTAACCACACAAAATTTGGCAGAGGTAGCCCATCCCACCACTCCTAGGAGCCCCTACTCCCAAACAACTATGCTACCTAAAAATAGTAGTTAAGCTGTTAAATTGCTATCATTTGCCACAGTAATTAAAATATTTAAGGAATGGCCAGGTGCAGTGGCGCACACCTAGAATCCCAGTACTTTGGGAGGCCAAGGTGGGCAGATTGCTTGAGCCCAGGAGTTCAAGACCAGCCTGGGCAACATGGCGAAACCCTGTTTCTACAAAAAAGTACAAAGATTAGCCAGGCATGGTGGCGCATGCCTGTAATCACAGTTACTTGGGAGGCTGAGGTGAGTGAATTGCTTGAACCCAGGATGGTGAGATTGCAGTGAGACTACAACACTGTACTCCAGCCTGGGTGACACAGCAAGACCCTATCTCAAAAAAAAAAAAATTAATAATAATAATAATAAAGAAAATGGGATATTCATTTTAAAACCAGGTTAAAATAATACCATGTTCCTATTTTAAATGGTTTTGGAAAACATAAAAAGCAGAAATATTACCACTTCAGGTTCAATCTAGCAAAAAACACTTTGACGAGTTAAATATTAACTGTCAGTCCAACATTAATATAAAGTTTCTGAAAGGTTAACCAGTTTAAAACTGCTCAATATCACGGCCAACAGGATGTACTTAACACAATGGAAAACAGTGGTGTGAAGTCATTGTTTCTTTGAGCTCCAAATATCAAAAAAAAAACCGCAGATGTCTCTGCTTCTAGTTAAAAACAGGCCTTTTTGACTCCTTGGCGTCAGATGAGAAAGGTCTGAAGTCAAGTGACTGGTGAAGATTCAAGGTATCACCCTAAAATTAAAATTGCTCAGTTCAGGGGATAGATAAAGTTGCCCTGACATGGGACAGGTTCCTACCTAAACTGCAGGCAATGTGGAAATACCACCAGTGATATGGAGGGAGCCCCAGGCCATCAGGGAGCTGGAGGACCAACCAAAGGGAGCCAGGGTCACATATACAGCAAGAGATTTAAAGGTAAAAATATGTGGGAGAAAAAATACCACCCCTGAGAGGCAAGCACTACACATTCTATCAAACATAAAAGCTACTTTGAACACTTCTCTCACTTGGAAAATTCTTGCAAATTCTCACTTATCACAGATAAACAAAGGGCAGTCGCTTCTGCTGGCGGTGGTTTGGTTTTTTCCAACAAAGACAGGAAGCAAAGGTTTAAAACCTAGGTATAAATCCACCCAAGTGCAGACATGTTCTAGGGAAAGGGAAGAAAAGCAAGGTTCAAAACCCAGAACAGTCATTCTCCACTGAACCATGGCTTTTAATCTGAGTAGATTTTAACGTGGTACGTGATGGGGCTCACTGAAAGAATTCCTTCTACATTCCACGGAAGTCCATACACTGCATTAAACATTATTTATTACCGAACAGTATACTTGACTTTGAAGATGGTTAAGTTTTATATTGTGTTTTTCACAATTTAAAAAGGTGGGTTTGGGGTTGTTATTTTTATTTTTTTGAGAGACAGTCTCTCAATCTATCACCCACAGTGGAGTACAGTGGTACAGTAATAGCTCACTGTAACCTCGAACTCCTGGGCTCAAGTGATCCTTCTGCCTCAGCCTCCCACAGCTGGGACTACTGGTTCACAGCACCATGCCTGGCTCATTTTTTATTTTTTTTATTATTTATTTTTTTTGAGACAGAGTCTTGCTCTGTCACCCAGGCTGGAGTGCAGCAGCACAATCTTGGCTCACTGCAACCTCCGCCTCCTGGGTTCAAGAGCTTCTCTCGCCTCAACCTCTCGAGTAGCTGGGATTATAGGTGCCCACTACGACGCCCGGCTAATTTTTGTATTTTTAGTAGAGATGGGGTTTCACCATGTTAGCCAGGCTGGTCTTGAACTCCTAATCTTAGGTGATCTACCCACCTCGGCCTCCCAAAGTGCTGGGATTATAGGTGTGAACCATCATGCTTGGCCATTTTTTAGTTTTTATTTTGTAGAGACAGGGTCTCACTATGCTGCCCAGGCTGGTCTCAAAATCCTGGCTCAAACAATCCTCCTGCCTCAGCCTCCCCAAGCACTGGGATTATAGGGACAAGCCACTACAGCCAGCCCCTAAAAAAAACGTTTTTAATGGTTAAGATGGTATATTAAAATACAAGCCTGGGCAACATAGTGATACTCCCATCTCTACAAAAAAAAATTTAGGCCAGGCGTAGTTGCTCACACCTATAATCCCAACACTTTGGGAGGCTGAGGCGGGTGGATCACAAGATCAAGGGATGGAGACCATCCTGGCCAACATGGTGAAACCCCATCTCTACTAAAAATACAAAAATTAGCTGGGTGTTGTGGTGCACGCCTGTAGTCCCAGCTACTCAGGAGGCTGACACAGGGGAATTGCTTGAACCCGGGAGGTGGAGGTTGCAGTGAGCCGAGATTGTGCCAAAAAAAAAAAAAAAAAAATTTAGGCCGGGCACAGTGGCTCACGCCTGTAATCCCAGCACTCTGGGAGGCCGAGGCAGGCAGATCACAAGGTCAGGAGTTCGAGACCAGCCTGGCCAATATGGTGAAACCCTGTCTACTAAAAATACAAAAAAAAATTAGCCACGTGCAGTGGCGCACGCCTGTAATCCCAGCTACTCAGGAGGCCAAGGCAGGAGAATTGCTTGAACCTGGGAGGTGGAGGTTGTGATGAGCCAAGATCGTGCCACTGCACTCCAGCCTGGGCGACAGAGTGAGACTCCATCTCAAAAAAAAAAAAAAAAAAAAATTTAAAAATTTAAAAAATTAGCCAAGTACGTAGGCATGCACCTGTAGTCCCAGCTACTCGGCCTGAGGGGGGAGGACTGCTTGAGCCTGGGAGGTGGAGGCTGCCGTGAGCCATGACTCCACCACTGTGCTCCAGCCTGGGTGACAAAGCAAAATAAATAAATAAATACACCATCTTTATGTTATGTATATTTTGCCACAATATTTTAGAAAACATTACTTAGTTACACCAATTAGACTTCAGAAGAAAATACTTTAGGAGGATTTTAGGGGCATATCCCCGTGATGACATGGTCCAGTACTTTAATCACCAGTGCCCAGGTAAGACACTGAAGACAGAAAAGGATAAACTGAGGCCAAAGACAAGGACCAGGCCAAACCATCCATTTGGGTTTTTTTTTCTGTTTTTGTTTTTTTGAGACGGAGTCTCGCTCTGTCGCCCAGGCTAGAGCGCAAGTGGCGCGATCTCAGCTCACTGCAAACTCTGCCTTCCGGGTTCAAGCGATTCTCCTGCCTCAGCCTCCTGAGTAGCTGGGGCTACAGGTGCCTGCCACCACGCCCAGCTAATTTTTGTATTTTTAGTAGAGACAGGGTTTCACCGTATTGGCCAGGCTGGTCTCGAACTCCTGACATTGTGATCCGCTCACCTCAGCCTCCCAAAGTGCTGGGATTACAGGCATGAGCCACTGTGCCCGGCCCTAACTGTACATTTGGCTGCAGCAGCTAGAGTGGGAGGTGGAGTGGTGGTGGGGGAATAAGTCTGAGAGGTGGGTGGCCAGCCTCAGCAGAATCCAAGCGGGAATGAATTACCACATCCTTGCACCCGTGCGGCATCAAAAAATGCAATTAAAGCAAACTACAATTCTCTGAAGACAGCCCAACAATTAACACTTCAGCACGTTTACCAACTACCTACCCTGTGCTAGGTGTAAGGCTTTATTTGCTATAGATGCAGTCTTTCCAAGTTTCACACAAAAATATTCAATTAAGATTTATATACATTACTAAATCAGGAAACACAAGTGGTAACAAACCAAGTATTTATACTAATACATTATAAACAGCCATTTTCCAAGTGCTTACTGTAATAGAAACTGAAAGCTGCCTTCTGACTTCCCCAAACTCCCCCTGGCTATCCCATCCCCTCCCCAACTCAGTACAAAGGTACAGTGGGGCTACCCTGTGGGGGCAGGATGATCAGTGTCTACTGGGGGTCAAGGCTGGATGCCAATGGTTCCCTTGAGAGAAAAGGGGGAGAAGAGGTCCACTGCAAGGGTCTTGACAGCATTTACTCTGCTGCTTTCTCTCCCAGTAGATGCCTGGCACCAAGCAGGTACTCAGCAGATGCCCGCAGAGTACACGAAAGGAACTTCCACTAAATCCCCTAAATAATTCACCAAGCGGCCAGGCGCCAGTGGCTCACACCTGTAATCCCAGCACTTTGGGAGGCTGAGGTGGGCGGATCACAAGGTCAAGAGATCGAGACCATCCTGGCTAACATGGTGAAACCCCGTCTCTACTAAAAATACAAAAATTAGCTGGGTGTGGTGGCAGGCACCTGTTGTCCCAGCTACTCGGGAGACTGAGGCAGGAGAATCACTTGAACCTGCGAGGCGGAGGTTGCAGTGAGCCAAGATCGTGCCACTGCACTCCAGCCTGGATGACAGTGCAAGACTCTGTCTCCGAAAATAATAATAATAATTCACCAAGCATAAAGGCAATGATCACCTGATTTCACACTTTGAAGTTCAATGCTGAGCTTTTTGGTATTTTTTCCATTACACTATGAAAGATTAAAAATAAGTGCCACAGCTCAAAATTAATATGCTAATCTAGCAATGATGAATTAAATTTAGAAAAAGTGTGCTGGCTGCTGGCCTTTCTGACCTAATTGGCTAATTAGACTCCAAAACAGAGGAGTGAGGTGAAATGTCAGGGAAGCTCCAGGCAACCCAGCCCTTGACCCTGCCAGCAGCCCTATAATAAAGGCCTGGGACCCTAAGCACAATGCCTCAGGAGCCAAACAGGTATGTGGGAGTTCTGGCATATTCACTGCAGAATATTTATCTAGGCAAATGCTTCAACCTTCAGTGTTTAAAGTGGTGACTTGCTTTTAGCCACATTCTTGTTTTTGGCTACATTCTTAATGCTCAACCATCAAAAACATTTCACCCATGCCAGGAACTGCCATATCAACACACTGTGTTTATAAAAGAACAAGACAAAACTAGCACCCCCTCCCTTTGCTCAGGTTTTCCTTCCTGCTAACAGAATTCCTTCCCTCCCACAGATGGTTCTAATTGGCCCTTTTACCTGCTTCAGTCTTGCCACAGCTACAAATTCTAAAAAATCAAACTTCTCTAACGTACTTCCAAAAGCTAGAGCAAAAGAGCCAAAAGACATTCTTCCATTCTCGCAATCCCTGCTCTGCAAAGCTACAGCCATTCTATGACCAGTGAAATGGTGGGCCAGGCCAACACTATGGACAGGGATGCCCACCACATTTGATTTCAAAATCAGGCTTGCATAGAGGGGCATCAGAGAGCACCAGTTCCCAGTGACCCGGTGAACGCAAGGCTCCTGGGCCAGGCCCCACTAGCTCCCACATTGCTGGCCTTCCCCAGCAAAAGATGTTGGGCTGCTTTTTAAAGACCACAGCACATATCTGGAGATATGTCCAGTTCGGGCTCTTCTATACAAAGTAAAATCAAGAAAACCTATTACTCTCAAGTGCTTTCCTCCTCCTCAAAACTTCAGGTGATCCTCAGCTGCTGTCTGCCACACAGAATTTACACCCAGATTAATAAGACTGAAGAAATCCTTAAAGATGCCCTTGCTCTCACCTTCTTCTGTCTCCATCTCTTTTCTGTGATCTTTGATCATTCTCTCAGCACACAGGAAAAAGTGGGATTCCATTCCATACTAATTATTGGAAATTAATTCCTGCATTTTAGAACCCAAGGATTAAAAATGAAAAGCAGGCAAGGCACAGTGGTTCATGCCTGTAATCCTAGCACTTTGGGAGGCTAAGGTTGATGGACTGCTTGAGCCCAGGAGTTTGAAATCAGCCTGGGCAACACAGGGAGACTCTGTCTCTACAAAATATGAAAAAATTGGCTGAGTGTGGTGACGCATGCCTATAATCTCAGCTACTCAGGAGGCTGAGGTAGGAGGATCGCTTGAGCCTGGGAGGTTGAGGTTGCAGTGAACCGTGATCATGTCACTGCACTCCAGCCTGGGTGACAGAGCAAGACCCTCTGTCGTCTCAAAAAAAAAAAAAAAAGAATAAATATAATGATTTGCATAAAGACGGGAAAAAAATTCTGCAGGGCATTTATGTGCTCACATTAGAAGCCAACTGAAGATACATGAGAAACGAAGATAAAGCATCTGAAGAATTAAGCTGTGGGCTGGTGGGATCTCCATCCGCCTGAACTGTAGGAGTCAATCCATGCCTGAGTGGCCCAACCTGGAAATTCAGGAGATCCCAGGCTATTTGGAAGAAGAAAACACCTTCCATGCATCAGCAGATTAAGGCCACCACTGAAAAGTACCTTGGAGCTGCTACTCCACCTCCCCATCCAGTACTTAGAAATATATAAATTATAACAGCACCCTTTTGATAAGATGGAAGATCTCCTGCATTTATCGCTTTTTAAATTTTCCTTTAAAGATACAGGGTCTCACTCTGTTACCTGGGCTGGAGTGCAGTGACACGATGATGGCTCACTGCAGCCTCGCCCTTCCAGGCTCAAGCGATTCTCCTAACTCAGTCTCCCAAATAGCTGAGATTACAAGCATGGCACCACCACACTTGGCTAATTTTTTATATTTTGTAGAGATGGGGCCTCACCATGTTGCCCAGGCTGGTCTCAAATTCCTAGGCTCAAGCAATTCTCCCACCTTAGCCTCCTAAAATGCTGGGATTACAGGCATAAACCACCACATCCAGTCCAAATCATTATTTCAACTGGCAGCTAACTACTTAAAGGTCTTATTTTGTAAATAAAACTTTTTTTTATGTATTGTTATGTATCTGTCCAGTGAATCTTAAATCAAAAGTTCTGTGGTCTTAAGAATAGACTTGGGGCCAGGCCGGGTACGGTGGCTCACACCTGTAATCCCAGCACTTTAGGAGGCCAAGGCAGGCAGATCACAAGGCCAGGAGTTTGAGAATAGCCTGACCAATATGGTGAAACACCGTCTCTACTAAAAATACAAAAATTAGCTGGGCTTGGTGGCCCATGCCTGTAATCCCAGTTATTCAGGAGGCTGAGGCAGAAGAATTGCTTGAACCCGGGAGGCAGAGGTCGCAGGGAGCCGAGATCTCACCACTGCACTCCAGCCTGGGCAACAAAGTGAGACTCCGTCTCAAAAAAAAAAAAAAAGAATAGACTTGGGGCCAGGCGCGGCAGCTAACACCTGTAATCCCAGTACTTTGGAAGGCCAAGGCGGGAGGATTACTTGAGGTCAGGAGTTTGAGACCAGCCTGGCCAATGTGGCAAAACCCCGTCTCTACTAAAAATACAAAAATAGCCGGACATAGTGGCAGGTGCCTATGATCCCTGCTACTTGGGAGGCTGAGGCAGCAGAACCGCTTGAACCCAGGGAGGCAGAGGCTGCACTGAGCCGAGAACACACCACGGCATTCCAACCAACCTGGGCGAAAGAATGAGACTGTCTCAAAAAAAAAAAAAAAAAAAAAAAAAAAAAAAACTTGGCTGGGAGCGGTGGCTCATACCTGTAATCCCAGCATTTCGGGAGGCTGAGGCAGGAGGATCACTTAAACCCAGGAGTTTGAGACCAGTCCCGGCAACATAGTGGGACCCCATCTCTATTAAAAATAGAAAAAAATGCCAGGCGTGGTGGCTCACACCTGTAATCCCAGCACTTTGGGAGGCCGAGGCAGGCAGACCACTTGGGTCAGGAGTTCGAGACCAGCCTGGCCAACATGGCGAAACCTGTCTCTACTAAAAGTACAAAAATTAGCCAGGTGTAGTAGTGCGCGCCTGTAGTCCCAGCTACTCAGGGAGACTGCGGCAGGAAAATCGCTTGAACCTGGAAGGCAGAAGTTGCAGTGAGCCAAGATCGTGCCACTGCACTCCAACCAAGACAACAGAGTGAGACTCCGTCTCAAAACAAAACAAACAAAAAAAGGAATTTAGGAGTAGGCCAGGTGTTATGGCTCACGTCTGTAATCCCAGCACTTTGGAAGGCTGAGACAGGCAGACAGCTTGAGCTGATGAGTTTGAGACCAGCCTGGGCAACATGGTGAAACCCCATCGCTACAAAAAAATACAAAATTAGGCCAGCATGGTAGCCTGCACCTGTAGTCTCAGCTACTCGGGAGGCTAAGGCAGGAAGATCGCTCGAGCTTGGGAGGCGGAGGTGGCAATAAGCCAAGATCTCATCACTGCACTCCAACCTAGGTGACAGAGCCCGTCCCAAAAAAAAATAAAAGAATTAAAAAATTAGGAATAAAGAGGCATGATTTCTGTCAATTACTCATAGATGGTTCAGAAAAAAAGGTATAGATAGAAAAGAGAATGACAGAGCAAACACAGCAAAATGCAAACAAATGGTGACTCTAGATGGAGTATTTGAGAGTTTCTTGAATTATTCTTGCAGTTTTTCTGTAAATTTAAAGTTATATCAAAAAAAAAATTTTTTTTTGAGACGGAGTCTCGCTCTGTCGCCCAGGCTAGAGGGCAGTGGCGCGATCTCGGCTCACTGCAAGCTCCACCTCCCAGGTTCACATCATTCTCCTGCCTCAGCTGCCCAAGTAGCTGGGACTACAGGTACCTGCCACCACACCTGAGTAATTTTTTCTATTTTTAGTAGAGACAGGGTTTCACCGTGTTAGCCAGGATAGTCTCGATCTCCTGACCTCGTGATCCATCCACCTCAGCCTCCCAAAGTGCTGGGATTACAGGCATAAGCCACCGCGCCCAGCCAAAATGGAAAAAAACAAGTGGTAAGAGAAAGGAACACGGGTCATGGTCCAAGTCCCCTCTCAGGACGTCCATGCCAAAGCAGGTGTATGTACCGACAATTGTGAAGCAAAGTCAGCAGGTAAGCTCTGTAATCTGTGACAGCTATATAACCCTCCCCTACCCCACCCCACTTACCTCAAACCCCAGCACTTTGTCCAGTAGGAATCTGGATTCCAGGCACTAATCCCCCAGACAGCATGATTCAAAACACATACCCCACCAGGTCCCAAGCCCTCCCAAGTTTACGAAGGGAAGTGAGGATATTTTAAAAGCATTTTCCTCTAGAAACATTACAAACACAAAATATACAAGAAAAGGATTTTGTTTGTTTTAAAAGTGACTTGGATTATAATGGAAGAAAATGTCACACTAGGGCCCAAAATTACTACATTGAGCTATGTTTTCTTAAGATTAAAAATAGATTCTATCTTCCCTTCCCAGGAACCTTCCCTCCTAGAGGAAAAAAAAACCCAAATCAGACCATTACCAAGTTCAGAGGTCCCAGAGCTAAGGGCAAAATGTGGGCAGGCTGCATCCAGTGTTTCCCAGTATCCGATTCCCTACTATTGGTTCCCAGTCTATCTCACAATGATGTCATCAGCTGTCTGGTCCTCCCCTTTGACTTAATGCAATAAAAGTAATTGAAGGGCCAGGCACGGTGGCTCACACCTGTAATCCCAGCACTATCGGAGGCAGAGGTGGGCGGATCACCTGAGGTCGGGAGTTCGAGACCAGCCCGACCAACATGGAGAAACCCCTTCTCTACTGAAAATACAAAATTAGCCAGGCGTGGTGGCACATGCCTGTAATCCCAGCTATTCGGGAGGCTGAGGCAGAATCGCTTGAACCTGGGAGGTGGAGGTTGCGGTGAGCCAAGATCATGCCATTGCACTCCAGCCTGGGCAACAAGAGCAAAACTGTGTCTCAAAAAAAAAAAAGGTAATTCACATGGAGCTAAAATAAATTCCAACACCACACTAGGACACAAATGAAAAGCAGGTCTCCTTCCCAGGTCCTCAGGTGAGCAGACTGAGTTTCTTCAGTAGTTCTCCACAAATGACACATTGAATGTATATCTCTAAACACATAAACAAGCACATCTCTTTTAATTTCATTCTTAAAATTCAAACGAAATCAAATTCTTCAAAACTGTTCCTTTTTTTGCCAGGCGCAGTGGCTCACACCTGGCAAGCAGATCACAAGGTCAGGATTTCGAGGCCAGCCTGGCCAACACGGTGAAACCCCGTCTCTATTAAAAATACAAAAAATTAGATGGTCATAGTGGCATGCACCTGTAATCCCAGCTATTCAGGAAGCTGAGGCAGGGGAATCGCTTGACCCTGGGAAGCAAAGGTTTCAGTGAGCCAAGACTGTGCCACTGCACTCCAGCATGGGCGACAGAATGAGACTCCCTATCAAAAAAAAAATAACTGTTCCTTTTTCTAATTTAGCAGAACTGAGAGACCTCAGCCCCAGGGGGCAGATCCTTCTTCTCATTCACACCTATTGTGTGTGGCACATCTAAATGTCTAAGTATCTTGCATTATCTTACTCTCCAGGGTGTTCTCACACTTATCCTTGCATTCTTCTTAGAACATATCTATGAATATAATCCTAGATGTGGAATTGCTAGGTCAAAGGATATGTACATTGGAATTGTTAGATTTGGCAAAATGTCCTTCAATTTACACCCTCACCTAAAGATACAAACGACTTTTCTCTTATTTTCACTAACATTGAAGTATTGTCAAACTCTTTCATTAATAACATAAGATGGAAGAGGAAGGAGGTGGGGCAGTTTGAAACAACATGAGAAAGCAGTTTGCCCTGCCCTTATTGTTTGATTAATGGGCATGGTGGGCAGCAGGTGTCATAAATTCAATCTGGGAGTAATTGTACTTAATAGTTAGCCAGAATGATAGTACAGGAGGGTGAGCATCCAGACAACTAATGAATCAAAACATGATGCTTTGTTTTTCTAGTAAAACTTGAGTACCTCAGGAAAATTGCTATCAAGAATTTATGGGGCTGGCCGGGCACGGTGGCTCACGTCTGAATTCCCAGCACTTTGGGAGGCCAAGGCGGGCAGATCACGAGGTCAGGAGATCGAGACCATCCTGGCTAACATAGTGAAACCCCATCTCTACTAAAAATACAAAAAATTAGCCGTGTATGGTGGCGGGCGCCTGTAGTCCCAGCTAATGGGGAGGCTGAGGCAGGAGAATTGCTTGAACCTGGGAGGTGGAGGTTACAGTGAGCCGAGATCACGCCACTGCACTCCAGCCTGGGCGACAGAGCGAGACTCCGTCTCAAAAAAAAAAAAAAAAAAAAAAGAGAATTTATGGGGCTAATTACTCCAAATAATAACAAATATGTAGTACTGTTGTTGCTTCCATGTGGTTTCCTCCCAGGTATCTCTCTGGACCAAGGTACCTCCTGGGCCAACCCCAGAAGAACTCAGGGCTCAGGGTAGTGAGAACACAGATGCAAGTGCCGAGCACACGAAGGGCAGAAGAGGGAAGCTAGAGAGTAACTTTGGTTCTCAAGTCTAACCTTTATACTGTAGTTTCACTGTTCTGGAAAACATTAACCTTTTCTAAATTCATACTGCCAAATTTAAGTTTGTTGCCTGTTGTCCTACTGAAGACAGGATCTGGGAGGAATGCAGGAGCCCAGCTGTTCTGTAGGTTGCACCCTGCAGGGTCTTGACGTACTGGGGGAAGAACCGTCTGTCCTAGGCCAGTGCAGCCATCTGGGATAGACAGTCGTGTGCCTGGGCAGAGAGGAAGAACCCCATCTCTACAAAAAATACAAAATTCTCAATAATTAAAACAGCAGGCCGGTCACGGTGGCTCACACCTGTAATCCCAGCACTTTGGGAGGCCAAGGCAGGTGGATTGCTTGAGCAATCCAGGAGTTCGAGATCAGTCTGGGCAACATAGAGAAATCCCATTACTACTAAAAAAACAAAAATTAGCCAGGCGTGGTGGCACGCGCCTGTAATCCCAGCTACTGGTTAGGCTGAGACAGGAGAATCACTTCAACCTGGGAGGCAGAGGATCCAGTGAGCCAAGATCACACCACTGCACTCCAGCCTGGGCGACAGAGCGAGACTGAATCTCAAAAAAAAAAAAAAAATCAAATACTATATATCTAACAGTTCACTCTTAGGTGTATACCCAGAAGACACTGTCAAGAATATTCATATCAGGCTGAGCGCAGTGTCTCACGCCTATAATCCCAACACTTTGGGAGGCTGAGGTGGGCAGATCACCTGAGGTCAGGAGTTCGAGACCAGCCTGGCCAACAGGGTGAAACCCTGTCTCTACTAAAAATATAAAAATTAGCCAGGCATGGTGATGCACACCTGTAATCCCAGCTACTTGGGAGGCTGAGTTAGGAGAATCACTTGAACCCAGGAGGTGGAGGTTGCAGTGAGCCGAGATCATGCCACTACACTCCAGAGTGAGACTCTGCCTCAAAAAAAAGAAAAAGAAAGGGCCGGGCGCGGTGGCTCAAGCCTGTAATCCCAGCACTTTGGGAGGCCAAGGCAGGTAGATCACAAGGTCAGGAAATCGAGACCATCCTGGCTAACACGGTAAAACCCTGTCTCTACTAAAAATACAAAAAATTAGCCGAGCGCGATGGCATGCGCCTGTAGTCCCAGCTACTAGGGAGGCTGAGGCAGGAGAATGGCGTGAACCCGGGAGGTGGAGCTTGCAGTGAGCCGAGATCGCGCCACTGCACTCCAGCCTGGGCGACAGAGCGAGACTCCATCTCAAAAAAAAAAAAAAAAAAAAGACTCCGTACTCACACCGACAGCCAATCACACAGTGACTCTGTCTCTCAGGTGAGCAATGAGTTATCCTCACATAAGACACAGGCTTGGGCTGCCAACCAAATATCAGGGTAAGCTGGAGTGGGGCCTGCACACAAGAAAGCCAAGACCAGCTGACAAGTTCCTGGGCGTGGAGTCTGAGACCACCCTACAATTAATAAACATTGTGCCCCTCCAAGTGCTCAAAACTTCAGCCACCTGCCAGTATAGCAGCAGCACTAGCAGTGAACACACCTCCTATCCTGTAAAGCCAGTCTCTACCCAGAGCTTGAGATCAGCAGGTGAGGCCGTGACCACAGCCCACAGAGCCTTCCATATTCACCCCAGCCCACCGGCTTGATAACATAGATATGAAAAAGACTCAATTCCAGCTGCTCTAACTTCTCCATTTCTTTACAGCTGGGCTATGCCCTACAGGGAGAAAGAAGGAACTCCTTTAAAATAGCATTCAAACACAGAAAAAGTTTTTAAACAGAAAACTCATAAGACAGAGTTTGAGGCAACCATTTAAAAATCAAGACTGGGGCTGGGTACGGTGGCTCACACCTGTAATCCCAGCTCTTTGAGAGGCCGTGGCAGGCAGATCACTTGAGGTCAGGAGTTCGAGACCAGCCTGGTCAACATGGCGAAACTCTGTCGCTACTAAAAATTTAAAAATTAGCTGGGCATGGTGGCAGGCGCCTGTAATCCCAGCTACTCAGGAGGCTGAGGAAGGAGAATCACTTGAACCTGGGAGGCAGAGGTTACAGTGAGCCGAGATTGCACCATTGCACAACAGCCTGGGCGACAAGAGCAAAAATCCATCTCGAAAATATATAAATAAATAAATAAGATCAAAATAAAATAGGCCAGGTACAGTGGCTCACACCTGTAATCCCAGGACTCTGGGAGGCCGAGGCGGGTGGACCACGAGGTCAGGAGTTTGACACCAGCCTGGCCAATATGGCGAAACCCTGTCTCTACTAAAAATACAAAAATTAGCTGGGCATGCTGGCGCGCGCCTGTAGTCCCAGCTACTCAGGAGGCTGAGGCAGCAGAATCGCTGGAACCTGGGAGGCGGAAGTTGCAGTGAGCCGAGATCATGCCACTGCACTCCAGCATGGGTGACAAGAGCAAAATTCCATCTCAAAAATAAATAAAACAAAACAAAACAAAACAAGACGTCAAGACTGGCTGGACGCAATGGCTCACGCCTGTAATCCCAACATTTTGGGAGGCCGAGGTGGGCAGATCACCTGAGGTCAGGAGTTCCAGACCAGCCTGGCCAACATGGCGAAACCATGTCTCTACTAAAAAATTACAAAAATTAGCCAGGCATGGTGGTGCACACCTCTAATCCCAGCTACTCGGGAGGCTGAGACAGGAGAATCGCTTGAACTCGGGAGGTGGAGGTTTCAGTGAGCCCAGATCGAACCACTGCACTCCAGCCTGGGCGACAGAGCAAGACTCTGTCTCAAAAAAATAAATAAATAAACAATAAAACATCAAGACTAATCTTATTTTACAGATGGGGAAACCTAGGTTTCCACAGTCCCCCAGGTGGCGAGTGATTGAGCAGTATGAGAACCCCTCTCCTAATTCCCAAACAACTTTTTTCCAATCAGCACACTACACAAACGGGGAAAGGGAGAGAGAAAAGCTGAAAAGAAGGGACAAGATGGGGGACAAACAGGCAAAGGCAAGGAAGCTGAAAGTCAGGGGAGGGGCAGTGTGAAGGAAGAAGTAAGGACCTAAGACGGGAACAGTGCTGCGAACCCCTCCCACCCAGTGACCCAGGCCAGTGTCACACCAACACTGGGGGGACTGGTTTGACCAGGACTACTGGGCCAGCCTCTCCTCAGGCCCCAGTCTTCCCACAAAAGTAGAGCTCTGAGTACTGGCTATGACCAAAGTGTGTGACAACAAGTGGACGCCACAACTGCAGAAGGAAGACCCAGACCACCCCTAGCCTTGCCAAAGGGACCAAACCTGAGGCTGATCAACCCTTCAGATCCAGCTGCCTATTCACAAGAAATAGAGAGCAATCCTAAGACGCAATCAGCTAAATGTGGACTGTGGGAAACTCTACGGGACTAGGTTCTTCAATCGACAATTGTAAGGAAAAGGAATAGAGGGAGAAACTAGATTAAACAGACTTCAAATATACACCAATTTCAAAAACCAGAAAAAATTAAACTACAGTAACCAAGGATGCAAACTTGTGGGATACAACCATAAAGAAACAAGGAGATGGGCACAAAAAGTAAGGCTGGAAATCAACTTTGGAAGGAAATGGATGGGGGCCCATGAAAAGGCCTATGGTGGGGCCAGTAAAACTCCTTTTTTTTTTTTTTTTTTTTGGTGAGACAGAATCTCACTCTGTTGCCCAGGCTGGAGTGCAGTGGCACGATCTTGGCTCACTGCAACCTCCGCCTCCCAGGTTCAAGCGATTCTCCTGCCTCAGCCTCCCAAATAGCTGGGACCAAAGGCGCCCACCATCACATCCAGCTAATTTTTGTATTTTTTTGTAGAGATGGGTTTTCACCACGTTGCCCAGGCTGATCTCCAACTCTGGAGCTCAAAGCAATCCACCCATCTCATCCTCCCAAAATGCTGGGATTACAGGTGTGAGCCACTGTACCCCAAATTTTTTTTTCAGACACTGTTTCTCTCTGTCGCCCAGACTGGAGTACAGCGGTGCAATCACGGCACATTGCCACCTCAACCTCCTGGGCTCAAGTGATGTTCCCACCTCTGCCTCCTGAGCAGCTGGGACTACAAGCACACCACCATGCCTGGCTAATTTTTGTTTTTTATTTTTGTAGAGATGCGGTCTTGCTATGTTGCCCAGGCTGGTCTTGAACTCCTGGCCTCAAATGATCCTCCTGTCTCAGCCTCCAAAGTACTGGGATTACACACATGAGTCAATGCACCCCACCAAAGCTCTATTTCTTACTATATAATTAACCAAGTTATACATTTTTTTTTTTTAAATATCTGCCCTTACTGAATCATACCCTTTTTGGGGGCCCTTTTTTCTGTATTTTTGTTTTATACTAATGAAGTAAAAACAAAAGGTGTAAAATATATTTTTAAAAATCAGATGGGCCAGGCATGACGGTTGACGCCTATAATCCCAGCACTTTGGGAGGAGGTGGGAGGATCACTTGAGGCCAGGAGTTTGAGACAAGCCTGGCCAATATGGCGAAACCCTGTCTCTACTAAAAACAGAAAAATCAGCCGGGCGTGATGGTGCACAGGCCTGTAGTCCCAGCTACTCAGAGACTGCAGTGAGCCAAGATCATGCCACTGCACTCCAGCTTGGGTGACAGAGCAAGACTCCGTCTACAAAATAAAAATAAAAAATAAAAAGCCTGTAGCAGGCCAGGCGCGGTGGCTCACGCCTGTAATCCCAGCACTTTGGGAGGCTGAGGCGGGCGGATCACGAGGTCAGGAGATCGAGACCATCCTGGCTAACATGGTGAAACCCTGTCTCTACTAAAAACACAAAAAATTAACCGGGCGCGGTGGCGGGTGCCTGTAGTTCCAGCTACTCGGGAGGCTGAGGCAGGAAAATGGCGTGAACCCGGGAGGCGGAGCTTGCAGTGAGCCAAGATCGCGCCACTGCACTCCAGCCTGGGCGAAAGAGCAAGACTCCGTCTCAAAAAAAAATACATAAATAAATTTAAAAAGCCTGTAGCTTCTCCTACTTGGAGAATCATACTCTGGCATTTCACATCTAGTTCTAAAGTTGATAAAGCCAGAATAAAGAAAACAAGAACTAAAAGTTCAATTTCATTCATAAATAGATTAATCTTATGCTTTCCAGTGGATTCAGAATATAGGAAAGGCCTGGAGGGAGAGCCCAGCCTCCTGTATCCAGGCATTCAGCTACCCGTGGGAGGAGCAGGCCTGCTTCTCCAAATATGGCCCCATATCTGCTACAAGAGTGAGCTTAGGCCTGCAAAAGGATCCACAAAAGCGTTTATCAAGACATGACAAAATCAGGGGGCAGACCTAGAGGCAAACAAAGTACCATCCTTCAGAACACTCCTGAAGAACAGGGTAGTATGTAAAGAAGCAATGGCGGCCGGGCATGGTGGCTCACGCCTGTAATCCCAGCACTTTGGGAGGCCGAGGCAGGTGGATCATGAGGTCAGGAGTTAGAGACCAGCCTGGCCAACGTGGTGAAACCCTGTCTCTATTAAAAACACAAAAATTGGCCGGGTGCGGTGGCTCACGCCTGTAATCCCAGCACTTAGGGAGGCCGAGGCGGACGGATCACGAGGTCAGGAGATTGAGACTATCCTGGCTAACACGCTGAAACCCCGTCTCTACTAAAAATACAAAAAATTAGCCGAGCGTGGTGGCAGGTGCCTGTAGTCCCAGCTACTTGGGAGGCTGAGTCAGGAGAATGGCGTGAACCCGGGAGGCGGAGCTTGCAGTGAGCTGAGATCATGCCACTGCACTCCAGTCTGGCCCACAGAGCGAAACTCCATCTCAAAAATAAAAATAAAAATGGCCAGGCGCGGTGGCTCATGCCTGTAATCCCAGCACTTTGGGAGCCTGAGGCGGGCAGATCACGAGGTCAGGAGATCGAGACCACGGTGAAACCCCGTCTCTACCAAAAATGCAAAAAAATTAGCCAGGCGTGGTGGCGGATGCCTGTAGTCCCAGCTACTCCGGAGGCTGAGGCAGAAGAATGGCGTGAACCCAGGAGGCACAGCTTGCAGTGAGCCGAGATTGCGCCACTGCACTCCAGCCTGGGCAACAGAGTGAGACTCCGTCTCAAATAAAATAAAATAAAATAATAATAATAACAATAAAAATACAAAAATTAGCCCGGCGTGGTGGTGCTCGTCTGTAATCCCAGCTACTCGGGAGGCTGAGGCAGGAGAATTGCTAGAACCTGGGAGGCGGAGGTTGCAGTGAGCAGAGATCGTACCATTGCACTCCAGGCTGGGTGACAAGAGCAAGACTCCGTCTCAAAAAAAAAAGGAAAAAGCAGCAATGGCTTCCTGAGCTCCCAGCCCCTTGGCACCCAGTGACCACAGCAAACTGGACACAGAGACCACAGTAAGCCTGACACTGAGGCAGAGGACTGTGCCTTTGGGTACAGCCCACAATGGACCCCATTCTCCCTGGAAGCCCATAGCAGGATGGAAGCGAGGAGGCCAGGACATTCCTCCACCCCCTCACACAGATGTAAAGGGCACAGGCAGCTCAGGGCAGCAGAGCCCTCCATAGGAAGAAAGCATACGGAGCCATTTTTATCTTCAGCTATTAGAAACAAAAGGAGACCCTCTTCTCCAAAATAACAGAGGTACCATCTGATTAAATCAGGTAATCAGATGGCCTACATAGGAGATCCCTCTCTAGTCAGCAAAGTCCAACTAGAAGGGAAAAAGGCTCAGAGCTATGAAGAGACAGGGGTCCCCCCACAGGACCTGCCAGGTTAGGGCTGGCACTACAAGCAGAAGAACCAATGTCTCCTGCTAAGATTTCTTCCCTACATGAAAGAATCTGGTCACTTTCTAAACTACTTTTAAAATTGGAAAAAGCACATCCTCAGACTTGCAAACACAGTGTTTTAGGACCATACTGTTGACCCTTCTGACAAAATATTATTCTATTTTCTAGGTAAGCAGACCCAACAGCTGGTAGCACAAACCCAAAGCAGGAGAGAGTCAGACAGGAATCCTACTGTTATCTATTTGTGACTTTAATGAATTTTATTTTTAGGTCTTTAATAAAGAGCCTCTCTTCTACTCTCTTCCTACCAAATTTCTCCACTCAGGCAATTCAATCATTCCAACACTGCTCAAAAGTCTAAAAATATAAGACACTTCTGGGCCGGGTGTGGTGGTTCATGCCTGTAATCCCAACACTTTGGGAGGCCGAGGCAGGAGGATCCAGCCTGGGCAACATAGCCAAGACCTCATCGCTACAAAAAAATTTAAAAATTAGCTGGGCATAGTGGCACATGCTAGTAGTCCCAGCTACTCAGGAGGCTGAGGTGGGAGGATTGTTTGACCCCAGGAGGTCAAGACTGCAGTGAGCTATGATTATGCCACCACACTCCAGCCTAGACAACAGGGCAAGACCCTGCCTCTCAAAAACAAAGAAAACACAATTTCTTCAATCATACCTCACGTAAGAGGTAGAACTTCCTCATTTTCTCCAAGACTTAGAATCCAGTCCCTGCTCAAGGGCTACTCATCAGACTGGTCTCCAATATAAAAAATCCTAGAAGGCAAGGCATCCTTGACCTCCCCAGAGGTCAGGGCAGATTGGACACAGAGGTGACCTACAGTCCGGGCATGGTGGCTCACGCCTGTAATCCCAGCACTTTAGAAGGCCGAGGCAGGCAGATCACCTGAGGTCAGCAGTTTGAGACCAGCCTGACCAACATGAAGAATCCCCATCTCTACTAAAAATACAAAAATTAGCCAGGTGTGGTGGCGCATGGTGTATCATTCCAGCTACTTGGGAGGCTGTGGCAGGAGAATCACCTGAACCCGGGAGGCAGAGGTTGCAGTGAGCTGAGATCACGCCACTGCACTCCAGCCTGGGCAACAAGACTAAAACTGTCTCAAAAGAAAAAAAAAGAAAAAAAAAAAGATGACCTACCAGCCCAAGCAGGAGTGTTTACAGGACATTTACAGTAATCAGATGCATGTTTTATGGAAACATTCCATAGTAAAATTAGGGCCCAGAAAATGGATGTTATCCCAGGTTCTGATTAATAGCCAAATAAAAAGGAAATCTTATTTGGAATTCCATTGACTACATCATTTTTCTTGGCAAAAGCTGGCTAGAGAAATCAATCTATCCCTGGAGAACAACTGAGCTAATTAACAGAGGTGTTTATGACAACCAAGGCAGAACTGGTTCACTTCTACCCTAGACAGCCTTGGGAATCTTAAGTAAGTCTCCCATCAACCCCTAGGACGCCTGGGGGGAAATGTTCCCAGCACAGTGAAAAGGCTAAACAGAGATACCTACAAAATCAAAAGAATTTGATTCCAATTCCACTACTCTGTTTTAATACATTTACAAACTCTTCCCTCGGTATCCATGAGGGATTGGTTCCAGGATACCAAAATCCACAGGTGCTCAAGTCCCTT
The DNA here is from genome assembly GCF_028885655.2 of Pongo abelii. Classification (NCBI taxonomy): domain Eukaryota; kingdom Metazoa; phylum Chordata; class Mammalia; order Primates; family Hominidae; genus Pongo; species Pongo abelii. The sequence goes on from NC_085928.1 coordinate 104,975,529, forward strand.
ATATAAAATGGTGTAATATTTGCATCATAATAAGGACAAAAACATGTGAGCAATAGAATCTACGTCATAATTAAATTTAAGGGAAGGTACTGTGACTGGACGTACATGTAAGCCAGATTTATGTTTCTCTCCACCCAAACATCTCAGTGGAGTAAAGAATAACAAGGCAGCATTGCTGCAAACATGTCTCGCCTCCCCCCATAGGGCGGTTTTTCTCCTATCTCAGAATTGAACAAATGTACAGTCGGGTTTTATACCGAGACATTCAGTTCCCAAAGGCAGGCAGGAGACAGTGGCCTTCCTCTATCTCAACTGCAAGAGGCTTTCCTCTTTTACTAATCCACCTCAGCGCAGACCCTTTACAGGTGTCGCGTTGGGGGACGGTCAGGTCTTTCTCATCCCACGAGGCCATATTTCAGACTATCACATGGGGAGAAACCTTGGACAATACCCCGCTTTCAGGGGCAGAGGTCCCTGCGGCTTTCCACAGTGCATTGTGCCCCCCGTTTATTGAGACTACAGAATAGCGATGACTTTTACTAAGTATACTGCTCGTAAACATTTTGTTAACAAGGCACGTCCTGCACAGCCCTGGATCCCTTAAACATCTTCCTGTATACTTTAAACATCCCTAGATTACTTATAACACATAATACAATGTAAATGGTATGAAAATAGTTGTTCTAACATTTAGGAAATGATGACAAGGAAAAAAGTTCATTCATGTTTGATACGGACGCAACCATCCTTTTTTCCCAAATATTTTCAATCCACAGTTGGATGAATCCACAGATGTGGAACCTATAGATACAGAAAACTGTGTACCAATTAGGAGAAAGAACTCTGTAAGAGGTGCTTGTTTGTAGATTCTCATACCTCATATACAAAAACAACATTTATAGAAATGAAGAGTAAATGCCAAAACAGGGAATCAAGCTGGGCACTGGCTACTGTTTCCCTGAATACGACATATCCTTCCAAGTGCTTCATTCATCCTTGAGCTCCCCACAACTGGCACACTCCCCTATACTTAGTGTATCCATGGGCCGTGACTGCCTCAGCAAGAATGAATCTGTGGCTCCTCATGCCCCCAAGGGCAGGGAACACTGAGACTAGGTCTCCACATGGCTATAAAAATCACAAATCCATGCAAGTCACAGAAAAGGGACTACAGAAAACGTGCACAATACTTAAAAATAAAAATCAATACAAATCCGCCTTACTTGACGTTGATAAATGTGCTTCTACAAAACTGTAAATCACAATTCACTTTTTTTTTTTTTTTTTTTTTTTGAGGCAGAATCTCACTCTGTCGCCCAGGCTGGAGTGCAATGGCACTATCTCAGCTCACTGCAAGCTCTGCCTTCCAGGTTCACGCCATTCTCCTGTCTCAGCCTCCCAAGTAGCTGGGACTACAGGTGCCTAACACTACGCCCGGCTAATTTTTTTTTTTGTATTTTTAGTAGAGACGGGGTTTTACCGTGTTAGCCAGGATGGTCTCAATCTCCTGACCTTGTCATCTGCCCGCCTCAGCCTCCCAAAGTGCTGGGATTACAAGCGTAAGCCACCGTGCCCGGCCACAATTCACTTCTTATGATACAAAAAACTCTTTTAAAAAACTTTATGCAGGCCGGGCGTGGTGGCTCACGCCTGTAATCCCAGCACTTTGGGAGGCCAAGGCGGGCAGATCACGAAGTCAGGAGATTGAGACCGTCCTGGCTAACACAGTGAAACCCCATCTCTACTAAAAATACAAAAAATTAGCCGGGTGTGGCTGCAGGCAACTGTAGTCCCAGCTACTCGGGAGGCTGAGGCAGAAGAATGGCGTGAACCCGGGAGGCAGAGCTTGCAGTGAGCCGAGATCGCACCACTGCACTCCAGCCTGGGCGACAGAGCAAGACTCCATCTCAAATAAAAAAAAAACACAAAAAAACTTTATGCAGAGATGTTAATTGCAACATTAGCTATTACAACCAAAGTAAGAAATAACCTCCTTCCTGTAGGAGATAGCTAAAACAAATAATAAGAAGAAAAACAAAAAAAAAGAACCAAACTCTAAGAACTAGAGACAGATTAACCATTAGAAATGTTATATTCGCTGGGCACAGTGGCTCACGCCTGTAATCCCAGCACTTTGGGAGGCCAAGGCGGGTGGATCACGAGGTCAGGAGATCGAGACCATTCTGGCTAACAGGTCTCCTGGCTAACACGGTGAAACCCCGTCTCTACTAAAAAAATTCAAAAAATTAGCAGGGCGTGGTGGCAGGCACCTGTAGTCCCAGCTACTCGGGAGGCTGAGGTAGGAGAATGGTGTGAACCCAGGAGGTGGAATTTGCAGTGAGCCGAGATCGCGCCACTGCACTCCAGCCCGGGCGACAGAGCAAGACTCCGTCTCCCAAAAAAAAAAAAGAAATGTTATATTCATGGCCAGGCGCAGTGGCTCACGCCTGTAATCCCAGCACTCTGGGGGGCCAAGGCAGGTGGATCACGAGGTCAGGAGTTCGAGACCAGCCTGACCAACATACTGAAACCCTGTCTCTACTAAAAATACAAAAAAAAAAAAAAATTAGCCAGGTGTGGTGGTGCGCACCTGTAATCCCAGCTACTCATAATGCTGAGGCAGGAGAATCGTTGAACCCGGGAGGCAGAGGTTGCAGTGAGCAGAGATCGAGCCACTGCACTCCAGCCCGGGTAACAGACGGAGACTCGGTCTCAAAAAAAAAAAAAAGAAATGTTATATTCAGGCCGGCGCGGGGGCTCATGCTTGTAATCCCAGCACTTTGGGAGATCAAGACTGGCGGGATCACCTGAGTTCAGTTCGAGACCAGCTTGGCCAACATGGTGAAACCCAGTCTCTACTGAATACACAAAAATTAGCTGGATGTGGTGGCACGCACTTGTCATCTCAGCTACTCAGGAGGCTGAGGTAGGAGAATCACTTGAATCCAGGAGGTGGAGGTTGCAGTGAGCAGAGATCGAGCCACTGCACTTCAGCCTGGGCAACAGAGAGAGACTCTGTCTCAAAAAAACAAAAAAATCTATACTCAAACTTGGTAAAAACACTGCCAAGGGCCATCTCTGGAGGAGACCCAGGAATCAGGGGGGATCACAACTGTCTCTGGAAAGGCGAACCACAGGCTGAGGGGATAGATGGAAGGAAGGTTTCTTTCCCTCCTTTGTATAACCCTTTTGAACTTTTAATCAAGTTAGTACCATGTGTTGTATTCCCTATTTACAGAAAAAATAAAATGGGATGGCCTCACACCTGTAATCCCAGCACTTTGGGAGGCTGAGGTGGGAGGATCACAAGGTCAGGAGACCAGCCTGGCTAACATAGTAAAACCTCGTCTCTACTGAAAATACAAAAACTTAGCTGGGCGTGATGGCGGGCACCTGTAATCCCAGCTACTCAAGAGGCTGAGGCAGGAGAATCGCTTGAACCCGAGAGGCAGAGGTTGCAATGAGCCGAGATTACGCTATTGCACTCCAGCCTGAGCAACAGTGCAAGATTCCGTCTCCAAAAAAAAAAAAAAAAAAGGGAGGGGACAACAAGAGATTTTTCCTTTTCATTTTTAAATTTTTTTTTATTTTTTGAGCCAGGGTCTCACTTTGTCACCCAGTCTGGAGTGCAGTGGCGTGATCTGCTGTGATGAAAGCTTACTGCAGCCTCAAACTCCTAGGCTAAGGCCCAGTGGCTCACATCTGTAATCCAGCAGTTTGTGAGGCGCAGGCAGACGAATCGCTTAAGCTCAGCAGTTCGAGACCAGCCTGGACAACATGGCAAAACTCTCTCTACAAAAAATAAAAAAAATAAAATAAAATAAAAAATAACTCTTGGGCTCAAAAGATGCCCGCACCTCAGCTTCCCAAGTACCTAGGGAACGTGCCACCACACTCAACTAATTTTTTTTTTTTATTTTTTGTAGAGACAGGGTCTCTCTTTGTTGCCTAAGCTGGTCTCAAACTCCTGGCTTCAAGTAATCCTCCCACCTTAGCTTCCCAAAGTGCTGGGATTACAGGCACGAGATCGGGCTCCTTTTCTCTTTTCTTTCCACTTTTTCTTTTTTTTGAGACAGTCTCACTCCATCGCCCAGAATGGAGTGCAATGGCACGATCTCGGCTCACTGCAACCTCTGCCTCCCAGATTCAACATTCAAGCAATTCTCCTGCCTCAGCCTCCCAAGTAGCTGGGATTACAGGCGCACACCACCACGCCTGGCTAATTTTTGTATTTTTAGTAGAGACGGGGTTTTACCATGTTGGCCAGGCTGGTCTCGGACTCCTGAGCTCAAATGATGTACCCGCCTCGGCCTCCCAAAGTGCTGGGATTACAGATGTGAGCCACCGCACCCAGTCCTTTTCTTTCCACTTTTTTTTTGAGATGCAGTTTCACTCTTGTTGCCCAGGCTGGAGTGTGATGGCGGGATCTCAGCTCACTGCAACCTCCACCTCCCATGTTCAAGTGATTCTCCTTTCTCAGCCTCCCAGGTAGCTGGGATTACAGGCACCTGCCACCACGCCCGGCTAATTTTTGTATTTTTATCAGAGACAGGGTTTCGCCATGTTGGCCAGGCTGGTCTCAAACTCCTGACCTCAGCTGATCCGTGCACATCAGCCTCTCAAAGTGCTGGGATTATAGGCGTGAGCCACTGCACCCGGCCTCTTTCCACTTTTATCTTCCACACTACTTAAATATATGTATTATCCAATAGAGCTTTTCCTCTATTAATGTTTTAAAATTCTAAGTCAGGTGCGGAGGCTCATGTCTATTAATCACAGCACTTAGAGAGGCTAAGGTGGGAGGATCGTTTGAGCCCAGGGGTTTCAGATCAGCCTGGACAACATAGTGAGATCCCATCTCCACAAAAAGTTACAAAAATTAGCCGGGCATGGTGACATGACCCCGTAGTCCCAGCTACATGGGAGGCCAAGGTGGGAGGATAGCTTGAGCCTAGGAGGTCAAGGTCTGCAGTGAGCTGTAATCATGCCACTGCACTCCAGCATGGGTGACAGAGATCCTGTCTCAAAAACAAATAAATAAGCTGGGCAGCGGTGGCTCACCCCTGTAATCCCAGCACTTAGGGAGGCCAAGGCGGGCAGATCACCTGACGTCAGGAGTTTGAGACCAGCCCAACCAACATGGAGAAACCCCGTCTCTACTGAAAATACAAAATTAGCTGGGCGCAGTGGCACATGCCTATAATCCCAGCTACTTGGGAGGTTGAGGCAGGAGAATTGCTTGAACCCGGGAGGCAGAGGTTGCAGTGAGCCAAGATCACGCCATTGCACTCCAGCCTGGGTGACAGAGCAAGACTTTGTCTCAAAAAAATAAATAAAAACAAATAAATATAATTCTGTGGTTATCATTTTGGCCAGTATGTGATTATTCCTCAACTTTCTTTTGCAGAAATGTCTCTTTTCAAGTACCTTACCTCACCTTCTAGTGCTAAGCTGCTTTAAAAGCCTTATCTTCCTGGAGAGCAGAGGCCCTGCAGGAAAAGGAGGAAACAATATTGGTGAATGCCCGCAACTGAAATAGAGTTATACCACACTGACCAACTCCAAAGGAAGTGGGGAATGCCACTGAGTCTCCTGCCCACACCACAAATTACTCACCCTTCTTTGTCAAAGGTCACAGTAAGAAAATGAAACATTTTCTGTACAGTCAATCCAGAACCAAAAATTATAAATAGTAAAATTAATTTCAGTGTATTTTAGACAGTGGTATTTTTTAAAACGATTAGCTCAAAAAGGTATAACTGAGAAGAAAACCTCAACACTGCAAAACCTCAAACTTGGCTCACTGCAACCTCCACCTCCCAGGTTCAGGCAATTTTCCTGCCTCAGCCTACCAAGCGGCTGGGATTACAGGTGCGCGCCACCACACCCAGCTAATTTTTGTATTTTTTAGTAAAGAAGGGGTTTCACCATGTTGGACAGGCTGGTCTCAAACTCCTGAGCTCAGGTGATCCACCCGGCTCGGCCTCCCAAAGTGCTGGGATTACAGGTGTGAGCCACTGCGCCCAGCCCAAAACCTCAACACCATTAAATGTATCTGATGACAAGCAAGATAAAAGACATTTGGTCATAAAAGTAATTTTTTAAATATGCAGCTGACTGTTCCAGTAGAATCCTACTTTTAAAACATAAATATAAATTAAGTCAACATACTGCTAAAGTTCGTTCAGATTTAACCACTTCAACAAAGAACACAGACCAGCTTCATCAACTTTGACACTCTCAGTTTATGATCTTCTACCAATGTATCTCATCCATCTTTCTACCCTGGACCCTGAGTAAAACTAAGAAAATGCTTAGCTATGGCCGGGTGCGGTGGCTCATGCCTGTAATCCCAGCACTTTAGGAGGCCGAGGTGGGCAGATCATGAGGTCAGGAGATCAAGACCATTCTAACACGGTGAAACCCCATCTCTACTAAAAATACAAAAAATATATATTAGCCAGGTGTGGTGGCGGGCGCCTGTAGTCCCAGCTACTCGGGAGGCTGAGGCAGGAGAATGGCGTGAACCCAGGAGGCGGAGCTTGCAGTGAGCCAAGATCGCACCACTGCACTCCAGCCTGGGTGACAGAGCAGACTCCGTCTCAAAAAAAAAAAAAGAAAAAGAAAATGCTCAGCTATCAAACCTAAGAAATTGGAAAACGGACAACCCTATTCCTTAAGGCTAAATTAAGCCTTCTGGCTGGTGTAATTTTGTAAGCTACTCTAAACTCCTATTTATAGAAATTGCTGGCTGGGCACGGTGGCTCACGCCTGTAATCCCAGCACTTTGGGAGGCTGAGGCAGACAGATCACAAGGTCAGGAGTTCAAGACCAGCCTGACCAACATGGTAAAACCCCATCTCTATTAAAATTACAAAAATTAGCGGGGCGTGGTGGCACATGCCTGCAATCCCAGCTACTTGGGAGGCTGAAGCAGGAGAATCACATGAACCCAGGAGGTGGAGGTTGCAGGAGCCAAGATCGCGCCACTGCACACTCCAGCCTGGGCAACAGAGTGAGACTCCATCTCAAAAAAAAAAAAAAAAAAAAAAGCTGGCCAGGCGAGGTGGCTCATGCCTGTAATCCCAGCACTTTAGAAGCCCGAGGCAGGGGGATCACCTGAGGTCGGGAGTTTGATACCAGCCTGACCAACATGGAGAAACCCTGTCTCTACTAAAAATACAAAATTAGCCAGGCGTGGTGACGCATGCCTGTAATCACAGCTACTCGGGAGGCTGAGGCAGGAGAATCGCTTGAACCCAGGAGGCCGAGGTTGTAGTGAACCAATGTTGCACCGTTGCACTCCAATCTGGGTAACAACAGTGAAACGCCATCTTAAAAAAAAAAAAGCTGGGCACGGTGGCTCACGCCTGTAATCCCAGCACTTCGGTAGGCCGAGGCGGGCAGATCACGAGGTCAGTAGATCGAGACCATCCTGGTTAACACGGTGAAACCCCGTCTACTAAAAATACAAAAAAATTAGCTGGGCGTGGTGGCAGGCACCTGCAGTCCCAGCTACTCAGGAGGCTGAGACAGGAGAATGGCGTGAACCCGGGAGGTGGAGCTTGCAGTGAGCCGAGATCATGCCACTGCACTCCATGCAGCCTGGGCGACAGAGCGAGACTTCGTCTCAAAAAAAATTAATTAATTAATTAATTAAAAAAATGGCCAGGCATGGTGGCTCACACTTGTAATCCCAGCACTTTTGGAGGCTGAGGAAGGAAGATTGCTTGAGCTCAGAAGTTCGAGACCAGCCTGAGAAACATGGAGAAACCCCATCTCTATAAAAAATACAAAAATCAGGGCAGGGCACAGTGGCTAGTGCCTGTAATTCTAGCATTTTGGGAGGCCAAGGAGAGTGGATCACCTGAGGTCAGGAGTTCGAGATCAGCCTGGGCAACATGGCAAAACCCCATCTCTACTAAAAATACAAAAATTAGCCGGGTGTGGTGGTCCATGCCTGTAATCCCAGCCACTTGGGAGGCTGAGGCAGGAGAATCACTTGAACCCAGGGGGCAGAGGTTGCAGTGAGCCAAGATCGCGCCACTTCACTCCAGACTGGGCAAAAGAGCGAAACTCCACCTCAAAAAAAAAACTAGCCGGGTGTGGTGGCTCACGCCTGTAATTCCAGCACTTTGGGAGGCCGAGGCGGGCAGATCACGAGGTCAGGAGATGGAGACCACCCTGGCTAACGTGGTGAAACCCCATCTCTACTAAAAATAAAAAAAATCAGCCGGGTGTGGTGACGCGCCTGTAGTCCCAGCTACTCGGGAGGGAAAGACAGGAGAATCACTTGAACCCGAGAGACAGAGGTTGCAGTGAGCCGAGATCACGCCACTGCACTCCAGCTTGGGCGACACAGCAAGACTCGGTCTCAAAAAAAAAAAAAAAAAAAAAAATTAGCCAGGAGTGATGGCATGCGCCTGTGGTCCTAGCTACTCAGGATGCTGAGGTGGGAGGACTGCTTGAGCCAGGGAGGTTGGTCGAGGCTGCAGTGAGCCAAGATCCCACCACTGCACTCCTGGGTAACAGAGTGAGACTCTGTCTCCAAAAAAAAAAAAAAAAAAAAAAAAAGCCAGGCGCAGTGGCTCACGCCTGTAATCTCGACACTTTGGGAGGCCGACACGGGCCGATCACCTGAGATCAAGAGTTCAAGATTAGGCTGGCCAACATGGTGAAACCCCATCTCTACTAAAAATGCAAAAAATTAGCCTGGCTTGGTGGCAAGTGCCTGTGATCCCAGCTACTCGGAAGGCTGAGGCAGAAGAATTGCTTGAACCTGTGAGGCGGAGGTTGCAGTGAGCCAAGATCACGCCACTTTATTCCAGCCTGGGTGACAGAGCAAGACTCCGTCTAAAAAAAAAAAAAAGAAGAAGAAAAGAAAAGAAATGAAATACACTCTCATCTGCCTCCACAAGAATGAACACACATTGACTCTCACGGGTTAAGATGCCTGCTGTGCGCAAGAGGAAATGCAATACCCCAGGTTCAAGTAGGACATAAAGTTGTTGTTGTTGTTTTTTTTTTTTTTTGAGACTGAGTCTCACTCTTCCGCCCAGGCCGGACTGCAGTGGCGCTATCTCGGCTCACTGCAAGCTCCGCCTCCCGGGTTCACGCCATTCTCCTGCCTCAGCCTCCAGGAGAACGAGTAGCTGGGACTACCGGCGCCCGCCACCGCGCCCGGCTAATTTTTTGTATTTTTAGTAGAGACGGGGTTTCACCGTGTTAGCCAGGATGGTCTTGATCTCCTGACCTCGTGATCCACCCGCCTCAGCCTCCCAAAGTGCTGGGATTACAGACGTGAGCCACCGCGCCTGGCCAGTTGTTTTGTTTTTTTTATTTTTTTTGAGACCGAGTTTTGCTCTTGACGCCCAGGCTTTCAGCGCACTGTAACCTCCGCCTCCCGGGTTCAAGCGATTCTCCTGTTTCAGCCTCCCGAGTAGCTGCGATTAAAGGCGCCCGCCACCATGCCTGGCGAATTTTTGTATTTTTTAGTACAGACGGGGTTTCACCATGTCGGCCAGGCTGGTCCTGAACTCCTGACCTCAGGTAATCCACCTGCCTCGGAATCCCAAAGTGCTGGGATTACAGGCGGGAGCCACCACGCCCGGCCTGGAGATAAAGTGTTTTTGTTTTGTTTTGTTTTTTTGAGACGGAGTCTCGCTCTGTCGCCCAGGCTGGAGTGCAGTGGCGCGATCTCAACTCACTGCAAGCTCCGCCTCCCGGGTTCACGCCATTCTCCTGCCTCAGCCTCCCGAGTAGCTGGGACTACAGGTGCCCGCTACCACGCCCAGCTACTTTTTTGTATTTTTAGTAGAGACGGGGTTTCACCGTGTTAGCCAGGATGATCTCGATCTCCTGACCTCATGATCCGCCTGCCTCGGCCTCCCAAAGTGCTGGGATTACAGGCGTGAGCCACCGTGCCCGGCGATAAAGTTTTTAATAATCAAATGCCAGGCCTCCTTTCCTATGCATCGACTGCAGTCTAAGTGGTCCCTAAGTGGTCCCTCCAAATCCCACCATCCTCAACACTAACCAGACACAAGCAACTCTGTGGGTCACTATACCAGGTAGTCAAGAAGGAATTTAAATGCTTGGTTATGCTTGGTCTTCTGGCCCATGGATTCCAGAATGTAGCTCCTCCCCCATCATGGCAGGACATCCCCTCTGCACTACCTTTTCAGTCTCTCTTTTCTGATGGCTCCTTCTCCCTCCCCATCTCTCCTCTGTTAGCTGACTTAACTGCCAGAGGTCCTGACCCCCTCTCTCTTCCTGCCACTCCACCAGCAGTATCTTTCTAAACACAGGTGTGGGTCACACCACTCTACTGATTAAAAGGCTCCCCAGACTCCTGCACCCCGCATACAAAGTTGGAACTCCTGAGCACAAGGCAGGCCCAGAGCTCCCACCTGCCAAGCTGGAGGACTCCCAAGCACTATTTTAGGTGCTCATGTACATGTGGTTCCCTGTGTCCAGACCTTGATGTCCCTCACTAATTCCTGCTGGCCCTGAAAGCTACAGCTCAGGAACTCCCTCTCTCCTCAGGCTACTATGCGAGCATGCTTAGTGGGCAGACACTATTAATCATGGGTTCCCCGGTCCCCACTGCCCCCTAAACTGAATTCCTTAAGGGCAGAAGCAGACTCTTTTACATGGGTCCCTAGGATCTACCACAGAATTTGGAAGGTAGTGAATCAAAATATTTGTTAAAATGAATAAATGCATTTTGCCAAATCAATTTTTAAGAACAGTGAGGATTTGCACTGTACCTCTTTTAACAAAGGCACATGTCAGCACAAGATTTTATATCCCATAGGATCTTCACATGATGGCTCCAACTCCCTACTGAAATCTGATTTCTCCAAAATACAGGACACAGGCCATGAGCTCTTCTTCCTTAGTTCACAGCAAAAAAAACCCCACAAAAGTTCAACTAAACTTCTCTATACTCAAACTACGGATGTTTATGCCTCCAAAATGTAGTACGGTTGAATTCTTTTTTAGAACAGGAACATTCCAAAATAATGTCTCTGAACTTAACTACGCATAGAACCTGATAAAATTGCAATACCCATCTACACCAGACTTTGCAAAACACCTGAAAGCACATCCAACTCTTTATCTGGAATTATGTCCTATAAACACCACCCTTCCTTCACGGAGTCTGGCTTTTATGCCAGGAGTCACTTCTACTCGCTTATTTAGGGAAGCAGCAGGCTAGAATCTTAAGTTAGACTCTGCGCTATGAAGGTGCTGTCCCTGGCTCTTGCCTCAACCAGTCAAAACTTCATCGTCACCATTAAAACTAATTCTGAAGTAACTCGATTTACAAATATAAGAACTTTTCAAGTTATAGAGATTAAAGGATGCATTTCAAGTTACCAGTTGAGTTTGTAGAAAACTAACTTAGAATTTATGGCAAAAAGATTCCAAGCCGAGACGACACTTTCTGTGGAGACACTATCCAAATACACTCGCAGGTGAACCAGGTCTGCCAAATACAAAGTGAAAAGGTAGCAAGCAAACAAGCTTCCAAAGGAGCTCAAGTAAGGATGAGGGAACCCACCAAGGCTCTGAGAAGCTCTGACAGAACAGTGGCGGCAGCGGTGCCCTTCCCTGCCTCTGGCGGGGCTCGACGCCCCACAGTCGGAATCCGGCCCAACTGGGCCACAACCCCTATTGGAAGCCCGGGAGGCGGCCCGCAGGCGGCTCACGACCGCGGCCAAGGCGCAGGCTCCGCGTTCCCGGGAGCGCGGGCCGAGCTAAGGCCTGGCCCATCGCCGCGGCGCGCGGCCCGGGCCTTGCAGTCGAACGCTCCGAGCCTTTGCCTGCGGGACCCAGAGCAATGGGGCGGCTACGCCCGGGCGGCACCGCCTCCTCACCCACAAGGACGTCCGCGGCCGTGTCCCCGCCCCGGGCCGAAAAGCGAGCAGCAGCAGGTGTTCCGCGGAAGGCTCAGCCGGCAGCAGGGATGGGGGCCCGAGCAGCCAGGCACAGCGGATACAGCGGGCGGTGCACTCACCCAGCGCCGGCGGGAGGACCGCGGCAGGTGTTCGCTCCTCCCGGCCCCAGGACGCCGCCACCGCCGCTCCCCGGGGACTCGGCGCGAAGCTGCCGCCGCCAAGCCTAAGGACCGCGAGCGCCGCGCCGCAGCCTCCGCGCGAGCACGTACCGGGCGGTGAGAGGGCGCTGAGCGCGAGGGCGGGGCGCGCGGCCGGAGCCTAGCAACCGCCTGACACGCGAGTGTTGCAGCCAATCCAGCGGCCAGCTCCGCGCGGCGCCGACTCGCTGTCCGCGCGCCGCCCGCTTCTGCCTGCGTCGGCCGCTCCGCAGCGCGCCGCACCCGCGCACAAGCCCCGCCCCGGCCCGCACCGCTCTGCTCATTGGCTAGCCACTCCCCCGCCCTAAAAGTCACGCCCCATTATGGAAGCCTCGCCCCCACGGCCAGGGAAGTCCGTCCCAGGACACACCCCGGCGGCCAGTCTCGGTCACTCGGAGCCTTCAGAACCAGTAGTGTGGGGGAGGGGCTCCCCGCCCAACTTCAGGCCTTTGGACCTCTAAGACTAATCAAGGGACAGTCAGGACTGCGAACTGGCCCAGCAACTGGCCACCCGTCGACTGCGTTCAGCCCTCCTTATTTCCTTCGAATGCAAATCAAGGGGTATTTCTAAGCCATGAGAACAATCAGGAAGCGTTCTCTCAATTGCAAAGGATGAAAGCCTTGCTGCCCGGCCCTTACACGGATGGGAGACTGAGGCCTGAGACAGGAGGAGCGGGAAGCTAGCTCATCTCCTAGAGCCTCGCCTACAGCAGGCTGGGGAATCGGAAAGCGCCTCAGGCCTAACCCTCGTCCCCTCCCCCTGCCTGGAACGCTGGAATCCGATGCCTGCTCTCCTGCCCAAAATAGCTCTAACCCGCAGGCGCTGGTCACTCACTCCTAGTGGCCGGCATTCTTTTGGTGGGGGAAGAAATAAGAGAGGGAGGGTTGCTGCCTGGAACATTCAAGGGGAGGGTCCTAAAGTAGCTCTAGCTCTCCCCAGGACTTACCTGCAGCCCCCCACCCCAAAAGCCCCAGACTTTACAGTTACTGAACCAGACAGTTACCGGATGGGTCTGGGAAGGAGACCCGTGGTGGGCTCTGCTTCTCATCCCCACACCATGCGCAGGATGGGTCCATTACCTCCTTGGCCTGTGGCCAGGCTGGAATTCCAGGCCTGCACTCTTGACAGCAAGCACATTCTGAACACAGAACTGGCTGCCACCAGCCATGGTTTCCTCCCTGGATCCCAGAGAGCTCTGGGGCTCCCTGGCTTTCCCTCCCTCCTCAGGAGTGTCTGGGAGAAGCGAGTTACAGAGAGAAGAAAGGAATGCCCCATCTCCCAAAAACATACCTTTTTGCAATTATCTATACTTCAATGTCTAGGCTCCAAACCTCATTCACAGAGACAAGAAAAGGAAGGGGCTAGGTCCTGTGCTCCCGCCTGTAGTCCCAGCACTATGGGAGGCTGAGGCAGGTGGATGGATAGCTTGAGCTCAGGAGTTCCAAGACCAGCCTGGGCAACATGTCGAAATCCCGCCTCTACAAAAAAGTACAAAAAAAAAAAAAAAAATTTTGACCAGCCGTGGTGGCTCACACCTGTAATCCCAGCACTTTGGGAGGCCAAGGCGGGTGGATCACCTGAGGTCAGGAGTTTGAGACCAGCCTGACCAACAACGTGAAACTCCGTCTCTACTAAAAATACAAAAATTAGCCGGGCATGGTGGCAGACGCCTGTAGTCCCAGCTACTCGGGAGGTGGAGACAGGAGAATCACGTGAACCCGTGAGGCAGACCTTGCAGTGAGCCGAGATCATGCCACTGAACTCCACCTGGGCAACAGAACAAGACTCTGTCTCAAAAAATAAAAATTAAAAATAAAATTAGCCAAGTGGGGTGGCACATGACCTGTGCTCCCAGCTACCTGGGAGGCTGAGGTGGGAGGATTGCTTGAGCCCAGGAGGTTGAGACTGCAGTGAGCGGGTGTTCACACCACTGCACTCCAGCCTATGCAATAGAGGGAGACCCTGTCTCCAAAAAAAAAAAAAAAAAAGGGCTAACCATGCAGAAAATTATTTATTTGGGTTTCTAAGCAAAATATATTCTATTCTTTCATTCACTCCTTTGGCTCCGAGAGTGCACCACCCACCCCACCACCGTGCACTGCTTTGCAGCCATACGTTCTGCTGCATATTTTAGTGTCTGACTATATAGTTATATATCTCAGGCCTGTAATTCCAGCACTTTGGGAGGCCAAGGAGGGTGGATCTCTTGAGCCCATGATTCAAGACCAGTCTGGACTATATAGTGAGATACCATCTCTACAAAAAAATTTTTAAAATTAGCCAGGTGCTTGAGCTTTGGAGATTAAGACTACAGTGAGCCATGATCACACCACTGCACTCCAGCCTGGACAACAGAGTGAGACCCTGTCTCAAAAAAAAAGAAAGAGGCCGGGCATGGTGGCTCACGCCTATAATCCCAGCACTTTGGGAGGCCAAGGTGGGCGGATCACGAGGTCAGAAGATCGAGACCATCCTGGCTAAAATGGTGAAACCCCGTCTCTACTAAAAATACAAAAAAAATTAGCCGGGCGTTGTGGCATATGCCTGTAATCACAGCTACTCGGGAGGCTGAGACAGGAGAATTGCTTGAACCAGGGAGGCGGAGGTTGCAGTGAGCCGAGTTCACACCACTGCACTCCAGCCTGGGCAAGAAGAGGGAACTCTGTCCCAAAAAAAAAAAAAAGGGTCAGGAGGCTTGGCTGACCAGACCTGAACAAGCTACTTAGGAGGCCTAACCACCCCCCACCAGAACCCAACCAGCCCCCACTGGAGTCTATACCAAAGTTGACACAGAAATAGCTGTTTTCATGGTCCCCTAGACTGGCTTGGGGCTGTAAAGTTAAGGCCTTGTTACTCCCTTTAGTTCTAAGAGTCAAAGCCTTTACTCTCAGTGGGAACTGCACAGCCTACTCTAGAGTTCAGCAAAAGGTCCCCAGTAAGTCACCTTCCAAACCCCAGCAGAGCCTAGGCCTCTCCAGGCCAGGCTTGGTGCTCACAACCAGTTGGAGGGCAGAACCAAAAGTGAGGTTTGGGCCAGGCTCAGTGGCTCATACCTGTAATCCCAGCACTTTGGGAAACCAAGGCAGGTAGATCGTTTGAGCTCAGAAGTTCAAGAGCTGTCCATGGCCATACCACCCTGAATGCACCCAAGCTCGTCTGATCTCAGAAGCTAAGCAGGGTTGGGCCTGGTTAGTACTTGGATGGGAGAAGTTTGAGACCAGACTGCGCAACATGTTGGCAAGACCCCCATCTCTACACAAAATTAAAAAATTAGCAAGGCATATGGCACCCACCTATGGTCCCAGATACTCAGGAGGCTGAGGTGGATCACTTGAGCCTGGGAGGTGGAGGTTGCAGTGAGCTGCAGTCATGCCACTGCACTCCAGCCAGGTGACAGAGCAAGACCCTGACTCAAGAAAAGAAAAAAAAAAGGCTGGGCGCAGTGGCTCATGCCTGTAATCTCAACACTTCGAGAGACTGAGGTGGGTGGATCACGAGGTCAGGAGTTCCAGACCAGCCTGACCAATATGGTGAAATCCCTTCTCTACTAAAAATATGAAAATTAGCCGGGCATGGTGGTGCGCACCTGTAATCCCAGCTACTCAGGAGGCTGAAGCAGGAGAATCGCTTGAACCCAGGAGGCAAAGTTTGCAGTGAGCTAAGATTGCGCCACTTCACTCCAGCCTGGATGACAGAGTGAGACTCCGTCTCAAAAAAAAAAAGAAAAAAAGAAAAAAATGAGGCCTGGGTTACTCCCAGGAGCAGCTACTCAAAGGACCCATGTGGTATGGACTGGGGAGGACTGATCAAGAGGCAAAGAATGAGGATCTTCGGGCCTGTCAGTCCCCAACTCTCTTGGGCCTTCAGCCCCCAGTGTTTCCTCCACATAGACCCTCAACCTGAGGATTCAGGAAGATTATCTGATTAAGGTTTGTCTGCTCCACTGAAGTATGAGCCCTTGATGCTAGAGACCAACTTGCTTGGCCCCACATAGCAACCACCACCTAACAGCAAGTGGCAGATAGCAGATGCTCAATTTTGGTTTCAGAAGGAAGGAAGCAAGTTGCTACTCCAAAAGTCTATGCCCTGTGCAAAGCCCAAGGCAGATGTCCTAGTGTTTGCTTGGGGCTCATGTGACTTAAACTAAGACCTTGGTTTTAATTAGAACAAATCCAAGGGACATTACCTGGACCAAACTTTCTGATGGTCCTAGGATTCCAGGGCTTTTTACCCTGGCATGTTTCCGAGAAGCTGAGGGTCAAGGACCAGTGCTCATCCTCAGATTCTTCCCAGGGGAGGGAGGCCTCTGCTGCTGATTCCTCTCCAGGCCGACAGAGAGGGGCAGGGGCTGGTGCTGGTCAAGGGTGGAGCCTCCTGACCCAAATGCCAGTCCCACAGGCCTGCCTGAGGCAGAGGGCTAGCAAGCAGGGCCAGCCAAGTCACGGCAAGGGAGGAGTCCCTTTTGTCTGGATTTAACAGAAGGCAGATTGTTTGGCAGCTCTGGCAGAAAGAAAAGACTGATAAGTTCATCCTAGATAAACTGCCAGTAGGCATACTTGTGGGTCACCACCAGCCTTCCCAGAAGCCAGTTCTTCCCCTTGCAGGACCCTCCACTCCAGCACTTCCACCAGACCCCTCCATACATGGCTGGCAAAGAGCATTCCTCCAGTCAACTGGGCCACAGCTTCCACACCTGTCCCTCTAGGAACATAGAGTCCTATGGGGCAGGAACCCCACAGCAAGGGGGAGTGTTGGTTGAATAAATAAAAGACACCTTTCTTTTTTTGAGATGGAGTTTCGCTGTTGTTGCGAACTCCCAACCTCAGGTGATCCACCTGCCTCAGCCTCCCAAAGTGCTGGGATTGCAGGCATGAGTCACCGCGCCAGGCCTATTCTTTTTTTTTTTTTTTTTTGGTGACAAAGTCTCACTCTTGTCCCCCAGGCTGGAGTGCGATGGCGCGATCTCAGCTCACTGCAACCTTCGCCTCCCAAGTTCAAGTGATTCTCCTGCCTCCGCCCCCAGAGTGGCTGGGATTACAGGCGCCTGCCATCACGCCCAGCTAATTTTTGTATTTTTAATTGAGACGGGGTTTCACCATGTTGGCCAGCCAGGCTGGTCTCAAACTCCTGACCTCAGGTGATCCATCTGCCTCGGCCTCCCAAAGTGCTGGGATTATAGGCATGAGCCACCGTGACTGGCCTTCTTTATTTTTATTTTTATTTATTTATTTATTTTAAATATTCTCCCTCTGTCACCCAGGCTGGAATGCAGTGGCGCAATCTTGGCTCACTGCAACTTCTGCCTCCTGAGCTCAAGTGATTCTCCTGCCTCAAGCCTCCTGAGTAGCTGGGAATACAGGCGCGGCGCCTGCCACCATGCCTGGCTATTTATATATTTATATTTATTTACTTATTTATTTATTTTATCTTTTTTTTTTTTTTTTTTTTGAGACCGAGTCTTATTCTGTGGCCCAGGCTGGAGTGCGTAGCACGATCTCCACTCACTGCAAGCTCTGCCTCCTGGGTTCATGCAATTCTCCTGCCTCAGCCTCCTGAGTAGCTGGGACTACAGGCGCACGCCACCACGCCCGGCTAATTTTTTGTATTTTGAGTAGAGATGGGGTTTCACCATGTTAGCCAGGATGGTCTCGATTTCCTGACCTCGTGATCCGCCCATCTCGGCCTCCCAAAGTGCTAGGATTACAGGCGTGAGCCACCGCGCCCGGCCTTTTTTTTTTTTTTTTTTGGGACGGAGTCTCACTCTGTGGCCCAGGCTGGAGTGCAGTGGTGCGATCTCGGCTCACCGCAAGCTCCGCCTGCCGGGTTCACCCCATTATCCTGCCTCATCCTCCCGAGTAGCTGAGACTACAGGCGCCCACCACCACACCCGGCTAATTTTTTGTATTTTTAGTGGAGACGGGGTTTCACCGTGTTAGCCAGGATGGTCTCGATCTCCTGACCTCGTGATCCACCCTCCTCGGCCTTCCAAAGTGCTGGGATTACAGGCGTGAGCCACCGCGCCGGGCCAATTTTTCTTTTCTTTTTTTTTTTTTTTGAGACGAAATCTCACTCTGTGGCCCAGGCTGGAGTTCAGTGGCTCCATCTCTGTTCACTGCAACCTCCGCCTCCTGGGCCCAAGCAATTCTCCTGCCTCAGCCCCCTGAGTAGCTGGGATTACAGGCGCCCGCCACCACGCCCAGCTAATTTTTTTTTTTTTTTGAGGTGGAGTCTCGCTCAGTCACCCAGGCTGGAGTGCAGTGGCGCGATCTTGGCTCACTGCAACCTCTGCCTCCCAGGTTCATGCCATTCTCCTGCCTCAGCCTCCTGAGTAGCTAGGACTACAGGCGCCCGCCACTACGCCCAGCTAATTTTTTTTTTTTTTTTTTTTTTTTCAGTAGAGATGGGATTTCACCGTGTTAGCCAGGATGGTCTCGATCTCCTGACCTTGTGATCAGCCCATCTTGGCCTCCCAAAGTGCTGGGATTACAGGCATAAGCCACCGCGCCCGGCTTCTAATTTTTGTATTTTTGCTAGAGATGGGGTTTCACCATGTTGGCCAGGCTGGTCTCGAACTCCTGACCTCAAGTGATCCGCCCACCTTGGCCTTCCAAAGTGCTGGGATTACAAGCATGAGCCACTGCGCCTGGCCTCAGCAGGGGCTTATTCTTTACATGTACACACTGGAGAACGTGACTGATTAGCTAACATTCACCTTTTATTCCTTTATTAGTTCACCTCAAGATGGCCAGAGGACTGCTCTCATTCATCCCAGAAATGTCGAGGATTCCCTACACTAGAGATAGGGCTCTCAGAGGCCCTTCCTGTCTCTGTCAGCACTCAGCCTAGAGGCAAAAGCTATATTTTCACCTGGATCCCACACTTTCCAGTGTTTCAGGGGCACACTCATCAGCCATGACAGCAGAGTCAGAGTCAGTGTTTGCTTGGTGGCCCATCAGTGCCTCTGACTAAAGGGTCACTGAGAGGTGCCCAGGCCAATGAGAAGGACAGGCCCAAATAAGATCTAGCCAGCTCTGAAAGAGGTGTTTCTGCCCTAGAAAAACCCCTGAGCCAGATTTGGACTGACATGTGATGGAGAAGAGAACAATTCTGCTGCTAAACTGGACAAATATGGGTGGTGTCCCCCACGACTTTGGGTGTAGGGGCTAGCTGGTCAGTAACTGAAGAGAATGAACAAACAGACCCCCCAGCTTTGCTTGCTTCCACTGACTGCCTGGCTAGACTAAACCTAATCTGGTGTTTAGTCCAGTGCTCAAGGCCACAGACACAGTGTTTTGGGAATAGCCATGCAAAGTCAGTCTTGGGGGACTATCTTATCCCAGAGCCAGCAGGGAGCGGAATGTAGCTAAGGGAGGGGGCATTGGACATGTATGTCCACCCACGGGGAAAGGTGTTTTTTGGCCAGGTGTGGTGGCTCATGCCTGTAATCCCAGCACTTTGGGAGGCTGAGGCGGGCGGATCACCTGAGGTCAGGAGTTCGACACTAGCCTGACCAACATGGAGAAACCCCGTCTCTACTAAAAATACAAAATTAGCCAGGCATTGTGGCCTATCCCTGTAATCCCAGCTACTTGGGCGGCTGAGGCAGGAGAATCGCTTGAACCCAGGAGGCAGAGGTTGCAGTGAGCTGAGATCACGCCACTGCACTCCAGCCTGGGCACTGGGCAACAAGAGTGAAACTCCATCTCAAAAAAAAAAAAAAAAAAGAATAAAGAATAAGCCCCTGCTGGCTGGGCACGGTGGCTCATGCCTGTAATCCCAGCACTCTGGGAGGCCGAAGTGGGCGGATCATGAGGTCAGGAGATCTAGACCATCCTGGCTAACACGGAACACGGTGAAACCCCGTCTCTACTAAAAATACAAAAAATTAGCCAGGCGTGGTGGCAGGTGCCTGTAGTCCCAGCTACTCAGGAGGCTGAGGCAGGAGAATGGCGTGAACCTGGAAGGCAGAGCTTGCAGTGAGCCGAGATCATGCCACTGCACTCCAGCCTGATGACAGAGTGAGACTCCGTCTCAAAAAAAAAAAAAAAAAAAAAAGAATAAGCCCCTGCTGAGACTCAGAGCTGAGTTCATTGTATGACTTTGCAAAGCTGCTTGCCCTCTCTAAGCCCCTTGGTTACCTCATCATCAAGTGACCTCATATGTGGGCTGTGGCCCTGTCTGCTCACTAAAAATGACAGAAGACCAGATTATGTGACTGAGTCACGGCCAGGGTGAAACATCCATCCATGCCTTGTTGAATCCACAGATATTTACTGAGTCTATTGTACTCTAGGAACACAGCAAGAAATAAAAGGGACAAGCCCTTCTCTTGTGGAGCACAAATTCCAGACAAATAAGACAGTAAATAAAATAAGTAAATACAACTGTAATAATCAGGTAGTTACAAAGGAGATGAGAGGGAAGGGGGGAACTGGGGTGTACTGTGTGGTGCAGAACATCTGAGAAATCCACTCTTTGAAGGCAAAGCCTGTAGGAGGTGAAGGAGAAAACCTTGGGGTTTTCTGGAGAGTGAATGGAATAAGCCTAGAGAAAGGCCACAGTGAAGGCTTAGGAGAAAGTGGGCAGGGCAGGCCTGAAAGACCTTGGAAATCCCCAAGGCCTGAGTGGTGAATGGAGTGGTGATAAAGGAGAGAAAGCAACAGATGGGAGAGCAGGCACCAGCGCTAGATTTAACCAGGCTGGGCTTTGCCAGAAAGGTAGGATCCCAGGAGCAAGGGGCACGGTAGCTGAAAGATGGGAGCAAGGAGGAGGAGGAGGAGGAGAAGGAGGGTGGGAGGGCCAGGGCAGGCAGTGCCCTCAGGCCTCCAGGAAGGAATGCAGTTGGGTGAGGGGTGAGGGGACAGCAGCTGAGCTCCAGGCTTGCAGCCTTTCCTTCCCCTGTAGGTGGGGAAAGAAAGGTGGGAGCACATAGGAGGGGTTGGGGAGGAGAGAGCAGGCAGAGTGGAGGCAGAGATGGGGGTCATGTGGAGGAGGGGCAACAGGCATCAGGGAAGTCAAGTCAGAACAAGTATTTAGAGAGGAAATTTCTCACTTGTCCTGCCTCCACCTTCCCTGGAATGCAGAGAGGCCACTCCCCTCCTTCCAGCCCCAGGAGAGAAAGGTCGAAAGGGAAGGGACATGGTGGAGGAAGGGCTCCCTTGGGCCTGGATAACTCCTGGTATACTCTGTATGTAAGGACTTCAGGGGAGACCCAGCTTGGCCCATCAGAGAGGGCCCAGCGTCAACTGCCTGGGGAAAGGAAACCCATGGACTGGGCCAATGGCAGAGGTGGGAGAAAGGAAAGAGTGGAGAGGAGAGGGTAGCTGGGGAGCAGGGAGCAGTTGGGGAAGGTCCTGCCTTAAGATGGATTCCAGGGCAAACCCCCACCTACCTCCCCCAGAGCTACTGCTTGACACAAGCATGCTGGAGGCCTTCAGGACAGGTGCAGGGTCACCTGGTAGGCACAATGCTCAGGCCAGCTGTCCCATCCATCTCTGGGATGCTCTGGGCCGGTGACCCTCAAATGTCCCTCCCAGCAGCTGTCACTTAACCAAGCTGGACAGAATTTCTGGCTAGGGTCGCCCACGAATATGTGTGACCCTCAGGAAAAGGTCTATGTCTATCAGATGAGTTAACTATGCTGGACCTGGCAGGGGACCCCAGGGACCAGGAAGGCCTGGAGTGAGAAGTATTAGGGGCTGAGCTCAGAACTGGCCTTTAAGGTAAGAAAGAGAGAGACCCCAGCTTGAAGCTCAGGCTGTGGGCCTTCAGGGGTGGGCATGACTGGCTATAGCATGGTAGTGGCTCTCTGCAGAGGCACTGACATGTCCCCAGTGCTGTACAAAAACCCATTCATGGTGTGTGGAGGGTTTTTCTAGAAAAGGTTAAAAGAAATATTTCATCATCTCCATGCCCCAGGATACTTAAAAGAATGTAGCAGCTGATATAATACAAAGGTGAGGACATGTAGGTGTGAGGAAGACTGCTCCAGGACCAAGCAGCTGCTCCTCCTACTTTGGGGAAATCCCAGGGAGAAAGCCTGGTCTCAGCTGACCCCCTATTCTCCCTCTGCCCAAAACCCCCCTATACTCACTCTGCTGCCTGGGGCTTTCAGCGATTTGTTCAAGGTCAGCAGCACTGAGGCCCTGGCCAGCAGAGAAGTGGGAAATCTCAGGCCTCCTCAGGACACCTACAACCACTGGGAACAGACTTGTTTCTAGTAAGCCCCCTTGAGCTCACAGGAGGCAGAGCTCAGGGATGCCCAGGCCCACTTGCTGTCACAGTCAAGATCTTACCCAGGGTCAAGGCCCCAAGGGCTGGGTGTGCACAAGCAGGTGCACTGGTGCCTGCCTCTGACTGACTGGGGCCTTGGGCAAAGACTTCTCTCTGTATCTTTTCCCCTTCTGACTCCTGTGGACCAGAGCTTTCCAAAGGGCCCTTAGGAATCCTAGGTTCTGTTTGCTTTTTTTTTTTTTTTCAGATGATGTCTCACTCTGTCGCCCAGATTGGAGTGCAATGGCACAATCTCGGCTCACTGCAACCTCCACCTCCTGGGTTCAAGCAATTCTCCTGCCTCAGCCTCCCAAGCATCTGGGATTACAGGCGTGTACCACCACACCCAGCTAATTTTTGTATTTTTAGTAGAGATGGGGGTTTCGCCGTGTTGGACAGGATGGTCTGGATCTCCTGACCTCAGGTGATCTGCGTACCTTGGCCTCCCAAAGTGCTGGGATTACAGGGGTGAGCCACTGCGTCTGGCCTTCTGTTTGCTTTTCTTCCTAGGAATAGGATCAAGCCACAGGAGTGGATAAGGAAAGAGGAGGGTGGGGAAAGAGGAAAATTCAACCTAGGAATGAGGAGTTTGGAGGGAGTCCTGAGGTGGGGCCGAGCAGCCTAGGAGGATAGCCTTTGGGGGAACCTCTGGAAGGAAGAGGAGAGCACTTGGTTCCCTCCCTACTCCCAATCCCCCACCCCCACACATTCTTTCCCTGAAGAATTCCAGCTGTATTTGCATGCATGAGAACCAGGCAGTCCCTTTGGCATGGACATGCTTCCGTCCCATTTCCTGGGTACCCTCCCTCAATTCCCTCCCACCCGCACCAGCTCTCCTTTCCCATGCTCAGGCAACTAGAGAGCTTCCTCACCTGCTGCTGCCAGGCCTCCTCCCTCCCTCTTCCTGCAGCTGTTCCCAGACAGCTGGATGAGGGTGGGACACTGTCCCTGGCTGACCTGCCAAGACCTCCTCCTCCCCTGTCTTGATGGCTTTGCTGCCCACCCTTTCAGATGTCCTTGGCCTCAAATTCTGGAGACTCTCACCCACTGGACACCACAGACGTGGGCTGCCTACCCACTTGCCTTGCCAGCAGCAACAGCTGCTGCTGTTCCCAGGCTCTTCTAGGGCCAAGGTCCCCCTGCCTCCTATCGGCCTGAGGTGCCAACTTCTACCCTGCACCTCCCTTGTCTTCTTGGGCCTTGGTCATCTGAATACCTTCTCCCTCCTAAGAACAATGGCCTGCAGAAGGAGGGGCTACAGGGCCCTGTCCCCAGCTGGAGACTCTGCATGCAGCACACTGCTAATCCAGTCCACTGTGGCAGCAGCCAGAGCTAATTTCCAAACCCAAATCTACCTGTTGTCCCGCCCTGCTCAGCATTCTTCCTGTCTTCCAGCTGCTGGAGGACAAGGATCCCTCACTTCCCCCCTGACCAGCCTCCTGGTCCTATCCCCTCCACTTTACCTCACCTCTACCTGCTTCTTCACCCTCCACTTCTCCTCATGCCTCTCCACTTCCACATCTTTCTTTTTTAAAACGGAGTCTCGTTCTGTCGCCCAGGCTGGAGTGCAGTGGCGCGATCTCGGCTCACTGCATCCGCCTCCTGGGTTCAAGCAGTTCTCCGCCTCAGCTTCCCAAGTAGCTGGGACTATAGGCACCTGCCACCATGCCCAGCTAATTTTTGTATTTTTAGTAGAGATGGGGTTTCATCATATTGGCCAGGCTAGTCTTGAACTCCTGACCTTGTGATCCGCCCGCCGGCCAAAGTTCTGGGATTACAGGCGTGAGCCATCGTGCCCGGCCATGAATGAAATTCTGATTGAAAATTAGGCCTCTAGCCAGTCACGGTGGCTCACACCTGTAATCCCAGCACTTTGGGAGGCCCAGGCGGATGAATCACCTGAGGTCAGGAGTTTGAGACCAGCCTGACCAACAAGGTGAAACCCCATCTCTACTAAAAATGCAACAATTAGCCGGGCGTGGTGACAGGCACCCGTAGTCCCAGCTACTCAGGAGGCTGAGGCAGGAGAATCACTTGAACCCAGGAGGTGGATGTTGCAGTGAGCTGAGATCACACCATTGCACTCCAGCCTAGGTGACAAAGCGAGACTCCGCCTCAAAAAAAAAAAAAAGAAAAGAAAAGGAAAAAAGAAAATTAGGCCTATTGCCGGGCATGGTGGCTCGTGCCTGTAACCCCAACACTTTGGGAGGCTGAGGCGGGTGGATCACCTGATGTCAGGAGTTCGAGACCAGCCTGGCCAACATGGTGAAGCCCCATATCTACTAAAAATACAAAAAATTGGCCAGGTGCGGTGGCTCATGCCTGTAATCCCAGCACTTTGGGAGACCAAGGCTGGGGGATCACCTGAGGTTGGGAGTTTGAGACCAGCGTGACCAACATGGAGAAACCTTGTCTCTACTGAAAAATACAAAATTAGCCAGGCGTGGTGGCACATGTCTGTAATCCCAGCTACTCTGGAGGCTGAGGCAGAAGAATCGCTTGAACCCGGGAGGCAGAGGTTGCGGTGAGCCGAGATCTCGCCATTTGCACTCCAGCCTGGGCAACAAGAGCGAAACTTTGTCTCAAAAAAAAATTAATTAATTAAAAATACAAAAAATTAGCTGGGCACGGTGGCATGTGCCTGTAATCCCAGCTACTCCGTAGGCTGAGGGAGAAGAATTGCTTGACCCCGGGGGGCGGAGGTTGCAGTGAGCCGAGATTGCACCATTGCACTCCAGGCTAGGCAACAAGAGTGAAACTCTGTCTCAAAAAAAAAAAAAAAGAAGAAAAATAGGCCTCTTGGATCTTTTAGTCTGCGCTGGAGACCTGTAGCTTTCTGGAAAGACCTTCCACAGAGTCCCATTGGCAACTTTGAGCCCAAATTCCACAAGCCCACACACTTTCAAGGACATGCAAGGATGTCCAGCCTCCTGCAGAATAAATGCAGCCCCACCCTCACCCTATCCTAAGCAACAGGGACCTCCATGTGAGAAGGCCACATGGAGGAGGAGCTGGTCAAGACTTACCAGTCTCCTCCTCTCTCCTCGACCCCCTGTAGATACTCTCACTTGTGAGGGTTCCTCTTCCACCTACCCGAGTTTTGCCCACTCCACTCAAGAACAACACCCCCAAGCCTTCCTGACATCTGACTCCTCATTGTCTAGGAAATCTCAAGCTTCTAGAGGGCAACGATTGCCCTTGATAATAAGTTACCATCACTGAGCGCTGTCCTATATCTTTGGCACACAATATCTCACCATGCCTTCCAGCAACCCCCTGTCGCAGTTATTATTGGCCCCACGTTACAGATGAGAAAACTGAGGCCCAAAGGTTAAGTCACTTACTAAAAGTCCCATAGCCAGTAAGTGGCCAAGCTATGGATCTGTGCTTATCTTTGTAACCTTTACTGGGCCTGGCCCAGAATAGGAATTCCACTAATGCTTGCTGAATGAGTCAATGAATGGATACAATTCCATCAAAACTGTAGCTACCAGGACCTATTCAACCTTAGGGCCCAGGACACAGAGGCCTTGGAGCCATGTAAGGGGCTTCCAGTCCAGTCCAGGAGGAACAAGGCTAGGTTTCTGTCCCTCTCCCACCTTAGGCATGTGGCCAGCAGCTACTGTGAACTTACCTTGGTGGAGTCTTGACACTGTTGAATTATGGGAGTAGTCAGGATCCAGAGACAGAGAGAAGAGGTTGCAGGGCAACATCAGTAAGGAAGAAAAGGCAGAGGCCTCCAGGTTGGCTCATCCCCTTAAAAAAGCAGCAAAAAGGCTGGGTGCAGTGGCTCACGCCTGTAATCCCAGCACTTTGGGAGGCCAAGGCAGGTGGATCACCTGAGGTCAGGAGCTCAAGACCAGCCTGGGCAACATGGTGAAACCCCGTCTCTACTAAAAATACAAAAATTAGCCAGGCATGGTGGCGTGAACCTGTGATCCCAGCTACTTGGGAGGGTGAGACAAGAGAATCGCTTGAACCCGGGAGGTGGAGGTTGCAGTGAGCCAAAATAACACCACTGCACTCAAGCCTGGGCAACAAACAGAGTGAGACTTCCTCTCAAAAAAAAAAAAAAAAAAAAAAAAGCAGCAAAAAGGCCTAGGGCCCATTGGATGAACAAAGATATTCTCAGGGTGGCCTGATTACAGGGTCTTCTGCAGTTCTGGGGTTTAGTCTAAGCCCACTTCAGTTGTTATTTGTAATCAGGGTAAGGAATTGGGAGGAGGGCAGGGAAGGAGCCAAATCAAATCATAAAGCCCTTTATTGAGCACCTACTCCATTCCTAGACATTCAAGAAGGCAAAAAGAAGAGAAATAGAAGTCACAGGGCAGCTGAGAAGCATGTGTTTCTGCTCTTGGGTAGCAAAAGCTGCACCCAGGAAACAAGGAGGTGTGAGGGCCTGGTCTGAGAAGGCCACATGGAGGAGGGGTCACTGTAGTGGAGTCTTTGGAGAGGGGAGCAGCTGAATCTCCTACTGGCTTGGTGAACTCCCAGGAAGAGTTCAGCAGTAGCAGGACATGTCCAAGCCTGGCCAGATGGACAAGAATGGTAGAGAGGTGATTGTCCCAGCAGGCCTTGACCAGGCATCCTAGACTTTGCTGGAACTTGCCTGACTCTGAGCGGAATGATCTGGCGTATGAGTTAAGCAGGGGGAGCACAGGGAACAAGATAGGGGAACTGACAAGAAAGCCAGCTGGGCAGCCTCCTGCTGGGCCTTGCATTGCCCCACACAAAGGTCATCTCATTCCTGATTCCTTTCATAATGAAATAAAATGTGCCCATAATGAGGCCCATGGTGGGACGTGGTGGGACCTGGTGGGGCCCAGTGACTTCAGCAGCAGGACATGGGTCCCAGGAAATCTAGGGAAGCACAGGCATTCCTTGGCTCCCTGTTCCCAGCAGCTGCAGGAAGCTGTTCCAAGCTGCTGGCTCTCCCAGCAGCCCCCAAGGACCGGAGAAAATCTTGTTTCCTGCCATCCCCCCTAATTGGACACACAGAGTCCTGGATGGGGGCAGCTGAGTACTCCATGGCATGTCCCTGGGAGATCATGGGCTGCCAGACTACATTTAGGAAGGCAGTGTGGAGCCTGTCTCGAGACCAAGCCTGGGAAGGGGATACCATGGATTTCATACCTTATGGTAGGGTCTCCAACCTTCCTTATCTCCATTATCTGAAAAAGCTATAGATAATTTTTCCAGAAACACACCCTCTACACACACCATCTTGCTGCAATTTAAAAGAGTCCCTGAAAGTTCTGCAGTACTAGGAGCTCCTGCAGTGTGCTTAAGGTCAGAGAAATTCCAGTGTGGTTCTGTCTCAACTGGCTGTGAGCCCTGGGCCCACCCTTGGCCACCTTGACTTGCACTGCCCTCTAGAGCCTGAGGGGTTGGGCTAGGAAAGCCTTGAGAGACTCACCTGCTCTGCCACCTGCGTAGAGCTACTTCAAATCATCCTACGAGAGAGTGGAAAAGAAATGGCAGCTTCTGGCTGGGTATGGTGCCTTGCGCCAGTAATTCCAGCGCTTGGGGAGATCTAGGTGGGAGAATTGCTTTGCTTGAAGCCAGGAGTTCAGGACCAGCCAGGGCAACATAGCAAGACCTTATCTGTAAAACACACACACAAAAAAGAAAAAAAAAATTAGCCAGACATGGTGGTATGCATCTGTAGTCCCAACTAGTCAAGAGGCTGAGCTGAGAGGATCCTTTGAGCCCAAGAGCTGCTGTGAGGTGAACATGCCATTGCACTCAAGCCTGGGTGACACAGACCGAGTTTCTTATTTATGTATTTATTTATTTTTGAGACAGAGTCTCGCTGTGTCACCTAGGCTGGAGTGCAATGGCTCAATCACGGCTCACTGTAGCCTCAACCTCCCAGGTTTATGCAATCCTCCCACCTTACCCTCCCAAGCAGCTAGAACTATAGGCACATGCCACCACGCTCGGCTAATTTTTTTGTTTGTTTGTTTGTTTGTTTTATAGGCAGCCTCCTGAGCCAGAGTAGACTCTGAAACACCCCTTGCTAATTTTTGTAATTTTTGTAGAGATAGGGTTTTGCTATGTTGCCCAGGCTGGTTTCTAACTCCTGAGCTCAGGCGATCTGCCCGCCTTGGCC
Organism: Pongo abelii; assembly: GCF_028885655.2. NCBI lineage: Eukaryota > Metazoa > Chordata > Mammalia > Primates > Hominidae > Pongo > Pongo abelii. Next base: position 105,004,014 of record NC_085928.1, read on the forward strand.
TCCCAAAGTGTTGGGATTTCATGCGTGAGCCACCTTGCCTGGCCAAGACCCAGTTCCTTCCCTCCCTCCCTCCTTCCTTCCTTCCTTCCTTCCTTTCTTTCTCTTTTCTTTCTTTCTTTTTTTTTTTTATGGAGTCTCATTCTGTTGCCCAGGCTGGAGTGCATTGGTGCGATCTTGGCTCACTGCAACCTCCGCCTCCGCAGGTTCAAGCAATTCTCCTGCTTCAGCCTCCCGAGTAGCTGGGATTACAGGCTCCTGTCACCGCACCAGGCTAATTTTTTTATATTTTTAGTGGAGACAGGGTTTCACCATCTTGGCCAGGCTGATCTTGAACTCCTGACCTTGTGATCCACCCGCCTCAGCCTCCCAAAGTGCTGGGATTACAGGCGTGAGCCACCGCTCTTTCTTCTTTTTTTTTTTTTGAGACGGAGTCTTGCTCTTGTCACCCAGGCTGGAGTGCAATGGGCTCGCTGCAACTGCCGGGTCCCGGCTTCAAGCAATTCTCCCGCCTCAGCCTCCCCAGTAGCTGGGATTACAGGCGCCATCCCCCCCAAACCACGCCTGGTTAATTTTTGTATTTTTAGTAGAAACGGAGTTTCGCCATGTTGGCCAGGATGGTCTCGAACTCCTGACCTCAGGTGATCCACCCGCCTTGGCCTCCCAAAGTGCTAGGATTACAGCCGTGAGCCACTGTGCCCAGCCAACCCTGTTTCTAAAAAAAAAAAAAAAAAAAGAAAGGTAGTTCCAAACTCAATTGAGAAGCTAGGCCTGCACTTGTGAGTACAGAGCTGTCCACGCACAATAGATTTGCCTAGACCATCAACATTGCTTCCTTACCTTCTGCCCATCCAGGTGGGTCTAGCTGCCAGCTTGTGGACTCCTGGAGGCTTTTGAGGCTCTGAGCTCTCATCCACAAACACACACATCCATCACCAATCCTTCTGTTTTTCCTTTTATTTATTGGCAGTATCAGTCACTCACTACATTTATACGTGTGTGTGTGTGTCTGTTTATATATATTATATATATATATATATTTTTTTTTTTTTGAGACAGAGTCTCACTCTGTCGTCCAGACTGCAGTGCAATGGCATGATCTCAGCTCACTGCAACCTCTGCCTCCTGGTTTCAAGTGACTCTCCTGCCTCAGCCTCCCTAGTAGCTGAGATTACAGGTACAAGCCGCCACATCCAGCTAATTTTTTGTTTTTTTGTTTTGTTTTTCTTTGAGACGGAGTCTCACTCTGTCGCCCAGGCTTGAGTCTCATGGCACGATCTCAGCTCACTGCAACGTCCGCCTCCCGAGTTCAAGCAATTCTCCTGCCTCAGCCTCCCGAGTAGCTGGGATTACAGGCATTCACCACCACAACCAGCTAATTTTTTTTTTTTTGAGACGGAGTCTCGTTCTGTCGCGCAGGCTGGAGGTGCAGTGGCGCAATCTCGGCTCACTGCAAGCTCCGCCTCCCGGATTCACACCATTCTCCTGCCTCAGCCTCCCGAGTAGCTGGGACTACAGGCGCCCGCCACCACGCCCGGCTAATTTTTTTGCATTTTTAGTAGAGATGGGGTTTCACTGTGTTAGCCAGGATAGTCTCGATCTCCTGACCTCGTGATCTACCCGCCTCAGCCTCCCAAAGTGCTGGGATTACAGGCGTGAGCCACCGCGCCTGGCCAATTTTTGTATTTTTAATAGAGATGGGGTTTCACCATGTTGGCCAGGCTGGTATCGAATTCACGACCTCAGGTGATTCTCCTGCCTCAGCCTCCCAAAGTGCTGGGATTACAGGCATGAGCCACCACGCCTGGCCAATTTTTTGTATTTTTAGTAGAGACAGGGTTTCCCCATGATGGCCAGACTGGTCTTGAACTCCTGACCTCCGGTGATCCACCCACCTCGGCCTCCCAATGTGTTGTGATTACAGGCGTGAGCCACCATGCCTGGCTTTTTTTTTTTTTTTTTTTTGGCAGATCTTGTTTTGTGGCCCAGGCTGGAGTACAGTGGTGCAATCATGGCCCACTGCAGTCTTGAACTCCTGTGCTCAAGCAATCTTCCCACCTCAGCCTCCCAAAGAACTATTTTATCTTATCTTATTTTATTTTATTATTATTATTATTTTTTGAGACAGAGTTTCGCTTTTGTTGCCCAGGCTAGAGTGCAATGGCACGATCTCAGCTCACCGCAACCTCCACCTCCCAGGTTCAAGGAATTCTCCTGCCTCAGCCTCCTGAGTAGCTGGGACTACAGGTCATCATGCCTTGCTAACTTTTGTATTTTTAGGAGAGGCGGGGTTTCACAATGTTGGCTAGGCTGGTCTCAAGCTCCTGGCCTCAGGTGATCCACCCGCCTTGGCCTCACAAAGCGTTGGGATTACAGGTGTGAGCCACCATGCCAGGCCTATATTTATTTATTTTTTTTTAGAGACAGGGTCTCACTATGTTGCCCAGGCTGGCCTCAAACTCTTGGGCTCAAGCAATCCTCCTGCCTCACCCTCCCAAAGTGCTGGGATTACAGGCATGAGCCACTGTACCCAGCAAAATATTTGTTAAATAAGAAAAATCATAAAGCTGAAACTAGATCTATATACAATTTGGCAGAAGGATTCTATGACCACTTATCAGCTGTGTGGCTTTGAGCAAGTTATTCAATCTTTCTATTTTTCCATTCAGTTTTCTTACCTTTCCACTCAGTTTCTTTTCTTTCTTTTTTTTTTTTTTTTTTTTTTGAGATGGAGTCTCACTCTTGTCGCCCAGGCTGAGGTGCAATGGCTTGGATCTCGGCTCACTGCAATCTCCACCTCCCGGGTTCAAGGGATTCTCTTGCCTTAGCCTCCCGAGAAGCTGGGATTACAGACGCGCACCACCACGCCTGGCTATTTTTTGTATTTTTAGTAAAGACAGGGTTTCACCTGGCTGGGCATGGTGGCTCACACCTGTAATCCCAGCACTTTGGGAGGCCGAGGCAGGCGGATCATGAGGTCAGGAGATCGAGACCATCCTGGCCAACATGGTGAAACCCCTTCTCTACTAGAGATACAAAAATTAGCCGGGCGTGGTGGCATGCGACTGTAATCCCAGCTACTTGGGAGGCTGAGGCAAGAGAATCGCTTGAACCCGGGAGGTGAAGGTTGCAGTGAGCCGAGATCACATCACTGTGCTGCAGCCTGGCAACAAAGCGAGACTCCGTCTCGAAAAAAAAAAAAAGAGACAGACGGGGTTTCACCATGTTGGCCAGGCTGGTCTCAAACTCCTGACCTTGTGGTCCACCTGCCTCGGCCTCCCAAAGTCCTGGGATTACAAATGTGAGCCACCATGCCTGGCCCATTTACTACAAGTTTACACATACTTCCTCTGAGGGCAGGAGTTCTTACCTTGAAGGCTGTGGGCAGTCTTTATGGGTCTCTGGAAAGAAAGAGAGAGAAGGAGGGAAGGAAGGAGGGAAGGAAGGAGGGAAGGAAGGAGGGAAGGAGGGAGGGAGGAAAAGAAAGAAAGAAGAAAGAAAGGAAGGAAGGAAGGAAAAAAAAGGGATGGGCAGAGAATGAATGGGCTTGCAAAATACTCTTTCAGCCAGCCATTTCCAGAATTCAGGTGTGGACCATACAAAAGGGAGCCTGGCACAGTGTTGTTGTTTTTCATTGTCTTGGTAATACTAGGACATAAGAGCTGAGAAAAACCTTTGGAAAGTTGGGGATCCAAGGTTAAGATGAGGAATATCATTCCAGGCCCCATCAGCCTTGGATAGAGGAGCTTGATTCTCAGAGGCAGGTGATGCTCCATCCTCCAGCAGATGGCGCTAACTGACCTTATTATATCTGAGGGTTGCCAGTTTAGAGACTGTTCTCGGAGACCTGAGATAAGGACTGGTCGCAGGAAATGGTACCAAGGAAACGGAAGGTCGTTCATTCACTAATTAAACAAACACCAACTAAACACCTACGTGCCAAGGCCTATTCTAGGCTCTGAGAATTTGGCCATGAACAAGACAAAGTCCTACTTTTACAAGGGGTGCATTTTAGAGATGTGTTGTCAAATATGATAGTCACCAGTATACACATGGCTACTGAGCACTTGAAATGTGGCTAGTCCGCGGGGAGCAGTGGCTCATGCCTGTAATCCCAGCACTTTGGGAGGCCGAGGTGGGCAGAATACGAACGAGGTCAGGAGTTCAAGACCAGCCTGACCAACATGGTAAAACCCCGTCTCTACTAAAAATACAAAAATTAGCCGGGAGCGGTGGCGGGTGCCTATAATCCCAGCTACTCAGGAGGCTGAGGCAGGAGAATCGCTTGAACCTGGGAGGCGGAGTGCAGTGAGCCGAGATCGCGCCACTGCACTCCAGCCTGGGCGACAGAGCGAGACTCCGTCTCAAAAAAAAAAAAAAAAAAAGGGGCCAGGAGCTGTAACCCACGCCTGTAATCCCAGCACTTTGGGAGGCCAAGGCGGGCGGATTGCCTGAGCTCAGGAGTTCGCGACCAGCCAGGGCAACACGGTGAAACCCCGTCTCTACTAAAATACAAAAAATAAGACGGGCGTGGGTGCGCCTGTAGTCCCAGCTACTTGGGAGGCTAAGCCGGAAAATCGCTTGAACACGGAAGGCGGAGGTTGCAGTGAGCCGAGATCGTGGCACTGCACTCCAGCCTGGGCGACAGAGCGAGACTCCATCTAAAAAATAAAAAATAAAAATAAAAAAAGAAAAGAAATGTGGCTAGCTCAAATTGAGATGTGCTGTAAGTGTAAAATATACACCAATGTCAAATATTTCATATGGAAAAAATGACCTAAACTAATATTTTAAACAATTTTTATGTTGAAATGATCATCTTTTATATACAAGTGAAATATCCTATTAAAATAAATTTAACCTATTTCTTTCTTTCTTTCTTTCTTTTTTTTTTTTGAGACGGAGTATTGCTCTGCTACCCAGGCTGGAGTGCAACGGCATGATTTTGGCTCATTGCAACCTCTGCCTCCTGGGTTCAAGTGATTCTCCTGCCTCAGCCTCCCAAGTAGCTGGAATTACAGGTGCCCAACACCACACCCAGCTAATTTTTGTATTTTTAGTAGAGATGGGGTTTCACCATGTTTGTCAGGCTGGTCTTGAGCTCCTGACCTCAGATGATCCACCTGCCTTGGCCTCCCAAAGTGCTGGGATTACAGGCGTGAGCCACTGTGTCTGGCCTCACTACGTTGCCCAGGTTAGAGTTTAGTGGCATGATCATGGCACACTGCAGCCTCCACCTCCCAGGTTCAATAGATTCTCACGTCTCAGCCTTCCTGAGTAGCTGGGATTTACAGGTAGATGCCACCACACCCAGATAATTTTTTTTTTTTGAGACAGAGTCTCGCTCTGTCGCCCAGGCTGGATGGAGTGCAGTGGTGCAGTCTCGGCTCACTGCAAGCTCCGCCTCCCGGGTTCATGCCATTCTCCTGCCTCAGCCTCCCAAGTAGCTGGGACTACAGGTGCCCACCACCATGCCTGGCTAATTTTTTCTATTTTTAGTAGAGACAGGGTTTCCCTATGTTGGCCAGTCTGGTCTTGAACTCCCGGCCTCAAGTGATCCACCTGCTTTGGCCTTCCAAAGTGCTGGGATTACAGGTGTGGGCCACCTTGCCCAGCCGAGACTTTTTATTTATTTAGTTATTTTGAGATAGGGTCTTGCTCTGTTGCCCAGGCTAGAGTGCAGTAGTATAATCATGGCTCACTGCAGGCTCAAACTCTCCAGCTCAAGCAATCCTCTTGTGCCTCGATCTCCCAAGTAGCTGGGACTACAGGCGTGTACCACCATGCCCAGCTATTTTTTTTTTTTTTTTTTTTGTGGTAGAAATGGGGTTTCCCTCTGTTGCCAAGGCTGGTCTCAAACTTCTGGGTGCAAGTGATCCTCCTGATTGGGCCTCCCAAAATGCTTGGATTACAGTCGTGAGCCACCTCGCCTGGCCTAAGGGAGACTTTAACTATGAGTTATATCTATGTATGTTTATGATATTAGAAATTAAAACTGAGAAAACTTTAAACTATTTCTTTTTGTTTGTTTGTTTGCTTGCTTTTTACTGAGACAGGGTCTCACTCTGTCACCCAGGCTGGACTGCAATGCTGAGATCACATGTCACTACAGCCTTGACCTTCTGAGCTCAAGTGATCCTCCTGCCTCAACCCCCTGAGTAGCTGGGACTACAGGTGTGTGCAACCACACCCAGCTAATTTTTCTTTTTTTTTTGCAATGTTTGTGGAGATGGGGTTTTGCCATGTTGCCCAGGCTGTTCTCTAACTCCTGACCTCAGGTGACCCGCCTGCCTTGGCCTCCCAAAGTTTTGGGATTACAGGTGTGAGCCACAGCACCCGGCTACTATTTGCCTATAAACAATAGGCCGGGTGGGTCAACTGAGTATTAAATCATATTTATAGCAGGCCATGGGTTTGGGTAGAACTGCTGTACTAGGCCCAAAAGACCAAACCAAAATTGAGTTACTTTTGCTGAAGTGCCATTCCACAAAGCTGCAACTAAATTATTTATCTAATCTTCCAAGAAATCAGGAGAGAGAGGCCAAGTGCAGTGGCTCACGCCTGTAATCCCAGCACTTTGTGAAGGCGAGGCGGGCGGATCACTAGAGGTCAGAAGTTCAAGACCAGCCTGACCAACATGAAGCAACCCCGTCTCTACTAAAAATACAAAATTAGCCCGGTGTGGTGGCGCATACCTGTAATCCCAGCTACTTGGGAGGCTGAGGCAGGAGAATCGCTTGAACCCAGGAGGCAGAGGTTGCAGTGAGTGAAGATCATGCCATTGCACTCCAGCCTGGGCAACAAGAGCAAAACTCCATCTCAAAAAAAAAGAAAGAAAAAGAAAAGAAATCAGGAGAGAGAGCGATAATAGCCAAATCTCCAAACAAGTCAATTTTAGACAACATGATACAGAAATTCCCTCTGCTTTAACTTCTACAAAGAACATACTTTTGAAAGAACCAATCCCCTTTTGTTCACTATTTCTGCTTTCCTCAATCCTTTTCTGCCTACACAGCCAAACTGCTCTGCTCAGTTCATCAGAACACTCACTGTATTTTATTTTATTTTGTTTTTTTGAAACAGAGCCTCACGCTGTTGCCCAAGCTGGAGTGCACTGGTGCAATCTCGGCTTATTGCAACCTCCACCTTCCGGGTTTAAGAGATTCTTGTGCCTCAGCCTCTGGAGTAGCTAGGATTACAGGCATATGCCACCACACCTGGCTAATTTTTGCATTTTTTTAGTAGAAACGGGGCTTCACCATGTTGGCCAGGCTGGTCTTGAACTCCTGGCCTCAAGAGATCCACCTGCCTCGGCCTCCCAAAATGTTGGGATTACAGGCGTGAGCCACCACGCCCAGCCTCATTCTATTTTATAGAATGAAGTGTTGCCTGGTTGTGGAATCATAAATTAAAGCCAGTTAAGATCCTTAAACTAACTGGGTGCGGTGGCGTGCACCTGTAGTCTCGGCTACTCAGAAAGCTGAGATGGGAGAGTCACCTGAGCCCAGGAGTTCAAGGCTTCAGTGAGCCACTCCACTGCATTCCAGCTTGAGCGACAGAGATTCTATCTCAGAAAAAAAAAAAAAAGAAAGAAAAGAAAAAAGAAAAAAAAGATCCTTGCTGGGCGCAGTGGCTCACGCCTGTAATCCCAGCACTCTGGGAGGCCAAGGCAGGTGGGTCACCTGAGGTCAGGAGTTCAAGACCAGCCTGACCAACATGGTGAAACCCTGATTCTACTAAAAATACAAAAATTAGCCAGGCGTGGTGGCGGGTGCCTGTAATCCCAGCTACTCAGGAGGCTGCGGCAGGAGAATCATTTGAACCTGGGAGGCAGAGTTTGCAGTGATCTGAGGTCGCACCATTCCACTCCAATCTGGGCAACAAGAGCAAAATCCCATCTCAAAAAAAAAAAAAAAAGCGATCCTTGAACTAAATTTGTTGTGATTTTGTTTTTGACAAGATTGGAAGATTGGATTAAAAGAGACAAGATCCAGCTATATGCTGTCCCCAAGAGGCTTACTTTAAATATAAGGACACTTTGGGAAGTTGAGGTGGGCAGATTGCTTGAGCTCAGGATTTCGAGACCAGCCTTGGCAACACCATGAAACCCAGTCTCTACACAAAATAGAAAAATTAGCTGGGTAGGGTGACCTATGCTTGTAGTCCCAGCTATTCGGGAGGCTGAAGTGGGAGGACGGCTGAGATAGGCCACTGCACTCCAGCCTGGGCAACAGAGCCAGACCTTGTCTCAAAGAATGAATGAATGAATGAATGAATGAATAAATAAATAAATAAAGGGCCGGACATGGTGGCTCACGCCTGTAATCCCAGCTCTTAGGAAGGCAGAGGCAGGAGACTAGCTTGAGCCCAGGAGTTCCAGACCTGCCTGGGCAATATCGCGAGACCCCGTTCTCCACCAAAAAAAAAAAAAAAAAAGACAATAAATAAATAAATAAATAAATAAATAAATAAATGAACACAAAGAAATTATAAGAAATGGCCAGGCCCAGTGGCTCATGCCTGTAATCCTAGCACTTTGAGAGGCCGAGGCAGGCAGATCACATGAGGTCAGGAGTTCGAGACCAGCCTGGACAACATGGTGAAACCCCGTCTCTACTAAAAATACAAAAAATTAGCTGGGCGTGGTGGTGGGTGCCTGTGATCCCAGCTACTTGGGAGGCTGAGGCAGGAGAAGCGCTTGAACCCAGGAGGCGGAGGTTGCAGTGAGCCGAGATCATGTCACTGCACTCCAGCCTGGGGAACAAAGCGAGACTCCGTCTCAAAGAAAAAAAGAAAAAAAAGAAAAAAAATTGTCAGAAAAAAATAGCTCAGAGCAGTCTGAGTTATGTGTGGTGTGCAGGCACAGAGAGACTTCCAGTATGAAACTTCATTCATGCTCCCTCCCTCAAGCCCATGTCTGGGGGCAGTTGCTTAAGGTTATTTTGGGTCAGGCACAGTGACTCATGCCTGTAATTCCAGTGCTTTTGTAGGCAGAGGCAGGAGGATCCCTTGAGACCAGGAGTTTGAGACCAGCCTGAACAACATAGTGAGCTCCTGTCTTTATGAAAAAAAGTAAAGAAAAATATTCTTGCTGTAGCCTGAGCCTGTAGTCCTAGAGGAGTGCTTGAGCCCAGGAGTTTGAGGCTGCAGTGAGCTATGATTACACCACTGCACTCCAGCCTAGGTGACAGAGGCAATAGCTTGTCTTGAAAAAAAAGTCATTTTGTTCTTGACTGCCTCACCCATTATCTTCATGTTCCTGGAATTTGTGATATAAAGAAACAATGGGGCCTGGGCAGGGTGGCTCACACTTGTAATCCCAGCACTTTGGGAGACTGAGACTGGAGGATTGCTTGAGTCCAGGAGACCAGCCTGGGGAGCATAGTGACACCCTGTCTCAATTAAAAAAAAGAAAAAAGAAACAATATATAAGCAATCAATGGCATATGTTATTTTAATGTAAGTTATTGGTAACAACTCAGGAATTGCTTCTTCTTTCCTTTAAAAATCCACCTGTACAACCAGCATGGTGGCTCACAATCCCTATAATCCCAGGGGTGCCTATAATCCCAGCACTTTGGGAGGCCGAGGCAGGCGGATCACCTGAGTTTGGGAGTTCAAGACCAGTCTGACCAAAATGGAGAAACCCCATCTCTACTACAAATATAAAATTAGCTGGGCGTGGTGGCACATGCCTATAATCTCAGCTATTCCAGGGGCTGAGGCAGGAGAATCGCTTGAACCTGGGAGGCAGAGGATACAGTGAGCTGAGATCTCGCCATTGCACTCCAGCCTGGGCAACAAGAATGAAACTTCATCTAAAAAAAAAAAAAAGACTAGGCTGGGCTCAGTGGCTCACGCCTGTAATCCCAGCACTTTGGGAGGCTGAGGCGGGTGGACCATGAGGTCAGGAATTCAAGACCAGCCTGGCCAAGATGGTGAAACCCAATCTCTACTAAAAATATAAAAATTAGCCAGGTGTGGTGGCAGGCGCCTGTAATGCCAGCTACTTGGGAGGCTAAGGCAGAGAATTGCTTAAACCCGGGAGGCAGAGGTTGCAGTGAGAAGAGATTGTGCCACTGCACTCCAGCTTGGGTGACAGAGTGAGACTCAGTCTTCAAAACAAAACAAAACAAAACAAAAGAACAACAACAAAAAAAAATGGCTGGGCACTGTGTCTCACACCTGTAATCTCTGCACTTTGGGAGGCTGAAGGGGGCGGATGATGAGGTCAGGAAATTGAGACCATCCTGGCCAACATGGTGAAACTCCATCTTTACTAAAAATACAAAAATTAGCTGGGTATAGTGGTGCGTGCCTGTAATCCCAGCTACTCAGGAGGCTGAAGCATGAGAATCACTTGAACCCAGGAGGTGGAGGTTGCAGTGAGCCAAGATCACACCACTGCACTCCAGCCTGGCGACAGAGCAAGACTCTGTCTCGGCCGGGTGTGGTGGCTTACACCTGTAATCCCAGCACTTTGGGAGGCTGAGGTGGGCGGATTACCTGAGGTCAAGAGTTCGAGACTAGCCTGGCCAACAAGCTGAAACCCCATCTCTACTAAAAATACAAAAATTAGCCAGGCGTGGTAGCGGGCGCCTGTAATCCCAGCTACTTGAATGGCTGACGCAGGAGAATCGCTTGAACCTGGGAGGTGGAGGTTGCAGTGAGCCGAGATCGCGCCATTGCACTCCAGCCTGGGTGACAGAGCCAGACTCCGTTTCAAAAAAAAAAAAAAAAAAAATCCACCTGTACTTGCTACTAATCAGCATATATATATATATATATTTTTTTTTTTTTGAGACTCTGTTGCCCAGGCTGGAGTGCAGTGGTGTGATCTCAGCTCACTGCAACCTCCACCTCCCGGGTTCAAGCGATTATCCTGACTAAGCCTTCCAAGTAGCTGGGATTACAGGCACCCACCACCACGCCTGGCTAATTTTTCTATTTTTAGTAGAGACAGGGTTTCATCGTGTTGGCCAGGCTGGTCTTGAACTCCTGACCTCAGATGATCCACCCACCTCAGCCTCCCAAAGTGCTGGGATTACAGGCATGAGCCACTGCACCCAGCTATCAGTGTATTATTATTATTTTTGTTTGTTTTTTTTTGTTGTTTTTTGAGACGGAGTCTCACTCTGTCACCCGGGCTGGAGTGCAGTGGCGAAATCTTGGCTCACTGCAACCTCTGCCTCCCGGGTTCAAGCGATTCTCCTGCTTCAGTCTTCCGAGTAGCTGGGATTATAGGCACCCGCCACTACGCCTGGCTAATTATTTGTATTTTTTTTAGTAGAGACAGGGTTTCACCATGTTAGCCAGGCTAGTCTCAAACTCCTGACCTCGTAATCTGCCCGCCTCGGCCTCCCAACGTGCTGGGATTACAGGCGTAAGCCACTGAGCCTGACCTTTTTTTTTCTTTCTTTTTTTTTTTTTTTTTTGAGACAGAGTCTCACTCCGTTGCTGAGGCTGGAGTGCAGTGGCATGATCTCCGCTCACTGCAACCTCTGCCTCCCAGCTTCAAGCGATTCTCCTGCCTCAGCCTCCCAAGTAGCTGGGATTACAGGCGCGCACCACCACACCTGGCTAATTTTTTGTGTGTTTTTAGTAGAGATGGGGTTTCACCATGTTGGTCATGCTGGTCTCGAACTCCTGACTCGTGTTCCGTTCACCTCAGCCTCCCAACATGCTGGGATTACAGGTGTGAGCCACGGCACCTGGCCCAGTGTGTATTATTAAGGACAACACAATAGTATGTTCTTGGGTAGAATATTAATCTATGTTCTTGGGTAGCAATCCCCAAGCTTGGCTCAAATAAACTCTCTACTTATATTAATTTTGCCTCAGCTTCCTCTTTTTAGCTTTACATAAGAAAAGGGTGGAAAAATATATTCCATGCAAATAATAACCAAAAGAGAGCTGGAATGGCTATATTATTGTAAGTGAAAATAGACTCGAATCAGGTTACAAGAGGCAAAGACATTATATGTGTGTCCTTATATATCTGGACAGACACACACAGACACACGCATATTTTTTCAAGATAGGTCACCCAGGATGGAGTGCAGTGGCATGAATACAGCTCTCTGCACCCTCCACCTCCCAGGTTCAAGTGATCCTCCAACGTCATCCTCAGTAGCTGGGACTACAGACATGGACCACCACACTCAGGTAGTTGTTTTTTTTTTTTTTTTTTTTGAGACAGAGTTTTGCTCTTGTTGCCCAGGCTGCAGGGCAATGGTGTGATCTCGGCAGCTCACTGCAACCTACGCCTCCTGGGTTCAGGCGATTATCCTGCTTCAGCCTCCTGAGTAGCTGGGATTACAGGGGCCTGCCACCACACCTGGCTAATTTTGTATTTGTTTTTTTTAGTAGAGGAAGGGTTTCTCCATGTTGGTTAGGCTGGTCTCCCACTCCCGACCTCAGGTTATCCGCCCGCCTCAGCCTCTCAAAGTGCTGAGATTACAGACATAAGCCACCTTGCCCGGCCAATTTTTTTATAGTTTTTGTAGAAACCAGGCCTCTCCAGAGGTTGCAGTGAGCCGAGATTGTGCCACTACACTGCAGCCTGGGTGACAGAGTAGGACTGTCTAAAAAGAAAAGAAAGGGCCGGGCACAGTGGCTCACGCCTGTAATCTCAGCACTTTTGGAGGCTGACATGGGCAGATCACCTGAGGTCGGGAGTTTGAAGCCAGCCTGACCAACATGGTGAAACCCCATCTCTACTAAAATTACCAAATTAGCTGGGTGTGGTGGCGCATGCCTGTAATCCCAGCTACTCAGGAGGCTGAGGCAGAAGAATCGCTTGAATCTGGGAGGTGGAGATTGCGGTGAGCCAAGACCGCACCATTGCACTCCAGCCTGGACAACAAGAGCAAAACTCTGTCTCAAAAACAAAACAAAACAAAACAAAACAAAAAGCCGGGGGTGATGGCACACTCCTGTAGTGCCAGCTACTCGGGAGACTGAGGCAGGTGAATCGCTTGAACCCAGGAGGCAGAGATTGCAGGGAGCCGAAATCTTGCCATTGCACTCCAGCCTGGGTGACAGAGCAAACTCTGTCTCAAAAATAAATAAATAGGCTGGGCGCGGTGGCTCATGCCTGTAATCCCAGCACTTTGGGAGGCCTAGACAGGCGGATCATGAGGTCAGGAGATCAAGACCATCCTGGCCAACATGATAATACCCCATCAAAAATTAGCTGGCCGTGGTGGCGTGTGCCTGTAGTCCCAGCTACTTGGGAGGCTGAGGCAGGAGAAACGCTTGAACCCAGGAGGCAGAGGTTGCAGTGAGCTGAGATCGTGCCACTGCACTCCAGCATGAGGTCGGAGCAAGACTGTCTCAAAATAAAAAAATAAATAGGCCCATGCCAGGTGCAGTGGCTCACGCCTATAATCCCAGCACTTTGGGAGGCCCAGGCAGGCGGATCACGTGAGGTCAGGAGTTCGAGACCAGCCTGACCAACATGGGGTAACCCCGTCTCTACTAAAAAATACAAAATTAACAGGGTGTGGTGGTACATGCCTGTAATCCCAGCTACTTGGGAGGCTGAGGCAGGAGGATCGCTTGAACTCAGGAGGCAGAGGTCGCAGTGAGCCGAGAATGCGCCATTGCACTCCAGCCTGAGCAACAACAGTGAAACTCCATCTCAAAAAATATATAAATATAAATATAAATAAATAAATAGGCCGGGCATGGTGGCTCACACCTGTAATCCCAGCACTTTGGGAAGCCCAACAGGGTGGATCACAAGGTCAGGAGTTCAAGACCAGCCTGGCCAAGATGGTGAAACCCCGTCTCTACTAAAAATACAAAAATTACCTGGGTGTGGTGGCAGGTGCCTGTAATCCCAGCTACTCAGGAGGCTGAGGCACGAGAATCGCTTGAACCTGGGAGGTGGAGGTTGCAGTGAGCTGAGATCGTGCCACTGCACTCTAGCCTGGGTGACAGAGTGAGACTCCATCTCAAAAATAAATAATACATAAATAAGGCCGAGCACGGTGGCCCATGCCTGTAATCCCAGCACGTTGGGAGGCCGAGGTGGGTGGATCACTTTAGATCAGGAGTTCGAGACCAGCCTGGCCAACATGGTGAAACCCTGTCTCTACTAAAAATACAAAAACTAGCCAGGCGTGGTGGCACGTGCCTGTAATCCCAGCTTCTTTTGAGGCTGAGGCAGGAGAATTGCTTGAACCTGGAAAGCAGAGGGTGTAGTGAGCCAAGATCCCGCCACTGCACTCCAGCCTGAGCAACAAGAGTGAAACTCTGACTGTAACAAAGAAAATAAATAAATAAATAAAGCCAGGTGCGGTGGCTCACACCTGTAATTCCAGCACTTTGGGAGGCCAAGGCAAGTGGATCACTTGATGTCAGGAATTTGAGACCAGCCTGACCAACATGGCGAAACCCCATCTCTACTAAAAATGCAAAAATTAGTCAGGTGTGGTGGCACACATCTGTAATCCCAGCTACTCAGGAGACTGAGGCAGCAGAATCTCTTGAACCTGGGTGGAGGAGGTTGCAGTGAGCTGAGACTGCGCAACTGCACTCCAGCCTGGGCGACAGAGCAAGACTCCATCTCAAAAAATAAAAATAAAAAATAAAACTATAAAAAGGACAGTGGTAGGCCGGGCACAGTGGCTCACGCCTGTAATCCCAACACTTCGGGAGGCTGAGGCGGGCGGATGACCTGAGGTCGGGAGTTTGAGACCATCCTGACCAACATGGAGAATCCCTGTCTCTACTAAAAATACAAAATTAGCCAGGCGTGGTGGCGCATACCTGTAATCCCAGCTACTAGGGAGGCTGAGGCAGGAGAATCGCTTGAACTCGGGAGGCGGAGGTTGCAGTGAGCCGAGATCGTGCCATTGCCCTCCAGCCTGGGCAACAAGAGCAAAACTCCGTCCAAGAAAAAAAAAATAAAAGGGCAGTGGTAGTTATATATATATAAACAATTTGTTTTTGGAGAGTCAGGGTCTGGCTATGTTGCCCAGGCTGGAGAGCAGTGGCTATTTACAGGTGTGATCAGGTATGTGCAATCTTTTGGCTGACTGGTAATTTTGAAATGAATGCCAAACATTGTAAATTTTACCTTTTCAAATGCTGAATAGTATTGTATTCCTATAGATATTTTTGAGCATTGTTCTTTAATACATTTAAACATTTGATTATTTTGAGGCTTGATTTTAATCTTTGTTAGGTAGGATCAGAGTAGATTTTAGCCTCACACAAACTTTCATCCATAATGTATGGCAATACCCTTTTTTTCTTTTTTTTTTTTTTGAGACAGAGTATCGGTCTGTCGCCCAGGCTGGAGTGCCGTCGCGTTCTTGGGTCACTGCAACCTCTGCCTCCTGGGTTCAAGCAGTTCTCATGTCTCAGCTTCCCAGGTAGCTGGGCTTACAGGTGTGCACCAACAATATACCTGGCTAATTTTTGTATTTTTAGTAGACATGGGGTTTCCTCATGTTGGTCAGGCTAGTCTCAAACTCGTGGCCTCAAGTAATCCACCTGCCTCAGCTTCCCAAAGTGCTGGCCAGCAATATCCTTTTTTTGAGAAGGAGTTTTGCTCTTGTTGCCCAGGCTGGAGTGCAATGGTGCAATCTTGGCTCACCACAACCTCTGCCTCCTGGGTTCAAGCGGTTCTCCTGCCTCAGCCTCTCGAGTAGCTGGAATTACAGGCATGCGCCACCACGCCCAGCTAATTTTGTATTTTTAGTAGAGATGGGGTTTCTACATGTTGGTCAGGCTGGTCTCAAACTCCCGACCTCAGGTGATTTGCTCACCTCAGCATCCCAAAGTGCTGGGTTACAGGCATAAGCCACCTCACCCGGCCTTTTTTTTTTTTTTTTTTTTGAGATGGAGTCTCACTCTGTTGCCCAGGCTAGAGTGCAGTGGCGCAATCTTGGCTCACTGCAACCTCTGCCTCCCGAGTTCTAGCAATTCTCCTGCCTCAGCCTCCTGAGTAGGTGGGACTATAGGCGTGCATCACCACACCTGGCTAATTTTTTATATTTTTAGTAGAGAAGAGGTTTCATCATATTAGCCAGGCTGGTCTCGAACTCCTGATCTCATGATCCGCCCCCATCGGCCTTCCACAGTGCTGGGATTACAGGCATGAGCCACCGTACCCGGCCCAGCAATACCCATTTAAGCATGCTACACAATGCCCCATGAATTAGGAGGGCTTTAGGTATGGCTGGTGGAAACACAATTTCTGGCTCAGACTAAGAGTTGGTGATTGTTATTTTACTCTTTTTGGTTAATTCTTTCACTGGCTTGGGTAGTTTCCTCACATTCTCATAAGATTTGGTGATAGTTATCTTATTCTTGTTTTTTGTTTGTTTGTTTTTTATTTTTGAGACGGAGTTTCGCTCTTTTTGCCCAGGCTGAAGTGCAATGGCGCGATCTCGGCTCACTGCAAAGTCCGCCTCCCAGGTTCACCTGCCTCAGCCTCCCAAGTAGCTGGGATTACAGGCGCCCGCCACCATACCTGGCTAATTTTTTGTATTTTTAATAGAGACGGGGTTTCACCATGTTGGCCAGGATGGTCTCGATCTCTTGACCTTGTGATCCGCCCACTTTGGCCTCCCAAAGTGCTGGGATTACAGGCGTGAGCCACCGCGCCCGGCCTAGTTATCTTATTCTTTTTGGGTAATTCTCTCCCTGGGGTTGGGTAGTTTCCTCACATACTTGTGCTGATTACTGAAGCCTCAAGGAACTGCCTTGGAAATCGCCTGTTATCTCTCTGTGGAGTTCCGTCCTCTCTAATCTCTAACCATTTTTGCCTCTCCAAATTGCCACTTTGTTTCTCTTATTTTTTATTTTTATTTTTTTAAGATGGGGTCTCCCTCTGTCACCCAGGATGGAGTGCAGTGGCGCGATCTCAGCTTACTGCAACCTCTGCCTCCCAGGTTCAAGAGATTCTCCTGCCTCAGCCTCCCAAGTAGCTGGGACTACAGGTGTGCACCACCACGCCCAGCTAATTTTTGTATATATTTTTTTATTTTCAAGACGGAGTTTCACTCTTGTCACCCAGGCTGGAATGCAATGGCGTGATCTTGGCTTACTGCAACCTCTGGCTTCCGGGTTCAAGCGATTTCTCCTGCCTCAGCCTCCCAAGTACCTAGGATTACAGGCGCATGCCACCACACTGGACTAACTTTTTTTTTTTTTTTTTGAGACAGAGTTTCGCTTTTGTTGCCCAGGCTGGAGTGCAATGGCTCGATCTTGGCTCACCGCAACCTCCGCCTCCTGGGTTCAAGCGATTCTCCTGCCTCAGCCTCCCGAGTAGCTGGGATTACAAGCATGGGCCACCATGCCTGGCTAATTTTTTTGTATTTTTAGTAGAGATGGGGTTTCTCCATGTTGGTCAGGCTGGTCTCAAACTCCCGACCTCAGGTGATCCGCCCACCTCGGCCTCCCAGAGTGCTGGGATTACAGGTGTGAGCTACCGCACCTGGCCTTTTTTTGTATTTTTAGTAGAGATGGGGTTTAGCCATGTAGGCCAGGCTGGTCTCGAACTCTTGACCTCAAGTAATCCGCCTGCCTTGGCCTCCCAAAGTGCTGGGATTACAGATGTGAGCCACCTCGCCTGGCCTAATTTTTGTTTTTGTTTTTGTTTTTTTTTTTTAGACGGAGTTTCGCTCTTGTTGCCCAGGCTGGAGTGCAATGGTGAGATCTTGGCTCACCGCAACCTCCGTCTCCCGGGTTCAAGCAATTCTCTTGCCTCAGCCTCCGAGTAGCTGGGATTACAGGCATGCGTCACCACCCCGGCTAATTTTGTATTTTTAGTAGAGACGGGGTTTCTCCATGTTAGGCAGGATGGTCTCGATCTCCTGACCTTGTGATCCGCCCGCCTCTTCCTCCCAAAGTGCTGGGATTACAGGCATGAGCCACTGCGCCCGGCTTTATATTCTTATTTTTTGTGATCTTGGCTCACTGCAGCCTCGAACTCCTAGCCTCGGTGATTCTCCAACGTCAGCCTCCTGAGTAGCTGGGACTACCGGCATGGGCCACCATGCTCGGCTAATTTTTGTATTTTTTGTAGAGACGGAGTTTCAGCATGGCTGACCTCAAACTCCTGGGCTCACACAATCATCTTGCCTCAGCCTCCCAAAGTGCTGGGATTGCAGGCATAAACCACTGTGCTCAGCCTTTTTTCTTTCTTTCCTTCTTTTTTTTTTTGAGACAGATTCTCACTCTGTCACCTAGGTTGGATTGTGGTGGTGTGATACAGCTGTGACTCAGGCTCAAGAGATCCTCCAGCCTCAAACTCCTAAAGTGCGGGGATTATAGGCATGAGCCACTGTGCTTGCCTATCTGGTTCTTTTTTTTTTTTTTTGAGACGGAGTCTCGCTCTGTCACACAGGCTGGAGTGCAGTGGCGTGATCTCGGCTCACTGCAACCTCTGCCTCCCGGGTTCAAGCAATTCTCCTGCTTCAGCCTCCCAAGTAGCTGGGAATACAGGTGCGTGCCACCACGTCCGGCTAATTTTTTGTATTTTTAGTAGAGGCGGGGTTTCACAGTGTTAGCCAGGATGGTCTCAATCTCCTGACCTCATGATCCACTCGCCTTTGCCTCCCAAAGTTCTGGGATTAGAGGTTTGAGCCACCACGCCTGGCCGCATTTTTGAGATGAAGTCTTGCTCTGTTGCCAGGCTGGAGTGCAGAGGCATGATTGTTGCTCATTGCCACCTCCGCCTCCCGGGTTCAAGTGATTCTCCTGCCTCAGCCTCTCAAGTAGCTGGGACTACAAGTGTGCGCCACCATACCCGGCTAATTTTTGAATTTTCAGTAGTGACAGGGTTTCACTATGTTGGCCAGGCTGATCTTGAACTCCTGATCTTGTGATCCGCCCGCGTCAGCCTCCCAAAGTGTTGGGATTACAGGCGTGAGCCACCGTCCCGGCCTCCATCTTGGTTTTAAGTGGAAGTTCCTAACACCAAGCAATTTGGGCACGGTGGCTCTGGGATGGAACCACAGCAATTAGGGAGGCAGAGGTAGGAGGACTGCTTAAACCCAGGAGTTCCAGACCAGTTGGCAACAAAGTAAGATCCTTATCTTTTTTTTTTTTTTTTTTTTGAGACAGATGGAGTTTTGCCCTGTGGCCTAGACTGGAGTGCAGTGGTGTGATTTAGGCTCACTGAAACCTCCACCTCCTGGGTTCAAGCCATTCTCCTGCCTCAGCCTCCCTAGTAACTGGGACTACAGACGCGCGCCACCATGCCCAGCTACGTTTTGTATTTTAGTAGAGATGGGGTTTTACCATGTTGGCCAGCATCGTCTGGATCTCTTGACCTGGTGATCTGCCCTCCTCAGCCTCCCAAATTGCTGGGATTATAGGTGTGAACCACCGCGCCTGTCCTCTGTTTTGTTTTATAGAGATGTGTGTCACACTATGTTGCCCAGGCTGGTCTTGAACTCCTGTGCTCAAGCAATCCTTTCACCTTGCGCTTCCTACGTGTTGTGATTATAGGTGTGAGCCTCTGTGCCCTGCCTTATTGAGAGCTATTGGACATGGCTGTAAAACAGAGAGAATCAATGAGGATTTCACATTGAAAAACCTGCCTGCCACAATTGGGCAATGTATTGAAGGGGCTGGAGTGAAAGTGGCTGTTTACCAGCAAGCTGAGAGGTGAAACTCATCTGTAATGAGGGGCCATACAGTTCTGTGTCTGCTGGTGGCTGTGCTCACAGAGATGGGACCTAAAGCCAGAACTTGTCTGTATCCTCCTGATGCCCAAGGGGTCCATACTGTAATCCATGGGATTTGGGAAGGCCTCTGCTTCAGCAAGGGCAGGCTTCCTATAGGGGAAAATCTCAGGAACATGGAAGGAGTTACACAGTGAATCATTAGCCTGGGTCAAAATGGAGATGGCAATGATCAGACCAGCCCAAGATTAGAAATTGTCTTCCCCTGACAACACCCAAGGAGGAGGCAGGGAATGTTTTCTGTTACTTAAGGTCACCAGGCCTGGAGTGGGAAGGCACAGCTCCTCTAGGCCATTCCTTGGGATGGCCTGGAATCATGTGCCTGGGCTTGTTTGACCTCATATCATGAGAGCCCCATAGGCTGTGCAGGATCTGTGTCTCTGAGGCCCCTCAATATAGAGTAGACACAGGTTAACTGAAGCTGACCATTGCCTGGGGGGTTCTGATCTGTGAGATGGGAGCCAAAGGGAGGCCAGGGTTCCAGCTTTACTCCACGCTGTTTTTCTGGGTTGGGGAAATCATTGGACCTCTTCTGTCTGAGCTTTGCCATCTATAAAACAGGCTTGGCTGGGCGTGGTGGCTCACGTCTGTAATCCCAGCACTTTGGGAGGCCGAGGCAAGCGGATCACAAGGTTAGGAGTTTGAGACCAGCCTGAGCAACATGGAGAAACCCTGTCTCTACTAAAAATACAAAAATTAGCCGGGCGTGGTGGCACACGCCTGTAATCCCAGCTACTCAGGAGGTTGAGGCAGGAGAATCTCTTGAACCTGGGAAGCGGAGGTTGCAGTGAGCTGAGGTCATGCCACCGCACTCCAGCCTGGGTGACAGAGCGAGACTCCGTCTCAAAAAAAAAATAAATAAATAAATAAAATAAATAAAACAGGCTTAACTGAAAATCTCTGGGACATTTTTTCCACAAGTATTTGGAAGAATGGTGATGATAAATATGATGGTTAAATTGTGTGTTTGGCTTTTGCTTCTGTTTTGTTTTTGAGACAGGGTCTCACTCTGTCACCCAGGCTGGAGTACAGTGATGCAATTTCAAGGCTCACTGCAGCCTTGACCTCCCACACTCAAGTGATCTTCCCACCTCAGCCTCCCAAATAGCTGGGACTACACAGGCACACACCCCCACGCCCGGTTAATTTTTGTATTTTTTGTAGAGATATACTTTCACCATGTTGCCCAGGCTGGTCTTGAACTCCTGAGCTCAAGATATCCACCTGCCTCAGCCTCCCAAAGTGCTGGGATTACAGGCGTGAGCCACCGCGCTCGGCCCCTTCTCACTCTTAAGATCATGTTTATTGAGGTATAATTTAGATACAATAAAATGAACAAATCATAAGTATTCAGTTTGTTTGTTTTTTTAGAGACAAAGTCTCACTTTGTTACCCAGGCTGGTCTCAAACTCCTAAACTCAAGTGATCCTCTCGCCTTCATCTCCCAGGGTGATGGGATTACAGGCCTGAGCCACCCTGCCTGGCCTATGCATTTCTTTATATTGATGAGTAGTATTCCATTGTATTGATATAGCACAATTGGTTTATCTGTTCATCTGTTGGACATTTGGATTATTTTCAAATTTTGGTTATCATGAATAAAGGACTTTGGTTTTGTTATGCTTCCATTTATCTTGGGTAAATACTTATAAATGCAATGGCTAGATCATATTGTAGATATAAATTAAGAAAGACCCTGTTTTTCAAAGTGGTTGGAGGCCGGGTGTGGGAGGCAGGAGGATTATTGGGACCCAAGAGTTTGAGACCAGCTTGGGCAACATAGGGAAAAATAAACAAAACTAGGCCAGGCGCAGTGGCTCAGGCCTGTAATCCTAGCACTTTGGAAGGCCGAGGTGGGCAGATTGCCTGAGCTCAGCAGTTCGAGACCAGCCTGGGCAACAGGATGAAACCCCAACTCGACTTAAAATACAAAAAATTAGCAGGGTGTGGCAGCGTGTGCCTGTAGCCCCAGGTACTTAGGAGGATGAGGCAGGAGAATCCCTTGAACCCGGGGACTCGGGAGGCGGAGGTTGCAGTGAGCTGAGATCGCACTGCACTCCAGCCTGGGCAAAAAGAGCGAAACTCTGTCTTAAAGATTAAAAAAATAAAAAGGCCGGGTGCAGTGCCTCATGCTTGTAATCCCACCACTTTGGGAGGCCAAGGCAGGCGGATTACCTGCGTTCAAGACCAACATGACCAACATGATGAAACCCCGTCTCTACTAAAAATACAAAAAATTAGCCGGGCACGGTGGCTTACGTCTGTAATCCCGGCACTTTGGGAGGCCAAGGCGGATAGATCGCGAGGTCAGGAGTTCGAGACCAGCCTGACCAATATGGTGAAACTCCGTCTCTACTAAAAATACGAAAGAATTAGCCAGGCGTTAGTGGCGCATGCCTGTAATCTCAGCTACTCGGGAGGCTGAGGCAGGAGAATTGCTTGAACCCGGGAGGCGGAGGTTGCAGTGAGCCAAGTTGCGCCACTGCACTCCAGCCTGGGTGACAGAGAGAGACTCCGTCTCAAAAAAAAAAAAAAAAAAAAAGAAAAGAAAAAAAATTTGCTGGGCGTGGTGGCGGGCGCCTGTAATCCCAGCTACTAGGGAGGCTGAGGCAGGAGAATCGCTTGAACCTAGGAGGCAGAGGTTGCAGTGAGCCGAGATTGCGCCACTGCACTCCAACCTGGGCGCGACTGAGCGAGACTCCGTCTCAAAAAAATAAAATAAAATAAAAATAAGAAATAAAATAGACAAATCTAGCAGGACGCAGTGGCGTGTGCGTGTAGTCCCAGCTACTCTGGTGGCTGAGGTGGGATCACTGGAGCCCGCGAAGTCGAGGCTGCAGTGAACCGTGATCGCGGCACTGCACTCTAGCCTGGGTAACTGAATGAGACCGTCTCTAAAACAAACAGAAAACCCCAAAGTGGTTGGAAATCAGCAATGGATGAGGGTTCCAAGCACTCCACATCTTTGTCAGTCTTTAATTTTAGCCTGTCTAATGACTGTGTGGAAGTTCTAATTTGTATTTCCTCTATAAATATTAAGTATCTTTTCATGGGTTTATTGGCTATTTATCTACTTTGCAAAGCGCGTGTTCAAATCCTTTCTTTTTTTTTTTCCAACGGCTAATACGTATTTTTGAGGTTAATCTAGGCTAATCACTGCTGATTTGCGTTTATGTATTTATATGCCTTTAACAGACTACCGCCCTAAGCAGTGAAAGAAACCCAAAGGGAGCTCAATGGCTTGCATACAGAAAGGCTGGGCAGTTGCTGGGCGCGGCTCGCGGGTAGGCTCTAAGCCTCGCGCAGTGATTGGCTGAAAAAGAACTTCCGTGGGAGGGGCGCGGTGACCCACGCCTGTAATTCCAGCACTTTCGGAGGCCGAGGCGGGCGGATCACTTGAGATCAGGGGCTCCAGACCAGCCTGGGCAATATGGTGAAACCTCGTCTCTACTAAAAATTAAAAAAAAAAAAAAAAATTAGCCGGGCATGGTGGCTGGCACCTGTAATCCCAGCTACTAGAGAGGCTGAGGCAGAAGAATCGCTTGAATCCCGGAGACGGAGGTTGCAGTGAGTCGAGATAACACCACTGCACTCTAGCTGGAGCGACAGAGCGAGATTCCGTGTTAGAAACGAAAAAGAAAAAAACTTCCGCAGGCACTTCCGACTCCCGGCCGACCCTGAGCTTCGGTGATTGGCTGGGCTGGCCGTACGCGGGGCCTCCCGGGATTTGTAGTTCTTGAGGCTCGGCTGAGGATGCCGGGAAGGGCTAGTGGTCGGGGGCCTAGAGCGGCGGTTGCACTTAGTTGCGGCTGCTGTCACCATGTCCCGCGTTTTGGTGCCTTGCCATGTGAAAGGCACCGTAGCCCTCCAGGTGGGCGACGTGCGGACCTCCCAAGGCCGGCCTGGCGTGCTGGTCATCGATGTCACCTTCCCCAGCGTCGCTCCCTTCGAGGTGAGCAAGCCTGGTGGGCGCGACCGAGGCTCCCGGGCGGGGCCGACCTGGAATCTCGGTCGTTTCCCAGGCATTTAATCTTTTACTGGAAAGCCTCTGCCGTCTTCCTTGCCCTTGCAAATTAGTTAACCATTCATTTATTTAGTCCTTCAGTTAACACATTTTTCCTAGAATTGAACTTCCTGTCTTGTTCTCTGCTATGTCTCTTGCCCACATCCAGGATAGCGCTGGCATGCAGGTGGCGAGAGTGGGCTAGGTTTTGCTGGAAATACCAAATAGTGAACCAAAATAGAAGTTAGGGGTCATTTTGTCCCTGGCCACAGTTGGGGATCGCTAAGCAATGCCTCCTCCCCATTCTTTTTTTTTTTTTTTTTTTTTGAGACAAGAGTGAGTTCACTCTTGTTGCCCGGGCTGCAGTGCGATGGCATGATCTCGGCTCACCACAACTTCTGCCTCCCGGGTTCAAGCGCTTCTCCTGCCTCAGCCTCTCAAGTAGCTGGGATTACAGGCATGCACCACCATGCCCGGCTAATTTTGTATTTTTAGTAGAGACAGGCTTTCTCCATATTGGTCAGGCTGGTCTTGAACTCCCGACCTCAGGTGATCCGCCCACCTCGACCTCCCAAAGTGCTGGGATTACAGGCGTGAGCCACCACGCCCGGCCACTCCTCCCCATTCTTATAGTCCCTGACAGAGGTCACTTACCTCATCACCATCTCCCCAATGACTCGAGTTGCCAGTCTCCAGTTGCACTTCCACATCAGTTGATAGAGTGACTGGAGACTGCATGACTCAACAAAGAGGGCAAAACCCACCTCCAATGGCCTGGGATTGAGATCCCTCTGTGCCTGTGCCCCACCTGTTTCTGTCTTTTTTTTTTTTTTTTTTTGAGACGGAGGTTCGCTCTTGTTGCCCAGGCTGGAGTGCAGTGGCGCGATCTCGGTTCACTGCAACCTCCGCCTCCTGGGTTCAAGCAATTATCCTGCCTCAGCCTCCCAAGTAGCTGGGATTACAGGCACCCACCACCACGCCCGGCTAAATTTTTGTATTTTTAGTAGAAACAGGGTTTCATCATGTGGGACAGGCTGGTCTCGAACTCATGACGTCAGGTGATCCACCCGCCTGGGCTTCCCAAAGTGTTGGGATTACAGGCGTGAGCCACTGCGCCCAGCCCTGTCTCTCTGTCTCAGGAGCTTTGTGCTGTGGTATGTGGTTCTCCCCCTAGCTGTTCCTTACCATTAGCTGGGAAACTTAAAGAGCCCAACCTTGGAAATCCTGACTTAGTAGACTAAGGTGAAGCCTGGACAATTTATTTGGTAACACATTTTCTTGGGTAATTCTGATGAGTATCCAATGACAAGATCCACTGCAGTAGTCAAGCTGAATCACTGGCTGTTCCAGTGGCACACCAGGTTCTCTCACCCTTTGGTAATTATTTGTATATGCTACTTTTACATTATCTACATTTCTTTTTTTTTTTTTCTAAGAGGGAGTCTCGTTTTGTCACCCAGGCTGGAGTACAGTGGCTTGATCTTGGCTCACTGCAACCTCCACCTCCTGGGTTCAAGCAATTCTCCTGCCTCAGCGTCCGGAGTAGCTGGGACTACAGGCATGCGCCACCACGCTCAGCTAATTTTTTTGTATTTTTAGTAGAGATTGGGTTTCACTATGTTGGTCAGGCTGGTCTCGAACTCCTGAACTCAAATGATCCACCCACCCCAGCCTCCCAAAGTGCTGGGATTACAGATGTAAGCCACCGCACCCAGCCTACGTTTTCTACATTTCTTTTCTTTTTTTTTTTTTTGAGACGGTGTCTTGCTCTGTCGCGCCCAGGCTGGAGTGGAGTGGCGTGATCTCAGCTCACTGCAAGCTCTGCCTCCTGGGTTCACGCCATTCTCCTGCCTCAGCCTCCCAAGTAGCTGGGACTACAGGTGCCCACCACCATGCCCGGCTAATTTTTTGTATTTTTAGTAGAGACGGGGTTTCACTGTGTTAGCCAGGATGGTCTCGATCTCCTGACCTCGTGATCCGCCCGCCTCGGCCTCTGAAAGTGCTGGGATTACAGGCGTAAGCCACCATGCCTGGCCACGTTTTCTACATTTCTTAGTCCACTTGGAGAACTCTTCCTCCTTCAGGCCTCATATGTACATTTTCAGCCTCTTCCAGGGTTAGAGTTCTGCTCTCTAGCAGCATCTTGGACGTGTGGCAAGATGTGCACTCATGGTTTGTTTCCATGACCTACTCATTTAGACTGTGAGCACCTTTAGGAAGGCAGAATTGTCTTTGGGCCTTAGTGATACTTGTTGAAATTGTTAGTTTAGTAGAAGAGTACATTCAAAGGAGAAGAGGCAGGTGGATCACCTAAGGTCAGGAATTTGAGAGCATCCTGGCCAACATGGTGAAATTCTGTCTCTACTAAAAATACAAAACAATTAGCTGGGCGTGGTGGCACGTACCTGTAGTCCTGGCTACTAGGGAGGCTGAGGCAGGAGAATCGCTTGAACCTGGGAGGTAGAGGTTGCAGTGAGCTGAGATCACGCTACTGCACTCCAGCCTGGCCAACAGAGCAAGATTTCCTCTCAAAAAAAAAAAAAAAAAGATGGGAAGGAAGAGATGGCACCTTTGACCTTTGAGCTTTTCAGGCCCTGGGCCTGGGTTTGACTTGTTGTAATGGGTTGTATGTGTTCTAGTTGCAGGAAATCACGTTTAAGAATTACTACACAGCTTTTTTGAGCATCCGTGTCCGTCAGCACACCTCAGCACACACACCTGCCAAGTGGGTGACCTGCCTGCGGGACTACTGTCTAATGCCCGACCCACACAGTGAGGAGGGAGCCCAGGAGTATGTATCGCTGTTCAAGCATCAGGTCAGCTGGGCCTCAGGATGGCCAGGGCAGCCCAGATGAGGACTTACCAGAGGTGGGGGGATTGGATCAATATACCAAGAGGGAAGAGGGGGCCAGTCTGGCCTGGACTGTGGCTTCCAGGGAAGTGCCTTGGAGGGACTACTGTTCCTTCCTTCCCAAAGGCCTGCGGGGTGGGCAGCATTCTGGCTCATTGCTGGTTGGGAGGCTTCTGGGCAGTGAGCTGGGTCCTCGCCGGGTCCTTGTGTGTGTGTGTCAGATGCTGTGTGACATGGCTAGAATATCGGAGCTACGCCTGATTCTGCGGCAGCCATCACCACTGTGGCTGTCTTTCACAGTGGAGGAGCTGCAGATCTATCAGCAGGGACCAAAGGTAAGTGACTAGCTCAGCTGCTGGCTGGCCCTTTCCCCAGAAAGCTTCTATGACTGGGAAAGCTAGGTGGTGGGGTGGGTAATGGGTGAAGATTGTGAATGGAGCCTTCATGGAGGTTAGCTGGGTGTGAATGCTGGAAGCTCACAATGAGAGGTGAGGCCATGTCCCCATATCCCCTGACCTTTGAGGCCACCTGCTACTTTCAGAGCTGGAGCCTTTAGGTGCTGGGAGACACTTTTGAGCTTGTGTTTCTGAGGACTCTGTCTGCACAGCAGGAGAACTTAGGTAGTCTGACTGCCCCTTTAGGTCTCTGTGGGCTCCCTAAACAGGGTTTTCCCAGTGTCTGAGGCCCAGCGGCCCTTCTCTCTGCTCCTAGGACCTTGGAATTTGGTCCCAGAGCTGTCCACTTTGTCTCACTCAGGGCAGTACATCTTTGCTTTGCAGAGCCCCTCCGTGACCTTTCCCAAGTGGCTCTCCCACCCAGTGCCCTGTGAGCAACCTGCACTCCTCCGTGAGGTAAGCCCTCACCCTAGGTAAGAACCATGTGTGAATGGCTCTAGTGTCCAGCACAGGCCAGGTGGACCCCTTCCTGTAAAATTCTGGGGCTAGGCCCAGGGCCCTTGGGTGTTATCTTCCTCCTGGGTATTCTGTGGGATTTGAGGCATCTCTGTTGTGGGGCTACATCAGGCCCTAGCCTCATGTTTCATAAGCCATCTGAGAATGTTGTTGGTCTCAGCTGGAGGGCCCCTAGCCCAGGTTGGCCTCTCTGGAGCCCGAAGGGCACTGCTGGGGAGAGACCCATGGCCACTGACCCCTCCTTCTGGAGCAGGGTCTCCCAGACCCCAGCAGGGTATCCTCCGAGGTGCAGCAGATGTGGGCACTGACAGAGATGATCCGGGCCAGTCACACCTCCACAAGGATCGGCCGCTTTGATGTAAGTAATCGCTTCCCTCTGCTTGGCTTGCTTTGCCCTGAGCAGATCAGACCTGATGGTCTTTTGTATTTCAGGTGGATGGCTGTTATGACCTGAACTTGCTCTCCTACACTTGAATGGTTGCTCCTAGCCAAGATGTTGGCCTTTCTGTGCCCACCCAGACTTGGTTTGGGCCACCAGAGGCTGAAGTGTGTTTCCTGTGCATTCCAAGTGTTGCCTGCATGCCTGTTCTGTCTGGGCCACGTTCACAGATTCAGGATTCTCAGGGGCTTACCGTGTTACTTCAGCATGAGCTCCTGGCAGGGGGGTGCTCTGTCTTCGCCTGGCTGCAACTCAATTCTTCCTTCTACCCAAAAACACTCCAGTCAGTTGTACTTACTGAGAATCCCTGAGTGCCCTCTGCCCCTTTTGCCAACATGCACATTCCTGTCTTCTGCCTGCTCCCTCACGTCAGTGCAGTTGGGCTGGGCTGACCTACTAAAACCTGCTCCATGTATGGACCTGGAAGGCCATTGCTGCCATGGCACTTGGGACACTTGAGGAAGAAACAGAAACCTTATTTCTTCCTGTGTGTCCCCTAGTGGTTTTCTTTCCATTTGTGTTATGCCACAGAAAGAAATTTCCTGTCTAAACTCTTCTGCTGCCTGCCTAGGAAGGAAACCTGAAGATTTGGGCAGCCTGAGTCTCTCAGTTTCTGAGCTGGCTCCTGAATATATGTTCAAGTGGGTGTGCCCATAGGGCCTAGGCACGTGTCTCTAGCAAAACCAGGGCCTGAGAATAAGAACTGGGACCCTTCTAGGCAGGGTGTGGTGGCTCACGCCTGTAATCCCAGCACTTTGGGAGGCCGAGGCAGGCGGATCACCTGAGGTCAGGAGTTCAAAACCAGCCTGACCAACCTGGAGAAACCCTGTCTCTACTAAAAATACAAAAAATTAGCTGGGTGTGGTGGTAGGCACCTGTAATCCCAGCTACTTGGGAGGCTGAGGCAGGAGAATCTCTTGAACCTGGGAGGTGGAGGTTGCGGACCTGAGATCGTGCCATTGCACTCCAGCCTGGGCAAGAAGAGCGAAACTCCATCTTAGAAAAAAAAAAAAAAAAAGAACTGGGACCCTTCTGCCATCTGACATGGCCCAAAGCACATCTCTATCCTTTCTCCCAGTTGCCCCTCTCCTTTTTTGTTTTTTTTGAGATTGAGTTTTGCTCTTGTTGCCCAGGCTGGAGTGCAATGGTGCAATCTTGGCTCACTGCAACCTCCGCCTCCCGGGTTCAAGCAAATCTGCTGCCTCAGTCTCCTGAGTAGCTGGGATTACAGTCATGCGCCACCATGCCTGGCTAATTTTGTATTTGTAGTAGAGACGGGGTTTCTCCATGTTGGTCAGGCTGGTCTCGAACTCCCGACGTCAGGTGATCCGCCTGCCTTGGCCTCCCAAAGTGCTGGGATTACAGGCATGAGCCACTGCGCCCGGCCTGCCCCTTTCCAAGAGATATGCTCAGCATGATGAGAGATCAACCGTGGTGGGGAGTGGGTCCAAGTAAGGGTTCTCATTGTTGCCTTTTAAGAGGCCTAGGTCCTGCATTAACTCAGGCCAACCATTAAGTGTTGCAGGCTGCTCTTCCCTCATGTGAGAAAAACCTGTTTCCCTCTGGTTCTTCCTGGCTTTGTACCTGGTGGCTATTACGAAGCAGTACTGCAGTATGTCTTGGACCTGGAAAGTTGGACATGTGTGTGGCTCAACAGTTTTCTCGGGGGAGTTCAGTGACCTTTTGGTGGCCACCCTCTGCTCTCACCTGTGAGTTCTTGCAGGTGGCGACTTCATCTGCAAGGTCACTTACATAGCCTCACTCAGCTGCTTCGGAAAGCGTGATGGAGCAGTAGTCCTCAGTGTGTGTGTGAGTGAAGAGGACCTTGTGGTAGCAGGGACCATGCTTCATTCGTGGCTGTGTCCCCATCCGAGGGCCTGGTATGCAGTAAGATCAATAAATACTTGTGGAATGCATGCCTGCTGGCTGCCTGTGTCTGCCTGGTGGGAGAGCTGTGGAACTAGGAGTCCACATGAGGACAGACTACTGTGGTGCTGCCTACCTGCCAGGCTGGCCCACCTTCCCCACCCCCACTTGACCTTACTCTCTTGAGGTCCTAAAGGTATGATTCAGACCTTTCAGCCCTTTCCAGAACTTTGACCCTTTGGAGACAGGGCGGTTCTGCAGGGGGTGGTCTAGCCCCTAGCTTTGTTCTGGGCAGCCCAATCAGCTCTGGATTGCCCGAGCTGCCCTGAAGAGCCAGCCGAAAGAGCCGGAGGCTGCTTCCCTGTGGTTGCGAGTTCCTGCATTCTCTGCTCTAAATCCCAGCCTGCCCTCGGGGCTGCCCACGCCCCCTTCAGATCCTTTGCTCCGGAGAGAGACCTGTCCAAGCAGAGGCCTGGACTACATCTCCCGGCGTGCCTGGCAGTGTGGTGGCCTCTGTGCGCCGTCTGCACTCGTTGCAGGCGACGATGCAGAGGGCTGTAAGTGTGGTGGCCCATCTGGGCTCTCGCCTGCAGGCATTCTCCCCGGCCTTGTGTCGTCCATTTAGTTGCGCACAGGTGGGATAGAGGGTGCTGGTCTTGGAGGGTGGGGGAGGGAAGCGGCTGGGGGCTAGGGCCCTGGTGGCACTAAGCCCAGCCGCCCGCAGGAGGTGCTCCGCCGGACACCGCTGTATGACTTCCACCTGGCCCACGGCGGGAAAATGGTGGCGTTTGCGGGTTGGAGTCTGCCAGTGCAGTACCGGGACAGTCACACTGACTCGCACCTGCACACACGCCAGCACTGCTCGCTCTTTGACGTGTCTCATATGCTGCAGGTGAGCCAGGGGAGCACGCTGGCCGCCTGATCAGGCCTTCCTCCCTGTTTACAGTGGTCCACTCCTTGGCTTTGTTTGCTGTGAACTGGATTCCAAGGACAGCCTTCCCAGAAGAGCTAGAGGTCATGGGGGTGTCATGGATAGGTCAATGGCCCCAAGGAAATGAGCTCAGAGGGTCTCATCATCTCATCCTTCTAGCTTGCCCCCACTAAGTGGTGTGCCTTAATGTCCCGGGTTTTCCAGGGCTGACACCCACTCTCATGTATTGGGCTGCGTGTTGGTTTGAAAAGGGGTTATTTCAGGAAGGTGCTAGGTCCTGTCCAGTTCCCTGGCAGTGCCCCCACACAGAGTGACTGGGGGAGGTCAGGAAATCAGAAGGTGGTCCTTTGCCACGTGTAGAACCAAAAGACTGGTTAGTCACTTTGGGTGGGCTGGACTGCACCGTGGATGGCAGGGAGGATGCATCCTTGCTTAGTGGCCTTTTGGATTGTAGCTGTTGCAATGGCCTGAGGCTTTCAATCTCTTCCCCAGACCAAGATACTTGGTAGTGACCGGGTGAAGCTGATGGAGAGTCTAGTGGTTGGAGACATTGCAGAGCTAAGACCAAACCAGGTGGGCCCTTTTATTTCTGCTCTATGAGTTTTCTTAGTCATGAGCCAGCAAATGGGCTGAGTCCCTACCTCAAGCTTAGGGGCACAGAGATGAGTCAAACACAGCTTCTCAGGGCTTGCAGTCTTGGACAGAATCCCTGAGTCATTTCCAGAGACACAGACATTTGTAGGGAGGGGAATATCCCAGCCTTACTACATCAGGCTAGGAGGCCAGAAACCAAGGTTAATATGCTGCTCTCTGGCCATCCCTTCTGCTTAACCCCTCTCTATTCAACATGTAGTCCCTGGCCAGGCGACGTGACTCAAACACCTGTAATCCCGGCACTTGGGGAGGCCAAGGCGGGTGGATCACCTGAGGTCAGGAGTTCGAGACCAGCCTGGCCAACGTGGCAAAACCTCGTTTCTACTAAAAATACAAAAATTAGCCGGGCGTGGTGGCGCACGCTTGTAGTCCCAGCTACTTGGGAGGCTGAGGTTGCAGCAAGCTGAGGTTGCACCACTGCGCTCTGGCCTGGGCAACAGAGCGAGACTCAGTTTAAAAAGAAAAATAACAACAACAAAGTGTGGTCTCTAAACCAGCATCTTTGGAGCTTGTTAGGAATATACTCTCAGGCGCTGCTCCAGACCTGCTGAATCAGAACCTTCATTTTAACAAAATCCCCAGGTGATTCATGTGACCCCCTCAACCTCAGGCTTTTTGTCCATCCAGTGGGGAGGCTAAGGAAGTTTTTTGGGGGCATTGCTGTGGAGTACTTAGGAGAGCCTGGGATCATCAAGATGACCTTTGAAGCTTTTGTCCTGTGGGTTGGCACATGGGCTGAGTCGTCCCAGGTTTGGGTAGGTGAAGCAGCAGGTCCTAGGTGTCATAGATTAAGCATCAGATGGGACTCTCAGTACAGAGTGGGGAGGGGTGCAGAGGTCTCACCAGATCAGGGAAGCACCCCAAGGTAGGGAGAGGATGAAAACTTACTTGGTGCATGAGGATCAAAGACCTTGGACTTGGGCCCAGACTTGTACCTTGTACACCCTGAGTCCTTCACATTAGGGTTCATAACCTTTTGGCAGCTAAGTGGGTCCAGGGTTATGTCTGGCTCACCCTTGGCCTTGCCCTCCTGGACCTGGAAGCCAAAACGCTCCACTTTGGTCCTAGGGGACACTGTCGCTGTTTACCAACGAGGCTGGAGGCATCTTAGATGACTTGATTGTAACCAGTACTTCTGAGGGCCACCTGTATGTGGTGTCCAACGCTGGCTGCTGGGAGAAAGATTTGGCCCTCATGCAGGTATACCCCCTCTGTGTTCTAGGCACCTTGTCTTCCTTGTTCATAGAGCAGCATCCTTGTTATCCAAGACAGGGTTGGCACAGACAAAGGACCTGGAAAATGGCTCTTTCAGTGAATGAACAGCTATGAGACTCAAGAGCAGGCCCTCTCTGGAGCATGCCAGGGTTTGGTGGTGGGGGATTACCAGGCATGGGGAGGGGGTCTTGGCCCCTCTGGTGTGAGGTGGCAGACCTGGGCTTGGGTCATCTCTATCACTTAGTAGCTATGTGACCTTGTAAGATGGGAACCAGCCTACTACCTTTTTTTCCTCCCTCCTCCTCCTCCTCTCCACTGTCTTACTACTGTCCAGCTCTGCAGCGTCCAGCCCATGGTAGCTGCTCAGTAAGTGGCCCCAGATGCTCTTGTGTTTCTGTCTTTTAGGACAAGGTCAGGGAGCTTCAGAACCAGGGCAGAGATGTGGGCCTGGAGGTGTTGGATAATGCCCTGCTAGCTCTGCAAGGTGAGAGGGCTGGGCTGGGGTTGGAGCCAACCTTTGCCTTCCTGGCTTTATTGACTGCTTAGCACAGAGGCCATACCAAGAAGAAGGTGTGGAAGGTGTGATATTTGTGTGCCATAATTTTAAGTTTGGTATCTTGCCCTCCTCCTACCTACCACAAGGCTCCATGGGCTAGAGACAAGGGCATCTTCTCCCACTTGCAGAGTAAGACGTGCTCAGGGCTTGTTCTAGTCCCTGAATAAGGCTTTAGTCCAGGTTTGAGGGATGCTGGGACCTGGATACTTGGTCACTGGCTCCCTGGGCCCAGGCCCCACTGCAGCCCAGGTACTACAGGCCGGCGTGGCAGATGACCTGAGGAAACTGCCCTTCATGACCAGTGCTGTGATGGAGGTGTTTGGCGTGTCTGGCTGCCGTGTGACCCGCTGTGGCTACACAGGAGAGGATGGTGTGGAGGTGTGTCAAGAAGTGGTGTAGGGGGCAGTACAGGGCACAAGATGCATGTGAGGGGTTGGGGGTATGTGGTACAGGGAGCTTCCCATCTGCCCTCTGGTGTTTCATACAGATCTCGGTGCCGGTAGCGGGGGCAGTTCACCTGGCAACAGCTCTTCTGAAAAACCCAGAGGTGAAGCTGGCAGGGCTGGCAGCCAGGGACAGCCTGCGCCTGGAGGCAGGCCTCTGCCTGTACGGGAATGACATTGATGAACACACTACACCTGTGGAGGGCAGCCTCAGTTGGACACTGGGTGAGCTGGGCCAGCACTCAAGGATAGGGTCCTGGAGGTTGGGGTGACGCTTAATAAGACTAGCCAGCCCATGACTCCTCCAAAGGTTATGTAGCCTGGAGCCTTCCTGAGCCTCCCTTCCCTGAAGGTGCCACTGTGGCTTTGCCCATTAGAAACTGAAGATGTTGGCCGGATGCGGTGGCTCACACCTGTAATCCCAGCACTTTGGGAGGCCGAGGCAGGCAGATCATGAGGTCAGGAGATCAAGACCATCCTGGCTAACATGGTGAAACCCCATCTCTACTAAAAATACAAAAAAAAAATTAGCTGGGCATTGTGGCGGGCGCCTGTTATCCCAGCTACTTGGGAGACTGAGGCAGGTAAAAACTGAAGATGTTGGCCGGATGCGGTGGCTCACACCTGTAATCCCAGCACTTTGGGAGGCCAAGGCGGGTAGATCACGAGGTCAGGAATTCGAGAATAGCCTGGCCAACATGGTGAGACCCTGTCTCTACTAAAAATATAAAAATTAGCTAGGCGTGGTGGCGGGCGCCTGTTATCCCAGCTACTTGGGAGACTGAGGCAGGTAAATCACTTGAACCTGGGAGGCAGAGTCTGCAGTGAGCCGAGATGGTGCCACTGCACTCTAGGCCTGGGCGACAGAGTGACTCCATCTCAAAAAAAAAAAAAAAAAAAGAAACTGAAGATGCTCAGCAGGTGGGCAGCATGGCCTCCAGGGGATAGGAGGTGGTTGGTTGGCTGACAGCAGTGAGGGGAGGAATAGAGCCTGGAGTAGCCCAAGCAAAGGGGCCTTGATGCTAGATAGTGTGTTACTTGAGGAGCTCATAAGGACCTCCTGTGGCCAGGGCTTCTATGGGCTGTGGCTTATGTCTTATGTGTCATTCTCCAGGGAAGCGCCGCCGAGCTGCTATGGACTTCCCTGGAGCCAAAGTCATTGTTCCCCAGCTGAAGGGCAAGGTGCAGCGGAGGCGTGTGGGGTTGATGTGTGAGGGGGCCCCCATGCGGGCACACAGTCCCATCCTGAACATGGAGGGTACCAAGATTGGTAGGTGGACCAGGGAATCTGGGAAACCCTTGTCTCTTCCCCAGGAGGGTGGGGGCACTGGCAGGGTGGTGCTGATGCATGGCTTATGCTTACCTGACAGGTACTGTGACTAGTGGCTGCCCCTCGCCCTCTCTGAAGAAGAATGTGGCGATGGGTTATGTGCCCTGCGAGTACAGTCGTCCAGGGACAATGCTGCTGGTAGAGGTGCGGCGGAAGCAGCAGATGGCTGTAGTCAGCAAGATGCCCTTTGTGCCCACAAACTACTATACCCTCAAGTGAAGCTGGCTCAGGGTGGGGCTGTCCCTTCCAGAAGTTTTGCCCCTACAAGGGGTTAGTCAAGAAGCTGAGGCAGAACTCACTGGGGGTGGGCAGTTAAGGTGGAGGCTGATTCTAATTGTCTGGCTGAGGGGCCACACCACCTATTCCCCCCACCTAACTCATGCCACTCCAGCTTCCTTCAGGACCCTGCTTCTGAGTGACGGACCAGCTCACACAATGTCTTGTTTCAGTCCATGATCCCACTGACCTACTCTTGCCTGCTGGAGGGTAATGAGAAGCTTTGGTTCTGCCATCTCTCCCACTCTGCCAGGTGCTGGCTGTGGAGCAAAGGCTCACCTTTGTGGGGAGGATAAAACCTGCCCAACCTACCTCACCATGGTTTTTCACATTGCAAACGGTAATAACATGGGCAGTGTGGACTTAGGCTACCCCCTCCAGTTTGCTTTCCGTAAATGCAAATTGTCCCTACTGCAAGTCAGGAATGATTGCCGACTCACAGTAGGGCTGCTATGCCTGTGTGTAAACTTGGGGATGGCTGAGGGAACACAGACTCACTCTTCCGCATTCCCAAGTTGGTCTAGTGTGCTGCCCAGTAGCAAACCATGGCAGGCTCACCACCTATTCTGAGCTCCAGGGCTGTTGTAGGGCAGGGTGGGCTTCCTCCCAGACTTGCCTTACCCTGGGCTGATCTTTGCCCCTGGTATGCATTAATGGACTCCACTGAATCCTGAAAAAAAATTAAACTTCCTTCTTACTTGCCAGTCTCTAGCTTCATTGTTCTCTGTTCACAGGGTTCCTGAAATGCCAACCCAATGCCTACCTTCCTGGCCTCCAAGACAAGCTTGGAATAGGTTCTCCTTGAAAGGGGCCAGTCTATAAAAATGGAGATATTGCCCCTGTTGGGCACCCCATCCCTGCTCCTCCAGGGAGCTGGCATCACCTCTCCCCTCCCTGCAAGTTGTTGCATCTGGGTCCCAAGGGGCAACAGCTCCCAGGATGTTCCCTCTCTCACTGCCCCTGTGCATGCACACCCTTGTTCTGTCTGAATAACCACAACAACCGATGCACTTCCGTGTTTAATAAGCCACATCCTCAGTTGAGCCTGCGGTGAAATGTGAGATCCTGACTCTGTGCAGTAGTATTAGTGGGTGGGCCAGGGGCTGTGAATAACATCATCCTCAGTACAGCTGCAATTCCAGGGCCCCTCTACCACAAAGATGGCTTAGGCAAAGGCAGCCAGATGGAAGTGTGACATCCAACAGGGAGGAAGTAGGCAGGGGTCATTAAAGTGGCTGGTGGCCCAGCAGATAGAAACAGAAGTATGGCCCCGAGGGAAGGAGGCAGGTCCAAGGCTACCATGCTTTCAGGTACTGGTGTTTCTATAGGGGCATTTGCCACCCACATCTTTGGAAACTCCCCTGGCCTATTATGACATGGCAGGGCTGCCTGGCTCTTGAAGGCAGAGAAGATGCTAGTGGGGAGGAGCTGAGCCTGTGACGTGCATTTGTACCAGGTCCAGATGGGAAATGATGAGGCTGCAGGCTATGATGGGGCCACTGTGCACTAAATGCTTGGTACCATCCTATGAGGGGACAAGGTACAGACCCACATTCCCATAGGCACTTAAGCAGTGGTGGGTAGGAGGCTACCCCAGGGGTTCAGCTGTCCTCCTTCAGGTAGTCAGCTTACCCCCAAGAAGGACTGAGAGGAATATGAGTAGGACAGTTGGCAGATGACAATTTCCTTTGCCTGGCTCATGGGAGAAGTCTGGTTGGGCCAGGTATGTGGGTGTTTGGTGCCTCCATCTGGATGGTACCAGCAGGTACACCACCCTGCCTTATACCTGAATGGCCAGCTAAATAACCAACCATAGAGCTTAAAGTCTGGCTCAGGTCAAGATTCCCTGGCTCCTTGCCAACAAAGCAAAACCAGAGATTCAGAAAACTCAGGGCCTAGGAGAAAACAGACCTGCCTTACAAACCCCAGAGCTGGTCAACCTCAGGCTTCCTCTCAGGAAAAAAAATTTTTTTTTGAGATGGATCTTGCTCTGTCGCCCAGGCTGGAGTACAACGGTGCAATCTTGGCTCACTGCAACTTCTGCCTCCCAGGTTCAAGCGAATCTCCTGCTTCAGCCTCCTGAGTAGCTGGGATTACTGGTGCGTGCCACCACACCCGGCTAATTTTTGTATTTTTAGTAGAGATGGGGTTTTCACTATGTTGGTCAGGCTGGTCTCAAACTCCTGACCTCGTGATCTGCCTGCCTCAGCCTCCCAAAGTGTTGGGATTACAGGCGTGAGCCACCATGCCTGGCCAACTCAGGAAAAATTTTTATGGGGTCACATCTTGGGGATGGGAAGAGGGACAGGAAAAGAAACCTAAGACAAAAGAACTGATGGTCTTCCCAACCCAGAGGCTTCCTGAGTTATCACCCCTGAGACAGGAAGAACACAATCTCTCTCCTTAAGGCACCCAGATAAGAGTACAGGCAAACTCTTCACTTGCCCAGTGCCTGGGTGAGGGAGCAGGGTTAAGAGGCAGAAGAGGCCCAGCCCTGCAGGCACTGGGTACTCCCTGCTACCAACCCTGAACCCCCCGCAGTTGTCCCTGAGGTCTGGGGAGTAGCAGAACCCAGTGTAGAAGCCAGCAGACCCAGTGATGCCCTTGGAGACCCTCTGCTGCCTTCCCTTATTCTCTGTGGGTTTTGAGAGGTTCGTTTGCTGCCATTTCCCTGAAAGTGATGGAGAGAGAGAAGAGAGACGGGTTATTCCATGGGCAGAACAGTTGCTGAAATTGGCTCTCCCAGGCTCCTTCTTGGGGGCTGAGCTAGGCTCAGTAAGGTCACATAACAATCTAGACCTCTCTGCTGATCTCCCACAGCCCACCCTGAGCCCAGCACCTTCTCCCTGCAGACTCATTCTTCTTCCTGGTTCTCCATGTTAGTACGGCATTGCCATCCTTCTCTAGTTTTTTTATTTTATTTATTTATTATTATTGTTATTACTTTTCTTTTTTTGAGACGGAGTTTCACTCTTGTTGCCCAGGTTGGGGTGCAATGGCAAGATCTCAGCTCACTGCAGCCTCCACCTCCCGGGTTCAAGCAATTTTCCTGCCTTAGCCTCCCAAGTAGCTGGGATTACAGGCGTCCGCCACCACACCCAGCTAATTTTTGTATTTTTAGTGGAGACGGGGTTTCGCCATGTTGGCCAGGCTGGTCTCAAACTCCTGGCCTCAGGCGATCTACCCTCCTCAGTCTCCCAAAGTGCTAGGAACAGGCGTGAGCCACCGTGCCCGGCCTGTTATTTTTTTTGAGACAGAGTCTCACTCTGATGCCCAGTCTGGAGTGCAGTGGCGTGATCTGGGCTCACTGCAACCTCTGCCTCTTGGGTTCAAGTGATTCTCATGCCTCAGCCTCCCGAGTAGCTGGGATTACAGGCGTACACCACCATGCCCAACTAATTTTTTCTATTTTTAGTAAAGACGGGATTTCCCTATGTTGGCCAGGCTAGTCTCAAACTCCTGACCTCAAGTGATCCGCCCATCTCAGCCTCCCAAAGTGCTGGGATTACAGGCATGAGCCATGGGGCCTGGCCTCTTCTCTAAGACAGAAACCTGGGCAGTGGCAGCCTTTCTAACCTCTAGCCCTAACTCTTGGACCCCTTTATCTGCTTGCCATGAAGTAGGCATTTATAAAGGCAAATTAGATCAGACCACAGCCTTGCTGAGTTAGTCTTTCAATGGCTCCCAGGGTCCAACAAGCTCTCACGTTCAAGCTCCAGCATCACAGTCTTACCTATTCTAATATGTCACCCTTATCCTTCCCTCTTAGCCTTGCTCAATCCATTCCCTTTGCTTGGTACACTTTGTCACCCTGTGGCCTTTGATCTCGGCTTAGGTGTCTTTCTTGGGAGAAGCCTTCCCTGACCACCCTTGCCCCGTGCACTGCTGCCCTCCCCTAATAAATCCCTGGCTCCCCATGAGCAGGGCCCGGGTTGTCTTTGTTCTCTGGGCCTCTTGTGTCCCCTATCATGTGATAGGGGCCCAGAGATTATCTGAATGAATGCCCTGATTAGTGAGTGCATGTTTTGCAGAAGAGGAGGCTGACCCTGATGAGGTCAATGTGCTAAGGACAGAGATTACTGCCTTCCCAACTGAGGGGGTTGTGCGGAGTGGAATCCAACAAACCTGTCATTTCATCTCTCTGAAATTATGACAATACCACCACCTATCCTACAGGCTGCTGAACAGC
This sequence comes from Pongo abelii, assembly GCF_028885655.2. NCBI lineage: Eukaryota > Metazoa > Chordata > Mammalia > Primates > Hominidae > Pongo > Pongo abelii. The sequence continues at coordinate 105,043,381 of NC_085928.1, forward strand.
ATGCTGATGGACTGTCCAGACCTTGGTGTCATCCTAACTTGAAGCCTCAGCTCTACGTGCAGACTTGAAGCTTACTGCAAAGGCCATTAAGCTGGTGAGCTTATAGCCTGAGAACTCCCCTCTCTGTCACCAGCACAGGAGTGTCCTTGGAATGCCAAGCATGGGGTTGCGATATGGACAGATTTACTCACCACGAAGGGAAATGCGTGGAGCCATCAGGCGTGGATCCATTCTGACCACCCAGACCTGGAGGCAAAAAACATATCCAGAGCTGCAGCAGGCTAGGGTGGGAATCTGAGCAGGCATCAGCCCAGGTCAGGTTACAGACCACTGGTATTGTTTGGTGAAGTCTGGTGAGGGTCCTAAAGGACTAATGGTATTGGCAGGTGAGAGAACAGATACAATGTGATGGGTGGACTGGTGGGGATTCTGGCGTAAAATGGTATGGTGGCATGAGTCAGGGCACAACGTTAAGTTCTCCCATCCAAGTACCCGGCTTAGCTTCCGAGGTCAGATGCGTTCAGGGTGGTAAGGCCGTGAACCAATGTTAAGTTCTGATGAGCCTCTTGCAGGATAGTGGGGAACCCAATGGTACAGTCAGGAGAGGGTGGGGGCGGGGGCGGCCAGACCACGGAGGTTCGTAGGAAGCCTCACCTGGACGGTGATACAACCCGGTCACTGTATTCCCGTAGAAACCCCACGCCAGCTGGATGCCCAGGAGACTTAACACCAACCACAGCAGCAGCAGCTTGAAGAGGGTCACGCGCATGTCCTGCGCCTCCCACTCCCGCAAGAACTCGCTGCCCAGCGCGCCCAGCGCGCCCAGTACCGTGGCCGGCAGAGCCTGCAAGGCCTGCCCAGACCAGGACTCCGCCATGACTGGCCCTCGCCCCACCCGGGGCACTGTCACCGTAGTCCCCACCACGCACGCGTGTGGTCTTCCGGGACCAGGCCCGTTAGTGCGCACGCGTAAATCCAGGCAGGGCGGGGCCTACTTCGCATGCGTGAAGAGTTGGCAGTTCGGGGAGGAGTATTAAAACCGCGCACGCGCACCTAACCCCACCCTACTTGCTTAAGGGATGAGTGACTCCGGGAGTACAAAATAGCAACCAGGTCTTTTATAGCCCCGGCGTTCCCGTGATGCCCCACGCGGCTGCAATGATTGGTTAAGGGTTTTGCTTTTAGGGCGTGGACGGGCTCCTGAGCAATAGTGGATGAGCTGTGAGTGCGCGCGCGTGCGCGGGGCCGCGACCTGTGCCGGCTCGAGCCCGCTGGGCACTCGGGGGCGCGCACGTCGTTCCCCGCCCTCCCGCCGCCGCCCGCCCTCGCTCTCTCGCGCTCCCCTCCCGCCGCCCGCGGTCCTCCGTCGGTTCTCTCGTTAGTCCACGGTCTGGTCTTCAGCTACCCGCCTTCGTCTCCGAGTTTGCGACTCGCGGACCGGCGTCCCCGGCGCGAAGAGGCTGGACTCGGATTCGTTGCCTGAGGTGAGCGGAAGGGTTCTCTCCAGGCGCCGCGGGGCCCCAGGCCCGCCCGCCCGGTACTCTTCCGGCCGGCAGGCCGCCGCCCCGCCGCGGCCGCGCCCCACCGGCTTCTCGTGGCCGAGGCGCCCCTGGCCGAGCCGCCCCTGGCCCCTGACCCTTGACCTGACTCCCAGCCCGGGCCCCGCGCCCCAAGCGGCGACCCCGCCCGCGCAGTCCCCGGAAGCGCGCCCCGTAGCCTCCTGTGCCCCTTCCCCCGCCCGGCCGGGCCTGGTGGAGCCCAAGCTGCCCGCCTGCCCGCCCTCGGTCCCCGAAGCTTCCTCTCCCGGCAGCGCCGGGCAGGGCGGGGGCTTTGGGCCGGGCACCGCGACCGCGCGGTGTAGCCGGCCGCTGAAAGCGCGCGTGGCTGTCGGAGTTGAAATGGGAAAGAAACTCTTTACAACTCCATTTTGCTTTTTACGTTTAACGAGAAACGAGAATCACTGTTTTATATTGATTAAAGTCCAGTTACACTTTGGGTAGGTTTTCTTTTAATGCGGACTTGTTGGAGACTGTGTAAGTAAGTAAAAGATTGTATTGAACGCTTAGGGGGTATGATCTACGGCCATACCACCCCGAACGCGCCCGAACTCGTCTGAAAGCTTTGGGATCTGTATTGAGTGGAAAAGGGGTATTTTCCAGTTGGGGAAAAAAAGACACACAAAACTATAAATGATTTAAGCAATGTTGCATGAAAATAGATGCAATGTTGCTTAGTTGAAGTTGCTGTATTGATTAGGAATGACCTAAACATCTGTACCTTAGTTACTGATTGGATCTACAGTTACCGGTCGTCTTCATTGAATAGCGCTATTTGCATCCAAGTTGATTTCTTCACAAACTTTGTTTAGTAGTTTACGGTGGAAAATTGGAATCCTTTTTACCTCAGAGTTGGTTCCACTTGTGTTTTTTAATAGTTCTGATTTTAAATTTTTACCTCTGTTGTTGACTTGTTTGGTTCTTTTTGTCTTGAAGAAAGTCTTAAACGTTTCTTGTAGGTAAGTAGATTATATTTCACTCTGCTTTTCTGAAGGAGAAAAATTGAAAAACCAAAAAACTTCCATAATTTAAAATGTTGTGTGTGGAGAGAATGTTTCAACCACTTAGTATCACCCAGATGTGTAATGTGTACCATGTGGATGATTGTCACCTTAGATGTGGCTAGATTGGCGGAGATACTGTTTTGAGCATTTGGCACAAGTGACATTGGACTGAAAAACTAGTTTTTAATTGTAAAGAATGACTTATTGAAGGATCTCTGGATAACTTGTCTTAATTGGTTCCATCTACTTTTGTGGAGCACTGATGGCTCTTGGGGGACATTAAATATATAAGGTGCACCTTGGTTTGAGTTAAAGTCTAGTGCTAGATTTATCCTCTCTGTTCTCATAAAAATCTGTGTTGGAGGGAAGAAGAGATTAGGAATACTGTATAGTTTCTGAGTTTTAGATCTAAGAGGAATCTTTCAGGACTGGTTGTCCAACCCCATTTGCAGATGAGCAAAGTGAGTCCCAGAGACTTAAGTAAATTTCCCAAGGTTATTTATCTAGTCGGGAGCAGACCAGAACTGTCTGCTGTGTTAAGGTATTCTCCATTTACTCCCAAGCAGTTGGCCTCCAGAGTCAGCTAAAATTCAGGACTTCCAGCTTATTCCATTGTTTCTTCTTTTAAACCTTGTTGATGGTGAATAGTGTGGGAGAAACTGTTCATTTGCCAAAAAATTTCAGTTTATTAGCTTACACAGCACTCTCCCCTTGTTAACTGGATGGTCCTGCCTTCAATTGAGGGAGATAGATGAATGTACGAGGGTCCCTGGTTGGCCTAATCATGGCTTTAAGTGTTTGGATTTTTTTTTTTTAAGGGACCAACTTCTAGAGCAAGGCCTACACTTTACTGCTTCAAAAACAAGATATTTAGGTCAGGCTAAGATATTTTTAGTTAACTGTGGGCACTTTTGACTATTGATTTGGGGTACTGCATGTATCAAGTAAACAATTCCCTGTGCACATGCATGTGGTGGTGGTGGAGTATTTTCGTCTTGATTTCTTTCCATTTGTCAGTTAACTCCTTTTTAAAAGTTTATTCTGGTCATATGGGGGTGTAAGTTATTAGGAGAGTAAAAACAGGTAGCTCTTCAAGTGTTTCTTGTCCATGGGGTGGAGTCCATGCAGTGACTGGAGAAGGTGCTAGTTTGCGTCTTTTTAAGTGTCTTAGAGAGCTGAGAGATGTATGTTAACTCTGAGAAGAAAGACTGATAGTTCAGCTTCTAAGAGAGCTAATTTGAAGCTGCTGGCCTTCTGTAGACAGCACCTTGGGTTTAATTGCATTGTGGTTACTAGTGATTATGATAAATAGTTCATAGTCACTGGATTTTAAAATTGGCCATATAGTTGTAGTTTTATACTTATTTTTATTTTTGAAATGGAGTCTCTGTTGCCCAGGCTGGAGTGCAGTGGCGCGATCTCAGCTCACTGCACGTCTGCCTCCTGGGTTCAAGCGATTCTCCTGCCTCAGCCCCTGGAGTAGCTGGGACTACAGGCACCCACCACCATTCCTGGCTAATTTTTGTATTTTTAGTAGAGACAGGGTTTCACCGTGTTGGCCAGGCTGGTCTTGAACTCCTGACCTCAGGTGATCCGCCTGCCTTGGCCTCTCAAAGTGCTGGGATTACAGGGGTGAGCCACCACGCCCACCCATATTTGTAGTTTTAAAAGGATCCTGGCTGGGCGCAGTGGCTCACGCCTGTAATCCCAGCACTTTGGGAGGCCGAGGCAGGTGGATCATGAGGTCTGGAGATCGAGACCATCCTGGCTAACACGGTGAAACCCCGTTTCTACTAAAAATACAAAAAAAATTAGCCGGGCGTGGTGGCGGGCGCCTGTAGTCCCATCTGCTCTGGAGGCTGAGGCAGGAGAATGGCGTGAACCCGGGAGGCAGAGCTTGCAGTGAGCTGAGATCGCGCCACTGTGCTCCAGCCTGGGCAACAGAGTGAGACTCCGTCTCAGAAAAAAAAAAAAAAAAGCATCTTAAGTATTTTGTCTGACTCTACCATTTAGTTTATTCCTTTGTTTACCTGTCCAATGGAACTGTTTGCTTGTAACTACACATTAATATAACTAAAGTTTGAACTTGTTAATGTTACATGCCTTGCTATACTTGGGGCTCTTTGGGGACATGCTCATTGTTAAGTATTTGTGGGATTAAAATTTCCAAGACAGTTTGAAGTTTGTAATTACTGTAAAATTGTTCATCTTTAATCTGTGGAGCTGTAGTATTAAGTGAAGGCCTCAGTATGTTCATAATTACGGTAGTCATGTGACTGAAAATCAGGCAGTGAAGCTGCTTGTTCTGGGTGTTGGTCTCAGTTTATTGATGCTTCCTCCAAACACATTTTTATAGCTAATAATAATGAAAAACATAAAATACCCTTGCTAAATTGCAATCAGTATGCAGTTTATGTCAAACTTAGCTTGATTTCATTTTTTTAAGAGGATGAGTACGCATATTTAAGCATGTGTGTGTGTATATATACGCGTGTCTACGTATATACGTACATGTGTATATATATGTGTGTGTATATATATATTTTCTCTTTTGAGACTGAGTCTCACTCTGTCGTCCAGGCCGGAGAGCAGTAGCACCATCTCGGCTCACTGCAACCGCTGCCTCCTAGTTCAAGTGATTTTGTGCCTCAGCCTCTGGAGTAGTTGGGGTTACCGTCATGCGCCACTGTGCTCAGCTAATTTTTGTATTTTTAATAGAGACGGGGTTTCACCATGTTGGCCAGGCTGGTCTCGAACTCTTGACCTCAGGTGATCTGCCCCCCTTGGCCTCTGAAAGTGTTGAGATTGCAGGTGAGAGCCACTACGTCTGGCCATATTTAAGCATATTTATGATAGTATCTTAAATTTAAGTGAAGGGAAAGAGGAAACATACACAGCCAATGAAGTAAGTTTGAAGTGGAGTGAAAGGAAAAGTTGGAGGTAGAAAGAGGTTAGAGAGGTGGGCAGGGGCCAAATCATATAGGGCCTTTAGGACATGGGAAATTCTTTGGATTTGTTCTGAGATTAGAAGTCATTTAGATATTCTTTAGAAAGGGAATGACATGATCTGATATTAAAAAAAAAAAAGTAGAATCACTGTGAGTAGGAGTAGATCTAATTCCATTCTGACTAAATAGTAAACTAATATGATAATTTGGATAAATATAAAAAGGAATTCCTGGCTGGGAGCAGTGGCTGATGCCTGTAATCCCAGCACTTTGGGAGGCCGAGGCAGGTGGACCACTTGAGGTCAGGAGTTTGAGACCAGCCTGGCCAACATGGTGAAACCCTGTCTCTACTAAAAATACAAAACATTAGCTGGGCGTGGCGGCAGGCGCCTATAATCCCGGCTATTCAGGGGGCTGAGATAGGAGAATCACCTTAACCTGGGAGGCGGAGGTTGCTGTGAGCTGAGATTGCGCCATTGCACTCCAGCCCGGGAGACGGTGGCAAGACTCAAAAAAAAAAAAAAAAAAAGAAAAAGGGAAAGGATTTCAAAATATTAATTTCCTTGACTTAATGACTTCTGCCTATTTTATTTGAAGTCATTGGTTCTTCTCTTCTCACTGTCACCCAGGCTGGAGTGCAGTGAGTGATCTTTGTTCACTTCAACCTCTGTTTCCCAGGTTCAAGCGATTCTCGTGCCTCAGTCTCTAGAGTAGCTGGGACTACAGGTGTGTGTGTGTGACCATGCCCGACTAATTTTTGTATTTTTAGTAGAGATGAGGTTTCACCATGTTGGCCAGGATGGCCTCGATCTCTTGACCTCGTGACCCTGTGGCGCGCCCACCTCGGCCTCCCAAAGTGTTGGGATTACAAGCATGAGCCACCAAGGATTTGTTTTTAAAACTTTTTTGCTTTATTTTTTTCTTCTTTTTTTTTGTACTAGAGATGGGGTCTTGCTATGTTGCCCAGACAGATCTTGTACTCCTGGGCTCAAGTGGTCCTCCTGCCTCAGCCTCCCAAAGTGCTGGGATTACAGGTGTGAGTCAAGCGATTCTCGTGCCTCAACCTACCCACTAGCTCGATTACAGGTGCCATCCACCACCTGCCCACCACCCTCGGCTAATTTTTGTATTTTGTATTTTAGTAGAGACAAGAATTTTACCATGTCGGCCAGGCTGGTCTCAAATTCCTGACCTCAGGCAATCCACCCACCTCAGCTTCCTGCTGGGATTACGGGCGTGAGCTACCCTGGCCAAGATTTTTAATTTCTGAAGCTTATAGCTGCTCTAAAGCACAAGAATTCAGTCCCGTGATTTAAAAAAGTTGCTTGTTTTGACTTCAAGTATATGGTTGAGCATTCTAACTTTTGTTATGTGTACATTTTTATTTTACTGTATTCTTATGGCCATTGTATCCTACTCTGTATGTTGTAGATGAGTTGTGATTCTCTAGTGTCTCTTCCATGGACCTAGAGATTATATGCTCTACTACTGGGATTTTTTTTTTTTTGTAACTTTGTTGTTTGGGATATAGGCTTTGAGAGGTTAAGGAAGTAAATTTAAGATGGATATTTAATGTTGTAACACTTTGTTAATGCTTTTTTCTACAAGATAATTTTATTATGTGATATGGCAGCTTTGTTGGAAATACCTGTTTTTTTGTGTGTGTGTGTGGAAAATTTCTTTTCTGGATGAAATCTCTTGTTTAACTTTTCCAGTTATTCATAATGAAGCTCTGTTTATCTTTTGAAGATCTTAAGTTCAGAAAAGGAAGGCAGGCTGCGTACGGTGGCTCATGCCAGTTATCCCAGCACTTTGGGAGGCCGAGGTGGGTGGATCACCTGAGGTCAGGAGTTTGAAACCACTCTGACCAACATGGTGAAACCCCATCTCTACTAAAAATACAAAAATTAGCAGAGTGTGTTAGTGGGTACCTGTAATCCCAGCTACTCGGGAGGCTGAAGCAGGAGAATCGCTCGAACTTGAGAGGCGCAGGTTGCAGTGAGCCAAGATTGCTGCACTCCAGCCCGGGCAACAGAGCGAAACTCCGTCTCAAACATACACACAAAGAAAAGAAGGAAGGAAAAGGAAGGCAGTAGAGTATCTTATTTAAGACCATGGATTCTGGAGAGAAACAGTTAAATACTAGCTCTGACACTTGATGGCTTGAGACCCTTGGCAGTAATATGACTCCTTTGTAATTCAGTTTTTTTCTTCTGTAGAAAGGGAATGGTAAGGGAGCGCCATGAGATTTCAGTGAGAGAGAAGCACTTACCTCAAGTGCCAGACATGTAGCCCTTCAACTAACTTATTTTATTTATTTATTTTTTGAGATGGAGTTTTGCTCTTGTTGCCCAGGCTGGAGTGCAATGGCGCCATCCCAGCTCACTGCAACCTCCACCTCCCGGGTTCAAGTGATTCTCCTGCCTCAGCCTCTCGATTAGTTGGGGTTTCAGGCACATCACCACGCCCAGCTAATTCTTTTTTTTGAGATGGAATCTCGCTCTGTCACCCAGGCTGGAGTGCAGTGGCGCGATCTCGGCTCACTGCAGCCTCCGCCCTCCGAGTTCAAGCAGTCCTCCTGCCTCAGCCTCCTGAGTAGCTGGGACTACAGGTGCCCGCCACCACGCCCAGCTAGTTTTTTTTTTTTTTTTTGTATTTTTAGTAGAGACAGGATTTTACCGTGTTAGCCAGGATGGTCTCGATCTCCTGACCTCAGGTGATCTGCCTGCCTCCGCCTCCCAAAGTGTTGGGATTACAGGTGTGAGCCACCGCACCTGGCCTACTTTTTTTATTTTTATTTTTGGAGACAGAGTCTCGCTCTGTCGCCCAAGCTGGAGTGCAGTGGTGTGATCTCGGCTCACTGCAGACTCTGCCTCCCGGGTTCATGCGATTCTCCTGCCTGAGCCTCCCAGGTAAATTGGGACTACAGGTGCATGCTGCCATGCCTGGCTAGTTTTTTTTTGTATTTTAGTAGAGACGGGGTTTTACCATGTTGCCCAGGCTGGTCTCCATCTCCTGAGCTCAGGCAATTCAGGCAATCCGCCTGCCTTGGCCTCCCAAAGTGCTAGGATTACAGCCGTGAGCCACCGTGCCTGGCCTTCTGGCTTTTTTTTTTTTTTTGAGGCGGAATCTTGCTCTGTTGTCCAAGCTGGAGTGTAGTGGCACAATCTCGGCTCACTGCAATCTCTGCCTACCAGGGTGCAAGCGATTCTCCTGCCTCAGCCTCCCAAGTAGCTTGGGACTACAGGTGCGCGCCACCATGCCCGGCTAATCTGTGTGTGTGTGTGTGTTTTACTAGAGATGGGGTTTCACTTTGTTGGCCAGGCTGGTCTCGAACTCCTGACCTTGTGATCCACCTGCCTTGGCTTCCCAAAGTACTGGGATTACGAGTGTGAGCCACCGCGCCTGGCCTTTTTTTTTTTTTTTGAGAGATAAGGTCTTGTTTTGTCATCTAGGCTGGAGTGCAGTGGCACAGTCATAGGTCATGGTGGCCTCCAACTTTTGGTGTCAAGGTATCCTTCCGCCTTGTCCTCCCTAGTAGCTGGGACTACAGGTGTGTGTGCCGCTGCGCCCAGCTAATATTTTTACATTTTGTAGAGATGGAGTCTCGCTGTCTTGCCCAGGTTGGTCTCAGACTCCTGGGCTCAAACAGTCCTCCCACCTCAGACTCCCAAAGTGCTGCAAGTATGGGCATGAGCCACTGAGTCCAGCTATCTTCAACTTTCACTATTCAGGTTAGTTTGTAGTATCTTTTTTTGGGGGTGGTGGGAGGGTAGCGGGAGTAGCACCCTAAGATTTCTTTGAATAAAACAGGGCTTACTACTTGGTTCCTGGTACTTAAGAACAGTGGTTCCTAGACTCGACTGTTCCCAAACTTGGAATCCCGTTCCCCAAGTTGGAATCACCTGAGGTTTGTCTTAATTACCTTCGTGGAGGTATAATTTGCATACAATAAAATGCACATACTTTTAAATGATAGTTTGATAATCTTTTTGTTCTTATTTTTTTTAAACATAGGGTCTTGTTCTGTCACCCAGCTGAAGTGCAGTGTCGGAATCATGGCTTACTACATTCTCGACCTCCTAGGCCCAAGAATTCTCCACTTTAGCCTCCCGAGTAGCTGGGACTGCAGGTGTGCACCACCACGCCTGGCTACGTTTTTATTTTTTAATTTTTTTTTTTGTAGAGAGAGGGGTCTCACTATGTGCTCAGGCTGGTCTTGAACTCCTGGCCTTAAGTGATCCTCTCATCTCAACCTCACAGAACCGTGGGATTATAGGCATGAGCCACCACAAACCGCCAGTTTGATAAATTTTGATGAATGTGTATACCCAAGTAATTGCCACTCAGTCGAGTTAAAGAGCATTTCCTCTTTAAATTTTTATTTATTTTTTTTGAGACGGAGTCTTATTCTGTCATCTAGGAGCGCAGTGGCGCAATCTTGGCTCACTGCATCCTCTGCCTCCCAGGTTGATTCCCCTGCCTCAGCCTCCTGAGTAGCTGGGACTACAGGTGCGTGCCACCACACGCAGCTAACTTTTTGTATTTTTAGTAGAGATGGGGTTTCACTATGTTAGCCAGGATGGTCTCGATCTGATCTTGTGATCCGCCTGCCTCTGCCTCCCAAAGTGTTGAGATTACAGGCGTGAGCCACCGTGCCTGGCGGTTTTTTTTTTTTTTTTTTGAGATGGAATCTTGCTCTGTTGCCCAGGCTGCAGTGTAGTGGCGCGGATCTCAGCTCACTGCAACCTCGCGGATCTCAGCTCACTGCAACCTCCGCCTCTCGGGTTCAAGCAATTCTTCTGCTTCAACTTCCCGAGTAGCTGGAACTACAGGCACCCGCCACCATGCCCAGCTAATTTTTTGTGTTTTTAGTGGATGAGGGGTTTCGCCATGTTGGCCAGGCTGGTTTCGAAGGCCTGACCTTGTGATCCTCCTGCCTCGGCCTCCCAAAGTGCTGGAATTACAGGTGTGAGCAGCTGCGCCTGGCCTAAAGTTTTTTGGACTAGTTTTTTTGTTCATTCGTTTTATTTGCTTGGCTTCCTAGAATATGACAAGTTTTGGTTTGTTTTTGAGACAGTCTTGATCTGTTTCCCAGGCTGAAGTGCAGTGGTGCTATCATGGCTCATTGCAGCCTCTAACTCTTGTGCCAAAGTAATGCTCCTGCCTCAGCCTCACGAGCATCTGGGACTACAAGCAAGCACCACCATACCCGATTAATTAATTTATTTTTTATAGAGATGATGTTTTGCCATGTTGTCCAGGCTGGTCTCTAACTCCTGAGCTCTGGCCTCGCAAAGTGGTGGGATTATAGGTGTGAACCACTGCACCCGGCCTAGTTTTTTATTTTAAGAAATATATATACTTGGTAAAAGTAAAATCCTGCAATAAGGTTTACTATAAGCATATATAAATTCTTAGCTCACTGGGAGGTACCTAATGGTTCATTTTTTTCTGTCAGTTTTACTAGATACGCATTGTCTTAGAGGCAATGTAAGTTTGGAATTAGGCCAAACTAAGTCAAATCCTGATTCTGTGCATCCATTGAAGGTTAACCTTATAATATTTACATTCTGAAATAAATGATTTCATGCTCTTATTTAGGAAACTTGAAGGTATGTTACCTCAGGGATTGTTCCTTGCCCGTCTTTCCCCAAAGAACTTGAGTTTGAAGTGATTTTCACTTGGCAGTAAATTGAAGGTTTTCTTCATTGCTTACCACCATGTGCCTTATGCCTGCTGCTCTTGATCTCCAAGTGCCCTTACTGCTACAGAAAGGAAAGCTCTTGAACTAAGAGCTTGGCAGCCACTTGATCAGGATGGCCAAATAATGGCAGTACAGGTTGAGCATCTGAAATGCTTCAAGATCCTTTTTGGGCGCTGGCATAACATTCAAAGGAAATGCCTAGTGGTGCCTTTCAGACTTTGAATTTTTGGATTTGGGATACTGAACCAGTAAGTATAATGTAGATCTTCCAAAATCTGAAGAAATTCTGAAATCTGAAACACTTCTGGGCCCAAGCATTTTGGATAAGCAGTACTTAACCTATACCAGGCTCAAGTTCATTATGGACAGATGGATGGATGGTAGTTTGGCCCTTTCATCAGGAATTTCCCATGCAGTCAGTAAACAAAATAAACAGCTCTATGTTTTCAGCTTCATTTCCCCAATTTTTTTTTTTTTTTTGAGACGGAGTTTCATTCTTGTCACCCAGGCTGGAGTGCAGTGGCCCGATCTCCACTCACTGCAACCTCTGCCTCCCAGGCTTAAGCCACTCTCCTGCATCAGCCTCCCCAATAGCTGGGATTACAGGCATGTGCCACCACGGCTGGCAAACTTTTTTTGTATTTTTAGTAGAGATGGGTTTTCGCCGTGTTGGCCAGGATGGTCTCGAACTTCTGACCTCAGGCAATCCGCCCACCTCGGCCTCCCGAAGTGCTGGGATTACAGGCATGAGCCATGGCACCCGGCCCTGTTTCCCAAAAGTTTAATGGTGTTTCCTCTGTGCTATGCAGTATTAGTTGTGGGTGAAGTTGGGGTTGATAGGACAGGTTTCTACCAATTGCACTGAAACAGTTTTGGGTTTTTTTTTTTTTTATTTTTCTTTTGATGCAGAGTCTCACTCTGTTGCCCAGGCTGGAGTATAGTGGTGGCATCTTGGCTCACTGCAACCTCTGCCTCCTGAATTTAACCGATTTTCCCACCTCAGTATCCCATGTAGCTGGGATTACAGGCATCAGCTGCCATGCTCTGCTAAGTTTTGTATTTTTAGTAGAAATGGGGTTATCGCCATGTTGGCCAGGCTGGTCTTTAACTCCTGGCCTCAAGTGATCCACCTGCCTCGGCCTCCCAAAGTACTAGGATTACAGGCATGAGCCACTGTGCCTGGCCGAATTCTCAACTTACTAAAAGTATCCTAACTGGTAGCTTCACTGCTATGGTGCGCAGCTGATCCGACTGTGGTGTGCAACTGATTGTGAAACCATTGTCTTTTTAAAATCTCTGTGCCACAAATTGGTTATATAATGTTTTTTTGCTTCTAGAAATTTGTTTTTTTCAACAATTTATTTGAGCACCCAGCTAGGTGCTTGTGCCTGTGCTTGTCCGAAAAGGGTGAATAAGATGGATATATTTCTTACATTAATGGAGTTTGGCAAGTAGAAACTTTGGAGGAAAATTATGTGCTCTTATTTTAGACAACTCTGTAAGTCTGACTGGCCAGTAGCACAGTTCACAGCAGTTTAGAAAAATGCATGCTTGGGGCTGGGTGCAGTGGCTCACGCCTGTAATCCCAGGACTTTAGGAGGCCGAGGCAGGCAGATCACGAGGTCAGGAGATCAAGACCATCCTGGCTAACATGGTGAAACCCCGCCTCTACTGAAAATACAAAAAATAAGCTGGGCATGGTGGCACGTGCCTGTAATCCCAGCTACTTGGAGTCTGAGGCAAGAGAATCACTTGAACCCAGGAGCTGGAGGTTGCAGTGAGCCGAGATCATGCCACTGCACTCCAGCCTGGGCAATAAAGTGAGACTCTGTCTCCAAAAAAAAAAAAAAGAAGGCATGCTTGGGTGAGAAGGTGGTGTAGCCTGTGTTTAAGAACATAGAAGATGGGCTGGGCATGGTGGCTCACACCTGTAATCCCAGCACTTTGGGAGGCCGAGGCGGGCAGATCACTTGAGGCTAGAGTTCGAGGCCAGCTTGGCCAACATGGTGAGACTCTGTTTCTATAAAAAATAAAAAAATCATCTGGGTGTGGTGGCGTGGGCCTGTAGTTTCAGCTACTCGGGAGGCTGAGGCAGGAGAATTGTTTGAATTCGTGAGGCGGAGGTTGCAGTGAGCTGAGATCGCGCCACTGCACTCCAGCCTGGGCAATACAGCGAGACCCTGTCTCAAAAAAAAAAAAAATTAAAGTAACAAATGCAGTAAAAATGTGAAAATTAAGTCATGTCCAGAGCTATGCTGTGTAGATTCTATTTCTTGGATAGTTGAGAAATGGAAGAAAGCCTGCTGTAATCATCACTCTTTCTTTTGCAGAATGAGCTCTTTGGAGAATTATGAGGTAAAATTATAATTATTTTAAGTATGATGAATTTGTCTTTTTTTTTTTTTTTTTGAGATGGAGTTTCGCTTTTGTTGCCCAGGCTGGAGTCAATGGCACGATTTCGGGTCACCACAACCTCTGCCTCCCGGGTTCAAGCAATTCTCCTGCCTCAGCCTCTGGAGTAGCTGGGATTACAGGCATGCACCACCACGCCCAGCTAATTTTCTATTTTTAGTAGAGACGGGGTTACTCCTTGTTGGTCAGGCTTGTCCCAAACTCCTGAGCTCAGGTGATCTGCCCGCCTCAGCCTCTCGAAGTGCTGGGATTACAGGCATGAGGCACCGTGCTCAGCCGAATTAGTCATTTTTAAGGCCATGATTATTTTATCTCCATGGAAATGTATTCATTATCCTTCCAAATATTGTAAAGATCTTGATCTGGTAGAAGCAGCATAGTTATTCAGTTGAGTTTTTTCTACTTCTGTTTCTTGGCTGGAGAACTGTTTTGTGTTGGCATATAGTGATTGGCTGATAAATGTGTTTATAATGCATTCATTATAACCTAGCACCACCTCAAAACGTCTTTTGTGGTTTATTATATGCCAAAAGTAAGCTGAAAATTGTGCAAAGAGGGAGATTTGCTATGAATGTAAGAAAATAAGTATTGTAAAATGTGTAGTTCATAAACAGGCTATCAAAATTATTCAGCTAATTTGGGTTGTAAGAATTTTTTTTAGTGTCAGGGTCTTGCTCTGTCACTCAGCCTGGAGTGCAGTGGCACCATCATAGCTCACGTTAGCCTCCAACTCTTGGGCTCAAGTGATTCTCCCCCTTCAGCCTCCTACGTGGTTGGGACTACAGGCATACAGTACTGCACTCAGCTATTTATTTGGTTTTTGAGACGGGATCTCACCCTGACACCCGGGTTGGAGTGCAGTGGTGCGATCACAGCTCACTGAAGTCTTGACTTCCTGGGCTCAGGTGATTATTCCACCTCAGCATCCCCAGTAGGTGGGACTACAGGCACAAGCCGCCATGCTTGGTTGGCTAATTTTTGTGTATATTATAGAGACAGGGTTTCGCCATGTTGCCCAGGCTGGTGTCAAACTCTTGGGCTCAAGTGATCCATCCGCCATGGCCTCCCAAAGTGCTGGGATTATAGGCATAAGCTACCTTGCCTGTCCGTTTTCATATTTTTTTAAGAGATGAGGTCTCACTGTATTGCCCAGACTGGTCTCCAACTCTTGGCTTCAAGCAGTCCTCCTGCCTCCCAAAGTGCTGGGATTGCAGGTGTGAGCCACCGCACCTGGTCAGGAGTTTTACATACTATGCGTTGTTACTTGTAGGTCTTGTTTGGAAAGAAGTAACTTCCTAAGGCCAATTCAGAAAAGAAGGGTAGTAACTTAGAGGAAGTAAATTTGAAGGCCCTAGTGTCTAATATTAGTAATTTGGGCTTTTGAAAGTTTCCTTTCTAAAAGGTAGGAAATTAACTTTTTTTTTTTGAGACGGAGTCTGTCGCCCAGGCTGGAGTGCAGTGGTGCAATCTCAGCTCACTGCAAGCTCTGCCTCCCGGGTTCACACCATTCTCCTGCCTCAGCCTCCCGAATAGCTGGGACTACAGGCACCCACCACTATGCCTGGCTAATTTTTTTGTATTTTTAGTAGAGACGGGGTTTCACCGTGTTAGCCAGGATGGTCTTGATCTCCTGACCTCGTGATCCGCCCGCCTCGGCCTCCCAAAGTGCTGGAATTACAGGCCTGAGCCACCGTGCCCGGCCGGAAATTAACTCTTTTATATACCATCCCCCCACCTCACCTTTTTGGCTACAGTCTTGCTCTGTCACCCAGGCTGGAGTGCAGTGGCATGATCATAGCTCACTGCAGCCTTGAACTCCTGGGCTCAAGGGATCCAGCTACCTCAGCCTCCTGAGTAGCTAGGATTACAGACGCATGGCACCAAGTCCTGATACAGCCTTCTCTGTACCAGAACAAAGTATTAAGTGATTCAAGCTCACATAGGCATGAAACAGCACTGAAAGACGAAGTGCTGTAGGAGTTCAGGGATGAAGAGGAATTTATAGTGGAGTAGCCAGGAAGCCACTGAGGCCTCTGGTGGTTAGGGTGTAACTCTTGGCCTTTAAAATGAGGTTTAGGGGAAATGTTATGAGTAGTGGGAATCAACCCTTGGCCTGAACACAGATAATCTTGTTTTATCTCCTTACAGAAACCGGAGGTGGTCGGGGGGTGGGCAGTTTTGGTTAGACTAGGGAAGATGTTGGGGGAGAGGGGGGTCAGTATGCTTCTGTAGTTTCATTTGTTTTTTTTTTTGAGATGGAGTCTTGCTCTGTCACCCAGGCTGGAGTGCAGTGGCGCGGTCTCGGCTCACTGCAAGCTCTGCCTCCCGGGTTCAAGCGATTCTCCTGCCTCAGCCTCCCGAGTAGCTGGGATTACAAGCACGTGCCACCATGCCCAGCTAATTTTTTTGCATTTTTAGTAGAGACGGGTTTCACCATGTTGGTCAGTCTGGTCTCGAACTCCTGATTCGCCCGTCTCGGCCTCTCAATGTGCTGGGATTACAGGCGTGAGCCACCGTGCCCTGCCGCTTCTGTAGTTTCTTGAGTTCAGATTCCAAGATGGATTTTTGCATATGTATTGCTTTATTTCTTACCCCCTTGATGCAATCTACTATATAAATCTTTCAAAGTCCATACATTTAAAAATTTATCTTGTTCGAAAACATAATAGTTTTATTTGGTAAATTCAAACAGTGCAAAAGAATATATGGCCCCTAGAGGTACCTGTTGTGTTTCTTGTAGACCAGTGCATGTAATCCCAGCACTTGGGGCAGCTGAGGTGAGCCCAGGAGTTCTAGGCCGCATTGAGTCATGATCACTCCACTGCACTCCAGCACTGCAGCCTGAGTGACAAAGCGAGACCCTTTCTGGAAAAAAAAAAAAAAAAAAAGTCCTATGTATTATTCTAGAGACAGTCTATACATATACCAGTGTCTACTGGTGAATATTGTGCACCTCTGTCAAGCCCTGTTTTGCATATCTATATATCCCGCCATTACACTATAGTATGATAGCATATGACATATTTGGCACCTCACCTTTTTCATTTAATAATCTTGTCTCAGAGATCATTTGTTAACACACTTTTTTTTTTGAGACGGAGTCTCGCTCTGTCACCCAGGCTGCAGTGCAGTGGTGCGATCTTGGCTCACTGCAAGCTCCGCCTCCCAGGTTCACGTCATTCTCCTGTCTCAGCCTCCCTAGTAGCTGGGACTACAGGTGCCCGCCGCCACGCCCAGCTAAGTTTTTGTATTTTTTAGTAGGGACGGGGTTTCACCGTGTCAGCCAGGATGGTCTCGATCTCCTGACCTCGTGATCCGCCTGCCTCGGCCTCCCAGAGTGCTGGGATTACAGGCGTGAGCCACCGTGTCCAGCCTTTTTTTTTTTTTTTTTTTTGAGACGGAGTCTTGCTCTGTCACGCAGGCTGGATTGCAGTGGCCCAGTCTCAGCTAACTGTAACCTCCGCCTCCCGAGGCAGCAATTCTCCTGCCTCAGTCTCCCAAATAACTGGAATTACAGGCGTGAGCCACCAGTATTAAAGCCCTGTAATAATACTGTAATACTCAGACAGCAAAATTCTTTTTTTTTTTTTTAAGACGGAGTTTTGCTCTGTCGCTCAGGCTGGAGTGCAGTGGCGCGATCTCGGCTCACTACAAGCTCCGCCTCCCAGGTTCACGCCATTCTCCTGCCTCAGCCTCCAGAGTAGCTAGGACTACAGGTGCCCGCCACCGTGCCCAGCTAATTTTTTGTATTTCTTTTTTTTTTTTTTTTTTTTTTTTTTAGTAGAGACAGGGTTTCACGGTGTTTTAGCCAGGATGGTCTCAATCTCCTGACCTCGTGATCCACCCGCCTTGGCCTCCCAAAGTGCTGGGATTATAGGCGTGAGCCACCGCACCCTGCCAGCAGAATTCTTTAAGCCCCCACTGGGGCTTAAAATCTATTGATCCTACTGCCTACCCTTTCACTGCTCTTCACCTTTAATTTATCACTGTAATTACCCCCTTTTATGTATTCTTCACTCCCTGTTCTGTCTCTCATTTTATCTTACCTGGCAAAATCTCAGCCGTGGTTTAAATCTTACTTTTTTTTTTTTTTTCTGACAAAGTCTTGCTGTGTTACCCAGGGTGGAGTGCAGTGGTGCGATCTCAAGGCTCACAGCAACCTCCGCCTCCTGGGTTCAAGCAGTTCTTGTGTCTCAGCCTCCCGAGTAGATGGGACCACAGGAGCGCACCACCACACTTGGCTAATTTAGTGGAGACGGGGTTTCACCATGTTTGCCGGGGTGGTCTCTAACTCCTGATCTCAAGTGATCTGCCCACCTCAGCCTCCCAAAGTGCTGGGACTACAGGTGTGAGCCACCACGCCTAGCCTCAATCCTACTCTTTACCTATTCTGTGCTTTTGACTGAATGTAGTGAAAGAAAAAATTCACTGACTTGTCTCTCTTTGAACTCATGGACCCTTGACCTCAAAGGTGGCTGCTTTTAGCACTGCCTAGCAGTCCCACTAAGATTCCTTAATCCGTTTATTCTCCTGCTTTTAGGATAATATAGCACCATGTCCTTTGGCTCAAATCTCCTGTTCCCTTTCCTTGCCTCTATCAGCTGTTACGATCTTGCTTCTTACTTATTTCTCTATTCCTGTGGATCAGTCCCTTGGGAGTCCATTGTTCTATCTAGGGTCAGCCCTTCCACTTGCAAACTAAATCTCATTCCCCTCTAATCTCGTAATGTTGCTCTAGCAGTTCTCTCCTCTCCTGCATCATCATTTTCTGCATACAGTCTGTTGGTCAGATCTTAATACCCCACCTAGCTGCAGTGAGTGCTGGGAAATGTAGTCTTTATAACTGGCAGCCGTGTGACTATGAAGGGGAAAGCTATTGAGGCAGATAAGCAGGCAGTCTCTGCCATACTTTCAACGCTTATTTTTTTTAAAAAAACAACCAACTCTTGGTAACAATTTTACTGAGATATAATTCATATATCACACCATTCATTTGAAATGAACAGTTTTGTGGGTTTTAGTATATTCACAGAGTTTTACATGTATCACTACAGTCAATTTTAGAACATTATTATCACCCCAAAAAGAAACCCTGTGCTCTTCAACTGTCATCTTCAATCTCCCTATCACCACACCCAGCCTTAGGTAACAACTAAATCTACTTTGTGTCTCTATAGATTTGCCTCTTCTGGATATTTCGTGTAATGGAATCATATAATATATTGTCTTTTGTGACTGGCTTCTTTCACTTATGTAATGTTTTAAAGGTTCATCCATGTTGTAACATTTATTTTCTGACCTTTTTTTTTGAGACAGGATTTTGTTCTGTCACCCCGGCTGGAGTGCAGTGTCTCGATTGCTACTCACTGTCACTTTGCCCACCTGGGCCCAAGCGATCCTGCCACCTCAGCCTGCAGAGTAGGTGGGACCACAGGTGTATGCTACCACGCCTGGGTAATATTTTTATTTTTTGTAGAGACGAACTCTCACTATGTTGACCAGGCTAGTCTTGAACTCCTGGGCTCAAGTGATCCTCCCACCTCAGCCTCCCAAAGTGCTAGGATTATAGGCATGAGCCACCAAGCCCAGGCTGACTACTTTAAAAACATTTTTTTTAGTAAAGATATGGTCTCACTATGTTGCCCGGGCTAGTGTTGAACTCCTGCTTAAGCCATTCTCCCACCTCAGCCTCCCAGAGTGCTGATAAGTGCACCCGGCCTGACTTTTTTTTTTTTGTGATGAAGTTTTGCTCTTGTTGCCCAGTCTGGAGAGCAGTGGTATGATTTCGGCTCACTGAAACCTCCACCTCCCGAGTTCAAGCGATTCTCCTGCCTCAGCCTCCCGAGTAGCTGGGATTACAGACATGTGCCATCATGTCTGGCTAATTTTTGTATTTTTAGTAGAGGTAAGGTTTCACTATGTTGGCCAGGCTGGTCTCGAACTACTGACCTTGTGATCCGCCCACCTCGGCTTCCAAAGTGCTGGGATTACAGGTGCGAGCCACTGTGCCCAACTAATTTTTTGTATTTTTAGTAGAGTCAGGGTCTCATCATGTTGGCCAGGCTGGTCTCGAACTCCTGATCTCAAATGATCCACCCTCCTCAGCCTTCCAAAGTGCTGGGATTACAAGCGTGAGCCACCGGGCCCGGCCCCGGGCTTACTTCTTGAAAGAACATTTTCCACCACATATCTCAGTGCCCATGTTTCCTCAATTCACTGCCATCTACTCTTCCCTGTGGCTATATGAAAAGGTTTTCTCCTCTTGCTGGACACCTCCTCATAGACCTGTGTTCTTTTTGCAAGCATGTAGTTTGGACTCTTTTCTTGTAATGTGTTCTTCCTTTTTTCTTGGTGTTCATTATCATCATACCTTTTTGAGCATTTCAGTTATCTCTGGCTTCTTCATGACCACCACTTCCTTTGTGTTGCTGGCACTCTTTGGCTAGATCACTGCCCCTCTCCATTCCATACACTTGAAGACTATGCTGGTTTTACCTGTAATAACAGCTTACCTGGGCACTGATGTTTTTCAGCTGACTGTGAGGAAATGTTTGTGAGGTTTGGAAAACGCCTCCTTAGATTGTGCCCATTCCACCTCCCCTTCCATTAGGGTTCTTTCTTTTGGGCACCCTCATACCCTCGCCATAGTTTTCTCATCCCTATCCAGTTAACCACTCAGTCACTTTTCGTGCCCTGCCAAGGCTCTGTTTCTTCCTCTTCTTCTTTTTTTTTGGAGACAGAGTCTCGCTCTGTTGCCCAGGCTAGAGTGCAGTGGCGTGATCTTGGCTCACTGTAACCTCCGCCTCCTGGGTTCAAGCGATTTTCCTACCTCAGCCTCCCGAGTAGCTGAAATTATAGGCGCCCACCACCACGCCTGGCTAATTTTTGTATTTTTAGTAGAGATGGGGTTTCACCATGTTGGCTAGGCTGGTCTTGAACTCCTGACCTCAGGTGATCTGCACCCCCCCTCAGTCTCCCAAAGTGCTGGGATTACAGGTGTGAACAGCCGTGCCCGGTCAGGCTTTGTTTCTCTATTAATTACAGACCTGATCATGCTGGTCCAGTTGCTTTTCCTTCCTTACAGAATAGAATGCAGATTTCTCTGCATGACATGCCATATCCTCCGGTCTAACCATCACCCCATCTTTCCAGCCTTATTTTCAAAAATCTCCTTTCCAAATTATTATTATTATTTTTTTGAGACAGATTCTTGCACTGTCGTCCAGTCTGGAGTGCCGTGGCGCGATCTCGGCTCACTGCAAGCTCCGCCTCCCGGGTTCACGCCATTCTCCTGCCTCAGCCTCCCGAGTAGCTGGGACTACAGGTGCCCGCCACCACACCCGGCTAATTTTTTTGTATTTCTAGTAGAGACGGGATTTCACCGTGTTAGCCGGGATGGTCTCCATCTCCTAACCTCGTGATCTGCCCGCCTCGGCCTCCCAAAGTGCTGGGATTACAAGTGTGAGCCACCGTGCCCGACCGCCAAATTCTTGTATTACTGGTCATTGAAGTTATTTGCTCAAGCTGTTTCCTCACCTTAGAAAGTATTCCTGAACCATCATTACCACTCTTTCCAGGGGACTTGTCCTCCTTCTTCAAGGTCCATCCAGGTCAGATATCATCTTATCTGAAGCCCTCTGGCAGAATCACTTGCTTTTTCTCCGAGTTCATACCAGAGAAGATAAACTTTTGTTACAGCACTTAATTACATTGTGCTGTTTTCCCTGAGTAAGTTTTCCAGATAAAGCTACATCTCTAGTAGCTAGAACAAGGAATGGCCCATAGAAGACAGTGGTTTGGGGCAGGATGCAGTGGCTCACGCCTGAAATCCCAGCATTTTGGGAGGCCGAGGCAGGTAGATCACTTGAGTTCAAGAGTTTGAGACGCCAATATGGTCAAACCCCATCTCTACTAAAAATGCAAAACATTAGCTGGGCGTGGTGGTGTGCACCTGTAATTTTAGTTACTTGTGAGGCTGATGCAGGAGAATTGGTGGAACCTGGGAGGCGGAGGTTGCATTCAGCCAAGATCACGCCACTGCACTCCAGCCTGGGCAACAGAGAGAGACTCTGTCTCAAAAAAACAAAAACAAAAAAGTGGTTTGTATGAGACTGGTCAGGGCAATAAGAATTGAGACAAGGAGCCGGATGCAGTGGCTCACGCCTGTAATCCTAGCACTTCGGGAGGCTGAGGCGGGTGGATCACAAGGTCAGGAGTTCAAGACCAGCCTGACCAACATGGTGAAACCCTGTCTCTACTAAAAATACAAAAATTAGGCCGGGGGCAGTGGCTCACGCCTGTAATCCCAGCACTTTGGGAGGCTGAGGTGGGCAGATCACGAGGTCAGGAGATTGAGACCATCCTGGCTAACATGGTGAAACTCTGTCTCTACTAAAAAATAAACATAAAAAAATTAACCGGGTTTGTTGGCGGGTGCCTGTAGTCCTAGCTACTTGGGAGGCTGAGGCAGGAGAATGGCGTGAACCCAGGAGGCAGAGCTTGCAGTGAGCCGAGATCGTGCCATGGCACTCCAGCCTGGGCAACAGAGGAGACTCCATCTCAAAAAAAAAAAAAAAAAAAATTAGCCAGGCTTGGTGGTGCACGCCTGTTAATCCCAGCTACTCGGGAGACTGAGGCAGGAGAACTGCTTGAATCCGGGAGGCAGAGGTTGCAGTGAGCCGAGATTGCACCACTGCACTCCAGCCTGGGTGAGAGAGGGATTTTCACACACACACACACACACACACACACACACACACCCACACACCCCTGGGTGAGAGAGGGATTTTGAGACACACACACACACACACACACACACACACACACACACGAGACAAGGGACCTGTGGTCCCAACTGTTTTTGAGGCTGAGCCTGTCTCTTAAAAAAAAAAAAAAAAAAAGGCCAGTGCAGTGGCCCACGCCTGTAATCTCAGCACTTTGGGAGGCTAAGGCAGGTAGATCGCTTGATCCCAGGAGTTTGAGACCAGTCTGGCCCATATGATGGAACCCCATCTCTACAGCAGTTAGCCAGACGTGGTGGTGTGTGCCTGTGGTCTCAGCTACTTGGGATACTGAGGTGGGAGAACTGATTGAGCCTGGGAGGTTGAGGCTGCAGTGAGCCATGATCACGCCACTGCACTCCAGTCTGGGTGACAGAGGCAGACCCTCTCTGAAAAAAAAAGTTGACACAAGGCCACTGGGCCTGGCAAGGAGAAGATCACCGTTACACTGCAGTAGTAGGTGGTAGAGTGACTAAGAAGGAAGCGTAAAAGATGGATGGGAGCACTTAGAATTTATCTTTAAAATACCTGATTTTTTTATTTTTTGAGACAGAGTCTTGCTCTGTTGCCGAGGCTGGAGTGGCGCGATCTTGGCTCACTGCAGCCTCCGCCTCCCAGGTTCCAGCCATTCTCCTGCCTCAGCCTCCCAGGCAGCTGGGATTACAGGCACGCTCACCATGCCTGGGTAATTTTTGTATTTTTAGTAGAGACGGGCTTTGTCCACGTTGGCCAGGCTGGTCTTGAACTCTTGACCTCAGCTGATCCACCCCACTTGGCCTCCCAAAGTGCTAGGATTATAGACATGAGCCATCACGCCTGGCCTCTAAAAGACCTGATGTTTGTGGTGACCATTTTCTGGAAAAATTTGTAACATTTTAATGGGCACATGTGGCTAGTAGCTACCATGTTGGACAGTGAAGCTGTGACATTACCAGTTTTAGGATTGAATGCAATCCAGACTTTGTTTGTTGTGTTCACACTTGAAGCAGTGACTTTGCTCCCTAAGTGTGTATAATTTTTACTTTTTCGACGGATTCTCACTCTGTCGCTCAAGCTGGAGTGCAGTGGTGCGATCTTGGCTCACTGTAGCCTCTGTCTCCTGGGTTCAACTGGTCTTCCTGCCTCAGCCTCTCTAGTAGCTGGAACTACAGGTGTGTACCACCACACCTGGCTAATTTTTGTATTTCTTTTTTTTTTTTTTTTTTGAGACGGAGTTGCTCTGTCACCCAGACTGGAGTGCAGTGGTGCGATCTCGGCTCACTGCAACCTCTGCCTCCCAGGTACAAGCAGTTCTCCTGCCTCAGCCTCCCAAGTAGCTGGGACTACAGGTGCATGCCACCACGCCTGGCTAGTTTTTTGTATTTTTAGCAGAGACAGGGTTTCACTGTGTTAGCCAGGATGGTCTCAATCTCCTGACCTCATGATCCTCCCGCCTCAGCCTCCCAAAGTGCTGGGATTACAGGCATGAGCCACTGCGTCCAGCCTAATTTTTGTATTTTTAGTAGAGATGGGGTTTCACCATGTTGGCCAGGCTGGTCTCGAACTCCTGACCTCAAGTAATCTGCCCGCCTCAGCTTCCCAGAATGCTGGGATTATAGGGGAGAGCCACCACACCTGGCCCCTTGCTCTTTTATATTAATGTCCATGATGCCTTTTACCTTTTCTGAAATAGATTTTTTCAGTTTCTCTACTGTCACTCTATCAAAATTTGTAAGTTTTCCTTGGAGTATTAGACAGAGGATTAAGCCACGTGTTTTTCCAGTCCAACTTTTGTTACATCTGTATTTTCCTTTTACATGTTGACTGGTTCAAACTGGCTAGCATCCCAAGTAAGGTGTGAATTAAATCCTGACATGGGGCTGGGCGTGGTGGCTCATACCTGTAATACCAGCACTTTGAGAGGCCAAGCAGGTGGAATACCTGTGGTCAGGAGTTCAAGACTAGCCTGGCCAACATGGTGAACCCGTCTCTACAAAAAATACAAAAATTAAGGCTGGGTGCAGTGGCTCACGCCTGTAATCCCAGCATTTTGGGAGGCCGAGGCAGGTGGATCACAAGGTCAGGAGTTCAAGACCAGCTTGGCCAAGATGTTCTCCGTCTCTACTAAAACTACAAAAATTAGCCGGGCGTGGTGGCGGGTGCCTGTAGTCCCAGCTACTTGGAAGGCTGAGACACGAGAATCGCTTGAACTCGGGAGGTGGAGGCTGCAGTGAGCTGAGATTGTGCCACTGCATTCCAGCCTGGGTGACAGAGTGAGACTCCATCTTAAAGAAAAAAAAAAAAATCCTGATAACGGACTGTGAAAGCTATTTGCTTCTCACAGTCTGTGGGTATTATAGATGGACGGGGACCCGCCAATAAAGGAGGGGAAGCCTCCTTTTGTGAAACTGATTTGCTTTTGTCTTGTAAATCAGTATGTGGACTTGGGCCTACTAATCAAGTGTTACTGTTTTTTCTGTAACTTTTTTTTTTTTTTTTTTTTGAGGTGGAGTCTCACTCTGTTGCCCAGGCTGGAGTGCAGTGGCACAATCTCGGCTCACTGCAAGCCCCATCTCCTGGGTTCATGCCATTTTCCTGCCTCAGCCTCCCAAGTAGCTGGGACTACAGGCGCCTGCCACCATGCCCAGCTAATTTTTTGTGTGTGGTAGAGACTGGGATTCACTGTGTTAGGATGGTTTCAATCTCCTGACCTCATGATCCGCCCGCCTCAGCCTCTCAAAAGTGCTGGGATTACAGGCATAAGCCACTGCGCCCGGCTTCTGTAACTTTTATTTATTGTAAGTTGTTAGCTATTGGAATTCTGGACAGAACAGAGCTCCTGAGGCTGTTCACTGCTGTAAGAAGTAAGAAGTGTCATGACTCTTTTTCAGCAGAGGAATTAGTCTATTAATGACATGTGGCTGGAAATAGACCTGCCACTCAGAACCTATTCTGGAGTAAGTCCTTCCAAGATGGGCCTAGGGAATCTGAGAAGCACAGCAGGTTCCTCTCAGCAAGTGCTGCTGAACCCCAAACTAAGCTCACACATTCTTCTTGGGTTCTGCCTGGAGAGTCCCTGTTAGCCTCATCCCTAAGCAACCACTATGCTCCTTTTTTTTTTTTTTTTTGGAGATGGAGTCTTGCTTTGTTGCCCAGGCTGGAGTGCAATGTCACAATCTTCACTCACTGCAAGCTCAGCCTCCCAAGTAGCTGGGATTACAGGTGGACGCCACCAGGCCTGGCTGATTTTTTTTTGTATTTTTGTAGAGATGGGGTTTCACCAGGTTGGCCAGGTTGGTCTTGAACTTGTGACCTCAGGTGTTCCACCTGCCTCGGCCTCCCAAAGTGCTGGGATTACAGGCTTGAGCCACCACGCCCAGCAGCTGCTTTCTGTCTCTGTAGATTTACCTATTCTGGATATTTCATACAAATATGGTATGAAATATGTGGTTTTTTGTGACTGGTTTCTTTTACTGAGCATAGTATTTTCAAGGTTCATCCTTGTTGTAGCATGTTTCAGTACAGTACTGTACCTCATTCCTTATTGTTGCTGAGTAGTACTCCACTGTATGGCTATACCACATGGTTAGATATGTAGCTTAGATAGGATTATTTTGTTAATTAAAAGCTAATGAACAAAGATTTCAAAGTGTGAGATATTAGTCATTAGTATGCTGGCCATTGAACAGCTCCACATTTCAAAATGTGAGATACTAAATTAGTTATTAGTGGGCTGGCCCATTGAACAGCTCCAGAAGGCCTTCAGGAAGTTGTCCAGACAAATGCGAGTAAGCATCATGGTCACACAAATGTGAGAAAATTACCAAAGACTGCTATGTGAAATGCAGAGAATTGCTCATTAATGCATGGTTTTAATTTACCTACTGAAGCATAGTCAGTAGCCACTGTAGCATCTGAAGAACATGTGATGGACACACCACTCCCACACTCAGCACCCAGATAAGCAAGGCAGGCAGCAGTGGAGATGAGCTATAGTTATCCCAGAAAATCACTTTGACTTGTAAAGTGTGAAAAGGACTGGCCTTCACCTATCATTCTTTCTATAGCAGAGCTCCCTAAAGCTCAGAAAGCCATAGCTGGCTGGATGTCATGGCTCCACCTATTATAATCCCACCACTTTGGAAGGCAGAGGCGGGTGGGTCACTTAAGCCCAGGAGTTCCTCACTGAGCCCAGGAGTTCGAGACCAGCCTGGGCAACATGGCAAAACCCTGTCTCCACACACACACACACACAAATACAAAAAAATTTAGCCGGGAATGGTGGCACACACCTGTAGTCCCAGCTACTTGGGAAGCTGAGGTGGGAGGATCACCTGAGCCCAGGAGTTTGACGCTGCAGTGAGCCATGATGACAGCACTGCACTCCAGCCTGGGCAACAGAGTGAGACCTTGTTTCCAGGAAAAAAAAAGAAGAGAAAGCCATGGCCTTCCTTGACATCATCTGTAATGAGTAAACAGACATTAAAACACTCAGTAAGAGTAAACAGGTGTAAGACATGCTAGAACCAAAGAACCGAGAGTTGATGATTTCAGAGTGACTCAAACATATGTGACATTGTTATTATTTCTTCCTCCAGTGTGTACAGAAAAAAGATACACACATCTAAAAGAAATGTATGCAAAAACATCATAAAAGTGTAGAAAACAAACATAATAGGGTTTTGTTTTTTTGTTTTGCGACCCGGAGTCTTGCTCTGTCCCCCAGGCTGGAGTGCAGTGGCGCGATCTCAGCTCACTGCAACCTCTGCTCCCAGGTTCACACCTGCCTCAGCCTCCTGAGTAGCTGGAACTACAAGTGCCCGCCACCATGCCCGGCTAATTTTTTTTGTATTTTTAGTAGAGACGGGGTTTCACCGTGTTAGCCGGGATGGTCTTTATGCTGACCTCGTGATCTGCCCGCCTTGGGCCTCCCAAAGTGCCGGGATTACAGGCATGAGCCACCGCGCCCGGCCCTTTTTTTTTCCCCCCCCCGAGATGGAGTCTTGCTCTGTCACCTAGGCTGGAGTGCAATGGCACGATCTCGGCTCACTGCAACCTCTGCCTCTCGGGTTCAAGCGATTTTCCTGCCTCAGCCTCCTAAGTAGCTGGGACTACAGGTGCGTGCCACCACGCCTGGCTAATTTTTTGTATTTTTAGTAGAGACGGGGTTTCACCATGTTAGCCAGGATGGTCTGAATTTCCTGACCTCATGATCCGCCCGCCTCGGCCTCCCAAAGTGCTGGGATTACAGGTGTGAGCCACCACGCCCGGCCTGTTTTTTTTTTTTTTGTTTTGAGACGGAGTTTCTCTCTTGTTGCCCAGGCTGGAGTGCAATGGCGAGATCTCAGCTCACTGCAACCTCCGCCTCCCAGGTTCAAGTGGTTCTCCTGCCTCAGCCTCCAGAGTAGCTGGAATTACAGGCACCCGCCACCACGCCTGGCTAATTTTTTTGTATTTTTAGTAGAGATGGGATTTTGCCATGTTGGCCAGACTGGTCTCGATTTCCTGACGTCAGGTGATCCATTTGCCTCGGCCTCCCAAAGTGCTGGGATTACAGGCGTGAGCTGCCACGCCCGGTCATGTAACAGTTTTAAAAAGCCCATATGGTCACACTGAATATAGACATAGACAGAGTTAATCAAATACATCAGAGACTGAGTTTGTGAAGTTAAGGAAAAATATTCAAACTAGTTAATTGCCCTAAGTTGCATATTAATTAATCGAGTCTTTCACAGTGTCACCAGGGTTTGCCTGAGTAGGCAAAGGAGAATAATACGCTAAAGCTGTAGAATCAGTTCTCTTGACACGGGGAAGGAAGGAGGGTAAGACAGTGGAATGTTTAGAAATGTGGACTCTGAAACGGATTGCTTAATTTACTTCATTGTCCAATTCTGCCTCTTACTGGCTAGCAGTGTGACTGACGTTGAACAAATTAGCCTTTCCATACTCAGTTTCTTCATCTGTAAATGAGAGTATTAGAACTTACCTTACAGGAGGACTGTTGCGAGGATTGTTTGTCTAAAGTTTATAACTGCATTATTTGTTAGCTGTTTCTTATATTTTTCCTCTTCTACAAAGTAGTGGTGGGAGACAAGGCTTCCCTACCTTTAGTTTGATGCCTGTGGTTCTAAGTATAAGGAGAAAACGGAAGGGAGGAAAGAGGAAGTAAAAAAATGAAAGATGACCTAAATAAATGGAAAGGCATCCATGTTCATATGTCAGAAGACTTAACATTGTAAAGATGGCAATACTCTCCAAATCAATCTATAGATTCAGTGTAATTCCTATGAAAATTCCAGCTGGCTTTTTTGCAGAAATTGACAAACTGTTCCTAAAATACATATGGAAATTCAGGGGACCCAGAATAACCAAAATAATCTTGGAAAAAAACAAAGCTGGAGGACTCACACCTCCAGATTTTAAAACTTACTGCAAAGCAACAGTAATCAAGACTGTGGTACTAGTATAAGGGTAGACAATATAGACCAATGAACAGGATTAATCCAAAAGTAAACCCTCAGTTGATAATTAGTTGATTTCTCAAGTGTGCCAGGACCATCCAGTTGGGGGGAAAATAGTCTTTTCAGTAAATAATGCTGAGGTGACTGGATTTCCAAATGAAAAAGAATGAAGTTGGACCCCTTACCTCGTATCATGTATAAAAATTAACTCAAAATGAATCAAAGGCCTAAAGTGTAAGACTTAAAACTATAGAAAGAAGCATATATTTTTTTTTTACGACCTTGGATTTGGCAGTGGTATTTTAGATATGCCACCAAACCATCAGTAACCAAAGGGAAAAATAGATAAATTTGACTTCAACAAAATAAAAAACGTTGTGCCCCAAAAGAGATCATCAAGAAAGTAAAAAAACAACTGAGTTTAAAAATGGGCAATGCGGGCTGGGTGCGGTGGCTCACTCCTGTAATCCTAGCACTTTGGGAGGCGAGGCAAGTGGATCACCTGAGGTCAGGAGTTTGAGACCAGCCTGGTCAACATGGTAAAACCCTGTCTCTACTAAAAATACAAAAATTAGCCAGGCGTGGTGGCAAATGCCTGTAATCCCAGCTATTTGGGAGGCTGAGGCAGGAGAATTGCTTGAACCTGGGAGGCGGAGGTTGCAGTGAGCCAAGATCGCGCCACTGCACTCCAGCCTGGGCGACAGAGTAAGACTGTCTCAAAAAAAAAAAAAAAAAAAAGGGTGGGGGCA
Organism: Pongo abelii; assembly: GCF_028885655.2. Lineage (NCBI taxonomy): Eukaryota > Metazoa > Chordata > Mammalia > Primates > Hominidae > Pongo > Pongo abelii. The sequence continues at coordinate 105,072,977 of NC_085928.1, forward strand.
ATGGACCAGGCGCAGTGGCTCACGCCTGTAGTCCCAACACTTAGGGAGCCAACACGGGAGAATCACTTGAGGCTAGGAGTTTGAGACCAGCCAGGGCAACATAGCAAGACCCCGCCTCTACATAAAATATAATTAAATTTGTTTTTCCCCCGATACAGAGTCTTGCTATCACCCAGACTGGAGTGCAGTGGCGCCATCTCGGCTCACTGCAACCTTCGCCTCCCAGGTTCAAACAATTCTCCTGCCTCAGCCTCCTGAGTAGCTGGGATTACAGGTGCCTGCCACCACGCTAGGCTAATTTTTGTATTCATAGTAGAGAATGGTTTCACCATGTTGGCCAGGCTGGTTTTGAACTCCCGACCTCAAGTGATCTGCCCATCTGAGCCTCCCAAAGTACTTGGATTACAGGCGTGAGCCACTGCTCCCAGCCAAGATAATTTTTAGAAGGTGGGGGCATCACTTGAGCCCAGGAGTTTAAGACCATCCTGGACAACATGGTGAAACTCTGTCTTTACAAAAAAACCACAAAAATTAGCTGGGCATGGTGTGTGTGCCTGTACTGCCAGCTACTTGGGAGACTGAAGTGGGAGGATTACCTGAGCCTGGGAGGTCAAGGTTGTGGTAAGCCATGATAACACCACCGCACTCCAGCCTGGATGACAGTGAGACCCTGTCTCAAAAAAAAAATTAAAAATTGTAAAAGAAATACTGTTATTTGTGTATTGTTACTGGTGACTTAATTAGGTATAACTGACTTTTGGATAAATAAACCTCTACTCCAAAGTTATTTCTGAGACCAAACCTAGCCTGGAAAATGACACATCTGGGAGAGCTAAGCGTGATTTCCTTTCTTGACAAACCATGTACTTGTAAAGAATGCTGCATTATAGCAAAGTGGAAAGGAAAGATAATTCTGCAAAGTTTCTCCTGCGTTTTTGAAGGAGAAAACAGCAAGTTTGATTTTCTGTGCTTGTACTTTTTACTTCTCAACATCTGTGTATTGCCGCACTCCCAGCATCCCAGAAATCACCTAGGCTTTCATTTTGTCCAGTAATCACTTGTAATTTTTGTCTTTGTCACCATTAGTGGCTAAATGATTTTATGCTTTTTCTGGGCCAAATGTTCTTCAGGTATTTTTCTTTTTCTTTTCTTTCTTTTTTCTGAGACACAGTCTCACTCTGCCGCCCAGGCTGTAATGCAGTAGTGCGATCTCGGCTCACTGCAACCTCCGTCTCCCAGGTTCAAGTGATTCTCGTGCCTCAGCCTTCCGAGTAGCTGGGATTACAGGCACATGCCACCATGCCTGGCTAATTTTTGTATTTTCAGTAGAGACGGGGTTTTGCCATGTTTGCCAGGCTGGTCTCTAACTCTTGACCTCAAGTGATCCGCCCACCTCGGCCTCCCAAAGTGCTGGGATTATGGGCGTGAGCCACCGTGCCTGGCTGGACTGGGGTCTTTAAACGTGAATTCCCTCCCTATTAGCAAAGGTGGAGACAGAGTCTGGACATTCTAGGAAGGGAAGGCACAAACAGAATAGAAGACGTAGGCAGTAATCTCAGACACACCAAAGCACCCAGAAGGAATGGAGTGCAGGCTGAAAGTGCAGAGAGGAAGGTGGGGCTGGAGAGGGCCCAAGGACAGGCAATGATTTATTTCCCATCTATAAGGAAACTTTTCAAACCATAACGGAAGATTTAAGTCAATACTGGAACAAATATTGTGGGCATGTTGAACTATAAACAAAGCAAAGATAGCTCTTTTTTTTTTTTTTAGATGGATTCTCACTCTGTAGCCCAGGCTGGAGTGCAGTGGTGCGATCTCAGCTCACTGTAAGCTCCACCTTCCGGGTTCACGCCATTCTCCTGCCTCAGCCTTCCGAGTAGCTGGGACTACAGGCGCCTGCCACCATGCCCGGCTAATTTTTTGTGTTTTTAGTAGAGATGGGCTTTCACCATGTTAGCCGGGATGGTCTTGATCTCCTGACCTCGTGATCTGCCCGCCTTGGCCTCCCAAAGTGCTGGAATTACAGGCGTGAGCCACCACACCTGGCCGAAAGAGATTATTTCTCAAGAATTGAATGTCTTCTAGGTAGGGTGCTACTCACAGGTGGCAGCCTTTTCTTTTTCTTTTTCTTTTTTTTCTTTTTGATACGACGGAGTTTTGCTCTTGTCACCCAGGCTGGAGTGCAATGGCACTAACTCGGCTCACTGCAACCTTTGCCTCCTGTGTTCAAGTGATTCTCCTGCCTCAGCATCTCAGTAGTTGGGATTACAGGTGCCCACCACCACGCTCTCCTAATTTTTGTATTTTTAGTGGAGATGGGGTTACACCATGTTGGTCAGGTGTGTCTCGAACTCCTGACCTCAGGTGATCCATCCACCTCTCAAAGTACTGGGATTGCAGGCATGAACCAGCACACTTGGCCAAAGCAGCCTTTTTTTGAACTGGGGAATTCCTGTTGACGTTTCTTTGCATCCCACAGGGTCCTGGTTGTTTGACTTTGGGCAAAAACCCATACAGATTGGGCCTTATGAGAGATGTAAAGTTTATTAAATCTTTTTTTTTTTTAATTTTGTGAGACAGGGTCTTACTGTGTCACTCAGGCTGGAGTGTAGTGGCGTGATTTCAGCTCACTGCAACCTCTGCCTCCAGTACTCAAGTGATGCTCCCATCTTAGCCTCCTGAGTAGCTGTGACCACAGATGTGCACCACCACAGCCAGCTAATTTTTTGTATTTGGGGTAGAGATAGGGTTTCACTGTGTTGTTTAGGATGGTCTCCAACTCTTAGGCTCAAGCGATTTGCCTGCCTTGGCTTCCCAAAGTACTGGGATTACAGGTGTGAGCCACCGCGCCCAGTGTCTATTTTTTTATTTTTATTTATTTTATTTATTTATTTTTTTTGAGACGGAGTCTCGCTCTGTCACCCAGGCTGGAGTGCAGTGGCACGATCTTAGCTCACTGCAACCTCCGCATCCTGGGCTCACGCCATTCTCCTGCCTCAGCCTCCCGAGTAGCTGGGACTACAGGCGCCCTTCACGACGCCCGGCTAATTTTTTGTATTTTTAATAGAGATGGGATTTCACTATGTTAGCCAGGATGGTCTCGATCTCCTTCCCTCGTGATCTGCCCACCTCGGCCTCCCAAAGTGCTGGGATTACAGGTGTGAGCCACCACGCCCCGCCAATATTTTTTTATCTTTATGAGATAGGGTCTTGCTATTTTGCCCAAGCTGGTCTCAAACTCTGGACTCTAGCTATCTTCCCACCTCAGCCTCCTGAGTAGATGGGATTACAGGCATGAGTTGCCACACTTGACTCTAACTGGGGAACTTCACTCTCTCTTTTTTTTTTTTTTGAGACGAATTTTCACTCTTGTTGCCTAAACTGGAGTGCAATGGCACGATCTCAGCTCACTGCAACTTCCTCCTCCCGGGTTCAAGTGATTCTCCTGCCTCAGCCTCCTGAGTAGCTGAGATTACAGGTGCGCCACCATGCCCGGCTAATTTTTGTATTTTTAGTAGAGATGGGGTTTCACCATATTGGTCAGGCTGGTCTCGAACTCCTGACATCGTGATCCACAGGCCTCGGCCTCCCAAAGTGCTGGGATTACAGGCGTGAGCCACCATGCCAATCCTTTTTTTTTTTTTTTTTGACAGAGTCTCACTGTGTTGCCCAGGCTGGAGTGCAGTGGCGCGTTCTCAGCTCACTGCAACCTCCGCCTCCCGAATTCAAGTGATTCTCATGCCTCAGCGTCCTAAGTAGCCTTTCAGGGGTTACAGGTGCCTGCCACCAACCCAGTAATTAATTAATTTTTTTTTTTTTTTGAGACGGGGTTTTTCTCTTGTTGCCCAGGCTGGAATGCAATGGCGAGATCTCGGCTTACTGCAGCCTCTGCCTCCTGAGTTCAGGAGATTCTTCTGCCTCAGCCTCTCGAGTAGCTGGGATTATGGGTACATGCCACTACGTCCAATTTATTTTTATATTTTTTGTAGAGACGGGGTTTCACAATGTTGGCCAGGCTGGTCTTGAACTCCGGACCTCAAGTGATCTGCCTACCTCAGCCTCCCAAAGTGCTGGCATTACAGGCATGAGCCATTGCTCCTAGCCTTGACTGCATGCTCTTGTTTGAAGATTTGCATTAAGCACATTTCCCTGTCATCGATATACTGCTTATTGTGCTTTCATGATTAGTAGTATCTTCAATTTACTCCCTTTTTGCAAAAAAAAAAGTTAAATCACTAGATTTTGTAGATTTGGATAACATTCTATTATATATATTTATTCACTGCTATATGTAATATTGTCCTGAGAATTCACAAATGAGTAATGGCAGCACTGTCAGCCCTCTGGGTTTTTTTGTTTTGTTTTCATTTTTTATTTTTGTCATTGTTGTTTGCCCTCTGAGTTTTCTTCTGGTACCCCTGTGGATTGTCTTACCCATTCTGGTTGGGGAACATACCCTTTAGACAATATAGTTTTGATAATGAGTATTTATTATTATTATTATTATTATTATTATTATTTTGAGACAAGAGTCTGTCACCCAGGCTGGAGTGCAATGGCATGATCTTGGCTCACTGCAACCTCCACCTCCCGGGTTCAAGCGATTCTCTTGCCTCACCCCACCACGCCTGGGTAATTTTTATATTTTTAGTAGAGATGGGGTTTCATATGTTGGCCAGGGTGGTCTCAAACTCCTGATCTCGTGATCTGCCCGCCTCGGCCTCCCAGAGTGCTGGAATTACAGGCGTGAACCACTATGCCCAGCCGAGTATATATTATTTAGGATTAGTTTGACTACAGGTAACAGAGACTTGAAAAATACCACCTTAAATAAGACAGTCATTTATTTCTCATTCATGTGGAAGAAACATGGAAGGTAGGCAGTCTTGGGGCTGAGATGGTGGCTCCCAAGATCACCTGAGATCCAGGCTCCTTTTTACCTTTTGGTTCCTCCAGCCCCACGGTATGGCATTCATTCTCACATACCAGGATGGCTGCTTAGAAACCAGCCCTTACTTTAGATTTAAGCAGCAGGAAAGGAGGAGGATAATAAAGACTTCCCTTTAAGAAAGACTTTCTGGAAGTCCCACAACATAATTGCTGATTCTCACATCTCATGGTACATGGCCATGTCTCCAAGGGAAGCTAGGAAGTGTAGCCTACAACAAAGTACATAGCTAAAAATTGAAGTATGGTCTAAGAGGGAAGGGCGGGAATTGGGATGGTTGACCATCACTGTCTGCCAGATGGAAGGAATCTGCAGATTTCTCTTTCTTTTCCCCCCACTGGGGGCGAGAGTGGTGGTAACAGCTTTATTGAAATATAATCCACATACCTTACAATTCACCTTTTTAAAGTGTGAATTATATATACTGTGGGCTGGGTGCGGTGGCTCACACCTGTAATCCCAACACACTGGGAGAGACAGGCAGGAGGATCGCTTGACCTCAGGAGTTTGAAAGCAGCTGGGGCAACGTGGTGAAACCTGGTCACTACTAAAAATACAAAAAATTAGCCGGGTGTGGTGGCATGCACCTTTAGTTCCAGCTACTTGGGAAACTGAGGTGGGAGGATCACTTGAACCTGGGGAGGCTAAGGTTGCAGTGAGTGGAGATCGCACCGCTATACTCCAGCCTGGGCAACAGAGTGAGACCCTGTCTCAAAATAAATAAAATGTATGAATTATATATACTATAATCAATAGTTTATAGTATATTCATAGAGTTGTGCAGCCATCACCACAATAATTTTGGAAAAATCTTTTTACTTGAGAGACTCCACTATTCCATTATTCATTTTCCATTTCTCTCCAACCCCAAGTCCCTGCCCTAGGCAACTACCAGTCTATTTTCTCTTTCTGAATTTGTTTATTCTGGACAATTTTATATAAATGGAATCATGCATGTTGGTTTTTGTGACTGGGTTCTTTCACTTATATAGCATTTTCAAGATCCATCCATACTATAGCATATATCAGTACTTTATCCTTTATTGCTGAATAATATTCCATTCTATGGTATGGGTATATAATATTCATCAGTTGTTGGATATTTGGGTTCTTTACATTTTTTGACTATTATGAATAATCCTGCTATGCATATTCATGTAGAGGTACAAGTTGTTATGTGGACATATGTTTTTGTTTCTCTTAGATATATACCTAGGAATAGAATTGCAGGGTCATACCTACTCACATCCTTTGCTCATTTTTTAATTGGATTAGATTATTTGTCTTTTTATTATTGAATTGTAAGAGTTCTTTATTTTCTAATTTTTTCTATATACTGTATTTAGGCCTGGTGATGTGGCTTATGCTTGTAATCCCAGCACTTTGGGAGGCTGAATTGGGAGGATTGCATGAGCCCAGGAGTTCAAGACCAGCCTGGATAATATAGTGAAACCCTATCTGTATAAAAATTAGTCAGCTGTGGTGGCAGGAGCCTGGTAGTCCCAGCTACTGGAGAGGTTGAGGTGGGAAGATCACTTGAGTTGAGCCTGGGAGGCAGAGGCTGCAGTGAGCCAATATTGCACCACTGCATTCCAGCCTTGGTGACAGAATGAGACCCTTTCTGAAAATAACTACATAATAGATAAATACATAGATAGGTTAGATAGGTACATAGATTGGATAGATGCATAGATAGATAGGCAGTGGCTCACGCCTGTAATCCCTCAGCACTGTGGGAGGCCGAGGCGAGTAGATCACTTGAGCTCAGGAGTTGGAGACCAGCCTGGGCAATATGGCAAAACCCCATCTCTGCCAAAAATACAAAAATTAGCTGGGCGTGGTTGCGCATGCCTGTGGTCCCAGCTGCTGGGGAATCTGAGGTGGGAGGATCACTTGAGCCTCGGAGGTGGAGATTGCATTGAGCCAAGATCACGCCACTGCATTCCAGCCTGGGTGACAGAGTGAGACCTCATCTCAAAAAAAAAAAAAAAAGATAGATGGATAGATAAATAACATGCTGTACTTCATGCCAGAAGGAGTTCTCTCTCTTTTTTTTTTTTTTTTTAAGACACAGTTTCACTCTGTTGCCCAGGCTGGAGTGCTCTGTTGCCCAGGCTGGAGTGCAGTGGTGCAATCTGGGCTCACTGCAACCTCTGCCTCCTGGGTTCAAGCGATTCTCCTGCTTCAGTTGCTTCAGTCTCCCGAGTAACTGGGATTACAGGTGCCCGCCACCACACCCGGCTAAGTTTTGTATTTTTTGTAGAAACAGGGTTTTGCTGGGTTGGTCAGGCTGGTCTCGAACTCCTGACCTCAAGTGTTCTGCTCGCCTCAGCCTCCCAAAGTGCTGGGATTATAGGCGTGAGCTACCGTGCCCAGCCCAAAAAGAGTTCTTTATAACTTCAACCTTGCAAGAGATCCTGAGCCAGACCACCAACCTAAGCTACTTTTTTGTAGTTGAGTCATAAGAGTTTGAGACAAGGTTCTACTCTGTCACCCAGGCTGGAGTGCAGTGATGCAATCATAGCTCACCACATCCTTCACCTCCTGGGCTCAAGCAATCCTCCCACCTCAGCCTCCTTGGTAGCTGGGACTACAGGTGTGTGCTACCACAGCTGGCTGATTTTTTTTTTTTTTCCTTCTTTTTTTAGAGACAGTGTCTCACTGTGGTTCCCCAGGCTGGAGTGTAGTGATGCAGTCTCAGCTCACTGCAGCCTCCACCTCATGGGCTCAGGGGATTATCTCACCTGAGCCTCCCAAGTAACTGTGATTAGCGTGCACCACCGCTCCTGGCTAATTTTTTGTATTTTTAGTGGAGACAGGGTTTCACTATGTTTCCCAGGCTTGTCTTGAACTCCTGGACTCTCAAGCAATCCACCTGTTTCGGCCTCCCAGATTGCTGGGGTAACAGGTGTGAGCCATTGCACCTGGCCCTTTTCTTTCTCTCCTCCCCTCTCATGCTTCTGTCCTTCCTTCCTTTCTCAGTGTCTCACTATGTTGTCAGGGCTGGTCTCTTAACTCCTGGGCCTGAGCATTCCTCCTGCTTCAGTCTCCCAAAGTGTTGGGATTACAGACATGAACCACTGTGCTCGGCCTCAATTGATTTTTCTTTTTTGAGACGGAGTTTCGCTCTTGTTGCCCAGGCTGGAGTGCAATGGCACGATCTCGGCTCACCACAACCTTTGCCTCCCGGGTTCAAGCGATTCTCCTGCCTCGTGCTCCGTGTAGCTAGGATTACAGGCATGTGCCACCACGCCCGGCTAATTTTGTATTTTTAGTAGAGACGGGGTTTCTCCATGTTGGTCAGGCTGGTCTCAAACTCCTGACCTCAGGTGATCTGCCTGCGTCGGCCTCCCAAAATGCTGGGATTATAGGCGTGAGCCACTGCGCCCAGCCAAGAATGCTGTTTCTTTACAAACAAATCTAGATTGGTAAAAGAAGGAATATCCAAACTTAGAAAGATTGCAGAACGTCTACCGAAACAACCCGCCAATGACTTTTTTGGTTCTTTCCTCCCTTGGGTACTCCCTTTCATCAGTCCTTTCATTGTTTTTACCCTGCTTGATAAATTTTTTTTTTTTTTTGAGATGGAATCTTGCTCTGTCCCCCAGGCTGGAGTGCAGTGGCCCGATCTTGGCTCACTGCAACCTCTGTCTCCCGGGTTCACGCCATTCTCCTGCCTCAGCCTCCCAAGTAGCTGGGACTACAGGCGCCTGCCACCAGGCCTGGCTAATTTTTTGTATTTTTAGTAGAGACAGGATTTCTCCGTGTTAGCCAGGATGGTCTCGATCTCCTGACCTCGTGATCCACCCGCCTCGCCCTCCCAAAGTGCTGGGATTACAGGCGTGAGCTTCTGCGCCTGGCTCAATTGATTTTTTAATGTTAATATTGTATCCTGCAACCTTACTGAACTTGTTTATTCTAAAAGTTTTCTTTAGGATTTCCCACATTACAAAATCATCTCATGTATGAATTGAGATAGTTTTACTTCTTCCTTTCCGTTTTACTTCTTCCTTTCCAATTTGGATGTCTTTTATTTCATTTTCTTACCTTATTGCCCTGGCTAGGACCTCCAATATCCTGCTGGATAGAAGTGGCAAGACAGGCCAGGCGTGGTGGCTCACGCCTGTAATCTCAGCACTTTGGGAGGCTGAAGCAGGTGGATCACCTGAGGTCAGGAGTTCAAGACCAGCCTGGCCAACAAGGTGAAACCCCATCTCTACCAAAAATTCAAAAATTAGCTGGACGTGGTGGTGCATGCCTGTAATCCCAGCTACTTGGGAGGCTGAGGCAGGAGAATTGCTTGAACCCGGGAGGCTGGAGGTTGCAGTGAACTGAGATTGGGCCAGTGCACTCCAGCCTGGGCGACAGAGCGAGACTCCGTCTCAAAAAAAAAAAAAAGTGGCAAGAACAGACATTCTTGTCTTGTTCCTGATCTTAGGGGGCAGACCTTTTTTTCAGTCTTTTACCATTAAGTATAATGTTAGTTACGAGTGTTTAATGTATAACCTTTTGGTGCCAGGTGGATCGGTGTACTAGAAGTTTGAATTTGAGTATGCTAATAGAGGCTTATGCCCCGTGGTTACCAAAGCATGTGTCATAGCCTGTAAGCTACCTATGGCTTCTTGTGCATTGCAGGTAACATCTGTGTTTTGTGTTTCAGCAATGGCTGCCATCCGGAAGAAACTGGTGATTGTTGGTGATGGAGCCTGTGGAAAGACATGCTTGCTCATAGTCTTCAGCAAGGACCAGTTCCCAGAGGTGTATGTGCCCACAGTGTTTGAGAACTATGTGGCAGATATCGAGGTGGATGGAAAGCAGGTGAGTATACTTTTCATAACAACTGATGCCATTTTCCATGTTAGAATATTTATGGAGCATGTAGAGAATTAGAGCTTTTTGCCTTTTCAGTATACTATATAACAAAAATGTTGGAAAGAATAATCCATTCTCATCCTGCCGTCTTAGTCCAAGTTTGTTGTTTTTTTTGGAGACGGAGTCTCATTCTGTTGCCCAGGCTAGAGTGCAGTGGCTCAGTCTTGGCTCACTGCAACCTCTGCCTCCCAGGTTCAGGCGATTCTCCTGCCTCAGCCTCACAAGTAGCAGGGATTACAGGCATGTGCCACCATGCTGAGCTCATTTTTTGTTTAGTAGAGATGGGGTTTCACCAGGCTGGTCTCGAACTCCTGACCTTGGGTGATCCACCCACCTCAGCTTCCCGAAGTGCTGGGATTACAGGAGTGAGCCACTGTGCCCAGCCTTCCCCCAGGTTTAAAGGATTCTCCTGCCTCAGCCTCCCCAGTAGCTGGGATTACGGGAATGTGCCACCACACGTGGCTGATTTTTGTGTTTTTAGTAGAAATGGGGTTTCACTACATTGGCCAGGCTGGTCATGAACTCCTGACCTCGTGATTGGCCGTTTTTTCATTTTTAACTGCTACTCATCCAGACTTTGTTTACATTCATACGTATTTCACATGGTGTCCTTAGCATATGTGTTGTTTTTTTGGTTTGGTTTGGTTTTTTTGAGACAGAGTCTCGCTCTGTTGCCCAGGCTGGAGTGCAATGGCACAATCTCAGCTCGCTGCAACCTCCACCTCCCAGGTTCAAGCAATTCTTTTGCCTCAGCCTCCAGAGTAGAGTAGCTGGGATTACAGGCGCGCACCACCATGCCTGGCTAACATTTGTATTTTGTAAAGATGCAATTCTGCCATGTTGGCCAGGCTGGTCTCAAGCTCCTGACCTCAGATGATCCACCTGCCTCAGCCTCCCAAAGTGCTGGGATTACAGGCGTGAGCCACCTTGCCCAGCCGTATATGCTCTTTTCAAGTTTACGTATATTTGAAGTTTAGTTCATTGCCATATAGATAATGCTCAGATAAACTTCTTTGTATGCTTGGACTTTTACAAAAATTCTGTCAAAGTATTTAATCAAATGTCCCAGTATTAGATTACTAGTTCAAGCTCCGCCTCCTGGGTTCACACTATTCTCCTGCCTCATCCTCCCAAGTAGCCGGGACTACAGGCGCCCGCCACCAGACCGGCTAATTTTTTGTGTTTTTAGTAGAGATGGGGTTTCACCATATTAGCCAGGATGGTCTCGATCTCCTGACCTCGTGATCCACCCGTCTCAGCCTCCCAAAGTGCTGGGATTACAGTCATGAGCCACTGCGCCTGGCCAAAAGATTTTTTTTTACTTTAACATAAAATAGCCTGCCACAATTGTTTTATTTTATTGTCATTGATGGTGAGAACAGTGCTTCCCCATTTCTGTCCTAAAAGCCCTCTGGCAAGACTGGAACAAAGCTCTTGTGAAATTGGAGGGTTTTTTGGGGTTTTAATTTTGGTTTTGGTTTGTTTGGTTTTTTTTTAATCTTCTGCTTCCTTTTGTGTCTAAGTAATGCTTTACTTGGCCTCTCATACTTTTTTTTTTTTTTTTAAATAGACAGGGATTGTACTTTGTCTCCCAGGCCTGCAGTGCTGTGACATGATCATAGTTCACTGCAGCCTTGAACTCTTGGGCTCAAGTGATCCTTCCACCTCAGCCTCCCAAATAGCTGGCACTGTAGGTATGTGCCACCACAGCTGGGTAATTTGTTTTTAGAGATGAGGTCTCCTTGTGTTGGTCCAGCTGGTTTCAAAAAACTGAGCTCAAGTTCTCCCACCTCAGCCCCAAGTGGCTGGGCTTACAGGCGCAAGCCAGCGTGCCCAGCTCTCCTATACATCTTTTGAAGTGGATCAGCTGAAAGGAAAAAACCCCTAAAACTAGAATGAGGTGCTGTTCTCCAACATTCTAATTTTTCTTGGGCATTCAGTTATATGTCTCATATGCTGCTGACACTTGATATATTAGCTTCCATTCATCCCCTTTCTCCTTTCTTACTTTGCTTTTGTTTGTTTGTTTGTTTGGAGACAGAGTCTCCCTCTGTCACCCAGGTTGGAGTGCAATGGCACAATCTTGGTTTACAACAACCTCCACCTCCCAAATTCAAGCGATTCTCCTATCTCAGCCTCCCGAGGAGCTGGGATTACAGGTGCCCGCCACCAAGCCTGGCTAATCTTTGTATTTTTAGTAGAGACGAGGTTTCACCATGTTGGCCAGGCTGGTCTTGAAGTTTTGACCTCAGGTGATTCGCCTGCCTTGGCCTCCCAAAGTGCTGGGATTACATGCATGAGCCACTGCGCCTGGCCACTTCTTACTTGTCTACATTATTTATTTCTTTCTGTCCCAGGGCCACCTAGCCTCCTTTTGTGGCATTGTGTGAGGAATGTGGGTTAGATCAGCCGCTCAGAACTCCAGGGTCCCTCATTGTAGGGCTTCCCTCATTGAAGGGCTTTGACCATCAGTAAGCTCTTGACCTTTGAGTCTTCTCATTTGTAAAATGGTTTTTATAGGTGACATCAAGGTTCTGTGAAGTAACGGAAAATGTTTGGAAGCACCAAAGCGCTTTCTAAGAGATGAATATTACCATGCTCAAAAGTCTCTTTTATAGTTTGTAGTCTTTTTTTTTTTTTTTTTTTTTTTTTTTTTGAGACGTAGTCTCGCTCTGTCACCCAGGCTGAAGTGCAGTGGCGTGATCTCTGCTCACTGCAACCTCTGTCTCCTGGGTTCACGCCATTCTCCTGCCTCAGCCTCCGGAGTAGCTGGGACTACAGGCGCCTGCCACCACGCCTGGCTAATTTTTTGTATTTTTAGTAGAGACAGGGTTTCACCGTGTTAGCCAGGATGGTCTTGATCTCCTGACCTCGTGATCCGCCTGCCTCAGCCTCCCAAAGTGCTGGGATTACAGGCGTGAGCGGCTGCGCCCGTCCTATAGTTTGTAGTCTTTTTTATTCAAATACAGAGTGAGCCACGATGATTGCTCTTATGCTAATAGGAACTCTAAGATACTTTTTGGCCCAAGTATAGATGGAAAAAATACAACAAATAGCAGCCTAACAGAATTTTGGGATGTACCCTGAAGGTGGCAAACGAATACAGAGAGTGTTAATTCAGCCTTTGCCAAGCATGGATGCTTGGACATAGGTGTTTTGTGGTCCTGATAGGAAGACTGGTTTTATATGGATACAGGGCCCAGTTGTGAAAAACTAGGTAGAAATGTGATGACACCAATCTTCAGGATTGGTGTCAAGTTACAGCCCTCTTACCTAACTTAGATTGATGCACCATACATAGAAAGATCCATTGGCTTGGGGAAGCAATGTCAGGTTGGCATTTTCATAGCTTATTTCTCAAAAGCTTAGTAGTGAATGTATATTACTGGTTGTATCCTAACATTTTCTCCAGAGAGTGGCTGTTAATTGCTGCTTGTCTGTGAGCATGAACTGGAAGGGTCTTTTCCATCTGTGGCAGTATGTATGTTTTGGAAGCAGCTCTTTGGTTTTCTTGGAAACATCATCTCTGCCTGGGCATCTTGGAACAACCAGAATCTTGCCCATAAGAAATTTAGAGACCTTGACTTAAAACCTTGAGGCATGGTCTGTGAGTATTTTTCTTGTGCTGCAAACCTTGGACATCACTGACCCTTGCAAGATAGGGGGAGGTTCTCACTTGAGGAGAGTCCCCTGGAATAAAAGTGTTTGATTGAAGAGCATATCACAGGCTACCTGCCTGCCTCAGAGCAACTCAAGAGTCCCCAAGATGGGAGAGGGTACTGTGTAGGAATATTCATTTAACAGTATGCAGTAGTACAAGGCCAGACGCGGTAGCTCACACCTGTAATCCAGCACTTTGGGAGGCTGAGGCGGGAGGATCACCGGAGGTCAGGAGTTTGAGACCAGCCTGCCCAACATGGCAAAACCCAATCTCTACTAAAAATACAAAAAATTAGCTGGGCGTGGTGGCGGGCACTTGTAATCCCAGCTACTCGGGAGGCTGAGGCAGGAGAATCACTTGAACCCGGTAGGCAGAGGTTGCAGTGAGCTGAGACTGCGCCACTGCACTCCAGCCTGGGCGACCAGAGCGAAACTCTGTCTCAAAAACAAAACAAAACAAAACAAAAAAACCCAGTAGGCAATAGTACGGCCTAGGGAACCATACAAGATTGTAGGTGATCATGGTACCAAGAGTAGGCCTGCTCACAATGAAAAGGCCCCTTTTGATATGAGACAGACTCAACACCTTGGAAGCATTTTATCAAGCGCCAATAGAGGCTGGGTATATGACTAAACACCGTGGGGTGGAGGGGGCCGGGAGAGTGGGATTTGCCAGGGAGTAAATGAGCTCCATTACTGTGAGGGCAGACAGATTGTGATAATTGGGCATCAGTATATCCTAGTTACACATGCCAGAATGATAGTTTGCATGACAGAAGTACAGTGGGCCTTGTGGAGGTTCTTTGTGATGCATCCTGGGGCAAAAGTTCGGGGGTGGAAGAGCCATCAATTTTAAGGAAGAAATCATTTAGAAACTGAAATTTGGGCTGTGAAGGTGCTAAGAGAAGAAAGATGTGTTCCAAGTTTTGGAGGGAGACCTCTTGGGCTTCAGAGGGCCTCTGTACAGAGGATGTTTAACATGGAGTCTGGTGATAAGAATGGGGTAGCAGAGCTGGGTGTGGTGCTGGGCAGTGTTGAATGAGACTTGTATTCAGAGCCCAGGCAGCAGTTTACCCTTCTACCACAGGAGGGTGAGGATGTACTCGGATGTGAAAGGAGTACTCTCTCACCTTATGTGATGCATTATTTCAGACATTTCTTGAGTAATAAAGGCACAGCCAAAAGGGCTTTCCTGTCATCTCAGGCCTTGCCTAACAGCCAGCATGGTGTCTTTTCCTACCTACCAACTCAAAATACAGATTTGTCTCCATGGTTTCCACATTATAGCAGAAAATTTACTTAGTCTTGTATCTTCCTCTTTTGCCTGTGTGCCTGGTGGAATATTATTTAAAATTTGATTTCTTCCCTCCTGTCTGCTTTCTTTCCTAGTAGAATGTTATTTATAATTAAACACTTTTATAAGCTACAGAGTTATTTTTGACTTGACATTTTGAATTGTGCCACTTGGTTCAGTTCTAGTATCTGTTTTGTTTTTTTGTTTTTTTCCTAATTGAGTCAAGGTCTTGCTGCCTAGGCTGCAGTGCAGTGGCACAATCTCTGCTTACTGCAACTGCAGCCTCCCGGGCTCAAGCAGTCCTCCCACCTCAGTCTCCCAAGTAGCTGGGACTACAGGCGTGCACCACCACGGTCAGCTAATTTTTTTTTTTTTTTTGAAATGGAGTTTCGCTCTTGTTGGCCAGGCTGGAGTGCAGTGGTGCAATCTCGGCTCATTGCAACCTCCGCCTCCTGGGTTCAAGCGATTCTCCCGCCTCAGCCTCAGCCTCCTGAGTAGCTGGGATTACAGGCATGCTTCACCACGCCCAGCTAATTTTGTGTTTTTAGTAGAGATGGGGTTTCTCCACATTGGTCAGGCTGGTCTCGAACTTCCGACCTCAGGTGATCTGCCCGCCTTGGCCTCCCAAAGTGCTGGGATTACAGGCGTGAGCCACCACGCCCGGCCCACACTCAGCTAAGTTTTATTTATTTATTTTTTAATTTTTGTAGAGACGGGGGCTCGCTTTGTCATCCAGGCTGGAGTGCTGGAGTGCAGTGGCGCGATCTCAGCTCACTGCAACCTCTGCCTCTTGAGTTCAAGCAATTCTCCTGCCTTAGCCTCTCGAGTAGCTGGGACTACAGGCGCACGCTGCCATGCCTGGCTAATTTCTCTTGTATTTTAATAGGGACGGGGTTTCACCATGTTGCCCAGGCTGGTCTCGAACTCCTGAGCTCAGGCAATCAGCCCCCCTCAGCCTCCCAAAGTGCTAGGATTACAGGCATGAGCCACCGTGCCCGGCCACACTCAGCTAATTTTTAAGGTGTTTTTGTAGAGGTAGGTTCTCAGATTTTCAATTTTGAGAAATTTCAACCTAAAATAATTTAAATATACTCTCATTTGAGATTGATGCTTATAAAAGTAAATACTCGGCCGGGTGTGGTGGCTCATGCCTGTAATCCCAGCACTTTGGGAGGCCGAGGCAGGTGGATCACGAGGTCAGGAGATCAAGACCATCCTGGCTAACATGGTGAAACCCCGTCTCTACTAAAACTACAAAAAATTAGCTGAGCGTGGTGGTGGGCGCCTGTAGTCCCAGCTACTCAGGAGGCTGAGGCAGGAGAATGGTGTGAACCCGGGAGCAGAGCTTGCAGTGAGCCAAGATCTTGCCACTGCACTCCAGTCTGAGCAACAGAGTGAGACTCCGTCTCAAAAAAAAAAAAAAAAAAAAAAAAGGCCAGGCGCGGTGGCTCACGCCTGTAATCCCAGCACTTTGGGAGGCCGAGGGGGGCAGATCATGAGGTCAGGAGATCCAGACCATCCTGGCTAACACAGTGAAACCCTGTTTCTATTAAAAATACAAAAAAGTAGCCGGGCGTGGTGGTGGGCACCTGTAGTCCCAGCTACTCTGGAGGCCGAGGCAGGAGAATGGTGTGAACCTGGGAGGTGGAGCTTGCAGGGAGCAGAGATCGTGCCACTGCACTCTAGCCTGGGTGACAGAGCAAGACTGCATCTCAAAAAAAAACAAAAAAGAAAAAAATGTAAATACTCCTATGTTTTACTGTTTCAGACCGTCTGCCATTTCAGTGTACTATGGTAAGTATCACTTTTTCTAAAAGTGGGTGGGGGGATTAACTTTGCACTCTTGTGGTTGTTTTTCCCATTACAGGTAGAGTTGGCTTTGTGGGACACAGCTGGGCAGGAAGATTATGATCGCCTGAGGCCCCTCTCCTACCCAGATACTGATGTTATACTGATGTGTTTTTCCATCGACAGCCCTGATAGTTTAGGTGAGTGGCCCTGCACCCTGATATTTGTCACTGCCTGTGTAGCTAGTTGGCATCTGGTTTGTGGGCATCAAGTGGCTGAAAAGCAGACATGAACTTCAGAGAAGCAATCATCATCAGTGGCCAGAGTCCTGGAGTTTGGGATTGTAGAGCATGGGCCTTGGGTCCCTTTCAGCCTAGGTCTCCCATGGCTACTGTATTTAAAATGTATCCACCTAGGCAGGGCACGGTGGCTCACACCTGTAATCCCCGCATTTTGGGAGGCCCAGACGGGTGGATCACCTGAGGGTCAGGAGTTCGAGACCAACCTGGCCAACATGGTGAAACCCCGTCTTTACTAAAAGTACAAAAAAATTAGCCAGGCATGGTGGTGCACGCCTGTAGTCCCAGGTACTTGGGAGGCCGAGGCAGGAGAATCATTTGAACCTGGTAGGCAGAGATTGCAGTGAGCCGAGATTATGGCATTGCATTCCAGACTGAGCGACAGAGCAAGACTCTATCCCCAAAATAATTATTATTATTATTACTAAATAATATTAAATGTTATTTAAAAATCTAACTGCCTTGTAAACTAGATGAATTCCAAATACAAAGATGAGTAAACTAAGGTTGGTGCGGTGGCTGACACCTGTAATCCTAGCACTTTGGGAGGCCGAGGCTGGCAGATCACCTGAGGTCAGGAGTTTGAGACCAGCCTAGGCAACATGGTGAACCGCTGTCTCTACTAAAATACAAAAATTAGCTGGGTGTGGTGGCGTGCGCCTGTAATCCCAGCTATTCCAGGGGCTGAGGCAGGAGAATCACTTGAGCCTGGGAAGCGGAAGTTGCAGTGAGCCAAGATCGTGCCACTGCACTGCAGACTCCATCTCCCCCAAAAAAAAAAAAAAAAAAAAGATGGGCAAACTAGATGAGTTCCAAATATAAAGCCATCTCTTTTGGGGAAGGACTTTTTTTTTGGTTTCCCTGTCTTAGCCTTTTTCTGAAGTGTCTTAGCTGATAGAAGCTTGAATGTGATCATTTCATTAGCCTAAACACAGCCACATAATTCAGAAGTCAGTAAGTCAGTATTCTTTTTTTTTTTTTTTTTTTTTTGAGAGGGAGTCTTGCTCTGTCTCCCAGGCTGGATTGCAGTGGCTCGATTTCAGCTCACTGCAAGCTCTGCCTCCTGGATTGACGCCATTCTCCTGCCTCAGCCACCCGAGTAGCTGGGACTACAGGTGCCCGCCACTACGCCTGGCTAATTGTTTGTATTTTTTAGTAGAGATGGGGTTTTCACCATGTTAGCCAGGATGATCTTGATCTCCTGACCTCATGATCCGCCTGCCTCGGCCTCCCAAAGTGTTGGGATTACAGGCGTGAGCCACCGTACCTGGCCCAGAAGTCAGTATTCTTTAGAAAAAGACTGAAGAATGCTGACCTGACATTCTGTGAAACCAGGCTTGAAAAAACTTGCTTTCGGTTTGTGCTGAAGATGATGAGGTGTCTATTAATAAACTTGTGCTGCAGTCCTCCCTGTCATGACAGGGCAGCAGGTGGGTCAAGGATGTTGTCATCATTACCACAAACAGCCTTTGAGGGTCTGCTTGTGGCCTCGGGTTGCCTGGATAGTTAGTGTTAGAGTGATTGTGTTGTTATGGTTGTCCCCACCTTAATGATGATAACTGGGGTTGCTCCAAGACATTGAGCCACTTGTTTAAGGTCATGCTGGCCCAAGGAGCCAAGCTAAGATTGAGTCCTCTGTGCAGTATGTCCCAGGACAGAGAAAGAGCACGTATTCCATGCCATTGGTTCACTTAGATCATTTTCAGCAGTTATGATTGATTGATTGATTGATTGATTGATTTACAGGCAGGGTCTCGCTCTATTGCCCAGGCTGGAGTTTAGTGGCACAATCTCAGCTCACTGCAACCTCCGCCTTCCAGGTTCAAGCAATTCTCCTGTCTCAGCCTCCCAAGTAGCTTGGACTACAGGCATACGCCCCCACGCCTGGCTAATTTTTGTATTTTTAGTAGAGACCGGGTTTCTCCATGTTGGCCAGGCTTGTCTCGAACTTCTGACCTCTGGTGATCCACCCACCTTGGCCTCCCAAAGTGCTGGGATTACAGGTGTGAGCCACAGCACCCAGCCTAGTTTTGGTTTTCAAACTAATATGACTTCCTTTTGTGAAGCTGCTGGAAGGCCCTGGAGGCTGGGCAGAGCTTTAGGCCACAGAGAAAATTTGAGCTAGTTGACACTCTCCTATCAGATTCATACATAAATAACTTCACCTAGCTCCTGTCGGAATGAGAAGGACTGTGTGCCTTTGCCCTCGTTATCTAGTGTGTAATTCTTGAGGGAAAAAACTGCCTCCAGAGCAAAACATTTTGTCTCTTCAGTCTCACTTTTTTCTTTTTGAGACAGGGTCTCGCTTTCTTGCGCAGTCTTGAGTGCAGTTGCAGATACAACTTACTGCTGCCTCGACCTCCTGGGCTCAAACAATCCTCCCATCTCAGTCCCCCCCAGTAGTTGGGACTACAGGCACAAACTGCTGCGCTTGGTTAATTTTTGTATTTTTTAGGCCGGGCATGGTGGCTCATGCCTGTAATCCCAGCACTTTGGGAGGCTGAGGTAGGCCGATCACCTGAGGTCAGGAGTTCAAGACCAGCCTGGCCAACATGGTGAAATCCCATCTCTACTAAAAATACAAAAATTAGCTGGGCACGGTGGCGCATGCCTGTAATCCCAGCTACTCGGGAGGCTGAGGCAAGAGAAAAATCACTTGAACCCGGGAGGCAGAGGTTGCTGTGAGTCGAGATTGTGCCACTGCACTCCAGCCTGGGTGACAGAGTGAGACTCTGTCTCAAAAAAAAAAAAGAGAGAGAGAAATGGGGTTTCTCTATGTTGGCCCAAGTTGGTCTTGAACTCCTGGCCTCAAGTGATCTTCCCACACCTTGGTGCTCCAGCCTGGGCAACAAGAGCGAAACTCTGTCTCAAAAAAAAAATTTTTTTTTTTTTTTTTTGTAGACATGGGGTTTTGCAGCTGAGCGTGGTGGCTCACATACCTGTAACCCCAGCACTTTGGGAGGCCGAGCCGGGCAGATCACTTGAGGCCAGGAGTCTGGGACCAGCCTGGCCAACATGACAAAACCCCATCTCTACTAATAATACAAAAATTAGCCGGGCATGGTGGTGCGAGCCCGTAATTCCAGCTACTTGGGAGGCTGAGGCAAGAGAAAAATCACTTGAACCTGGGAGGCAGAGGTTGCTGTGAGTCGAGATTGCGCCACTGCACTCCAGCCTGGGTGACAGAGTGAGACTCTGTCTCAAAAAAAAAAAAGAGAGAGAGAAATGAGGTTTCTCTATGTTGGCCCAAGTTGGTCTTGAACTCCTGGCCTCAAGTGATCTTCCCACACCTTGGCCTCCCAAAGTGCTGGGATTACAGGTGTGAGCCATCATGCTCAGTTTATTTTTGTTTGTTTTGGTTTGGTTCGGTTTAGATAGTCTTGCCTTGTCGCCCAGGCTGGAGTACAATGGCACAATCCAGTAGGGTTCAAGCATTTCTCCTACCTCAGCCTCCCAAGTAGCTGGGATTACAGGCGTGTGCAACCACGCCTGGCTAATTTTTTTTGTATTTTTAGTAGAGGTGGGGTTTTACCACATTGGCCACGGTAGTCTTGAATTCCTGACCTCAGGCAATCCCAGAGTGGTGG
Source organism: Pongo abelii (assembly GCF_028885655.2). Taxonomy (NCBI): domain Eukaryota; kingdom Metazoa; phylum Chordata; class Mammalia; order Primates; family Hominidae; genus Pongo; species Pongo abelii. The sequence continues at coordinate 105,093,428 of NC_085928.1, forward strand.
GATTACAGGCGTGAGCCACTGCACCCAGCCACCAGTTTATTTTCTTTTTATTTATATGGTATTTTTTTCACTCTCACCACTCCTATTTAATAGCTCTTTATTTTGTTGATACAGACATTTGACTTCTGATGACACATGTTACTAAGGCAAATTACTGGTGGGATTCTGCCCTGACTCCCTAGTCAAGATAACTGAGAACTTTTAAATGGCCCATAACAAAATCAAGCTAGGTCAGTCAGCTCAGAAAAAGGGCCCCACCTATCTATTAAACTCTCCTGCAGTGATAACCGGTGAGAGTGCAGCATTCTCCAGCATGCAGACCCTATCCACAGGTGTGCATGTACATCAGAGAGGAGACCAATTTGCCTATTTACTTTCTACTGTGGCTCTCTTTTCTCGGTCTTCCCCTCTGTGGGAGGGGCCAGAAGGAAACAAGTCATGACTATAGTATAAAAAAGGAAGAGGTTAAAAGCCAAAGACCTCCTTTGAGACCCAGAGATACTGTTTTTATTTATTTATTTATTTATTTATTTTTCGAGATGGAGTCTTGCTCTGTTGCCAGGTTGGAGTGCAGTGGTGCGATCTCGGCTCACTGCAACGTCCGCCTCCCAGGTTCAAGCGGTTCTCTTGCCTCAGCCTCCCAAGTACCTGGGACTACAGGCATGTGCCACCACACCCAGCTAATTTTTATATTTTTATTAGAGACAGGGTTTCACCATGTTGGCCAGGATAGTCTCGATCTCTTGACCTCGTGATCTACCTGCCTTGGCCTCCCAACGTGCTGGGATTACAGGCGTGAGCCAGCGCACCCAGCCTAAGCTTTTAAATTAATATATAGACCAGGCACACAGTGGTTCACATCTATAATCCCAGAGCTTTGAGAGGCCGAGGTGGGAGGATCACTTGAGCTCAAGAGCTTGAGACCAGTCTGATCAACATAGTGAGACCCTATGTCTACTCTGGGCAAGATTTTATTTTCTGACTCCTGATGTAGATAAAGATTTCTTTTCTCTATCTAGTTCTCTGGAATTCCCAAAGTCCCCCTGGGAAACCCTACTGTAAATCCGTGTAAAGTAATGTGCCCTGATATGATCACATTACTTTGGGGCTGGGAGAGATTACACATGATCTACATACTGAATTAAACATTTAAAATTAAGTTTGGGCCAGGTGCGGTGACTCATGACTGTAACCCCAGCACTTTGGGAGGCCAAGGCTGGCGGATCACCTGAGGTCAGGAGTTTGAGACCAGCCTGGCCAACATAGTGAAATCCCGTCGCTACTAAAAATACAAAACTTAGCCGAGTATAGTGGCATGTACCTGTAATCCCAGCTACTCAGGAGGCTGAGGCAGGAGAATTGCTTGAACCTGGGAGGCAGAGGTTGCAGTGAGCCGAGATCGCATCACTGCACTCCAGCCTAGGTGACCGAGTGAGACTCTTGTCTCAAAAAAAAAAAAAAAATAGATAAAGTTTGAAAATTTATTCACCAAAAGTGACGACAGTCAATGTATTCAAATTCTATGTACCTCAAACTCCAGGAAGGGGGTAGACTATTGGTATAATTTCACATATTCAGGAAATAACTACAGCACCTACTAATAGAACATCTATTCTAGGCCAGGCACTGTGGCTCACACCTGTAATCCCAGCACTTTGGGAGGCCAAGGTGGGTGGATCCTGAGGTCAGGAGTTCAAGACCAGCCTGGCCAACATGGTGAAGCCCTGTCTCTACTAAAAATACAAAAAAATCATCCGGGCGTGGTGGCGGGTGCCTGTAATACCAGCTACTCGGGAGGCTGAGGCAGGAGAATTGCTTGAACCTGGGAGGCAGAGGTTGTAGTGAGCTGAGATCGCACCACTGTGCTCCAGCCTGGGCGACAGAGCAAGATTCCATCTTAAAAAAAAAGAAAAAAAGAACTTCTCTTCTAGATGAGGGAAGACAGAATAGGCTCCCCTCAATGCCCCCAAAAAAGTAAATCAGAAAATAACAACAGTAAACCCAGTAACAGTAAATATTACAAATAACATTTGTAGAGGTGGGTCATGGTTGTATGCTGTTTTGTTTTATTTATTTTTATTTTTGTTTTTTTCAGACAGACTTTTGCTCTTGTCACGCAGGCTGGAGTGCAATGGTGCGATCTCGGCTCACTGCACTCTGCCTCCCGGGTTCAAGCACTTCTGCCTCAGCCTCCCAAGTAGCTGGGATTACAGGCATGCACCACCATGCTCGACTAATTTTTGTATTATTAGTAGAGACAGGGTTTCAACATGTTGGCCAGACTGGTCTCGAACTCCTGATCCACCCGCCTCGGCCTCCCAAAGTGCTGAGATTACAGGCCTGATGAACCACTGCGCCTGGCCTATTTATTTTTATTTATTTATTTATTTTTTTTTTTGAGACGGAGTCTCGCTGTGTCACCCAGGCTGGAAGGCAGTGGCACGATCTTGGCTAACTACAACCTCCACCTCCCTGCTTCAAGGAATTTCCCTGCCTCAGCCTCCCTAGTAGCTGGGATTACAGGCATGCACCACCATGCCCAGTTAATTTTTTTGTTTTGTTTTGTTGTTTTTGAGATGGAGTTTCACTCTTGTTGCCCAGGCTGGAGTGCAATGGCACGATCTCGGCTCACCGCAACCTCCGCCTCCCGGGTTCAAGTGATTCTCCAGCCTCAGCCTCCCGAGTAGTTGGGATTGCAGGCATGCGCCACCACGCCCAGCTAATTTTGTATTTTTAGTAGAGACGGGGTTTATCCATGTTGGTCATGCTGGTCTCCAACTCCCAACCTGAGGTGATCCACCCGCCCCGGCCTTCCACAGTGCTGGGATTATAGGCGTGAGCCACTGCGCCTGGCAATCTTTTTGTATTTTTAATAGAGATGGGGTTTCACCATGTTGGCCAGACTGGTCTCGAACTCCTGACCTAAGGCAATCCACCTGCCTCAGCCTCCCAAAGTTTTGGGATTATAGATGTGAGCCACTGCGCCCAGCCAATTATTTGTTTTTAAGAGATGAAGTCTCACTTTGTCACCCTGGCTGGAGTGCAGTAGTAGCGTGATCATAGCTCACTGCTACCTTGAATCCTGGGCTCCAGTGATCCTCCCACCTCAGCCTCCCAAGTAGGTGGAAATGCAGGCACATGTACCACTGTAAACTACTAAGTTTTTGTATGTTTTTGTGGAGGTGGGGTTTTTGATTTTTTTGATACAGAGTCTCACTCTGTTGCCCAGGCTGGAGTGAGTATAGTGTCGCGATCTCGACTCATCACAACCTCCACCTCCTGGGTTCAAGTGTTTCTTCTGCCTCAGCCTCCCAAGTAGCTGGGACTACAGGTGCGCGCCACCGTGCCCAGCTAATTTTTGTAATTTTAGTAGAGATGAGGTTTCGCCATGTTGGCCAGGCTGGTCTCGAACTCCTGACCTCTGGTGATCCACCCACCTCGGCCTCCCAAAGTGCTGGGATTACAGGCACGAGCCACCACGCTGGCTGGAGATGGGGTTTAGCCATGTTGCATAGGCTGTTCTTGAGCTCCTAGGCCCAAGCTGTCTACTTGCCTCAGCCTCTCAAAAGTGCTGGGATTACAGGTATGAGTCACCATGCCCAGCCTCTTTTGGTTATTTTCAAAAGTCACTTTTTTTTTTTTTTTTGAGACGGAGTCTTGCTCTGTCGTCCAGGAGTGCAGTGGCGCAATCTCGGCTCACAGCAAGCTCTGCCTCCCGGGTTCACGCCATTCTCCTGCCTCAGCCCCCCGAATAGCTGAGACTACAGGCGCCCACCACCACACCCGGCTAATTTTTTTTGTATTTTTAGTAGCGACGGGGTTTCACTGTGTTAGCCAGGATGGTCTTGATCTCCCGACCTCATGATCCGCCCACCTCGGCCTCCCAAAGTGCTGGGTTTACAGGTGTGAGCCACCGCTCCCAGCCAAAAGTCACTCTTGAGCCATTTGAAATACCAGTAAACCCCATAGGGTAGAAGTTATGCTGAGAGTCCACGAACAAGTTAGAAAAAGAGCATGTAGACCCTGGGTCAGCTGCTGCCCTAGAATGGGGACCCCTTCTGTAAGCTATGTCAGAATCATCTACCAGCTTTGACAGATGTCCTGTAAAGTGCCTGCCTTTGTGGGGCAGGAAGTGCCCCCCGTGAAACTACCTTGTGTGGTGGATCTTTTGCTCCTCCAGAGCCCTTACTCGGGCCCCACCTACAGAGATGCTCAGTACCACTCTTGGCTGGACTGAGAAAAAGCTGTTGGTTCTCTGTTTAAAGGAAAGGGATTATATTTCTCCTTTTTTATGGTTTTGAAACTAGTGGGTTTCATTAAATGTCTAGCATTCTTCTGAAGCCACAAAGAAAGTGTCTCTGCAATTTCACTGAGGTTCTTGGAAAGTCTTCAAGATAGAATTGTATGTATCCCCAAATTCTCTACATTTTTCTTTCAGAAAACATCCCAGAAAAGTGGACCCCAGAAGTCAAGCATTTCTGTCCCAACGTGCCCATCATCCTGGTTGGGAATAAGAAGGATCTTCGGAATGATGAGCACACAAGGCGGGAGCTAGCCAAGATGAAGCAGGCATGATCTGGGGCAGGACTGTCTTGTATTCTTGAACTAGGGCCCCAAGTTTGGAGGTTTGGGGAGCCCAGCAGGAACCTTCACAGGCCAGGTTGTTTTAGAGGCTCAGAAGCCCCTCTGTGGCCCTCTGACCCTCATTAATTGGGATCTTCACAGAAGATCCCTAAGATAGTTCACCAGTCCTGTGAGATGGAATTTTTTTTTATGAGGTAGTGCTATGCCCATAAGGACTGCTGGCCTGAGAATGAACCATTTCATCAGTAGCTAGTAGTCAGTGGCTCTAGATGTAGAAACTTTCTTTTTTTGGATATGGAGTCTCATTCTGTCACCCAGGCTGGAGTGCAGTGGCGCAATCTCAGCTCACTGCAACCTCTGCCTTTGGGGTTCAAGCGATTCTTCTGCCCAGACTCCTGAGTAGCTGGGACTACAGGCGCCCTCCACCATGCCCCGCTAATTTTTTTTTTTTTTTTTTTTTAAAGTATAGATGGAGTTTCACCCTGTTGGCCAGGCTGGTCTTGAACTCCTGACCTCAAGTGATCTGCCCACTTTTGCCTCCCAAAGTGCAGGGATTACAGGTGTGAGCCACTGTGCCCGACCTCTGTTAGACTCTTTTTTTTATTTTTATTTTTTGAGACACAGTTTTGCTTTTGTCGCCCAGACTGGAGTGCAGTGGTGCTATCTCGGCTCACTGCAACCTCAGCCTCCCAGGTTTAAGTGATTCTCCTGCCTCAGCCTCCCAAGTAGCTGGGATTACAGGCATGTGTCACCACGCCTGGCTAATTTTTGTATTTTTAGTAGAGATGGGTTTTCTCCATGTTGGTCAGGCTGGTCTCAAACTCCTGACCTCAGGTGATCTGCCCGCCTTGGCCTCCCAGTGTGCTGGGATTACAGGCGTGAGCCACCACGCCCGGCCCTGTTAGACTCTTGATTGCCTTCCCCAGCTATTACTTTGGTACATGTGAGGCCAAAGATAAATTAGTGGCAACTGTGAAAGATAAGGAAATCATGAAGGCTGGGAGTCCAGATAGAAAGCCCTAATGCCTTCCCTCTCCTCCACTCCCAATGCCTTTTTAAAAGTAATGATGGATGTGGCATCTTGGCTTCTCAGAAACCAGCTGGCCTAATGGCAGGGCTTCCTCACTGGAGGAGAAGCATTGAGATCTTCAGCCTAAGTTCTCTTACTCAGGTTTCTCTGTCTGAATGTCAAGGGTAGGCTTTGTTTCCTTCAGGGCATTTAATCCTGGATTGGTAGCTTGAGTAATTTTGCTCTTGATTGACTCCTTAACCTTCCAGGGCTCCTCTGACCTCTTCCCTCTTTCTGCTTCCCAGTGAATACCATGTTTATTAAAGATTTTATGTTTGGTAGGGGGTAGTTACCATATGTCAGTTTAAAAATTTCATAAGTTCAGCAGTTTTGTTATTTTTTTGAGAAGGAGTCTCACTCTGTCGCCAGGCTGGAGTGCTGTGGCACGATCTTGGCTCACTGCAACCTCCGCCTCCCAGGTTTAAGCGATTCCCCTGCCTCAGCCTCCTGAGTAGCTGGGGTTACAGGCGCCCACCACCACGCCCAGGTGATTTTTTGTATTTTAGTAAAGAGGGGTTTCACCATGTTGGCCAGGATGGTCTTGATCTCCTAAACTCGTGATCCGCCCAGCTCAGCCTCCCAAAGTGCTGGGATTACAGGTGTGAGCCACCACACCTGGCCAAGTTTAACAGCTTTTGAAAGTCTTTTTTTTTTTTAGGCTGGGTACAGTGGCTCATGCCTGTATCCTAGCACTTTAGGAGGCCGAGGTGGGCAGATCACTTGGTCAGGAGTTCGAGACCAGCCTGGCCAAAATGGTGAAACCCCATCTCTACTAAAAAATTATTTGGGCGTGGTGGTGGGCACCTGTAGTCTCAGCTACTCGGGAGGCTGAGGCGGGAGAATCGCTTGAACCCAGGAGGTGAAGGTTGCAGTGAGCTGAGATCATGCCATTGCACTCCAGCCTGGGCGACAGACAAGAGCAAAACTGTCTCAAAAAAAGAAAAAAAAATCTTTTAGCTGAATTTGAATACTTTCTACTTACTATATGTATGCCACACTATTAGCTAAAAGGACTATTTTTTTCTCTTTGCTAGGAGCCGGTGAAACCTGAAGAAGGCAGAGATATGGCAAATAGGATTGGCGCTTTTGGGTACATGGAGTGTTCAGCAAAGACCAAAGATGGAGTGAGAGAGGTTTTTGAAATGGCTACGAGAGCTGCTCTGCAAGCTAGACGTGGGAAGAAAAAATCTGGGTGCCTTGTCTTGTGAAACCTTGCTGCAAGCACAACCCTTATGCGGTTAATTTTGAAGTGCTGTTTATTAATCTTAGTGTATGATTACTGGCCTTTTTCATTTATCTATAATTTACCTAAGATTACAAATCAGAAGTCATCTTGCTACCAGTATTTAGAAGCCAACTATGATTATTAATGATGTCCAACCTGTCTGGCCCACCAGTCCTTTTGACACTGCTCTAACAGCCCTCCTCTGCACTCCCACCTGACACACCAGGCGCTAATTCAAGGAATTTCTTAACTTCTTGCTTCTTTCTAGAAAGAGAAACAGTTGGTAACTTTTGTGAATTAGGCTGTAACTACTTTATAACTAACATGTCCTGCCTATTATCTGTCAGCTGCAAGGTACTCTGGTGAGTCACCACTTCAGGGCTTTACTCCGTAACAGATTTTGTGGGCATAGCTCTGGGGTGGGCAGTTTTTTGAAAATGGGCTCAGCCAGAAAAGCCCAAGTTCATGCAGCTGTGGCAGAGTTACAGTTATGTGGTTTCATGTTAGTTACCTTATAGTTACTGTGTAATTAGTGCCACTTAATGTATGTTACCAAAAATAAATATATCTACCCCAGACTAGATGTAGTATTTTTTGTATAATTGGATTTCCTAATACTGATATTTGTCACCTCAAAGAAAGTGTACTGGTTTTTTAAAAAAGAAAGTGTATTTGGAAATAAAGTCAGATGGAAAATTCATTTTTTAAATTCCCGTTTTGTCACTTTTTCTGATAAAATATGGCCATATTACCCCTTTTTGGCCCCATGTATCTCAGTACCCCTTGGAGCTGGGCTAAGTAAATAGGAATTGGTTTCACGCCTGAGGCAATTAGACACTTTGGAAGGTGGCATAACCTGTCTCACTTGGACTTCAGCGTCTGGCTCTAATTCACAGTGCTCTTTTCTCCTCACTGTATCCAGGTTCCCTCCCAGAGGAGCCACCAGTTCTAATGGGTGGCACTCAGTCTCTCTTCTCTCCAGCTGACTAAACTTTTTTTCTGTACCAGTTAATTTTTCCAACTACTAATAGAATAAAGGCAGTTTTCTAAACTTCCTGTATCCTGTTGTTTGTGTTGCTCTCTCCAGGGCTGGGGGCAGGAGGATGCAAGGACTGCCTGGCCTAGCTCACCCTGGAGAGGTTTGTAGGGGGTGCAAAAGACTAGCTTGTGCCCCACCTCCCACCCACCCAGCAGCTAATCTGGTCCCTCCCAACAACATGGAAATGATTACCCTGTACCGCATTCTAGTTCAGATTTGGGGGTACGGTGAATGCAGCTTACTGAGGAGGCCAGGGAGGGAGGACTCCGGCCGCGTTTCCTTGGCCCTGGCGAGCTACTGGGCTCCACTTCAGGAGGCTGGGGCAGAGCTTCCAGGACTCTGCCCTGTTAGAAAACCCGCACGAGGGCGGTGCCGCTTTGGAGACAGGGAGGAGGGAGACCGAAAACCTAGATCCCTCTGGCTGTCCCCTGCATTGCCGGTAACATGGCACAGGAGAAGAGGGCTGTTTGTGCACGGGCAGCTCCTGCAGCTGCTGCCGTCGCCCACTAGCCTCCGATGCCGAACCCCACGTCCTAACTGAGGAACCTCTGAGAAAAAACGGAGCCCTCGAGGGCCCCAGCCCTTGGAAGGGTAACCTGGACCGCTGCCGCCTGGTTGCCTGGGCCAGACCAGACATGCCCGCGGCTCCTCCCGGCTTGGGAGGAGCACGCCTCCCGCTCGGGCGCACTCTCCAGCCTTTTCCCGGCAGAGGAGGGGCCGAGCCCTCCGGGTAGGGCGGGGGAAGGATGAGGCGGGACCCTCAGGTCCGGAAAACTGCCTGCCCCACGTGACCCGCCGCCGGCCAGTTAAAAGGAGGCGCCTCCTGGCCTTCCCTCACAAGGCTTGTTCGGGGCGTTCCGCTGGATTCTTAGACAATTGCGCTATGTGTGCTGCTCGGTTAGTAGCGGCGGCGGCGGCCCAGTCGGTGTATTCCTTCTCGGCGCGCCCGCTGGCCGGCGGGGAGCCTGTGAGCCTGGGCTCCCTGCGGGGCAAGGTACTACTTATCGAGAATGTGGCGTCCCTTTGAGGCACCACGGTCCGGGACTACACCCAGATGAACGAGCTGCAGCGGCGCCTCGGACCCCGGGGCCTGGTGGTGCTCGGCTTCCCGTGCAACCAGTTTGGGCATCAGGTGCGCCGGGCGGGGCGGGGCGGGGTGGGGCGGGGGCGGACCTGCAGTGGTGGCTGGGGCGCCGGCGGTGTGCTGGTAGGTGCCATAGGCTCCACGCGCGGAGAGTCTGGCTACCCTCTCGCTTCCTTTCTGTTGCTCGTAGCTGCTGAAATTCCTGTCCGCCCTTGGGATTGCGCATGGAGGGCAAAATCCTGGTGACTCATAGAAAAACTCCCTTGTTTGTGGTTAGAACGTTTCCCTCCCCTTCTTGACCCCGGGTCCTAGCTGCCCTTCTCTCCCGTAGGAGAACGCCAAGAACGAAGAGATTCTGAATTCCCTCAAGTACGTCCGACCTGGTGGTGGGTTCGAGCCCAACTTCATGCTCTTCGAGAAGTGCGAGGTGAACGGTGCGGGGGCGCACCCTCTCTTCGCCTTCCTGCGGGAGGCCCTGCCAGCCCCCAGCGACGACGCCACTGCGCTTATGACCGACCCCAAGCTCATCACCTGGTCTCCGGTGTGTCGCAACGATGTTGCCTGGAACTTTGAGAAGTTCCTGGTGGGCCCTGACGGTGTGCCCCTACGCAGGTACAGCCGCCGCTTCCAGACCATTGACATCGAGCCTGACATCGAAGCTCTGCTCTCTAAAGGGCCCAGCTGTGCCTAGGGCGCCCCTCCTACCCCGGCTGCTTGGCAGTTGCAGCGCTGCTCTCTGGGGGGTTTTCATCTATGAGGGTGTTTCCTCTAAACCTACAAGGGAGGAATACCTGATTTTCCAGAAAATATCTCCTCGAGATGGGCGCTGGTCCTGTCCATCCCAGTCTCTGCCAGACCAAGGCGAGTTTCCCCACTAATAAAGTGCCGGATGTCAGCAGAACTGTGTGTATGTCCTGTGTCATTGTCATTTGGGGATTCTTTTCCTTTTTTTTCTTTTTTTTTTTTTTGAGACGGAGTTTCGCTCTATTGCCCAGGCTGGAGTGCAGTGGCGCAAGCTAGGCTCACTGCAAGCTCCGCCTCCCGGGTTCACGCCATTCTCCTGCCTCAGCCTCCTGAGTAGCTGGGACTACAGGCGCCTGCCACCGCGCCCGGCTAGTTTTTTGTATGTTTAGTAGAGACGGGGTTTCACTGTGTTAGCCAGGATGGTCTCGATCTCCTGACCTCGTGATCCACCCGCCTCGGCCTCCTAAAGTGCTGAGATTACAGGTGTGAGCCACTGCACACGGCCTGGGGATACTTTTTCTAACCTCATTGTCATAGTGGTGGGAACTTAATCCTCCTTCCCTTATCCTAGCCAAGTCTGAACTTTCTGTCCTTTTGTCTGCAGCGTGTAGGATCCATTCTTTGTGGGAAGTGTGGCTCCTGGCCTGCATTTCTGCCTTCACCAGAACATGCAAAGGGCCATCCCAAGACCCAGTTAAAACAAAGTCCTTACTTCAAAAAAGACACAGGGCAAGGGTTGACTGCCTAACTCAAATAATAGACTTCTGACTACTTGCTGCACACTGAAATGTCTGTCACAAAATAACATGATCCCCCACTCATATTTGGAGTCATGGCCTCTCCAATTGTTAGGTCCACACAAGCCCATTTTACACGGAAGCTCATGCAATGTTAGAAATTTTGTTACCTGGCTAGACCTTTCCATGTTGCTACCAAGTGCCTGTATCTGCTGTGACGCTGATCTTACAAGTTTCTGCCTCATGTATTCAAGAGTGAGAAAACTACAATTTAACTGGCCCTTCTGACTATGCCCTGCCCAACACTTAACGTGCAATTGCACATTCAGGCCCAGGATAAGGGCTTGTCTTTGAAGCCAGCTGCTGCTTCTCAGGCACCACTCAGGTCCAGCCTCTCCATCTGTTGACCCTGCTGCCAATAATCTTTAATCTTTTTTTTTTTTTTTGAGACAGTCTTGCTCTGTCACCCAGGCTGGAGTGCAGTGGTATAATCTCGGCTCACTGCAAGCTCCGCCTCCCGGGTTCACACTATTCTCCTCCCTCAGCCTCCCGAGTAGCTGGGATTACAGGCGCCGGCCACCAGGCCCGGCTAATTTTTTTCTAATGTTTTAGTAGAGACGGGGTTTCACCGTGTTAGCCAGGATGGTCTCGATCTCCTGACCTCGTGATCCGCCCGCTTCGGGCTCCCAAAGTGCTGGGATTACAGGCATGAGCAGCAATAATCTTTCAAGACAGATTTGGAGCCATTTCCTAACGCAGTGCGGGGGACTGCAGGGCCTGGGTGTAGCTTCCGCTTGTGGAAACAGGTACCCAGAGACATGGTAGTGCTGTTCACCCAGCTGACTGGACCAGAGGTTCTGGAGTCCCAGCATTTGTGTTCAAATTTGTGACTCAAGATCCTTCTTATGTCTGAACCAACTCTCAAGGACTTTTCCTCTTGCCCTAAGCAGCGATCTTTGCTGCTGCTTTTCCCCTTTGTCTGCCCTTAGGTCACTAAGGATTGTAGGGCCTTCTGGACCTGCTCTGGCTCCAACCTGAGAACTCCTGAACAGGCCCACCTCCCTCTGGTTCTCTCTGCCCCAGCCTTTGAGTCCCCCTTGAGGTGACCCAGGCAGAACTATCAGCTTCCCCTTTGGACCTCACTCTACCTGTGTTGTTCCTTGGAACTCTCAGGAGTCTCACACTCTGTTGCCCAGGCTGGGGTGCAGTGGCATGATAGCTCACTGCAGCCTCCACCTCCCAAGACTTAAGCAATCCTCCTGCCTCAGCCTCCCCAGTGGCTGGGATTACAGGTGCCTACCACCATGCCTGGCTACTTTTTATATTTTTAGTAGAGACGGGGTTTCGCCATGTTGGCCAGGCTGGTCTCAAACTCCTGACCTCAGGTGATCTGCCCGCCTAGGCCTCCCAAAGTGCTGGGATTACAGGCGTGAGCCACTGCGCCCTGCCAGAATGGAAATGTTATTATATTAATAGACCAATATTTGTGATGAATATCATATGCCGGGCCCTGTGGGCCCTGAGATGGCTAGCCCCTGTACCCCTCCTAGACTGTTAACTTCTGGGGAAGAAGATTAGTCATTCACAAATGCAATCAAGACTCCTGAGTGGCCAGTCATGGACGCTCACGCCTATAATCCTAGCATTTTATAATCCCACGTAATCGGAGGAGGGCAGATCACTTGAGGCTAGGAGTTGGAGACCAGCCTGACCAACATGGTGAAACCCCCCGTCTCTACTAAAAATACAAAAATTAGCCAGGTGTGGTGTTGGGCGCCTGTAATCCCAACTACTCGGGAGGCTGAGGCAGGGAGAATTGCCTGAACCTGGGAGGTGGAGGTTGCAGTGAGCCGAGATTGTGCCATTGCACTTTAGCCTGGGCAACAGAGCGAGACTCTTTCTCAAAAAAAAAAAAAAAAAATCCACTCAAATGGTGCCAAGGCTTTTTGACATTTGTAGACTTCAGATCTGACTCCTGGAATGGAGAATAGCAACCTGTAAATCTGGGTAGACCCAGATTACCTGTGACCCCTAATGTCCTACATGTCTCTTCCCCAAAAGCACTTTGCTCCCTTATTCATTCATAATCCAGTCCTGTGCCACGTGCTCTGCCAGGTGCCTGAAGAAGTCAGAAGGACAGTATATAATTATCAAAAAAGCATGTTTTGTGCTTTGAGAATAGGAAAAAAAGACAAGAAAAAAATTGTGCACCTTATACTAGTTAAAAAAAAAAGAATAAGAGGACCAGGCCCAGTAGGGAGGCTCATGCATGCCTCCTGGAAAAAGTGACAGTGAGGCTGGGTGCGGTGGCTCACACCTGTGATCCCAGCACTTTGGGAGGCCGAGGTGGGCAGATGGCTTGATGGCTTGAGGTCAGGAGTTTGAGATAAGCCTGGCCAACATGGTGAAACCACGTCTCTATTAAAAATATGATAATTAGCTGGGCGTGGTGGCGGGCGCCTGTAATCCCAGCTACTCAAGAGTCTGAAGCAGGAGAATCACTTGAACCCGGGAGGCGGAGGTTGCAGTGAGCCGAGATGGTATCACTGCACTCCAGCCTGGGCGACAGAACAAGACTCCATCTCAAAAAAAAAAAAAGTGGCCGGTCGCAGTGGCTCACACCTGTAATCCCAGCACTTTGGGAGGCCAATGCGGGTGGATCACGAGGTCAGGAGATCGAGACCATCCTGGCTAACACGGTGAAACCCTATCTCCACTAAAAATACAAAAAATTATCATGGTGGCGGGCGCCTGTAGTCCCAGCTACTCAGGAGGCTGAGGCAGGAGAATGGCGTGAACCTGGGAGGCGGAGCTTGCAGTGAGCCAAGATTGCGCCACTGCACTCCAACCTGGGTGACACAGCGAGACTCCCTCTCAGAGAAAAAAAAAAAATTGAGACTGAAAAGAAGTCAAGAAGCAGTTGGTTAAGGAATAAGCTGATGGCGGGTGGGCAGGCAAGGAGTATAGTGTGTGAGATCCTGAGATGGGAAGGTGGCATTATTGACTGAGTCGGCAACAGGAGGAGCAGGTTTTGGGGGTAGGTGGATGTGTTCAGATTCAGCTATATTGCATTAGACATCCAGACAGAGGTATCTGGGGCAGGCAGTTACAAGAGGCGCAGAAGAGAATGTTTAAAGGCAATGGTCTAGACACGGGAGCAGTAGCCACTGGAGAGGATGAGGTCACGTGGGGAAAGCAGCAAGAAAAAGATTAGGGGACCTGGGCCTGAGGCCTATAGATTCACAATCCTTCCAGATTCGATGGCAGAGAGAAATAGCTGGGGAGGAACAAGGTTGGAGCAAGGAGCCAAGGGAAGGGACAGTTCCTAAAGAATAGTTAGCTGGAACCCATGCTTCTGGACTGCCTGCAGTCTCAGGGGGCAGCTGGAACCAAAGCTAGAAAGCCATGTGTCTAGGAGGTACCAGGTCCTATTCTAGGAGATGAATATACAGTGCCCAGCAGTCACCCAGGTACTCGTGAAAATATGTGTTCCACGACCCACCTCCAGAGACACCGAAGTGGAAAGTCTAGGGACCTAGGGTCCTACTCAGTGTTCTACCAGCTGGACCTGTGAGAAGAGACATCCCACTTCAACTCTCCCCTTTCCTGTACAGGGTCAATGTGGCCTAGGCCACACTCTCTGGTTAGGCTACAGGATGGGGAACTCAGAACTTTCCAATAAACTCTAACTTCTCTCCAGGATGCCTGGTGATTCACCCCTCCTTGCCCCATGCCACCCCCACCATCTCAGTTTATGCCTTGGACTACCAGTGAAGGGAACTTTTTTTGGTTTCCCCTGGAATTACTCAGCTTCAGTAAAGGGAACTTCTGAACTCCCAGTATGCCTGATCCTGGCTGGAGAACATTCCTCCTCAGACTTTAAGCTGTATGCCTCCTCTCTCAACTAGAAGTCATTTCTTTTTTTTTTTTTTTTTGAGAGGGAGTCTCGCTCTATTGCCCAGGCTGGAATGCAGTGGCACAATCTCGGCTCACTCCAACCTGTCTCCCGGGTTCAAGTGATTCTCCTGCCTCAGCCTCCCGAGTACCTGAGACTACAGGCACCCGCCAAAATACCCAGCTAATTTTTTTGTATTTTTAGTAGAGGCAGGGTTTCACCATGTTGGCCAGGCTGGTCTTGAACTCCTGACTTCAAATGAGCCACTCACCTGGGCCTCCCAAAGTGCTGGGATTACAGGCGTGAGCCACCATGCCTGGCCAGTCCTTTCTAACTCTCTCTTCTCCAGGAAGTTTCAGAGTTAAGACTTCACTGTCTTCCCCCAATACACACAGACACACTCTCACATATACACATTCTTTTCATTCAACCATGCAACTGCTACTGCTCTGACCGGTACCCACCCCACCCCATCGTGAATCAGCAGCTCAAATGAACAAGTAAAAGAGTAGAAATCACATTCAGCCTGTGTGAAGTCCTGGCTTTAAAAGCAGAAATGGATGCAGAGCATTGCTTGCACAGAAAACACATACAGCATTTAGGCCACTGACCTAGGTTCAGAAACTTCCATTTCAGCAGTTCTTGCAGAAGGGCTGCTTTTGGGTTTTTTTTGGTCAAACATTAAATCTGATAAAATTAGGTCAGGCATTTCTTGCACAATTAGCAGTTGATCAAATGACTTCCTTATTCTAACTCAATGTAGTCCTAAAAACAACATTTAAAACAAGTTTATTTTCATGCTTGGTGCAGTGGCTCACACCTATAATCCAAGCACTTTGGGAGGCTAAGGTGGACAGATTGTTTGAGCTCAGGAGTTTGAGAACAGCCTGGGCAACATGGTGAAACACTGTTTCTACAAAAAAATACTGGCCAGGCGAGGTGGCTCGTGCTTGTAATCCCAGCACTTCGGGAGGCAAAGGCGGGTGGATCACGAGGTCAGGAGTCCAGCCAATATGGTGAAATCCTGTCTCTACTAAAAATACAAAAATAAGCTGGGCATGGTGGTGCGCACCTGTAGTCCCAGCTGCTCCGGAGGCTGAGGCAGGAGAATCGCTTGAACCTGGGAGGTGGAGGTTGCAGTGAGCTGAGACTGGGTCACTGCACTCCAGCCTGGGTGACAGAGCAAGACTCTGTCTCAAAAACAAAACAAAACAACAAAAATTGAGCCAAGATTGGTGGTACATGACTGTGGTCCCAGCCAACTACTTGGGCAGCTGAGGTCAGAACATTGCTTAAGCCCAGGAGATCGAGGCTGCAGTGAGCCATGATTGCGCCACTGTACTCCAGCCTGGGAGACAGAGTGAGACCCTGTCTCAAAATAAATAAAACAAGTTTATTTTCAGAAAAGCATTCCTGGCCTGATAAGCCTAATAAATCCCTTACATTTTAACTTTTGGATAAGATAAGAGTAAAAAGTACTGGCTAAAGATTTCCCCAAGGGGCCAGGCATGGTTGCATGCACCCGTAGTCCCATCTACTCAGGAGGCTGAGGTGGGGGAATCACTTGAGCCCAGAGGGTCAAGGCTGCAGTGAACTGAGATTGTGCCACTTCACTCCAGCCTGTGCGACTCCAGCCTGGGCTGTCTCAAAACAAACAAACAAAAAACCCCCCAAAAAACCAACCTGGCCAACATGGTGAAACCTTGTCTCTACCAAAAAATACAAAAATTAGCCGAATGTGAGGCGGGCGGATCATTTGAGGTCAGGAGTTTGAGATCAGCCTGGCCAACACGGTCAAACCCCATCTCTACTAAGAATACAAAAATTAGCTGGGCATACTGGTGTGCTCCTGTAATCCCAGCTACTTGGGAGGCTGAGGTAGGAGAATTGCTTGAACCTGGGAGATGGAGGTTGCAGAAGCCAAGATTGTGCCACTGCACTCCAGCCTAGGCGACAGAGTGAGACTCCATCTCAAAAACAAAAACAAAATTAGCCGGACATGGTGGCATGTGCCTGTAGTCCCAGCTACTTGGGAGGCTGAGGCGGGTGACTCGCTTGAACCCAGGAGGCAGAGGTTGCAGTGAGCTGAGATTGTGCCACTGCCCTCCAGCCTGGGCAACAGAGAGAAACCCTGTCTCAAAAAAAAAATTTTTTTTTCCCAAGAAAACACAGCATGGGTTTATAAAGAGCAGGCTATGATCCCTATCAGAGTATTCTGAATTGACATGTTTTTGTTACTGCACTCACCAAGTAAGCGGGAAGAGCATACATTCACATACAGGTGTGACACACCTGGGCGGGCACTAAAATAAAGCCCAGCTCCAGCCAGCCACAGAAATTAATGGGGTATCTGCCTCACATCAGACACTGACTGATTGGGAGCTGATGGGGACAAATGTCAGAAGTCCTTGTCCAAGAAATGAGGTCTCATAGGCCTTGGCCCTGAAATGGTGTGATTCTCACCGCCTCTCAGAGAGGCTGTGTACAGAGACATTGCTGATCTCTACCCAACAACCATTCCCAAGTCGTTCCTCCTGGCTGGCTGGCAGAATCTACTTTCCTGCTGTAAAGATAGGGGCAGGTGACCTAATCTTGGCTACAAAGAGATGCAGAGGCTCCTGGGAAAGCCCCCATGATCCCAGGAAACAGGATCCTGTTTCCTCTCTCCCTTCTCACTGGTGGGTGTTGTTGAGGGTACCCAAAATTCTGGGAGCAAGGCAGCCACGTTGGAGTTTTGAAGGCAAAGAACTAGAAGGCCCCAGAGAAACAAACTGATGTCTTTCAGCTTTGACCTTCCCAAGAACTCAACTCCAGATGTGTCACGTGAAAAAACAAGAACCACCAAATGGGTGGGCCAATTGCTGCTGGGGATTCTGTTAGTTGCATCTAGAAGCATTGAGATTGACATGACATGACAGTGGTGTGTTGGGCAGGGGTGCTAGGCAACTTGTTGCCCCTAACTGGCTGGCGAATATTTTCCTAGCCAGCCTTACCTGTTGTAAATGTAAGGGCAGGTGACCTGATCTTGGCTGTGAAGAGACACAGAGGCTCCTGGGAGACCCACTTTTAGTGCCCCTCACAGGTCCAGTGTAATTGTGGCCTTCAAGACCAGTAGAGGAGATCACAAAGCAAGCCCACTTGATCCAAATTCCTAGAGCTCTAGCAGCATTCAGGAACACATGTAGCTTACCCTCAGTGGTGTCCTACAGTTCTGAAGACCACCTGGCTTCATAGGGAAGCAAGTGAAGGGAATCTAAATCTCCCTGCAGCAGAATACCCCAGTCACCTTTGTCCCCAGCACATGACTGTGTGTGTGTGCATGTACATGTGAGTGAATCTAAAGTCCAGGTCTCAGGCCAGGTACTCACGCCTGTAATCCCAGCACTTTGGGAGGCCGAGGCGGGTGGATCAGCTGAGGTAAGGAGTTCAAGACCAACCTGGCCAACATCCAACGTGGCGAAACCATGTGTCTTTTTCTTTTCTTTTTTTTTTTTTTTTTTTTTTTGGAGTTTTGCTCTTGTTGCCCAGGCTGGAATGCAGTGGTGTGATCTCAGCTCACTGCAACCTCTGCCTCCTGGGTTCAAGTGATTCTCCTGACTCAGGCTCCTGAGTAGCTGGAATTACAGGAGTCTGCCACCATGCCTGGCTAATTTTTTGTATTTTTAGTAGAGATGGAATTTCACCATGTTGGCCAGGCTGGTCTTGAACTCCTGACCTCAGGTGATCCACCCGCTTCAGCCTCCCAAAGTTATAGGGTTACAGGCGTGAGCCACCACGCCTGGCCTGGCGAAACCACATCTCTACAAAAAATACAAAAAAAAAATTAGCTGCGTGTGGTGGCACACGTCTGTAGTCCCAGCTACTGGGGAGGCCGAGGCATGAGAATTGCTTGAACCCAGGAAGTGGAGGTTGCAGTGAGCCGAGATTGTGCCACTGCACTCCAATCTGGGTGATAAAGTGAGACTCTGTCACACACACACACACAAAAGTAATTAAAAAAAGGCTGGGCACAGTGGCTCACGCCTGCAATCCCAGCACTTTGGGAGGCTGAGGCGGGCGGATCACCAGGTCAGGAGATCTAGACCATCCTGGCTAACATGGTGAAACCCCATCTCTACCAAACAAAATACAAAAAATTAGCCGGGTGTGGTGGCGGGCGCCTGTAGTCCCAGCTCCTCAGGAGGCTGAGGCAGGAGAACGGCAGGAACCCGGGAGGCGGAGCTTGCAGTGAGCAGAGATGGCGCCACTGCACTCCAGCCTGGGCAACAGAGCAAGACTCTGTCTCAGAAAAAATAAATAAATAAAAAAATAAAGTCGGCTAGGTGGGGTGGCTCACGCCTGTAATCCCAGCACTTTGGGAGGCCGAGGCAGGCGGATCATGAGGTCAGGAGATCAAGGCCATCCTGGCTAACACGGTGAAACCCTATCTCTACTAAAAATACAAAAAAAAAAAAAAATAGCTGGGTGTGGTGGCGGGCGCCTGTAGTCCCAGCTACTCGGGAGGCCGAGGCAGGAGAATGGCATAAACCCGGGAGGCAGAGCTTGCAGTGAGCCAAGATTGCGCCACTGTGCTCCAGCCTGGGCGACAGAGTGAGACTCTGTCTTAAAAAAATAAATAAATAAAAATAAAAAATAAAGTCCTGGTCTCCTGAGCATCCTTTGTGGATGTCATCATATACCCCCAAAGGCCAAAAGGAATTAAATATGCCTTTGCTTTCTACACTAGTTGCTTAAGTTTCCTTCCCAGAGAAGTATCTGCAAGCATGACCCTTCATGTTCTTGTGACACTTTTTTTTTTTTTTGAGACAGAGTTTTACTCTGTCGCCCAGGCTGGAGTGCAGTGGCTCGATCTCGGCTCACTGCAAGCTCTGCCTCCCGGGTTCACACCATTCTCCTACCTCAGCCTCCCAAGTAGCTGGGACTACAGGTGCCCACCACCACACTGGGCTAATTTTTTTGCATTTTTAGTAGAGATGGGGTTTCATGATGTTAGCAAGGATGGTCTTGATCTCCTAACCTCGTGATCTGCCTGCCTCGGCCTCCCAAAGTGCTGGGATTCCAGGCGTGAGCCACTGCACCCAGCCCTTGTGACACTTTTATCACACAACATACAATACTGTATTACATATGTAACCATCCTCCATCCCTAACCACACTGTGAACCCTTGGAGGGTAGGGACCATGAGCACATAATACTCAAGTACTATTAGTCCAGTGAAGAAATGACTAATGGCCAGATCATTCTTTCTTTCATTTATGCAAGAAATGCCTACTGAGAATTTGCACTGTGGAAAGGGCAAAGGATACCCGCAAATTAACGTTAAATACTGATTCATGGTTAAGACTGTGATGGTAATAGAATTACAGGAGGAAGACAAGACACTGGCGGCACCTGGGCCCAGGCTGCCACACCCTCTGCCCAAAGAGGGCTGGCCATCAACACAAGTGGCATAACCAGAATGGAATCTGTCCATTGGCACAACTCCCCCATATAAAAAAAGTGATCCCACTTCCTCTCTGTGAGACTTATTCAGTTTTTTGCCTCTATTATCTTCTGCAATAACCTAATCCTTATATAACAGAGGTTAGAAATCACTGAGAAGACATTTAATTCTTCTAAAGTGTGCTTCTAGAATCTTTTTCTTTTCACAGTCCCCTGGGCAGGTTAAGGAGGCACAGGTGAGAAGGAACCAAAAATATTTCTCCTCTGTTGCCACCTCCAATTAAAGTATGTCTAATATTTGTGAATACTGCCATGTGTGCTCTGTTAGTGCTGGCCAAGTGTGGACCAAGAATAACTTGGGAGAGCCAAGTCCTATCAGGTGTAAAGAAAACTGTGGTAGCAGCTAAGACAAAAACCTTATGATTTGGAATCAAATAAAGCTTAAAGGGCAGGCGCAGTGGTTCAAGCCTATAATCCAAGCACTTTGGGAGGCCGAGGCGGGTGGATCACCTGAGGTCAGGAGTTCAGGAACAGCCTGGCCAACATGGTGAAACCCCGTTTCTACTAAAAATACAAAAATCAGCTGGGCGCAGTGGCGGGTGCCTGTAATCCCAGCTACTAGGGAGGCTGAGGCAGGAGAATCCCTTGAACCCGGGAGGCGGAGGTGGCAGTGAGCCGAGATTGCGCCACTGCATTCCAGGCTGGGCGACAGAGTAAGACCTTGTCTCAAAAAAAAAAAAAAAAAAAGCTTAAAGTTCACACAGGCAGAGATTATTAATCTTTTTTTTTTTTGAGATGGAGTTTCGCTCTTGTTGCCCAGGCTGGAGTGCAGTGGCGTGATCTTGGCTCACTGCAACCTCCGCCTCCTGGGTTCAAGCGATTCTCCTTCAAGCTGGTCTCAAACTCCTGACCTCAGGTGAACCACCTGCCTTGGCCTCCCAAAGTGCTGGGATTACAGGCGTGGGCCACTGTGCCCGGCCTGACATTATGAATCTTTTTTTTTTTTTTTTTTTTTTTGAGACAGGGTCTCACTCTGTCGCCCAGGCTGGAGTGCAGTGGCGCGATCTTGGCTCAGTGCCAGCTCCGCCTCCCGGGTTCATGCCATTCTCCTGCCTCAGCCTCCCAAGTAGCTGGGACTACAGGCACCTGCCACCACGCCCAGCTAATTTTTTGTATTTTTAGTAGAGATGGGGTTTCACCGTGTTAGCCAGGATGATCTCGATCTCCTGACCTCATGATCCGCCCTCCTTGGCCTCCCAAAGTGCTGGGATTACAGGTATGAGCCACCGCGCCTGGCCAACATTATGAATCTTTAATTAGACATCACAGTCCAAGATCAACCAGTATGTGACCAATAAGCCAGGTTTTCTTCTAGCTCCCTTCCTGGTTTCTCTTCTGTTCTTGTGGCCCAAGGTCCTCTGATAATGGATGGATTGTCCACTTCTGGGATCTTGGTGTCCTACCGGGCCTATGGTTCTCTCTAGGATAAAGTGGCTCAACATAGAACACAGCCCTGGGGCCAAGATGTCTCCTGAGCTGAATCAGTTACCCTTGTCATTTCCTCCCAAGTCCCTAGGTCACTACCACAATAGGAACACGCAGGCAGATGTTCATTGTTTCCAGTTCTCTTTTTTGTTTTATTTTTGAGACAGGATTTTGCTCTGTCACCCAGGCTGGAGTGCAGTGGCACGATCATAGGATCACAGCTCTCTGCAACTTCAAACTCCTGGGCTAAAAAGATCCTCCCACCTTGGCCTACTTAATAGCTGGGATTACAGGTGCACGTCACCATACCAGGCTAATTGTTTTATTTTAAATTTTTAATTTTTTTTCCCCTTTTTTTGAGATGAAGTTTCGCTCTTGTTGCCCAGGCTAGAGTGCAGTGGCATGATCTTGGCTCACGGCAACCTCTGCCTCCTGGGTTCAAGTGATTCTCCTGCCTCAGCCTTCCAAGTAGCTGGGATTACAGGCGAGCACCACCATGCCCAGCTAATTTCTGTGTTTTTAGTAGAGACTGGGTTTCACTAGGTTGTCCAGGCTGGTCTCAAATTCCTGACCTCAAGTGACCCGCCCACCTCAGCCTACCAAAGTGCTGGGATTGCAGGAGTGAGCCATGCCTGGCCCCATTTTTTTTGCTTCCTAAGTAGCTGTGACTACAGAGTGAGATTCTGTCTCAAAAAACAAAACAAAACAAAAAATGGCTCAGCGCGGTGGCTCACACGTGTAATCTCAAGGCAGAGGTGGACAGAGCACTTGAGCCCTCGGGAGCAGGGCAGAAGTTGCAGTGAGCCAAGATTGTGCCACTGCACTCCAGGGGGGATGACAGAATGAGACCCTGTCTCAAAAACAAACAAAAACCCTCCACCATTTATTTATTTATTTATTTTTTTGAGACGGAGTTTTGCTCTTGTTGCCCAGGCTGGCATGCAATGGCACGATCCTGGCTCACCACAACCTCTGCCTCCCGGGTTCCAGTGATTCTCCTGCCTCAGCCTTCTGAGTAGCTGGTATTACAGGCCCATGCAACCACGCCCAGCTAATTTTTGTATTTTTAGTAGAGATGGGGTTTCACCATGTTGGTCAGGCTGGTCCCGAACTCCTGACCTCGTCATCCGACTGCCTTGGCCTCCTAAAGTGCTGGGATTACAGGCATGAGCCACTGCGCCCGGCCACCCCCACCATTTAAATCAAACAAACTCGCTAGCAAAGTTTAAAGACTTTGTAAATAATGGTGACCTTGTAGTCTGGGCACGGTGGCGCATGACTGGACTCCCAGCACTTGGGAGGCCAAGGAGAGAGGATCACTTGAGGCCAGGAGTTCAAGACCAGCCTGGGCAACATGGTGAAACCCCATCTATACTAAAAAAATGAAAATTAGCTAGGCATGGTGATGCAGACCAGTAGTCCCAGCTATTCGGGAGGCTGAGGTAGGAGGATCACTTGAGCCCAATAGGTCGAGGCTGCAAGTGAGCCAAGATTACACCACTGCACTTCAGCCTGGGCAACAAAGACCCTGTCTCAAAGAAAAAAAAAAAAAAGGTGACCTTCTAACTATGGAATTCACTTTATTCTTCACATTTCAACTACCAGCATTTTGTAATCTTTTATTTATTTATTTTTCTTTTTTTCCCTCCAAATACCCAGATATCAAGAAGAATATTTTGCAATCCTAATATTAATTTTTAAGAACTACCAATAATTAGTGCGCTATTTTTATAGCTATTAAAAGCACTAAATTCCTGACTTAAAAATATTGTCCAAATTTTTCATTTTTATAATTAGGTTTTGTCCCCTTTTCTAGTGGTGCTGAGGACTTGTCCTACTTGTGTTCCTTAAGACTGCCATAAATGGTTTGGTGAAACTGCTAAAAAAAGAAGAGGGAAGCAGACACCCTGAAATGTAGATTCTGAACCGATGTCAGTGACCAACTTTCTTTTTTTTTTTTTTTTTGAGACAGAGTCTCGCTCTGTCACCCAGCCTGGAGTGCAGTAGTGCGATCTTGACTCACTGCTACCTCCATCTCCTAGGTTCAAGTGATTCTCCTACCTTAGCCTCCTGAGTAGCTGGGATTACAGGCACCCGCCACCATGCCCAGTTAATTTTTGCATTTTTAGTAGAGACAGGGTTTCACCACATGGGCCAGGCTGGTCTCGAACTCCTGACCTCAGGCGATCTGCCTGCCTTGGCCTTCCAAAGCCAAAGTGCTGGGATTACAGGCCTAAGCCACCGTGCCTGGCCTCAACTTTCTTTTTCCATAAATAACAGGACTAAAGGTAGTGTTTCTTTTTTGATAACATTTTTAAGAGTTTCAGCCGGGCACAGTGCCTCACACCTTTAATCCCAGCACTTTGGGAGGCTGAGGCCGGTGGATCATGAGGTCAGGAGTTTGAGACCAGCCTGCCCAACATGGTGAAACCCCATCTCTACTAAAAATACAAAAATTAGCCAGGAGTGGTGGCGCACGCCTGTAATTCTAGCTACTCCGGAGGCTGAGGCAGGAGAATCGCTTGATCCAGGGAGGCAGAGGTTGCAGTGAGCTGAGATTGCCCCACTGCACTCCAGCCTGGGGGACCCAGCAAGACTCCGTCTCAGAAAAAAACAAAAAAACAAAACAAAACAAAACAAAAAAACAAGTTTCAAAGAACTTTCATAGAAGGGGACTTGTTAGGGTTGGCTCTGCAGATGTAGAATCATCATGTGGTGGTAACTCTTATCCACAGGGGATTAATTGCTATGTGGTTATTTAAGGCAGTTTTAATTCCATATTTACTTTCTCCTACTATCTACCCAACTGCCAAGAGGCCTTTCTTATCAGATGGTGTGTGATGGATGACCCAGGGAGTGCAAATTAATTTCAATTGGCCAAACCCAACATAAAAATAGTAAATCTGTTCAAATGACCTACCATATTTTCACTGGGCCAGTTCCCCTTCCTTCACCCCTGACACAAAACATAGCTCATCTTTTCAACAGGAACAGGTAGAAAAATAAGAATAATAAAATAAAATAGACATGGCTCCTCTGTTTCTCCTCTTCTCCCTCACAGCCACCTCCATAGTGAGAGGTTCCTAATGGTTCTGTGTCTGAGTTACACCACCGTGGGCGTGAAGCACCCTCAGCCATTTTGTCTCTGCTCCAAAACTTCCTACAATGCCTGCTTGCCTTTTAAGGCAGGATATATGGTCTGTCTGGCTTCCTTTCTAGCTTTAGATCCCCTTAGGCTGTTGTAGCGTTGTAGTGCCCGGCTCAGCTGGCCTAATCCCCACTCTCTGATCCTGTCCTGCCTGTTTCAGAAATTATCTTCTGGTCCCTTGAGTCTCCCCTCCTGTAACATGCATCCTCATTTTTATTCCGCCAGCATTTTTTTTCAATACCACACTCAGATGCTACTCAAGTCAAAGGCTTTCTATGAGAGCGGGGGTTGTGCCTGGCGTTCTACAGCCTTTGGTTCACACCCTTTTTTTTTTTTTTTTTTTTTTTTTTTAGAGGGGGTCTCGCTCTGTTGCCCAGGCTGGAGTGCAGTGGCACAATCTCGGCTCACTGCAACCTCTGCCTCCCAGGTTCAAACGATTCTTCTGCCTTAGCCTCCCGAGTAGCTGAGACTAGGCATGGGCCACCACGCCCGGCTAATTTTTTTTTTTTTTTTTGTATTTTTAGTAGAGATGGGGTTTCACCATATTAGCCACGCTGGTCTCGAACTCCTAACCTCGTGATCTGCCTGCCTCAGCCTCCCAAAGTCCTAGGATTACAAACATGAACCACCGCGCCGGGCGCCCGGCCTTTTTTTTTTTTTTTTTTTTGAGACGGCATTTCGGTCTCCACGTTGGTCAGGCTGGTCTCGAACGCCCGACCTCAGGTGATCCTCCTGCCTTGGCCTCCCAAAGTGTTGGGATTACAGGCGTGAGCCACCGCGCCCGGCCGGTTCACACCCTTTATTTGTATTTATTTATTTTTTTGAGACAGGGTCTCACTTTGCCGTCCAGTCTCGAGTGCAGTGGTGCCATCTCGACTCACTGCAACCTCGACCTCCTGGGCTCAAGGGATCTTCCTACCTCAGCCTCCCGAGTACCTGGGACCACAGATGCGAGCCACTGCCCGGCTAATTTTTGTATTTTTTTGTAGAGACCGGATTTCGCCATGTTGCCGAGGTTGGTCTCTAACTCCTGGGCTGAACCTATCCTCCCGCCTCAGCCTCCCAAAGTGCTGGGACGACAGGCTTGAACCACCACGCCCGGCCTGGTTCACACCCTTTAATGGCACTTACCACATACTGCTAGGCATTGAGGTTATTTCTGAAACATCTCTTCTTTTCTACTAGATTCTATGAGGGCAGGAACTAGGTCTTATTTTTTTCTGAGGACAAGGACTGTTAGACAAGTGTATGGAGACGCATGTAGACCAACTGCCTTACTTCCTCTTTCCTCTGGGTTTACTTCTTCCTCCAAGAGGAGGGTTGTGTGTGTGAGCGGGGCGACTGGAAAACATAGTGTTCAGGACGTTGTATCTTGTTCCAGGAACTAAGTACATGCCTGGGTAACTAATGTGGAGTACCTCTCCTTCCCCTGTTGCTATCGCCCCTCTGTGGCTGCTTGGCAAGTAGCTCAGTATGAAGAGCTGACGGAATTCTGCGGTGGGCCAGGTGGCTCTGGCGTCGATTGTTTAAGGCGACTGTTAATGACTACAGCACACCATTGAGTCTTGGTCCCAAGGCGCTGGTGCACATGGTACTTCCCGAAATCCCTGTAGGGCCGCCGGAGCAGGAGCCCCGATCCCACGTTTGGGCAGCTGACTCGCCTAAGGCCTCCAGTTGAAAGCGGAATGGCAGGGGTGAGAATGAGCAGACCTAACTACCGGGCTTCTCGCACCTGGCCTGCATTTATTTAGGACCAGGATAACCTCGAAGTCCAGGCTGGGGTGCCCGATGGGTCGTGGGCTTGCTGTCTAACTCCCTGAGATCGGCGGGCTGAACAGAGATTTGAAGTGTAGCGCCATCCTAAGCAAAGGAAGGAGGCCCGACGGCCGCGTAACGGGCGGCAGGGCGGGAGGAAGTAGCAGCTGCTGCTCCCCGCCCACCCCTCTCGCGTGTGCCTTTCCGCTCCACTGTTCGCCGGTGAGCTAGGTGGCGCGAGAGGGGAGGGGAGAAAAGACAGAGGCTGCAGGAGCCGAAGGCCGCGGCTCGAGGTGGGGCAGGGGCTGGCACGCGAGCGTGCGTGCGTGGGCGCGGTCTATAGCACGCCGCGCGCGGGGCGGATGTCCGGGCCGGCTGGGCCGGGGCCGCGGACGAGATGGCGGAAGGTGGAGGCTGCCGTGAGCGACCGGATGCGGAGACTCAGAAGTCCGAGCTTGGAGCCTTAATGAGGACCACACTCCAACGCGGGGCGCAGTGGTGAGCTCCCGGATCGCTCTTCCTCTGTGCGGAAGCAGGGGCGGAGAAAAAGGGGCCTCCTTTTTCTCGGCTAGAGTAGGGGCTGGGCGGGGATGGTATGTAGTGACCCTGGAAGAGTAGCCTGACACCTGCCCCTCAGGAGAAGAACTCCAGGATCAGCTTTGGGAAAGCGCAGGCGGGGCCTGAGGGACTTCTCAGCTCATTTGGAGCCCTAGGGGGCGGGCCCGGCGGGGGCCAGGAGGAAGGATGTGGAGAAGGGGAATGTCGGTGGGGACCCTAAGGGTGGGGAGAGCCCTTTACCATGAGGACTCGCCGTGTGACCTTGGGCGAAGGTGTCACAGACCTGGATTCCTCACTGTTAAAACCAGGATAGCAATATTTGGCTCACCGCCCTCAGTGGGTTGAGGGGAAAATCAGAAGTAGGTACTTTGTAACTTGTCAACTGCCAACAGATGTCAAGGTCAGAAGCTGAACAAATGTCTGAGAACCCCGATTATTTTGGTAGCAAGTGTCAAAAATATTTGCGGCAGCAGTATCTCGGAGTGGGAGAGGAGGATAGCCTAGGTCCTAGAGCTAGATAGAAGATGAAGAGTCCAGAATTTAGAAGACCCAGGCTGAGTTATTAGGCAGCTTAATAGATTGTTTAGTAGAGGGGACAATACTTTGTACTACTGGAGAGATTCCTGGGTGGTATTATTGTGTAGGAGTAGAAAAACTAAGGCTAGACTTTGCATTGAGTATGATTGTTACCCATCTTGTTTTGTTTTGTTTTGTTTTGAGATGGAGTTTCACTCTTGTTGCCCAAGCTGGAGTGCAGTGGCGTGATCTTGGCTCACGGCAACCTCCGCCTCCCGGGTTCAAGCGATTCTCCTGCCTCAGCCTCCCGAGTAGCTGGGATTACAGGCTTACGCCACCACACCCAGCTAATTTTTTGTATTTTTAGTAGAGACCGGGTTTCACCATGTTGGGCAGGCTGGTCTCAAACTCTTGACCTTATGATCCACCCGCCTCGGCCTCCCACAGTGCTGGGATTACAGGTGGGAGCCACCGTGCCCGGCCCGAGTGTTACCCATCTTTAAGAAATCATTGTGATGATGATCTGCAGAGGAATTGAGCGGGAGAATAGAAAAATTGGGGTTACGAGGAGTACAGATAACAGCTTATGTATTCACCTTGAGCTAACCAGTTTGTGAAAGGTAGGGTAAACAGAGGTACTTTTTTTGTGTTTTCTTTTCTTTTCTTTTTTTCTTTTTGAGAAGGAATTTCGCTCTTGTTGCCCAAGCTGGAGTGCAATGGCGCGACCTCGGGTCACGGCAACCTCCCCCTCCCATGTTCAAGCGATTCTCCTGCCTCAGCCTCCCCAGTAGCTAGGATTACAGGCATGCGCCACCACGGCCGGCTAATTTTTTTTGTATTTTTAGTAGAGACGGAGTTTCTCCATTTTGGTCAGGCTAGTCTCGAATTCCTGATCTCAGGTGATCGCCCGCCGTGGCCTCCCAAAGTACTGGGATTACAGGCGGAAGCTACTGCGCCCGGCCTAGCAGAGGTACTTTTTAAGTTAACCTGTATAGGGTTCATAAAGAATACTCAGCAGAAGCAGAGGAAGTTTAAGATAGACTAAAATCATACAGTAAAATTGTATGGAAGGTATTGCTCAAGGGATTTGGAAGAAAAATAGCATTTTAGAGACGGGTGTTTTTATGGATCCTTGTGACCTCTGGGAAGCTGCCTGACCTCCTCTCGCATTTGTTTGTTATAAAAGTTTAAGGATGCACCAGTATAATTGTTGATGCTTTGTTGCTCCACAGAGATTCTGTTTTAATTGTAAAACAGCATAGTGATACTTTTTTTTTTTTTTTGAGACGAAGTCTCGCTGTGTCACCAGGCTGGAGTGCAGTGGCGCGATCTCAGTTCACTGCAATCTCTGCCTCCCGGGTTCAAGCGATTCTCCTGCTTCAGCCTCCCGAGTAGCTGGGATTATAGGCATGCACCACCATGCCCAGCTAATGTTTGTATTTTTAGTAGAGACAGGGTTTCACCATGTTGACCAGGATGATCTCGATCTCCTGACCTCGTGATCCACCTGCCTCAGCCTCCCAAAGTGCTGGGATTGCAGGCGTGAGCCACCGCTCCCAGCCAGCATAGTGATACTTTAAAAATATAAACAGGTCTGGTGCAGTGGCTCATGCCTGTAATCCCAGCACTTTGGGAAGCTGAGGCAGGAGGATCACTTGAGGCCAGGAGTTCAAGACCAGCCTGGGCAACATAGCAAGAGCTAGCCTCTACAAAATAAAAATAAAAAAATAAATTAGCCAGGCATGGTGGTATGTGCCTATAGTCACAGCTACTCAGAGGCTGAGGCAGGAGGATCACTTGAGCCCAGGAGTTTGAGGCTACAGAGAGTTATGATTGTGCCACTGCAGTCTAGCCTGGGTGACCCTCTCTCTAAGGAAATAAATAGGTAAATAAAATACGACATTTGCTTACATTTAAGTAAAAAAGTGGTAAGTTGAATATGAAGCACAACTTAATGCTTTTTGACAAGATGAACATACCTAGGCACTGTTATATGTACATGTGTAAGTGTATATTTATATATGTACATGCATGTTATATACTTTTTTTTTTTGACAGGGTTTTATTCCTGTCGCCCAGGCTAGAGTGCAATGGCATGATCTCAGCTCACTGCAACTTCTGTCTCCCGGGTGCAAGTGATTCTTGTGCCTCAGCCTCCCAAGCAGCTGGGACTACAGGCATGTGCCACCACACTCAGCTAATTTTTGTAATTTTAGTAGAGACGGGCTTTGTTGCCCAGGCTGGTCTTGAACTCCTGAGCTCAAGTGACCATCCACCTCAGCCTCTCAAAGTGCTGGGATTACAGGTGTGAGCCACTGTGCCTGGCCTTGTGTGTACATTTTTGGAACTCATTTGGTCTTTAACGGAAAACTGAAGTGGGTGGTGTTTCTAACCCATTTTCAGAAAGAGCATTAGTTTAGTGCTGTTCATGTCAAGCAAAACAGTGTAACCAAACTGTCTGCCTGGACTGGGACCTCTGTAAAGATCATTATGAAATTAATGACTTGTGGCTGGGCGCGGTGGCTCACGGCCTGTAATCCCAGCACTTTGGGAGGCCGAGGTGGGCAGATTACCTGAGGTCGAGAGTTTGAGACTGTCCTGACCAACACGGAGAAACCCTGTCTCTAATAAAAATACAAAATTAGCCAGGTGTGGTGGCACATGCCTGTAATCCCAGCTACGGGAGACTGAGGCAGGAGAATCGCTTGAACCTGGGAGGCGCAGGTTGTGGAGAGCCGAGATCACACCATTGCACTCCACCCTGGGTGACAAGAGCGAAACTCTTGTCTCAAAAAAAAAAGAAGTTAATGACTTGTTTATTAGCAAACATGATTTTACCCATAAAAAGACTCCATTTAGACTGAGTGTGGTAGCTCATGCATGTAATCTCAGCACTTTCGGAGGCCAAGGCAGGAGGATCACCTGAGATCAGGAGTTTGAGACCAGCCTGGCCAACATGGTGAAACCCCATCTCTACTAAAAATACAAAAAAATTAGCTGGGCCTGGTGGTGCATGCCTGTAATCCCAGCTACTTGGGAGGCTGAGGCAGGAGAATTGCTTGAACCCAGGAGGCGGAGGTTTCAGTGAGCCAAGATCATACCACTGCACTCCAGCCTGGGCAACAAGAGCGAAAACTCTGTCTCAAAGAAAAAAAAAGAGGCCAGGCGCAGTGGCTCATGCCTGTAATCCCAGCACTTTGGGAGGCCGAAGTGGGCGGATCACCTGAGGTCAGGAGTTTGAGACCAGCCTGCCCAATATGGTGAAACCCTGTCTCTATTAAAAATACAAAAATTAGCTGGGAGTGGTGACGGGTGCCTGTAATCCCAGTTAGTCAGGAGGCTGAGGCAGAAGGATTGCTTGAACCTGGGAGGCAGAGGTTGCAGTGAGCCAAGATTGTGCCACTATACTCCAGCCTGGGCGACAGAACAAGACTCCGTCTAAAAGAAAAAAAAAAGAAAGACTCCATTTAAATAAGCATTTTGAAGCCACTTGTTTTCTTTCTTTTATTCACTCTTTGAACAATCATTTCACTTAATGGATGCATACCCTGGGCCAGACTCTCTGTGCCATGTGGGGCCTGGGCCCTGCTCTTGCTCTTGTGACAGTGTTTTTTAGTGGGTATTGCATATGCCCCAAGTGGAAGGACCATAAAAAAGATTAAGGAAGCAGCTGCAGAAATTTATAATCTCAGCTTTTCTGGTAAATTTTTGTCTCTCTCTAGGTATCTTATTGACAGCCGGTGGTTCAAGCAGTGGAAGAAGTATGTGGGCTTTGACAGCTGGGACATGTATAATGTAGGTGAACATAACCTATTTCCTGGCCCAATAGACAACTCTGGGCTATTTTCAGGTATAGTAAATGTTGCTTTTCTAGCTAAACATTCACCTGGGCGGTGGCCTGATGTTATGTGCATCTGTAACATGGACGTTGTGAACTTTCCTAGTGTGAGGAGATAGAAACAAGTATCCTCATTTTGCATCTATAGCAGAAGTCTTTGCAAACCCTTAATGAAAAGTTAAGCTACTTTTTTTCCCTTAAATTAACTGCATCTGATAAGAGCATGCTTCTAACATTTTAACTTTCTC
This sequence comes from Pongo abelii, assembly GCF_028885655.2. Lineage (NCBI taxonomy): Eukaryota > Metazoa > Chordata > Mammalia > Primates > Hominidae > Pongo > Pongo abelii. The sequence goes on from NC_085928.1 coordinate 105,124,796, forward strand.
TCTTTGCAAATTAGTTCTGCTAGCTATTTCACATTTTAAGTTAGTATATGGAATGGAAAGAAATAGGATGTCATTTTGAAATTGTATCTAAAATTTAAGAACCAGAATTTTTTGTTACCTTTGCAGTGGAACAAATTGTAAACCTGTGAACTTTCATCAAGAATTCCTGTGATGGCTGTTTTTATCATATAACTAGTGTGAGGAGAGGTTGAAGGTCAGTAGACAGAGTTATGACTGTAGTCAGCTCCCAGTGGGAACTGTGGGAAAAGCGACATGTAACACACTAGAGCTTTTCTTGCACTTGTACATGCACTGAGATGACAGTCAGCTTTTCCCAGGCTTTCTTCTGTCTGACTTCAGACCTCTTTAAAGTCATGATAGAGGTGATCTATCATGGGTGTCAAAAATCAGGGCAGTGCCAGGAGTGGTGTCTCACGCCTGTAATCTCAGCACTTTGGGAGGCCGAGGCAGGTGGATCACCTGAGGTCAGGAGTTCGAGACCAGCCTGGCCAACATGGTGAAACCCCGTCTCTACCATGTTGGCTAGGCTGGCCTTGAGCTCCTGGGCTCAAGCTATCTTCCTGTCTCAGCCTCCTTAGTCACTGAGACTACAGTGTTCTACCACTCTCAGCTGTTTTTTAAGTTTTTTGTTAGAGACGGGGTCTTGCTATGTTACCCAGGCTGGTTGAACTCCTGGCCTCAAGCCATCCTCCCACCTTGGCTTCCCAGAGTGTTGGTGTGAGCCACTGTGCCTGGCCTAACTTGGATATTTTTAAAAATGAGCAACGCTTCAGCTCAGACCTTGTTTTAGGAGAGATCTACATGGTATAAACAATATCATTTACTTTGTTTCCTAAGGAATCATTTCATTATGTTCACATTTTGTTCTTTTTCTCATTTTTATGAAATGGAAAATTCTTAAGGTTTTAAATTCAGGCATACTTTCGCTTATTGTGCTTTCCTTTATTATATGTTGCAGATACTGCATTTTTAGCAAATTTTGTAGGTATTTGGCAACCCTGCCTTGACAATCTGTCAGTTCCATTTTTACAGCAGCATGTGCTCACTTCATGTCTCTGTTACCACATTTTGGTAATTCTCAAAATACTTCAAAGTTTTTCATTATTAATTGTTATGGTGATCAGTGATCAGGGAGCTTTCTTTTTTTTTTTTCTGAGACGGAATTTTGCTCTTGTTGCCCAGGCAGGAGTGCAGTGGCACGATCTTGGCTCATGGCAACCTCCGCCTCTTGAGTTCAAGTGATTCTCCTGCCTCAGCCTCCCGAGTAGCTAGGATTACAGGCATGTGCCACCACGCCCGGCTAATTTTGTATTTTTAGTAGAGATGGGGTTTCTCCATGTTGGTCAGGCTGGTCTTGAACTCCCGACCTCAGCCTCCCAAAGCGTTGGGATTACAGGCGTGAGCCACCGTGCCCAGCCAAGAGGGATCTTTCATGTTGCTATTGTAATTGTTTTGGGGCATCATGAAGGGAGCCCATGTAAGACAGTGAACTTAATTGGTAATTACTGTGTGTATTCTCGCTGCTTCACGAACCAGCCATTCCATCTCTCTCTCCTCAGGCTTTGCTATTGCCTGAGACACAATGACATTGAAATTCGGCCACTTAGTAACCCTAACAATGTCTTCTAAATGTTCAAGTGAAAAGGAGAATTGCATGTCTCTCACTTCAAATCAAAGCTAGAAATGATTTGAGTTTGGTTAAGGAAGCCGAAATAGGTTGTAAGCTAGGCCTCTTGTGCCATATAGCTAGCCAAGTTGTGAATGTAAATGTAAACCTCCTGGACTTCAGTGATCCTTCCACCTCAGCCTCCTGAGTAGCTAGGACTACAGGTGCTTGCCAGCATTCCTGGCTCATTTTTGTATGGTTTTTTTTTTTTTTTTTGTAGAGATGGAGTTTTGTCATGTTGCCTGGGAGATGGTGGAACCCAGGAAATGGTGGTTTCAGTGAGCTGAGATTGCACCACTGCACTCCAGCTTGGGCGACAGAAGTGAGACTCCATCTCAAAAAAAAAAAAAAAAAGTGCTACTCTAGTGAACACATGAATTATAAGAGCCTGAAACAGCCTTATTGCTGATATGGAGAAAGTTGTTTATTCATTTATTTTTTTTTTGAGACAAGGTGCCACCTTGTCTCAAGAAAAAAAAGGTAGCTACTGCTACCTCGTGCAGTAGCACAATCACGGCTCACTACAACCTTGACCTTCCCAGGCTCAGGTGATCTCCCACCTCAGCCTCCTGAGTAACTGGAACTACAGGCCCCACCACACCCGACTAATTATTGTATTTTTTGCAGAGATTTTTTGTCGGTTTTGTCATGTTGTCCAGGTTGATCTTGAATTCCTGGGCTCTAGCAGTCCTCCTGCCTTGACGTTCCAGAGTGCTGGGATTACAGGTGTGAGTCACTGCGCCCGGCCTAAACAACAGGTTTTATTTTATTTTATTTTATTTTATTTTAATTTTTTATTATTATTTTATTGAGACAGAGTCTCACCATGGGGTTTCACCATGTTGGCCAGGCTGGTCTCAAACTCCTGACCTTAAGTGATCCGCCTGCCTCGGCCTCTCAAAGTGCTGGGATTACAGGCATGAGCCACTGTGCCTGGCCTAAACAACGGATTTTAAATGTAGACAAAACACCCTTCTATTGGGAATATGCCATCTACCTCTTTGCTGCTAGAGGGGAAAAGTCAGTGCCTGGGTTCAGAGCCTTTTTTTTTTTTTTTTTTTTTTTTCTTTTTACAGGGTCTTGCCCTGTCACCCAGGCTGTAGTGTGTGATCACAGCTCACTGCAGCCTTAACCTCCTGGGCTCAAGTGATCCTCCCACCTCAGCCTCCTGAGTAGCTAGGACTACAGTTGCTTGCCACCATGCCTGGCTGATTTTTATATGTTTTTTTTTTTTTCTTTTTTCTTTGTAAGACAGAGTCTCACTCTGTCGTCTAGGCTGAAGTGCAATGGCACGATCTTGGCTCACTGCAACCTCCACCTCCCACGTTCAAGTGATTCTCCTGCCTCAGCCTCCCAAGTAGCTGGGATTATAAGCACCCATCACCACACCCAGCTAATTTTTTTTTGTATTTTTAGTAAAGACGGGATTTCAGCATATTGGCCAGCCTGGTCTCGAACTCCTGACCTCAGGTGATCCACCCGCCTCGAACTCCCAAAGTGCTGGAATTACAGTCGTGAGCCACCGCGCCCAGCTGTGTATTTTTTGTTTGTTTTGTTTTTTGTAGAGATGGGATTTTGCCATGTTGCCAGGGCTGGTCTCCAATTCCTGGGCTCAAGTGATCTGTCTGCCTTGACTTCTCAAAGTGCTGGGGTTATAGGCATGAGCCACTCTGTCCGGCCAGATTCAGAGCCTTGAAGGACAGGCTGACTCTCTTCTTAAGGGATACTGCAGGTGGTGACTTTAGTTTGAAGCCAATGCTCATTTATCATTCCAAAAATCCCAAGGCCCTTAAGAATTATGCTAAATCTGCTCTGCTTGTGCCCTACACATGCAACAACAAAGCCTGCATGATAGCATATTTATTTACAGCATGGTATACCTAATATTTTTGTTTTTATTTTATTTTTCTGGGACAGAGTCTCACTGTGTTGCCCAGGCTGGAATGCAGTGGCGCAGTCTCGGCTCACTGCAACCTCTGCTTCCTGGGTTCAAGTTATTCTCATGGCTCAGCCTCCCAAGTAGCTGAGATTACAGACATGCACCACCAGGTCTGGCTAATTTTTGTACTTTTAGTACAGATAGGGTTTCGCTATGTTGGCCACGCTGGTCTCAAATTCCTGGCCTCAAGCAATCCACCCGCCTTGACCTCCCTAAGTGCTGGGATTACAGGCATGAGCCACCACAACAAGTCTACTGATGTTTTTTTTTTTTTTTGAGTTGAAGTTTTGCTCTTTTGCCCAGGCTGGAGTGCAATGGTGCGATCTTGGCTCACCACAACCTCTGCCTCCTAGGTTCAAGCGATTCTCCTGCCTCAGCCTCCTGAGTAGCTGGAATTATAGGCATGTGCCACCACGCCCAGCTAATTTTGTTTTTTTAGTAGAGACGGGGTTTCTCCTTGTTGGTCAGGCTGGTCTCGAACTCTCGACCTCAGGTAATCTGCCCACCATGGCCTCCCCAAGTGCTGGGAGTACAGGCGTGAGCCACCACACCCGCCCTCCCAATATTTTTTTTTTTTTTTTTTTTTGAGACGGAGTCTTGCTCTGTCACCCAGGCTGGAGTGCAGTGGTGCGATCTCGGCTCACTGCAAGCTCCGCCTCCCAGGTTCATGCGATTCTCCTGCCTCAGCCTCCTGAGTAGCTGGGACCACAGGCGCCTGGCACCTGCCACCACACCCAGCTAATTTTTTTGTATTTTTAGTAGAGACAGGGTTTCACCGTGTTGGCCTCGTGATCTCCTGACCTCGTGATCCACCCATCTCGGCCTCCCAAAGTGCTGGGATTACAGGTGTGAGCCACCGCGCCCGGCCTCTGGCCTCCAGCCTCCCAATATTTTTAGCTCAGTGTTGAGACCTGCTCAGAAAAAGCACTGAGCTAATCTTATCAAAATGTTACTGCTGCCGGGTGCAGTGGCTTACGCCTGTAATCCCAGCACTTTGGGAGGCCAAGGTGGGTGGATCACGAGGTCAGGAGATTGAGACCATCCTGGCTAACGTGGTGAAACCCCGTCTTTATTAAAAATACAAAAGCAAAATTAGCCGGGTGTGGTGGTGGGTGCCTGTAGTCCCAGCTCCTCGGGAGGCTGAGGCGGGAGAATAGCATGAACCCGAGAGGTGGAGCTTGCAGTGAGCCGAGATCGCGCCACTGCACTCCAGCCTGGGGGACACAGCGAGCCTCTGTCTCAAAAAAAAGTTACTGCCATTGCAATGTACCTAGTTACCCAAGAGCTCTGATGGAGATGCATGAGGAGATTAATGTTGTTTCATGCCTACTAAAAACATCCGTTCTGCAGCCTGTGAGTCAAGAAGTAATTTCAACTTTTTTTTTTTTTTTTTTTTTGAGACAGAGTCTCACTGTGTTGCCCAGGCTGGAGTGCAGTGGCTCAATCTTGGCTCCCTGCAACCTCTCCCTCCCAGGTTCAAGGAATTCTCCTGCCTCCTCCTTCCAGGTTCAAGTGATTCTCCTGCCTCAGCCTCCTGAGTAGCTGGGATACAGGTTCCTGTCCCTCCACCCGGCTAATTTTTGTATTTTTAGTAGAGACTGGATTTCACCACGTTGGCCAGGCTGGTCTCAAACTTCTGACCTCAAGTGATCCTCCCGCCTCAACCTGCCGATGTGCTGGGGTTACAGGCCTGAGCCAGCGTGCCTGATTTGATTTCAACTTTCAAGTCTTATTATTTAAGAAATACATTTTATAAGACTTTATCTGCCATAGATAGTGATTCTCCTGAAGGATCTGGGCAAATTAAATTGAAAACCTTTTGGAAAGGATTTACCATTCTAGATGCCATTAAGAATATTTATGATTCCACCTGGTGCAGTGGCTTACACCTATAATCCCAGCACTTTGGCAGGCTGAAGTAGGTGGATCCTTTGAACCCAGGAGTTGGAGACTAGGGTGGGCAACTTGGCAAAACCCCATCCCTATAAAAAATACGAAAATTAGCTAGGCCTGGTGGCATGCACCTGTAGTTCTAGCTACTTGGGAGACTAAGGCAGGAGGATTGCTTGAGTCTGGGAGGTCGAAGCTGCAGTGAGCTGTAATCATGCTACTGCACTCCAGCCTGGGTGATAGAGTAAGCCCTGCCACTTCCTCCTGCCCACACACACGCACAAGAATATTCATGATTCATGGGAGGAGGTCGAAATCAACATTAATAGGAGTCTGGGAGAAGTTCATTCCAACACTTACGGATGACTTCAAGGGGCTCAAGACATCAGTGGGGGAAGTAACAGCAAAAGTGGAAATAGCAAGAGAACTAGAATTAGAAGTGAAGCCTGAAGATGTGACTGAATTGCTTTTTTTAATTTTAATTTTTATTTTTATTTTTTTTGAGATGGAGTCTTGCTGTGTCACCCAGGCTGGAGTGCAGTGGCGCAATCTCGGCTCACTGCAACCTCCGCCTCCTGGGTTCAAACGATTCTTCTGCCTCAGCCTCCCAAGTAGCTGGGCTATAGGTGTGCACCACCATGCCCAGCTAATTTTTGTATTTGTAGTAGAGACGGGGTTTCACTACGCTGGCCAGGCTGGTCTTGAACTCCTGACTTCATGATCTGCCCACCTCGGCCTCCGAAAGTGCTGGGATTACAGGTGTGAGCCACTGCGCCTGGCCTATTTTTAATTTTAATTTTTATTTATTTTTATTTCTTTTGAAACAGAGTCTTGCTCTGTTACCCAGGCTGGAGTACAGTGAGGTATCTCGGCTCACTGCAGTCTCCACCTCCTGGGTTCAAGCAATTCTTATGCCTCAGCCTCCCGAGTAGCTGGGACTACAGGCATGCATCGCCACGCCCAGCTAATTTTTGTATTTTTACTAGAAACGGGGTTTCACCATGTTGGCCAGGCTGATCTTGAATTCCTGACCTCAAGTGATCTGCCTGCCTCAGCCTCCCAAAGTGCTGGAATTACAGGCATGAGCCAACATGCCTGGCCTGAATTGCTTTAATCTTATGATAAAACTTGAATGGCTGAGGAGTTGCTTCTTATGGGTGAGCAAAGAAAATGGTTTCTCGAGATGAAATCTACGTCTGGTGAAGATGACATGAGCACTATTGGAATGACAACAAAGGAACCCTGCCCTGAAAAAGGCGTGCAAACTAGTCGGAGGGATAGTGGGAAACCCTAACCACCTCATGTATGATTTATTTATTTTTGAGATGGAGTCTCGCTCTTTCACCAGGCTGGAGTGCAGTGGCACGATCTCGGCTTACTGCAACCTCTGCCTCCCAGGTTCAAGCAATTCTCCTGCCTCAGCCTCCTGAGTAGCTGGGACTACAGGCACCCGCTACCACGCCTGGCTAATTTTTGTATTTTTAGTAGAGACGGGGTTTCACCATGTTGGCCAGCATGGTCTTGATTCCTTAACTTCATGATCCGCCCGCCTCGGCCTCCCAAAGTGCTGGGATTACAGGCGTGAGTCACCGTGCCCGGCCAATTTTTTTTTTTAACATTGTTTTGCCTTGAGTTACAGATGAGTTGCACCATCGGATGTACATTTTACTTTTACAATTTCATGGCCTCACTCATCATCGGGAGAACAGTGGCTTCCACTGTTCTCTGAGTGGCTGCTGATGGGCATAGCCTTAGAAGGGAAGCTCCCATCGTGAGAGGTGATCAATCTTCCCTTCTTTCTTTGAGCAAGTGTGTTTCAGACCATGGGTGATCAGTTCTGACTCCCAGTACTGTTGCCTGTCTGGTGGGTGTAAGATGAATGTTTAGCATGTTGCATATGTTCTCTCTCCACTCCACAGGGGATTATGCAGCTGGGCTTTGATTTAAAGTATTTAAAGCTAAAAATGCTAATTGACTGTTGATTAAATAAATTTAACTTCAGTGCCTTGTTTATTTAGTTTCTTAAGAAATCTTTCAGAGGAAGACAATATCTGACTTTAATGTGTTATCATTAAGAATATTTTGGCTGGGTGCGGTTACTCACACCTGTAATCCCAGCACTTTGGGAGGCTGAGATGGGTGGATCACCTGAGGTCAGGAGTTCGAGACCAGCCTGGCCAAGATGGTAAAACCCCGTCTCTACTAAAAATACAAAAATTAGCTGGATGCAGTGGCAGGCGCCTGTAATCCCAGTTACTTGGGAGGCTGAGGCAGGAGAATTGCTTGAACTCGGGAGGTGGAGGTTGCAGTGAGCCAAGATTGCTGCACTCTAGCCTGGGCAACAGAGCAAGACTCCATCTCAAAAAAAAAAAAAAAAAAGAATATTTTGACATCTGCGCGTGGTGACTCACTCCTGTAATCCCAGCACTTTGGGAGGCTGAGGTGGATGGATCACCTGAGGTCAGGAGTTTGAGACCAGCCTGGCCAACCTGGTGAAACCCTATCTCTATTAAAAATACAAAAATTAGGCCGGGCGCAGTGGCTTACACCTGTAATCCTAGCACTTTGGGAGGCCAAGGTGGGTGGATCATGAGGTCAGGAGATCGAGACCATCCTGGCTAACATGGTGAATCCCTGTCTCTACTAAAAATATGAAAAATTAGCTGGGCGTGGTGGCACGTGCCTGTAGTCCCAGCTACTCTTGAGGCTGAGGCAGGAGAATTACTTGAACCCAGGAGGCAGAGGTTGCAGTGAGCTGAGATCATGCCACTGCACCCTAACCTGGGTGACAGAGCGAGACTCTGTCTCAAAACAAAAAAAAAGAAAAAAAGAAAAATTAGCCAGGCATGGTGGCGGGTGCCTTTAGTCCCAGCTACTCGGGAGAATGGTTTGAACCTGGGAGGTGGAGGTTGCTGTGAGCCGAGATTATGCCACTGCACTCCAGCCTGGGCAACAGAGTGAGACTCCACCTCAAAAAAAAAAAAAAAAAAAAAAATATATATATATAGATAGATAGATAAATATTCATAATGAACAATTTTTATTGTGGAATCTGGAAGCCCTTTGTAAATTGGAGTGTTTTTTTTTTTTTTTTTTTTGAGACGGAGTCTCACTCTGTCACCCAGGCTGGAGTGCAGTGGCGTGATCTCGGCTCACTGCAACCTCCGCCCTCTGGGTTCAAGCAATTCTCCTGCCTCAGTCTCCTGAGTAGCTGGGATTACAGGCACACACCACCACATCCAGCTAATTTTTGTATTTTTAGTAGAGATGGGGTTTCACCATGTTGGCGAGGCTGCTCTCAAACTCCTGACCTTGTGATCCACCCACCTTGGCCTCCCAAAGTGCTGGGATTACAGGTGTGAGCCACCACGCCCAGCCTGGGGTTTTTCTTTTTTATCCTCTTCTCCCTCCAATTATAGAAGAAATACCAATTCCTCATAAAATGTTCATGGATAAAGACAAAAGTCTGCTCTGTATAACGACCAGTGACAGAATTTTGGAATTTCATACCTATTTCTTTCTGTAAATAATTTTCTTATTTCTGAAAAGTACATGGAAATCATGTAAAACCATCATTTCTGGGGCAAAGAGCAGTGACTTATGTGTTCTTTTCCTTTTTTAGATCCTGAGAGTCAGACCTTGAAAGAACACTTAATTGATGAATTGGACTACGTATTGGTCCCCACCGAGGCCTGGAATAAACTACTAAACTGGTACGGCTGTGTAGAAGGCCAGCAACCCATCGTCAGAAAAGTGAGTTATGTGAATTGTCCCACCTGCTGGTCACTGTCTGCAGGTGCTTTCTGTTGGACATTGACTAGTGTTTGCTAGGAAAATGAATATACCTCAGTGGTTGAATAGTGGTGCTTGAGGCCTTGTTTCTGGATCTCTTTTTTTTTTTTTTTGAGATGGAGTCTTGCTCTTGTTGCCCAGGCTGGAGTGCAACGGCATGATCTCGGCTCACTGCAGCCTCTGCCTCCCAGGTTCAAGTGATTCTCCTGCCTCAGCCTCCTGAGTAGCTGGGATTACAGGTGCCTGCCACTATGCCTGGCCAATTTTTGTATTTTTAGTAGAGATGGGGTTTCGCCATGTTGGCCAGTCTGGTCTCAAACTTCTGACCTTGTGATCCGCCCGACTCAGCCCCCCAAAGTGGCGAGATCACAGGCGTGAGCCACCAAACCCGGCTTGTTTCTGGTTCTCTTTAGGAAACTGTGGTTGTGAGCGAAGTTGCTCACCCAGGATATTATCATGAGTGGCCTCTAAACATCAGAGCTGCCCTGTGGCTTGGAATGTGCCCAGCAGTGCTGTGAGAACACTTTCTGGAAAATTCTATGAGAGAAAGTTCACTGGGGCCATATGGACATATAGTTAATGTCCTGCATCTTGTTTATCTTAAAAAACCTTTATGATACTGCTTTTCCCTCTATGCTTAAGAGTCCTTGAGCCAGGCGCAGTGGCTCACACCTGTAATCCCAGCACTTTGGGAGGCTGAGGTGGGCGGATCACGAGGTCAGGAGATCAAGACCATCTTGGCCAACATGGTGAAACCTCATCTCTACTAAAAATACAAAAATTAACTGGGCGTGGTGGCACATGCCTGTAGTCCCAGCTACTCGGGAGGCTGAGGCAGGAGAATTGCTTGAACCCAGGAGACGGAGGTTGCAGTAAGCCAAGATCACCCCACTGTACTCCAGCCTGGCAACAGAGCGAGACTCGGTTGCAAAAAAAAAAAAAAAGAGTCTTTGATCAGGCCGTGCATGGTGGCTCACGCCTGTAATCCCAGCACTTTGGGAGGCCGAGGCAGGCGGATCACGAGGTCAAGAGATCGAGACCATCCTGGCCAACATGATGAAATCCCATCTTTACTAAAAATACAAAAATTAGCTGGGAGTGGTGGTAGGCCCCTGTAGTCCCAGCTACTCGGGAGGCTGAGGCAGGAGAATCTCTTGAACCCAGGAGGTGCAGGTTGTAGTGAGCTGAGATCGCACCACTGCACTCCAGGCTGCTGACAGAGGAAGACTCCATCTCAAAAACAAAAAACAAAAAACAGTGAAGAATAGGCTTCTCTCTAATATCATCAAGATGCTCTTGGTCTTAGTGGGTAGAAAAAATATATATATATTTTTTTTTTGCGGGGTACAGAGTCTCGCTCTGTCGCCCAGGCTGGAGTGCAGTGGAGCGATCTTGGCTCACTGCAGCCTCCACCTCCCGGGTTCAAGTGATTCCCCTGTCTCAGCCTCCTGAGTAGTTGGGATTACAGGCACATGCCACCATGCCCGGCTAATTTTTGTATTTTTCGTAGAAATGGGGTTTCACCATGTTGGTCAGGCTGGTCTCAAATTCCTGACCTCAAATGATCCACCCACCTCGGCCTCCCAGAGTGTTGAGATTACAGGCATGAGCCACCACACCTGGCCAGAAAAAATATTTTTAAACTCTTTGTCCAGGCACTGGTAGCTTTAAAAATCTGTTCTTTTGATCCCTTGATCAGTAAAGGAAATGAATTATCATGAGTTTTCTGCTTTTTGCTTCTGATAAGATATGCTACATCCAAGACTGCCCAGCTGCAAAACCGCTATGCCCTCACCCCTGCCTCTTGTTCATAGGTCGTGGAGCATGGCCTGTTTGTCAAGCACTGCAAAGTCGAGGTGTATTTGCTGGAACTGAAGCTCTGCGAGAACAGTGACCCCACCAATGTGCTGAGTTGCCATTTCAGCAAGGCAGACACCATTGGTGAGAGGCTGGGCTGGGGTCCCTCGTATGTGGTGAGAGAGTGTAGGACATTGTGGCTGATGGGAGGGAAGAAGGCATTATTTTATATGCCCTCTTCAGATTTGTTACCCAAATCATCTCGAGCTGTAGTTGCCAGTCCTGACCTGGGAGCCCATTCCTCCAGGAATTCTTATGGAGAGAACACTGGGCCTGCTCCTTGCCCATTTGTCTATGATAATGAAGATAAGGAAATGTAGATCCAAAGAAGTTTAAAAATAACTTATTTAAAAATCTCAGCAAGGTTTACAGTGAGCTATGATCCCACCACTGCACTGCAGCCTGGGCATCAGAGCAAGATCCTGTCTTAAAAAAAAACAAATCGCAGCCAGAAAATGGCAGAGCTAGCTTTTGAAGCCATATCTGAGTTAACTCCAAAGATAAGCTTTCTCACTTTCTATGTTGCTTTTGCGCTATAAATGAGAGACACACGTTAGAGAAGAAGCATAGGGAGACTTTCCAGGCATATGAGTGCAAGAGGCCACCCATGGGAGATGATTGATTTTAAGAGTTATCAGGGGGTTGATCCAGAGCACCTGTGAGCATCTGACAAGAAAGAGGATGAGCATTAGTTTTCCATGGCTGTCTTTAGCCTTGCATGTGGACAAAGCCCCAAGTGATATTTCTGCCTGTTCCTAGCAACCATCGAGAAAGAGATGCGGAAGCTGTTCAACATCCCTGCGGAGCGTGAAACACGGCTCTGGAACAAATACATGAGCAACACCTACGAGCAGTTGAGCAAGCTAGACAACACTGTCCAGGATGCTGGGCTATACCAGGGTCAGGTAGGAGGGCCCAGGCCATTCCCCAGCAGGTAGCTCTGCGCAGGGTGTGTGGCCAGATACTTTCTGCTTCTAAGCATGTTGGAAGTGCGGTGGTTTGAACTCTCCTCATTTGGTTTCCCCTTTCACTCAGGTGCTGGTAATTGAGCCTCAAAATGAAGATGGCACATGGCCCAGGCAGACCTTGCAGTCAAAGTAAGTGAATTTTTTTCTCCCTTGTCGTAGGCTCACATGTGCAAAAGAGACAGTCTTTCCTAAGGCAGTACTTGTACTAAGAAAAATTGATCTGATTCAGATGAACAACCCCTATTTTGTGTATCCAGAGTTCATGCTTCTGGATGAAGACCCTGGCTTTTGGTAGCAGGGCAGCATCTAAGGGAAGCCTGTCAGGATATCTCAGCAAGGTGGCGAGCCTCTCCTCGTGGAGAATGAGAAAAGGAGGAAGGGATCTGAGGGATCAAGTCTAAGGTTGCTGCTCTACCAAGAGGTTGCTTTGTTTTTGTCATGCTTTTATTTTCTCCACCTGTAGTTAGAGGCCTTGATGGATAAGAGGAAGGCTAAGGCATGGGGTTTTATATGACTTAAAAGTAATAGTTGAGGCCTGAGCATGGTAGCTCATGCCTGTAATCTCAGCACTTTGAGAGGCCATGGGAGGTGGCTCACCTGAGGCCAGGAGTTCGAGACCAGCCTGGCCAACATGGTAAAACCCTGTCTCTACTAAAAATACAAAAATTAGCCAGGCATGGTGGCAGGTACCTGTAATCTCAGCTACTCCGGAGGCTGAGGCTCGAGAGTCGCTTGAATCCAGGAAGTGAAGGTTGCAGTGAGCTGAGATCGCACCATTATACTCCAGCCTAGGTGACAGTGCAAGACTCTGACCCAAAAAAAAAACAGAAAAAGGTGATAGCTTGATTCCACCTGTTTCTGCCCAGTGGCCTGTCACTCATTGTTGCCCTGGGAGCTTGCTGGGTGCATTGTTCAGCTACAAAACTTGGACTAAAGACACATCTGTCTCAAGAGATGTTCATGTGGTAAGTGGAACTGTGCATGTTCTTAGAAAGGGAGATAAAGAAGTGATGAATTTTCCTTATGGTATAAGTTTTGGAAATTATATCTGTGTTCCAGTAGTTATGGGAACAATGTTGCGCTCTGTCCTTTTCCCTCTGTCAGGCCTTGGACTGTGACCATTACATAGTAGTGGGCTCCTAGGTCATTTGAGAACCATAAAAACTATGAGTTCTTAAGAGAAGAACTGTTAGACCCACTGAAGTCCAGTCATGGACTCCAGTTTAAGAAACCCTGGTTGCCAGTTATTGACAAGATGAATAAAATAGCTGTGGTAGGCATAGCTGTGCTCATCTTCACCCTGAGATACCCATATCCTAATTCCCAGAATCTGTTTCAGAATCTGACATTATGTCAGGTGACATGGCAAAAGGGACTTTGCAGATGGGATTAAGCACAATGGTGAGTGCCTGTAGTCCCAGCTACCTGACAGGCTGAGGTGGGAGCATTGCTTGAGTCCAGGAGTTTGAGGCTGCAGTGAGCTATGATTCCGCCATTGCACTCCAGCCTGGGTGACAGCAAGACCCCATCTCCATTTTTTTTTTTTTTTTTTTTTTTAAAAAAGGCCAGGCGCAGTGGCTCACGCCTGTAATCCCAGCACTTTGGGAGGCCGAGGTGGGCGGATCACCTGAGGTTGGGAGTTTGAGACCAGCCTGATCAACGTGGAGAAACCTCATGTCTACTAAAAATGCAAAATTAGCCGGGCATGGTAGTGCATATCTGTAATTTCAGCTACTCGGGAGGCTGAGGCAGGAGGGAGGCTGAGGCAGGAGAATCGCTTGAACCCGGGAGGCGGAGGTTGCAGGGAGCTGAGATTGCACCATTGCACTCCAGCCTGGGGAACAAGAGCGAAACTCCATCTCAAAGAAAAAAAAAAAAAGAATGTCTGTTCACTAGTGAGTGGAGACAAGCCATAAGCCACACAGTGAGAGAAGAGATTTGTAATCCATGTCTGACAAGTTGTGTCCAGAATTTTTTTTTTCTTTTTTTTTTCCCTGTGATGGAGTCTTACTCTGTTGCCAAGGCTGGAGTGCAAGGTGCGATCTCAGCTCACTGCAACCCCCACCTCCCGGGTTCAAGTGACTGATGCCTCAGCCTCCCGAGCAGCTGGGACTACAAGCGCCCACCACCATGCCCAGCTAATTTTTGTATTTTTAGGTTTTACCACGTTGGCCAGGCTGGTCTTGAACTCCTGGCCTGTAGTTATCTGCCTGCCTCAGCCTCCCAAAGTGCTGGGATTACAGGCGTGAGCCACCACACCTGGTCGTATATCCAGAGTTGCAAAGAAACTCCTACTAGTCAATACGAAAAAGTCAGGCAACACTAGTGGAAAAAAGAGGCAAAAATGTAGAATTATATGCACATTCTGCTACTCAACAAGCCTGTTGTTAGGCGTATAACCAATAGAAATATATCCCATGTTCTCTTAAATACATATTTCAGGATGTTTGTGCTAGCACTGCTTGTCATAGTTACAGACTGGAGCTAACCCAAATGTCCACCAAAAGTAAGTGGATAAACTGCAGTAAGTGTAAGCACACAATGAAATTCTGTACAGCTTTGCACAACAGTGATGAGTCTAATGAGAAATGATGAATGAGAGAAGGTGGACACAAAGCAGGGCATAATGATTCTGTTGACATAAAACTTTATAACAGGCAAAATTAACCTTGGGGATTCATGGTCAGGACTGGTTAGTGTTGGGAAGAATTGCGACTGAATCGTGAGGACACCTAGGGGTCTGGGGGTGTCCTGTTTCTTGGTTAGGGTACTGGTTACATGGATGTATCACTTGGTACAAATTTCTTGATTTTATACACTCAGGGGTTTTGTTTTTTTGTTTTTTTAATAGATGGAGTCTTGCTCTGTAGCCCAGGCTGGAGTGCAGTAGCATGATCTCGGCTCATTGTAACCTCCGCCTCCTGGGTTCAAGCAATTCTTGTGCCTCAGCCTCCCGAGTAGCTGGGATTACAGGTGCATGCCACCCATGCACAGCCAATTTTTGTATTTTTAGTAGAGACGGGGTTTCACCATGTTGGCCAGGCTGGTCTCGAACTTCTAGCCTCAAGTGATCTGCCTGCCTTGGCCTCCCAAAGTGCTGGGATTACAGGCGTGAGCCACCGCGCCTGGCCAAAAAAAATCAATAATAGGCCAGGTGCGGTGGCTGGCCAACATGCTGAAACCCCATCTCTTAAAAAATAGAAGAAAATTAGCCAGGTGCAGTGGCACATGCCTGTAATCGTAGCTACTGGGGAGGCTGAGGCATGAGAATGGTGGTGGGGATTGCAGTGAGCCTAGATCGTGCCACTGCACTCCCACTTGGGCGATAAGAGTGAGACTCTGTCTCAGGAAAAAAAAAAAGGTACAATAATAATCAAGGTTTAAGAAAGCAACTAATATCTATAATATTCCAGAGATAAATTCTGGGTAATTCCAACATAGGTGAGGGGGCAGGAATTAGTATAGAGCAGAAAGAGATGAGAATGTCCAGAACTACTATTCTTGGGAATGAGAAAGGTGAACAATTGTAAGTTTATGTAATTTATGGGGAAAAATAAAAATAGAGATCCTAATAAGTTAATGGAACAACTAATAGAAACGGAAAATTGAATGTATAACTTTGAAACATGCTATGTCAGTTAGGAAAGGCTTGCTGGCACGTAAGAAAAATCTGCAAATTAGCGTATTAAGCAAGATGGAGGCTTACATCTTTCTGAAAAGAATTTCTGACGTAGGCAGTCAATCCATTGCTGACATAGCAGCTCCATGGCAATATTAAGCCCAGCTGACCTACTCCTTCCTTTTTAGGACATTTCTCAGATATCATACATCAAACCTTCCTTTATATCTCATTGGCTAATCATATGACAATACCTGGCTTTCAGGAAGGCTGGGATGTACTGTATAGCAGGACTGCATCATGTCCAGCTGAAAACTGGGGTTCTCAAACTAAGGAAGGAGGGGAAAATAGCTATCAGGAGGCGACTAGCAAACTGCCACACCTGCAAATAGAAAATTAATGGAAGGCAAGAATGAAGGGGGGGAAAAAAACTAAGAAGTATGGTAGTTAGAAAACATGTTAGAACATGTGGAAAAAGAGGAAAAAAGAAGAAAACCTGAAATAAGGAGGTTGAATTAAATTCAGTTAAGTCTAATAACAGCATTAGAATCACTGTAGATAAGTTAAATTTACCAAACTAAAGACAAACTCTCAGATCAGACTTTAAAAGACAAACCACACCAGGGATACAGTGGTGTGTGCCTATAGTCCCAGCTACTCAGAAGGCTGAGGGAGGAAGCTTGCTTGAGCCCAGGAGTTCGAAGTTACCGTGAGCCATGATTGCATCATTGCACTCCAGCCTGGGCAACAGAGTGAGACCGTCTCTTTTTCTTTTTCTTTTTTTTTTTAATTTGAGACGGAGTTTCACTCTTGTTGCCCAGGCTGGAGTGCAATGGCGCGATCTTAGCTCACCGCAACCTCTGCCTCGCAGGTTCGTGCAATTCTCCTGCCTCAGCCTCCCGAGTAGCTGGGATTACTGGCAGGAGCCACCACGCCCGGCTAATTTTGTATTTTTAGTAGAGACAGGTTTTCTCCATGTTGGTCAGGCTGGAGACCCTGTCTCTTGGGAAAAAAGAGTCAGGCATGGTGGCTCATACCTGTAATCCCAGCATTTTGGAAAGCTGAGATGGGAGGATTGCTTGAGGATAGGAGTTTGAGACCAGCCTGGTCAACATAGCAAGACTCCTGTCTCTACAAACATTTTTTAAAAAATTAGCTGGGCATGGTAGCTTGTGCCTGCAGTTCCAGCTACTTGGGAGGCTGAGGTGGGAGGATCCCTTGAGCACAGGAGTTTGAGGCTGCAGTGAGCTAATTGTGCACTGCACTGCAGCCTGGGTGACAGAGCAAGAGCTTGTCTCAAAACACAAGAAAACAAAACAAGGCTGGGTGCAGTGGCTCATGGCCTGTAATCCCACATTGGGAGGCGGAAGTGGGTGGATCACTTGAGGTCAGGAGTTCAAGACCAGCCTGGCGAACATAGCGGAGACCCCATATCTACTAAAAATACAAAAAATTAGCCAGGAGTGGTGGCGTGCACCTGTAATCCCACCTACTTGGGAGGCTGAGGCAGGAGAATCGCTTGAACTCAGGAGGTGGAGGTTGTAGTGAGCTGAGATGGCACCATTGCACTCCAGCCTGCGTGACAGTGCGAGACTCCACCTCGGAAAAACAAACAAACAAAAACATGTTTAGTAATACATTGTGTGTCAAAGACACAGAGAAGTTGAAATTGAGGGAATGGAAATAGTGGCTCACGCCTGTAATCCCAGCACTTTGGGAGGCAGAGGCAGGCAGATCACGAGGTCAAGAGATCAAGACCATCCTGGGCCAACATGGTGAAACCCCGTCTCTACTAAAAATACAAAAAAATTAGCTGGGTGCGATGGCATGCTCCTGTAGTCCCAGCTACTCGGGAGGCTGAGGCAGGAGAATCTCTTGAACCCGGGAGGCGGAGGTTGCGGTCAGCTGAGATCACGCCACTGCACTCCAGCCTGGGCGACAGAGCAAGACTCTGTCTCAAAAAATAAGAAAACATACATCAAGGGAATATGTCATCGAAGGAAGGTCACTAGTTGGCTTAATAACTTTTTTAAAACCTACCAATAGAGTCAGTTTTATATATTTCTTTTTTTTTTTTTTTTGAGACAAAGTCTTGCTCTGTCGCCTAAGCAGGAGTGCAGTGGCGCGATCCCTCCCAAGGTGGTGGAATTACAGGTGTGAGCCACCATGCCTGGCCAATGTATTTCTATTTATTTATTTATCCCTCAACAGTCCTCCGTCCAATTTTATATATTTCTTGGCAGAGGATAGTAAATGTTTCCATGGATGGATTCCTTGGTGGTGGTGGTGGTTGTTTGTTTTTTTTTTTTTGAGGTGGAGTCTTGCTCCATTGCCCAGGCTGGAGTGCAGTGGCACGATCTGCAACCTCTGCCTCTCAGGTTCAAGCGATTCTCCTGCCTCAGCCTCCCGAGTAGCTGGGATTACAGGTTCGTGCCATCACGCCCAGCTAATTTTTTGTATTTTCAGTAGAGACGGGATTTCACCACATTGGCCAGGCTGGTCTCGAACTCCTGACCTCAGGTGATCCACCCACCTTGGCGTCCAGAGTGCTGGGATTATAGGTGTGAGCCAGCACACCTGGCCGGTTGTTTATATTTAAGTGTCTTTTTTTCACTAATGAGGACCACCTTGTAAATTCTGGGCATTTTCAGAGTTTTCTCTTCCATGCGAATTGCTCCAGCTAACTTAATATTAGTTTCTCAGGGGTTTCTGTAGACCTGGCTTTGTCTCTTTCCATCTGTTTCTCTCTTTCCCTTTAACGTCACTTGCCTGAGGTATATAAGGCCCTTTAAGGTTGCCAGCCCAGAGCTAGAAGAGATTGGTGTCCCTGAAGTTAAGAAAGCCACCTTTGCCTACGGATGGTGTTCACAGTGTTGGTGTGGAGTCACAGCTTGACTTTTGGGAAGGCAGCAAGTATTCTGACTGTTAAGAGTTTATTGTGGCTGGGCACTGGTGGCTCATGCCTGTAATCCCAGCAGTTTGAGAGGCTGACGTGGGAAGATTGCTTGAGCCCAGGAGTTTGAGACCATCCTAGGCAACATAATGTGATCCTGTCTCTTAAAAAAATAAAATTAGGTCGGGCACGGTGGCTCATGCCTATAATCCCAGCACTTTGGGAGGCTGAGGCGGGCGGATCACCTAAGGTCAGGAGTTCAAGACCAGTCTGGCCAACATAGTGAAACCCTGTGTCTACTAAAAATGCAAAAATTAGCTAGGCGTGGTGGCGTGTGCCTGTAATTCCAGCTACCTGGGAGCCTGAGGCAAGAGAATCGCTTAAACCCAGGAGGCAGAGGTTACAGTGAGCTGAGACTTCACCATTGCATTCCAGCCTGGGCAACAAGAGTGAAACTCCATCTCAGGCTGGGCGCAGTGGCTCATGCCTGTAATCCCAGCACTTTGGGAGGCCGAGGCGGGCACATCACGAGGTCAGGAGATTGAGACCATCCTGGCTAACACAGTGAAAGCCCGTCTCTACTAAAAATACAAAAAATTAGCCGGGCATGGTGGTAGGCGCCTGTAGTCCCAGCTACTGGGGAGGCTGAGGCAGGAGAATGGTGTGAACCTGGGAGGCGGAGCTTGCAGTGAGCTGAGATCACGCCACTGCACTGCAGCCTGGGCAACAGGCGAGACTCTTGTCTCAAAAAACAAACAAACAAACAAAAAACAAAACAAAACAAAAAAAGAGTGAAACTCCATCTCAAAAAAAAAAAATAGGGGGCCCCAGGAGATGTTGACCCAGCAGGCCGTGGCGCTGCAGAACTATGACAACAAGCTGGTCAGATGCATAGAGGAGCTATGCCAGAAGCAGGAGGAGCTGTGCTGGCAGATCCAGCAGGAGGACGAGAAACAGCGGCTGCAGAATGAGGTGAGGCAGCTGACAGAGAAGCTGGCCTGCGTCAACGAGAAGCTGGCCCGCGTCAATGAGAACCTGGCACGCAAGATTGCCTCTCGCAGTAAGTTCTACCAGACCATTGTGGAGACGGAGGCCACCGACCTCAAGATGCTGGAGAGCTCCCAGAATTTGCTCAGTGTCCTGAAGAGGGAAGCTGGGAACCTGACCAAGGCTACAGCCTCAGACCAGAAAAGTAGCAGTGGCAGGGACAGCTGACCAGACCGTGGACAGGGCCTGCCTTTGTGCGCCCCTCAACTCAGCCCCAGCAAGTCTGTCCACAGAGCGTCTTCTTCATAGCAGCAGCTGCCTTCTTTCACTGTCTCAGGTGCTAAGAGGGGCAGCTGCCAACCTCCACTGGCATCAGTGACAAGCCCGGGACACAGCCTGTGGGTCCTGGCTTCCTGCTCACACAGGCTATGGGGATGGTGGGCTCTAGGTCAGCTCTGCAAGGGGCCTGTCTCTGCGGCACCCACACTCCTGGGCTGCCAGGGAGGCCCTGGTTGTAGTCTGAGCACCATGGGGGTCCCCTCAGTCAGCAGAGGACCAGGGCAGGGGGCAGGGGTTCTCCTTCATCCCAGAACCCAAACCTTGGGGCTCACCCCTGTGGCCTGTGACTGTCAATAAAGATTATCTTTGTAAAAATAAATAAATGATTGAATGAATGAATGAAAAATAAATTAACCGGGCTTGGTGGCTCACGCCTATAATTCTAGCGCTTTGGGAGGCTCAGGCGGGCAGATCACTTGAGGCCAGGAGTTCGAGACTAGCCTGGCCAACATGGTAAAACGCTGTCTCTACTAAAAATAAAAAAAATAGCCAGGCATGGTGGCATGCACCTGTAATTCCAGCTACTCGGGAGGCTGAGGCATGAGAATTGCTTGAACTGGGGAGGCTGAGGCATGAGAATTGCTTGAACTGGGGAGGCTGAGGCATGAGAATTGCTTGAACTGGGGAGGCTGAGGCGTGAGAATTGCTTGAACTGGGGAAGTGAGGTCTGCAGTGAGCTGAGATTGGACCACTGCACTCCAGCCTGGGTGACAGAGTGAGACACTCTCAAAATAAATAAATAAAGTTAAATTAAAAGAGTTTATCATTATCTTAATTATAATTCCGGGTACCAGACTCTGGATACTTGAGGTCAGTCTTTTTTTTTTTTTTTTTTTAGATGAAGTCTCGCTCTTGTTTCCCAGGCTGGAGTGCAATGGCGCGATCTTGGCTCACTGCAACCTCCACCTCCTGGGTTCAAGTGATTCTCCTGCCTCAGCCTCTGAGTAGATGGAATTACAGGCATGTGCCACCATGCCTGGCTAATTTTGTATCTTTAGTAGAGATGGGGTTCCTCTGTGTTGGTCAGACTGGTCTCGGACTCCCAACCTCAGGTGATCCGCCCACCTCGGCCTCCCAAAGTGCTGAGATTACAGGCGTGAGCCACCGCGCCCAACCTAGTCTTAAAGGATAGACTTATCCTCAGAGCAGCATTCAGTCTGGAGAACATCTGAGAAGCAAGTGGAGTGCAGTAGATTAAGGAGGGCAGGGATGGGCTCTGCCTGGTTTGTCCAGAGACTCACTTTGAGCCTGGGCACAGGGATGTTACAGGGCTCCACCATGGTTTCAGGCGCACGTTTGAGTTGTAATTGATAATCATGTGACATGCCTGGGGAGCAGGACTTACCAGTAGAAAAGTGCCTGGGAGTCCAGAGGCTTGACTACAGTGTCTCTTAGGAGGAGAGGTATCCTTGTTTGGAGGCATGGTGTCTGTTTTCAGAGTGTGGCATGAGACCCAGTCACAAATCAGAGTGAGATCTTGCTTACCTAATATGTATGCCTGAGATTCAGACATTTCCCCTGGCTGCCTGTTTTCCAGCCTGTAATGCCCAGGGTGTGTTCCACAGTTGCCGGAAGGTCTGGAGACAAGTCCCTGCCCTAATGCTCAGCATTTCCCAGATTGTAGTAAATTTTCTGAAGAGAAGTTTTGCTTCTGACTTGTCTGTCAAAGATAGAGTATTTTTTAATAGATAGGGTCTTGCTTT
Source organism: Pongo abelii (assembly GCF_028885655.2). Classification (NCBI taxonomy): domain Eukaryota; kingdom Metazoa; phylum Chordata; class Mammalia; order Primates; family Hominidae; genus Pongo; species Pongo abelii. The sequence continues at coordinate 105,146,470 of NC_085928.1, forward strand.
GTTGCCCAGACTGGAATGCAATGGCATGATCATAGTTCACTGCAACCTCAAACTCCTGGGATCAAGGGATCCTCTTGGCTTAGCCTCCTGAGTAGCTAGGACTGCAGGCACGTGCTGCTATGCCTGGCTTTTTCTGTTTTGTAGAGACAAGTTCAGCCTCCCAAAGTGCTGGGATTGTAAGCGTGAGCCACTGCACCCAGCCTAAGGATAGAGTTTTTTTGTTTTTTTGTTTTTTAATCTTACTGTGTAAATTTTAAAGCATATAAAAAGTATCCTTATATGCCCTTAATTTGATTGAATTTACTGTGAAAACTACTGGCAGTATTTTCTAGAACATTTTAAACATCAAATAAAATTTTTCTTTAATTTCTATCACCTGGAAATGTTGTCTCTTTAAGAAATTGACAGGTCTTGGATATCTCAAATGATTTGTATGGATTTTTGCCCTTTTTAAAAATAAATAAATAAATAAATAGAGACAGGGTCTTGCTATGTTGACCAGGTTGATCTTGAACTCTTGGCCTCAAGCAGTCCTCCCACCTTGGCCTCCCAAAGTGCTAAGATTACAGGCATGAGCCACCAGGCCCGGCCGATTTTTGCCCTTTTAAGCTCAAGAAAATAGATAAGTTATCAATGAATAGTTACCGAAAAGAGGAGTGCCATGCTCTATATCTTGAGGTTCTGTGCATCAGAACTTGAATTTCACTATTCTGTCTTACCTGCCCTCAGTGCTGAGATGACTGAGTCTGCCATTGCATATCAGACCAGCCTTGGGCAGTAGACTTTCTTTATGCATAAGAGGCTAGGAAATCACATTGGACATCTCACTAGACAGGATTGAACGCATGCATGCTTAAGTCTCCCATGTGGTGAATGAGAGTACCCTTGGCTGTGGTGAATCTCACTTAGTGCAGCTGCTTGAGTTCTTGGACTCCTTTGCAGCATGAGGATGAAGCTGTGTGAACCAAATCCTCTTTAGGATTAGAGAAGGGTACATTTCCTTATGAGAAGGTGAGAGACTGAGGAGCCCTCATTCTCCCTTACTGTGACCGCATTGTGGAGCAAACCTCAGTTCAGGTACCTGCTTAGACCCTATATAATTTCCTGATGTGCCCACTGCTGGTATACAAGATCATACTTGTTTTTGCTGCCACGTATTTCTTCTCACAGGGAAGCCAAGTTGAGATCAGATCCCATGAGGGTGAACACCGTGTGGGAACAGTACATCTTCTTAGTCATTTTCTGTATTCTAAAAATAACCCAGTATTCTATAAGGGAAATCCCAGTTTTATATTTGAAACAATGGAGGAGGATTCACTTTCTTCTTTGGTTGAGTGCAGTGGCTCATGTATGTAATCCCAGCCCTTTGGGAGGCTGAGGCAGGAGGATTGCTTGAGTCCAGGAGTTTGAGACCAGCCTGGGCAACATAAGGAGACTGTTGCTATGGATTACCAAAAAAAAAAAGGTAAAAATTAAAAAAATTTAAAATAAGATTTACTTTCTTCCTTATGTCCTTATATAGATTCTAGCAGATTGATGAAATTGATAGCAATTTAAAATTTGGACAATTAGCCCTTGAATTAATTTGAAAGTAGAAATCTAAAATAAGAGCCTGAAAAATATTAAAACATGAGTTTGAAACAGAGAGGTTACACTGGCAAATTTGAAGAAACAAAATACTCCATTGAAACCAAATTGCCATTTTTCTGTTCTCATGTCCTTATAGCCAGCTATTTAATTTGCATCCAGCCTTTTTGGGGAAAGTCATCTCGTATTGCCATTTTTCTTTTTTTTTTTGAGATGGAGTTTTGCTCTTGTTGCCCAGGCTGGAGTGCAATGGCACGATCTCGGCCCACTACAACCTCCGCCTCCTGGGTTCAAGCAGTTCTCCTGCCTCAGCCTCCCAAGTAGCTGAGATTACAGGCATGCGCCACTAGGCCTGGCTAATTTTTTGTATTTTTAGTAGAGACGGGGTTCCACCATGTTGGTAAGGCTAGACTCGAACTCCTGACCTCAAGTGATCCACCCACCTTAGCCTCCCAAAGAGGTGGGATTATAGGCGTGAGCTACCTCGCCTGGACTTATTGCCATTTTTCTTTGCCTTTCACTGATAATTTTTAAAATTCAGGGAAGCAGGCCAGACGCGGTGGTTCACGCCTATAATCCCAGAACTTTGGGAGGCCAAGGCAGGCAGATCACAAGGTCAAGAGGTCGAGACCATTCTGGCCAACATGGTGAAACCCTATCTCTACTAAAAATACAAAAAAATTAGCTGGGTGTGGTGGCACGCGCCTGTAGTCCCAGCTACTTGGGAGGCTGAGGCAGGAGAATTGTTTGAACCTGGGAAGTGGAGGTTGCAGTGAGCCAAGATTGTTCCACTGCACTCCAGCCTGGTGAGAGAATGAGACTCCGTCTCAAAAAAAAAAGAAAAAAAATTCAGGGAAGTTTATGATTTGTAAATCAAACCAGGATGCTTGAAGATGAACCTTGTGGGTTTTTTTTGTTTTTTTTTAAGAGACGGAGTCTCGCTCTATCACCCAGGCTGGAGTGCAGTGGCGCGATCTCGGCTCACTGTAACCTCTGCCTCCCGGGTTCACGCAATTCTCCTGCCCCTCAGCCTCCCCAGTAGCTGGGACTACAGGCACATGCTGCCATGCCTGGCTAATTTCTTTATTTTCTTTTTTTTTTGAGGCAGAGTTTCTCTCTTGTTGCCGAGGCTGGAGTGCAATGGTGCGATCTTGGCTCACTGCAACTTCTGCCTCCCGGGTTCAAGCAATTCTCCTGCCTCAGCCTCCCGAGTAGCGCCATCACATCTGGCTAATTTTTTTTTTTTTTTTTTTTTGAGATGGAGTCTTACTCTGTCACCAAGCTGGAGTGCAGTGGTGCAGTCTCGGCTCACTCCCGGGTTCAAGTGATTCTTCTGCCTCAGCCTCCCGAGTGGCTGGGATGACAGGCACCTGCCACCACGTCCAGATAATTTTTGTATTTTTAGTAGAGATGTGGTTTCACAGTGTCTTGAACTCCTGACCTCATGGCCAGGCTGGTCTTGAATTCCTGACCTCGTGATCCTGACCTCATGATCTGCCAGCCTCGGCCTCCCAAAGTGCTGGGATTACAAGGGTGAGCCACCTCACCCGGCCTAATTTTGTATTTTTAGTAGTGACGGGGTTTTTCCATGTTGGTCAGGCTGGTCTCAAACTCCTGACCTCAGGTGATCCGTCTGCCTCGGCGTCCCAAAGTGCTGAGATTACAGGCGTGAGCAACCACGCCCGACCTGGCTAATTTGTTTTGCATTTTAGTAGAGACAGGGTTTCACTGTGTTGCCCAGGCTGGTCTTGAACTCCTGAGCTTAGGCAATCTGCCTGCCTCGGCCTCCCAAAGTGCTAGGATTACAGGCATGAGCCATTGCGCCTGGTCAGCCTTGTGGTTTTTCACACTGAAAGGATATGTGGTGGTGTGGACTGATGTGACAGGAAGACCAGTTAATTTGTGGACTCTCACTTAAATAAAGTTTACCTTGAAGTAGTATGAATACAGGCTTTTTGTAATTTATTTTAACTTAATATGAAGAATATTTATTCCTTGAGAAGCAACCTAAGGCATTAAATAGGGCTTGCTCTTTGCAAAAAGTCAGTAGCATTGTTTCTGCTTCTCTCTCCCAGATCAAGCACTGCGCCTAGCAGAAATTTTACTACCTCTCCAAAATCATCAGCAAGTCCCTATTCCTCAGTGTCTGCCTCTCTCATTGCAAATGGTGATAGCACTAGCACCTGTGGGATGCACAGTTCCGGTGTCAGCAGGGGGTAAGAGCAGGTCCTTTCACTCTGCTTCCTTTCCCGCGGTCCTTTCCCAGGCTGTATCTTGAGAGCTCATCTGCCGTTACACTAAGCATAGTGGGGTTAGAGTTCCTCATGGGAACATGCTACATGTAGTTTCTCACTCCATTTCATACCTACAGTAAAGTGTGCTGCCAAGTTCTGATCTGTGTTGCTTGTCCTCCTGTGAGCTGGTGTTTTCCCCACAGCCTACATCACAGGTAGTCTCGGAGGGTGGGGGGTCACTGCATTTGTTTATGAAGGGATGGGCTGGCACATGTGGCAGAATAGTTGTGAAGGGACAGTGCTCAGCTGTCACGGATGGCTGTGATCCTTTCTCCAGGCATTTCAGGCACACCTGCCACGTGGCATAGATGTGGGGAAGAGGGCAAATGAGGTGAGGAAGTGTGCATGAACTTTCAGGGCCAGTCAAGCCTGGGTGTGGCCTGGTGGGTGGTAGCAGATGCAAGGTCTTAATAACTAAAATGGTGTTCCCTAAAGTCACCTGGCAAAATTAGCATTTGCCAAAGCCTAACGGAGGAAAATTCAAATAGTGTTTCTTTCCTTAAGGATGTGCTTACCAGCTGCTAGTATGTCAAGTAAAGGGTGGGGCAGGTCTGGAGGGCAGGGGTGGGGGTAGAGGGAATTTGCATCATGGGCTTACTACCACACAAGTTCTAGAGGCCCCAATAGGAGCCTCAAAAAGCATCTTGAGGGCATGTGTTATGCACTTGCTTTTATTGCTGATGTGTGTTGTGTTTTCCAGTGGATCTGGCTTTTCTGCTTCGTATAATTGTCAGGAGCCACCATCCTCTCATATACAACCTGGGCTCTGTGGACTTGGAAACCTGGGAAACACCTGCTTCATGAACTCTGCTTTACAGGTAGAGAGAACTTCCATTCAAATAACACAGCATCTTGAGGTTTGGGTGTAAGTGGCTGCAAAGGTACTGGGTGGATCCTTTCCCAGGAGTCCCTGCCTACCCCTTGTTAGTGCTTCAGTAGTCTCTCCTAGGGCATCTCCCACTAGGTGGTATAGAATGGTTTCATCAGTGTTTGTGGACCCCAGATGTCTTTGTAGTCAGCTCTGTGTTTGGTTTTATAGTAAGATTATTTTGAATTTTATTGACTGTTGAGGTATGATCTCTGTAGAAAATATTGGAGTGCATCCCTGATTGGTCTCTGATGGGATGAGGAAAAGTTACAGCAGGTGATGCCAAGCTCAATTATGCCTTGCTGAAGGCTGACTACCTTTTCACTAAAAATAGCCGTCCCAGCCTGGCGCAGTGGCTCACGCCTGTAATCCCAGCACTTGGGAGGCCGAGGTGGGTGGATCACGAGGTCAGGAGTTCAAGACCAGCCTGGCCAATGTAGTGAAACCCCCCCCATCTCTACTAATGATACAAAAATTAGCTGGGTGTGGTGGCATGCGTCTGTAGTCCCAGCTACTCAGGAGGCTGAGGCAGGAGAATCACTTGAACCTGGGAGGCGGAGGTTGCAGTGAGCTGAGATCACGCCACTGTACTCTAGCCTGGGCGACAGAGTGAGACTCTGTCTCAAGAAAAAAAAAAAAAAAAAAAAAAGATAAAAAAAAGTCCGGGTGCAGCATGGTGGCTCACGCCTGTAATCCCAGTACTTTGGGAGGCTAAGGTGGGTGGATAACCTGAGGTCAGGAGTTCGAGACCAGCCTAGCCAACATGGCAAAACCCCATCTCTACTAAAAATACAAAAATTAGCCAGGTGTGGTGGCACATGCCTGTAATCCCAGCTTCTCAGGAGGCTGAGGCAGGAGAATCGCTTGAACCAGGAGGCGGAGGTTGCAGTGAGCCGAGATTGCGCCATTGTATTCCAGCCTGGGCAACAAGAGTGAAACTCCGTTTCAAAAAAAAAAAAAAAAAAAAAAATAGATGTCCCGCCCCATGCTCCTTACTAGAGAAAATCCAAAATCCCCTCTTTGAAACTTGCTTATTGGCCAGGCGCAGTGGCTCACACCTGTAATCACAACCCTGTGGGAGGCTGAGGGAGTAGTATTGCTTGAGGCCAGGAGTTTGAGGCCAGCCTGAGCATCATAGCGAGACCCTGTCTCAAAATGGAAAAGAAAATAAACCTTGTTTATGAATTCATCAAATATTTATTGGGCATATATTATGTGACAGCACTGTAATAGTCATGGGCTGCAAGGAGTTAAAGTCCAGCTTCAAAGTTAGGAGGGCACAGTCCCCAAGACTGCCCTCATTTCCGAAACCAACTGCAAGTGTGCAGGTTTCCAAGACCACCCTTAGTTTTGGTAATTTGTTTAGAAGGAGTCACGGAATTTACTTAAAGTTATTATACTCATGATGATGGTTTATTGTAGTGAGAGGATGTAGACTAAAATCAGCCAAGGGAAGAGGCATATAGGGCAGAGGTCAGGAGGATCAAAATGTAGAGCTTCTGTTGTTTTCTACCTATGGAGTCAGTACATGGTACTTTCCTTTTTTTTTTTTTTTTTTTTTTTTTTGATACAGCATCTCTTTCCTCTTTCTGTTGCCCAGGCTGGAGTGCAGTGGCGCAATCTTGACTCACTGCAACCTCCGCCTCCCAGGTTTAAGCAATTCTCATGCCTCAGCCTCCTGAGTAGCTGGGATTACAGGCACACGCCACCACGCCTGGTTAATTTTTGTATTTTTAGTAGAGACAGGATTTCACCATGTTGGCTAACCAGGCTGGTCTCAAACTCCCGACCTCAGGTGATCCACCCACCTCAGCCTCCCAAAGTGGTGGGATTACAGGCGTGAGCCACCGTGCCTGGCCAGAACATGGTGTTTTCCTGGCATTGATGTGTAATGATGCATATGGAGAGCTGCAAACTATGGAAGCTCACGTGAGCTTCAGTGTCCAGAATTTTTACTGGGGCTTCATTATATAAATATGATTGACTGGCAGGGTGTCGTGGCTCATGCCTGTAATCCCAGCAGTTTGGGAGGCCAAGGCGGGCGGATCATGAGGTCAAGAGTTTGACAACAACTTGGCCAACATAGTGAAACCCCGTCTCTACTAAAAATACAAAAAATTAGCTGGGCATGGTGGCGGGTGTCTGTAATCCCAGCTACTTGGGAGGCTGAGGCAGGAGAATCTCTTGATCCCGGGAGGCGGAGGTTGCAGTGAGCCGATATGATGCCACTACACTCCAGCCTGGGTGACAGTGCGAGACTGTCTCAAAAAAATATATAATAAAGTATAAATATGATTGACTAATTACCTATGTGAACTGATACCATGGGACCCAAAGCCCCCACCCTAAGTCACATTTTTGGTTTTTCTGGAGTGGCTAGCCCTTCTCACCCTAAGACTAGACTGTACAGTTCTGATCAGCCTCTTCTCCACCTCCAAAATTGTTTTGTTAGATTATCCAGTATGACCCAAGGCCCACCAGGCAAACAGACAGTCCTATCAGGCATAACATTCCAGGGGCAAATAGATTACCTCCCAGAAGCCAGGGGCAAAGCTAGACCTTCTGTTTGAGCAAAGCAAAATTCATTTTTTTTTTTTTTTTTCTTAGAGACAGGATCTCTCTCTGATGCCCAGGCTAGTGTATAGTGGCATGATCATAGCTCACTGTAACCTTGAACTCCTGGGCTCAAGTGATCCTCCCACCTCTGCCTCCCAAATAGCTGGGACTACAAGTGTGTACCATCAGGCCTTGCTAATTGTTTTTTCTTTTTGTTTTGCATGTGTGTTTTTTGTTTGTTTGTTTGTTTGTTTGTTTTGTGGAAACGTGGTCTCACTTATGATGCCCAGGCTGGTCTCAAACTCCTGGCCTTAAGCAGTCTTCCTACCTTGGCCTCCCAAAGTGCTGGGATTACAGATCTGAGCCACTGCACTTGGCCCAATATTCTTTACATAGGTACTCAGTGGTAAGCAAACCAGCAATCGTTTTTGTCCTCATAAAATTGATAATCTGGCTGGGCACAGTGGCTCACACCTGTATCCCAGTGATTTGGGAGGTCCAAATGGGAGGATCACTTGAGCCCAGGAGTTTGAGACCAAGCCTAGCTAACATAAGCAAGACCCTATCTCTAAAAATTAAAGAAAAAATTTTTTAAAGACTTACATTTTCACTTTTTTTTTTTTTTGAGACATAGTCTTGCTCTCTTGCCCAGTCTGAAGTGCAGTGGTGCAGTCTTGGCTCACAGCAACCTCTGCCTCCCGGGTAGCTGGGATTACAGGCATGTGCCACTATGCCCAGCTAATTTTTTGTATTTTTAGTAGAATGGGGTTTCACCATGTTGGCCAGGAAGGTCTTGAACTCCTGGCCTCAAGTGATCCACCCTCCTTAGCCTTCCAGAGTGCTGGGATTACAGGTATGAACTACCACACCTGGCCTACAGTCTAACTTGGAATTTTTTTGTAGTGTGAGCGAAAACATAAAACATTTGTTAAAAGATTAGATAACCCTTGGGTTTTGAAATTATTTTCCGGCCGGGCGTGGTGGCTCCCAGCACTTTGGGAGGCCGAGGCAGGTGGATCACCTGAGGTTGGGAGTTCCAGACCAGCCTGACCAACATAGAGAAACCCCATCTCTACTAAAAATACAAAATTAGCTGGGCATGGTGGCGCATGCCTGTAATCCCAGCTACTCAGGAGGCTGAGGCAGGAGAATCGCTTGAACCCAGGAGGTGGAGGTTGTGGTGAGCTGAGATTGCGCCACTGCACTCCAGCCTGGGCAAAAAGAGCGAAACTCTGTCTCAAACAAACAAACAAAAAAAATTATTTTCCTCTTGTGGTGAGGTGGAAGTAGCCTAGTACTGAAGAAGAGGTGTGATTTGGCTTTTCATGGGCAAGTTTTTCCAAGTCTTTGTACCCTCAATTTTCCTCAGCTATTGAGTGAGGATAATGATGAGTTTTATAGTTCTAAATGTAAATATTAGGGCAAAAAGGGTTAAAATTTCATGATTTAAGCTTCCATCTCATGATGCTAGGAAAAAGAACCCATAGGAAGTAGAAGGAGAGAAATAATAGTGTTAAGAACAGAAACTAATGAAAAAGGCTGGGCGCGGTGGCTCACTTCTGTAACCCCAGCACTTTGGGAGGCCGAGGTGAGCGGATCATCTGAGGTCAGGAGTTTGAGACCAGCCTGGCCAACATGGTGAAACCCCATCTCTACTGAAAATACAAAAATTAGCTGGGTGTGGTGGCCGGCACCTGTGATGTCAGCTACTCAGGAGGCTGAGGCAGGAGAATTGCTTGAACTCAGGAGACAGAGGATGTAGTGAGCCAAGATCGCGCCATTGCACTCCAGCCTGGACAACAAGAGCGAAACTGTCTCAAACAAACAAACAAACAAAAAACCTTTTTCATTAAATAAGAATTATTCAATTATTCAGCTTTTTTCCTAAGGTAGTTTTTTTCAGAGACAAAGTCTTAGCCAATGCATATGCGGTCCTCTGAGACCATGTCCCTCAGAGATTAGCTGCAAGAGGTCCACCAGCTTGGCCTCCTTGAGGCTGTGCTTTACTGTCGTGAGCCTTCAGAGAATCTCCTGAGTGCCTCATTTTGTTGGCATTGTCCCTCAGTGACCCTTTAGAACTTGATTTATCTTGTATCTCTGGTACTGTCTAGAAGGTGTGTAAAGCCCTTATCATGTTCTGTTTCAGTGCTTGAGCAACACTGCACCACTGACTGACTACTTTCTCAAAGATGAGTATGAAGCCGAAATCAACAGAGACAACCCTCTGGGGATGAAAGGGGAAATTGCAGAAGCCTATGCCGAACTCATTAAGCAGATGTGGTCTGGAAGGGACGCCCATGTGGCACCTCGCATGTTCAAAGTAGGTAGACATATATATATGGGTTGGGTATCCCTGTATATAGATGCCTGGGACCAGAAATGTTTCGGGACTTCAGGTTTTTTAGGGTTTTTTTTTTTTTTACAGTATTTACATTATGCTTACTAGTTCAGCATCCCCATTCCAAAATCTAAAATGTTTCAATGAGCATTTCCTTTGAATATCATGTCAGTGTTAGAAAGTTTATGGATCTTTAAGCATTTGGATTTCAGATTTTCGGATAAGGGATACTCTCCTGTACTTCCTTTTTCCCACTTTGGGGAGAGTGGTTTAGTGTTGTTATGAGGCATTCCTTTCGTTGCATTTTGGGATTAAGATGGGATCTGGGCCACGCTCTGTGGCTCACGCCTGTAATACCAGCACTTTGGGAGGCCGAGGCGGGTGGATCACGAGGTCAAGAGATTGAGACCATCCTGGCCAACATGGTGAAGCCCCATCTCTACTAAAAATACAAAAAGTAGCTGGGCGTGGTGGCACGCGCCTGTAGTCCCAGCTACTTGGGAGGCTGAGGCAGGAGAATCACTTGAACCCGGGAGGTGGAGGTTGCAGTGAGCCGAGATCGCGCCACTGCACTCCAGCCTGGTGACAGAGCGAGACTCTGTCTCCAAAAAAAAAAAAAAGATGTGATCTCATGACCGGTCGCGATGGCTCATGCCTGTAATCTCAGCACTTTGGGAGGCCAAGGTGGGCAGATCACCTGAGGTCAGGAGTTCAAGACCAGCCTGGCCAACATGGTGAAACCCCCTTTCTACTAAAATACAAAAATTAGCTGGATATGGTGGTACACACCTGTAATCCCAGCTACGCAGGAGGCTGAGGCAGGAGAATTGCCTGAACCCGGGAGATGGAGGTTGCAGTGAGCCAAGATCGTGCCACTGCATTCCAGCCTGTGTGACAGAGCGAGACTCCATCTCAAAAAAAAAAAAAGAAAAAAGATGGTTTCTGAGACTAAAAGCACCACATTGTCAAGCCCTTTTTTCTGTTATTCAGTCATTTAGCACACCCCTAAGTGTCCTCAGTGCCCACCTCTGGGTTGGGGATGTCCCAGAAGTTATTTGTAAGCTGTCTCCTAAGAATGCTGTATTCTGTGGTGGCAGTATTTAAATAAATGGTCAGTTTCCTAAGCCGGACTACAAAAATTCAGTTTCTTGGAAGGCCGAGGTGGGAGGATCTCTTGAGCCCAGGAGTTTGAGACCAGCCTGGAAAACATAGTGAGACTCTGTTTTTGTTTTGTTTTGTTTTGTTTGAGACAGAGTCTCACTCTCTTGCCCAGGTTGGAATGCAGTGGCATGATATTGGCTCACTGCAGCCTACACCTCCCGGGTGCAGGTGATTCTCATGCCTCAGCCTCCTGAGTAGCTAAGACTACAGGTGTGCGCCACCATGCCTGGCTAATTTTAGTATTTTTAGTAGAGACGGAGTTTTGCCATGTTGGCCAGGCTGGTCTCAAACTCCTAATCTCAGGTGATCTGCCCGCCTTAGCCTCCCAAAGTGCTGGGATTATAGGCATGAGCCACCGTGCCCGACCAAGTCTCTGTTTCTTTAAAAACAACAAAAAAGTTGGCCAGGCGCGGTGGCTCACACCTGTAATCCCAGCACTTTGGGAGGCCGAGGCGGGCGGATCACAAGGTCAGGAGACTGAGACCATCCTGGCTAACATGGTGAAACCCCGTCTCTACTAAAAATACAAAAAAAAAAAAAAAAAAAAAAAAAATTAGCTAGGTGTGATGGCAGGCGCCTGTAGTCCCAGCTACTCGGGAGGCTGGGGAAGGAGAATGGCGTGAACCCAGGAGGCAGAGCTTGCAGTGAGCCAAGATTGCGCCTCTGCACTCCAGCCTGGACAACAGAATGAGACTCTGTTTCAAAGAAAAAACAACAACAACAACAAAAAAGTCCGGGCGCGGTGGCTCATTCCTGTAATCCCAGCACTTTGGGAGGCTGAGGCGGGCAGATCACGAGGTCAGGAGTTCGAGATGAGCCTGACCAACATAGTGAAACCCCGTCTCTACTAAAAATACAAAAATTAGCCAGGCGTGGTGGTGCACACCTGTAATTCCAGCTACTCAGGATGCTGAGGCAGGAGAATTGCTTGAACCTGGGAGATGGAGGTTGCAGTGAGCCGAGATCACGCCACTGCACTCCAGCCTGAGCGACAGAGTGAGACTCTGTCTCAAAAACAACAACAACAACAAAATTAGCTGGACATGGTGATGTACTTGTAGTCCCAGCTACCAGGGAGGCTGAGGTGGGAGAATTACTTAAGCCTGGGAGGTCAAGGCTGCAGTGAGCTGTGATTGTGCCACTGTACCCAGCCTTGGCGACAGAGACCCTGTCTCTAAAAAAAATGAAAATTCAGTTTAACTTCTAGTATCATCTGAAGGCTGTTTCCAGGTTCTCTGAGCCTGGATTCTACAGGCTTTGTGGTTTGAGTTGGGACCCCCTAAGTCAGGAATTGGGCTGACATTCTTGGAAGGTGATGTGAGGGGCAGTTATCACTGGGGTCCCTCAGCCAGGAAGGTTTAAGGAGAAGACATGGATACACTCGGAGCAACTTGGGCTTTCCATTGCCCCAAATGCTTTTTCCTGCTGAGGTGGAGGTGCTTTGCTCCCTCCCGCTCAGCAGATTTAAGCTGAAATCTGAAAGATCCTATTTAGCCTGTACCACTGGGATTCATGGAGCTTCATGCAACATATGATAAGAAAAGACATGCATATTTATGATTCAGAGAGGAAAAAAAATAGCACCTTAGCTCAGTGAGAAAACTAAAATCTCAGGTGGTTTGTTGAAATTGAAAACTAATTATCTTTCATCCCCTTGGTCACATTAATCCCTGGGAAATATATGAATGACTGTTCACATACTAAGTCACAAAGAAACTACAATTGGGTGGCAACGGCTGGGTGCGGTGCCTCACACCTGTAATCCCAGCACATGGGGAGGCCAAGGTGGGTGGATCACTTGAGGTCAGGAGTTCGAGACCAGCCTGGCCAATATTGTGAAACCCCATCTCTACTAAAAATACAAAAATTAGCCAGGTGTGTTGGCACATGCCTGTAATCCTAGCTACTCGGGAGGCCAAGGCATGAGAATTGCTTGAACCTGGGAGGCAGAGGTTGCAGTGAGCTGAGATCGCACCACTGCACTTCAGCCTGGCAACAGAGCGAGACCCTGTCCCAGAAAAAAAAAAATAAAAAAGAATTGGGTGGCAACACACTGTGCTGAAGCTAATGTAAATAAACAACTGGAAGGTAGTGTTTAGGGATATTAGGGAAGTGTGGAGCTTCCTCAGTGATGGATGTGTTGTATATCTGCACTGTGTTATGGTAGCCACCAGCTCAAGCACCTCTGAGCACTTCAGATGTGGTTCATTTGACGGAGGAACTGAATTTTTAATGGTTTTTAATTGTAATTAATATAAATTTAAATTGCCATATGTGGCTAGTGGCTATGGTATTAGAGAACAGGTGTAGAACAGCGGTTCTCCATTTTTTTTTTTTTTTTTTGAGACAGCCTTGCTCTGTTGCCCAGGCTGGAGCATACTGGCACAATTTCGGCTCACTGCAGCCTCTGCCTCCTGGGTTCAAGTGATTCTCCTGCCTCAGCCTCCTGCATAGCTGGGATTACAGGTGTGCACCACCATGCCCAGCTAATTTTTGTATTTTTAGTAGAGATGGGGTTTCACCATGTTGGCCAGGCTGGTCTTGAACTCCCAACCTCAGGTGATCTGCCTGCCTCAGCCTCCCAAAATTCTGGGATCATAGGCATGAGCCACTGTGCCTGGCTGGTTCTCCATAGGATACATCACAATCTCTGGGAGTGCTTAATACAACACAGACTGCTAGACCCATCCCCAGAGTTTCTGATTGAATAGGTTTGGTGTGGGGCCTGAGAATGTGCTTTTCTACTAAGCTCCCAGGTGATACTAATGCTGCTGGCTGGGGACCATACTCTCAGAATAACTGGTAGAGAGTAATACTGGACAGACAGTATTTAGGCACCTGAGGGCTGTTATGTACAGGAGGATTCCTCCAGCTGATGCAAGTATTGTTTGTAATGTCCTTATGGAGTTTAAGACTCTGAACCAAAGAAGGACATGTTGGAGAGGGATTCATGTCAGTACTTGGGTGTGGTTACTCTGGGTACCCCACCCTTCCTCCTTAGGACTCAGGGCAGTGGCCCAGGTTCCAGGTTCATCCTCCTGGCTCTCTGATCTAGGCCTTCTCTCTGGTGGGAACCACTGGCCTCCTGTAGGCTCTTCAGGAGTTAATTGGACTACTCAACCAAGTGTTCTCTCTCACTGCCCCAGCTAACTCCTCAGAGCTATTTTTGATGACAATTCTTATTTGATTTAACTAGTTCTTTATGTATTATGCCTTCTGATGCAGTTGGTTTTTGTTGTAGACTCAAGTGGGACGTTTTGCTCCTCAATTTTCTGGCTACCAGCAACAAGATTCTCAGGAGCTGCTGGCCTTTCTTCTAGATGGATTGCATGAAGATCTGAACCGAGTAAAGAAAAAGCCCTACTTGGAGCTGAAGGATGCCAATGGGCGGCCAGACGTGGTATGCCATTAATGATGTCTGAACGATAATATGCCAAAGAACCTGCCTCCTATTGAGAGTGCAGAGATGTTCTTCTGGTCTTTGAGTGTTGTTGACAGGGCCCTGGTTGCTTCTCACTGTAGCTAGTTATAGGGATATGGTCTCTGGTCAGAAAGGGGCTAACTGTAGTTACTGCTTTTTTTTTTTTTTTCTTAAATAGAGACAAAATCTTGCTATGTTGTCTAGGCTGGTCTCCAGCTCCTGAGCTCAAGCAGTCCTCTCACCTCAGCCTCCCAAAGTGCTGGGATTACAACAGGCATGAGGCACTGTACCCTAGTTACTCCTAATGCTTCCTCTTGGGCTTTTTCAAATTAGAGTGAGCTTGTTTGATATTTCACTGGTGAACTAGGGACTAAGAACACTCTGAAAACTGTAAAGTACCTATAGTGAGGACCCCTAAGATTGTTATTGCTCACAATAAAATCCATCCATGATTACTTAATTTGTTATTAGTATCATTAGGACATTTATACTTTTTGCCTTGATTCTCTGATCAGTGCAAGAGGATTTTAGTATTTCAGCTACCCTATCACATTGGGATAATCAATATGAATGCTTTAAAGTAAAATTTAGATCTTCTTAGAAAAACTATGAGTTAGCTGAGCTGTAGTATAGATAAAAACTTTATTTTTTAAATTTATTTATTTATTTTTTTTGAGATGGAGTCTCACTCTGTCGCCCAGGCTGGAGTGCAATGACGCGATCTCGGCTCACTGCACCCTCCACCTCCCGGGTTCAAGCGATTCTCCTGTCTCAGCCTCTCGAGTAGCTGGGACTACAGCCACGTGCCACCACGCCCAGCAAAATTTTTGTATTTTTAGTAGAGAGGAGGTTTCACCATGTTGGCCAGGCTGATCTTGAACTCCTGACCTCAGGTGATCCGCCTGCCTCGGCCTCCCAAAGTGCTGGGATTTCAGGCGTGAGCCACCATGCCCGGCCAAAAACCTTACTTTAGATCACTGGAAACATATGGGGGGGCTTTCCTTGCCCTGGCCATGTCTCTGTACCCATGGTGTTCTCCAGGCTTCTGTTTCCTATCAGGACACACAGACCCCTAGTTTCCAATAGGTCCTATGTTGTCAACCTTATTAAGTGTGAGGATTAGGGCGAGGCGCAGTGGCTTACCCCTGCGGTTCCGCACTTTGGAGGCTGAGGTGGGAGCATCACTTGAGGCCAGGAGCTCTAGAACTGTCTGGTCAACATAGTAAGACCCCCATCCCTACCAAACCTAAAAAAAATTAGCCAGGCATGGTGATGCATGCCTATAGTCCTAGCTACTTGGGAGTCTGAGGCAGGAAGATTGCTTTGAGTCCGGGAGGTCGAGGCTGTAGTGAGCCGTGATCACGCCAGCCTGAGCGACAGAGCAAGACCATGTCTCAATCAATATAATATATATTTGAAATATATATATATATAAAAACATATATATGAAATATGTATATGTGTGTTGGGGTGGGGATTGGGTGTAGAGCTGTTGTGTGGTATGAGTATGATACATTAAGAGTAGTCCTGGCCTTGCTTGTCCTGGATCAAGCTCTTGGCTGTACAGATTGCCACCTTATTCATCTCCAGGTTTGCTGTGAGTCATTCTGGATGCAGGGGCAAGGGGCTGAGAGGTGTTGAGAATGTCCTATTTATCCCTTTCACGCAGGTGGTGGCAAAGGAAGCCTGGGAGAATCACAGGTTGAGGAATGATTCTGTGATTGTGGATACTTTCCATGGCCTCTTCAAATCTACTTTGGTTTGCCCAGAATGTGCTAAGGTTTCTGTGACCTTTGACCCATTTTGCTATCTAACGCTGCCACTGCCCTTGAAGAAAGATCGAGTTATGGAGGTTTTCCTCGTTCCTGCTGACCCTCACTGCAGACCTACTCAGGTGACAGAATCCACACCCTTATGGCACCCCTCACTGCAAGTGGTCTCCAGATCCCAGTGGGACTGCTCCTATCTGCTGCATTGGCTGCCTCTGAGTCCCCTTGGTACTTGCCTGGGTATGGGCCCTTGGCCTCCATCAGACCTTCGTGTAATCCCATATCATTTAAGTCCTATTGTGAAGGTTTTTGGGGCTTCTCTGCTTCTCTGTCACCTTTTTTTGAGACAGAGTCGCTCTGTTGCCCATGCTGGAGTGCAGTGGTACGATCTCAGCTCACTGTAACCTCTTCCTCCCAGGTTCAAACGATTCTCCTACCTCAGCCACTCAGTAGCCGGGATTACAGGCGTGTACCACCACGCTCAGCTAATTTTTGTATTTTTAGTAGAGACATAGTAGAGACAGGATGTTACCTTGTTGGCCAGAACTCCTGACCTCAAGTAATCTGCCCATCTTGGCCTCCCAAAGTGTTGGGATTACAGGCGTGAGCCACCGCACCCAGCCTCTGTCACTTTCTTGGCCACACTTCATTCACGCGACTAAAGTAACCTGATCTACTAAGTGGTTCTTGAATCTGAATGTTGGGGAACCAGAAGCAGGGTACTTTTTGTACTCAGATATACCCTCAAATAACCTAGGACAGCCTGTACAGAAGATTAGGCCAGATGAGAGGTGTGAGCAGCGGGTCTTAATGTCTAACCCTGCTGATGGCTCACTGAGTAATTGTATTGCTTAGCCTTCTGGCTTTGGTTTCTTTATCTCTAAAGAAAGTTGAGGGCCGGGCGCGGAGGCTCACGCCTGTAATCCCAGCACTTTGGGAGGCCGAGGCGGGCAGATCACGAGGTCAGGAGATCAAGACCATCCTGGCTAACATGGTGAAATCCCGTCTCTACTAAAAATACAAAAAATTAGCCAGGTGTGGTGGCGGGCGCCTGTAGTCCCAGCTACTCGGGAAGCTGAGGCAGGAGAATGGCGTGAACCTGGGAGGCAGAGCTTGCAGTGAGCTGAGATTGCGCCACTGCACTCCAGCCTGGGCGACAGAGTGAGACTCCATCTCAAAAAAAAAAAAAAAAAAAAGTTGAGGCAGGCCAGGTGCGGTGACTTACCCCTGTAATCCCAGCACTTCAGGAGGCCGAGGCGGGCGGATCACGAGGTCAGGAGTTCGAGACCACCCTGACCAACATGGTGAAACCCTGTCTCTACTAAAAATACAAAAATTATCCAGGCGTGGTGGTGCGCGCCTGTAATCCCAGCTACTCAGGAGGCTGAGGCAGGAAAATCGCTTGAACCCGGGAGGTGGAGGTTGCAGTGAGCCAAGATCGCGTCACTGCGCTCCAGCTTGTGTGACAGAGCGAGACTCTGTCTCAAAAAAAAAGAAAAAAAAGTTGAGGCCGGGCTTGGTGGCCAACACCTGTAATCCCAGCACTTTGGGATGCTGAGGCAGGAGGATTGCTCAAGGCCAGGAGTTTGAGACCCTGTCTCTACAAAAAATAAAAATAAAATAAAAAGGTAGGAACAGATGGCAATTTGAATTTGTGTAATTTTAGCAGTTCTTTAGAAAGTACTCTAAAGAATTAAGAATAAAATGAAGCAATGTTTGGAAGAGAAAGAGATGGCCTAGCCCCCATGCTGCTGCCTGTGTATTGAGGAGGATGCTGACACAGAGGTCTTGCTTATTTGCTCTGCTTCTGACTCATCTGTACCCTGACCTCACCATACACTGTTTCTAGAGGGGCTCCTCTGCCCCTAGTGATGCCTGCTTCTCCTAATTCATTTCGCACCCTTTGTGGGGCACCCTTGTGACCTTGACCATCTCTGTCTTGCAGTACCGTGTGACTGTGCCGCTGATGGGGGCTGTGTCCGACCTGTGCGAGGCTCTCTCCAGGCTGTCTGGCATTGCTGCAGAAAATGTAAGGCGGGGTGATCAGTGGCACTCATTCTATTTGGGATACTTCATAGCATTTGGAGTTTACTTTCACCCTTGAAGCCACTTTTTGGGGTTGTTGTTATTGCCAGCACAAATGTGATTATTTGTGTGTGTCTGGATACCTCACTCACTATGCACACTGTGACTGAGACTGTCCCTTCCAGCTCCAGGAAACACTATCTTTCCTTCATTGGGTTCACACTAGCCGTGGTCAGAGGACCAGGAGTAGGGCTCCGCTGTCAGTTCTGTGCACTGAGGGTGGCATAGAGACTGCAGACTATGGAATACTCCAGAGGCTCTGGACAACTGCTGGTTTCTGGTTAGCACCACACTCTTCGCCCTTCCTGCCACTAAGGGCAGATGCTACCAGCATGTTCAATTCTGGTGGCAGCCATGCTGCTCCCCCTCGGGCCTTGGCCCTCAGCTCTCTGGGGCTGTTTGTGTGGTGGTTTCTCTAGAGGCAACACTTGAGTATGGGTATTTTTTTTTTCACTTGTCTCTGGGTTTTAAGCAGTTAGTAGGAGCACTCTGAGCCATTCTGTGGTCTTTCTGTTACTGTTCATTCTTAGATGGTGGTCGCAGATGTGTATAATCACCGATTCCACAAAATTTTCCAAATGGATGAAGGTTTAAACCACATCATGCCTCGGGATGACATTTTCGTGTGAGTACTCAGCAGTTTCTGCTGCAGGTCAGGTCAGAGGACACATTCTAGAGACTTTGCTGCATTCATATCTCCAGAACAAAAATGTGGGCAGTCATTGCTCATGTGGATTGGCCCTGACCCCTGGGTGCAAGAGATGGGTATTGAGAGCATCGTGGGCAGCCATCAGTGCTCAACTCCTCCTGCCCTGCAGAGCTAGACATTCTGATAACTCTCCTCAGCACAGCCACAGCCTTTTTTCAACAGTTTTGCCTATGAAGAAGGCCAAATTACTGCTCCTACAGATGGTCCTACCATGAGAGATGCCTTTCTTAAGAGGAATCCCAGCTGTGTGATGGGAAGATGGTAGTAGGGGTGTGGTACAGAAGGATCTTGTCCTTTCTCTGCCACAGGCTGTAGCTTCTCAGTAAGTACCATGATACTACCATCCCCAGTGCAGAAATGACAGGGAGGGCTGATTTAAACAGCTGTTTTCAGCTCAAACATTCTGTAAGCTCTGAGACTGAGTTTCTTCATCTCTGTGAGGACAATACAAAGGTCTCCTCTGCCTTCCCACACGCTGCTTCATGGCTGCTCTGTGTAATTGTGTGTATGTCCCTCTTCCAGGCACAGTGGTATAATAACTTGCCTGCTGCTCCCATACATGAACTTGCCTGCTGCTCCCAGGCAGCCACTTGCCCAGGAACTATGGAGCACAGCCGTACTGTCCCTCCCTCTTTACCTCTCATTCAGGAACTTGCCTCTGCTGAGAAAGGGTTTTAGGATTTTGTTTTGGTTTTTGTTTTTGGCTGAGGAATTCAGTATGTAAAGGAGATAGTTCCTTCCCTTTACATTTTTGGGCCTATGACTTCTAGATCTCTCTAAAAGGAATAGTTCCTAGCCACACCCAAGATCTATTTCTGTTCTCACTTGCACAGACACAGCCAAGAGCTGACACTGTGCCAAGGGCTAGAACATGGGAAAGTCCACTTTCACAGCCATTTATATCCCCAAGCCCTTAACATGGTCTCTATAAATTCCAGAAAGTAGTGTTTTCACACCCCTGAGCTGAAAGGAACTGGAGGATTACCCTGTGGGGAGCTTAGCAGACCACCAACAAAGGAATTTTCAGAGGGCCTAAGGGCCAACCATTGGATAAACAAATTCTTTTATAGATGAATTTGAATTGACAGTTGTTTTATGAAAGCAATAGTAGCATCTGGTATTTTTATTTTATTTTATTTCATTTTTTTTAGACGGAGTCTCGCTCTGTCTCCCAGGCAGGAGTGCAGTGGCGCAATCTCGGCTCACTGCAAGCTCCGCCTCCCAGGTTCATGCCATTCTTCTGTCTCAGCCTCCCAAGTAGCTGGGACTACAGGCACCCGCCACCACGCCTGGCTAATTTTTGGTGTTTTTAGTAGAGCCAGGGCTTCACCGTGTTAGCCAGGATGGTCTCAATCTCCTGACCTCGTGATCCACCCACCTTGGCCTCCCAAAGTGCTGGGATTAGAGGCGTGAGCCACCATGCCTGGCCAGCATCTGGTATTTTTTATTTTTTATTTATTTATTTTTTTGAGATGGAGTCTCGCTCTGTTGCCCAGGCTGGAGTGCAATGGTGTGATCGTGGCTCACTGCAAGCTCCGCCTCCCGGGTTCATGCCATTCTCCTGCCTCAGCCTCCTGAGTAGCTGGGACTACAGGCGTGTGCCACCATGCCTGGCCAATTTTTTGTATTTTTAGTAGAGATGGGGTTTCACTGTGTTAGTTAGGGTGGTCTTGATCTCTTGACCTGGTGATCCGCCCCCCTCGGCCTCCCAAAGTGCTGGGATTACAGGCGTGTGCCACCATGCCCGGCCTGCATCTGCTACTTTTTAATGTGTTGTACACTGTGCTACTAAATTATTTAATTCTTACCACACCTTTTAAAGTGGGTACTCCCATTGTCCACCAAATAAATAGACTAAGAAGTTAGGTGCTTATTACTAGCAGCCAGAAAATGGCAATGTGGACCTGGAACCTGGGGCAGCTGCACTCCAAGGCCTGGTTCTTTACCACTATGCTGGACCACAGTATTTACTCGAGAGTACACCTTGGACATTTTTATGTATTCTTAGAAATTCCTCCTGCATAAACTTCAGTCAGGACTGTTTGCTAGGCGTTTGGGGAGGGGTGTGTGTCTGTGTGTGTGTGTATGTGTGTGTGTACGTGTGTACGCGTGCACGCGTGCGTATGTTTAGTTTCAAAATTTGAATCAGTAAGTTTGTGTCTCCCCCTATAGGAAGAGGGAAAGACTACAGTCGGTTGCCAGCAATTTTGGTAACATGTTCCAGGATAAAACATCTATAAATCTCCTCAATCCCATGTATTCACTAAGTAAGACACATTTTTCAAAATCATTGATTTGTATCTAGCAGCTTCTTTGGTTATCTCTGATGTTTTTCAGAATTAGATATGATTCTTTTACTTCAGTGTTTTTGAACAAAGATGACAATTAGTTTTATAAATTTGCTTGCTCATTTGGAAAAAAAGAGCCTTTGGCTAATATCCTAGGTGTACATCTTTGTACAATATTTGTCTTATTAAAGGGCAGGGCACTCAATGCACTTTTTTTTTTTTTTTTTTTTTTTTGAGACAGAGTCTCGCTCTGTTGCCCAATCTGGAGTGCAGTGGCGAGATCTCGACTCACTACAAGCTCCGCCTTCTGGGTTCACACCATTCTCCTGCCTCAGCCTCCCGAGTAGCTGGGACTACAGGTGCCCGCCACCATGCCCGGCTAATTGTTTGTATTTTTAGAAGAGATGGGGTTTCACCGTGTTAGCCAGGATGGTCTCAATCTTCTGACCTCGTGATCTGCCTGCCTTGGCCTCCCAAAGTGCTGGGATTACAGGCGTGAGCCACCGCGCCCAGCCAACTCAATACATTTTTTAAAGATGAGCTCTTTGATGACAAAAGATGAACTTGGTGGCTGGACCCAGCTGTGTGCCTTTGTGTTCAGAGTGATGATCTGAATGATGGCTGTTACCTGTGTTGGGTCCCAGTTGAAGGACCACAGAGTTTGAGGCCGTGGTTGGAAGAAGGAGTATCACGGGTAGCCCTCAGCCCCAGGTTGTATAGGTTCACACTGTGCTGACAATGGTCCTTCTTTGGATTCCTAACTCAACCTCTAGAAACATCTTGGCAATAGTTATAGCCACCTTTTCTACTCAAATATGCTCTGTCCCAGTAATCATTGCCCTGGCCACCACATAGCTTCAGCTCAGATCTCTGTTGTTCACAAGGATCTACTGCTAAAAGTGCCCTCTTGTGTGATTGACACAGGTATGAGGTCTGCAGCACTTCCGTGGACGGCTCAGAATGTGTCACGCTTCCAGTCTACTTCAGGGAGAGGAAGTCCAGGCCATCAAGCACTTCCTCCGCATCAGCGCTATATGGGCAGCCACTGTTGCTTTCTGTCCCCAAGCACAAGTTAACCCTTGAGTCTTTGTACCAGGCTGTTTGTGATCGTATCAGGTTGGTGGCAGGAATGTGATTTGTTTGTTATCTGAGATGAGGATATACCCAGTAATAGTAGTGGCAACTCCTGCCAAGTGGCTGTGTTGATCCTACATGCTCACCTCTGTAAGAAATGCATTTGCCGGGCGCAGTGGCTCATGCCTGTACTCCCAGCACTTTGGGAGGCCAAGGCAGGCAGATCACCTGAGGTCAGGAGTTTGAGACCAGCCTGGCCAAGATGGTGAAATCCCGTCTCTACTCAAAATACAAAATTAGCCAGGCATGCTGGTGGGTGCCTGTAATCCCAGCTGCTCGGGATGCTGAGGCAGGAGAATTGCTAGATTCTTGATTCTCCTGGGAGCTAGAGGCTGCAGTGAGCTGAGATCGCGCCACTGCATTCCAGCCTGGGTGACAGAGTGAGACTCCATCTCAAAAAAAAAAAAAAAAAATGCACTTGTGCCAGCCCCTGGATGGGCCAGGGCAGGTGCTATTGGGATGAGCCACCTGGCACATCTTAGGTACCATGATCCTAGGAGTCCAGTCCTCTTGGAATCGTGTTAGGGAGGCTAGCGCTTTGATGGCATTTGTATTTTATTTCTGAAGTGTTCCACTATTGTTCTGAAGCTGGAAATTAGGATTATTGGGAAATAACTTCAAAACTGATGGTGCCACATGACTTCCACATAAGACTCGAGACAAACTTTCTTAGAGTCTTCATTGGCTAATTTCTTGTGGGTTTTTTTTTTTTTTTTTTTCCTTCCGAGATGGAATCTTGCTCTGTCGCCCAGGCTGGAATGCAGTGGTGCGATCTCAGCTCACTGCAGCCTCTACCTCCCAGGTTCAAGTGATTCTGCTGCCTCAGCCTCCCAAGTAGCTGGGATTACAGGCATGTGCCACCACGCCCGGCTAAGTTTTGTGTGTGTATATGTTTTTTTGTTGTTGTTTGTTTGTTTGTTTGTTTTTTTGAGATGGAGTTTCACTCTGTTGCCCAGGCTGGAGTGCAGTGGCACAATCTCGGCTCACTGCAACCCTCACTTCCCAGGTTCAAGCGATTTCCGGCTAATTTTTGTATTTTTAGTAGAGAGGGGGTTTCACCGTGTTGGCCAGGCTAGTCTCAAACTCCTGACCTCAAGTGATGCTCCCGCCTCAGCCTCCCAGAGTGCTAGGATTACAGGCATGAGCCACTGTGCCTGGCCTAACTTTTGTATTTTTAGTAGAGATGGGGTTTCACCATGTTGGCCAGGCTGGTCTGGAAATCGTGACCACAGGTGATTGCCCACCTCGGCCTCCCAAAGTGCCGGCGTTACAAATGTGAGCCACCATGCCCGGCCATTTGTGTTTTTAATTTCTTAAAATATTGAGCCACTGCATTATTTTATTTTATTTTATTTATTTTTTGAGACAGAGTTGCTCTCTGCCCAGGCTGGAGTGCCTAGTGGCATGATCTCGGCTCACTGCAACCTCCGCCTCCCACGTTCAAGTAATTCTCCTGCCTCAGCCTCCTGAGTAGCTGGGATTACAGGCATGTGCCACCATGCCCAGCTAATTTTTTTAGTTTTACTAGAGATGAGGTTTCACCATGTTGGCCAGGCTGGTCTCAAACTCCTGACCTCAGGTGATCCACCTGCCTTGGCCTCCCAATGTGCTAGGATTAGCCACCACACCCGGCCCAGTGGATAATTCTAAAGCACTTCTATTTACATAAATTGCTTTGTGAGTAGCTATCATCCATATAAATTATGAACTACTTCTTAGCCGCATGGTGGAAAAAATAGATAAATGTTACAACTAACAGTCTTTTTTTTTCTTCTCTTTTTCTCTTTTTGAAGCCGCTATGTGAAACAGCCTTTACCTGATGAATTTGGCAGCTCACCCTTGGAGCCAGGGGCCTGCAATGGCTCCAGGAACAGCTGTGAAGGTGAGCATGCACCATGCTCTGTGGCTGTGACTGACCAAATACCTCCTGATTTCTCTCTTCTTCTAAAGGTGTTATACACATGGGAGAAGGGGGTTGGGACTGGGTTGGGGCTCTGCCTACAGCAGCAGACTTAGGAGTTAGGTCTACAACATTCTTTTTTTTTTTTTTTTTTTAATTAAGTATTTATTGATGATTCTTGGGTGTTTCTCGGAGAGGGGGATGTGGCAGGGTCATAGGATAATAGTGGAGAGAAGGTCAGGAGATAAACACATGAACAAAGGGCTCTGGTTTTCCTAGGCAGAGGTCCCTGCGGCCTTCTGCAGTGTTTGTGTCCCTGGGTACTTGAGATTAGGGAGTGGTGATGACTCTTAAAGAGCATGCTGCCTTCAAGCATCTGTTTAACAAAGCACATCTTGCACCGCCCTTAATCCATTTAACCCTGAGTTGACACAGCACATGTTTCAGAGAGCAGGGGGCTGGGGGAAAGGCCATAGATCAACAGCATCCCAAGGCAGAAGAATTTCTCCTAGTCAGAACAAAATGGAGTCTCCTATGCCCACCTCTTTCTACACAGACACAGCAACAATCTGATCTCTCCTTCCTTTCCCCACACTTCCCCCCCTTCTTTTCAACAAAACCGCCATCGTCCTCATGGCCCGCTCCCGATGGTCGCTGTCTCTTGGGAGCTGTTGGGTACACCTCCCAGACAGGGCGGCCGGGCAGAGGCGCTCCTCACTTCCCAGACGGGGCAGCCGGGCAGAGGCGCTCCTCACATCCCAGACAGGGCGGCCGGGCAGAGGCGCTCCTCACATCCCAGACGATGGGCGGCCGGGCAGAGGCGCTCCTCACCTCCCAGACGGGGCGGCCGGGCAGAGGCGCTCCTCACCTCCCAGACCGGGCGGCCGGGCAGAGGCGCTCCTCACTTCCTCCCAGACGGGGTGGCGGCCGGGCAAAGGCGCTCCTCACTTCCCAGACGGAGCGGCCGGGCAGAGGAGCTCCTCACATCCCAGACGATGGGCGGCCAGGCAGAGACGCTCCTCACTTCCTAGACGGGGTGGCAGCGGGGCAGAGGCTGTAATCTTAGCACTTTAGGAGGCCAAGGCAGGCGGTTGGGAGGTGGAGGTTGTAGCAAGTGGAGATCACGCCACTGCACTCCAGCCTGAGCAACATTGAGCATTGAGTGAGCGAGACTCCGTCTGCAATCCCAGCACCTTGGGAGGCCGAGGTGGGCAGCTCACTCGAGACCAGGAGCTGGAGACCAGCCCGGTCAACAAGGCGAAACCCCATTTCCACCAAAAATACAAAAACCACTCAGGCGTGGCGGCACGCGCCTGCAATCCCAGGCACTCGGCAGGCTGAGGCAGGAGAATCACAGGAGCCCGAGGCAGGGAGGTTGCTGCGAGCCAAGATCATGGCAGTACAGTCCAGCTTCGGCAACAGAGGGAGACCGAAGAAAGGGGAGAGGAAAAAAGAAGGAGAGGGAGACAGAAGAAAGGGGAGAGAGAGGTAGAGGGAGCAGGTCTACAACATTCTACTCTGCCAGTGCCTGTTGTCCAACTTTGCTACCTTGTGGAATCTTCCTTTTTTTTTTTTTTTTTTTTTTCCCCAGATAGGGGTCTCATTCCTGTCACCCAGTCTGGAATGCGGTGGTGCAATCATGGCTCACTGTTACTTCAGACTCTTGGGCTTAAGTGATTGTCCCACCTCAGCCTCCAGAGTAGCTGGGACTACAGGTACATGCCACGACACCCAGATAATTTTTAAATTTTTTGTAAAGATCAGGGGTTGGCCCGGCGCGGTGGCTCACGCCTGTAATCCCAGCACTTTGGGAGGCCAAGGAGGGTGGATCACGAGGTCAGGAGATCGAGACCATTCTGGCTAACACAGTGAAACCCTGTCTCTACTAAAAATACAAAAAATTAGCTGGGTGTGGTGGCGGGCGCCTGTAGTCCCAGCTACTTGGGAGGCAGGAGAATGGCATGAACCCGGGAGGCAGAGCTTGCAGTGAGCCGAGATCGCGCCACTGCACTCCAGCCTGGGCCACAGAGTGAAACTCCGTCTCAAAAAAAAAAAAAAAAAAGACCAGGGGTCTTGCTATGTTGCTTAGGCTGGTCTTGAACTCCTGACCTGAAGTGATACTTCTGCCTTAGCCTCCCAAAGGGCTAGGATTACAGGTGTGAGCCACCCCACCTGACATGTCACTCTTCTTTTTGGGACTTAGGTGACTCAGTGGCTTTATTTCTGTAAAACCATATATGTCTTTCAAGCTAGTGCTGTAAATTTTTTCTTTTCTTTTTCTTTTTTTTTTTTTTTGAGATGGAATCTTGCTTTGTCGCCCACGCAGGAGTGCAGTGGTGTGATCTTGGCTCACTGCAACCTTTGCCTCCCGGGTTCAAGCAGTTCTCTACCTCAGCCTCCCAAGTAGCTGGGATTACAGGCACATGCCACCATGCCTGGCTAATTTTTGTATTTTTAGTAGAGATGGGGTTTCACCATCTTGGCCAGGCTGGTCTTGAACTCCTGACCTCATGCTCCACCCGCCTCAGCCTCCCAAAATGCTGGTATTACAGGTGTGAGCCACCGTGCCCAGCTTTTTTTTTTTTTTTTTTTTTTTAAGAGTAGGGTCTTGAGGCTGGGTGCGGTGACTCACACCTGTAATCCCAGCACTTGGGGAGGCTGAGGTGGGCGGATCACGAGATCAGGAGATCGAGACTATCCTGGCTAACACAGTGAAACCCCATCTCTACTAAAAATACAAAAAATTAGGCGTGGTGGTAGGCACCTGTAGTCTATGCTACTTGGGAGGCTGAGGCAGGAGAATGATGTGAACCCGGGAGGCAGAGCTTGCAGTGAGGCCGAGATCACGCCACTGCACTCCTGCCTGGGCGACAGAGTAAGACTCCATCTCCCAGAAAAAAAAAAAAAAAAGAGTAGGATCTTGATTATCACCCAGTCTGGAGTGTAGGGGTGCAATCATGGTTTACTGCAGCCTCAACCTGCCAGGTTCAGGCTATCCTTCCACCTTGCCCTCCTGAAGTACTGGGATTACAGGTGTGAGCCACTGCGCCCAGCACATGAATTCTCAGTTGCAGATGGGTGCGATGGCTCATGCCTGTAATCCCAGCACTTTGGGAAGCCAAGGCAGGCAGATCATCTGAGGTCAGGAGTTCGAGACTAGCCTGGCCAACATGGTGAAACCCTGTCTCTACTAAAAAATACAAAATTAGCCAGGCATGGCAGCATGTGCCTGTAATCCCAGCTACTTGGGAGGCTGAAGCATGAAAATCGCTTGAACCCAGGAAGCGGAGGTTGCAGTGAGCTGAGATTGCATCACTGCACTCCAGCCTGGACGACAGAGCAACATTCCATCTCAAACAAAAACAAAAACCAGCAAAAACAAAAAATTATCAGTTGCAAAACCAAATGTCCAGATTCCTCCAAGACATGCAGTCCTAGAAAGTGAGAACTGACTTTAACTAATTAATTTATTTCTATATGTCGTCTACTTTGTTGGCCAGGCTGGAGTGCAGTGGCACAATCTTGGCTTACTGCAGCCTCGGTCTCTTGGGTTCAAAGGATTCTCCCACCTCAGCCTCCTGAGTAGTTGGTACTATAAGTGTGCGCCACCACACTTGGCTAGTTTTGTATTTTTAGTAGAGACGGGGTGTCTCCATCATGGCCAGTCTGGTCTCGAACTCTGGACCTCAAGTGATCTGCTCGCCTCCGCCTTCCAAAGTGCTGGGGTTACAGCCCTGAGGCACTGTGCCCAGCTGAGAATTTACTTTAAAAATAATGACCACAAGGCTCTGTCATCAAGAGATACTCCAAATTATTTTTGGCATTTTAGGGTTGAATACGGCTGGAATACAGTGGCACAATCATGGCTCACTGCAGCCTTGACCTCCTGGGCTCAAGCAATCCTCCCACCTCATCCACCTGAGTAGCCAGGACTACAGGAACGTGTCACCATGCCCAGCTAATTTCTTTTTCTTTTTTTTTCTTTTTTGTAGAGACAAGCAAGTTTTTCCCATGTTCCCCAGGCTGGTCTTGAACTCCTGAGTTCAAGCAATCCACCCACCTTGGCCTCCCAGAGTGCTGGGATCATAGGCGTGAGCCACCACACATGGCCAACATTTGGATTCTTTTTTTTTTGAGACTGAGTCTCGCTCTGTCACCCAGGCTGGAGTGCAATGGTGGGATTATAGGCGCCCACCACCACGCCCGGCTAATTTTTGTATTTTTAGTAGAGATGGGGTTTCACCATATTGGCCAGACTGGTCTCAATTTCCTGACCTCAGGTGGTCCACACACTTCGGCTTCCCAAAGTGCTGGGATTACAGACATGAACTACTGCACCTGGCCTCAATATTTGGCTTCTTATTCTTGCCCGAAATGTTATGTTCATTTCCCACTAGGGATAAACAGGAATATATTTCGTGTATAGGTCCACCAGCAGAGGTGTTGGAATGGTAATAGTAGTCTCTGAACAGACCCTGGGTGATCTGTGGCACTCTGAAAGCTAAGGCACTTTGATGCCCAGCTGAAGGTGTGGGGTGGACTTGAACAAGTCACTTCATCCCTCTGAACCTTGGTTTACCTGTCTGCAAAAGGATATCTGCTTCACAGATCTGCAATTACAATTTGAGGTCATGTGATTACAGGACAGGGCACATGAAAGGCACTCAATCAGTAACAACATCTTGTGAGTGTGTTTGCTATTTTTACTGCTAACCCTGCTTCTTAGGTATGTCCGGGACAATGAGTGTCACCTTTTGAATCCTACAGGTGAATCTTGGTGTGTAGATTTCAGACCTTGTTTAAGCACAAAGGTTTTTTTGTTTGTTTGTTTTCTTTTGCTCTGTCGCCCAGGCTGGAGTGCAGTGGCACAATCTCAGCTCACTGCAACCTCCGTTCCCTGGGTTCAAGCCATTCTCCCACCTCAGCCTTTTGAGTAGCTGGGAACTACAGATGTGTGCCACCACGCCCAGCTAATTTTTCTTTTTTTTGTAGAGACAGGGTTTCTGCATGTTTCCCAGGGTGGTCTTGAACTCCTGGGCTCAAGCAATCCATCCACCTCAACCTCCCATCGTGCTGGGATCATAGGCGTGAGCCACTGTGCCCGGCATAACCACAAAGCATTTTTAACGTCTACTGCCATGGCTCCTTGTTAGGCCTGTGACTGCTGACCTTTAGGTCCCCTGCTGATTCTCTGAGTGACTTTAGGTAGCTGCTTTCAGTGGATCCTGCTTTTTCTTTTTCTTTTTTTTGAGACGGAGTTTTGCTCTTGTTGCCCAGGCTGGAGTACAGTGGCGTGATCTCAGCTCACTGCAACCTCCGCCTCCCAGGTTCAAGTGATTCTCCTGCCTCAGCCTCCCGAGTAGCTGGGATTACAGGCACCTGACACCATGCCTGGCTAATTTTTGTATTTTTAGTAGAGATGGGGTTTCACCATGTTGCTCAGGCTGGTCTTAAACTCCTGACCTCACGTGATCCACCCACGTCAGCCTCCCAAGGTGCTGGGATCATAGGCTGCTTTTTTTCTCATCCTGTGAAATACAGTCCATGGCATTTAATTCTGACTGCATTGGCCCAAGGCTCCTGGCATTATCCAGGTAACTGGCAGCCAGTGGCATGGGCCAGGACAGAGTTCTTATAAGCATGAGGGCACTGCTCATTTCCTGAGTGGGACTGAGGCAGTTTTGGGTTCTGCCCTTCTCCGAGAGGCAGCAGGCAGGGCAGGTTTTTTCTGGCCAGTGTAGGAGGGGGACAGGCTTATTGTGTGTAAAGGGACAGTGTCATATCTCAGGAGTTAAGCAAGTTCGGAAAGGAACCTCCATGAGAGCCAGGGGTTGTGGGCTCTTAAATAGCACATTCTCCTTTTCTCAGAATTTCCATTTTTACTGATCAAGTATGTAGATTCTTTGTTTTAAATCTGCTCTTCTCTGTTACTTTTACACCACCTTTTGGAGCGGTCCCCATCTTTGCTAAAGTTACTTATTTGATACTTTAACTTTCCCTTTAGACTGTGTGCTCCCCTTATGGAGCCCTGGAACCTAGCATGGTACCTGCACCTAAGAGACCTTTAGTAAATACTAAAGGAAAATTCAGGATAGGTTCTTTTCTGGAGGAACTGAAGACTTAATATTTGTGTTTATTATAATATTTGAAAATAGCTGGGCCTGGTGGCTGACGCCTGTAATCCCATCATTTTGGGAGGCCGAGAGGGCAGATCACTTTAGGGCTGGAGTTCAAGACCTGCTTGGCCTACATGGAGAAACCCCGTCTCTACTAAAAATACAAAAATTAGCTGGGTGTGGTGGTGCGTGCCTGGAATCACAGCTATTCAGGAGGCTGAGGCAGCAGAATTGCTTGAACCTGGGAGGCGGAGGTGGCAGTGAGCCGAGATTGCACCACTGTACTCTAGCTTGGGTGACAGAGTGAGACTCCACTTCAAAAAAAAAAGACAATTGACCTTTAAGTTGTGTTTCTTGGCCGGGTGCAGTGGCTTGCACCTGTAATCCCAGCACTTTGGGAAGCCGGGGCAGGCGGATCATGAGGTCAGGAGCTAGAGACCATCCTGGTGAACACGGTGAACCCTTGTCTCTACTAAAAATACAAAAAAGTAGCCAGGTGTGGTAGCACGCACCTGTAGTCCCAGCTACTTGGGAGGCTGAGGCAGGAGAATTGCTTGAACCCGGAAGGCGGAGGATGCAGTGAGCTGAGATCACGCCATTGCATTCCAGCGTGGACGACAGAGTGAGACTCCGTCTCAAAAAATAAATAAATAAATAGGGCCAGGCACGGTGGCTCACGTCTGTAATCCTAGCACTTTGGGAGGCCAAGGCCGGTGGATCATCTGAGGTCAGGAGTTCGAGACTAGCCTGACCAACATGGTGAAACCCCGTTTCTACTAAAAAAATATAAAAATTAGCCGGGCATGGTGGCACACGCCTGTAATCCCTGCTACTCAGGAGGCTGAGGTAGGAGAATTGCTTGAACCTGGGAGGTGAAGGTTGCAGTGAGCCGAGATCGTGCCATTGCACTCTAGCCTGGGTGACAGAGTGAGACTCCATCTCAAATAGATAGATAGATAGATAGATAGATAGAGTGGCTAGAGTGAGACTGTCTCGGATGGATGGATGGATGGATGGATGATGGATGGATGGATGGGTGGAAGGAATGGATGGAATGGAAGATAGTGTTTCTCACCAAGCTGTCTTCTTGAGTGTTGAGTATGTGTTTCATTTAAGCCCTTTTCTCTCTGTGGGCCTAATGGTGAAGTTGCAAGAGTGAGAGACCATGTGCTGTGATGGCCAGTAGACAGGATGGCAGGGCTTCTGAATCTCATTGTGCCTGCAGGTGGCTCATTTAAGCTCTCTGAGACTGTGCCTCCTCATCGTGGAATAGCAGTGCCCAGTCTGCCTGTCTTGCAAGAGTGTGGTGAGAATCACATGTGAATTCAAGTTAAATGCAAAGGAATAGATTTAACTTCATATACACAGAACAAAATCTGGAAGGAAACACCATAGTTATGTATTAAATAAAATTTTTAACATTGAAATGGTGGGAAATTATATACATATTGTTTTCCATTTATGTGCCAGGAGAAGATGAGGAAGAAATGGAGCATCAGGAAGAAGGCAAAGAGCAGCTTTCAGAAACAGAAGGCAGTGGGGAAGATGAGCCAGGAAGTGACCCCAGTGAGACCACCCAAAAGAAGATCAAAGGCCAGCCCTGCCCAAAAAGGCTTTTTACCTTCAGTCTTGTGAACTCCTATGGAACAGCTGACATAAATTCACTTGCAGCTGATGGAAAACTACTTAAACTCAACTGTAAGCACTTTTTCTGACCTTTCAAGCTGGGCTTTAGGGACTTAGGATCTGTTTGAAAATCCTTACACTCGACACTCACTGCATTGGGCTTTCACAGTCTCTGTGCCTCCAGGAGCAGCACTTGTATGATCCTTGGCTTGAAGCCCCCTAAGGACTGTTTCAGAGATCCCTCTACCTTTCAGGCTTTTCTCCTCAGTCCTCGATGACCTCGGAGGAAAGTAGGTCTCCCTCCACTCCCTCTGCAGGAATTTGCTGTGGGTCGATAACCTTTCCCGTGGCCACTCTTGGCAGCAACATTTCCCCATACTTGCTCACTTATAAGAATAAACGCATATTTATTTTGTTCATTAATACTCACGAAATGTGACCCGTTCAGAGGATGGTCATGGATTTTGTAGCCTCACCGACACATGGAGGTTGTAATGGGGACTCTTCTACAGACAGGAAGAGGCATTCTGAGGGGTTGTGTGAAAAGCATAATTGGCCAGTGAGGACACCTCTGCCAGTTGGGGGAGGAGAAGCATCTCTGTCTTTCAGCTCCCTTCCCACCTCACCCTCCTGAGTAGCTGAGGCTACAGGCGTGCACCACCACACCCAGCTAATATTTGTAGTTTGTGTAGAGACAGGGTCTCACTACGTTGCCCAGGCTGGAATGCCTTGCAAATTCTAGCCATCTTCTCAAACTCCAGTCTTTGACTCTTCAGCTTAATCTTCCCCTTTCTCCCCTGTGCTAAGTCCTGGAAACTGCCTGCAGGCAATAAGCTAGGGCGATGTAGGGGTCTCTTTTTTTTTTTCCTTCTGTCAGGGATCTCCTTCCTGTTCTATCCAATGTCTGAAAACAATTGTTTCATCCATTTTGTCAGGTTTTTTGTGGTTTATGGTAGGATGATAAATCTGGTCCCTATTACTCTGTCTTGACCTGTGCCCTTTCAGAATTCTCCATAGTTAGTTCCTTTGTAGTTTATCTGTATCACTGAGGAAGTCTTTGCCAAAGGCTTTTTGGGGCTGGGGGTCAGAAGGGCTGGCCCATTGCAGAGCATTGCTCTTGGCACTGGCTGCTGATGGGGGAGAAGGTGTTGATGGTGTGGCCTGAGTGTGGTCCTTCTCACTCCTGTCACTTGGAGAGCCTCTCCTGTTGCTTGCCATTCCATAACAAGTGATATTTTGGTCCTCCTCAGCTCGATCTACACTGGCCATGGATTGGGACAGTGAAACTCGGAGCCTTTACTATGATGAGCAAGAATCTGAGGTAGGTCCCTCGGGGTTCGTGGCTGGTGGTGTTTGCTGGTTTCTGCTCTGGATGTGGACTGCGATCACTTTCACCAGTTGGACAGCAATTTAGCAAGTTATATTTAAGACTGAGAAGGAAAAGCACTTCAAGATTTTGTCATTTTATGTTCAGAGGCTCTAGAAAGTGTACTACATTCCAGGTGGGAGAGCCTCTGTAGGCCTTCCTGTCTTAATGCAGTAAGATCTCTTTCTCCAGCAGAACTGAGTGCTTTGTTTCCCATAGGCCTACGAGAAGCATGTGAGCATGTTGCAGCCTCAGAAGAAGAAGAAGACCACAGTGGCCCTGAGAGACTGCATTGAGCTCTTCACCACCATGGAGACCCTTGGGGAGCATGACCCCTGGTACACAGCTCCTCACTGTCTGGGCAGAGGCCCCATGCACCCCAGGACTCAGATCTGCTAGGGCCATCTGTGCACATAAACCCCTTCGTATTTGGATGTGTCACTTCTTTATATAGCCAACCCTACAACATAATCCTCTGTGAGTTGAGGTTTCCTAGGAAAGCCGTCACTCCATTTTGGAAGACAGGTCCCTGGCCAGAAGCAGTAGTGTTGAGTGCTGACCGAGAGGATGGCAGCTATCAGGGGACTGCAGCTGTGCCTCCATGCATGAGTGCCCAGGTGGCACTGGCTGCCGACTTGCCCTACTAAGTGGAGGTTTCTCTTTTTAGGTACTGTCCCAACTGTAAGAAGCATCAACAGGCCACAAAAAAGTTTGACCTATGGTCCTTGCCCAAGATCCTGGTGGTCCACCTCAAACGTTTCTCCTACAACAGATACTGGAGGGATAAGCTCGACACAGTCGTAGAATTCCCAATCAGGTGGGTCATGGTGACTACAGTGTTAGGAACATTTAAAAACAGGCAGAAGATCTTGGCACTGATTGGCTGAGTGGTTTGCCACCAAAAACTTTTCTGAGTAAGGATGTATGTTGCCGGGGTCTAGGAGGTCAGAGTTTAGCTGTAGTTACCCCTCCCGTCCCTATCCTCCCATCTTTGGGGAAGAGACTCTCCAGTGGAAGCATTTGCCTAGACACAGGCTGCTGCCAGTCACCCCTGCCACTGCTAGTTTCCCTCTCGAGTCACTTAGGCCACCTAACTGGCCTTCCTGTCCATCATCTGTCACAGGTAGCCTCACCTTAGCAGAGGCAGCACAATAGGGGACAAGGCAACCAAGAATAGCCTGTCAGGGAGAGTTGGGTTATTATTGGGGGCTGCAGGTGGGCTGCACACCTGCCATGATCCTGTCCCTGGGGTAGGGACTGGGACTGACTGTCTACTCATATCCTCTCAAGCCCCACAGTACAGACTATAACTAAGAACAGGAAAGTAAGTCAACACATAGATGTTCCCTGGCTGGGCACAGTGGCTCACATATCATCAGTTTGGGAGGCTAAGGTGGGAGGATCACTTGAGCCTAGGAGTTCAAAACCAGCCTGGGCAACATAGAGAGACGTCCTCTCTACAAAAAATAAAAAATATATTTAAAAAAAATAGGCTGGGCACAGTGGCTCATGCCTGTAATCCCAGCACTTTGGGAGGCCAACGTGGGCGGATCACAAGGTCTGGAGATCAAGACCATCCTGGCCAACATGGTGAAACCCCATCTCTACTAAAAATACAAAAGTTAGCTGGACGTGGTGGCGCACACCTGTAGTCCCAGCTACTCAGGAGGCTGAGGCAGGAAAATCGCCTGAACCTAGGAGGCAAAGGTTGCAGTGAGCCAAGATTGCGCCACTGCACTCCAGCCTGGTGACAGAGCGAGACTCCATCTCAAAAAAAAAAAAAAAAAAGAGGCCGGCACAGTGGCTCACACCTGTAATCCCAGCACTGTGGAAGGCCAAGGTGGGCAGATCACTTGGGATCAGGAGCTGGAGAGTAGCCTGGCCAACATGGTGAAATCCTGTCTCCAGTAAAACTACAAAAATTAGCTGGGTGTGGTGGTGCATGCCTGTAATCCCAGCTACTAGGGAGGCTGAGGCAGGAGAATTGCTTGAACCCACTAGGCGGAGGTTGCAGTGAGCCAAGATTGTGCCACTGCACTCCAGCCTGAGTGACAGAGCAAGCCCCTGTTTCCAAAAAAAGAAAAAAGAAAAAAGGGAGTTGCCCACAAAATGTGGATTTTAAAATGCTTTCTAGGGGAAAGAATAGATACGTGAAGTATAGCATGTCAGCAGGAGACTCCAGGTGATGGATAATAAGTATTTGTTGTAAAAATTCTTTATCTTGGCTGGGCGCAGTGGCTCACACCTGTAATCCCAGCACTTTGGGAGGCTGAGGTGGGCAAATCACGAGGTCAGGAGTTTGAGACCAGCCTGACCAACATGGTGAAACCCCATCTCTACTAAAAGTACAAAAAAAAATTAGCCAGGCATGGTGGCACATGCCTGTAATCCCTGCTGCTCGGGAGGCTGAGGCAGGAGAATCACTTGAACCCAAGAGGCAGAGGTTGCAGTGAGTCAAGATTGCGCCACTGCACTCCAGCCCGGATGACACAGCGAGACTCCGTCTCAAAAAAAAAAAAAAAATTCTTTATCTTTTCTGTGTGTTTGACAATTTTTAAATAAAATATTGGAGGAAGAAAGCTTTCTGGGGCCTGTTTTGGTTGAGTTTAAATTATTATGGCACCAACTGTAATTCTGTTAAGAACAGCCATTTCTGCATACTTGCTGAAGCCCTCTGTGTGTATCTCTAGACCCTCATCACCATTTTGTCTGGTGCTGGAGTTATCCAGAAAGGTTCTCCCATTTTTTTTTGTTGTTGTTGTTCGTTTTTTGTTTTTTTTTTTTTGAGACCGTGTCTCACTCTGTCGCCAGGCCAGAGTGCAGTGGTGCGATCTTGGCTCACTACAACCTCTGCCTCCTGGGTTCAAGCGATTCTCCTGCCTCAGCCTCCTGAGTAGCTGGGACTAAAGGCGCCTGCCACCATACCTAGCTAATTTTTGTATTTTTAGTAGAGACGGGGTTTTACCATGTTGGCCAGGATGGTCTCAAACTCCTGACCTCATGATCCACCCACCTTGGCCTCCCAAAGTGCTGGGATTACAGGCATGAGCCACTGTGCCCAGCCTTTTTTTTTTTTTTTTTTTTTTTTTTTTTTTTTTTTTTTTGAGACAGAGTTTCACTCTTGTCGCCCAGGCTGGAGTGCAATGGCAAGATCTCGGCTCACTGCAACCTCCACCTCCCGGGATCAATCGATTCTCCTACCTCAGCCTCCCAAGTAGCTAGGATTACAGGTGTGTGCCACCATGCCCGGCTAATTTTTGTGTGTGTGTGTGTGTGTGTGTATATATATATATATATATATATATATATATACACATTTTTTTTTTTTTTTGAGACAGAGTCTTGCTCTGTCGCCCAGGCTGGACTGCAGTAGTGCGATCTTGGCTCACTGCAAGCTCCGCCTCCCGGGTTCACGCCATTCTCCTGCCTCAGCCTCCCGAGTAGCTGGGACTACAGGCGCCCACCACCACGCCCAGCTAATTTTTTGTATTTTTTAGTAGAGACAGGGTATCACCGTGTTAGCCAGGATGGTCTCAATCTCCTGACCTCGTGATCCGCCTGCCTTGGCCTCCGAAAGTGCTGGGATTACAGGTCTGAGCCACCGTGCGCAGCCTAATTTTTGTATTTTTAGCAGAGACAGGGTTTCACCATGTTGGTCAGGCTCGTCTCGAACTCCTGACCTCAGGTGATCCACCTGCCTTGGCCCCCCAAAGTGCTGGGATTACAGGCATGAGCCACCGCACCCAGCCCCATTTTCTAGCCTGAATATGTCAGTGGTCAGAACATGGATCCTAGGGTCCCTTCCATCTTGGTCTCTCTCGAATAGTTTGAGTGCCTCCCTGTGTTCTGCCCTGTTGCATAACAGAGGTTGCTGGGTTACTCTTAACTGCTTTGTCTGGGTTTAACATATTCAATAACTATTTTTGTGTTTTGTGCTCAGAGGGCTGAACATGTCCGAGTTTGTCTGTAACCTGTCAGCAAGGCCTTATGTGTATGACCTCATTGCCGTGTCCAATCATTATGGAGCCATGGGGGTTGGCCACTGTAAGTATTGACATCTGCTTCCTTCTGAGATGTTGAAATGTGCTCAGCCATCATCTCTAACCAGTGGACCAGGCATTGCCCTAAATGCTTTGCTTATGCAGTTTCACAGGCTTCATGCTGCAGGCTTTTTTCATACTGATTCCCCTCTCTGTTTTTTTTTAATTCTTTTTTTTTTTTTTTTTTTTTTGAGACGGAGTCACGTTATGTCGCCCAGGCTAGAGCACAGTGGCGCAATCTCCGCTCACTGCAAGCTCTGCCTCCCAGGTTCACACCATTCTCCTGTCTCAGCCTCCTGAGTAGCTGGGACTACAGGCGCCCGCCACCACGCCTGGCTAATTTTTTGTATTTTTAGTAGAGACCGGGTTTCACCATGTTAGCCAGGATGTTCTCGGTCTCCTGACCTCGTGATCCGCCTGCCTCGGCCTCCCAAAGTGCTGGGATTACAGGCGTGAGCCACCGTGCCTGGCTGGTTTACTCTTTTTTTGAGACAGATTCTCACTCTGTCACCCAGGCTGGAAAGCAGTGGTGCAGTCTCGGCTCACTTGCAACCTCCACCTCCCAGGTTCAAGTGATTCTCGTGCCTCAGCCTCCTGAGTAGCTGGGATTACAGGTGCGTGCCACCACACCTGGCTAATTTTTGTATTTTTAGTAGAGACAGGGTTTTGCCATGTTGCCCAAGCTGGTCTTGAACTCCTGGGCTCAAGCGAACACCCTGCCTTGGCCTCCCAAAGTGTTGGGATTACAGGTGTGAGTCACCGTGCCCAGCCAGTGTTCATTTTTATTTGCTGATTTTTGCACACAAACATACCATTTGGGCAAGTTTCTCATCCTCAGTTTTCTCGTCCATGAGGTTAGGCTGGTTGTGTGAGGGTCCACATTGGGCCTACAGTTGGAACTTCAAAATTGAAAGCCACCGTTGCTGCTATTGTGTCAAGCACAGACTGTGTGAACTGGCCTTGGGCACCTTCTCTGTTGCCCTTTCCCATGATCCTCACCACCACTTTGTGCAGCCTATGCTTAGTGAGGAAACTGAGACTGGAGTGTTAGACACCTTACCTAAAGCCACACAGTAAGCTGACACTGGAAATCAGATCTCCATTGGATTCTGTAGTTTCTGAGAGTTGGGTGGAGCAGGAACTGGGCTGAGATTGCTGTAATAAACACATCCTGCTTGGGAATAGTGTAAAGTCAAGACAAGAAGCATTGCCTGTGGGAAATGCTTGAATCATTGTGGGAAACTGTTACCCAACCACAGACTCTGGACTCCTAGGTTTTAGAGAAAGATAAATTTTTTTTTTTTTTTGATATGGAGACTAAGGTATGTTGTTCACATCCCAGCTCTGCAAACCCAAACACCCAATGTTCCCCTAACTGGGATTATTCTGCAGGCTGCAGAGGCACTAAGCATTCTGTTGATGTTAGTAGCCACCTGCCTAGACGCAGTGGGGGAGATTGACTTGGCGTGTCCTTGTGAGAGCTATTGTTTTGCTTAAATCTTAGAAGTTTCAGCTCGTTTTATGGGTTCCCTGGTTTTGGATTATTGCACATAGCCATCCTGAAGATTGGCACTGAATAGCTCTATTTTTTCGATTAGTTTCCCAAAATTATAGTTTAAAATCTTGGTCCCTGACAGCTCCATTTTTAGCCTTTTGATCCTTTTTGAGAAGGAACAGATTAGAAAAGAAGGTGAGTTGTTTTTTGGTTGTTAAGACACACACCGTAAACTATTTTTAATTTCAGGGGTTTTGTTTTGGGGATTTTTGTGTTTATTTAGTGCAAGCCTAATAAGCTAACCAGATTAATTCTCTGGAGACTGCTAGAGTATTTTCTTTGTTGACTTGGCAGACACTGCATATGCGAAGAACAAACTGAATGGGAAATGGTATTACTTTGATGATAGCAACGTGTCCCTGGCCTCTGAGGATCAGATAGTGGTGAGTAGGCCATGATATGTGGTTCTTCCTCATGTCTTTATGGATTAAAGCTGGGAAGAGCCTCTATCAGGCTAGTTGGTTATTTCATCATCCTGATGTGACAGTGGGAGCTAGGTGTGACAGAGCTGGCTGGCATTCCTTCAGGGACCTTCATAAATGAGAAGCTCAGCTCTCCTCAGAGTTCTCTGCACAGGCTCCTTCCATTCCCTGCTGCCTGGCAGGGGCAGCCATCCTCAGGTGGAAGGGTCTCCTCTGTGTGGATATGGCAGATCCTTGAGGGTTTTGGACAGCTAGAGAAAAGCTGGGGAAAATGGGTGATTTTTCCAACCACTAAATGGTCTTTCCCCCTCTTGTATTTCAGACTAAAGCAGCTTATGTGCTCTTTTACCAACGTCGAGATGATGAATTTTATAAGACACCTTCACTTAGCAGTTCTGGTTCCTCTGATGGAGGGACACGACCAAGCAGCTCTCAGCAGGGCTTGGGGGATGATGAGGCTTGCAGCATGGACACCAACTGATGCTGACTCCATGATCCTGCCACCTTGTAGCGCCAGTGTGATCCCCCAGGAGAACATCTTTGACACTCTGCAGACTGCTAGTGTTCTGTCTAAAAACCAGACAAGGGAATACCCTTCTTTTATGAGCAGAAGGAAAAAAAAAAAAAAGACCGTTTACCTAGAAGAAGCTATGTCAAGAGGCTGAATTATTTTTATTTTTAAACAGGTGGTGAGAAATTTCTGTAAAACCTGTGAAGCTGAAAAGGGGGTGGGATGGGGGTACACAATGGAGTATGTCTGATGGATCCCAAAGAATGGAGAGGAACACAGGCGCTGAGTATGGAGCAGCCTGGAGACCCACCCCACCTGCAGGGCTGCCCTGAGCGCCTGGATTTCTGGTTCTGATGCCGATACTGGTCACCCCAAGTAGTCTGCTCACAGTAACCCAAGCCTCAAGTAAACTCCCCTTTCCGTCGCTATGTGCACTGATAAGGGTTTATAATTTTCTGAAAGTTACCCACTGAAGCCCATTTCTCCGTTGAGTCATCTTGTAATTTCCAGCTTTCTCCCCGCTAAGGAAATGAAGATACCTAGTGTTGGGGATCCTGGCCCCTCAACCTCCTGTGGAGCCCAGCAGTTCTGTTATATCCCCTGCTACCCGAGATGAATTAAGACGGTTAAATACTGTGTGGAACTTTTATTAGATAACGCTTAAAGGAAGTCGGTACATAAAACTGCCCGGTGCTGTGTCCCGTCGAGTTGTTTCCATGTTGGCTTGAGAACAGAAATCTTTGTGGGAGCCGGGAAAGGGCTCCAGTTCATGCCGATTTAGGGCAGTAATACATTTTGGTGTTACCCAGATGCTTTCTAGAACGGGTTCTTTCCTCATCCCTGCCAAGACTCTTCCCGGGGCCCCCAGTCGAAAGCCCCGTCCCCACTCGCACCGCGGGGCCAGCCGCTGCGTGTGGGCAAGGCCTTAAGGAACCGGACGTACGGGTCCGGGCTTTTTTGTTTGACCTTTAACCTAATCCGTGGGGGTTTGGGGCCTGCGCGGGGCACGCGCATGCGATGACCGTTGGCTGGGTCGGCATCACTGCGCTGCGGGTGAGGACAAGGACGTGGCTGCCGACTCGCCGAAGGGCGGGGTGCCGGTACGGCCGGCGGCCTGGGAGCCGCGGTGGGGCGGGAGGCAGTGGCGGGGCGGGCCAGGAAGCTGTGGGAAGTGGGGCGGGGCGTCTTTGGGGCTTCTGGCAGATGGCGGGTTCCTCCGCGAGAGCCGAGAACCGCCTACTCCAGGAGGAAAGCCCGAGGGTTGTGGGTCCTGCTATAGCCAGGGCCAAGCTCCAGGAAATCGTGGCCGTTCAGGGGTAGTTTGCAGCCTCATTTGTAACATTATTGTGTTGTCCTGTGCATTTCCAATGCATTACATAAAGACATGGTCGCTTTTAGGAGAAATGTCTGAAAAACTAAGAAGATGCAGAAAGGAACTGACTGCAGCCATTGACCGGGCCTTTGAAGGAGTTAGTTATTCCCAGGAGTGCACAGGCCAGCAGAGGCTGGAACTGAGCGCCGCGCCGCTCTCCTCCTCGCTGCCCGTGCACAGGCTCCTCTGCAGAAGACATCCTCTGGCAGCTTGCTCTTCTGCTGCTCCTTTTGCTGCTGTCCTATGTGCTCCTGAGAATGAGAACCCTGCCTTTGCAACAAACCATGCCCCGGTAAATGCAAAACCACATGCTCTGTGCCCCGAGAGAAAACCTCTGACCAGCAAGGAAAACGTATTGATGCATTCCTCCATTTTGGCACCTGAAAGAGAGTCTTGGAGAACTGCAGGAGAGGGGGAAAACTGGAGAAAAGAAAATTTAAGGTGATTCTAATTT
Organism: Pongo abelii; assembly: GCF_028885655.2. NCBI lineage: Eukaryota > Metazoa > Chordata > Mammalia > Primates > Hominidae > Pongo > Pongo abelii. The sequence continues at coordinate 105,188,042 of NC_085928.1, forward strand.
TGATAGTTTAACAGCTACAATTAAGGGGATTCTTGTTTCTGAAAAAATTGTTGAAGATCCTAGATATAGTTCATGACAGTGCTCTTGCCTCCTCTTGGCAGCTCTGTGACTGCATTTGGGGAGTTCACAGACATTCTTCAGAATCTGGCCTAGGAAACAGTTATATTTTGTGTATATGTTCCAGTTGAGGGGCTAGTTGTCAATCATTGATGTCAAACCAGTCATGGAAACCACTTTGCAGTACCCAAAGGGGTAGCGGATGTAAAATAACCGGGTTCTAAAAATAACCTTATTTTTTAAGTTGTAGAAACAAAAGTCTTAATTCCATCTTAACTCCTGTGTTTGGACACTGGGGCCTTTGATACCCTCCTTTGCCCACATTAGGGAGAGGCTGAATTGAAGGCTGGGCCCTACTTCCTGGCTTCATCTTTGCCTCTGCTCCCCACTCTTAACCCCAGAGCTTTTTGGACCATCACCAGGTCTCCTCTAGACTTTTTCTTCTCTCAAGTAACTTGAAATTGCCTGGTCCCAGGCACCTTGACTTGGAGAAGGGATGAACGTATGAGATGAAACTTCAGGCCGGGCGCGGTGGCTCACGCCTGTAATCCCAGCACTTTGGGAGGCCGAGGCAGGCTGATCACGAGGTCAGGAGATCGAGACCATCCTGGCTAACACGGTGAAACCCTGTCTCTACTAAAATACAAAAAAATTAGCCGGGCGCGGTGGCGGGCACCTGTAGTCCCAGCTACTCGGGAGGCTGAGGCAGGAGAATGGCGTGAACCTAGGAGGCGGAGCTTGCAGTGAGCCAAGATCACGCCACTGCACTCCAGCCTGGGCGACAGAGCGAGACTCTGTCTCAAAAAAAAAAAAAAAAAAAAAAAAAGAAACTTCAAAGTTCTGCCATCTTGGCTGCTTCATAGGAAGGGAATAAAGAGGCCATTTAATTGGTTCAACTCCACAAAAAATTTTTTTCCTTTCAACTCCACAAATATTTATATTGGTACTCATAAGCAGTGCAGGCCTTGCTGGGTGTGGTGGCACGCCTGTAATCTCAGCACTTTGGGAGGCTGAGGTGGGTGGATCGCTTGAGGTCTGGTGAAACCCTGTCTCCACTAAAAATACAAACATAAGCCGAGCGTGGTGGCGCACGCCTATGATCCCAGCTACTCAGGAGGCCGAGGCAGGAGAATTGCTTGAATCCTGGAGGCAGAGGTTGCAGTGCGCTGAGATCTTGCCATGGCACTCCAGCCTGGGCAACAGAGCAAGACTCCATCTTAAAAAAAAAAAAAAATGCTGGGCACAGTGGCTCACGCCTGAATCCCAGCACTTTGGGAGGCTGAGGCAGATGAATCACTTGAGGTCAGGAGTTTGAGACCAGCCTGGCCAACATGGTGAAACCCCGTCTCTACTAAAAATAGAAAAATTAGTTGGGTGTGGTGGCGGCCGCCTGTAATCCCAGCTACTCCAGAGGCTGAGGCAGGAGAATCGCTTGAACCCAGGAGGCGGAGGTTGCGGTGAGCCGAAATTGCACCATTGCACACCAGCCTGGGCGACAAGGGCAAGACTCCGTCTTTAAAACAAACAGGCCGGGCGCGGTGGTTCACTCCTGTAATCCCAGCACTTTGGGAGACTGGGGCGGGCAGATCACCTGAGGTCAGGAGTTCGAGACCAGCCTGGCCAACATGGTGAAACCCCCGTCTCTACTAAAAATACAAAAATTAGCTGGGCGTGGTGGCAGGTGCCTGTAATCCCAGCTACTCGGGAGGCTGAGGCAAGAGAATCACTTGAACCCGGGAGGCAGAGGTTGCAGTGAGCCGTGATTGCGCCATTGCACTCCAGCCTGGGGTACAAAGCGAGACTTCGTCTCAAAAAAATAAATAAATAAAAAATAAAAATAAATAAATACATAAGTAAACAAATGCAGGCTGGGTGAGGTGGCTCATGCCTGTATTCCCAGCACTTTGGGAGGCTGAGGCGAGTGGATCGCCTGAGCCCAGGAGTTCGAGACCAGCCTGGGCAACATGGCTAAACCCTGTCTCTAAAAAAGAAAAAAATTTAGTACAGTCTGTGATGCTCGTGAGTCATTATGGTAAAGCTGTTAGTCAATTTCTCCACTGATGTAGCAGTTTCCAATTGTCCTTTAATCAAAGCATAAATGACAAGGTCACCAGTAAGTTTTTGTCTGAGATTATCTAAAACTGAGTTTCCCTTCAATATTTTCTTGAAAGAGAATCTAATTCCCCACCTTTTCTCCCCCCCCCACCTGGGGGCTGCAGGAAGGATATGGAGAGAGATTTGAAGGCTGACTCAAACATGCCACTCAACAATTCTAGCCAAGAGGTCACAAAGGATCTGCTTGATATGATTGGTGAGTACAGTGGGCAAGTCCATCCTGTCCTTGGGAAGATAGGTCCTTCACATGGGTCTGAGTCAGCAAGTAGCTCAGATTTAAGAAATGCTCTTGGTCAGGCACGGTGGCTCATGCCTGTAATCCCAGCACTTTGGAAGACCGAGGAGATCGAATCATGAGGTCAGGAGTTCAAGACCAGTCTAACCAATATGGTGAAACCCCGTCTCCACTAAAAATACAAAAATTAGCCAGGCATGGTGGTGCACGCCTGTAATCTCAGCTACTCGGGAGGCCAAGGCAGGAGAATCGCTTGAACCCGGGAGGCAGAGGTTGCAGTGAGCCGAGATCACGCCACTGCACTCCAGCCTGGGGGACAGAGTGAGACTCCCATCTCAAAAAAAACAAAAAACAGAAAACACTCTCTTCTAGCTTGGGTACCATACATAGTGAGATCTGTCTCTTAAATTTTTTTTTAATTAGCTGGGCACAGTGGTGTGTGCCCATAATCCCAGCTACTAGGGAGGCTGAGGTGGAAGGATCACTTGAGCCCAGGAGTTCAAGCTATGATCATACCACTGTACTGCAGCCTGGGCAACTGTGCAAGACCCCATCTCAAAAGAAAAAACACCACCACCACTTTTTGGGGGGAGAGACAGAGTCTCATTATATTACCCAGGCTGGAGTGCAGTGGCACGATCACAGTTCACTGCAGCCTCAACCTCCCTGGGCTCAGGTGATCCTCCCAGCTCAGCCTCCCAAGTAGCCATAGTACTACACTAGTACTACAGGTGCATGCCACCATGATTGGCTAATATTTGTATTAGAGTTTTGCTATGTTGTCCAGGCTGGTCTCGAACTCCTAGTCTCAAGTAATCCACTTACTGTGGCCTCCCAGTGCTGGGATTACAGGCAAGAGCCACCACTCCCGGCCAAAACACTCTTATCTTTTTATTTGGTTTTGCTCAGACTCTGCATTGAGTAGAGAACTGAATGTTAACAAACCCTGTCCCTTCCCTCATACAACTGATTATCTTGTGAGGTGATACATAATCAGGTCATGTCATAAATGTTTAGATACATTGAGTCCCTGAAGGCAAGGGATGGTGGCCACTAGGACATGGTGATTGAGCTTAAATTTTTAGGAAACAGGACATAGGCAAAAAGGAGAGAGTAGTTTAGCTGGGGTCGGTAATTAAAGATTAGGAGAAAAGGGCTGGGCACAGTGGCTCACACCTTTAGTCCTAGCACTTTGGGAGGCTGAGGCGGGCAGATCACTTGAGGTCAGGAGTTCGAGACCAGCCTGGGCAACATGGGGAAACCCCTTCTCTACTAAAAACACAAAAAATTAGCCAGGTGTGGTGGTGCACACCTGTAATCCCAGCCACTTGGATGGCTGAGGCGTGAGAATTGTTTCAACCCAGGAGGCAGAGGGCAGAGGTTGCAGTGAGCCGAGATCGCACCACTGCCCTCTAGCCTGGGTGACAGAACGAGACTCTGTCTCAAAAAAAAAAAAAGATTAGGAGAAAAATTAGAAGTCAAAAGCTTTCCTATAATTCTACCACCCAGAGATAACCACTGTTGATATAGTATAGCATACATCCTGTCAGACTTTTTTTTCTACATACAAATCTGAATGTCCTGTATGTGAACTACATGTGCTCTATTTTTTGTCTTTTTATTATTAGTAGTAGTATTTTTTATAAATAGAGACAAGGTCTTGCTTTGTTACCCAGGCTGGTCTTGAACTCCTGGTCTCAAGTGATCCTCCTGCCTCAGCCTCCCAAAGTGCTGGGTTTACAGGCACACCATGCCAATGTGCCCTGTTTTTAAAAAACTCATACTACAGCTCCTAGTAAAGGGATGTATAACCTTGGGTGCTGCCTGAAGCTGCTGTTTCTGAAGGATCTCCAGATTATGAGGGAGGAAAGGAAGGCCTGGTGAGGGTAGGGTACTCACCCTGGGCCACAAAGTAAAACCCCTGCCAGACTGTGACTTCAGTGGCCTGAGTCTCCTCCAGTAGCCCCAGGAGGTAAACTGAAGTAATTACTGTCTCTACCCACCATCTTCATCTTCCTTGGCTTTCACCAACATCAGGGAGGTGTTTTTTTTTTTTGAGACGGGGTCTCACTCTGTTGCCCAGGCTGGTCTCAAACTCCTGGGCGCAAGTTATTCTTCTACCTCAGTCTCTCAAGTTGCTGGGATTGCAGGTACACACCACTGCTCCTGGCTAGGCAGCAGTTTGATTACCCTAAAGACCTTGTTTCCTTGTTTTTTTTCACATTGTGTCTTGTCATCCCTGAGAGCCAGGACAACCATGTACATTTCTATACCCTCCCACTTATACCTTTCTTGGGGACTGGCATATAGTTGGAACTCAGTAAATGCTTGGGCCTGAAAGGAAGGTACCAAACCCACCTTAATTTGGCAGTCTGGCAGCCTGCCTGTCCTGGGGCAGTAATGCCTGCTTTTACACAATCCCTGATGAATGACAACCCATTCATGGTTTTTAACTTGCACCTGAAATGTCTTCAGAAACCTTCCACTGGAATTGTAAAGCTGAATGTTCTTATTTTTAAGACCAGACAAGCATCCGAACTATTGAAGAATTGGCTGGAAAAATAGAATTTGAAAATGAATTGAACCACGTGTGTGGTCACTGCCAAGATTCACCCTTCAAAGAGGAAGCCTGGGCCCTGCTCATGGACAAGAGCCCTCAGAAGGCCACAGATGCTGACCCTGGCAGCCTCAAACAGGCTTTTGATGATCATAATATTGTTGAGACTGTTCTGGACTTGGAAGAGGACTACAATGTGATGACCTCTTTTAAATACCAAATTGAGTAAGGACAGTTAATCTAAGCTTTGATTCCTTACAGCAGGAGGCTGCCCTTGAGCCTGAGCAGAAGCAGCTACAATGGCCGTCAGGGGCCACATTTCTCAAAAGGTTGGCAGAACCTGAATTACCAGACCCTTTTTAAATCCCAGTTGTGTCCCTTTTTAAGCTGTGAGACCAGTTTTTTGAATTCCATTGCTTTGAAATGTTTCCTATTACTAATTTTTTTTTTTTTTTTTTTTTTTTTTACTTTCCTTGACATCTTGAATGTGTTTTTTTGATTGATGTTCAATATACCCAGTACCCATGGTAGGTATGGGTCATGGGCCTCTGCTGTGTCTCTTAGTGTTCTTTTCCATGGGCCCCTAAAAAAGTACAGGAGTGGCCAGGCACAGTGGCTCACGTCTGTAATCCCAGCACTTTGGGAGGCCAAGGCAAGTGGATCACTTGAGGTCAGGAGTTTGAGACCAGCCTGGCCAACATGGCGAAACCCCATCTCCACTAAAAATACAAAAATTCGCCAGGGGTGGTGGTGTGCACCTGTAGTCCCAGCTGCTTGGGAGGCTGAGGTAGGAGAATTGCTTGAACCTGGAGGTGGAGGTTGCAATGAGCCGAGATGGCACCGCTCCCTTCCATCCTGAGTGACAGAGCAAGACTCTGTCTCAAAAAAATAGTAATTTAGCTGGGCATGGTGGTTCGTGCATGTAGTTCCAGCTACTTGGGTGGGGACTGAGGCGAAAAGATCACTTGAGGCCAGGAGGCGGAGGTTGCAGTGAGCTGAGATCACGCCACTGCACTCCAGCATGGGTGACAGAGTGAGACCCTGTCTCAAAAAAAAAGAAGAAAAAAAAAGGGAAGAAAGGAAACTGAATCTCAGGGAAGTGCCCACCTCCTGAGCGAATAAGAGGAAGGAATATGGGGGTGAGGCAGAGCTGGCAAAAGGCTGTTTTTTGTTTTGATTGTTTTTAAAGACCAAGTGAAGTATAGTGTAAGAAGTGGGGAAAGAGTGGAACAAGGAGTTAGATCTGCAACTGTGAGTAGTCAATTGAGATAACTCAATACCTTTGGACCTGATTGTTTTTAAAGACTGAGAGTACTATAAGAAGGGGGGAAAGAGTAGAACAAGGAGTTAGATCTGAAACTGTGAGTAGTTGATTGAGATAACTCACTACCTTTGGACCAGCCAGGGCTGTTTATAAGTGCTAAAGCCCGAACAAACCAAAGAGTCGGGGAGAGAGGCCTAACTAACAGCTGAGTGATTGCCCAACAGACTGTCTTTTAGGCCAGTGACTCTGGTATAGGGCAGGCTGCATAGCCAGCAACATCCCTTAGTGATTCCTCTGGGCTCAAAGGTGGAGGCTACACACCCACACCTTAGCAGAGGTTGGCCTGGCACCTGCTGGTGCCCCAAGAACTATGGCATGGTTAGACCCTGGCCACTTGATTGCATGTGCCTCCCCAGTGGGCGTGCCCTGGTTCCCAACCAGTTGTGGCCACTGCCACTGCCTTGCCTGGGGCAGGAGTTGAGGTTAAGGCTAACTACAGACTCCTTCCAGGCTGCCTGCCACTCAGACCCTGCAGGAGGTAGCACAAAGCATTCACAGCCTGTGGAGTCAAGAGGCCGATTTCTTCTCCCTGAGCAAGAAGAATGAAAGCAAATGAAAAGTGCTCACAGTATGCTCAACTGCCCCTGCTCAGGTGAAGAATAGCCTGTCTGGATGGAGAGATGTCAGGCTACTTGATACTAAGAAAAACAGGTCTCAAAACAGTGCCTTCCAAATAATACATGTGGATGTGGACACTCTTCTATAGACGAGGTGGAGCTTAATTCCTGTCCTTACCCCCATATTCCCACCTCATTACCACCCTTTGAAGGTGAACGAGACTTAATGATTCTTCCTACGACTAAAGTAGGAAAAGGGAAAAGTCACAAACTTATAGTGGGGAAGCCTGGCAGACACCTAACCAAGTGATGTCATTTATATGTCATGAGAGGGGTGCATCACTTCCCTGGTATTCCTACCAAAAACCCAAATTCCCAGTGTATGATCATGAGACAAATGTTAGACAAATCCAGACGTGGGGTACATTCTACAGGATACCTGGCCAGAACTGAAGACTGTTGAGATGGCCGGGTGCAGTGGCTCATGCCTGTAATCCCCAACACTTTGGGAGGCTGAGGCGGGCAGATCACTTGAGGTCAGGAGTTCAAGACCAGCATGGCCAACATGGTGAAACCCCATCTCTACTAAAAATACAAAAATTAGCCAGGCATCATGGCATGTGCCTTTAGTCATAGCTACACAGGAGGCTGAGGCAGGAGAATTGCTTGAACCCAGGAGGTGGAGGTTGCAGTGAGCCAAGATCGCATCACTGCACTCCAGCCTGGGCAACAAGCGAGACTCCACCTCAAAAAAAAAAGACTGTTGAGGTCATGAAAAATAAGGAAAGACTCAAAAACTATCAACAGACCACTAAAGACCAAGAAGACACAATGGCTAAATGCAACATGGAATCCTGGAGTGCATCCTGGAACAGAAAGAGAACATTATTGGAAAAACTGATAAAACTTGAATAAAAACTAGTGTTTAATGTATTGATGTCAGTTTCTTAGTTTTGACAAATGTATCAGAGTTATGTAAGATGTTAACATTGGAGAGGCTGAGTGAAGGATATATATGAAGTACCTTTTCTGTAAATCTAAAGTTATCCCCAAACTTAAAATGCATGTAATTATACTTTGGATCAAGTGCAACTGATCTCAAGTTTGTGAAAATGTGTATGAGCTCATGTGCAAAAAAACTTTTGGAGGTGATGGATAGGAGGGTAGAGTCTTTTTTTTTGTCATCTATATTTTCTAATTGATCTGCAGTGGACATGTATCACTTCTGTAAAGACAAAAGCAGTTAGTTTAAAAACCCTCATCTCCAGTCAACTAGCCATGGACATCCTTCACAAAGTACCTGTCCAGACCCAACTTTCAGTTTCTGGAATGGAGCCTAGGGGCCACACCAGGAGGGCTTGGAGGACCCTGACACGAGGGCAGTCCTTTTCTGGGGGAGCTAGATCCTCAGGAGCTGGATTATCTAGGTCTCAAAGAGCTGTTTCTCAGGAGCTCAGTTAGTTCACTGGTTTACTACTGGTCAGGGCCTGGCCCCTCCCAAGTGGGGCTTTGCAGACGTGGCTGTATTAAATAGGGATCTAGCCGGGCAGGGTGGCTCACGCCTGTAATCCCAGCACTTTAGGAGGCCAAGGCAGGTGGATCACTTTAGGTCAGGAGTTCAAGACCAGCCTGGCCAACACGGTGAAACCCTGTCTCTACTAAAAATACAAAAATTAGCCGGCGTTGTGGTGCATGCCTGTAGTCCCAGCTACTTGGGAGGCTGAGGCAGGAGAATTGCTTGAACCCAGGAGGCAGACATTGCAGTGAGCTGAGATCGTGCCATTGCACTCCAGCCTGGGTGACAGAGTGAGACTCTGTCTCAAAAAAAATAAAATAAAATAAAATAAATAAATGGGGATCTATCTATCCCTTACTCTAGAAGACTTTGAAATTTATTTTTTTTCCTACCTGGAGTAGAGACGGGGGTGAGGAATGAGGGAGAATAGAGGCTCTCCCTGGCCAGAGAGACAGGTATGTCTTTGCTTAAGCAAAGCCTTTATTTAAAAATTCAGATTTTCCAAACAGGCAATTCATCCTGGAATCCTTGAATGTGGAACTTTTCCTCACTGTAGAAATGCAGCTGTACAGTCAAGCAGGTGAGTCCTGAGCCTCTCCATGCCAGTCCCAGATTAGCAGGGAGTGGGCACATAGGCCTCCTCATTTCCCTGGTGACACGATCTACTCCTGTCTCTGCATATCTGGCTCCCTGAGGTGCCCAAGAAGAACTTCCCGCCTTCGTCATCTGAGTCTATACAGTGGGCAGATACACGCTCATTTGCTCAGAACAGGGTTTGGGGAGCTGTTCTCCAGGGATTTAGTTGGAGGGGGAACAAGAGCCCAGAATTTTAATAAAACTTCCTCAGGTTTGTAAGGAGCTAGGACCAAATCCTTCTCAGGGAGACTTGATAGTTGACCTTGATCATGACTGAGAAACTTTAAATATTTTACATCATTCAGTTCTCTCCCCCACAGTTCATCTTGGCAAGGCAAACAATCACTGAATTGTTTCCGTGGAAACACCAAACTGCAATTTGGATTACCAGAATCAAAATAGAAACAAGACAGCTTCAAAAATAAATAGCTTTGGAACTTGCTAGTTGCAAACTGCGAATTCAAGCCATAGCGCAAGGCATATGAGAAGCTGGACCCATCCAAACCTGAGAGATTTCCAGGATCCATGGCTGCATCCCACCAGTGTTCATGCAAAAGCCAGTAGAAATCAGGGTTGTAAGCCAACTGATGATAAACTTCGTAACAATACTTAAGGGAGGAGCTGGTCTTTAGAAGCTTCTAGAAAGCAGGAATTCTTTCTTTTTTTTTTTTTGAGACAGAGTCTTGGTCTGTTGCCCAGGCTGGAGTGCAGTGGCACAATCTCGGCTCAATGCAACCTCCGCCTCCCAGGTTCAAGGGATTCTCCTGCCTCAGCCTCCTGAGTAGCTGGGATTACAGGCCTGTGCCACCATGCCTGGCTAATTTTTGTATTTTTAGTAGAGACTGGGTTTCACCATATTGGTCAGGCTGGTCTCGAACCCCTGACCTCGTGATCCGCCCGCCTCGGCTTTCCAAAGTGCTAGGATTACAGGCGTGAGCCACCGCACCTGGCCAGCAATTCTTTCAAAGGGGAGATTCAAAAGGGCTGGCTGCAGGCTGGAAATGACCCGGCCCTCAGTTCATTCCAATTCCTGTGTTCCCCACACTCACAGGCATCACTGCCTGTGTAGTCACATGGATCTGGTTCTACATTGTGAACTCTTGCCAGTTGAGCTCTGGGAGCACTTACATTAGCACACCTCTGCCTCTGTGAGGCTCAAGCCACCACAGTTGGGCACTGGGACCTACCTTCTCATCTCTAGGACTCAGGGTTCCCCTTACCCATCTCTCTGCTGCTCCCCTCACTCTAGGATAGGGGAGCCAACTCCTGGCACACCTGCCCTGATTCCTTGGCATTCTCCTGGGCCCACCCCACCACCATCTCTTTCAATCCCAGAGATGATTCCAAGAGCATCCGGAAACCAGAAGGAAGGAGACAGACAACCTGGAGGCCTGTGTCCCTCACCTTTTCACTCAGGAATGCAGTGATAAAGTAACACCATTCTGCCAACTGGTGAAATTGTGAGTTGTCAATGTTCAAAGGTCAGTGAAGAAGATTTGCAAAAGGGGCCTAGCTCAGGCCAATCTCCCTCCTGAAATGGCTAGACCAGGGGCTCACCTGGTATTAGAGTGCTGTTTCTTTTCTTTTCTTTTTTTTTAAGACAGAGTCTCGGCCGGGCGCGGTGGCTCACGCCTGTAATCCCAGCACTTTGGGAGGCCGAGGCAGGCAGATCACGAGGTCAGGAGATCAAGACCATCCTGGCTAACACGGTGAAACCCTGTCTCTATTGAAAATACGAAAAAATTAGCTGGGCGTGGTGGCGGACGCCTGTAGTCCCAGCTACTCTGGAGGTTGACGCAGGAGAATGGCATGAACCCAGGAGGTGGAGGTTGCAGTGAGCGGAGATCGCGCCACTGCACTCCAGCCTGGGCGACGGAGACAGGGTTTCACCATGTTGGCCAGCCTGGTTTCGAACCCCTGACATCAAGTGATCTGCCTGCCTTGGCCTCCCAAAGTGCTGGGATTACAGGCATGAGCCACTGTGCCCGGCCCAGAGTGGTACTTTTTTTTTTGAGACGGAGTCTCGCTTGGCCTCCCAAAGTGCTGGTATTACAGGCATGGGCCACTGCGCCCAGCCTCAGAGTGGTACTTCTGATTGAGCCACAAGATGTTTTAATGTGGTAGCAAAGACCAGTGAGTCATGCAAACCATGGAAGGACTTGGGAAGCCAATACACCTGATTATAGATGATTATTGAAAAGGCTCTGGGCCAGGTGCAGTGGCTCAAGCCTATAATCCCAGCACTTTGGGAGCCCAAAGCGGGAGAATCACTTGAGCCCAGCAGTTCGAGATCACTCTGGGAAACAGGGAGGCACCATCTCTATTTTTAAATTGTGTGTGTGTGTGTGTGTGTGTATGGCAGGGTCTCACTCTGTCACCCAGGCTGAAGTGCAGTGGTGTGATGTCAGCTCACTGCAACCTCCGCCTCCAGGGTTGAAGTGATTTTCCTGCCTCAGCCTCCCAAGTAGCTGAGATTACAGGCACCCGCCACCACACTTGGCTAATTTTTGTATTTTTTGTAGAGATGAAGTTTTGCCATGTTGGCCAGGCTGGTCTGGACTTCCTGACTTCAAGCGATCCACCTGCCTTGGCCTCCCAAAGTGCTGGGATTACAGGCATGAGCGACCATGCCCAGACTATATTTAATTTTTTTTTTTTTTGAGATGGAGTTTTGCTCTTGTTGCCCAGGCTGGAGTGCAATAGTGTGATCTCTGCTCACTGCAACCTCTGCCTCCCAGATTCAAGTGATTCTCCTGCCTCAGCCTCCCGAGTAGCTGGTATTACAGGCATGCGCCACCACGCCTGGCTAATTTTGTATTTTTAGTAGGGACGGGGTTTCTCCATGTTGGTCAGGCTTGTCTCGAACTCCTGACCTCAAGCAGTCCGCCTACCTCAACCTCCCAAAGTGCTGGGATTACAGGCGTGAGCCACCGCACCCAGCCCTTTTTAAAAAGTTTTTTATAAAAAAAAATTAAAAGCTGGGCACGGTGGCTCACGCCTGTAATCCCAGCACTTTGGGAGGCCGTGGCGGGTGGATCATGAGATCAGAAGTTCAAGACCAGCCTGGCCAAGAAGGTGAAACTCCATCTCTACTAAAAATAAAAAAAAATTAGCCGGGCGTGGTGACAGGCACCTGTAATCCCAGCTACTTGGGAGGCTGAGGCAGAGAACTTCTTGAACCCAGGAGGCAGAGGTTGCGGTGAGCTGAGATTGCGCCACTGCACTTCAGCCTGGGAGACAGCGAGGCTCCGTCTCAAAAAAAAAAAAAAAAAAAATTAAAAGAAAAAGGCTCTGTCATCCAGAAACAATCTGAGGCTCAAGCTATTTGCATTATCCTTGGAACGTGTGGGAGAACATTAATATTTTAGGTTCCAACTAAATATCTAGAGGGAACAAAGTTTACTCAGGAAACCTATTTGACAATGGATCCCAGCCGTAGTGGGGAAGGACTCTGTGTTCTAGGCTGTCTGGAAAATGCCTGATTTGACAAAGAGTTTTGGCCTCAGGCCTGGCATAAGCTTGGCTCATGCCTGTAATCCCAGCATTTTGAGAGGCTGAGTAAGGCCGATTACTTGAGCCCAGGGGTTCAAGACCAGCCTGGGCAACATGGTGAAACCCCATCCCTACAAAAAATATAAAAATTAGCCCAGTGTGGCTGGGCCTAATGGCTCACGCCTGTAATCCCAATACTTTGTAAGGCTGAGCCAAGCAGATCACTGGAGGTCAGGAGTTTGAGACCAGCCTGGCCCACATGGCCAAACCCTGCCTCTTCTAAAAATGCAAAAGTTAGCTGGGTGTGGTGACGGGCACCTGTAATCCCAGCTACTCTGGAGGCTAAGAAGATGGCTTGAGTCCAGGAGGTCGAAGCTGCAGTGAGCTGAGATCCCACCACTGCACTCCAGCCTGGGTAACAAAGTGAGACTCTGTCTCAAAAAAAAAAAAAAGTCAAAACTAACTTCTAGGAAGCAACTACCATTTTTTAAAATAGAGGCAGAGTCAGGCCTGGCGCGGTGGCTCACACCTGTAATCCCAGCACTTTGGGAGGCTGAGGCGGCAGATCACGAGGTCAGGAGTTCGAGGCCAGCCTGGCCAACATGGTGAAACCCCATCTCTACCAAAAATACCAAAATTAGCTGGGTATGGTGGTGGGTGCCTGTAATCCCAGCTACTTGGGAGGCCGAGGCAAGAGAATCGTTTGAACCTGGGAGGCAGAGGTTGCAGTGAGCCAAGATTGCACCATTGCTCTCCAGCCTGGGCAACAAGAATGAAACTCCATCTCGAAAAAAAAAAAAAGAGGCAGAGTCTCACTGTGTTGCTGAGGCTGGTCTCAAACTCTTGGACTCAAGAGATTCTCCCTCTTCTGCCTCCCTAAATGCTGGGATTACAGGTATGAGCCACTGTGCCAGGCTGCAACTATCTTTTTTGAGAGCAGACAGGCTGTTTTCTGGGCACTTTGGGTGAGAGGAGTTGCTGGGAACTGACCTGGGAACGAAAGCATCTTGTAGGAGGCTCCTCAACAGGAGCCCTTTGGAGCTTCTGAAGCAAAACACGAAAAAGAGAAATTGGCTGGGCATGATGGCTCATGCCTATAATCCCAGCATTTTGGAAGCCAAGGTGGGCAGATCACCTGAGGTCAGGAGTTTTAGACTAGCCTGGCCAACGTGGTGAAATCCTGTCTCTACTAAAAATACAAAAATTAGCTGGTGGGGTGGCGGGCGCCGTAATCCCACCTTCTCTGGAGGCTGAGGCAGGAGAATTGCTTGAACCTGGGAGGCGGAAATTGCAGTGAGCTAAGATTGCACCATTGCACTCCAGCCTGGGCCACAAGAGCAAAACACCATCTCAAATAATAATAAATAAATAAATAGATAGATAGATACCTGTGAATGTCAAGAAAATTAGGTACTGCAATCAGCTTCATTTCCATCCTTGGGCTGTAGCTGGAGTTGTAGCAGAGGGAGAAGCCCTTGGGTGGCTTGTTTGTTTGTTTGTTTGTTTTTTTGAGACCGTCCCGCACTATTGCCCAGGCCGGAGCGCAGTGGCGTGATCCCAGCTCACTGCAACCTCTGCCTCACGGGTTCAAAAGTGATTCTCCTGTCCCAGTCTCCCAAGTAGCTGGGATTATAGGCACCTGCCACCATGCCCAGCTAATTTGTTGTATTTTTAGTAGACAGGGTTTCACCATGTTGGCCAGGCTGGTCTCGAACTCCTGACCTCGTGATTCGCCCACCTCAGCCTCCCAAAGTGCTGGGATTACAGGCGTGAGGCACCACGCCTGGCCCTGTGTGGCTTTTTGGGCCTCAGGCCCATAGGCCTCCCACCATATCTGCCCCTGGGTAGCCACATACAGTTCCAGGAACATCTGAAGAGCCAAAGATGTTGATTGTTCCAGGGACATGCTTGGATGCTTGGGCAGTGTCACCCTCACCAAACCCGGCAGGAACACAGTAGTTAATTTTTTTTTTTTTTTTTTTGAGATGGAGTCTTGCTTTGTTGTCCACGCTGGAGTGCAGCGGCGTGATCTCGGGTCACTGCAACCTCTGCCTCTTGGGTTCATGCCATTCTCCTGCCTCAGCCTCCCGAGTAGCTGGGACTACAGGCTCCCACCACCATGCCCGGCTAGTTTTTTGTATTTTTAGTAGAGATGGGGTTTCACCGTGTTAGCCAGGATGATCCTGATCTCCTGACCTCGTGATCCGCCTGCCTCGGCCTCCCAAAGTGCTGGGATTACAGGCGTGAGTCACTGCACCTGGCCTAATTTTTTTTTTTTTAAGCCTTAGGAATAAATTAAGAAACAGTATCTTTTTCTGATGATCCCCAGAGACAGGCAGTGTAATTTTAATTAACCCAGTCTTATTAGGAGATAAGTTTACTGTTCATTCTACAAAGACACTTAACTCATGGAACACTGAGTCACTCTAACCCTTGACTTCATTACACAAAATGAAACACTTCTGAAGAAATAATTTCTTAACTCACAGCAGGATCAAAGAACAAAGGCTCCTGCTTTGGCATTTCAAAGTTGAACAGAGTTCTCAATAAGAAGGCCACAGTCAAATACTAATGGTGTCTCAACTCTAAATTAAAATGACTAATCATTAAACTGTTCAACTTAGAGTAATAAAAGATTTCTAGATACAGACCCCTCTGGCCTATAGTCAGTCTGGGAAGGGCTAGAAAGAACCAACCCATTGTGTGGCTGGGCTCCTTCCGTATCTTCCTTGCACAAGCAATGAAACCCAGCAGGGAAAGCAGTGGAGCTGGCAGAGGGCAGGGTGAGAAGACACCCAGTGAGGACTGAAGGGAGAGGAGAGGCCAGGACAGCCTCAGGTACAGCTCATACCTGAACTTCCTTGGCCTCAGAGAGGGTTGCTGTGATTGCCCATGGCTTGCTACAGGCCACAGGAGGCCCTTGGTCTGGAAATGAGAGTGAGAGCAGTTTAGGCTGGTGTCTGGCAGCCCTGCCATGCCATAGGTGTCCCGGGATAATTCAGCTCCTCCATAATGAGACTTTGATGGGACACACATCCCTGAAAATAATGTAAAAAATAAGAAACAAGAACCATTGCTTTCTACAATGGTCCACTCAGTGGCCCCCATGTCATTTACTGTACTGGCTTGGAAATGGGCAAATTCTGGAAACTATCCATCCCATGAGGATTTTCCCCTTCATATAATACAGGAAAGGGAAAAACCAGTTTGAATGGGTGGTGTTTATTCAAAATAATCTTGTGAGAGCCTTAGGAACTAAAAAGATGGTATGTATCTGATTTTCATATCTTTTTTTTTTTTTTTTTTTTGAGACAGAGTCTCACTCTGTCGCCCAGGCTGGAGTGCAGTGGCATGATCTCGGCTCACTGCAACCTTTAACTCCCAGGTTCAAGTGATTCTTCTGCCTCAGCCTCCAGGATAGCTGGGACTACAGGCACGTGCCACCACGCCCACCTAATTTTTGTATTTTTAGTAGAGACGGGGTGTCACCATACTGCATATTGGTCAGGCTGGTCTCGAACTCCTGACCTTGTGATCCACCCGCCTGGGCCTCCCAAGTGCTGGGATTACAGGCGTTAGCCACCGCGCCCGGCCCTGATTTTTTTTGTTTTTTTGAGACGGAGTTTTGCTCTGTCACCCAGGCTGGAGTGCAGTGGTGCGATCTTGGTTCCTTGCAAGCTCTGCCTCCCGGGTTCATGCCATTCTCCTGCCTCAGCCTCCCGAGTAGCTGGGACTACAGGCGCCCGCGACCACGCCCGGCTAATTTTTTGTGTTTTTAGTAGAGACAGGGTTTCACCGTGTTAGCCAGGATGGTCTCTATCTTCTGATCTCATGATCCGCCCGCCTCGGCCTCCCAAAGTGCTAGGATTACAGGTGTTAGCCACCGCACCTGGCTTTTTTTTTTTTTTTTTTTTTTTTGAGATGGAGTCTCGCTCTGTCGCCCAGGATGGAGTGCAGTGGTGCGATCTCGGCCCACTGCAAGCTCTGCCTCGCTCTGTCGCTCAGGATGGAGTGCAGTGGCACGATCTCGGCCCACTGCAAGCTCCGCCTCCTGGGTTCTCGCCATTCTCCTCCCTCAGCCTCCCAAGTAGCTGGGACTACAGGCACCCGCCACCACACCCAGCTAATTTTTTTTTTGTATTTTTAGTAGAGACAGGGTTTCACTGTGTTAGCCAGGATGGTCTCGATCTCCTGACCTAGTGATCCACCCACCTCGGCCTCCCAAAGTGCTGGAATTACAGGCGTAAGCCACTGCGCCCGGCCTCTGATTTTAATTTTTAAGAGACAAGGTCTTGGTCTGTCACTCAGGCTGGAGTGCAGTGGCACAATCATAGCTCACTGTAACCTCAAACTCCTGGGCTCAAGTGATCCTCCCATCTCAGCCTTCCAAGTAGCTGAGACCACAGGTGCACACCACCATGTCCAGCTAATTTTTTTTTTTTTTGGGTAGAGATAGGGTCTCACAGGCCGGGCATGGTGGCTCACGTCTGTAATCCCAGCACTTTGGGAGGCTGAAGCGGGCGGATCACCTGGGGTCGGGAGTTCGAGACCAGCCTGACCAATATGGAGAAAGCCGTCTCTACTAAATATACAAAATTAGCCAGGTGTGGTGGCGCATGCCTGTAATCCCAGCTACTTGGGAGGCTGAGGCAGGAGAATCGCTTGAACCTGGGAGGGGGAGGTTGCAGCGAGCTGAGATCGCGCCATTGCACTCCAGCATGGGCAACAAGAGTGAAACTCCTTCTCAGAAAACAAAAGGGCCGGGCGCGTTGGCTCACGCCTGTAATCCCAGCACTTTGGGAGGCCGAGGCGGGCGGATCACGAGGTCAGGAGATCCAGACCATCCTGGCTAACACGGTGAAACCCCGTCTCTACTAAAAATACAAAAAATTAGCCGGGCGTGGTGGCAGGCGCCTGTAGTCCCAGGTACTTGGGAGGCTGAGGTAGGAGAATGGCGTGAACCCGGGAGGAGGAGCTTGCAGTGAGCCGAGATCGAGCCACTGTACTCCAGCCTGGGTGACAGAGCAAGACTCTGTCTCAAAAAAAAAAAAAAAAAAAAAAAAAAGAGACGGGGTCTCACCATGTTGCCCAGGTTAGACTTGAGCTCCTGGCCTCAAGCACTCCTCCTGCCTCAGCCTCCCCAAGTGCTAGGATTACAAGTGTGCCTTGCTTCTATTTCATTTCCTAAGTAAACTTAAAAAATTAAACTGGGACATCAGTTTGATAAACTTGAAAGAAAAAAATAGGCCAGGCGCAGTGGCTCATGCATTTTGTGAGGCTGAGGCAGGCAGATCATGAGGTCAGGAGTTCGAGACCAGCCTGGCTAACATGGTGAAACCCCCGTCTCTACTAAAAATAGAAAAATTAGCTGGGTGTGGTGGTGGGCGCCTGTAATCCCAGCTACTCAGGAGGCTGAGGCAGAATTGCTTGAACCCGGGAGGCAGAGGTTGCAGTGAACTGAGATCACACCACTGCACTCTAGCCTGGGTGACAGAGCAATACTCCATCTCGGGGTGAGGGGAGCGGAAAGAAAGAAAAAACATATATGCTTTTAAATGTTTTATCTTATTTCTGATAAAAAATACATATGTGTTGCAAAAACTCAAAAACTTCAGCAAGATAAAAACGGAAAGCCAAAGTCCCATATAAGCCCACTGCTCTTCAGAAATAATACAAGGTCTACAATATTATTAGTTTTAAGAAAGTACTTGAAAAACAGGACAAGGGAAAAAGCCAGGAAGAAAAATGGCTTGTGAGCAGTGATGCTCTGGACATTTGCTAGTGCATGTCACCTCTTTCACTGGCAGGCTTATCATTTTATTTTCTCTGTTCACAAGAAGATTTAGGGTGTCCTGTAATATGTCTACTGATCAAAAAATGCAAACATTCTGGTAGCATAAGTGGCTAAAAATAAGAAAGAAAAAAATCCTGAGGCCTGAAAATGTATTGGTTATGTGTAGGGAATAAGACCCAAAAATGTTGTTTGGAGTCATGCTGCCACCGCAACAGTTTTATGAGAGCCCTTCTGCTACACAATATTCCATAAAGAGGCCTGCCCGCCTTTCGCCAAAGTACAGGCACCCTGCTCCAGATGCTCCACAACCAGGCTGCTGCCTCAGCTCTCATCACCACCATTTTCACATTTCATTCCAATAAATAAGGATGCACTTAATCCTTGTCAGGGGCAGCACCTGGTACCCAGAATGCTGGACCTTCCCTACCCTCGTGCTCATTGACCCCACCTCAGCAGGGCCTCTGACCCTGGGTACTTGGCAGGCTTCAGGGACTTTCTGCTGTTGGCCAGCCCAAATGTCCTGCAATTTGTCTTTCTAGCTGAGACCAATAAATCAACTGTGGACTGGTCAGAAGCCATCATCATCACTGCTATCAAAACCTAGGTCATAGAGCAAATTCTTTCCTGCCTCCTTGCATAGAGGGGTCTCTGAACATCCGAGATTGAGGTCACTGAACCAGCTCATCTGGTGGTCCCCCTGGGAACTGCTGGAAAGTAGCCTGTTGTCTTGGGAAGCGCATCTGCTGAGCTGTAAGAGTCTTCCCTGCTCTGCCCTTACTGTCTTATTGGGCATGACTGTTCCTCCCAGAATAGGGCAGACTGATTTTTTGGGGCTCCTGGGACACTGCAGATGCAGAGGCTGAGCATGGGGTTCCTGCTGCCCCAGGAAGGGGCTTTGGGGGACAGAAATTGCAGGCTGAGGACTCTGATATTTGGAATTGAATTTACAGGTCTGGATTGGGATTTGTTTTTGCTTGCTGGCTAGGAGCCTGCCTCTGTGGGCCCTGTGGGCCTTCCTGGGCTGCTGCTTCTTGTCTTTCCCCCGCATTTCTACAGTCCCATCTTTCTGTTTAATCACCAAATGTTCACGTGGGTCACACAAAAACATACTTTGGGCTTGATATTTTTGGCAGGCATTCTTAATGCTGGTTGAAAAGTTGTTTATCTCCAGTGATGTGAGCTGTGAGGCTCCTTGGGAAACCAGGTCCCTGTCACTAGGAATCTTATGGCCTGGGATGCTGGAACCATGGTTCTTGGCACCTGTTTTAGTAACAGCCCAGTTCTTGAAGTTAGTCTGCACCGCCTTGTCCTTTACTTGCCTATTTCTTTCATGGGACCCAAATGCTGGCAGTGCAGCCTCTTCTTGGAGAGCATCATTCTTTGCTCCTTCACCCCAGACACCAAATTCTCCAGGCTGTAGGGAGCCCATACCAGGATTCCATGCAGCAGGGAGGGCCTGGGCCTGCCATAAAACTGGTTTCTCAGAGGTGTATTTTTCCTGCCTGGTGAGATTGAGGCTCTGGGCCAAAGGTGGCGACGTCTGAGAAGCGCTGTCTTTCACTGGAGGCACTGAGATCAATCTCTTCAGCTCTGCTAGGACATTGGGCACATTCAGCTGGCCTAGCTGCTCACACAGCTGCTGGAATTCCTTACTCTGCTGAGCAACTAAAACTTCAAGGTGCTTCAGGTTGGACTTCATTTCTATAAACTCTGCTTGTCTCTGGGGAGAGAGGCAGTGAGAAAGACAGTGATGGACAGTGCAAGTCAGAAAGCACAATAAAACGTGAGAACAGACCAATGGATGTGACAGCAGAACCAAGGCTTGCTCCTTGTAGGGAACCTCCCAGGGTAAGCACAATTACACTCTGGAGTTGAACCCCTGGGGCCCACATCATGTCAAGGAACCTTGGGGAAGGAAGCTAGTCTATATGCTGGCCCCTTTCCAAGTGGCCTGTGCTGGCCTCTTGTCTTAGCTGAAAATTTGCAACTTTAAAGGTTTCTCGGCCGGGTGCAGTGACTCACACCTGTAATCCCCAGCACTTTGGGAGGCTAAGGCAGGTGAATCATAAGGTCAAGAGATTGAGACCATCCTGGCCAACATGGTGAAAAACCCCCTCTATACTAAAAATACAAAAATTAGCTGGGTGTGGTGGTGCACACCTGTAAGTCCTAGCTACTCGGGAGGCTGAGGCAGGAGAATTGCTTGAACATGGGAGGTGGAGCTTGCAGTGAGTCGAGATTGCGCCACTGCACGACAAAGCGAGACTCCGTCTCAAAAAAAAAAAGACAAAAAACAAAAAAAAAGTTTCTCTCTGGGTCTAGTTCAAAGCCCAAAACACACTTGGAAAGAGGTTGGGGTTTACACTTACAGCTTCAAATCTTTTCTTCATCTCAAGGATGGCCTGCTGCATGTTGGCTTTGTCCTGGACTGCCTCAAACACCAGGTCATTCTGGGCCTGTACAGTCTCTTGTACTAAATACAAAACAATGACAGTTCACCTCCTGAAGACTATGTATGATACGTCCCATCTGCCCAAACCACAGAACCACAGCAGTGAAAAGGGAGGAGCTGGATGCAGACTGGAGTGGTTCCTCCAGGCTCTCCTTCCCTCCCTCCTTGACAAGATCCTGGCTAGGGTAGACCTAACCTCAGCACCTGCTGGGGACTCAGAATCAGTTGCCCAGACAACAGCACAAAAGCCTCTGTGGCCTTCCTTCTTGGCCCTGTCATCAGAGTGATCTTAGTAGAATGCACCTTCTGAAACCTTCATAGAAACTTTTTTTCTTTTTTTTTTTTTTTGAGACAGAGACTAGCTCTGTCACCCAGACTGGAGTGCAATGACGCGATCTTGGTTCACTGCAACCTCCGCCTCCCAGGTTTGAGCGATTCTCCTGCCTCAGCTCCTAAGTAGCTGGGATTACATGCACATGCCACCATGCCCTGCTAATTTTTGTATTTTTAGTAGAGACGGGGTTTCACCATGTTGGCCAGGCTGGTCTCGAACTTCTGACCTCAGCTGATCTGCCTGCCTTGGCCTCCCAAAGTGCTGGGATTACAGGCGTGAGCCACCATGCCCAGACCGTTGAAACTTTCGATGGCACCCCACCGGCCACTGAACAAAATCTAAATCTTTAAATTGGCTAACAAGATCTGGGCTCACTTCCCTTTACCCATTTGTCCTCCTCCGTGTCTCTGGACTCTGTTTTCTCTCTCACCACTGGCCTTTGTGCAAAGTCTTCCCTTAGCTTCAAGTACCCTGTTTCTGTCCCTGTCATCCCCCCGCCCCCACCACCAATCACCACCTTAGTCCAGCTAATTCCTATTCTTCCTTCTACTTTCAGCAGTCACCTCCTCAGAAAACACCATTTCCACTCGGCTAGGGTGTTGCTTCTCTCTGCCGGTAGCACCGTGTATGTGCCCTACCATCATTTATTGCCCTCCACTTATTTATCCCATACTTACACTTGGACCCAAATAGACTTGGGGACCTAGGTGCTAACTACATCAGGACTGATATTGATTTTCCTCTTTTGCACAGTGCGATTCTGCACACACACACACACACACATTTATTTAATGACACATTGTGTTGCAATTTATTGTCATCCTCTTGCTAGACTACAGGTCATACGGAGATGCTTTTATATTTATTCAACGAATGTTTAATGAGCATATACTATGTGCCAGGCACTATGGATATGGCAGTTATCAAGACAGATAAAGCTAGCCGGGCGTGGTGACTCACGCCTATAATCCCAGCACTTTGGGAGGCTGAGGCGGGCAGATCACCTGAGGTCAGGAGTTCGAAACCAGCCTAGCCAACATGGTGAAATCCCATCTCTACTAAAAATACAAAAATGAGCCAGGCGTGGTGGCGGGTGCCTGTAGTCCCAGCTACTTGGTTGGCTGAGGCACGAGAATTGCTTGAACCTGTGAGGTAGAGGTTGCAGTGAGTTGAGATGCCACCATTGCACTCCAGCCTGGGTGACAGAGCGAGACTTCGTCTCAAAAAAAAAAAAAAAAAAAACAAGACAAAGCCCTCTTAGGGAAAACAGGAGGTAGTTAATGACTAATTATACAAACAACTATAAATGTAATAACTGCTCTAAAGGAAAAGCATACTGTGCTTGAGACCATGTAACTGTAGACTTAGTCACTCTCAGAGGTAAGATTTCCGTAAGAAACTGATATTTAGTTG
Organism: Pongo abelii; assembly: GCF_028885655.2. Taxonomy (NCBI): domain Eukaryota; kingdom Metazoa; phylum Chordata; class Mammalia; order Primates; family Hominidae; genus Pongo; species Pongo abelii. The sequence continues at coordinate 105,210,524 of NC_085928.1, forward strand.
AATTGTCATAAAACTGTAAGGGAAAGAATATTACCAACAGAAGAAAGAGCACGTTCCAAACAGAGGAATTGAGATCAGCATGGCTGAAACATGGTGAGTAAGGGGCCCAGGAGCAGGCCACAGCTGAGGGGAGGCAGGTCACAGCTACACAGAGGGGTGTATGAGCCATGGCAAGATTGGTGGACTTGAATTCTTTTTTCTTTTTTTTTTTGAGACAGAATCTCATTCTATTGCCTAGCTGGAGTGCAGTGGCATGATCTCAGCTCACTGCAACCTTGCCCCTTGGGTTCAAGCAGTTCTCCAGCCTCAGCCTCCGGAGTAGCTAGGATTACAGGCATGTACCACCATGCCCAGCTATTAATTGTATTTTAATAGAGATGGGGTTTTGCCATGTTGGCCAGGCTGGTCTCAAACTCCTGACCTCAGGTGATCCACCCGCCCCAGCCTCCCGAAGTGCTGGGATTACAGGCATAAGCCACCACGCCTGGTCGAAATACACACTTTTATCTGAAAGTTTATTGTCAGACACTGTGCTAGGAGAATGGGAAACAATTTTGAACAAAACTGTCTACCTACGTGATTTTTTTTTTTTTTTTTTTGAGACTGAGTCTCGTTCTGTTGCCAGGCTGGAGTGCAGTAGCGCAATCTCAGCTCACCTCTGCCTCCGGGTTCAAGCAATTCTCCTGCCTCAGCCTCCTGAGTAGCTGGGACTTTAGGCACGCGACACCATGCCCAGCTGATTTTTGTATTTTTAGTAGAGACAGGGTCCATCATGTTGGCCAGGATGATCTCAATTTCTTGACTTCATGATTCGCCCACGCCGGCCTCCCAAAGTGCTGGGATTACAGGAGTGAGCCACCATGCCTGGCCGAATTCTAAGTCTAGAAGAGGGAAAAAATAATAAACAGGCTGAGCACAATGGCTCACACCTATAATCCCAGCACTTTGGGAAGCCGCTGAGGCGGGAGGATTGCTTGGGCCCAGGAGTTCTAGACCAGCCTGGGCAACATAGTGAGATCCTGTCTCTACAAAAAGAAAAATAAAAATTAGCTGGGTGAGGTGGTATGTGCCTGTGGTCCTAGCTACTCGGGAGGCTGAGGTGGGAGAATTGCTTGATCCCAGGAGGTCAAAGCTACAGTCAGCTGTGATTGTGCCACTGCACTCCAGCTCTGATGACAGAGCGAGACCCTATCTCAAAAATAAAAAAAAGAAAGAAAAGAAAAAGCAGTAAGAAATGGTACATTTTATGTTATGTGTATTTTACCACAATTTTTAAAAAGTGGGTCCAGAGCTGTGCCACCCCACTGGCAATGCTGGCTCCCTTCTGGAAACTGCATATGCCTCACTCCCTCAGTGTGTAAATTCACAAACACTAATGGATAACAACAGAAAATGGCATGAAAACAGTAGGAATCAGCAATTTTGCACAGGAAGTTTTGGGAAATGTTTACTGTAGTCTCCCTACAGTTGGGAAAAAATTGAACAAACAAGATGAATTTGGTGGCAGGGCGTGGTGGCTCATGCCTGTAATCTCAGCACTTTGGGAGGCCGAGGCGGGTGGATCACCTGAGGTTGGGAGTTCGAGACCAGCCTGACCAACATGGAGAAACCCCGCCTCTACTAAAAATACAAAATTAGCCGGGTGTGGCGGCACATGCCTGTAATCCCAGCTACTCGGGAGGCTGAGGCAGGAGAATCTCTTGATATAATCTCGTGATACAAAAATTAAGTAGGCCGGGCACGGTGGCTCACGCCCGTAATCCCAGCACTTTAGGTGGCCGAGGAGGGCAGATCAGCTGAGATCAGGAGTTCGAGAGCAGCCTGACCAACATGGAGAAACCCCGTCTCTACTAAAAATACAAAAATTAGCAGTGCGTGGTGTCGCATGCCTGTAGTCCCGGCTACTCGGGAGGCTGAGGCAGGAGAATCACTTGAACCCGGGAGACAGAGGTGGCGGTGAGCCGAGATCGTGCCATTGAACTCCAGCTTGGGCAACAAAAGCAAAACTCCATCTCAAAAAAAAAAAACCCAACAACTAAGTAAAGGCTGAGCGCAGTGGCTCACGCCAGTAATCCCAGCACTTTGGGGAGGCCAAAGCTGGCGGATCGCAAGGTCTGGAGATCAAGACCTTCCTGGCCAACATGGTGAACCCCGTCTCTACTAAAAATACAAAAATCAGCTGGGCATGGTGACGCACGCCTGTAGTCCCAGCTACTCAGGAGGCTGAGGCAGGAGAAACACTTGAACCCAGGAGGCAGAGGTTGCAGTAAGTCGAGATTGTGCCACTACACTCCAGCCTGGCGACAGAGAGAGACTCCACCTCAAAAAAAAAAAAAAAAAAAAAATTAGCCAGGCATGGTGGCATGCGCCTGTAATCCCAGCTACTCGGGAGGCTGAGACAGGAGAACCTCTTGAACGTGGGAAGGGGAGGTTGCAGTGAGCTGAGATCGCGCCACTGCACTCTAGCCTGTGTGACAGAGAGAGACTGTCTCAAAACAAACCAACCAACCAACAAACAAAAACTAAGTAAAATATATTGAGACGTGAAAATGGAACCCCTAAACTAACATGAAACAATTTAATCCAGCATAGTTATTTTATTTTTTTATTTTTTTGAGATGGAGTCTTACTGTCGCCCAGGCTGGAGTGCAGTGGCGCGATCTTGGCTCACCGCAACCTCCGCCTCCAGGGTTCAAGCGATTCTCCTGCCTCAGCCTCGTGAGTAGCTGGAGGCATGCACCACCACGCCTGGCTAATTTTTGTATTTGTAGTAGAGAGGGTTTTACCATGTTAATCAGGCTGGTCTCCTACCTCTGATCTTGTGATCCGCCCGCCTCGGCCTCCCAAAGTGCTGGGATTACAGGCGTGAGCTGCTGTGTCTGGCCCAAAGAATGTTTCAGAAAGCAAATTTTCCCATATTTCTCACCACAGGTACAAGTTCAATTCCATGTGTCAATCAATTAGAAAGAGGCTGTTTACTTAGGTATTGGATTCCTGCTCCTAAACTCAATTAGTCAAATATTCTTCAGACATCCATGTAGATATTTATAGTAGAGAGCAAATGTAATTATCCTTCCATAGAGAAGTTCCTAAATAGTAATGTTTCTTAGCAACAGTGGGCATTACTGACCCTCACAAAATCAGAGCATGAGAAAGGCAAGCAAAGTGTTTGATTCTGGATTAAGTGCTCAGAAAGCATCCATCTGAGGTCCCATACATTCAGTTCTTGTCCCCAGGGCAACATATGTTTGGCATCTTCTCTTTTATAGGAGTTTTTGTATCAAACTCATTACTTCCAAAGTCTATCCATATTTTTTCTTTTAAAAAAATGTAGTTATGAAAATAACAAAACCATAATAGTATATAAAGGCATACAATGAAAAATGATTGAATCTCTCCTCTGCAAACCTTGGTCTCTCTTCCTGGATTTAACATTATCATCGGTTTCTGGAATTTTACATTAATACGTGTGCATATCTGTATATACATTATAGGTCCTGTGTTTGTATGTGTATGTGTGTCTAGAAGAGTATTTATTTCATTTTTGCTTTGACTATAAACATTAGATATTTTTAGCTTTTATGTAAAAATGCCATTTAAAATCCATTTCCATATTCTGGACAATATCTGTTTTCCTGTTAAGATGATTTTTAAACAATTTGTTTTTATTTTAGCAACTTGGTAAGGCCTCAATTGAGATGAGATCAGATTGTGATGCAAGCTTTTCCCCGGATGGCCAGTGATTTTCCTTTTACTCTGTAGTTTTATTCTCCCTCAGGTGCTGATGAGAGCCTAACGAAAGATCTGGCAGCCTCCTTGTATAAGATGAGACCACCTCCAACTTTTTTACGGATACTCTTCCCAATTTTCACTGGTTGGTCACACTTCCCAACAAGATGTATCCTGGAGCACGTGAAGAGCACCTTTTTGTTGTTTTAATTTAACAATGAACAGATATTTCCATTCTACCATATTCATATAGATGGATCTCACTCTTCTTAACAATTATATCTATTTTGCTTGGAAAGGCTTTTCCCATTCTAAAATTATAAAAATGTTGTCCATGGCTGGGCGTGGTGGCTCATGCCTATAATCCCAGCACTTTGGGAGGCTGAAGTGGGTGGATACGAGGTCAAGAGTTTGAGACCATCCTGGCCAACATGGTGAAACCTTGTCTCTACTAAAAATATAAAATTTAGTTGGGCGTGGTGGTGCGCGCCTGTAGTCCCAGCTACCCGGGAGGCTGAGGCAGGAGAATCGCTTGAACCCGGGAGGCAGAGGCTGCAGTGAGCCAAGATCGCGCCACTGCACTTCAGCCTGGGTGACAGAGCGAAACTCCGTCTCAAAAAAAAAAAAATGTTGTCCATGTTTTCTTCTAGTTTTTTTTATAATTTAGTCACCAGACTTAACATATGAGGTAAAGTAGTATACAAGAGGCTTTGGTAATTCACTTTATTACTCTGGTCCTTAGTGTCCTCAGTTGAAGAACAGGAAGAGTTAGATTACATGGCCACAGTGACCCTTCTGGCTGGGCAGGCTGACTGGGAAAATATTTAATGACCTCATCTGTGAAGGCACCAATTACATAACAACACAGACAGCACTTTCACACAGTTATCTTTACTTCCCTATTCCCTGATGAGCGCAGTGAGTAGAGACTGAAAGCTTGCAGAATGCACTGAGGTGGAGTTCAATGCTCTAGGATAGCTGGACTGGACCTGGCCATATGCTACAGGATTTGTCTGGTTCCTCTCTCAATGATTAATTTTCTGCTCCTCATCATTTCCTACCAAGAAAGAGAATTATTCTGGATAGGCTACTTGTGCCCATTTTCAAGAATGACCTGTCCTAATTCATATGATACTGCTGTGTTTGTTACTGAGTCTTTTTTCTTTTTCTTTTTCTTTTTCTTTTTTTGAGACAGAGTTTCGCTCTTGTTGCCCAGGCTGGAGTGCTATGGTGCAATCTCAGCTCACTGAAACCTCTGCCTCCCGGGTTCAAGTGATTCTCCTGCCTCCCAAGTAGCTAGGATTACAGGCCTGCACCAGCACGCCTGGCTAATTTTGTATTTTTTTTTAGTAGAGATGGGTTTTCACCATATTGGTCAGGCTGGTCTCAAACTCCTGACCTCAAGTGATCCACCCGCCTCGGCCTCCCAAAGTGCTGGGATTACAAGTGTGAGTCACTGTGCCTGGGCTTTTTTTTTTTTTTTTTTTTTTGAGACAGAGTCTGGTTCTATCGCCCAGGCTGGAGTGCAGTGGTAGGATCTCGGCTCACTGCAACCTCCCCCTCCTGGGTTCACGTCATTCTGCCTCAGCCTCCTGAGTAGCTGGGACTACAGGTGCCCGCCACCATGCCCAGCTAATTTTTTGTATTTTTAGTAGAGATGGGGTTTCACTGTGTTAGCCAAGATGGTTTCGATCTCCTGACCCTGTGATCTGCCCGCCTCGGCCTTCCAAAGTGCTGAGATTACAGGCGTGAGACACCACACCTGGCCTTTTTTTTTTTTTGAGATGGAGTCTCACTCTATCGTCCAGGCTGGAGTGCAGTGGCGCCATCTCGGCTCACTACAACTTCCACCTCCCAGGTTCAAACGATTCTCCTGTCTCAGCCTCCCAAGTAGCTGGAATTACAGGTGCCAGCCATCACGCATGGCTAATTTATGTATTTTTAGTAGAGACGGGATTTCACCACGTTGGACAGACTGGTCTCAAACTCGACTTCAAGTGATTCACCCGCCTTGGCCTCCCAAAGTGCTGGAATTACAGACATGAACCACCACGCCCACCCTTGAGTCTTTTTTTTTTTTTCATTTTATTTATTTAGTTTTAGTTTTAGTGTTTAGAGACAGGGTCTTGCTCTAGCTCCCAGGCTGGAGTGCAGTGGCACCATCTTGGCTTACAGCAGCTTCGACGTCCCAGACTCAAGCGATCCTCCTACCTCACCCTCCCTAGTACCTGGGACTACAGGCATATGTCCCATGCCCTGCTAGTTTTGTTTATTTTTTGTAGACACGAAGTCTCCCTATGTCTCCCAGGCTGGTCTCAAACTCCTGGACTCAAGCAATCCACCCACCTTGGCCTCCCAAAGTGCTGGGATTAGGCTGGGCGTGGTGTCTCACGCCTATAATCCCAGCACTTTGGGAGGCTGAAACGGGCTGATCACCTGAGGTCAGGAGTTCAAGACCAGCCTGGCCAACATGATGAAACCTTGTCTCTAGTAAAAATACAAAAAAATAGCCAGGTGTGGTGGCATGCACCTGCATGAGACTCGTGCAGAGAGACTCGTGCAGGAGAGACTCGTGCAGGAGACTGGCTTGAACCAGGAGGAAGAGGTTGCAGTGAACCGAGATCATGCTACTGCACTCCAGCCTGGATGACAGAGCGAGACTCCATCTCAAAAAAACAAAAACAAAAACACAAAGTGCTGGGATTATAGGCGGGAGTCACCACGCCCGGCCTCTCTTCTGAGTCTTACCCTTTGAAAATTAAGGAACTTGCCAGGCGCGGTAGCTCAGGCCTGTAATCCCAGCACTTTGGGAGGCCGAGGTGGGTAGATCACCTGAGGTTAGGAGTTCGAGACCAGCCTGACCAACATGGTGAAACCCCATCTCTACTAAAAATACAAAAATTAGCCAGGCATGGTGACAGGCACCTGTAATCCCAGCTACTCAGGAGGCTGAGGCAGGAGAATCGCTTGAACCTGGGAGGCAGAGGTTGCAGTGAGCAAAGTTCGTGCCATCGCACTCCAGCCTGGGGGACAAGAGTGAGAGTTTGTCTCAAAAAAAAAAAAAAAAAAGAAAAAGAAAAGGAAAGAAAAGGAAAAGAAAATTAAGGAACGGATCCCTTTGCCTACTCTAAACCAGATGCAGTTTTAGTTCTTTCTCTGCCTTGATCTTGTGTTGGGGCCTCAGGCACTTCCTTTCCCTTTTCTGGGATTTAAATGCCATACTTTTGCTGCAATTCTCGTTTTTTGTACTTCACCCAGTTTTATTATTATTATTATTATTATTATTATTATTATTATTACTATTATTATTATTTGATACAGGGGGTTTCACTCTGTTGTTCAGGCTGGAGTACAGTGGCACGATCTCAGCTCACTGCAACCTCTGCCTCCCGGGTTCAAGCGATTCTCCTGCCTCAGCCTCCCAAGTAGCTGGGATTACAGGTGTCTGCCACCACGCCTGGCTAATTTTTTTTGTATTTTTAGTAGAGACGGGGTTTCATCGTTTTGGCCAGGCTGGTCTCGAACTCCTGTCCTCAAGTGATCCTCCCGCCTTGGCCTCCCAAAGTGCTGGGATTATAGGCATGAGCCACTGCGCCCGGCCCACCCAGTTTTAAATGTAAAACAAAAACAGAGTACTTTCCTTGGGTACTTATAAATGAGTTACTCTATCATGTTATACAAAGGAAGCATCCCCGATTTGCTTCTGCTGTCTGTCTTGCTACTTCTTGTGGGGTTAACAGTCTTAAGGCTTCCAGAACAAGTTTTTTTTTTTTTTTTTAATGGAGTCTCGCTCTGTCATCCAGGCTGGAGTGCAGTGGCGCCATCTCAGCTCACTGCCACCTCCGCCTCCTGGATTCAAGCAATTCTTCTGCCTCAGCCTCCCAAGTAGCTGGGACTACAGGCGCCCACTACCACACCCAGCTAATTTTTGTATTTTTAGTAGAGATGGGGTTTCACCATATTGGACAGGCCAGACTTGAACTCCTGACCTTGTGATCTGCCCTCCTCGGCCTCCCAAAGTGCTAGGATTACAAGTGGGAGCCACTGTGCCCGGCCCCAGAACAAGTTTCTAAACAGATGCATATGCCCTGTGTGTGGGATGCCCAGGTTGAAATCCAGCAGACAGTACAGTGCTTCTATGCAGACAGTTGGGGATTAATTTTTAGGCCACAAAAAGGCATTAATTTTTGTAAATTATGAGCAGTCCACCCCATGGCATTTGAATAAGTTGATTTCAACTTGTTTATAAAATAAACACACAGACAAATGCAAATAAGTGCAGATGCATAGTCATCAGCTCATTGTTTTGCTAGGAAACAGGTGGTTCTAGAGAGGTATTCACCCAAGGAGAACTGTATATATGCTCTCTTCTGTTTATAGGGCAAGGGCCATGGTTTCATCTAAATGTAAACCACTAATTGGTGGAGCACAGGATTTTATAAACCACAAACTATAAGTAAAATTGAGAATGGGGCCGGGCATGGTGGCTCACGCCTGTAATCCCAGCACTTTGGGAGGCTGAGGCGGGCAGATCACGAGGTCAGGAGATGGAGACCATCCTGGCTAACACAGTGAAACCCCGTCTCTACTAAAAATTTTAAAAATTAGCCGCCCGTGGTGGCGGGTGCCTGTAGTCCCAGCTACTTAGGACGCTGAGGCAGGAGAATGGCATGAACCTGGGAGGCGGAGCTTGCAGTGAGCCGAGATTGTGCCACTGCACTCCAGCCTGGGCGACAGAGCGAGACTCCATCTCAAAAAAAAAAAAAAAAAAAAAATTGAGAATAATGCTGTGATTCACAACACAGCTCTCACTGAAACCAAGGCAGTAAGAAGAGCAGCAGGTACTACGGTATTTCTAACTCCTAAGGGGGCAGTCAGTGTCTATAGACAGCACAGGCAGCAATTTGAGACTCAAGGATGTTGCTGACTCACTTCAGGCAGTGAGATGAGAAACCTAGCAGAGCTACCTGCCCTGAGGCAACATGGTTACCAGGTGGGGGATTAGTGCTTCACAAAAGGCATCATGGGACCACAGCATTGTCACATAGAGGTGGGCCTCACTACCCAGCTTAGTGTGCTCCACATCTCTTCAGGACTAACCCTATATACCCATCCTCTCATCTGAAACCCTGTGAGGAACCTCACCACTGGAAACCAGGCTAGGGCCAGAAAGTTCATGTTCATCATTCACCAGTGCCCTCTGCTGATACCTCAAACATGAGGCACTCACATGTCTTGGCCACAGTCTCCAAAGAATCCAAAATAGATTGGCTTCTTGAACTGAGATGTTCCTCAGACTTTTCCACAGACGTCTGCAACTAAGAAACCCAAAATTATTAAATAATTCACAGGCTGTTGCCTTATTCTACTATCTTAGAGAATTGTCATTTCGTGATAAATAGGGATAGTTAAAATATTGCTATTCTACATTAACTAAAGCCAATACAATATAAATATTAAACTTCTTAAAATATAAGATGTTCTAACTCCTTGAAAAGTAGCTGTACTTACCCTGTGAATGCTTTCTCTAACATTAGAAACAAAGTTGTATAGAGTCTCACTAGAATAGGAGGGAAAAAAGAAAACAAATCTTTATGAAATATTGAAGTGATAAGTAACATAAATGATTCCATAAATATGGCAGATCTCTACCTAGCATAGCATCAAAACATTGCTTGATTAGATCTGAAGACTTGACCCTGAGAAACCTTAGTGCCCAGCAGCGAAAAAAAAAGAGAGTCCCAGCACTTTGGGAGGCCAAGGCGGGTGGATCACAAGGTCAGGAGTTCAAGACCAGCCTGGCCAAGACAGTGAAACCCCATCTCTACTAAAAATACAAAAATTAGCCGGGCGTGGTGGTGGGCGCCTGTAATTCCAGCTACTGGGGAGGCTGAGACAGGAGAATTCCTTGAACCTGGGAGGCGGAGGTTGCAGTGAGCCAAGATCATGCCACTGCACTCCAGCCTGGAAGACAGAGCGAGACTCCACCTCAAAATAAAAAAGTTAAAAAAAAAAAAAGAGAGAACACAGACTTCCTATGACCACTGCTAAGGCAAATCACAGTTTTCTTTTTAAAATCCATATTCATATACATATTTATATGTAAATATTAATATGAAAATATTCATTTCTAATGAAAAAGAAGCTATCACAGTTATTCCTCAACTATACATACTACTCTTTTTTTTTTTTTTTGAGACAGAATCTCGCTCTGTCACCCAGGCTGGAGTGCAGTGGCGCAATCTCGGCTCACTGCAAGCTCCGCCTCCTGGATTCACACCATTCTCCTGCCTCAGCCTCCCGAGCAGCTGGGACTACATGCGCCTGCCACCACGCCTGGCTAATTTTTTGAATTTTTAGTAGAGACAGGGTTTCACCGTGTTAGCAAGGACGGTCTCAATCTCCTGACCTTGTGATCTGCCCATCTCGGCCTCCCAAAGTGCTGGGATTACAGCCGTGAGCCACTGCGCCTGGCCACATCCAATTCTTAAAAAAAGACTCACATATGGGCTGGGCATGGTGGCTTACACCTGTAATCCCATCACTTTGGGAGGCTGAGGCCGGTGGATCACCTGAGGTCAGGAGTTTGAGACCAGCCTGGCCAACATGCTGAAACCCTGTCTCTACTAAAAATACAAAAATATTAGCTGGGCATGGTGTCACGCGCCTGTGGTCCCAGCTACTTGGGAGGCTGAGGCACTTGAATCGCTTGAACCCAGGCGGCGGAGGTTACAGTGAGCCAAGATCTTGCCACTATACTCCAGCCTGGGCAACAGAGTGAGACTCCATCTCAATAAACAAAACAAAACAAAACAAAAGCCAAAGAATTCATGCATTGTATGATGAAAACTCATGGACATGAACAGAAGATCAACAGACACTGAGGCCTAGTTGAGGTGAAGGGTGGAGGAGGGAAAGGATCAGAAAAAAAATAGCTATTGGGTACTATGCTTAGTACCTGGGTGATGAAATAATCTGTACAACAAACCTCTGTGACAAGAGTTTACCTATGTAACAAACCTGCACATATACCCCTGAACCTAAAATAAAAGTTTAAAAAAATTCAAAACAAAATTTTGAATGTAAAATGTAAATGATTTCATGCATTCTATTCTTTTTTGTTTTGTTTTTTTGCTTGTTTGAGATGGAGTTTCACTCTTGTCTCCCAGGCTGTAGTGCAATGGTGCAATCTAGGCTCCCTGTAACCTCCGCCTCCTGGATTCAAGTGATTCTCCTGTCTCAGCCTCCTGAGTAGCTGGGATTACAGGCACCCGCCACCGTGCCTGGCCACATTCTATTCTAGACTCTAAAATAAATAATGTTGTCCAACTTCCTAATCCTGATAATCTGAAAAGAAAAATCAGGGGACAGATGTTTAGGAAAAATAAGTGTAACATTACTTGAATATTACATTTCTCTTAGAAATCCTCTAGTTTTTATTTTTCAGAGAGAAAAAAATTGTGGTAGACTATATGCAAATCTACCACAAATCATATTGACAAGAAGGCAATTAAGAATAACTAGGAGGCTGGGTATGGTGGCTTATGCCTGTAATCCCAGCACTTTGAGAGGTTGAGGTGGGAGGATTGCTTGAGCCCAGGAGTTCAAGACCAGCCTGGATAACATAGTGAGACACCATCTCTGAAAAAAAAAAACTAGGTGGGCACAGTAGTGTGTGCCTCTGATCGAAGCTACTTGGGAAGCTAAGGTGGGAAGACTGCGGTGGCTCATGCTTGTAATCCCAGCACTTTGGGAGGCCGAGGTGGGCAGATCACCTGAGGTCAGGAGTTCATGACCAGCCTGGCCAACATGGCAAACCCCATCTCTACTGAAAATACAAAAATGAGCTGGGCATGCTGGCATGCGCTTGTGATCCCAGCTACTCGGGAGGCTGTGGCAGGACAATCACTTGAACCCAGGAGGCGGATGTTTCAGTGAGCCGAGATCGTGCCATTGCACTCCAGTCTGGACAACAAGAGTGAAACTCCATCTCAGAAAAAAATAATAATAAAATTAATAATAATAATAATAATGGCCAGGCACGGTGGCTCACGCCCGTAATTCCAGTAGTATGTCTCAAAAAAAAAAAAAAAAAAAGAGCTGAGGTGGGTGGATCAACTGAGGTCAGGAGTTTGTGACCAGCCTGGCCAACATGGTGAAACCCTGTCTCTACTAAAAATACAAAAACTAGCCAGGCGTGGTGGCAGGCACCTGTAGTCCCAGCTACTCAGGAGGCTGAGGCAGGAGAATCGCTTGAACCCAGGAGGCAGAGGTTGCAGTGAGCCAAGATTGCGCCACTGCACTCCAGCCTGGCAACAGAGCAAGACTCCGTCAAAAAAAAAATCAATCTATAATTCTCTCTCTCCCTCTTTCTCTTTCTCCCTCTTTCTCTGTGTGTCTGTTTGTGTGTCTGCGTGTGTGTGTGTGTGTGTGTATGTGTGTGTAAGTCCTATGGTTTGGTTTCTCTGGAGAACTCTAATACATGCTATTATGCTAAAATTGAATTATTTAATTACTGACACTCTATGTCTTGTTTTGCTCAGAAAAGGTGAGTTCTCTCATCCATTTGAAAGGTTTACATACCTGTCATATTTGTCTTTTGCCCTTTTCTTTTTCTCCTCAAACTGTTCCAAGAGGCCTTTTGATTTTCCAACTGACAAAGGAGGAGGAAATAAACCTCCATCTTTTATATCTCCTCCAAACAGCTGGGGCTTTGTCTGGTACTTTGTGAAAATGCTAGGTTCACCCTGTTAAATGAAAAAAATATATAGCATTTCACACATAAAAACATTTATAGCATTCACTATTTTCTGTACAATGCAGAGTCACATTTAAGTGCAAACCATATTGCTGTAACGTAACATAGCAAGTAGTATTTCCATTTTATCTTTGTATACACCAGAAAATTATATTTAAAATAAAGCAACTGTTTTTATTAATATAGATTTTTGCCTTACCAGCCCAGAGATATTTTAAATGTCAACTAAAATAGCTTAGAATCAATTGCATAAATTTAAAGGCAAGAACAGAGAACCATTTATGCTATTTCTGAGATGATGTGTTAAAGTTTTCATAATCATAATTTTAACTCAAATTGCTGTTGCTCAGCTGCTAGTGAACTAAACTCATATTGTTAAGTTTGATGTGGACTGGACAGTGGGCATGCTGACAAATGGTGAGCCACTTTCTGCATTCTTTGGCAAAATTCTGAAACATTCAGGGAGGTCATTTATTCCTTCATATCACTAGATATCAATTTTTGTACTGAAATACTTATTTCAGAGCATACTTTACTAACTTAAAGCACCGACTGGCTGGGCACGGTGGCTCACGCCTGTACTCCCAACACTTTGGGAGGCCGAGGTGGGTGGATCACAAGGTCAGGAGTTTGAGACCAGCCTGACTAATGTGATGAAACCCCGTCACTACTAGAAATACAAAAATTGGTCGGGTGTGGTGGCTCATGCCTGTAATCCCAGCACTTTGGGAGGCCGAGGCGGGCGGATCACCTGAGGTCAGGCGTTTGAGATCAGCCTGCTCAACATGGCGAAACCCTGTCTCTGCTAAAATACAAAAAATTAGCCGAGCATGCTGGCAGGCGCCTGTAATCCCAACTACTCAGGAGGCTGAGGCAGGAGAATCACTTTAACACAGAAGGAGGAGGTTGCAGTGAGCCAAGATTGCACCACTGCATTCCAGCCTGGGCGACAAGAGTAAAACTCCGTCTCAAAACAAAAACAAAAACAAAAACAAAAATTAGCTGGGCATGGTGGCACACGCCTGTAATCACAGCTACTCGGGAGGCTGAGGCAGGAGAATCGCTTGAACCCGGGAAGAGGAGGTTGCAGTGAGCCAAGATTGTGCCACTGCACTCCAGCCCGGGTGACAGAGTGCGACTCTGTCTTTAAAAAAAAAAAAAAGAAAAGAAAAGAAAAAAAAGCACCAACTTAATCTTATTTGTTAAGTCCCTATTTGATGCATGTAAGTCTGTATATAAAACTTGAGCCCAGGCTGGGCACAGTGGCTCATGCCTATAATACCAGCACTTTGGGAGGCCGAAGTGGGCGGATCACCTGAGGTTGGGAGTTCAAGACCAGCCTGACCAACATGGAGAAACCCCACCTCTACTAAAAATACAAAATTAGCCAGGCGTGGTGTGCATGCCTGTAATCCCAGCTACTCAGGAGACTGAGGCAGGAGAATTGCATAAACCTGGAAGGCAGAGGTTGTGGTGAACCGAGATCGTACCATTGCACTCCAGTCTGGGCAACCAGAGCAAAACTCCGTCTCAAAAAATAAAAAAACCCTTGAGCCCTGGAGTTCAAGACCAGCCTGGGAAACATGGCTAAACCCCATCCCTACAAAAAATATAAAAATTAGCTGGTGCAGCTGGGCACGGGGGCTCACGCCTGTAATCCCAGAACTTTGGGAGGCTGAGGTGGGTGGGTCATGAGGTCAGGAGATTGAGACCATCCTGGCCTACATGGTGAAACCCTGTCTCTACTAAAAATACAAAAATTAGCTGGGCGTGGTGGCGCACGCCCATAGTCCCATCTACTCAGGAGACTGAGGCAGGAGAATCGCTTGAACCCAGGAGGCGGAGGTTGTAGTGAGCCGAGATCATGCCACTGCACTCCAGTCTGGCGACAGTGAGGCTCCCTCTCAAAAAAAAAAGGAAAAAATTAGCTTGGTGTGGCCGGGCATGGTGGCTCACACCTGTAATCCCAGCACTTTGGGAGGCCAATGCAGGTGGATCACTTGAGGTCAGGGGTTTGAGACCAGCCTAGCCAACACAGTGAAACCCTGTCTCTACTAAAAATACAAAAATTAGCCAGGCATGGGGGCAGGCGCCTATAATCCCAGCCACTCAGGAGGCTGAGGCATGATAATTGCTTGCACCCAGGAGGCAGAGGTTGCAGTGAGCTGAGATCACACTGAAGCAGGAGATGTAAAGAGAAAAACAAGTTTTCTCTTGCTGGGCTGACTCACTCCAAGACCTAGCAATAGGCAGCAGAGCTCTGGCAGGGCTTTGGTAACACTACCTGCAAAACCAGAGCCCTCAAGGAATGTGCTCTAGAGTCCCCTCTCCTCCCATTCCCAGACAAGGGTGGGAAAGCAGGTTTTTCTCTTTTCCCAACTTCCCCCTCCCCTTTGATAATCCTTCCTTAGTGATACTCAAGGTTACTTCACAGAGTTTTACAATTCCTGTTTCTCTTCTGTGCAACAAGACAAGGTCACAAGACGAGCTTGAGTAAGATATGTACCAGATGCAAAGCCTGCTTTAGTTTGATAAGTTCCCGTTTTCCTTCCAATGCAGCTGCAAGGTCACGAGCTATGCTAGGATGATGAAACCTATCACTGTTTGATTAACTGCCTTTGTTCTGCTTCTGTATGCCTGCTTGCCTGCACTATACACTTCATGCCACCAAATTCCCTCCATGCCATTCAAACTGGCCAATCCCCTTTCAGAAATGTGTATAAAAGTCAAGCTCTGTTATTGTTCAGGTCTCAGCCTTTTGGATGCGAATCCACTGAGCCGGTGCACACCTTAATAAAATCCTCCTGTTTCACCCATTTGGTCTCTCTGGTCCTCTGATTCCTGCCACAGCACCACTGCACTACAGCCTGGGCGACAGAGGGAGACTCTGTCTCAAAAACAAAACAAAATCAATTATAGGTGCCTCCAAAATCAAAATGTTTTTGACTTACAAGAAAACATAGATTGATCTCAAAGAATGAGGCTGGGCATGGTGGCTCACACCTGTAATCCCAGCACTTTGGGCAGCCGAGCTGAGCAGATCATCTGAGGTTAGGAGCTCAAGACCAGCCCGCCAACATGGAGAAACGCTGTCTCTACTAAAAACACAAAAATCAGCTGTGTGTGGTGGCACACACCTATAATCCCAGTTACTAGGGAGGCTGAGGCAGGAGAATTACTTGAACCTGGGAGGCGAAGGTTGCAGTCAGTGAACTGAGATCATGCCACCGGACCTCGGCCCAGGTGACAGAGCAAGACTCTGTCTCAAAAAAAAAAAAAAAAGGAAAACACAGGTTAATCTCAAAAAATCAAGGATTCAAGAGATTCTGTTCCTCATTCTGGCCTTTACTCACTAACCTAGGCCTCAGAATCCTCATCTCCTTCTTCTTCAAGGACATAATGTAGTATAGTTGACTAAAGTATACAGATTACATGAAGTTTATTATTTAAAAAAGTCTGTCTAAAATAAAATTTGTTATTTTATTTCTATTTTATGAAAACTATTTTTACTTATTAAATTCTCGCAAACAATAGTATGACTAGCCTTAGGCAAATATATATGTATATATATTTGCCTCTCCCTAGGAGTGGTCAAGGGATTGACACTATTTTATGTTGCTTTGTAATAGAAGAAACTGCAAATATAAATGTTGCCATTTCAGACTATCAAGTCAAATGAGTCACTAATCAAGCACAAATCCCTTTAGGAGAGTAATCCTTACAGATGTACAATTCTAAAATACATTCCAACAGAATAAGTAATTTTTTTAAGGCTAAAAAATAAGTATTGGTTGTTGGGTTTTTTTGTTTTGTTTGTTTTGAGACGGAGTCATGCTCTGTCTCCCAGGATAGAGTTCAGTGGTTTGATCTCAGCTCACTGCAACCTCTACCTCCTGAGTTCAAGCGATTCTCTGCCTCAGCCTCCCGAGTAGCTGGGATTACAGGCGCCTGCCACCACAGCCGGTTAATTTTTGTATTTTTAGTAGAGGTGGGGTTTCACCATCTTGGCCAGGCTGGTCTTGAACTCCTGACCTTGTGATCCACCTGCCTCGGCCTCCCAAAGTGCTGGTATTACAGGCATGAGCCACCACACCTGGCCTTGTTTGTTTTTTTTTTGACACAGGGTCTCACTCTGTCACCCAGGCTGGAGTACACTGGCAGAATCATGGGTCACTGCAGCCTTGACTTCCTGGGCTCAAGCAATCCTCCTGCCTCAGCCACCACACTCAGCTAATTTTTGTACTTTTTGTAGAGATGGGGTTTTGCCATGTTGCCCAGGCTGGTCTCAAACTCCTGGGCTCAAGGGATCCACTTGCCTCAGCCTCCCCAAGTGCAGGGATTACAGGTGTCAGCCATTGCACCTGGCCAGAATAAGTATTCTTTATAGTTTATCTCCATAATGACTGTGAAATGTGTGCAGATCAATTCTGGAAACCAGACTCACCTCCAGAGAATTCTGTTGTGACTGTTTTGAATGTCTCAAGTGGGCACCAAAGTCCAAGGGTGCTGATAGGGTTTCTGAATTTTCTGGACAGAACTGAGATCCAAAGAGGAACTGGGAATCACTGAGACTGGAATAATCATTTTGATTATTATTCCAGTTGGATGACTTCTTGTTCCTGAAATTTAGCAAAAAAAGTGTATCAAATGGACAAATATCCTGAACAAATGAAATCATAGTTCACAGCTGTCCATTTCAGAACATTTTTGGCAGAGTGATAGCTTGTTCTGACCTTCAAGTCCCCTGTATATTGTCAGTACAATGAAACACAAGGAAATTCTGAATACCACACATTTTTATTACAATCTGGGAACAACCAGATGGAAACTCAAACAGAAAGGACAGACATCATCATTCTTTGTATAACAGCATTCTGGGCTACAATACCATATTGGAAATTACAGTTCATAAAATTGTAGAGATTAAAAGAATGTTATCATTTTATTTTATTGTTTTGAGACAGGGTCCTACTCTGTCGCCCAGGCTGGAGTGCAGTGGCATGATCTCGGCTCACTGCAGCCTCAGCCTCCTGGGTAGTTAGGACTACAGGTATGTGCTACCACACCAGGCTAATTTTTGTATTTATAGTTGAGATGGGGTTTCACCGTGTTGACCAGGCTGGTCTTGAACTCCTGACCTCAGGTGATCCGCCCATCTCAGCCTCCCAAATTGGTGGGATTACAGGCGTAAGCCACCGTGCAGGGCCAAAAATGTTATCTTTTTTTTTTTTTTTTTTTTTGAGACAGTGTCTCACTCTGTTGCCCGGGCTGGCATGCAGTGGTGCAATCTTGGCCCACTGCAACCTCCACCTCCCAGGTTCAAGCCATTCTCCTGCCTCAGCCTCCTGAGTAGCTGGGATTACAGGCACCTGCCACCACATCTGGTCAATTTTTGTATTTTTAATAGAGATGGGGTTTCACCATGTTGGCCAGGCTTGTCTCTCGAACTCCTGACCTCAGGTAATCTGCTCACCTCAGGCTCCCAAAGTGCTGGGATGACAGTCATGATGAGCCATTGCACCCGGCCAAGAATATTATCTTTTTAAAAGATCAACCTGTTCATCATTAAAATAGATAAATAAAATAAGGTACATGCATTAGCTGATTCAGCAGCCAGAAGCATTAAGTTAGATTTACATATAATCGGCCGGGTGCGGTGGCTCACGCCTGTCATCCCAGCACTTTGGGAGGCCGAGGAGGGTGGACCATGAGGTCAGGAGATCGAGACCATCCTGGCTAACATGGTGAAACCCCGTCTCTACTGAAAAATACAAAAAAAAT
This sequence comes from Pongo abelii, assembly GCF_028885655.2. NCBI lineage: Eukaryota > Metazoa > Chordata > Mammalia > Primates > Hominidae > Pongo > Pongo abelii. Next base: position 105,228,792 of record NC_085928.1, read on the forward strand.
TAGCCAGGCGTGATGGCGGGTGCCTGTAGTCCCAGCTACTTGGGAGGCTGAGACAGGAGAATGGCATGAACCCAGGAGGTGGAGCTTGTAGTCAGCCGAGTTTGCACCACTGCACTCCAGCCTGGGCAACAGAGTGAGACTCCTCAAAAAAAAAAAATTTATATATAATCACATGAGATTTTTGAGACTTCTCAAAAACATAGTTTTGAGTACAGGAAAAGGTAAACATTGAACTTGGCCAGGCACAGTGGCTCACGCCTGTAATCCTAGCACTTTGGGAGGCGAGGCGGGCAGATCACGAGGTTAGGAGTTCGAGACCAGCCTGACCAACATGGTGAAATGCTGTCTCTACTAAAAATACAAAAATTAGCTGGGTATGGTGGCAGGCACCTGTAATCCCAGCTACTTGGGAGGCTGAGGCAGAAGAATCACTGGAACCCGGGAGGCAGAGGTTGCAGTGAGCCAAGATTGCGCCACTGCACTCCAGCCTGGGTGATACAGTGAGACTCAGTCTCAAAAAAAAAAAAAAAGAATTAACTCTATTACAGATCATTTATGTAAATTTTTAAACCTACATTATACACACTAAACAATTATGTAACTGAGTGTATAGAAAGTAACTAGAGGGTACACATTAATTTTAGAGTGTGTGCCTACAGGGAAGCAACAGAGCAGGGCTGAAGGGAGAGAAGGAGGCATAATAAAACAATCACAGGCCTTGTTATGGACTGGATGTGTCCCCCACAAATTCATATGTTGCTATGATGGTATCATAGTAACAACCCTGAAGTGATAGTATTTGGAGATGGGTCCTTTAGAAGGTAATGAGGGTTCGATGAAGTCATGAAGGTAGAGTTCTTATGATAGGATTGGTATCCTTATAAAAAGGGACACCAGAGCCTGGGCATGGTGGCTCATGCCTGTAATCCTAGCACTTTGGGAGGCCGAGGTGGGCAGACTACCTGAGCTCAGGAGTTCAAGACCAGCCTTGGCAACACTGTGAAATCCCATCTCTACTAAAATAAAAAAAAAAAAATTAGTTGGGCATGGCGGTGTGTGCCTGTTCAGTCCCACCTACTCAGGAGGCTGAGGCAGGAGAATCACTTGAACCAGGGAGTTGGAGGTTGCAGTGAGGTGAGATTGTGCCACACTGCACTCCAGCCTGGTGAGAGAGTGACTCCGTCAAAAAAACCAAAAAAACAAACAAAAAAACCCCAGAGGTCTGTGTAACAATTTGTGTTACTTAACATTGTTGCATAACCTGAGAAAGCATGCTTTTCCTTTTTTTTCTCAGCCCCCAACAGAGTTTGACCCACATATTTATTGACAGCAAGCCAGTGATAAGCATTATTTCTATAGATTATAGATTAACTAAAAGTATTCCTTATGGGAAACAAAGGGATGGGCCGAAACAAATGGATGGGCTCTGGCTAGTTATCTGCAGCAGGAACATGTCCTTAAGGCACAGATTGCTCATGCTATTGTTTGTGGTTTAGGAATGTCTGGAAGTGGTTTTCCGCCCTGGGTGGGCCAGGTGTTCCTTGCCCTCATTCCGGTAAACCCACAACCTTCAGCATGGGCATCATGGCCATCACAAACATGCCACAGTGCTGCAGAGATTTTGTTTATGGCCAGTTTTGGGGCCCGTTTATGGCCAGATTTGGGGGGCCTGTTCCCAACATGTCCCCCTTTTTTGTTTTGCAAAGCGATAAAAGCAAAGGCAGATTTGTCATGGTGAGCTACTTCTCGCAGGAGTCGGGATCTGCATCTGCAGACTATACAAAGACAAACAACACAGATTAAAAGCACAATCATCATTGAAATCACAGGGCCGCCAAGTGTCTTTAGCTATTTTAACGGGTTAATAGCTGCTAATCTGTCTGATGCTCCCTCAAACACTCCAGTTCCTGGCATTAAGGTCAGGTGTGCCACGGATGCTTTAAATATTTGTTCTTTTAATTTTGCAATATCCAAAGACAAGTTTGTAGAGTGTCCTTCTAGATGCTTTTTTTTATTCTTTTCCAAATTTCAATCTTATTTAAGAGCCGTTAATAGTTTCCACAAATCCTTATGTTTAGCTCCTACAGCAGGCCACATCATTTGAGGGTGAAGTGCCACTATACTGCCACGTTTCCAGATAATAGGAACTCTTGCCATATTTCTTACAATTTCTACCATCTGACCGTTTTGTTTAAACCAGCTGAACATAGTGTGGCCGTGGCACGCTGACTGAGAGGTGCAATTCAAGCTTGGTCCCTTAGGGGACCAATCAATAATGATTCCACAGGAATTGTTATGCAGCATCTATGGCTATTCTGCAATGCAATCTTCCGAAACAAGTACATTCATTATTTCTGGCCAGGTCCAATTCTGTTTACAAATAGGTTTTTGAGGGCTGTATGCCTCAATTATAGGAGCAGATTTATTATGGTAAATACTGAGACCAGAAAGCATGTGTAAATGTGTCATAGAGTGATTACATCCAGGCATTATTGCCAGCCAAGATTGATAAATATGCCCAATAAGTAAAATTGTTCTCTGTGTCAGCCCTTGTTGAAGGAATACTCATGGCAATGGTGATCACTGCTATCATAGCTATCATTAAATTACAATTGTGACTGGTTGTCCTGCTTTCCTAAGGTTTTCTTCCACCATCTGTGACAGCTTCTTGATATGTCCCCAGGTAGGTGGCTGTGTTCGATGGGTATTGCTTGTGACAGTTGGGGTCCTCCTCAGCATCAGTCTCAACATGGCTGCAACTGGTGGGTCTTTGGGATCCTCCCAAAACCTTTTCCTGGGTATCTGGCTCATAGTTAAGGCTTTAAATGTCTTGATGGCAACCAAATTGGCTGTTGATTCCGTCCTGGAGAAACACAAGCATAACTACTACCCCAAGTTATTATTTTACCTATTTACCAACTTTTTGTTATCAGATCTCTCCACCAAACCAGTTGTTCTGCTTCTGTCTTTGTAGCTGGTTTCTATAGATGCTGTTCAGCTGCTGACAGCATCTGGCCTTTAGGCAGGCTCCAAAAATTTAAAGTCAATAATGCTAGATTCAATTGTATATGGGGTGTCCCATAGTCCCTGTTTCTCCCCTTTTGCTTTTGCCACTGCTGTTTCAGGGAGAGATTCATTCTTTCTACTATGGCTTGTCCTTGAGAATTATATGGAATGCCAGTAATGTGTTTAATATTCCATAGAGAGAAAAATGTAGCTAGAGCTTGGCTAGTACAGCCTGGGGCATTATCTGTTTTAATAGAAGCTGGAATACCCATCACTGCAAAACACTGCAAAAGGTGACATTTAACACAGGCAGGAGACTCTCCTGATTGGCATGTAGCCCAAAGTGAGAAAAGGTGTCCACACATACATGTACATAAGCTAGTCTCCCAAACGACAGAACATGTGTGACATCCATTTGCCAAAGAGAATTAGGTTCCAATCCTTGAGGATTAATTCCTCCTGTAAAAGATGAGGAATGCACCATTTGGCAAGTTGGGTATCACTGGGTGATAGCTTTAGCTTCTTTCCAGGTAATGCTGTATCTGTGTTTGAGACCAGAGGCATTAACAAGGGTTAAATTGTGAAAGTGTTTGGCATTAGATATTGCAGTGGCAACTAGGCAATCAGCCATTTGATTTCCTTCAGTTAAAGGTCCTGGAAGAGGCATATGAGCCCTAATATGAGTAATGTAAAAAGGGTGCATTCTACTCCTAACTGCTGTTTGCAATTGGGTAAATAAAGTCATCAGTTGTTTATCTGTATGAAATCGTAACTGAGCATTTTCAATTAATTGTGTGGAATGAACCATGAAGAATCCAAAATCACATTAATAGGCATATCAAAAACAGTCAATACCTCAATTACAGCTACAAGCTCCGCTTTTTGAGCTGACATATAAGGCATCTGAAAAACTTTACCTTTCAAGCCAGAATAAGAAGCTTCATCATTTGTAGACCCATCTGTAAAAACATTCTCAGCACCTTCAATTGGTTTAAATTTAGTTATTTTAGGGAGAATCCAATTAGTTAATTTCAAAAATTGGAACAGTTTTGTTTTAGGAAAATGATTATCGAGAATACTCACAAAGTCAGCTAAATGGGTTTGCCAAGTAAGACTGTTTATAAAAGCTTGCTGTATTTGTGCCTTCGTGAGAGGGACAATAATTTTTCCAGGATCATATCCATGTAATTTAACAATCCAAGTTCTCCCATTTCCTATGATAGTAGTGATTTGATCCAAATAAGAAGTTAGAGTCTGTGAATTAGTATGTGGAAGAAAAAGCCATTCTACTAAGTCCTGCTGTTGGGCAATAACATCAGTAGGTGAATGATGAGCTTGAAAAATTATCAAATCCAGAGTCTTCTCTGGATCTATTCTATTTATTTGAGCCTTATGGACTTGCTTTTCAATCAGCTATAACTCTGCCTCAGCCTCCTTTGTTAATTGTTGAGGGCTAGTGAGACTAGGATCTCCTCTAAAGACAGAAAATAGATTACTCATGGCATAGGTAGGAATGCCTAGAACAGGTTGTATCCAATTAATGTCCCCTAGTAATTTTTGAAAGTCATTTAATGTTTTCAATTGATCCCTACATATGGTTACTTTCTGTGGCACAATAGTAGTGTCATTTACTAAGGTCCCCAAGTAGAAGTAAGGAGTATTAGTCTGAACTTTGTCAGAAGCTATAAATAAACCAGTGTGAGAAATTGAATTTTGCAAGTGATCATAACATTGAAGCAATATTTCTTGAGTGGGGGCAGTACAAAATATATCGTCCATATAATGAATAATGTAACACTGTGAAAATTTTTTACGAGTAGGTTCAATTGCTTGCCCTACATAAGTCTGGCAAATTGTTGGACTATTTAACATGACTTGTGACAACACTTTCCAGTGAAAATGCTTAGCAGGCTGCAGGTTGTTTACCGCAGGAATTGTAAATGCAAACCATTCACAGTCTTGCTCAGCTAAGGGGATAGTAAAGAAACAGTCTTTTAAATCTATGACTATTAAAGGCCAGTTTTTCGGAATCATAGCAGGAGAAGGCAATCCTGGCTGTAATGTCCCCATAGGTTGTGTAAGTGAATTAATAGCTCCTAAGTCAGTTAACATTCTCCATTTACCTGATTTTTTCTTAATAACAAAGACTGGAGAATTCCAAGGGGAAAATGTTGGAGCTATGTGTCCTTTTTCTAATTGTTCAGTAAGTAAGTACTCTAAAGCCTCCAGTTTCTCTTTACTTAGTGGCCATTGTTCTATCAAAATTGACTTATCTGTTAACCATTTTAAAGGTATAGGTTTTGGAGGCTTAACAATGGCCGCCATCAAAAATGATATCCTAAACCTTGGCAGGAACTTTGTCTTTCCACTTGAAGCAGTTCCTTCAAACCTTGCAAATTTTTTCCTAGTCCCATACCAGGGACATACCCTATTTCATGCATCATATGTTGACTTTGAGGGCTGTATAATTGCTCAGGAATTATACAGAACCTGTGCTCCCCATCGTTGTAATATATCTCTTCCCCATAAATTTATAGGTACAGAAGTTATAATTGGTTGAACAGTCCCAGGTTGTCCATCAGGCCCTTCACAATGCAAAATATAACTACTTTGATATACTTCAGGGGCTTTACCAACTCCAACTATGTTAAATTAAGCAGGTTGAATTGGCCATGTGGACGGCCAGTGCTATAGAGAAATGATTGAAATGTCCACTCCCGTATCTACTAAACCTTTAAATTTCTTTCCCTGAATAGTTATTTCACAGGTAGGATGTTTATCAGTAATTTGATTCACCCAATAAGCTGCTTTGCCTTATTTGTGCTTCCAAATAATCCTGTTCATTTAATTTCACTTTCCCCATTTCTACATACGGCACAATCAGAAGTTGTGCTATACGCTCTCCTGGCTCTGCTTCCCAAGGAACAGAAGTAGATATACCAATTTGAATTTCCCCATTGTAATCTGAATCAATGACTCCTGTTTGTACTTGCAGTCCTTTTAAATTTAAAGTACAGCTACCTGGAAGTAATCCTATCATCACCACTGGCAAGGGTCCACAGACCCCTGTTGGAACTTTTGCAGGGGTTCCCCAGGCAGAAGGCTCACAAACTGAGAGGTGAAGCCAGCTGGATTTCCTGGGCTGAGTGGGGACTTGGAGAACTTTTCTGTCTAGCTAGAGGATTGTAAATGCACCAATCAGTGCTCTGTGTCTAACTAAAGGACTGTAAATGCACCAATCAGCACTCTGTAAAAATGCACCAATCAGCGCTATGTGTCTAGCTAAAGGATTGTAAACGCACCAATCAGCACTCTGTAAAAATGCACCAGTCAGCACTCTGTGTCTAGCTAAAGGATTGTAAATGCACCAATCAGCACTCTGTAAAATGGCCCGATCAGCACTCTGTAAAATGGACCAGTCATCTCTCTGTAAAATGGACCAATCAGCAGGATGTGGGTAGGGCCAAATAAGGGAGTAAAAGCTGGCCACCCCAGCCAGCAAAGGCAACCCGCTTGGGTCTCCTTCCACACTGTGGAAGCTTTGTTCTTTTGCTCTTCACAATAAATCTTGCTGCTGCTCACTCTTTGGGTCCACACCACCTTTAAGAGCTGTGACACTTGCCACACAGATCCACGGCTTCACTCCTGAAGTCAGCAAAACCACGAACCCACTGGAAGGAAGAAACTCCAGAGACATCTGAACATCTGAAGGAACAAACTCTGGACACACCATCTTTAAGAGCTGTAACACTCATCGTGAAGGTCCACAGCTTCATTCCTGAAGTCAGCGAGACCAAGAACCCACTGGAAGAAATACATTCTGGACACATTTTGGCGCCCAACGTGGGGCCTTCGCCAAGCAGTGAGTACCATCAGACCCCTTTCGCTTGCTATTCTGTTCTATTTTTCCTTAGAATTCAGGGGCTAAATACCGGGCACCTGTCGGCCAGTTAAAAGCGACTAGCGTGGCCGCTGGACTAAAGACATGGGTGTCAGGCTTTCTAGGAAAGGGCTCTCTAACAACCCCTGACTCTTCAGAGTGGGGAGTGTTGGTTTGCCTGGAACCAGCTTCTGCTTTTCCTGTACTTCTGGGCTGAGATAAGGGTTGACAGAGAGGAAAGCCATTCAGCTCTGGGGTCCCGACAACAAGTTGGTTGACCCTGGGGCCATGAGTGGAACTCTCAAAGTCATGTCGCCCAAGGGAGACTCACCCATCTATCCTATCTATCCTGACCCTTGCCTCCTGGGTCCTAATGCTTGTCAGATAAACTTTCTCTCACTTCTCTTCTCCGAGGCTAGTCCTGCTTCTAAAAACCACTCCTTGTCTGATGCTTTTCTAGTTTCTCTTGTAATAATGATTTCTAGTATAAACTCCAGGACTCTATTCCCTTCTTTAGGCACCTAGGCTCACCAATCAGAAAGACATAATTTTTGCCCAAAGCTCCATCGTAGGGGGGACTATCTGGAATTTTAGGATCCCTCCTCAGACTAGCAGGCCTAACAAAAGCTATTCCTGCAGCTAGGATATGGGGAGCTTCAGAAATGATATCCTTCCTATTCAAGTAAGGATAAAAGGTGTCACTCTTCCAACCCTGGAGATCCCTCCCCTCCCTCAGGGTATGGCCCTCCATTTCATTTTGGGGGCGTAACATCTTTATAGGACGGGGCAAAGTCCCAGTACTAACAGGAGAATGCTTAGGACTCTAACAGGTTTTCAAGAATGCATCTGTAAGGGTCACTAAATCCGATTTTTCTCAGTCCGCTTTGTGATCTAGGAAGACAGACAAGGGTGCAGGTTTTCGAGTATGTGTCAGTAAGGGCCACTAAATCTGATCTTCCTCAGTCCTCCTTGTGGTCTAGAAGGAAAACTACTGTTTCTGCTGCTGCGTCAGTGAGTGCAACTATTCCAATCAGCAGGGTCCAGGGAGCGTTGTGGGTTCTTGGGCAAGAGGTGTTTCTGCTGTGCATTGGTGAGTGCAACTATTCCAATCAGCAGGGTCCAGGGACCATTGCGGGTTCTTGGACTGGGGGTAGAAAAAAACAAACCAAAACCATGGGCGATTTTGTCTTTCAGATGGTAAACACTCAGGCATCAACAGGCTCACCCTTGAAATGCATCCTAAGCCATTGGGACCAATTTGACCTGCAAACCCTGAAAAAGCGGTGGCTCATTTTTTTCTGCACTATGGCCTGGCCCCAATATTCTGTCTTTGATGCGGAAAAATGGCCACCTGAGGGAAGTATAAATTACAATACTATCCTGCAGCTTGACATTTTCTGTAAGAGGGAAGGCAAATGGAGTGAAATACCTTATGACCAAGCTTTCTTTTCATTGAAGGAGAATACACGACTATGCAAAGCTTGCAATTTACATCCCACAGGAGGGCCTCTCAGCTTACCTCCATATCCTAGCCTCCCTATAGCTCCCCTTCCTATTAATGAGAAGCCTCCTTTAATCTCCCCCACCCAGAAGGAAACAAGCAAAGAAATCTCCAAAGGACCACAAAAACCCCCAGGCTATCGGTTACGTCCCCTTCAAGCTGTAGGGGGAGGGGAATTTGGCCCAACCCGGGTACATGTCTGCTTCTCCCTCTCTGATTTAAAGCAGATCAAGGTAGATCTAGGGAAGATTTCAGATGATCCTGATAGGTATATAGATGTCCTACAGGGTTTAGGGCAGACCTTCGATCTCTCTTAGAGAGATGTCATGCTGTTGTTAGATCAAACCCTGGCCTTTAATGAAAAGAATGCGGCTTTAGCTGCAGCCCAGGAGTTTGGAGATACCTGGTATCTTAGTCAAGTAAATGACAGAATGACAGCTGAAGAAAGGGACAAATTCCCTACCGGTCAGCAAGCTATCCCGGTCAGCAAGGATCCCCACTGGGACCTTGACTCAGATCATGGGGACTGGAGTCACAAACATCTGTTGACCTGTGTTCTAGAAGGACTAAGGAGAATTAGGAAAAAGCCCATGAATTATTCAATGATGTCCACCATAACTCAGGGAAAGGAAGAAAATCCTTCTGCCTTCCTCGAGTGGTTACGGGAGGCCTTAAGAAAATATACTCCCGTCACCCAACTCACTCGAGGGTCAACTGATCCTAAAAGATAAGTTTATTACCCAATCAGCTGCAGATATCAGGATAAAGTTCCAAAAGCTAGCCCTGGGCCCTGAACAAAATCTGGAGGCATTATTAAACCTAGCAACCTCAGTGTAGGGACCAAGAGGAACAGGCCCAAAAGGAAAAGTGAGATCAGAGAAAGGCTGCCGCCTTAGTCATGGCCCTCAGACAAACCAACCTTGGTGGTTCAGAGAGGACAGAAAATGGAGCATGCCAATCACCTGGTAGGGCTTGTTACCAGTGTGGTTTGCAAGGACACTTTAAAAAAGAGTCTCCAATGAGAAACAAGCTGCCCCCTCACCCATGTCCATTATGCCAAGGCAATCACTGGAAGGTGCACTACCCCAGAGGACAAAGGTCCTCTGGGCCACAAGCCCCCAACCAGATGATCCAACAACAGGACTGAGGGTGCCCGGGGCAAGCGCCAGCCCATGTCATCACCCTCACTGAGCCCTGGGTACGTATAACCATCGAGGGCCAGGAAATTGACTTCCTCCTGAACACTGGCACGGCCTTCTCAGTGTTAATCTCCTGTCCTGGGCGACTGTCCTCAAGGTCTGTTACCATCTGAGGAATACTGGGACAGCCTGTTACCAGGTATTTCTCCCACCTTCTCAGTTGTAATTGGGAGACTTTGCTCTTTTCACGTCTTTCTTGTTATGCCTGAAAGTCCCACACTCTTATTAGGGAGGGATATATTAGCCAAAGCTGGAGCTATTATCTACATGAATATGGGGAATAAGTTACCCATTTGTTGTCCCCTACCAGAGGAGGGAATCAACCCTGAAGTTTGCGCATTGGAAGGAACAAATTCAAGCTCCAGCCTTAAGCCTTCCCACAGGACAAAACTTTTTTTTTTTGAGACGGAGTCTCACTTTGTCACCCAGGCTGGGATGCAATGGCGCAATCTCAGCTCACTGCAACCTCCGCCTCCCGGGTTCAAGTGATTCTCCTGCCTCAGCCTCCTGAGTGGCTGGGATTACAGGCACTCGCCACCATGCCCAGCTGATTTTTTTATTTTTAGTAGAGACGGGGTTTCACCATGTTGGTCAGGCTGGTCTTGAACTCCTGACCTCATGATCTGCCCACCTCGGCCTCCCAAAGTGCTGGGATTACAGGCGTGAGCCACCATGCCCAGCCAAAACTTCTCTTTATACATCACAGAGAGAGCAGGGATAGCTCTTGGAGTCCTTACTCAGACCCGCAGGACAACCCCATAACCAGTGGCATACCTAAGTAAAGAAACTGATGTAGTAGCAAAAGGCTGGCCTCACTGTTTACGGGTAGTTGCGGAAGTGGCCGTCTTAGTGACAGAGGCTATCAAAATAATACAAGGAAAGAATCTCACTGTCTGGACTACTCACGTAAATGGCATATTAGGTGCCAAAGGAAGTTTATCGCTATCAGACAACTGCCTACTTAGATACCAGGTGCTACTCCCTGAGGGAACAGTGCTTCAAATACATACATGCGTAGCCCTCAACCCTGCCACTTTACTCCCAGAGGATGGGGAACCAATCAAGCATGACTGCCAACAAATTATAGTCCAGTCTTATGCTGTCCAAGATGATCTCTTAGAAGTCCCCTTAGCTAATCCTGACCTTAACCTATATACCGATGGAAGTTCATTTGTGGAGAATGGGATATGAAGGGCAGGTTATGCCATAGTTAGTGATGTAACCATACTTGAAAGTAAGCCTCTTCCCCCAGGGACCAGCGCCCAGTTAGCAGAACTAGTGGCACTTACCCAAGCCTTAGAACTGGGAAAAAGAAAAAGAATAAATGTCTATACAGATAGCAAGTATGCTTATCTAATCCTACATGCCCATGCTGCAATATAGAAAGAAAGGGAGTTCCTAACCTCTGGGAAGAACCCCCATTAAATACTACAAGGAAATTATGGAGTTATTGCACACAGTGCAAAAACCCAAGGAGGCGGCAGTTTTACACTGCCGAAGTCATCAGAAAGGTGAAGGAGAAAAGGCAGAAGAAAACTGTCAGGCAGATGCTGAGGCCAAAATTGCTGCCAGGTGGAACCTCCCATTAGAAATACCTATGGAAGGACCCTTGGTATGGAACAACCCCCTCCAACAGATTAAGCCCCAGTATTCCCCGACTGAAACAGAATGGGGACTTTCATGGGGGCACAGTTTTCTACCCTCAGGGTGGTTAACAACAGAAGAAGGAAAGGTACTTATACCTAAAGCCAGCCACCAGAAAATACTTAAAACCCTCCACCAAACTTTTCATATGGGTATTGAAAACACTCATCAAATTGCCAAATCCCTATTTACAGGGCCAAATCTCCTCCGGACCATCCGACAGGTAGTCAAAGCCTGTGAGGTGTGCCAAAGGAATAATCCTTTGGTCCATCCTAAGGTCCCTTTGGGGGAACAAAGAATAGGTCACTATCCTGGAGAGGACTGGCAGTTAGACTTCACCCATATCCCTAAGTCAAAGGGATTTCAATACTTGTTGGTCTGTGTTGATACCTTTACAAATTGGATAGATGCTTTCCCCTGCAAGACAGAGAAGGCTCAGGAACTGATTAAAGTCCTAATATATGAAATAATTTCTAGATTTGGGCTTCCCCAAAGCTTACAGACCAACAATGGTCAGGCTTTTTTTTTTTTTTTTTTGAGATGGAGTCTCACTCTGTCGCCCAGGCTGGAGTGCAGTGGCGTGATCTTGGCTCACTGCAAGCTCCGCCTCCTGGGTTCACGCCATTCTCCTGCCTCAGCCTCCCGAGTAGCTGGGACTATAGGTGCCCATCACCATGCCCAGCTAATTTTTTTTATTTTTAGCAGAGACGGGGTTTCACCGTGTTAGCCAGGATGGTCTCAATCTCCTGACCTTGTGATCTGCCCGCCTCGGTCTCCCAAAGTGCTGGGATTACAGGCATGAGCCACCACACCCGGCCAATGGTCAGGCTTTTAAAGCCATAACTCAGGGAATTTCGAGGGCACTAGGGATACAATATCACCTTCACTGTGCCTGGAGGCCACAATCCTCAGGGAAGGTCGAGAAAGCAAATGAAACACTCAAAAAGCACTTAAGGAAACTAACACAAGAAACTCATCTCCCATGGCCTAATCTTTTGCCCATGGCCTTGTTGAGAATCTGAAATTCTCCTCACAATATGAGGCTCAGTCCATATGAAATGCTGTATGGACAACCTTTTATCACAAATGACCTCCTACTTGATCAGGAAACAGCCAACTTGGTCAAAGACATAACTTCTTTGGCAAAATATCAATGAAACCTTAAAAACCTACCTGAAGGATGTCACAGAGAAAAGGGAACAGAGTTGTTTCAACCAGGAGATCTAGTGTTGGTCAAATCTCTCCTGTCTACCTCCCCATCTATGGATTCTTTGTAGGAAGGACCATACTCGGTAATCCTTTCTACCCCCACTGCAGTTAAGGTGGCAGGAGTGGAATCTTGGATTCACTACAATTGAGTTAAATTTTGGACACCCCCTGCGGAACCTGCAGGACCGTCAGTTCAGGAGTCCCAAGATCAGCCAGACCAGCCTCAATAAACCTGCGAACGGTTGGAGGACTTGCATCTCCTATTTTGAAAGGAAACATCCCAGACTAAAAAGGCTCCTACCACTAATCCTGAGGAAAAACCCTTTCCTCCTTAAAAAAGATAAGTGAAAACCTACATAATCTTTATCTTTAATACCTCTCCTTGCCCCTTTAATGGAATCCTTTTACTATTTCATAATATTATTAAGCAGCATACTAACCATACTCTTTACAATACGACTACATACTGTATAGCTCCTACTGGGATGCAAATCCTAACCACATCAACCTTTTTTCTATCTTCCTTCCTTCTGACAGCAATTTACTCCTACCTTTAACTCAGACTGGATAAAATGATCTCATGTTCCAGAGCACCCTCCTTACCTTCCTATTTACTCTTTGCCTATCTATCCCTCCTGCTTCCTTGGACACCTCATACAATTGCCCCTCCCCTTCCCCTAGCTCCTAATTACCTGTACAAGACTCTCAACTTAACTCACTCTCTGTTAAACCAGTCCAATCCTTCCCTGGCAAATGACTGTTGGCTTTGTAGCTCTCTATCCGTCAGCACAGAGCCATACAACTAATACCCCTACCTACAGGGTTAGGAATGGCTACTGCTACAGGAACCAGAATAGCCAGTTTATCTACTTCATTATGCTACTACCACACACTCTCAAAGGATTTCTCAAGACAGTTTGCAAGAAATGATGAAATCTATCCTTACTCTACAATCCCAAATAGACTCTTTGGCAGCACTGACTCTCCAAAACTGCTGAGACCTAGACCTCCTCACTGCTGAGAAAGGAGGACTCTGCACCTTCTTAGGGTAAGAGTGCTGTTTTTAAACTAACCAGTCAGCAATACTACAAGATGCCATCCGGCGTTTACAGGAAAAGGCTTCTGAAATCAGACAGTGCCTTTCAAACTCTTATACCAACCTCTGGAGTTGGGTGACAAGGCTTCACCCCTTTCTAGGTCCCATGACAGCTGTCTTGCTATTACTCGCCTTTGGGCCCTGTGTTTTAACGTCCTTGTCAAATTTTTTTCCTCTAGTATCGAGGCCATCAAGCTACAGATGGTCTTACAAACGGAACCCCAAATGAGCTCAACTAACAACTTCTACCAAGGACCCCTGGATTGACCCACTGGCCCTGTGGCTGGCCTAGAGAGTTCCTCTCTGGAGGACACTACCAGAGCATGGCCCCTTCTTCACCCCTAACCAGCATGAAGTAGCTATGGCGGTCATCGCCCAATTCTCAACTGCAGTTGGGGTGTCCTGTTTAGAGGGGGGATTGAGAGGTGAAGCCAGCTGGACTTCCTGGGTCGAGTGGGGACTTGGAGAACTTTTCTGCCTAGCTAGAGGATTGTAAATGCCCCAATCGGCACTCTGTGTCTAGCTAAAGGATTGTAAATGCACCATCAGCACTCTGTAAAAACTCACCAGTCAGCACTATGTGTATAGCTAAAGGATTGTAAACGTACTAATCAGCACTCTGTAAAAATGCACCAATCAGTGCTCTGTGTCTAGCTAAAGGATTGTAAACGCACCAATCAGCACTCTGAAAAATACACCAATCAGCGCTATGTGTCTAGCTAAAGGATTGTAAATGCACCAATCAGCACTCTGTAAAAACGCACCAATCAGCACTCTGTGTCTAGCTAAAGGATTGTAAATGCGCCAATCAGCACTCTGTAAAATGGCCCAATCAGCACTCTGTAAAATGGGCCAATCAGCTCACTGTAAAATGGACCAATCAGCAGGATGTGGGCAGGGCCAAATTATGGAATAAAGGCTGGCCACTGGAGCCAGCAGCGGCAACCTGCTCGGGTCCCCTTCCACACTGTGGAAGCTTTGCTCTTTTGCTGCTGCTCACTCTTTGGGTCCACACCACCTTTTATTTTTTATTTTTTGACGGAGTCTTGAACTGTCACCCAGGCTGAAGTGCAGTGGCGCTATCTCAGCTCACTGCAAGCTCTGCCTCCCAGGTTCATGCCATTCTCCTGCCTCAGCCTCCCAAGTAGCTGGAACTACAGGTGCCCGCCACCACGCCCGGCTAATTTTTTGTATTTTTAGTAGAGATGGGGTTTCACTGTGTCAGCCAGTATGGTCTTGATCTCCTGACTTCGTGATCTGCCCACCTCGGCCTCCCAAAGTGCTGGGATTACAGTCATGAGCCACCATCCCTGGCCGGGACTGCACCACCTTTAAGAGCTGTGACACTCGCCACAAAGATCCATGGCTTCACTCCTGAAGTCAGCAAGACCACGAATCCACTGGAAGGAAGAAACTCCAGACACGTCTGAACATCTGAAGGAACAAACTCCGGACACACCATCTTTAAGAGCTGTAACACTCACCACTGAGGTCTGTGGCTTCATTCCTGAAGTCAGCAAGACCAAGAACCCACTGGAAGGAATAAATTCTGGACACAAATCTACTGCGGCACTACCAGCTGTGGTCGGGGACAGGCATTGTACATGGATGAGGGAATTGCCTGAGCCAGAAATGCCCCAGTTTGGAATGGGGCACGGGACGGGACCCTCATGGCATTTCCTGAATTTAAAAGGAAAAGGCTCAAATGTAGCTATAATATTTCCCTGTTGATCTGGGGGGTATATCCTAACAGAGAACTTTCAAGCCCCTATATCACCCTCTTGTCTAGCTTGCTGAATTCCTGCCTGAATAGAACTGAGAGCAGTTGCTCAAGGAGCCGCTCAAACAGTCACTGGGGCAACCACTTTTTGCCCAGTGTCCTCCAGAAAAGAAAGATCTGGAGGGTCAGGCCACTCTTTTTCTTTAAAATAAGGAGGGGGTGCAGAAGGGTAGGGATGAAACTCTTCCTCCTTTACCACTTTAGCTTTAGCTGGCAAGCAAACCCGCTCTGTTACCTCTTCTGTTACTTTGTTATACTTTCCTTCCTCCTCATCATTAGTGTGAAAAGGTTCCAAGGTGCAACGAACCAGAGCCCACACTTGTCCCATTGTTACCCTGATGCTTCCGAGCTCCCCTTCTTATTCACCACAGGGATTGCTTAAGATTACTCAGGTGTCCTCCAGCTTAGCTCCACATTCTCCAACCATTGCTCTGGTGACCCTTTGGCCAGGGTTCGAGCCCCACGTATGGGCACCACTTGCTGAGACCAGCTCGGTCGTGGAGACCCTAACCCAGTGGCGCTAGAAGAATTAAAGACACACACACAGAAATATAGAGTATGGAATGGGAAATCAGGGGACTCACAGCCTTCAGAGCTGACAGCCTCGAACAGAGTTTGACCCACATATTTATTGATAGCAAGCCAGTGATAAGCATTATTTCTATAGATTATAGATTAACTAAAAGTATTCCTTACGGGAAACAAAGGGATGGGTCAAAACAAAGAGATGGGCTCTGGCTAGTTATCTGCAGCAGGAACATGTCCTTAAGGCACAGATCACTCATGCTATTGTTTGTGGTTTAGGATTGCCTTTAAGCAGTTTTCTGCCCTGAGTGGGTGAGGTGTTCCTTGCCCTCATTCTGGTAAACCCACAACCTTCAGCATGGGCGTCAAGGCCATCACGAACATGTCACACTGCTGTGGAGATTTTGTTTTTGGCCAGTTTTGAGGCCCATTTATGGCCAGACTTGGGGGCCTTTTCCCAACAATGGGGTTTCACCATGTTGGCCAGGCTGGTCTCAAACTCCTGACCTCAAGCCTCCCAAAGTGCTGGGATTACAAGCATGAGCCTCTTATTTTTTATTCATTTTTTGAGACAGGATCTTGCTCTGTCACCCAGGCTGGAATGCAGTGGTATGATCTCATCTCACTGCAACCTCTGCTCAGGTGATCCTCCCAACTCAGCCTCCCTAGTAGGCATGTACCACCACACCCAGCTAATTTTTTTTTTTTTTTTTAATAGAGACAGGGTTTTGGCATTGTAAGGTACATGGATGTGCTTTAGTCAAGGAATAGGCCGAGGCAGATATCCAGGCCTGCATGACTCAGCAAGTTTGGCGTGCAAGCACATAACTCCACTTGTTATATAACCTGTTTGTGTAAGTTCATACTTGGCTCTATGCCACTATTGTCTGAAAAAGGTACAACTGCAGCCAGGAGCAGTGGCTCACACCTATAATCCCAGCACTTTGAGAGGTCAAGGTGGGCAGATCATAAGGTCAGGAGTTTGAGATCAGCCTGACCAACATGATGAAATCCCATCTCTACTAGAAATACAAAAATTAGCCGGGTGTGGTGGCACATGCTTGTAATCCCTGCTACTTGGGAGGCTGAGGCAAGAGAATCACTAGAACCCAGGAGGCGGAGGCTGCAGTGAGCCAAGATTGCACCACTGCACTCCAGCCTGGGCGAAAGAGCAAGACTGTCTCAAAAAAAAAGGTATTAACTGTACTGCTGACACTGTACAGGGGTCTCTTGGGGGCTTGGCTTGGCTCAGCTCAACATGGCTTGACATGGTGGGCATGCTGGCACCCAGAGAAAGAGAGAGAGAGAGCCGGAGCTGTCCTTCTTTGCAGACGGACAGACGGGAACCAGGATACACCTCAGCTTGCTTGTGCCCAGAGAAAGAGTTAAGCTGCTGACCCTGAAGGGAAGGGAGAGCCAGCTGCGCAGCTGCGCATGGGGGCAGCCAGCTCAAGCAGCCAAGACAGGGCGGACAGTGTGAGAGTAAGCTGCTAATAAGAAAGCCAGTGTGAGAGTAAGCTGCTAATGAGAAAGCTGCAGAATAAAACCATATTCATCTGCCTACAGACCCCCAAATGTTCTTTCTGCTTATCCACCCACTCCCCTTGGACTTCAGCATGGGCTGGACCCATACCCGGGAACTGACAGTCATGTTGCCCAGGCTGGTCTCTATTACCATCTGAGCTCTGCCTTCTGTCAGATCAGTGCCAGTATTAGATTCTCACAGGAGCACAAACACTATTGTGAACTGCACATGCAAGGGATCTAGGTTGTGTGCTCCTTATGAGAATCTGATGCCTGATGATCTGTCACTGTCTCCCATCACCCCCAAATGGGACCGTCTAGTTGCAGGAAAGCAAGCTCAGAGCTCCCACTAATTCTACATCACAGTGAGCTGTATAATTTTTTTCTTTTATTATACTTTAAGTCCTAGGGTACATGTGCACAATGTGCAGGTTTATTACTTAGGTATACATGTGCCATGTTGGTTTGTTGCACCCATCAACTCCTCATTTACATTAGGTATTTCTCCTAATGCTATCCCTCCCCCAGTCCCCCACCCCCTAACCAGCCCTGGTGTGTGATGTTCCCCGCCCTGTGTCCATGTGTTCTCACTGTTCAACTCCCACCTGAGTGAGAACATGCAGTGTTTGGTTTTCTGTCCTTGTGATAGTTTGCTTAGAATGATGGTTTCCAGCTCTACCCATGTCCCTGAAAAGGACATGAACTCATCCTTTTTTATGGCTGCATAGCATTCCATGGTGTGTATGTGCCACATTTTCTTAATCCAGTCTCTCATCGATAAACATTTGGGTTAGTTCCAAGTCTTTGCTATTGTTAATAGTGCCACAATAAATATACATGTGCATGTGTCTTTATCATAGAATGATTTATAATCCTTTAGGTATATGCCCAGTAATGGGATTGCTGAGTCAAATGGTATTTCTATTCTAGATCCTTGAGGAATTGCCACACTGCCTTCCACAATGGTTGAACTAATTTACACTCCCACCAACAGTGTAAAAGTGTTCCTATTTCTCCAAATCCTCTCTAGCATCTGTTGTTTCCTGACTTTTTAATGATCGCCATTCTAACTGGCATGAGATGGTATCTCATTGTGGTTTTTGACTTGCATTTCTCTGATGACAAATGATGATGAGCATTTCTGCATATGTCTGTTGACTGCATAAATGTCTTATTTTGAGAAGTGTCTGTTCATATTCTTTGCCCACTTTTTGATGTTTTTTTTTTCTTGTGAATTTGTTTAATTTCTTTGTAGATTCTGGATATTAGCCCTTTATCAGATGTGTAGATTGCAAAAATTTCTCCCATTCCGTAGGTTGCCTGTTCACTCTGATGATAATTTCTTTTGCTGTGCATAGCTCTTTAGTTTAGTTAGATCCCATTTGTCTATTTTGGCTTTTGTTGCCATTGCTTTTGGTGTTTTAGTCATGAAGTCTTTGCCCATGCCTATGTCCTAAATGGTATTGCCTAGGTTTCCTTCTAGGGTTTTTATGGTGTTAGGCCTTACATTTAAGCAATTCTCGTGCCTCAGCCTCCCGGGTAGCTGGGATTACAGGAGCCCACCACCACACCCAGCTAATTTTTGTATTTTTTGTTAATACAAAAAACGTATTAACATTGTTGTTAACAATGTTAATACATTTTAACATGTTAACATGTTGGCCAGGCAGGTCTCAAACTCCTGACCTCAAGCAATATGCCTGCCTCAGCCTCCCAAAGTGCTGGGATTACAGGTGTGAGCCACTGTGCCTGACCATAATTATTCCATTATATATTACAATGTAATAATAGAAACAAAGTGCATGATAAATCTAATGCACTTGAATCATCCCAAAACAATTTCTCCATATCCTGGTCTGTGGAAAAATTGTCTTCCACAAACTGGTCCCTGTTACCAAAAAGGTTAGGGACTGCTGCATTAAAACACACACACAAATCATTCCTTTATCAAATGTTAAATTCAAAGCAATTAGATAACATATAAGTAGATATTGTGAGCCAAAGAAATCTTTATAATATTAATATAAACTACTTGTTTCTATTTTGATATAAACATTATTATTAAAACAGAAAGAAACTCTAATAGTTCAGGACAGAGAAGGGTGATTATTTTTACTCAGAAATGAAACCAGCCCTAGTCCCATAGACAGTTGTTTTTGGATAAATGTAGAAATTGACCCTTCTCCTGTTAAAGCTTGAAACTTGCATTTGTTTATCTGAGTTCCTTCCTCAGGAAAGGACCTTCAGGCCTCTCAAAAAAGTATCAAATAACTGAAACTCACCAGATCACTACACCAGATGCCTCCTTGCCCCTCCCTAGTTCTTGTTTTCTTACAAATTGTTACATTTCCTCCCTGCTAAATAAACCCTTAATTTTAGTCAGGGAGATGGATTTGAGGCTAAGCTCCCATCTCCTTGGCTGTAGCACCCAATTAAAGCCTTCTTCCTTGGTAATACTCCTCATCTCAGTGATTGGCTTTCTGTGTGGCAAGCAGCAGGACCTAGACTGAACCCCTGGTGTTTTGGTAACAGAAACATTTCCTGAGATAAACTAAGTAATGGGTTACAAACATATAATATGGGTAACATCATCATTGCTCAAAATAGTTCTCTATGATTTTCCTCTTGGGCCAAAGAGAATAATTAGCTAGGCTTAGTAGGCTGGGAACAGTTTTGTGAGCCTACTGAAATTATGTAGGATTTATATCTTAAAACTATGAAGGCCAGGCATGGTGGCTCACGCCTGTAATCCCAGCATTTTGGGAGGCTGAGGCGGTTGGATTACCTGAGGTCAGGATACCCAAGACCAGCCTGGCCAACATAGCGAAACCCCATCTCTACAAAAAAACAAAAATTAGCTGGGCATGGTGGCGCATGCCTGTAATCCCAGCTACTGGGGGGCGCTAAGGCAGGAGGATTGCTTGAACCTGGGAGGCAGAGGTTGCAGTGAGCCAAGATTGTGCCACTAAACTCCAGCATGGGCAACAGAGTGAGACGCCATCTCAAAAAAAAAAAAAAAAAAAAAAAAGAGAAGGCAAAAACTTCATGACATTGTATTTGGCAATCTTGGATATGATACCGAAGGAACAAACAGCAACAAAAACAAAAAAGTCCAACAGACAAATTGGATTTAATGAAGATTTGCTGGGCACAGTGGCTCATGCCTGTAATCCCAGCACTTTGGGAGGCCAAGATGGGCGAATCACCTGAGGTCAGTTGTTTGAGATCAGACTTTCCAACATGGTGAAACCCCGTGTCTACTAAAAATACAAATATTAGCTGGGTGTGGTGGCGGGCACCTGTAATCCCAGCTACTTGGGAGGCTGAGGTGAGACAATTGCTTGAACCCAGGAGGCGAAGGCTGCAGTGAGCTGAGACCGCGCCATTGCACTCCAGCCTGGGCAACAAGAGTGAAACTCCATCTCAAAAAAAAAAAAAAATATATATATATATATGATCTAGAAATAAAGACAGTTTTTCACTACTCCCTATCAACTGTAAGCATTTTTTTCTTTTTGAGAAATTAAAAAAAAACAGTGCTCTAGGTTTCTGATCAATTGATAACTTCAGGAAGGTGTTAAAGAGGAAAGAAACTATCCGGTGATAAGAACATATCATAAGCAATTACAAATCCCTTAAATATACACTACTTCTCAGGCATACTCACTAAGTTAGCAGTGGCAGGCTTATTGCAGGATGGTAGACACCAATGTAAGTACCTTAGTGGAGTAGTTGAGAGGACAATACCTCAATGAGCTTTGTCAATACCTAGAGTGGCTCTTAATCTCCACAGTACCTATAAATTGCACCGTACAACTGAACATATATCTGAACATTGTCTCGATTTTGCTCCTTGCTATTTCAGTAGCAGTTGCCGCAACTGGACTGAGTGTCCAGATGTTGGACCTTCTCTGACACTAACAGGCCCAGTGCTAGATACAAAGTCATTACTCAGTTAACACACAGAGCTGGATTCGTACCACTTTTGTAATGGACAGAATAAAAAAAGCACAAGATGCAGCAGAGACAGAAGAGAGGAAGAGAAGAAGAGTCTGTATGGGGTACCTCTGAGAGGTGACAGCGTGCTGGCAGCCCTCGCTTGCTCTCGGCGCTTCCTTGGCCTTGGCGTCCACTCTGGCCATGCTTGAGGAGCCCTTCAGCCTGCCGCTGCACTATGGGAGCCCCTCTCTGGGCTGGCCGAGGTCAGAGCTGGCTCCCTCTGCTTGCAGGGAGGTGTGAGGGAGAGGCACGGGCAGGAACCAGGGCTGCGCATGCACTTGTGGGCCAGCTCAAGTTCCAGGTGGGCATGGGCGCGGCGGGCCCTGCACTCGGAGCGGCCAGCCTGCGCCGCTGCCCCCAGGCAGTGAGGGGCTTAGCACCTGGGCCAGCAGCTGTGGAGGGTGCACCAGGTCCTCCAGCAGTGCCGGCCCACCATGGGCTCCTACGCAGCCCCAGCCTCCCCGACAAGCACCGCCCCCTGCTCCGTGGCACCCAGTCCCATCAAGTGCTCAAGGGCTGAGGAGTGTGGGCACATGGCGTGGGACTGGCAGGCAGCTCTGCCTGTGGCCCCAGTGCAGGATCCACTAGGTGAAGCCAGCTGGGCTCCTGAGTCTAGTGGGGACATGGAGAAACTTTATGTCTAGCTAAAGGATCGTAGATACACCAATCAGCACTCTGTGTCTAGCTCAAGGTTTGTAAATGCACCAATCAGCACTCTGTATCTAGCTAATATGGCGGGGACTTGGAGAACCTTTATGTCTAGCTAAGGAATTGTAAATACACCAATCAGCACTCTGTGTCTAGCTCAAGGTTTGTAAATGCACCAATCAGTGCTCTGTGTCTAGCTAATCTAGTGGGGACTTGGAGAGCCTTTATGTCTGGCTAAGGGATTGTAAATACACCAATCAGCACTCTGTGTCTAGCTCAAGGTTTGCAAACACACCAATCATCATCCTGTGTCTAGCTCAAGGTTTGTAAATGCACCAATCAGTGCTCTTGTGGGGACTTGGAGAACTTTTGTGTCTAGCTCAGGGATTGTGAACACACCAATCAGCACCCTGTCAAAACGGACCAATCAGCTCTCTGTAAAACAAACCGATCAGCTCTCTGTAAAATGGACCAATCAGCAGGATGTGGGTGGGGCCAGATAAGGGAATAAAAGCAGGCTGCTCGAGCCAGCAGTGGCAACCCGCTCAGGTCCTGTTCCACACTGTGGAAGCTTTGTTCTTTCACTCTTTGCAATAAATCTTGCTCCTGCTCAATTTTTGGGTCCGCACTGCCTTTATAAGCTGTAACACTCACCACAAAGGTCTGCAGCTTCACTCCTGAGCCAGCAAGACCCCAAACCCACCAAAAGGAAGAAATTCCAAACACATCCTAACATCAGAGGGAACAAACTCCAGACGTGCCGCTTTTAAGAACTGTAACACTCACCGCAAGGGTCTGCGGCCTCATTCTTGAAGTCAGGGAAACCAAGAACCCACCAACTCTGGACACACTTCCATTATTATAACCTAATGGGAAGGGAACCCTCTTTTTTTTTTTTTTCTTTTTTTGAGATTGAGTCTCACTCTGTTGTCCAGGCTAGAGTGCAGTGGTGCAATCTCGGCCCACCACAAACTCTGCCTCCCAGGTTCAAGCAGTTCTTCTGCCTCAGCCTCCCCAGTAGTTGAGATTACAGGTGCGCACCACCTTGCCCGGCTAATTTTTGTATTTTTTTTAGTGGAGTTGGGGTTTTGCCACGTTGGTCAAGCTAGTCGTGAACGCCTGACCTCAGGTGATCCACCCACCTGGGCCTCCCAAAGTGCTGGGATTATAGGTGTGAGCTACCACGCCTGACCAGGAACCCTTTTTCTATGAAATCAATGGAACTAGAAAATCCTTTTATTTATTTATTTATTTTTTGAGATGGAGTCTTGCTCTGTCACCCAGGCTGGAGTGCAGTGGCACAATCTCGGCTCACTGCAAGCTCTACCTCCCAGGTTCATGCCATTCTCCTGCCTCAGCCTCCTGAGTAGCTGGGACTATAGGCACCCGCCACCACGCCCGGCTAAATTTTTTTGTATTTTTAGTAGAGACGGGGTTTCACTGTGTTAGCCAGGATGGTCTCGATCTCCTGACCTTGTGATCTGCCCGCCTTGGCCTCCCAAAGTGCTGGGATTACAGATGTGAGCCACCATGCCCGGCCAGAAAATCCTCTTAAGGATCAGACAATATAACCAGAAAACTTACCCAGAGCCTGAAGGAATACTGAGCATCTCTTTGATATTCCAGACATTAAAATTCATTTCTTATAGTTATACCTATTAGAAAGAACAGATGAATATTAAGAAAGTTAACAGTATAATTTTTTCCAAAGATTACTAGTGACTATCATATGTACATGAATACATTCCAGCAGCTATATTCCCATCCAATTAGTGAAAATTTCTTTTTTTTTTTTTTGAGATGGAGTTTTGCTCTTGTCACCCAGTCTGGAGTGCTGTGACTCGATCTCGGCTCACTGCAACCTTTGCCTCCTAGGTTCAAGCAATTCTCCTGAGTAGCTGGGATTACAAGCACCTGCCACCACGCCCGGCTAATTTTTGTATCACACCACTGTCTCAAAAAAAATAAGTAAATAAATAGAAACACAAAACCATTTATATTTGCACCCCCAAAAAAGAAATACTTAGGTATAACTGTGACAAAATACATACAATATCTATATGAGGAAAACTACAAAACTCTGATGACAGAAATCAAATTAGAACTAAATGGAAGCCGGGCGCAGTGGCTCACGCCTGTAATCCCAGCACTTTGGGAAGCCGAGGAGGGCGGATCACTAGGGCAGGAGATCAAGACCATCGTGGCTAACACAGTGAAACTCCGTCTCTACTAAAAAATACAAAAAATTAGCCAGGCGTGGTGGTGGGTGCCTGTAGTCCCAGCTACTCAGGAGGCTGCGGCAGGAGAATGGCATGAACCCAGGAGGTGGAGCTTGCAGTGAGCCGAGATTGCGCCACTGCACTCCAGCCTGGGTGACAGAGCCAGACTCCAGCTCAAAAAAAAAAAAAAAAAAAGAACTAAATGGAGAGGCCAGGCGCAGTGGCTCACGTCTGTAATCCCAGCACTTTGGGAGACCGAGGCAGGTGGATCACTAGGTCAGGAGATCAAGACCATCCTGGCTAACATGGTGAAACCCTGTTATACCTATCTACTAAAAATACAAAAATTACCTGGGCGTGGTGGGACGTGCCTGTAGTCCCAGCTATTTGGGAGGCTGAGGCAGGAGAATTGCTTGAACCCAGGAGGCAGAGGTTGCAGTGAGCCAAGGTCACACCACTGCACTCCAGCCTGGGGTGACAGAGTGAGACTCCATCAGGAAAAAAAAAAAAAAAGCCGGGCGCAGTGGCTCACACCTGTAATCCCTGCACTTCGGG
Source organism: Pongo abelii (assembly GCF_028885655.2). Lineage (NCBI taxonomy): Eukaryota > Metazoa > Chordata > Mammalia > Primates > Hominidae > Pongo > Pongo abelii. Next base: position 105,253,577 of record NC_085928.1, read on the forward strand.
AGGCAGAGGCAGGTGGATCATTTGAGGTCAGGAGTTTGAGACCAGCCTGGCCAACATGAAGAAACCCTGTCTCTACTAAAAATACAAAAAATTAGCTGGGCGTGGTGGCGGGTGCCTGTAATCCCAGCTACTCAGGAGGCTGAGGCAGGAGAATCACTGGAACCGGGGAGGCAGAGGTTGCAGTGAGCCGAGATCGTGCCACTGCACTCCAGCCTGGGCGATCAAGTGAGACTCCGCCTCAAAAAAAAAAAAAAAATTAGCAGGGTGTGGTGGCACAAGCCTATAGTCCCACCTACTTGGGAGGCTGAGATGGGAGGATCACTTGAGCCCAAGAGGTCAAGGCTGTAGTGAGCTAAGATTGTGCCACTGTACTCCAGCTTGGGTGACGGAGAAAAAAAAATCTCAAAAAATTATCTCTCAAACTATGTCAAAAAATTAAAAATAAAAAATTTAAATAAATAAACAAGCTAGGCATGGCGACATACACCTGTAGTCTCAGCTACTTGGGAGGCTGAGGCGGCAGGAACACTTGAGCCCAGGAATTCAAGGCTTCAGTAAACTGCGATCCCACCACTGTACTCCAGCCCAGGCAACAAAGCAAGACCCTGTCTCTTAAAAAAAAAAAGAAAGAAAGAAAGAGGCCGGGCATGGTGGCTCATGCCTGTAATCCCAGCACTTTGGGAGGCCGAGGCAGGTGGATTACGAGGTCAGGAGATCAAGACCATCCTGGTTAACACGGTGAAACCCTGTCTCTACTAAAACAATACAAAAAATTAGCCAGGCATGGTGGCAGGCACCTGTAGTCCCAGCTACTTGGGAGGCTGAGGCAGGAAAATGGCGTGAACCCGGGAGGCAGAGCTTGCAGTGAGCCAAGATCACACCACTGCACTCCAGCCTGGGCCACAGTGCGAGACTCCTTCTCAAAAAAAAAAGACATGTCATTTGCTTTTTGCGAATACATATAAAGTTCAAAATACCTTATACTCATGGAATTAGAAATACAAGCCTTTTTTTTTAGATGAAGTCCCACTCTGTCACGCAGGCTGAAATGCAGTGGTGTTATCTTAGCTCACTGCAACCTCTGCCTCCCAGGCTCAAGCCATTCTCCTGCCTCAGCCTCCTGAGTAGCCAAGATTACAGGCATGTGCTGTCACTCCTGGCTAATTTTTTTTTTTTTTTAGTAGACACAGGGTCTCACCATGTTGACCAGGCTGGGCTCGAACTCCTGACCTCAAGTGATCCACCTGCCTTGGCCTCCCAAAGTGCTGGGATTACAGGCGTAAGCCACTGTGCCCAGCCAGAAATGCAAGCATTTAAAAGGCCCTTATAGTTCCAGGTATGAGACAGTGTGCCAGCATCAAAGGGGTGAATCTAAGGAGGTCCTGTATGACTAGAAGGTAAAAAAGGTAGTCTCTCTCAGACTACATGACCAAACTCCCCCCTTACTGTTGAAAATGAAACCAGCAACTCCAGTTAACTGGATTAAACAGGAGAGATTCAATATATGTGTGGTAGAAGATGAAGTAACATTTCTTCCTTTTGATTAGTTATCCTGCCTTTACTTGTGCAGCATGTCTGTGTTTACCACATGGTTTACCCAAACCTGAGATGTCCATCTTCCCAGAATTCAACCAGAAGAAAGATGTCCTACAAAGGTCAGGAAGCTGTCAGTTATATTCAGTCATGACTGGTCAACCCCTACCACACAAGAGGTCTTTAGGTCATCCAATTTTATACTTTCTATGAAGTATGGAGTTTTCCAATGGTTTACAGAAAAAGTACACTGTTCCTTGCTCCTGAGTGGATCAAGCTCCACGTACCCTCTCTGTTGGTGGTGGATTTTGAGATGTTGATGTATAAATTTACGAAGGCTGCAACTCTGGACAGCATAAGTGGGGAAAACAGAATAGGAGCAAAGTAAGCAAGTTCTTTGTTAGCTGAATAAAGATCAAAAAACACATAGAGGTGATTATGGGTCAAATTAGCAAAATATGGCTAAGGGTGATTTCTCAGGATGGAAAGCAAACTCTCTTCCCTCAGGCATTAGGTCTCTGACCTTGAGTCCTAGGGCAGCAGTTCCCAACCTTTTTGGCACCAGGGACAAGTTTTGTGGAATACAATTTTTCCATGGACATTGGTTGTGGGTGGGGTTGGGGATGGTTTCAAGATGAAATTGTTCCACCTCAGATCATCAGGCATTAGAGTCTCATAACGAGTGCACAACCTAGATCCCTTGCATGTGCAGTTCACAATAGGGTTCATGCACACTCCTATGAGAATCTAATGCTGCCACTGACCTGACAGGAGATAGAGCTCAGGCTGGTCCACTGCTCACCTCCTGCTGTGTGGCCTGGTTCCTAACAAGCCATGGACTGACTGGTACTGGTCTGGGGCCTAGGTGTTGGAGAACCCTGTTTTAGGGAACTAAATTGCATTGTCATGGAGGTCTGCTTATTCCATAGTGGCAGAAAGAAATAATTGTGTGCAGAGCAAGAACACACAGAAAAGCATGTTTCCCTTAAGAGATACAAGTTATTGCTGAACCCAAACTGATTTAGCAATATTATATGTAGAAATTTGGCCGAGCGTGGTGGCTCACGCCTATAATCCCAGCACTTTGGGAGGCCGAGGCGGGCGGATCACAAGGTCAGGAGATCGAGACCATCCTGGCTAACGCAGTGAAACACCGTCTCTACTAAAAATACAAAAATTAGCTGGGCGTGGTGGCGGGGGCCTGTAGTCCCAGCTACTTGGGAGGCTGAGGCAGGAGAATGGCGTGAACCCGGGAAGCGGAGCTTGCAGTGAACCGAGATCGCACCACTGCACTCCACCATGGGTGACAGAGCGAGACTCCATCTCAAAAAAAAAAAAAAAGAAAAAAATATTATATGTAGAAATTAATAAAGGAATCATGAGGACTATTTTTAAGGAAAAGGCTAGAAATTTTTAAACATTTACAGGGCTGAAAAACAGACATTTCTTTAGAAACAATCACAATTTTAAATAGTGGCAGATTAAGGTATGCTACAAATTATATTGCAGAATACATGGTTAATATTCCAGTATTAAATCGGTAGCATCTAAAATATGCAGCATGAGTTACAAGGACTAAAACTCACCAGATCACGCCTGTAATCCCAGCACTTTGGGAGGCCGAGGTGGGCAGATCACGAGGTCAAAAGATCGAGACCCTCCAGGCCAACATGGTGAAACCCTGTCTCTATTAAAAATACAAAAATTAGCTGGGCGTGGTGGCTTGCACCTGTAGTCCCAGCTACTCAGGAGGCTGAGGCAGGAGAATCCCCTGAACCTGGGGGGCAGAGTTTGCAGTGAGCCGAGATCACACCACTGCACTCCCGCCTAGAGACAGAGTGAGACTCCGTCTCAAAAAAAAAAAAAAAAAACCTCACCAGAAAGAAAAAAATGCTCTGAGAACACAGGGCTGGCTGATGCATGATCTAGTTTCAACATGAAACAAGGTAATAACATAACCAGTCATCAAGTAAAAAACTAAAGCAGATGAGCTTGGCTTTTCCTAACCCACTTTCATCTGTCCACCTGTATTCCACACATTTTTTGTCAGAGGCTTTTTTTTTTTTTTGAGACAGAGTCTTGCTCTGTCACTCAGGCTGGAGTGCAATGGCACGATCTCGGCTCACTGCAACATTTGCCTCCTGTGTTCAAGCAATTCTCCTGCCTTAGCCTCCCAAGTAGTTGGGATTACAGGCATCTGCCACCATACCTAGCTAATTTTTGTATTTTTAGTACAGACAGGGTTTCACCATGTCGGCCAGGCTGGTCATGAACTTCTGGGTCTTGAACTTCTGACCTCAGGTGATCCACCCTCCTTGGCCTCCCAAAGGGCTGAGATGACAGGTGTGAGCCACTGCACCCAGCCTGTCAGAGGCATTTGAACCAGAGCAATTCTATCTTGAGTAGGGACTAGGTAAAATGAAGCTGGGACTGAGCTGCCTTCTCAGGAGGTTAGGCATTCTTAGTGACAGGATGAGATAGGTCAGCAACGATACAGGTCACAAAGTCCCTGCTCATCACAAAAAATGCAGGAAAGTTGCTGGCCAAAACCCGCCAAATCCAAGATGGCAATTAAAACGACCTCTGGGCCGGGCACAGCGGTCATGCCTGTAATCCCAACACTTCGGGAGGTCGAGATGGGTGGATCACTTGAGATCAGGAGTTTGAGACCAGCCTGGCCAACATGGTGAAACCCCGTCTCTTTTAAAAATACAAAAATGGCCAGGGGCGGTGGCTCACACCTGTAATCCTAGAACTTTGGGAGGCTGAGGTGGGCGGATAACTTGAGGTCAGGAGTTCAAGACCAGCCTGGCCAACATGGTGAAACCCCATCTCTATTAAAAATACAAAAATGGCCAGGAGCGGCGGCTCACGCCTGTAATCCCAGAACTTTGGAAGGCCGAGGTGGGTGGATCATGAGGTCAAGAGTTCAAGACCAGCCTCACCAATATGGTGAAACCCCATCTCTACTAAAAATACAAAAATTGCTGGGCGCAGTGGCTCATGCCTGTAATCCCAGCACTTTGGGAGGCTGAGGCAGGTGGATCATGAGGTCAGGAGATCGAGACCATCCTGGCTAACATGGTGAAACCCCGTCTCTACTAAAAATACAAAAAAATTAGCCAGGCATGGTGGTGGGCGCCTGTAGTCCCACCTACTTGGGAGGCTGAGGCAGAAGAATGGCGCGAACCCGGGAAGCAGAGCTTGCAGTGAGCTGAGATCACGCTACTGCACTCCAGCCTGGGCGACAGAGCGAGACTCTGTCTCAAAAAGAAAAAAAAGAAAACAAAAAAAAATACAAAAATTAGCTGGACGTGGTGGCACATGCCTGTAGTCCCAGCTACTCAGGAGGCTGAGGCAAGAGAATTGCTTGAACCCAGGAGGCGGAGGTGGCAGTGAGCCGAGATTGCGCCATTGCACTCCAGCCTGGGCGACAGAGCGAGACTCCGTCTCACAAAAAAAAAAAAAAAAAAAAAAAAATTGCCCAGGTGCAGTGGCTCACTCCTGTAATCCCAGCTACTCAGGAGGCTGAGGCAGAAGAAAAGCTTGAACCAGGAGGTGGAGGTTGCAATGAGCCGAGATTGTGCCACTGTACTCCACACTCCAGCCTGGGTAACAGAGCAAACTCTGTCTCAAAAAAAAAAAAAAAAAATTAAGGCCAGGCATAGTGATTCACGCCTGTAATCGCAGCACTCAAGGTCAGCAATTCGAGACCAGCCTGGTCAACATGGTGGAACCCCATCTCTACTAAAAATATACAAAAATTCGCCAGGCGTGTTGGTACGCGCCTGTAATCTCAGCTCCTCAGGAGGCTGAGGTAGGAGAATCGCTTGAAACCAGAAGGCGGAGGTTGCAGTGAGCAGAGATTGCACCACTGCACTCCAGCTTGGGTGACAGCGTCTCAAAAAAAAAAAAAAAAAGTGACCTCTGCTCGTCCTCACCGCATATCATAGCTAATTATAACGCATTAGCATGCTAAAAAGACACTTCAACCAGCGCTATGACAGTTTACAAATGCCATGGCAACACCCAGAAGTTACCCTATATGATCTAAAAGGAAGAGGAACCCTGTTCTTAGAAATCTCCACCCCTTTCCCAGAAAATTGATGAATAATCCACCCCTTGTTTAGCATATGATCAAGAAATAACCATAAAAATAGCCAACCAGCAGCTTTTGGGGCTGCTCTATGGAGTAGCCATTCCTTTAGTTCTTTACTTTTTTTTTTTTTTTTTTGAGACAGAGTCTTACTCTGTTGCCCAGGCTGGAGTGCAGTGGCACAATCTCAGCTCACTGCAACCTCCGCCTTCCAGGTTCAAGTGATTCTCTTGCCTCAGCCTCCTAAGTAGCTGGGACTACAGGTACCTGCCACCACACCCGACTAATTTTTTGTATTTTTTTTTAGTAGAGATGGGGTTTCACCACATTGGCCAGGCTGATCTTCAACTCCTGACCTTGTGATCTGCCCACATCAGCCTCCCAAAGTGCTGGGATTACAGGCGTGAGCCACCGCGCCCAGCCCAGTTCTTTATTTTCTTAATAAACTTGCTTTCACTCTACTCTGTGGACTTGCTCCAAATTTTCTTGTGAGACATCCAAGACCCCTTTCTTGGAGTCTGGACTGGGACCCCTTTCTGGTAACATCTTCCCCAACAAAGCCTTATTTCATCTGCCTTACTTTCCTCCATAAGCTCTCAGAAAAAGCCCCTTTCAGATTACAGCTCCTTATCACCAAAATTCTTTCAGAAGGAAAGTATAAAATTTTGGGGGGATCCCTTCACATAACTAGTAATCATTAACCTCAGTTAAGGGAACTACAGTTGTCCCTCTGCATATGTAGGGGATTGGTTCCAGGACACAGCCCGACCCCAACAATATACCAAAATCCACACACACTCAAGTCTAGAAGCCAGCCCTGCAGAACTAATATATATGAAAAACTGGCCCTCCATATATGCAGCTTTCACATGCTGAATCCATGTGGCTGAATGCTATGTTTTAAATGTCCCCCCAAAAACTTATGTTGAAATTTAATTACCATTGTGATAGTATTAAGAGGTAGGACTGTTAAGAGGTGATTAGGCCATGAGGACTCCAGCCTCATGAATAGATTAATCTAAGTGGGTAAACTGGAGTGCATTCAGAAGTGAGTTCATTATCACTAGAGTGGGTTGTTATAAAAGTGAGCTCCAGATACTGGTACCTTGATATTGAACTTTCTAGCCTCAAAAACTGTGAGAAATAAATTTATTTAAATCACCTAGCTGTGGTATTCAGTTATAGCAACACAAAACGGACTAAGACAATGTTCAAAGCCAAGATCCTCATAACTTCCCCTAAACACTCTCCTCCTGTGGTCTTCCCATTTTATTTAAGGACAATTCCATCTTCCAGGTGCTCAGGCCAAAATCTAAGTCTTCCTCAATTCCCTTTTCTTAGTCTCACATCCAATCTGTCAGCAAATACCATACTAATTCCTTCAAAATATATCTAGAATTTGACCACTCCTCACTCCCTCCTTTCTGGCAACTGGAGGTTGCCAGATAAAATAGAATACCAAGTAAAATTTGAATTTCCCAATGTTACATGAGACATACAAAAAATATTGTTTACCTTAAATTCAAATTTAACTGGGTATCCTGTATTTTTATTTGCTAAATGCGGCAACCCTACTCCACTGCTACCAGCCTGGATTATTGCAATGGCCTCCTAGCCACTCTCCCTGATTTCACCCTTGTCCCACTCCAGTCTCTTCCCTACAAAGCAGCCAGAGTTACAGTAACCCTAAGTCAGATCACATCATCCTTCCGCTCAAATCCTCCACTGCTCTTACCCTACACAAAATAAAAGCCAGAATTATCTATGATTACCCACAGGGGCATCTGTAATCTCCCCATAGCCCTCCACCATTCCCATCTATACCCTGGTTGCATGCCTCTTATGGGGCTCCTCACTGTTGTTCTCCCTTGCTGGGCACAAGCAGTTTCATGTCGCTTTTGCATGCTGCACCCTCATTTTGGTGCACTCCTCCCTCAGATATCAGCATGACAGACAACTCCATCTCCTTCAAATTACTTATTCAAACTTGTAACCTCTAGGCCAGGAGTGGTAGCTCACACCTGTAATCCTAGCACTTTGTGAGGCCAAGGCAGGAGGATTGTCTGAGCTCTGGAGTTCGAGACCCACCTGGGCAACATGGTGAAACCCCATCTCTACTAAAAAAATACAAAAAATTAGCTGGACATGGTAGTCCACACCTGTAGTTCCAACTACTTGGGAGGCTGAGGCAGGAGAATTGCTTGAACCCAGGAGGCGGAGGTCGCAGTGAGCCGAGACTGCGCCATTGCACTCCAGCCTGGGTGAGAGAGCGAGACTCTATCTGAAAAAAATAAAAATAAAATAATTGGCTGGGTGCGGTGGTTCACGCCTGTTAATCCCAGCACTTTGGGAGGCCGAGGTGGGCAGATCACGAGGGCAGGAGATCAAGACCATCCTGGCTAACATGGTGAAACTCCATCTCTACTAAAAATACAAAAAAAAAAAACAAAAACCACGCACACACACACAAAAAAAATTAGCCGGGCATGGTGTCAGCTGCCTGTGGTCCCAACTACTCGGGAGGCTGAGGCAGGCGAACCCAGGAGACAGAGCTTGCAGTGAGCAGAGATCGCGCCACTGCACTCCAGCCTGGGCGACAGAGCAAGTCTCTTCTCAAAAAAAAAAAAAAAAAATTAAAAAGAAGTAACCTCTTGACAATCACTACGGCTCTCCCCTGCTTTTTTCTCTGCAACACATCATTCTAATACACTATATATTCTATTAACTTGTCTTTTCTGTCTCTACAGATATCCATGTTTACTAGAATGCAATATTAAGCTCTTTTGAGGACAATAATTTTTGCTTTATTTACTACTACAGCCCTAGAACCTAAAAATCATTCCTGGAACATAATAGGAGCTCAGAAAACATTTATTGTTTAATGAGTTAAAAACTTGGGAACTAAATTACAACTAGATTTTGTGGAGCAAAACATGCCAAATAGTCACAAATTTAAAATATATGGTTTTCTTTCCTTTTGAGATGGGGCTTCACTCTATTAACCAGGTTGGAGTGCAATGTTGCGATCTTGGCTCACTACAACCTCCACCTACCAGGCTCAAGCAATCTTCCCAACTCAAAACTCCTGAGTAGCTTGGACCACAGGTGCACGCCATCATACCTGGCTAATTTTTTGTGTTTTTGGTAGAGGCAGAGGTTTACCATGTTGCTCTGGCAGGTCTCACGCTCCTGAGCTCAAGTGATTCACCCACCTCGGCCTCCCAAAGTGCTGTGATTTACAGGCATGAGCCACCACACCCAGCCCAATTTTTTTTGGGACGCAGTCTCGCTTTGTCGACCAGCCTGGAGTGGAGTGGCGCGATCTTGGCTCACTGCAACCTCCGTCTCCCAGGTTCAAGTGATTCTCCTGACTCAGCCTCCCAAGTAGCTGGGATTACAGGCATGTGCTACCACACCTGGCTAATTTTTGTATTTTTAGTAGAGACAGGGTTTCACCATGTTGGCCAGGCTGGTCTTGAACTTCTGGGTCTTGAACTTCTGACCTCAGGTGATCCACCCGTCTTGGCCTCCCAAAGTGTTGGGATTACAGGCATGAGCCACGGCGCACAGCCAACCTGGCCCAATTTTTAAAAATTGTGGTAAGTGGCCGGGCGGGGTGGCTCATGCCTGTAATCCCAGCACTTTGGGAGGCCGAGAAAGGCGGATCACGAGGTCAGGAGATCGAGACCATCCTGGCTAACATGGTGAAACCCCGTTTCTACTAAAAATACAAAAAATTAGCTGGGCGTGGTGGCGGGTGCCTGTGGCCCCAGCTACTTGGGAGGCTGAGGCAGGAGAATGGTGCGAACCCAGGAGGCAGAGCTTGCAGTGAGCAGAGATCGTGCCACTGCACTCCAGCCTGGGCAACAAAGCAAGACTCCGTCTCAAAAAAAAAAAACAAAACACTGTGGTAAGTACACCCTTATTCTCAATATGTCTAAAAACCAGCTGGGGCTTGATGTACTCAAACTCAGGTTCATCTCTCTTTTGTACATGTATTTATCTCCATGCTACCTGTATAGGCTTTTAAATTCCCAGAGGATGGAAATCCCATCTCTCTAAAGCTCTCCTTGAAGATGCTAGTACAGCACTAGTAACAAAGAGGTATTCGTTCTAAGGTGGAACACGGTCATTCCAAGGTAAATGAAAACTGAAATGCACAGATTAAAAACTTTCACCTCTCACTCTCTTTCCTATTAAAGGAAGCATAAAAGGGGAGAAAAAGTTGAGTGCATGCAAGGAATGGAACTATATACAAGGGAAGGGCCCTGGCTGGGTGGGTACACAAGGGAGGAACACGTGAGAGAGAGAGGGCCGCCCCGAGTGGCATGGACTACCCCATCTGACCACCGTCGTCAACTCTACTGCGACAATCTTTTTTTCCTTTCTTTTTTTTTTTTTGAGACCGAGTCTCACTCTGTCGCCCAGGCTGGAGTGCAGTGGCGCGATCTCAGCTCACTGCCACCTCCGCCTCCCAGGTTCTAGATATTCTCCTGCCTCAGCCTCCCAAGTAGCTGGGATTACAGGCATGCGCCACCACGCCCAGCTAATTTTTGTATTTTTAGTAGAGACGGGGTTTCGCCATGTTGGCCAGGCTGGTCTCGAGCTCCTGACCTCAGGAGATCCGCCTGCCTCAGCCTCCCAAACTGTGGCGTAAGCCACCGCGGCCGGCCTACTGCGAGACTCTTGAGGCTGCGATGTGAGGCCCTCGAGGTGCCCCTCCTGTTCCTCCACTGCAGAAAGTTCTAGCAGAAAAAAGCAGGTCTCTTACTCAGACTTCAGGCCCCCTGTGGCCACAGGCCCGCCTCAAACACCAATGGCCGGCCGTCTTCTCTCATTTTCCGCCTCTTCTCCACCTGGAGACACGCTCTGAGCTCCTAGACTAAATCCTTCTGATGTCTTTCCAGAGGCCTCACAGGGTTTTCCCTACTTATAATCAAAGAGAAATCCCAGCGGGCTTCTCTGGGTCTCCGCTCTCTCTGGCTCCCGGGGCGTACCTGGTCTCACTCCTCAACTCCAGGCGGGGATCTGGGATAGGAGGTCGCGGACCCCTGCGAATCGGATGAAAACTGCTCTCCAAGGATAAGCGCGAAAGTGAAGCCTCCTTCAAGAGCCAGAGCGGCCATCGCCATAGGGAAAGAAAGGGCAGGGGAGGGACTACAAGACCAACGTCCCGGGAAAGCCCGGGAGGACCGCTGGTATCCTGAACCCAGACCCACTGCCCCATCCGGCTCCTCAGCTCCTCCCCCCGCCTTCCCCCAACCCACCCTGCCCAAAGCCCTCCTGTCCCCACCTCTGGCTGCTGGCGCGCGCCCGACCTGGGGCTGCCCTGACTTGGCTTCGAGGTGGCCGCGTCCCGCTGCCGCTGCCGCTGCCACCGCACGCGCGGCCCCGCCCCCAGGTCCTCTTCTGACCAATAGGGATTCCGTCCCGTCCCAGGGCCCCGCCCCTCCACGACAGGCAGCTAACGGTTTTAACTGTCCTAATGGCAGCACGCGCGGCCCCGCCCCCAGGGTCTCCTCTGACCAACTGGGATTCCGTCCAGTCCCCAGGGCCCCGCCCTCGCCGCGACAGACAGCTAACGGTTTTAACTGTACTAATGGTCTCAACCGCGCTGATCGTGGGCCCCGCCAAGCTGCCTGCCTGGCGCCACACCGCTGCACGCCACACCCAGCCCACGTGCACCCCATGCAACGTTCCCTCACACCCCCACACTCACGCCGGAATGGCCACCCTCGGCCCACCTGGCGTGCAGATCTACTCACTTGTCGCTCGACCTACACCCCACTGTGTATGACCAGAACAAGGAGGCCCTGGTCCCCAGGAATGGCAAGGCGTCACCTGTGAGGACAGCATGTGGGGTGGACCTGGTGGCCAGGGGCCAGAGCACGGATGATGCTTGGGTGGTCTGAGCAAGGGCAGGACAGGCGGAGCAGCTGGCACGAGAGGCGCTGTGGGCAGATGGGGACATCGAACCGGGCCCCTGGAGGAGAGAGAAAGGAGGCAAGAAATCTTCTGAGGTTTCTGGCCTGCTGGATGCTGGAGTGGCCTGAGGGCAGGGACAGTGGGGGTAGGCAGGAAGGATCTATGTAACTCTGCCTCTGGTGCTTGTAGATGACTTAGAAAGCAAAAAACATGCTTGAGACCAGCCTGGGCAGCATGGCGAAACCCCAGCTCTACAAAAAATTAGTCCGGCGTGGTGACACATGCCTATGGTCCCAGCTACTCAGAGGCTGAGGCGGGAGGATCGTTTCAACCCGGGAGGTAGAGGTTGCAGTGAGCCGAGATCGCGTCACTACACTCCAGCCTGGGCGACAGAATGAGACCCTGTCTCAAAAAACAAACAAAAACAGGATGCAATCACCAATGGAATATAAATAGAAAGGAGATTGGATTGAGCCCCAGGACACACCAGTTTAGAGGCTTTAGAGGCCTTTGGAGATGAGGGAAAAGCAGCCAAGGAGTTGGAGCAAGCCTGGTCAGGAGACGGGGAAAGACACTAGGAGAATGAGGCATTCTGGAAGGCACTTGGAACTGCTTCAAAGAGGAGGTGGAGATCAGCTATGACAAATGTTGCGGATGTGTTCAGGGAAGATTAGTTAGAATTAACTTTGGGTGACCTTGGTAGGAGCAGTTACAGTGATGTAGTGAGGATGAAAACCTGATTTGTGTATGGATTCAAAAAATCAGGAGGAGAGATTTGGCATATCCATCCAATGGAAAACTACTAAGCAATAAAAAGGAATGAACAATGGATACAACAACATGAATAAATTTCAAAATAATTATGCTGAGTGAAAGCCAAACACAAAAGAATACATACTGTATGATCCCATTTATATAAAATTCGAGAAAATGCAAATTAATCTATAGTGACAGAAAGCAGAGGTGTGGCATTGCCTGAGGCAAATGAGTGCCATAAGGAAAGATTACGACTAGGCAGAAGGAAACTTGGGGTGATGGACATATTTACTATCTTCTTTTTTTTTGAGATGGAGTTTCACTCTCAGGAGTTTCACCCAGGCTGGAGTGCAATGGCACAATCTCGGCTCACCGTAACCTCCACCTCCCGGGTTCAAGCGATTCTCCTACCTCAGCCTCCCAAGTAGCTGGGATTACAGGTGCCTGCCACCACACCCAGTTAATTTTGTATTTTTAGTAGAGACAGGGTTTCTCCATGTTGGTCAGGCTGGTCTCGAACTCCCGACATCAGGTGATACACCCGCCTCAGCCTCCCAAAGTGCTGGGATTACAGGTGTGAGCCACCATGCCTGGCCATATTTACTATCTTGATGGCAATGTTTCAGAGGTGTATACATATATCGAAATGCATCAAATTGTACATTTTCAATATGTGCAGTTTATTGTGTATTAATTTTACCTAAATCTATAAAAATTAAAACATGGCTGGGCACCATGGCTCATGTCTGTAATCCCAGAACTTTGGGAGGCCAAGGTGGGAGGATCCCTTGAGTCCAGGAGTTTGAGGTTAGAGTGAGCCATGATCATGCCACTGCACTGAAGCCTGAGCAACAGAGCGAGACTGTCTAAAACACATTTTTTTAAGTAAAAACGGGCTGGGCATGGTGGCTCATGCCTGTAATCCCAGCACTTTGGGAGGCCAAGGTGGGCGGATCACGAGGTCAGGAGATTGAGAACATCCTGGCTAACACGGTGAAACCCCGTCTCTACAAAAAATACAAAAAAAAAAAAAAAAAAAAATTGGCCGGCTGCAGTGGCACGCGCCTGTAGTCCCAGCTACTCGGGAGGCTGAGGCAGGAGAATCGTTTGAACCTGGGAGGCGGAGGTTGCAGTGAGCCGAGATGGCGTCACTGCACTCCAGCCTGGGCGACAGAGTGAGACTCCATCTCAAAAAAAAAAAAAAAAAAAAAGTAAAAACGTGGCCTGGCGCAGTGGCTCACTCCTGTAATCCCAGCACTCTGGGAGGCCGAGGCGGGCAGATCATGAGGTCAGGAGATGGAGACCATCCTGGCTAACACAGCGAAACCCTGTCTCTACTAAAAATACAAAAAATTAGCGGGGCATGGTGGTGGGCGCCTGTAGTCCCAGCTACTTGGGAGGCTGAGGCAGGAGAATGGCGTGAACCCAGGAGGCAGAGGTTGCAGTGAGCCGAGATCGCACCACTGCACTCCAGCCTGGGCGACATAGCGAGACTCTGTCTCAAAAAAAATCAATCAATCAATCAATAAAAATACAAAGCATTAGCCAGGTGTGGTGGCGCACGCCTATAATCCCAGCTACTCGGGAGGCTAAGCCACAAGAATCACTTGAACCCAGGAGGCGGAGGTTGCAGTGAGCTGAGGTCATGCCATTGCACTCCAGCCTGGGCGACACAGCGAGACTCTGTCTCAAAAAAAATCAATCAATCAATCAATAAAAATACAAAGCATTAGCCAGGTGTGGTGGCGCACGCCTATAATCCCAGCTACTCGGGAGGCTAAGCCACAAGAATCACTTGAACCCAGGAGGCGGAGGTTGCAGTGAGCTGAGGTCATGCCATTGCACTCCAGCCTGGGCGACAGAGCAAGACTCTGTCTCAAAAAAATGTATGTATATATACTTTGTACTTTTTTTTTTTTGAGATAGAGTTTCCCTCTTGTTGCCTAGACTGGAGTGTAATGGCACGATCTCGACTCACTGCAACCTCTGCCTCCTGGGTTGAAGCAATTCTCCTGCCTCAGCCTCCTGAGTATCTGGGATTACAGGTGCCTGCCACCACACCTGGCTAATTTTTCCATTTTTAGTAGAGATGGGGTTTCACCATGTTGGCCAGGCTGGTCTTGAATTCCTGACCTCACAATCTGCCCGCCTCAGCCTCCCAAAGTGCTGGGGCTACAGACGTGAGCCACAGCACCCAGTCTGACTCAACTTCTTCTTTTTTTTTGAGACGGATTCTCACTCCGTCACCTAGGCTGGAGTACAGTGGCACAATCTCGGCTCACTGCAACCTCTGCCTCCCGGGTTCAAGCGATTCTTCTGCCTCAGGCTCCTGAGTAGCTGGGACTACAGGCATGCGCCACCATGCCTGGCTAATTTTTGTATTTTTAGTAGAGATGGGGTTTCACCATGTTGGCCAGGCTGGTCTCGAACTGCTAACCTCGTGATCTGCCCACCTTGGCCTCCCAAAGTGCTGGGATTACAGGCGTGAGCCACTGCACCTGGCCTTTTATTTTTATGTTATTTTTTTTTTGTAGACGGAGTCTCGCTCTGTCGCCAGGCTGGAGTGCAATGATGCGATCTCTTCCTCCTTGGCCTCCCAAGTAGCTGGGACTACAGGCGCCACCACACCCAGCTAATTTTTGTATTTTTAGTAGAAACGGGGTTTCACCATGTTGGCCAGGCTGGTCTCAATCTCTTGACCTTGTGATCCGCCCGCCTCAGCCTCCCAAAGTGCTGGGATTACAGGCGTGAGCTACCACTCCCGGCCAACTCAACATCTTTACAGTTTTGTTTTGTTTTTGAGATGGGGGTCTCATTCTGTCACCCAGGCTGGAGTACAGTGATGCAATCTCCGTTTACTGCAGTCTCCACTTCCCAGGCTCAAGTGATCCTCCCTCCTCAGCCTCCCAAGTAGCTGGAACCACAGGCATGTGCCATCACACCCAGTTAATTTTTTGTATATTTGGTAGAGACAGAGTTTCACCATGTTGCCTAGGCTGGTCTCAAACTCCTGAGCTCAAACATTCTGCCCACTTCAACTTCCCAAAGTGCTGGGATTACAGACGTGAGTGACCGCACCTGGCCAACATTTTTAAGATTTACCTCTGTGGATTCTAATATCTGTAGCCCATTTATAATAACGCCAGTAATTTCATTGTGTGACTATAGCCCAATTTTCTTATTGTCCTGTTGGTCAACACTTGGGTTGCTTACAGTTTTTCCTCTGTATAGATGCTACAATGAATATTCATTCATTCATTCATTTATTGAGATGGGGTCTCATTCTGTCACCCAGGCTGGAGTGCACTGATGTGATTACAGCTCACTTCAGCCTCAATCTCCTCAGGCTCAGGCGATCCTCCCACTTCAGTCCCCCAAATAGCTGGAACTACAGGTATATACCACCACACCCAGCTAATTTTTGTATTTTTTGTAGAGACCAGGTTAGCCATTTTGCCCAGACTGGTCTGGAACTCCTGGGCTCAAGCGATTTGCCCACCTCGGCCTCCCAAACTGCTAGGATTACAGTTGTGAACCACCAAGCCCAGGCCAATGAACCTTTTAATATCCGTGAGTTCGCATGAGAGGGGCTCTCCAGGGTGACTACACTGGGGTAGACATTCTGGATATTTGGGCTTGTGCCATTGACACTAGCAAGGTCTTGGGTGTTTTACTGGCACATTTTTAGAGGTTGATTGACAGTTTCTTTTGGTTATTAAAGGGGGTGAACTGTTCAAGTCCCTCTTTTACAAATAAGAGAGAATTCAGTCAATAATTTGTCAAAGGGTAGCTCAGAATGGAACCATAATGTCAAATCTTTGCATGTTCCTTCTTCTGTTCTTCTGTTATGCCCTATTCCTTTACTTGGCCCTTGTAACATTTCACTTCTCATGGTTAGCATTCCTGGTCACCACAAACTCCTAAGAGATAAATTGTTAGAGCCTATTCTGAAGCAGTAATTTTATCCTAAAAGCCACCAACCTCTTTAACATTTCTTCTGACTCCATGGAATGCTTTCTAAATTTATATTCCTGGCAGTATGGATGCATAGGTTTTTATATGCAGGATTTGCCTGCATTTAAAATGTTCTTTGAATATTTCATTGGCTGCGAATCCATTAGACTCTACCATGGAGCCCTGTGTGTTTCTATATACAAGGGCTCTTTCAGGCTGTTAATGCCAAGGGGCAGGTTTTTCTCATAGAGAAGAACTAGGGCAGCAAGGACAAAGGGGCAACAGGTCATGTGCTGCCTCAACAAACAGCAGCAGCATTGTGCAGTCACAACCTTCTCTTGTCACTAAGCAACAAAAAATTGACCTCCAGAGATACTCTTTCCTGAAGACATCCTCCAAAAGACAAGAGGAAAGTTTGCCTTTTCTGCTCCCTTCTTGGAAAGATGCAAAGTGCTTTAGTAGGCTCCTGGGTAAGAGTGCACTTTATGTTAATCCTGGCCCCTGGCCCTCTGGTTGTACCCGAAATCTGACTGAGTCATGACGGTGAAGTGAAAAGGTTTTCATCTGGCATCCAACCTGGAATAGGACCCTGACCTGCCCACTTCCTCTCCACCATCTTGAGGTCACCCCTGGAGGCTGCCTAGTCTTCCTAACACTTTGCCCCCTTCCGTGCATCATGGTCTCCCGCAAGCCAGTGGAAACTCCTAGTCCTCTAGCCACCCCATTTATTCCTAGTTAATTGAGCCTCCCAAGCTTTTGGAGTTTGGCTGCTCTCTAGTCTGGGAACATTTTGAGAGCAAAGATTGTGTTTTTGTCCATCTGTATTTCCCATGATCAGCCCCATGCCTGGAAGACAATAAAGGTCTGATAAATACTGTTGAGCTAACCTGAATAGAGAGTGAGGGGTTCCTGACAGAGAAGGATAGACAGACAAAGTGATCCACGTCTTCAGTGGGATGGAAAGATATGAGGCTTTCTAGTCCTGTTAAATAGCCCATTGCGATGGCCAGAGGGCAGGCTTAGGACAGGTTCTTCTGCTCAGTGTTATAATTGTGGAGGGCCAGACACACCCGTCGTCTCCAGGGAGAACTCAGGACAAAGAGGTTGGGCCATAGGAGTTCCCAGACATGATCATCCACAAAGTGTCCACGTAATGACATCAGCACAGTACAGCCCCTTTCTTGGACCTCTGATAGTTGCTTATTTCTGTCTCCTGACAGTTCCTCTCTCTGAAATTCTCTCCAGGCCAGGCGCGGTGGCTCACGCCTGTAATCCCAGCACTTTGGGAGGCTGAGGTGGGCAGATCACGAGGTCAGGAGTTCGAGACCAGCCTGGCCAACATGGTGAAACCCTGTCTCTACTAAAAATACAAAAATTAGCCGGGTGTGGTGGTGGGCGCCTGTAATCCCAGATACTCGTGAGGCTGAAGCAGGAGAATTGATTGAACCCAGGAGGCAGAGGTTGCAGTGAACCAAGATCGCACCACTGCACTCCAGCCTGGTGACAGAGCAAGACTCCGTCTCAAAAAAAAAAAAAAAAAAAATCAGCCTGGCATGATAGTAGTCTCAGGTACTTGGGAGGCTGAGGCAGGAGAATGGCTTGAACCCGGGAGGCGGAGGTTGCAGTGAGCTGAGGTTGTGCCACTGTACTCCAGCCTGGGTGACAGAGCGAGACTCTGTCTCAAAAAAAAAAAAAAAAAAAAAAAAAAAAAAAAAAAAAATTGTGGGGAGAACAACAAAGGGGATTTCTTCTCAGGCTCTTTGGGGAAGGACCACACCCCTGATCAGTGGCCCTGCCCGCAAATCTCTGCTCTGAATGAATGGCACTCCTTCCCTACACATGCATAGCCCAAGTGGGTCATTACAGCTGAGGTCAACAGACCCAATGATGGATGAAGACACTTCTATACTAGCCCATCTCCAGGAGTGTCCTAACTCCTTAGATTCTTTCTATTCTGTCAGGAACTTCCATGAGGGGCTTCTGGTCTGGCTTTCCTGGAACCCTCAGTTGGGGCCCTGAGGTCTAGGATCCATGGTGGAGATTTGAGTGAGTTTTATCCTCATTCCTGTCTTGTTATAGCACAACAATGGCTTCTATGGGCACTACAGAAGCCAATTCAAGAGTGAAAGTGCTAGAGAATATCGCCTTGCAGCCAAGCCCCAGCCTCCAGCAGTGTTCCTGCAGCGATGTCAGGTACAAGGCAGACCTGAAGGCAGCGGGGGTGACTAGACCAGTTCTTGCCCTTCCCAGAACCCAAGAGCATCATCCCAGCCCTTCCATGGCTGTACTGACACCTATCCCTGGGATAGGCTTTACCTTTCTTCTCTGAGATGTCAGATCTTTCCCCTACAGACAGGGTGGAAAAGAGTGAGTGCCAAACTGAACCATATTGCTCACTGCCCCTTCTAGATGGACAAAAGGTAAGGGCCTAGCTGGGGTGGGTAGCTACAGGCAAAGAGCCTCTAGAACCCAGGAAGTAAGCCTTGAGTTTTGCTGACAACTACCTTCACATTCAGATTCCTTAATGCTAAGAAAGCCCATGGTGCATCCCACAGCCAGCTTCATAGTCTAGGTCCTTAGAAATTAGTAGGAGGCCTCCTCTGGTCAGGGAAGTAGTACAGGAGGCAGCTGGGTACTGGCCTACACATTTGGCCAGGGAATACTGGAAAAGAGTGATGGCTGAGGTAGCCTGGAGTGGCTATAACAGGCTTCTGGAGAATGGGAAAGGGATACAGGGCCATAGGCCCTTTATTACTTACAGGCCTGGAGACAAGGAAGGGGTACTGTGTACCATAAATCAGGGTCACAGCTGGGCAAGGTGGCTCACACCTGTAATCCTAGCACTTTGGGAGGCTGGGGCAGGTGGATCACTTGAGGTCAGGAGCTCAAAGCCAGTCTGGCCAACATGGTGAAACTCCATCTCTACTAAAAATACAAAAAGTAAAAAATATGGCAAGGTGCGGTGGCTCACGCCTGTAATCCCAGCAGTTTGGGAGGCCGAGGTGGGAGGATCACCTGAGGTCGGTAGTTCAAGACCAGCCTGACCAACATGGAGCAACCCCATCTCTACTAAAAATACAAAATTAGCTGTGCTTGGTGGCGCATGCCTCTAATCCCAGCTATTCGGGAGGCTGAGGCAGGAGAATGGCTTGAACCCGGGAGGTGGAGGTTGCTGTGAGCCAAGATCAGATAGCGCCATTGCATTCCAGCCTGGGCAACAAGAGCAAAACTCCGTCTCAAAAAAAAAAAAAAAAAATTAACTGGGCATAGTGATGCACACCTATAATCCCAGCTACTCAGGAGGCTGAGGTAGGGAGAATCGCTTGAAACCAGGAGGCAGAAGTTGCAGTGAGCCAAGATGGCACCACCACACTCCAGCCTGGGTGACAGAGTGAGACTCGGTCTCAAAAAATGAAATAACATAAAAAATAAATAAATAAATCAGAGTCACAACAGTAACAAGCATACTCAAAACAGCAGAACTCAGAAGAT
The DNA here is from genome assembly GCF_028885655.2 of Pongo abelii. Classification (NCBI taxonomy): domain Eukaryota; kingdom Metazoa; phylum Chordata; class Mammalia; order Primates; family Hominidae; genus Pongo; species Pongo abelii. Next base: position 105,273,333 of record NC_085928.1, read on the forward strand.
ATGTTTACAAAAGATTGCTTGTGACAGCCTCAGATAAAGGCATGCCCACAGGCTGGTAACGACCAAGTGGTTAGTACTACTGAGCCCGAAGTGGGATAAGGGGGAGCCATGGCTTCTAGAATCGAGAAGGAGGTAAAGGTATGAAAAGGGTCACCCTGACAAGATCAGTGATCCTAGGTACAGAGACATAGCCAGGTGGGAGGTGGCCTAGGAGGGAGCCAAGAGAAGAAACACTTCCTCTCTCTTTTCCTCCGTCTCCTTCCAGGGCTCCCTGGTGGCCAGAACAAAGGGAGCCTAGTGTGGAGTGCGGTCAGGTCAGCCTCCGGAGCAACAACTGGGTAGAAGAAGGCCCAGAGGGACCTGAAGGGGTGCCTGAAACAGGTACCACCCACTGCACCTTCTTGCGTCCCAGCCTTTTGCCAGGTCCTACTTGATCTGCCATCTGGATTTTCTATGAATTGCTTTCCCAGGCTGAGACCAGGGTCCTGGAGGCTGCTATTTTATGGAAACTGAACTTCCTTAGCATATACACTTGCAAGGGCTGCCTGCTACAGCCTACCAAGCCAGGCCCAGATGCAGCTCCAGACTGCCCATCCGGGGCCACCTCCCTTTTGAGAGTGATGGGATCTGGGAAGTACAGAAAGAGAAGCAACCCAGAGACTTCCTGCTGTATGTTTGTCATCGCCCTCAGTGGCAGCTCTCCTCCCAGAGACTGGAACATCCTATCAATCTGTTAAATTCATTCATCAGAAACAGACATGTAAGGGACATGTTTTGGCTGCTGATCAATGTAAGGACTTGCTACATAAAAAATTTACTAGCATTATCAGCAGCCCCAAGTAGCATAATCTGTGTCTTGGATTTGGGTTATATAAATGTCAAATCTCACGGTTCTTTCTAGGTCTAAAGCTGTTTTAATTAATAGGACTGCTCAGAGAAGTTGCACATTTTCTTTTTGCACTGGCTGAGAGGTACCAGGTTTCAGCTGGCAGATTCTAGCTATTGTTTAAAGCGTTTCCAAGATGTAGCATCCACTCTCCTTTGGTTTGTAAAATTTTTGTCCATGACATACAAATGCAAGAAAATTATGTTTTGTTTTGTTTTTTCATTTTTTTTCTAAAGCAGATTAATCTATTTCTAGCCGTCAACTGCCTGATTCTTGGGAAATATAACTCTGGTCCTCTTAGTTCCTCAGGTTGGACAGGAGTCCTGTCTGGTTGGGTGCATGTTCTTCACCTGTGGTGCCATGATTGCTGGGCCCTGCTGCCATCCCATCCCTCAGTTTGCCAAGGAGCTTCCTCTCTTAGTGCAGACTGCCCAGCCTCCACAGGGGCCCTTAGCCCTCCCACATGCAAATACTGCCCCTTCCAAAGAAGCCCACCTCTCTTCCAAGGCCTCTTAAGATGGAATCCCAGTCCTAGCTCTACCTGCTCAGAAACCATGGATTTTACCACCTCGATGGAAAAGGAGCCTTGAATGATTAAGAAACAAAGATGCTAGTGATCATTCTTTGCAGGGCAAGAATACCCAGAATTGCCTGGGTAGAGAGGAAATGACTGTGCTTCTCACCAAGCTCCCACAGTTTTGAGAGAACAAAACTCATTGAGCGTCAATAAATTATCCTGCCACTATAGGAACAGTGAATTTCCAGTCAGAGGTGCCTCCGACAGGAAAGACATGTACATTCTAGGGCTAAGTGCAATTCGGTAGCTGAGGATAGACAACGGGAGAAATTTGGGAGTCAGTTGAAACTTGCCCCAGACTCTTAGATTTTATTTTAATTGAAACTTTCATTGAAATAATTATCAATTCATAAGCAGTTGTAAAAAATAATAGAGATTTCTTTTGCACTTTGCCTGGTTACCTTCAATGGTAACATCTTGCAAAGCTATAGCATAATATCACAACAAGGACATTGACATTGATTGATATAATCACTAAAGTTCATTCAAATTTCCCTAGTTTTACTTGTGCGTGTGTGCGCGTGTGTGTGTGTGTGTGTGTGTGTGTATTAAGAGCTATGGGCGGGGCATGGTGGCTATAGGCCGGGCGCAGTGGCTCATGCCTGTAATCCCAGCACTTTGGGAGGCCAAGGCAGGTGATCACAAGGTTAGGAAATCGAAACCATCCTGGCTAACACAGTGAAACCCTGTCTTTACTATAGGCTGGGTGCGGTGGCTCACGCCTGTTATCCCAGCACTTTGGGAGGCCAAGGCGGGCGGATCACGAGGTCAGGAGATCGAGACCATCCTGGCTAACACGGTGAAATCCCATCTCTACGAAAACTACAAAAAATTAACCGAGCATGGTGGCGGGCACCTGTAGTCCCAGCTACTTGGGAGACTGAGGCAGGAGAATGGTGTGAACCCGGGAGGCGGAGGTTGCAGGAAGCCAAGATCGCACCATTGCACTCCAGCCTGGGCGACAGAGCGAGACTCCATCTCAAAAAAAAAAAAAAAAATTAACCAGGTGTGGTGGCGGGCGCCTGTAGTCCCAGCTACTCAGGAGGCTGAGGCAGGAGAATGGCGTGAACCCGGGAGGTGGAGCTTGCAGTGAGCTGAGATCGCGACACTGCACTCCAGGCTGGGTGACAGAGCAAGACTCCAACTTAAAAAAAAAAAAAAAAACAGCAAAAAAGAGCTATAAAATTTGCCGGGTGCGGTGGCTCACACCTGTAATCCCAGCACTTTGGGAGGCCAAGGCGGGTGTATCACCTGAGGTCAGGAGTTCAAGACCAGCCTGACCAACATGGAGAAACCCCGTCTCTACTAAAAATACAAAATTAGCCAGGGTGGTGGTACATGCCTGTAATCCCAGCTACTTGGGAGGCTGAGGCAGGAGAATTGCTTGAACCTGAGAGGCGGAGGTTGTGGTGAGCCGAGATTGTGCCATCGCACTTCAGCCTGGGCAACAACAGCAAAACTGTGTCAAAAAAAAAAAAAAAAAAAACAAGAGCTATAAAATTATAGCCGGGCGCGGTGGCTCATGCCTGTAATCCCTGCACTTTGGGAGGCTCAGGCGGGCGGATCACGAGGTCAGGAGTTTGAGACTGGCCAACATAGTGAAACCCCATCTCTACTAAAAATACAAAAAATTGGCAGGGCGTGGTGGCTGGCACCTGTAATTCAAACTACTTGGGAGGCTGAGGCAGGAGAATAGCTTGAACCCAGGAGGCGGACGTTGCAGTGAGCTGAGATCGAGCCACTGTATTCCAGCCTGGGCAACAGCGTGAGACTCCGTCTCGGAAAAAAAAAAAAAAAAAAAAAAAAGCTTTAAAATTTTATCACCTGTGTAGTTTTGTGTATCTAACACCACAGTTGACTGTGGTGGTAGACCAACATCGCAAGGGATCCCTGGTGCTGCTCTGGTTTTTTTGTTGTTTTTTTGTTTTGTTTTTCGAGTTTCGCTCTTGTTGCCCAGGCTGGAGTGCAATGGTGTGATCTTGGCTCACTGAAACCTCTGCCTCTCAGGTTCAAGCAAATCTCCCACCTCAGCCTCCTGAGTAGCTGGGATTACAGTTACCCACCACCGTGTCCAGCTAATTTTTTTGTATTTTTAGTAGAGACGGGGTTTCACCATATTGCCCTGGTTGGTCTCAACCTCCTGATCTCGGGTGATCCGCCTTGCCTCGGCTTCCCAAAGTGTCAGGATTACAGGTGTGAGCCACCCTGCTTGGTCTATGTAATTTTTTTTTCTTTAAGACAGAGTCTTGCTCTGTCACCTAGGCTGGAGTGCAGTGTCGTGATCTTGGCTCACCACAACCTCTGCTTCCCGGGTTCAAGTGACTCTCCTGCCTCAGCTTCCTGAGTAGCTGGGGTTACAGGCATGCACCACCACACCCGGCTAATTTTGTATTTTTAGAAGAGACGGGGTTTCTCCATGTTGGTCAGGCTGGTCTTGAACTCCTGACCTCAGGTGATCCACCCGCCTTGGCCCCCCAAAGTTACAGGCCTGAGCCACTGCGCCTGGCCCCCATTTCTAAATCAATCAATCTTCCATTTCTAAAATTTTGTCACTTAAAAATGTTACAGGCCGGGCGCAGTGGCTCACGCCTGTAATCCCAGCACTTGCAAGGCCGAGGTGGGTGGATCATTTAAGGCCAGGAGTTCAAGACCAGTCTGACCAACACAGTGAAACGCCATCTCTACTAAAAATACAAAAAATTTGCTGAGCTTGGTGGCTCACGCCTGTAATCACAGCTACTCAGGAGGCTGAGGCAGGAGAATCGCTTGAATCTGGGAGGCGGAGGTTGTGGTGTGCCGAGATCACGCCACTGTACTCTGGCCTAAGTGAGAGAGCAAGACTCCATCTCAAAAAAAAAAAAAATTACATAGGCCAGGTGCGGTGGGTCATGCCTGTAATCCCAACACTCTGGGAAGCCAAAGCAGTGGACTGCTCGAGGTCAGGAGTTCAAGACCAACCAGGGCAATATGGTGAAACTCTATCTCTGGTAAAAATACAAAAATTAGCCAGTGTGGTGGCACATGCCTGTAATCCCAGCTACTTGGGAGGCTGAGGCATAAGAACCTCTTGAACCTGGGAGGTGGAGGTTGCAGCAAGCCAAAATCACACCACTGCACTCTAGCCTGCATGACACAGTGAGACTCTGTCTCAAAAAAATAAATTATATTAAATTAAATTGAAATGTTATATAAAGCTGGGCACAGTGGCTCATGCCTCTAATCCCAGCACTTTAGGAAGCCAAGGCAAGAGGATTGCTTGAGCCCAAGAGTTCAAGATCAGCCTGGGCAACATAATGAGACCTCATCTCTTAAAAAAAGTTAAACTATTAGCCAGGCATGGTGGCATGCTCCTGTGGTACCAGCTACTCTGGAGGCTGAGGTAGGAGGATTGCTTGAGCCCAGGAGGTCAAGGCTGAAGTGAGCCATGATTGTGTCACCGCACTCCAGCTTGGCAACAAAGTGAGACCTTGTCTCAAAAACAGTTATATAAATAGAATAATACAATATGCACCCTTTGGAGACTGGCTATTTTTGCAGCATAATTTCCTAGAGATTCATCCAAATTATTGTGTGTATCAATAGTTCATTTATTTTCATTTACTGAGTAGTATTTCCTTGGTACCAATGTACCAGTTTGTTTAATCATTCATCTGTTAAAGGATATCTGACCTGATTCCAGTTTTTGGCTCATGCAAATAAAGCTGTTAAGAATATTTGTGTATAAATTTTTGGTTGAACATAAGTTTTTGTCTCTCTGGGATAAATGCCCAGGAATACAATTGCTGGGTCATGTGGTAGTTGCATGCTTAGTGTTTTTGTTGTTTTGTTTTGTTTTTGAGACAGAGTCTTGCTCTGTCAGCCAGGCTGGAGTGCAGTGGCACAATCTTGGCTCACTGCAACCTCCGCCTCCCGGGCTCAAGCAATCTCATTACAGGTGTGTGCCACCATGCCCGGCTAATTTTTGTATTTTTAGTAGAGACAGGGTTTCACCATGTTGGCCAGGCTGGTCTTGAACTCCTGACCTCAGGTTATCCACCCACCTCAGCCTACCAAAGTGCTGGGATTACAGGGATGAGCCACCGCGCCTGGCTGCATGTTTAGTTTTTAAAAGAAACTGCCAAACTGTTTTCAAGAGTGGTTTTACCACTTTATATTCTCACCAGCAATGCGTGAATGATCTGGTTTCTCTGCATTCTCACCAATACCTGGTGTTGTCTCTATTTTCAATTGGAGCCATTCTGATAGATATGTAGTGATATCTTATTGTGGTTTTAATTTGCATTTCCCTGATGTTTAATGATGAATATCTTTTTGGGAGGTGACAGCGAGCTGGCAGCCCTCACAGCCCTCGCTAGCTCTCCGCACCTGCTCTGCCTGGACTCCCACTTTGGCAGCACTTGAGGAGCCCTTCAGCCCGCCGCTGCACTGTGGGAGCCCCTTCTTGGGCCGGCTGAGGCCCCAGACGGCTCTCTCAGCTTGCGGGGAGGTGTGGAGGGAGAGGCGAGGGCGGAAACTGGGGCTGCGGCGCTGTGCTTACGGGCCAGCGCGAGTTCCGGGTGGGCGTGGGCTCAGCGGCCCCGCACTCGGAGTGGCCGGCCGGCCCCACCAGCCCGGGCAGTGAGTGGCTTAGCACCTGGGCCAGCAGCTGCTGTGCTGAATTTCTCGCTGGGCCTTAGCTGCCTTCCCGTGGGGCAGCGTTCGGGACCTGCAGCCTGCCATGCCTGAGCCTCCCCACTCACTCTGTGGGCTCTTGTGCAGCCCGAGCCTCCCCAACGAGTGCCGCCCCCTGCTCCACGGCACCCAGTCCCATCGACCACCCAAGGGCTGAGGAGTGTGGGCGCACAGCGTGGGACTGGCAGGCAGCTCCACCTGCAGCCACGGTGCCGGATCCATTGGGTGAAGCCAGCTGGGCTCCTGAGTCTGGTGAGGACTTGGAGAACCTTTATGTCTAGCTAAGGGATTGTAAATACACCAATGGGCCGTCTGTATCTAGCTCAAGGTTTGTAAACACACCAATCAGCACCCTTTGTCTAGCTCAGGGTTTGTGAATGCACCAATGGACATTCTGTATCTAGCTACTCTGGTGGGGACTTGGAGAACCTTTGTGTTCACACTCTGTATCTAGCTAATCTGGTGGGGACGTGGAGAACCTTTGTGTCTAGCTCAGGGATTGTAAAGGCACCAATCAGCGCCCTGTCAAAACAGACCACTGGGCTCTACCAATCAGCAGGATGTGGGTGGGGCCAGATAAGAGAATAAAAGCAGGCTGCCCTAGCCAGCGTGGCAACCGGCTTTGGTCCCCTTCCACACTGTGGAGGCTTTGTTCTTTCACTCCTTGCAATAAATCTTGCTGCTGCTCACTCTTTGGGTTCACGCTGCCTTTATGAGCTGTAATACGGCGAAGGTCTACACCTTCACTTCTGAACCCAGCGAGACCACGAACCCACCAGGAGGAACGAACAACTCCAGACGCGCCGTCTGAAGAGCTGTAACACTCACCGCGGAGGTCTGCAGCTTCACTCCTGAGCCAGCGAGACCACGAACTCACCAGAAGGAAGAAACTCCGAACACATCCGAACATCAGAAAGAACAAAATCTTGACGTGCCGCCTTTAAGAACTGTAACACTCACCGCGAGGGTCCGCGGCTTCATTCTTGAAGTCAGTGAGACCAAGAACCCACCAATTCTGGACACATTTTCATGTGTTATTTGTCATCTGTAAATCTTTGGTTAGATGTCTTCATGTTTGCCCATTTACTAATTAGACTGTGATTTTACTGTTGAGTTGAGAGACTTCCTTATATATTCTAGTTCTCTGTTGGATATATGCTTTATGAATATTTTCTCCCAGCCTGTAGCTTGGTTTGCAGTGGCACGATCATGGCTCATTGCACCCTTGACCTCTTAAGCTCATGTGATCCTTCCACTTCAGCCTTCCTAGTTGCTGGGACCACAGGTATGCACCACCACGCCTGGCTAATTTGTTATTTTTTGTAGAGACAACGTCTGGGAGCCTTGCCACACTGCCCAGGCTGGTCTTGAACTCCTGGGCTCAAGCAATCTTTCCTCCTTGACCTCTCAAAGTCCTGGGATTACGGGTGTAAGCCACTGCACGGCCTCAGCTTGCTTTTTTTTCTTTTTTTTTTTTGTTCTTGGAGACAGAGTCTCTCTGTTGCCAAGGCTGGAGTGCAGTGGTGAGATCTCGGCTCACTGCAACCTCCGCCACCCAAGTTCAAGCAATTCTCCTGCCTCAGCCTCCCAAGTAGCTGGGATTACAGGCGCCCACCACCACACCTAGCTAATTTTTGTATTTTCAGTGGAGACAAGGTTTCACCATGTTGGCCAGGGTGGTCTCAAATTCCTGGCCTCAAGTGATCTACCCGCCTCTGCCTCCCAAACTGCTGGGATTACAGGCGTCAGCCACTGTGCCCAGCCTCAGCTTGCATTTTGAGGAATGAAAGCTTCCCACCTTCTTGGAGTTTTCATTCTGCTTGAAGACTACCATCAGACTGTCTAAGGCAGGCGGTTCTAAAAAGGGAACTCTTTTTTTTGTTTTGTTTTGTTTTTTTTTGAGACAGAGTCTCGCTGTGTCGCCCAGGCTGGAGTGCAGTGGCGTGATCTCAGCTAACTACAAGCTCCACCTCCCAGGTTCACGCCATTCTCCTGCCTCAACCTCCCGAGTAGCTGGGACTACAGGTGCCTGCCACCGCACCCAGCTAATTTTTTGTATTTTTAGTAGAGACGGGGTTTCACCATGTTAGCCAGGATGGTCTCGATCTCCTGACCTCGTGATCCGCTCGCCTCGGCCTCCCAAAGTGCTGGGATTACAGGCGTGAGCCACCGCACCTGGCCTAAAAAGGGAACTCTTAAATACACATACGATAAGCTCTACTCTGAAGATTCTGGTTCAGGGATGGAGCCAGCCCCTGTATTTTATCTGGTGACCTTCCATCAGCCATTACCTATACTCCCAAGCCAGCCAAGCCTGACCTCACCAGATCTGGCCACTTCAGGTCTACAGCAGGAGAAACTGAGTGACTGGAGAGGGAATGGCTCTGAGGGCAGAAGCCAAGCACAAAGGCAAGAAGGTGGTCTTGGGACAGATTCCTGCTGAAGTCTGGAAGCCTAAGAGATGGGCTTTCTCTGCATGGGAGTGGAGCAAGGCTCTCTAGCTCCAACTGAGCCAAAGTAAATGCCCTGGGGCCAGGACCTTCTGTCCCTGTTCATTAATTTTTTTTTTCTGTCGCCCAGGCTGGAGCGCAGTGGCTCGATCTTGGCTCACTGCAACCTCTGCCTCCCAGGTTTAAGCAATTCTCCCACTTCAGCCTCCTGAGTAGCTGGGATTACAGCCAAACACCATTATACCCACCTAATTTTTTTGTGTGTTTTAGTAGAGATGGGGTTTCACCAAGTTGGCCAGGTTGGTCTTGAATTCCTGACCTCAAGTGATCTGTCCACCTCGGCCTCCCAGTGCTGGGATTACAGGCATGAGCCACCAAGCCTGGCTAATTTTTGTATTTTTAGTAGAAACGGGGTTTCACTATGTTGGCCAGGCTGGTCTCAAACTCCTGACCTCAGGTGATCCACCCACCTCGGCCTCCCAAAGTGCTGGGATTACAGGTGTGAGCCACCATGCCCAGCCTGTTTATTGATTTAACAGCAACATTTATTGAGCAGTGTCAGGCATTATTTTCAGTGCTGAAGTTATAGATGTGAGCAAGACAGACCGCCTTTGCCCACAAGCAGCTTATGTTTAATGGTGGGGCATGAGATGTTCTAATCAGTGGGGGTAACATCATATAGAATAATATAGTATGTTAGCAGGTGAAAAATGCAGGGTTAGGGTGATAGAACTATTGGCCTAGTGCTCAAGGAAGGAAAAGAGGGAGGTGTGAGGGAATTATATGGCCAGGAGAAGGAACAGGTGGTGCAGAGCCCTAAGTGGGAGCACCTGGTGTGTCTGAGGAGCAGTGGGGAAATCAGTGTGGCTGGAGGTAACAGAAGGACCAATATCATGTGGGTCTCACAGACCACTATGATGACTTTGGCTATCACAAATAGGAGGAACTGTTGTGAATTTTCAGCAAATGAGATGTGATCTCATTTATGTACTAACAGAATTATGCTGGCTGCTAAGCGGACAACAGACTGGAAGGGCAAGTTTGAAAGCAGGGACACCAGGCAGGAAGCTCTTGCAATAATTCAGGCAAGAGAGTAATGTGGCTTGGATCGGGGAAAACAGTGGGCATGCTGAGATGTGGTCTGGTCCTGGGCACATTTTGACCACAGTATCAACAGGATACTTGCATATTCAATGTGGGGTATGAGAGAAGAGAATCAAGGGGACTCAAGGTGTTTGACAGGATCTGGCTGCCATGGTCTGAGCTGGGGGAGGCTGTAGGTGGAGTGTGTCTGGGGATGACCCAAAGCTCAGTCATATGTTTAGAGATGCCCAATTGGGCATTTACATGGAGATGTGGAGTAGGCAGTTGTCTACTGAGCCCAGAGTTCAGGAGAAAGTTTGAGCTGGAGATAGAAATTCCAGTTTTCACATGGCATTTAGAGCCAAGAGGCTGGGTATGTTGATGGGGGAGTAAGCGTGGATGCAGGGGAGGAGAGGACTAAAGTCCTGGGCAATCAAGAGTTAAGGCCCAACTTGAAACTTGGCCACTGCTCCCCTGATGGGAGGATGTTCTAGCAGATGCCTCCTTATTGAGGACCCTCCTCAATAAGGGTTCCACGGGCTTCTGCTTCAGGGTAAGTCCCAGGTTGAGATATCCCAGGATTGAAGTGTTGCTTTAATTAGTCTCTGCCCTCTGTCTGTTGGCAGTTTAGCAGCTTAGGGGCAGTGGCTCCTGGTGACTTTCCTCCATTAGGGACCCTGAGGCAGTGATCTGGGTAAGGGTGGGTAAATAAGCATCATTTTCCCCATTGACCTTCTTTCTCACTGTCTTTCAAGGAGCCGGCGCAGCAACACTTCTTCTCCAAGCACGACAACCGTACTTCCTTTGACAAAGTGAGTGCCGAAGACAGGAAGAATGGCAGGCAGTCCCCCAGCCTGAGCTGAAGTCTGGACAGAGCAGGTGGTAGGGTGGAGGGGACGACACTGCGGGAGGGCTCCTTATGAAGGCAGAGGAGTGGCTGTCTTCCCCTACAAACTTTCTCCTCTGGGAAACAGCCTATTCCCCCAAACAGAGACATCTCTATGTTGGTTTCCTCTGCCAACTTACCAGACAATGTGCAGGTATCCTGTGGGCCACTAACTTTCTGGGTGCTTCACCTTAGAATGAAAGACATCACTGGGGAGGCAGGCCAAGGAGGCCAGGGTACAGGCCAAGGCAGCCAGGCATAGGACAGGTATCACCAAGCAGACTTGGGGTTAGGAGGGGCCCAAGAAGGTGCTTGGTGCCAGGAATATGGGCCAAGGGCCCGTACCGTTGAGGAGGGTCCCTACTGCCTGCTGCAGGGAATCGGAAGGCGGAAGGACCTGGAGCGCCTGTGGCAGCGACACACCTTCCTGCGCTGGGCACCCTGTGAGATAGAGTTGCGCCAGCAGGGGCCCCTGGAATCTTCTTACCAGGCCGATTTCCGACCAGGCCCAGGACTCAGTGGCCTCCCCCAGCGCCTCGTGCACTTTGTGCAGGTTCAGCCTTCCCATACCAGGACCACCTACCAGCAGAACTTCTGCTACCCATCCCAGGGTGGCCACTATGGCAGCTACAAGGTAGGGCCCCAGGCGCCGGTCACTGACATACTGCCTGACCTCCCAGGGATCCCAAGACCCAAGCTGCTGCAGCACTACCTTCATGCTGGGGTCTCTGAGTGTCTAAACTGGTCCAGAGCATTAAACAAGGACAGCTGACACAGCAGCCTGTCTGTGCTTGCAGCCCACAATGGGATGCAGCCCAAGAGGCTGAAAGGTAGTAGTGGGCTGCCAGGTCCTGTGCCTGTCTCCCATGGCACTTGTGCCCATGGTGTGTTTCTGTGCTGGGCGTGGGAGGTGCTGCTCTGGGATCCCTGCCACTAAGTGAGAAAGGGTAAGGCCTGCAGGAGGCTAAGAGTCCGGGAGGATTGCCATAGCCACATCAGGTGGGTTCCAGGGCCCCAAGTACTACTCTATTCTTGCAGTAAACCCAGCTGTAGAGAGGAAGATTAGAGGGCAGTCCCCAGCCTAAGTTGAAGTCAGGACAGAGCAGGTGGCAGGGTGAAGGGGGTGACACTGACGGAGGGCTCCTTATGAAGGCAGCAGAGTGACTATCTTTCCCACAACCTTTCTCCTCTGGGAAACAGCCTATTCCCCCAAACAGAGACATCTCTGTGTTGGTTTCCTCTGCCAGCGTGCCAGACAACGTGCAAATATCCTGTGGGCCACTGACTTTCTAGGTGCTTCACCCTAGAATGAAAGGCATCACTGGGGAAGCAGGCCAAGTACTCAGTGTAGCTATGGGGAAAGCAGACCCCAGAGACCAGTACTAGTGGGCGACAAAGGCTGGAAGAAGGAAGAGTTGGCAGCTTTCTCAGGAGGCAGCTGCCTTTGAGGGGTTTGTTGGGTGGCCACACAGTCCTGTCCAAGAGACGGCTGCCCCACAGCTGAGACAGAAAGAGACTGCCCTGGGCCACAGAACCCACTGAACCACCCCTCCTTGTGGGGGTGAGCAGAGACCCTAAGGAGACACTCTGTAACTTGGATCTGGAGGTCTTCCTAACCCTGTGGTATTCCGTTGTTGTTTTCTGAGCACTTCTCTGGTCATCTTATCCTGCCATCCTTTGGTGACATGTGACAGCCCTTCCTTACTGTCCTAGTGCTCTCTAATCCCCAGGACAGTAAGGAGGCGCTATCATCACGTGTTGCCAAAGAATAAGCTGAGGCTTAGATGGAACAGAAACACCAAATCACTTTGGGAACACCGACCAGATCCAAGAGGCTCCTTCTGGACCCTCATCTCTAGGGGCATTGAGACCCCCAAAGGAAGGCAGGGGCAGTGGAAGCAACAAAGGAGTTCACACCAGGGTCCACACACTAGGTTTTAGCAGCACTTTTACTTCCACATCCAAACTCCCTGGGTCCTCACAACAGCCCTGTGAGGTAGGTAGGGTAGGAAGGTTTCAGAGATCCCCATTTATAGATGAGGATGCTGAGGCACAGAGAGGTGAAGTGACTTGTCCAAGGTCATACAACCAGCAGCGTAGAGGGCTCAAAGCCAGCATTCCTCCGCTTGAACTCTTGCGCTCTGGCCCTCTGGCAGTTCCCACATCCTCTCTATTCTCTGTGTCCCCCACCCTCTCAACTCTCCTGGGTCTACAGGGACCCTAAAGGCAGCCTGGCAGCTGAGATTTTTCAGGAATGGCAACTGGGGTAGGCCTGGTCAACTCCAGATAGGAACTGACCCTGAAGAGCATGAGGCCAGCTTTTCTTCTCCCCATTTCCCAGTTGGATGGAAGGCCTAGTAGGTCCCAGGGCAAGGATGGAGCTAGGCATGATTCATGAACGAATGGTGATAAAGGTAGGTGTAAGCATACGTGTGTCCTGCACTAAAGACAAAGGCTCCCCTAACCCAAGGCCCCAAGGCAGTGTCTCAAGTGCTCACCCCCATACCTCTTTCATCCCACAGAGCCACAGTGAGTGTTCTCAGCAGCAAAACGAGCCATAGAAATAGCTGTCTCTGGCAATGAGCTGCTCCAGTGGACAGCTCCCACCAGGCCTTCAGACCCCATCACGCAGACACAGTGCCTCCACGGCTTGACTGGGGCCCTGGGCCACACCCCCAATAACAAACAGCCGGGGCCCAGCCTGCAGACTAGAGCAGGAGCAGCGGGCAGTGGGCATGGCAGGCAATGCCTCCCAGCGCCGCCGTGCAAGGCTAAAGCTCTCCACAGAACCCAAAGGACATGGCTGGTTTCCTGCAAGAAGGAGAGAGAAGGCTGTGAGAGGCACAGGCTGTAGGGACTCCAGGCCCTTCTGCTCCCTAACCCCAGAGAATAGCCCAGTAGTTATCACCCCAGGATGAGCTATCAGGGCCTTGCTCCTCATTGCCTGTGTTCATCATTTGTTCATTCCTTCATGTTTCTATATGTCCTCTTGACTGTGCATACAGTGGTCATTTGTCCTGCTGCTGTCTCGTAGACCCTTGCTGGTGCTTGACAGAGCCCCCAGTTACTAAGGAACACCCTGAGTTCTGGGCCAGGCAGACCACATCCTGCCTGCTTCATAGATAGGGAAAAGAGCTCACAAAGCCCTGATCCCTGGAGTGCCTGGAGATGGGCAGAAGGTGGCACACATGCTGGGGGCTAGTCTTTCCTGTCTTGGGACTCCCTCCTCTCCCCAGCCCCATAGAGACTTACCAAGGCCCCCAATGGCCACAATGTGGCCCCCAAGGGACCCAACCACAAAGTCTGCCCTCTTATCCCTCATGCGCAGGCTGCGGGGCAGTTTGGTCCAGGACCCTGCAGGAGAGGGGAGGTCAGATCTAGTCATGTACGCACTATGCCCCTCCATCCCACAGAGAGTGGGAGGACAGCCCAGGACAGCCACTGCTCACCATGCTCCAGGTCAAACATCTCCACAGTGTTGACAAAGTGTGGGCGAGAGTAGAAGTTGTGGGGCCCAGGCTGCTGCAGGCCACCCAGGCTAAAGACGCTGCCTTCAGCCATGGCGCAGCCAGCAAAGGCCCGACGGCTGGGTAGGCTTGGATGCCGGGTCCATGTACGGGCCTCCAGATCAAAGGCTTCAAAAGCAGTCACCGGGAGCTTGCCCTGGCGGCCCCCTGTCAATGAAATTGGAGTACCTGGGAAGGAGCCCAGGAGGCTTGGTGGGCTCCTTGCTCACTAGGTTGCTAATCTGCCTGCCTCAGCCTCCCACATCCTGCTGTGTGCACACTTGCACATGAATCATCCACCCTACAATCCCTCAGGTACTGGGGTTTGGTTTTCCAACCACAGCAAGACCACCAGGGGTCAGAGCCTCAGAGCAGGCATGGATCACCCCAACAAAGCTTCTCTTGTTCTGCCATCCTGGACTGAGCCCGATCCCTATCCCAGCCAACCTATGAGAATGAGGATTTCTAGACTCTGAGCCCCCTTCCCACATCCCCCAGGGCCTTACCCAGGACATAGATCTTGTTCCCGTGCAGGAAGGTGGAGGCCCCGTAGCAGGGTGTGGGCATGGAGGGTAGTGAAAGCCAGCAGTCCCGACGGGGCTCATACACACGTACCTGGGCCTGGGGGGCCGTGTCAGGGCCCATTCCCCCCAGAGCATACACCATACCATCTGCATAGAAAAGAGTAGCTCAGATTGTACCTCAGCCTGCCAGGGTACCGCACCGACAGCTGCGCTGGTAAGGCCTGGGGGTGGCTGGAGACCCATGTGTTTATAGCATCCCTCCCCAGCAACAGACACTCTACTACCTGCCTGCAGTGGGGGCTGGGAGAGCTGGGATTCCTACTCTGGCCAGGGCCCCTCTGAGTAAAGAGCAGGAGGCAGCCGATCTAATTATAATCCGACTCTGTCTCCCTGGAGACGCTATGGCAACAGAGTCTGGCATCCAAGCAGGGCTGGCCTGGGCTGGTGGTCAGACCTGGAGGCCACAAGGTGGGGACCCCCCTCGGGGAGGAAGACAGGGGGATGGCTTAAGCCAGGGGTAAGAAACATGGGGATCTGCTTAGCACAGAGCTCAGTCTGGGGAGGGGGATTGGGGACCAGCTGGAGTTGGAGATGGGGCTGGGAGAGGAATGGCTTGGGTCTGCTGGGTAAAGATACTGTCCACAAGCCTTCTGCCCCAGGATACCTGCCAGCACCTCTGTGTGACACTCTTTCATTACAGTAGGCTCTTGCCCTCTGTTAAACCCTCAGAGTCAGCTATGACATGTCTGGGGGCCTTGGGGTAATGGGCCAGTCAGCTGGGGGCTTCCATGGCAACCATCCCAGGTCAGCTTGGCCTTTGTCCATATCAGGCTCCCTGGCGTGTGGGAAGGGTTGGGGGTGGGGCAGAAAGTCTAAGCACAGGCTCTGAGCCAAGGCCCTACTCCTCTCCCCGACCCCAGACTATTTATAACCCTGGGAGTCATTAGGCCATCCCACCCCCATCTCTTAGAAATGAGGAGTGGGGCAGGAACATGGCTGGGGTCTCCCATCATCCTGGGATCAGCTTGGGCTCTGCCTTCCACCTTAGCCAGAAAAGGCAGTTAATAGAAGGCTGCTGAAAGCCTAGCTCAAAGCTAGGTTGGAAAGGATACAGGGGACAAGGCCACATCCTGGGCACCCATGTAAAAATTACAGCTCTTGTTCAGTCTCTGAGGGTAAGGAACTAAGTCAGGAAATAATAAAAGGTGTTAGGGTACCTGAAGTGCCTTCCTTGGGAGGCCACTCACCTCTCTCCACAGTTGCAACCCCCATGGCTGCTTGAGGGAGGGTGGCCCGACGCTCCCAGCGGCCCTCATCCATCAGGAAGGCCTCTACAGCAGCTACTGGGCTCTGGACCTCATCCACACCACCCACCACTAGCACCTGCTTGCCCAGAACTACCGCAGCTGCGCCAGCCCGGGCAGTGGGCAGGGGTGCCAGTGCCAGCCATGTGTGCGAGGCCATGTCCAGTGTCTCAGCAGTGTCCAGGGGCAGTCCAGCCCGGCCACAACCCCCCAACACCAGCAGGTGCTCATCTTGGTGTGCCACTGTGCCATAGACCCGGCAAGTGGGCATGGGGGGGAACACCTGCCAAGCAAAGGCCCGGCCACCTCCTGCAGACATGGTGTTCACTGCCAATGGCAGGCCATGCTGTCTGCTCAGACTGTAGGCCTCACTGGGGAGGCATGACAGGGCCTCATCTTGATTCTGCCAGGGCCACAAGAGGTATATGACCAGTCCAGGGACCTTGCCTTCACCTGGAGGAAAGAGGGAAAACGGGTCAGGGCACTGACTGGCCCCTCAGGAAACAGATAAGCAGCCTGTAGCTAAGGGCAGGGCTGGCCCAAAATCACTGGTGGGAAAGGTAGGGGGAGAACCCAACCCCTCTGGCTAGCACACCACTGTGGAGGCCCTCCTGGAGTGGGAAGGAGGGCAGGCCCCAGGTACCCAGGAGCCTTTCCCCTTTCCCATGGAGGCATGAAGGATTCTCCTTCCCACCCACTACCCAAACCACTCAGCAACTGGGTCAAATCTGGGTCTAGGAGGGCAGTAGTAAGGTGACTAGAACAGGACTCTCCATCCAGGACCCTTCCTTTCCCCTCAACAAGCCTCACACTGCCTGCATGAGGGGAGTCCTTACTGGCTTCCAGGGTGCCCTGGGCAGCCTGGGGGTCCCCATGCCTGCTGTCAGGGGTCAGACTCCAGAGTATCTTTACAATATCCTGGGGGCCATTCCACAGGGTTAATTTAAACCATTCCCACCAGTAAAAGACCAGAGTCAGGGTGTGTTTCAGACTGGAGGAGGACTGCACACCAGGGTTCCACACTCTCCTCTCGAGGTCCCCCCTCAGGAGTTTGCCCATTCCAAACCCCCCAGAAGCCAGATTGCCTGGTGTCCAGAAGTGGGGTTGGGGTGGGGGGCGTTGGAGAAATCTCATGACCACAGGACTCCAGGGTCCGAGTCCAGGGCGTTTCCAGCAGGAATGGGCAGCTGGACTTCTGGGTTCCCTCGCAGCAGATCCCCCAAGTTCTCCAGCCACCCCTTTCTCTTGGTGGCTACACTCCTGGACCCCTGGCAGGAGGGCCTCTTGGCCCCAAACTTCCAGCTCAAGGATGTGGGGGGCGGGTCTGGGCTAACGCGCTTGGGGTTCTATACCCCGCGCCCCAAACTTCCCCTGAGCGCGGTTCCCGCGGGACTCACCCGCCGGTGCTCCGATGCTGCCAGGGTACGGGGTCCACCGTTCCGCCTCCGCTGACGCCGGATCTGGCTGGGGCTGAAGTCGGGCTCTGGCGGGGCTCCGGCACTGCTCCGGCGCGGGGCGGGGCTGGGCCAGGTCCGCCCCTCGCCCCCCTCCCCCTCCGACTCAGGGAAATCTCCTCTCGCCTTAACCCTGCACATGCCGCAGCTGGAGCAGGGCGTGCCGATCCACGGTCATATGCAAACGGACAAACAAAACCGACACGTGGACACTGGGCCTGACAGAATTTAGCGTCCGACCTCGGGCAGGAGTAGAAATGAGGCAGCGGCGAGCGACACAACACGTGTATGGCAAGGGGCAGTTCTGAGCCCGACCCAGCCTGGGTGCGCAGGCTGTGTCGAGCAGGCCAGCCGAACCCGAGGGCTTGAGGGGCCGGCGCCTGCCCGCTTCCGCGGAGCTCCCAGGAGCCCAATGACAGGCTTCCCGGCGGCGCCCCCTGGAGGCCATTGGGGACATGGCCTGGGCCTCTGCCGTGTGGGGGCAGCCTGGGTCGCCCTTACCTGGGCATAAAGCAGGAATAGGTCTTACAGTGTACACTGAGGCTAGCGGGGGTGGAGGAACAGAAGGCACCGGCCCTTCTACAAACCTGGGTGGGGAGAATTCCTGGAAGGAGTGATACTGAGCAGAGGATGTGCTGGAAGAGTCAGAGGCCAGGGGACCTCCCAGTGGGTCACTCTGGCCTCATCCTGTAGGGCCTGAAGACCTGGGCTACTCCGGGACCCAAGGCACATTATAACTATCCATTTTTAGGATCCTGAGCTTGCCTATAACCAACTCTGGGGTCAAGCAAGAGCAAACTAGTGTGACAGGGGCCTACCTACCTCAGGCCCAGACCTTGGCTCTGCCTATCTTCTGAGCATTCAGAGTATTAGCTAAGTCTTCAAGCTGGGGGCCCATTTGTACAGGTCAGTGGTACCTGTGGGAAGAGGTCCTTGCAGTTGTCTGTGTCTGCTCACTGCCTTGTCCCCCTTTCATGGACAGTGCTTATCTTAGTTTCCCCAAAGCAGACCTGGAAAAAGATATACATGCATATAGTTAGTATGGGAGGTGAGGCCAAGAAACACCAGCAGTGGCAAGGAGACGAGGAAAGCAGCCAATAAAGGAAGCGTCATCAAGCAAGCTACCACTATGGGCAATTGGGACCAAATCCTGCTGGGGATTCTGGGAGCCAGCGTAGAACATAGACCTTACCTCATTGCCGCCCCCAAGTGCAAGGGGAGCTGAGGTACTCATTCTCAAATCTCCATTAGTCATGGGTTGAGAGCTGTTTGGGGGCATTACCTATTAACTCCCCGGCCTCCCTCACATCTGGCCTTCCCAGAAGTCTATGGGTAGACCCTTCCGTATGACTGGAGAAGAGAACCTTTGCCCTTTTCAGGGACTGTCAGTTGGATTCAGTTGGCCTGCACAGAAATGGTGGTGCCAAGGCTGGTTACAGACTGCACAGACCCTGACTTGAAGGCCTCGATCCTCCTTGTCCCACTTCACCTTGGACTTGCTCTTCAGTGCCCTCACTTGGGGCACTGTTTCCACCCTCTTGTGATTGCCAATAGGCTTCCAAGAGGCTCACACTGCTATGCAGCCCCCTTCACATTTGCTACTGTTCCCTTTCCAAGCTCCCTCCCCCTCCTTTCCAGCAATTAAGCACTTACAAGCCACTTGCCTTTAGATACCTCCCAACACCCCAAGTCTCTCTAGTCTCCCCTTCCTTCCCTCCAGTCTAACTCTTGAAGCCATCTGTCCTCACAGGCTCCACCTCCTTGTTACTTGTCACCTCAATGTGCTGCCACTCCTCCCCAAAAATTGTTCTTGGAAAAGTCATCATGGAATACCATATAGCTAAAACTATATGTGCCTGTGGTCCTTAACTAAATCTTGCTAGCATCTTCAAAGTTTTGCCCCTTGTGACCTCAACACCCTCCTGCTGCTTGTCCCGCCTCTGAGAATCTTTATTTTTTATTTTTATTTTTATTTTTTTGAGACAGAGTCTCGCTCTGTCACTCAGGCTGGAGTGCAGTGGTGCCATCTCCGCTCACTGCAAGCTCCGCCTCCCAGGTGCATGCCATTCTCCTGCCTAAGCCTCCCGAGTAGCTGGGACTACAGGGGCCCACCACCACGCCTGGCTAATTTTTTTTTTTTTTTTTGTATTTTACAGTGATCTCGGCTCACTGCACTTTGCACAGGCTAGAGTGCAGTGGCGTGATCTCGGCTCACTGCAACCTCCGCCTTCCGGTGGTTTCAAGTGATTCTCCCGCCTCAGCCTCCCGAGTAGCTGGGACTACAGGCACGCGCCACCACGCCCAGCTAATTTTTTGTATTTTTAGTAGAGATGGGGTTTCACCATGTTGGCCAGGATGGTCTCAATCTCTTGACCTCGTGATCCGCCCGCCTTGGCCTCCCAAAGTGCTGGAATTACAGGCATGAGTCACCACGCCTGGCCTAGAATCTTTTGCAGGCTCTGCTTCTTCTCCATCACCAGGAATTGGCTCCTCAAGATTCAACCCTGGCTTTTCTCCCTGGCACACATATTTCCTCTTGGGGCAATCCCTCCCAGGCCACTGCCTTCATTCACATCTAGAGCTCCATCAGATCTCTCTGCTCAGGTAGAGGTGGGTCCAGGATCCACTGAGAACCATATAAGGCTGGAGGGGCAGGTGGCTCACACGTGTAATACTAGCACTTTGGGAGGCTGAGGCGGGCGGATCACCTGAGGTCAGGAGTTCGACACCAGCCTGGCCAACATGGTGAAACCCCGGCTTGACTAAAAACACAAAAAATTGGCCAGGCGCAGTGGCTCACGCCTGTAATCCCAGCACTTTGGGAGGCCAAGGTGGGTGGATCATTTGAGGTCAGGAGCTCGAGACCAGCCTGGCCAACATGGTGCAACCCCACCTCTACTAAAAATACAAAAATTAGCCAGGTGTGTTGGCAGGCGCCTGTAGTCCCAGCTACTCTGGAGGCTGAGGTAGGAGAATTGCTTGAACCTGGGAGGCAGAGGTTGCAATGAGCTGAGATCACACCACTGCACTCCAGCCTGGGCAACAAAGGAGACTGTCTCAAAAAAAAAAAAAAAAAAAAAAAGGAAGAAGGAAAAAAAGAACCATATAAGATGCCAAATGGAAAGCAAAGATTGGATCCTGGGATCACCCTGTGTTCTCTCCCATCTCATCCTGTCTGGTCCCAGTTGTGCCTGTAGGCTCAGCAGCCACTAGAGTCCAGGTCAAGTCAGACTGCACTCTGATGGGTGCTCCCAAAGAGTTCCATCTAGGGCATACCGGGCACCAGGAGGCAAAAAGTTCGGTCCTACCACCCCCAAAGGGCGCTAGGTACTCCCATGATCCTTATCCCTAATCTCTATCATTTCCCCAGTTCTCATGTCTGGAAGGGACACAGCACAGCCAGAGGATGCACCTACCCTTCCTGGTTTTCCATTTGCCCTAACTTCTGAGATGAACATCACCAGAGAGGGATCTGGATATAATTGTACTGGTGCTATCCCTGGAGGATGGGCTCTGGCTCTCCATGGAAGGGGTTTCTGTTTGCACAGCCATGGCCCACCTGCACAAAGGAGGCCAACACTGCCGGCTTTGGAGAAGCTGCAGAAGGTAACTGGTTGAATCGGTCCTGAATAAGTGAACAGTCAATCCTCAACCATGGACAGGGCCAGAGACTGGACTCACCCACAGCTGGGGACTGGGGGCGCCAAGGTGGGGCTTCCTGACTGCACCCCATGAGATCCTGGCCCTTGAGACCCTACTCTTGCTTTCTCTCCACCAGGGAAAAAAGGCTAGAAGCACTGACCCCAGAGGAACAGGAGATTTTGCAGTTCCTGCTAGATACCTTGGCTACACTTAAAGGCAGCGAGGACCTCACCATTAGTGCTGAGGCCCTGGGAAGCTAAGAGGCACCAGATGAGGCCTATGGCACTGCTGGGTGGACTAGGCACTTGTCTTTAGGAGTGCCTGGACCCCTCTGTATAAGCAGGGAAAATACAGAGCAACCAGAGGATCCTGGTTAGAAAAAGGGCAGGAAAAAGGGCTAGTACCCAGTCCCTAAGTGAAGCATCCTGCCACCCTCCTGTGATTGCCAATAGGCTTCCACCTGACCCCAACTACCAAATAAGGCACCACTGCAAGGGTCAGGGTCCAAGAGTTGTGGCAATATTTCTGCCTCCTGGCTCAGGCTCTGACCCTAGTGCAAATGCCCCCACTACCTCATCCATGAAACCAGGGCTCCCAGGATGGCTCCCAACCTGGACTTGCAAACCTCTGACTAATGGGACCTTTGGTCAGAGCTGTGGAGACCACTCTCACTTCTCACTGAAGTCACAGACCCCTAGGATTGATTTTGACCTGTGTCCTATAACCACCACCCCGTACTAGCCCAAGAGCATGGCTAAAAAGACTGAGGTCCCAGGCTCCTAGGCAAAAGGAAAGGGGTTCTGGGCAGTGTTAAGACTGGAAGCAGGACTTCCTTCCACTGAGGGGCTGAGGCTGGGCCAGTGACTGTACCTGCCCCCACCTTCCTGAGCAAGTATACTCAGGTCCACAGTGGTATACTGGAGCTCCCAGACTCCATGTGTGCTTGGGCTTGCGTGCACCACTTGTGATCACGTGCACACCAGCCTTTCATGCCATGTGCCATGGGCCCTATTCTCAGGAAGAGAGGAAGGCCTGCTGTCCTCGGAGGAGATACCCTTACTGCAAAACAAAGGAGATCACCTGAGACTCCCTGTCAGGAGGCACTCCTCTTTCACCCTCTGGTCAGGTGTCTGGGACTGAAGTGGGCATTGTCAGTGGCTAAAGGAAGATCAGAGGGTGGAAGATGGCCTGAACCTTGCCAGGAACCCCTCCCAGATGTCAATGCACCACTAGCTCCCCTCAGAAAAGGTGTCAGATGACCCCTAATCCAGTCTTAGCCGGGCTCTAGTGAGTCCTTGCCTGGGGCCGCGTCAGAGGGCACCTCTGTTCTTCAGACTTCTGCACAGGGCCGAACGGGTTTGGAGCGGTCACCGCGGCCACCACCTCCAGGCAGTCCTCCTTGGTACCCAATCTGCTCCGCCCCCAGACTTTGTGGGGAAATGGGGTCTCAGGGGTCAAGGGTCTGTAGGGCGGGCTGGGTCCCGGAAGCGGAAGCGCAGTGCACTTCCGGCGCGCAGCGGGCGGCCATGTTGGAGCAGCGGAGGCGGCGCAGAGGCGCGTCTTGGGTCCCCGCGGCGGCGCCGGTAGGTTGGAGCCGCGGGCCTAGCCGCGCCGCGGAGGGGCGGCCCGCGAGGCGGCAGGGCGGACGGGCAAGCGGCCAACTCTTCCCGGACCCGCGTCCTCCGCCGGCCTGGCCGAGACCCCCACCCCACCCCCACCCCGCGCCCAGCGACCCCACCCTGGGGCTGTGCGGTCCCGGTAGGGCTAGCACCGTTCACCCTGTGCATTTCGCTGCCTCAGTGACCCCCGCCTCACGGCTTGGGCCCTAAGGACGCGCATTCCCAGCCTGAGGGCCCCGATATGCCCCCTCCCCCGGTCTGCCTGTATGGCGCCTCTCTCACCCCCTATTTTCCGTCAACTTCTCCTGCCTCCCCCGGGGGCACGTGTGAAGGGAAGTCGGAGGCCGGGCAGCAGCCTCTGTTTCCGAAGCTTCTCGAAAGCCCAGAAAACCCCTCCTAAGAGCCCACCCTAACCTGGGTGGAAAAGCCCCCAGGTCACCCCAAATATTTGCGCTGGGGCGCGTGTGAGGGTGGGAAATAGGTCACTCTCTCTTCTACAGTTCACAGCTCTGGGAACTACATCCCCTCAAAAAACATTAATAAAGAACTAAAGTCATGTGCAAGGATTGTGCTTGGAGAACGGTCTCTGGGGAGGGGAAGTGCCCAAGACACCTGAGGATCCAAGAATGTTTCCAAACAAAGAGCCCCAGGGCATTTCCTCCAGGGTATTCTGAAGACTTCATCTGCTGCATTAGAGCGGTGGGAAGAAACTACACAGACGGGCCTCATGGCCCGAGGGACCTGCCTGATCCTGGCTGATCTTTTAATGCTCTGGTGCAGCTGGGGAGCTGCCTCCTGCTTCTGGGAGCCCTCAGTGTTGGGTTGGGTATTAGATGTTAGTTATGATTGATGGCCACAGCTTCTTTAAAGAAGTCTGGGACTAGTTGGGTGTTCTCAGTCACTTCCATCTGGGCTGTACTGAGGTCTGTGGCCCTCCAGGTCTTAGGTAGGACAGTTCATACCGCTAATGTCCCCTTGACTCACCATCCTACTTGCAGCCTTTGGCTCCCATTGTCCTTAAACTTTGGGATCTTGGTCTGGCTTTCTGGTCCCTGGTCTGCCTGGTTGCCTAGAGAGATGTCATTGGCACCTGCTACTCATCAGCTTTTTAGTTTCTGTTGAAGAAAAGTCCGACTCTTGATTAGGTCTCCATGCCTCTGGAGCTAGAAAATGGGTTGCTGAGTACCCTGTCTAGAGACTGAAAACAGAACTTCTGATGGGCAGGGAGATTCCCCCACCCGACTCCAGCTCCACACATGAACAGCAGCAGCTGGAGAAACAGATGGGCATGGACAGTGGGTGTAAGTCTGGGCCCTCTGGCTAACATTCAGGGTTCTTTGTTGCTTTATCCTTGCCTGTTTTTTCACCTAGATCCCAGATCCCACACCAAGTATGCCTTAACCCTTTCTCACTTTGGAGCCATTGCATTAGCTATTCCCCTTTTTGCTCCATTTCCATCTAATCCTTTTTTATTCATCACTCATATCCTAGCTAGGTGTTGCCTCTCCCAGGAATCCTTTCCTGACCCATTGGCAAACTGAGCTGAGTGCCAGCATTCACTCCCAAGAATCTTAATGATGTATTTTTCTGACCTTCTAACCTGGGTTCCTTGAGGACAGGGATATTGCCTGTATTCCCAGAGCTGAGTAATTCTAGGTTTCTGGCCTCAGAAAATACAGAGTTGAATTAAAATGTACCAGGCTCAAATCTTTTCAGGGACCCGGCAGCAGGTTGGATGGCTCTGAGGTATTTCTGAGCATGTATCTTGAAGAAGCTCCCTGACCCTTACCCTCTCCTCCCACCCCAGCATGGTAGAGGGTCAGGAGACCAGGGTTTTACACCAGGAAGTGTCTCACTCTGGCCAGATTCCTCAGTGTCATGGAGATTGGGGCACTGATTGACCTGTCTATGTGTTCTGGCCCTTTGTCGTAGTGCCATTCTTATTGACTCTTTTCCTCTTGTCTTGGAGGTGCCAAGCGCTGGTTTGCGGATACCCAGGCAGATCTGCAGTGCCTAATGCCATGAGTGTGGTGGTTCAGCATGTGGAGGAAAAAGCTGTGCACTCCTGGTCGCGCATCTCCACGGCAGGGAAGAAGGCCCTGGAAGAGGCGCTGCTTGTCTTTAACCCAATGAGCCAGGATCTCAGTGCCACAGAGGCCCAGCTTGTGGCCTTCCTACAGGGCTTGCGAGATGATGGCTTCCAACCTACCATCCTGCGCAGTGGTGATGTCTATGGCTATAGTTCATGCACAGCTAATCCCCCAAGCCAGACGAAACTGCAGGCTCGTGCCCCTAACCCAACTGCCACATCACCTCCAGCCAGTGCTCCCCGAACTGCCATGCGGTTGCCTGCAGGTCGGGCCACACTGCTTCCCATGCCGCTATCTGGCAGACTGGCCAAAGCATCCACACCAGCCCTTGCCAAGCATGCTACCACCAACCTGCTGCTGAGCTCTCTGAAGCAGTCAAGTGCCAGCCATGCCCGGGGTGCAGCAGTGGGCTTCCCCACCCACCTTTATCCAGGCGTCTACCCTGCCATGCGGCTCTCTGTTGTCCTTGAGGCCCTGGTTCCGCTTAAGACTCCCATGCCCTGCTTGGGTGCCAAGCACAAGGCACAGTCACTGCAGCTCTCACTTGCAGACTCTCCTCTGAAACTGCGGAAAAGTTCAGGGAAGGGGAACCCTCGGCCCAAAGCTCCCAGAAAAACCACAAGCAAGGGCCCCAAGTGTCTGACTCTCAAAGGCCCTGGGGCTGGACCCCGACGAGGCTCTGGGCACCAGAGCAAAACCAACAGAGCCACTGGGTCCCCCAGCGTCCAGCAAATGAAAGGGGGCTCTGCCCTGGGCACCAAAACAGCCCAGGCCAAGGTAGCTCGAACACTGGCCAAAGCTGCTCATGCCCAAGCCAAGGTGGCTCGAACACAGGCCAAGGCTGCTAAGGCCCGGGCCAAGGCCAAGGCAGCACGGGTCAAGGCTAAGGCCAAAGCTAAGGCAGCACGGGTCAAGGCCAAGGCCAAAGTCATGGCAGCACGGGCCAAGGCCAAGGCTAAAGCCAAGGCCATACGGGCCAAGGCCAAGGTGGCTCGGACCCAGCCCAGGGGCAGAGGCAGGCCAAAGGGGTCTGCTAAGGCCAGAACTACAAGGAAGGGCCAGAAAAACCGCCCTGAGACTGTTGGGCAGAAGAGGAAAAGGGCTGAGGAGGCAAAAGATCTTCCTCCCAAGAAGAGAACACGGCTTGGGCCCCGATCTCCTAAGGCATGGCTAGGGCCTGGAACAGCAAAGCTGCTGAAGTTCCGTGCCATAAAGGTAGATAGGCGGTCCTCGGATGATGAGGTGCGGCAGCGGGCTCAGCGGATCCTCCGCGTGAACCTGTCACCTGTAATACGGCTCCAGCCATTGCTGCCATATTCAGCAGTCTGATTCCTTCACACGGCAATGTTTGGGGAAACTAAGCCCAGCTGTCTGTGTGGCTAGTGGCACAGTGTGCTATGCCCGTGGACTCCACAATCTTGAGGACTCTGGGTACCTCTCTAGGGCCCTGGTGACCACCAGCCTCCTTTCAGAAACCAGAGGGGGTGGGGTACGGTGGGGTGGGTGGGCGGGAGGGGTGTTTTCATGGCGCGATGCACTGTGACTTGTTATTCAAGTTGTATGTCTACTGTTTCATCTATCATGTTTTATACCTTTCCACCTTCCAGTCTCCCTGCCCACCCTCCATGGTCTTTTGTGTGTGTGTGGCTGCTGGCAGGCCAGCTTGAAGATATAGGGAAAGTGGTCCCAGAAATAGGCCTGCCTATTTCTGGGGGTTGTGGGAGGAGGCAGCTCCTGGGCCCCTTTGGAGAGATGAGGGGAAATTGGCTTCTGTGGTTGTTTGAGAGGCATCCCCTGAATGCAGGAGCAGAGCCACTGTGAAGTAAGACACTTCCCTTTGAGGCTGCTCTGGTTTGTGATCCAGACAGGCCCCATGCAGGACAGTAGGTTCCATGGGGAACCTTGCAGCTAGTGGGTTTTTAGGTCCTGGAATGGAGCCTTTGTGGTACTTCCCTAGGGACCAAACAGACAGCCTGGCTAAAATCTTGGGGCTTAGCCTGGGCTTTTCTGGTGTGGGTCCAGACCCAAAGGGGTTGAGGTGCTTCTCCCCCTCTGCTCTCCTGGGAGAAAGTAACTCCTCAACTTCGATTGGTGGCAAGGTGCTGGTGGTTGAGTCAGGACCACAGAGCTTGCCCTCAATGACCAGATAATTTTCTCCTTGGTTGGGTGAGGTTTTCCATGACTGCCTCATCAGCAGTGCTTTCTGTATGAATCTTAAGTGCTCTCTCTACTCCCAGGTCCAGCCTCATCATGCCCTCCAACATGGTCCATATGTTAAAATACATTGTCACTCTTCCTGCTTTAGAGAGGGAGCTGGGCCCTGGGACCTGAAGGAGGTAACTGTCCTGCCCATCTGTAGTCCATCACTGGCTGCCCAGGCTGAATGGCAGTGCCTGGGGTTGGCAGGGAGGGGCACACATTCCCCTTCCCTGGGGTAGGGGCATCATTTCAGTGATAATCAGATGTTTTCTGTTTCTGAGTTTGTCCGGGCCCCACAAGCTGCCAGCTGCCCTGGGTGGTGGACCTGTGGAGAAGCTCTGTGCTTCTTGGTGCCCTCCTGCCCCTTCTGCATCTTGTGGCATGCTTCTCCTGGGTGTGCCCTCCCTTGGTTTCCCAAGCTCTGGGACCTTGCTCCCAGCTGTGCTGTCGCCCCACTACCCTGCATGCTACTCGCCTCTGACAACTCTTTCATTCATGATGTGAATATGGGCAATGACCTGAGAGCCACACTCAGCTCCTCAAGGGCAGCCCAGCTTGGGGCTCATGCCTGTAATCCCAGCACTTTGGGAGGCCAAGGCAGGTGGGTCAGTTGAGGTCAGGAGTTTGAGACCAGCCTAGCCAATATGGTGAAACCCCATCTCTACTAAAAATACAAAAATTAGCCAGGTGTGGTGGCACACACCTATAGTCCCAGCTACTTGGGAGGCTGAGGCTGGAAGATCACTTGAACCTGGGAAGCACAGTTTGCAGTGAGCCAAGATCTCACCACTGCACTCCAGGCTGGGCGACAGAGTGAGACTCTGTCTCAAAAAAAAAAAAAAAAAAAAAAGAAAAATCAAGGTTCCCTGTGGGGTGGGGTGGAGGGGGGTGGGTATTCCTAGGATCTGTAGTCAGACCCTGCCCTTCCTAGTCCAGGCTCCTAGAACAGTTTCCCAGGGAGTGCCAGATATCCTTTCTCGATCTGGCTGCATCAGCATCCTGGTTTTTGGCTGGGGCCAGAGCCAGAGCCTTCGAACTTCATCCAGTAGGCCCTGAGCCCTACTTCATTGGCAGTCACCTGCAGGTGAGGGCTCTGGAGGCTGGTTTCTTTGGGTGTCCTGGGCTGGTTCAGCCCTGTTGGGGGTCTGGGTCATTGCCGGGAGCTAGAGGCCTGTGCTGTGAAATTTTGGAGTAGAGGTCTGATCATTAACCTCTCTAGTCAGTTTCCTTGAGTCCTAACCCAAGACTCAGAATTGCCCCTGTGACTCCTGCGACCAGGGAGGCCATGACATTAAGAACGTGATCTCCCAGAGTGGTGTGGTGGCAGCAAGACCTGGTAGGCAGAGAGTGGTGAGGGTGCAGTGTGCCCATGTGTGGAGGTATGGGTTCAGGGCCTAGTCACTCACTAGCCCCATGGCTGCTGGTGTTGAAAATGTCACCATCGGCCAGGCGCAATGGCTCATGCCTGTAATCCCAGCACTTTGGGAGGCCGAGGCGGCGGATCACAAGGTCAGGAGATCGAGACCATCCTGGCTAACACGGTGAAACCCCGTCTCTACTAAAAATACAGAAAATTAGCTGGGTGTGGTGGGAGTCGCCTGTAGTCCCAGCTACTCAGGAGGCTGAGGCAGGAGAATGGCGTGAACCCTGGAGGCGGAGCTTGCAGTGAGCCAAGATGACACCACTGCACTCCAGCCTGGGTGACAGAGCAAGACTCCATCTCAAAAAAAAAAAAGTTACCATCAAGGCCGGGCACAGTGGCTCACGCCTGTAATCCCAGCACTTTGGGAGGCCAAGGCGGGCGGATCACGAGGTCAGGAGATCGAGACCATCCTGGCTAACATGGTGAAACCCTGTCTCTACTAAAAATACAAAAAATTGTCCGGGCGCAGTGGCTCACGCCTGTAATGCCAGCACTCTGGGAGGCCGAGGTGGGTGGATCATGAGGTCAGGAGATCGAGACCATCCTGGCTAACATGGTGAAACCCTGTCTCTACTAAAAATACAAAAAATTAGCCCAGCGTGGCGACGTGCGCCTGCAGTCCCAGCTACTCAGGAGGCTGAGGCAGGAGGATGGCGTGAACCCAGGCTGCGGAGCTTGCAGTGAGCCAAGATCGCACCACTGCACTCCAGCCTGGGCGACAGAGCAAGACTCTGTCTCAAAAAAGAAAAATATAAAAAATTAGCCAGGCGTGCTGGCACATACCTGTAGTCCCAGCTACTCAGGAGGCTGAGGCAGGAGAATCGCTTGAACCTGGGAGGTGGAGGTTGCAGTGAGCTGAGATTGCACCACTGCACTCCAGCCTGGGCAACAGAGCAAGACTCCATCTCAAAAAAAAAAGAAAACATCACTATCCAGCTGGACCTAGAGGGTGCCTTCTACTTCACCCAACTCAAGACTTTCCCAGTGACCCAGTGACCCAGTGCCCCAGCCTGAAGGCTTGCTTAGCAAGTGCTGACCCTGTGCTTCCCTATTTGATGGCCACCAGTGATGCTTGTCCCTAGTGACTCCCCAGACATTCCACCTAGCAGCTGTGCTCCTTGAGCACTCAGTGGACCATGCCGCTCCTGGCACATGTACAGATACTTTGTTCACAACTGCCCAAGCCTCTTTCTTGGGATCCCTCCTACCCCTAGCCGCAGAGTCGGTGACCTCGTCTGTGACCAGCATTACTCAGACATCAAGCCTTCCACTGAGGGCAAGGTCAGGCCCAGGGAAAGGGGGGTTGGGCCCTGAGGTGAAATAAGAGGCTCAAACCTGCTTCTTTCTCCCAGGTAATTTTCAAAGTTCTGGACCCAGCCATTCCAGTAGAGGACCCAAACAACCCTGAGATTCAGGGTAATCATCCCCAGAGGCAATCCTCTACCCTTTGTGTGTCAGGACAGAGCTTGTAGATACTGGGGGAAAGAGGCCCTGCCTCGAGTGGGCACCGGTGGGACAGGGCAAGTAGGCAAGCTCAGTCTCCCAGGGCCGTTCCCCAGCCCTGCCCCATCATGGTCCTTTTTGTGGCCTCCCATTTATACCCCATCACTGTTTCCCATACTTGTACCCAGTGTATAGGGACTGGCATGGGGAACAATTTCCATAATGTCTCTGCCCCATTATTGAATCCCTTTGTGAGGCCCCATCATAGTTCCTCATTTCCTCATACCTGTCCCCTGTCTCCACTCCTATCACTGCCCCTCATAACTCTTCCCTTTGTGGGCCCCCATCACTGCCCCTGTCATAGTCTACCTGTCATTGCTCCTCCAACTC
This sequence comes from Pongo abelii, assembly GCF_028885655.2. NCBI lineage: Eukaryota > Metazoa > Chordata > Mammalia > Primates > Hominidae > Pongo > Pongo abelii. Next base: position 105,303,480 of record NC_085928.1, read on the forward strand.
CATTCATGACCCTGACCTTTGCCCTTTGTCCCTGCAGCTGCCTCTAGGTGGCACCAGGGCATCTCTGGATGTAACACCTTCCTTGTAAAGAAGTCTTTGTTAAAGACTCCTAGTAGGAGAGCCCAGAATCAGGCCAGGAGGGTACTAGAGCAGGACAAACGCCAAACTAGTTTTTTCTCTACACCCATTGGGCACTCCCTGCCCCCCTTACCTGCAGTTATTACCAGCTGCTTACCCTGAGCCCTCATGGTAGGTATGCAAGCTGCTGTTGTTTTTCACCTCAGATCAAAAAAGAGGGGAGGCCTGCAGAGGAAAGATACAGGAGGTAGCGGACCTCCTGTATCTTAGTAACGGACCTAAGGTGTGGAGCAGGGAGAGGAGCCATGGACCCATTCCTTTATCTGTGTATTCATATAACAAGCACCCATTGAGCTGTACACTCTGTCAGGCATCTTCTGGGCAGTGTTTGATGGGAAGCAGACAGAAAAGCTATCTGCCTTCTTGGAATGGACATCAAGTCAGAAAGACAGTTGATAAATAACCCATCTGTGACCATGGATTGTTTCATGATGGGGGGGATACATTCTGAGAAATGTGTCATTACGTGGTTTCATTGTTGTGGAAACATCTAGAGTGTACTTGTATAGCCTACCACACTTCTAGACTATCTGGTATAGCCTGTTACTCCTAGGCTACAAACCTGTACAGCATGTGACTGTACTGAAAACTGTAGGCAGCTTTAACACAATGGTATTTGTGTATCTAAACATAGAAAAGGTACAGTAAAAACATGGTATAAGAGATGAGAAATGGTACACCTGTATAGGGCACTTACCATGGATGGCACTTGGAGGACTGGAGGATGCTCTGAGTGAGTCAGTGAGGAGTGGTGAGTGAATGTGAAGGCCTAGGACATTACTGTACACTACTGTAGATTATAAACACTGTACACGGGCTATACTAAATGTATAGAAACAAATTTTTTCCTTCTTCAATAGTAACCTTAACTTTCTGAAGTTTTTTTACTTTACAGACTTTTAACTTTTTACAGCTTTTTAACACTTAGCTTAAAACACATGTACAGCTGTACGAAAATATTTCCTTTATATCCATATTTGATAAGCTTTTCTCTATTAAAAATTTTTTTTTTACATTTTAAACTTTTTTGTTAAAAACTAAGACACTGCCAGGCGTGGTGGCTTGCTCCTGTAATCCCAGCACTTTGGGAGGCGGAGGTGGGCGGCTCGTGAGGTCAGGAGATCGAGACCATCCTGGCTAACACAGTGAAACCTCGTCTCTACTAAAAATACAAAAAAATTAGCCAGGCATGGTGGCGTGCACCTGTTGTCCTAGCTGCTGGGGAGGCTGAGACAGGAGAATGGCGTGAACCCAGGAGGCGGAGCTTGCAGTGAGCCAAGATAGTGCCACTGCACACCAGCCTGGGTGACGGAGCAAGACTCCATCTCAAAAAAATAAATAAATAAAATAAAATAAAAACTAAGACACAAACACACACATTAGCCTAGGCCTACATAGGGTCAGGATCATCAATATCACTGTCTTCCACCTCCAGATCTTGACCCACTGAAAGAGATCTGTAGGGGCAGTAATATGCATGGAGCTGTCATCTATGATAACAATGCCTTCTTCTGGATACCTCCTGAAGGACCTGCCTGAGACTGTTTTACGATTAAGTTTTTTTTTAGACAGGGTCTCACTATGTTGCCCAGGCTGGGGTGCAGTGGCACCATCGCTGCCCACTGCAGCCTCTGCCTCCCAGGCTCACGTGATCCTCCCACCTCAGCCTCCTGAGTAGCTGGGACGACAGGCCTGTGCCACCATGCCCGGCTAAGTTTTTTTCTTTCTTTTTTTTTTTGAGATGGAGTTTCGCTCTTGTTGCCCAGGCTGGAGTGCAATGGCGCAATCTTGGCTCACTGCAACCTCTGCCTCCCGGGTTCAAGCAATTCTCTTGCCTCAGCCTCCTGAGTAGCTGGGATTACAGGCACCCCCCCACCACGCCCACCTAATTTTTTGTATTTTTAGTAGAGACGGGGTTTCACTATGTTGGCCAGGCTGGTCTTGAACTCCTGACCTCAGGCGATCTGCCCGCCTCGGCCTCCCAAAGTGCTGGGATTACAGGCGTGAGCCACCGTGCCTGGCCTTTTTCTTTTCTTTTTTTTTTTCTTTTTCTTTTTTTGAGATGGAGTTTCGCTCTGTTGCCCAGGCTGGAGTGCAGTGGCGGGATCTCAGCTCACTGCAAGCTCCGCCTCCTGGGTTCACGCCATTCTCCTGCCTCAGCCTCCCAAGTAGCTGGGACTACAGGTGCCGGCTACCACGCCTGGCTAATTTTTTGTATTCAGTAGAGACAGGGTTTCACCATATTAGCCGGGATGGTCTCAATCTCCTGACCTCGTGATCCACCCGCCTCGGCCTCCCAAAGTGCTGGGATTACAGGCGTAAGCCACCATGCCCAGCCTAATTTTTGTAATTTTTTGTGGAGACAGGGTTTCACCATGTTGTCCAGGCTGGTCTTGAATTCCTGAGCTCAAGCTATGTGCCCACCTTGGCCTCCCAAAGTTCTGGAATTATAGGCGTGAGCTACAGTGCTCGACCATGTTTTACGATTACTTTTTTTACAAAGTAGAAGGAAGGCTGGGCATAGTGGTACGTGCTTGTAGTCTCAGCTACTCAAGAGGCCTAGATGGGAGGATTGCTTGAGTCTGGGAGTCCCAGTCCAGCCTGGGCAACATAGAACTTTTCTCTAAAAAAAAAAAAAAATTTGGCCGGGGACAGTGGCTGACACCTGTAATCCTAGCACTTTAGGAGGCCGAGCGGGCGGATCACCTGAGGTCATGAGTTCAAGACCAACCTGGCCAACATGGCGAAATCCTGTCTCTACTAAAAATAGAAAAATTAGCCAGGTGTGGTGGTGCACACCTGTAATCCCAGCTACTCGGGAGACTGAAGCACGAGAATCACTTGAACCTCGGAGGTGGAGGTTGCAGTGAGCTGAGATCGCCCCTCTGCACTCCAGCCTGGGCGATGGAGCTACACTCCATCTGAAAAATGTTTTAAAAAAGATTAAAAAAAACAACAACTAGAAGACACACACTCTAAAATAATGATAAAAAGTATGGCATAGTAAATACATAAACAAGTAGTAGTCATTTATTATCATGAAGTATTATATACTGAATATAATTTATTTTTTTGAGACAGGGTCTCACTCTGTCGCCCAGGCTGGAGTGTAGTGGCATGATCTCGGCTCACTGCAACCTCCGCCCCCCCAGGTTCAAGTGATTCCCCTGCCTCAGCCTCCAGAGTAGCTGGGATTACAGGCACCCGCCACCATGCCTGGCTGATTTTTTGTATTTGTTTAGTAGAGACGGGGTTTTGCCATGTTGGCTAGACTAGTCTCGAACTCCTGACCTCAGGTGATTCACCTGCCTTGGTCTCCCAAAGTGCTAGGATTACAGCTGTGAGCCACCGTGCCCAGCCTACTGTACATAATTATATGTGCTGTACTTTTATATGACTTAGCAATGCAGTAGATTTGTTTATACAGTATCACAAACGTGAGTAATGTATTGTGCTACATACAACATTATGACAGCCACCATGTCACTAGGCAATATGAATTTTTCCTCTCCATTGTAATCTGATGGGTGCACGATTGTAGTACCTATGTGGTTTAGCTGAATGATAGTAGATTTTTAGTTTGGACTATGGGCTGGCAAGCAGAATCCTTTACTGCATTAGGGAAGCAGGTTTCAGATACCTGATGATACCATAGTGGGGTGTCCAGGAAGTAATGGGATGTGCAGGTCTCAGTTCAGGAGTAAAATCAGGATTGGAGAAAGGGGATCCTCACTACAGAAGTGGAATTATCACCATGGGGAAGGCTGTGGTCATCCTAAGACAACATTCCCAGGGAAGCAGGGATGACAGAACCCCATAGCATGAGGGCAGGAGGAGTGGATACAAGGATGTGGAAAGGGGAAAGACTCCCCCATTCCTTTCCCTCCTCCCTAGTCATAGAAAGTGAGGACCAAGGCACCCAAGGTCTGACCATCTGTGTCTCCAGAGGTCCTGCATGTGACTAACCTCTGTGTAAACTTCTCCAAATTGCACACCCTGGGTGACAGGCCCCTGGGAGTCCTCAAGGGACACCCCTTCTACTACTATGCCTTCTATGAGCTTGTGGCCAGAGGCAGTTGCCTGTGCCTTGGGCACACCTGTAAGTGCAGGTCTGCACCTGGAACCCCAGCCAATGTGGTGAGGACAATGGGAGGGGCATTCTGTGGCTGGTGGGGCGGGCAAGCTGGGACACCAGAGCAGGCCTGCCTTGCCCTCCTCACTATCAGGTACATGAGCTTTGCATCTGTCACCACCAGTCGGTGCCCACTGTGAGTGCTGCCAAGACCTGCACCAGGATCATCCATCACATGCAGCAGAGCCTGGGCACCCGCATGCCTGCTGGGATGAATGCCATGCTCTACTCTGCCTGGCCATACCTACCACAGGTCCGCCCACCCCATATCTACCTTTCTGGCTCTGCCTCAGAGTGTGAGTGCCACGGGCATGTCTACAGTTGTCACTTTGACACAGCTGTGTGTCTGGTTATGTGAGTGGAGGCGTGTGTGATGTGTGTCAGGACAACACAGCTGGGCGCCACTGTGAGTTCTGCTGGCCCTTCTTCTACTGTCATCCCTGAGAGGATCCCTGTTCCCCTCAGTCCTGCAGACATGAGTCCTTCAACCCCTAATCCCAACACTGACTCTCATCCTTCAGCTCCATGGTGACCTCTGACCTAATTCCATCCTTAACCTCTGACCTCTGATCTAGCCCGTGACTGTGACCCTGTGGGTGTCTGGAAGGGGATTTGTGTGATGCTCACATGAATGAGATCCATGGCCTCCTCTCTGGGCAGTGTTGCTGCAAAGTGTGTGTATGGCGTCAGCACTGTGACTCCTACTGGCCTGGTCACTATGGCCTGAGCTCCACCCAACCTCAGAGCTGCCAGGGTGAGTGACACTCAGGGTGGGCCCCCGCCTCCATGTCCTCCTGGCTCTGCCCCCAATTACTGCCCTGATAACACACGCACCTACCCACCCCACTGCAGTTCTATTAGCAAGCTGAGAGCCCTAAGCCTTCGTCTGCAGGTGTGACCCCAGGGGTCAGGTTCCTGGTACTCATGTCTGTTATCCCTCCAGTGGTACCTGTCACTGCAAATGCTTTGTCTCTGGACAGGACTGTAGCCATTGTCTGGTGAGGCTTGACCCATCTTCTGATTTAACCTTGACCTTCAGCACTGAGCTTTTTGGAGCTACAGCCTTATAATGAGTATAAGACTATAGTTATCGTGACTGTGGACTGAGCCTTGTACTTGGGTGGGTGCTGCTCACTGACTTGGTCACTAGGGTCAGCATCACTTTGGCTAGCTGAACCTATATATGCCCTCAGGTGGGAGTTTCAGAAACAAAAGGGAAATTGATTAAACTTGTATTATACACTGGATTTAAAGGGTTTTGTCTTTGTTTTTGTTTTTGAGACAGAGTCTTGTCTTGCTGTGTCACCCAGGCTGGGGTGCAGTAGTGCAACCTCGGCTCACTGCAACCTCCACCTCCCGAGTTCAAGCGATTCTCATGCCTCAGCCTCCTGTGTAGCTGGAATTACAGGCACGCACCATCACACCTGGCTAATTTTTGTATTTTTAGTAGAGGCGAGGTTTTACCGTGTCGGCCACGCTGGTCTCCAACTCCTGACCTCAAATGATCTTCCCGCCTTGGTCTCCCAAAGTGCTGGGATTACTGGTGTGAGCCACCACACCCGGACAAAGGTGTTTTTTTGTTTTGTTTTGTTTTTTTCCAGCAAACTTGTTTAGAGGAAGACTTAGTCCAAGGAATAACTCCATCCTCTCCTTGCCTTGAATGTTACAAACTCTTTGCTTAACTTTTTTTTTTTTTTTGAGATGGAGTCTCACTCTGTCACCCAGGCTGGAGTGCAGTGGTGCAATCTCAGCTCACTGCAACCTCTGCCTCCCGGGTTCAAGCAATTCTCCTGCCTCAGCCCCCTGAGTTGCTGGGATTACAGGCGACCACCACCACGCCTGGCTAATTTTTTTTTTTTTTTTAAAGTAGAGACGGGGTTTCACCATCTTGGCCAGGCTGGTCTCGAACTCCTGACCTCGTGATCCACCCACCTTAACCTCCCAAAGTGCTAGGATTACAGGCGTGCACCACTGTGCCCGGCCTCTTGGCTTAACTTTTATTTAACCCTGGTTGTGTCCTCATCTCCTTCTTATGTCTCTCTGTGAAGTTATTCAGGAGTGCACCATGATCTTCTCTCTCACTTTCAGATGCAGTCAGAGGAACATTCAGGCCCTTTCTCACCCCTTTTCCCACCATAGGCAGACCCAATATAAGACTTATCAGGCCCCTCCCCTCCTCTTCCTGTCCAGATCTTCTTGCCTTCCCCAACCCAACTACTGTCTCCTACAGCCGGAGTTCTAGGGTCTGGGCAGTGACTCCCCCAGGCTGCTGGCCCTGTGACTATAACTTTGCAGATGCTACAGTAACAGGTACAGGGCGGAGCCTGGAATTCATGATCAAATGGCAAGAATCAAGACTTCACCCTGACCCCTCCTCACCTCTGTGCTCCCTCAGGTATTCTGCAGCGGTGAGTCTGCATATCCCACCCCCACCTCTGTGGCTGCCACTGCCATGAGCACTAATCTGGGTATTTCTTTTTATTTTCTTTTTTTTTAAATTTGAGACAGAGTCTTGCTGTGTTGCCCAGGCAGGGTGGCATGCAATGACGCAAACTCAGCTCACTGCAACCTCCGCCTCCCGGGTTCAAGCGATTCTCCTGCCTCAGTCTCCCGAATAGCTGAGATTAAAAGCATGCACCACCACACCTGGTGAATTTTTGTATTTTTAGTAGAGATGAAGTTTCACCATATTGGCCAGGCTGGTCTCAAACTCCTGACCTCAGGTGATCCGCCCACCTCGGCCTCTCAAAGTGCTGGGATTATAGGCGTGCGATACGGTGCCTGGCCTAATCTGGGTATTTCTGTGCTGCCCTTGGCCACAACTGAAGCCAAGCTTGGCCAGGTTCTCCAGCAAGCCAAGCTCTGGCTGCCTATAAGTATCAGGAGGGTCAGAAGCAGAAAGAAATCAAAGCTCAGACACTGGGGCTCACTGGAAGAAGTGAACGTCCAGATAACTATTTGGTGGAAGAGGCTGAGCAGGGTTGGAAAGACTTGGAAATCCAGGTATGGGTGTCAGCATGGTCAAAAGTTCAGTGTCTTGGACAGAGGCCATATTATGCCCAGGACAGTGTGGGAAAGGACTAGGACTCCCACTTCCTTCGAGGGAGCCCCCTGGCCTGCTCCTTTCCACAGTACAGAAGCCCCAGGGACTGCCTCTGACTGGCTTCAGCCCCGACTTCAGAGATAGCATCACGCTGTTTTTTGTTTGTTTGTTTGTTTTGTTTTTGTTTGTTTGTTTGTTTTGAGATGGAATTTCACTCTTGTCATCCAGGCTGGAGTGCAATGGCATGATCTTGGCTCATTGCAACCTGTGCCTCCTGGGTTCAAGCTATTTTCCTGCCTCAGCCTCCTGAATCACTGGGATTACAGACGCCTGCTACCACACGTGACTAATTTTTGTATTTTTAGTAGATATGGGGTTTCACTTTGTTGGCCAGGCTGGTCTCGAACTCCCGACCTCAGGTCATCTGCCCGCCTTGGCCTTCCAAAGTGCTGGGATTACAGACATGAGCCACCGCGCCTGGATGATAGCATGACCCTTGATGTGCCCTCCACCCTGTCTGGCAAGACCATCACAGTCACCAGCTGCCCAAAGTGAGGAGTCTGGGGAACAAGATGAAGTCACAGGTCACTAGGATCTTAAGAGGGATAGGGGCCTGGGAATACAGATCCTTGGGTTCTTGAGGGAATGGGAGTCTAAGCCCTGAGGGTCGTAGGTCCTGGAATGGGAAGTCTGTGTCTCACACGCAGGCCCCAGAAAAGCCCTTTCCCCTGCATGGGCAGCTGGTCCTGTATTTTGGACTGGCTTGACTTTGCCCATGTGGTCAGTGAGGATGGCCCTTCTCTCCTGGTGCCCACTGGTGCCTCATGCCCTGTAGTATGACATTGTCCTGCTCTATGAAACCTAGGTCAGTGGTGTGGATGTCAGGAGTGTGGATGGGTGGTGGTAGGGGTGGATAGGAGTGGCTTTGTGACTGCTGATCCCTAACCCCAGGAACCTGAAGACTGTCAGGCATTAGTCAGTGTCTGTGCCCAATTCCTGCCCAGCAGCACCCACTGTGCCCATCTGCTGCCCTCAGAGCAGCTGTTTCAGGTGGCCCTGCTTCATGCACACAGCTAGACAAGACCCTGTGACCCCCAATCCTGTCACTCCTAATACCAGGACCCCATTATGCTGCCCACACATTTGAAACACACCAAACCAAGTGGAAAACCGTCAGTATGGCATATCATCATGTCATAAAACAAGCGAAACAGGTACTTAGCTTAACAATAAAGCAGGATTTAAGAAGTTGGTCTTTTTCCATTCATGACGAAATGTTGGGCTCACTAAGTGCACAATAGAAATGAGGCATCCCAGCTGGGCACAGTGGCTCATGCCTGTAATCCCAGCACTTTGGGAGGACAAGGTGGGCAGATCACCTGAGGTCAGAAGTTCCATACCAGCCTGGCCAACATGGTGAAACCCCGTTTCTTATTTTTTTTTTTTTCTCTTTGAGACAGAGTTTTGCTCTTTTTGCCCAGGCTGGAGTGCAATGGCACGATCTCGGCTCACCGCAACCTCCGCATCCTGGGTTCAAGCAATTCTCCTGCCTCAGCCTCCCCAGTAGCTGGGATTACAGGTGCCCGCCACCACACCCGGCTAATTTTTTGTATTTTTAGTAGAGACGGGGTTTCACCATGTTGGCCAGGATGGTCTCGATGTCCTGACCTCGTGATCCGCCCGCCTCGGCCTCCCAAAGTGCTGGGATTACAGGCGTGAGCCACCACGCCGGGCTTTTTTTTTTTTTTTTTTAGATGGAGTTTCTCTCTTGTTGCCCAGGCTGGAGTGCAATGGTGGGATCTCAGCTCACCGCAACCTCCGCCTCCCGGGTTCAAGCAGTTCTCCTGCGTTAGCCTCCTGAGTAGCTGGGATTACAGGTACGTGCCACCATGCCCAGCTAATTTTGTATTTTTAGTAGAGATGGGGTTTCTCCCTGTTGGTCAGGTTGGTCTCCAACTCTCATCATCAGGTGATCTGCCTACCTCAGCTTCCCAAAGTGCTAGGATTACAGGTGTGAGCCACAGCGCATGGCCTTTTTTTTTTTTTTTTTTTTTGAGACTTTGAGACGGAGTCTCACTCTGTCACCAGGCTGGAGTGCAGTGGCACAATCTCGGCTCATTGCAACCTCCACCTCCTGAGTTCAAATGATTCTCCTGCCTCAGCCTACCAAGTAGCTGGGACTACAGGCGCGTACCACCATGCCCAGCTAATTTTTGTATTTTTAGTAGAGACGGAATTTCACTATGTTGGCCAGGATGGTCTCGATCTCTTGACATTGTGATCGTCCTGCCTCAGCCTCCCGAAGTGCTGGGATTACAGGCATGAACCACTGCACCCGGCTGAAACCCTATTTCTACTAAAAATACAAAAATTAGCCTGGCGTGGTGGCACGCACCTGTACTCCCAGCTACTCGGGAGGCTGAGGTGGGACTGAGCCGAGATTGCGCCACTGCACTCCAGACTGGACGACAGAGCGAGCCTCCATCAAAAAAAAAAAAAAAAAAAAAGAAAGAAGAAAAAGGAAAGAAAGAAAGGAGGGAGGGAGGGAGGAAGGAAGGAACGAAGAAGGAAGGAAGGAAGCAAGCATGGAGGCATCTCTGGGACCACATGATCATTTCAGCATCACCTCACCTCTTCTCCTCTCCCCATTCACCGCAGGGTTGTGGTTCTATACAGACTTTCTGCTTTGATCCAGGAACATGCTACTCCATGACACAGGCTATAGCAGACCAAGAGGGAGTGTGGAGGACTGAGGGAAGCTTCATCCATCTGCATTCAGTGATGTCCTAGGGGTTCCACCCTACATCTGGCAGAGATAATTTTTTTTTTTTTTTTTTTTGAGAGGGAGTCTCGTTCTTGTCACCCAGGCTGGAGTGCAATGGTGCGATCTTGGCTCACTGCAACCTCCGCCTCCCAGGTTCAAGCAGTTCTGCCTCAGCTTCCTGACTAGCTGGGATTACAGGTGCCCACCGCCACACCCGGCTAAATTTTTTTTTTTTTTTTTTTTGAGATGGAGTCTCACTCTTTTGCCCAGGTCTGAGTGCAGTGGCGCTATCTCGGCTCACTGCAAGCTCCGCCTCCCGGGTTCACACCATTCTCCTACCTCAGCCTCCTGAGTAGCTGGGACTACAGGCGCCTGCCACCACGCCCAGCTAATTTTTTGTAATTTTAGTAGAGACGGGGTTTCACCGTGTTAGCCAGGATGGTCTCGATCTCCTGACCTCGTGACCCGCCCGCCTCGGCTTCCCAAAGTGCTGGGATTACAGGCATGAGCCACCACCCCCGGCCTAGTTTATTTTATTTTATTTTTTGAGATGGAGTTTTGCTCTTGTCACCCAGATTGGAGTACAGTGGTGCAATGTTGACTCACTGCAACCTCTGCCTCCCAGGTTCAAGTGATTCTCTTGCCTCAGCCTCCTCAGTAGCTGGGATCACAGGTGCCGGCCACCTCGTCTGGCTAGTTTTGTTTTATTTTATTTTATTTTATTTTGTTTTATTTTTGTATTTTTAGTAGCGACGGGGTTTCACCACATTGGCCAGGCTGGTCTTGAACTCCTGACCTCAGGTGATCTGCACGCCTCGGCCTCCCAAAGTCCTGGGATTACGGGCTTGAGCCACCTGCACCCGGCCTCTTTGTTTGTTTATTTACTTATTTATTTTGAGACAGAGTTTCGCTCTTGTTGCCCAGGCTGTAGTGCAATGGCACGATCTCGGCTCACTGCAACCTCTGCCTCCTGGGTTCAAGCGATTCTTCTGCTGCAGCCTTTGGAGTAGCTGAGATTAGAGGCGCCTGCCACCACGCCCAGCTAACTTTTTTTGTATTTTTAGTAGAGATGGGGTTTCACCATGTTGGCCAGACTGGTGTCAAATTCCTGACCTCAGGTGATCCACCTGCCTCAGCCTCCCAAAGTGGTGGGATTACAGGCGTGAACCACTGTGCCCAGTCTCTGAGACATAAATTATAGCAAGACAGGATTGGTGCAGTGAGGCTGGGAGGCAGGGGATCATAAAGGCCTGGAGTTGCAGCAAGAGGATTAAGACCTACATAGATGGAGAGTGTAGGCAGAGGAGCGCAGGCAGGGGAAACAGCTCATGCAAAAGACAGAAGATAAGAATAGGCAAGTGCCAGATCTCATAGGACCTTTTGGGCCAGGAGAGGGGCTTAACCTTTATCCCAGGGGAAGTGGGGAAACATGGAAGAGATTTAAGCAGGGAAGAGATGTGGAGAGAATGTATTGTTTGGCGGAGGGCCCAGATGGAAGCTCCCGAAATGATTCTGAGTGAGAGATGGCATTCTCTCTACTAGATTGGGGCCACTGGAGATGGAGGAAAAATTGACTCAAAACAGATTAGGGGTTCGAGGGGCCGGGCATGGTGGCTCATGCCTGTAATCCCAGCACTTTGGGAGGCCGAGGTGGAATCACCTGAGGTCAAAAGTTTGAGAGAAGCCTGGTGAACATGGTGAAACCCCATCTGTACTAAAAATACAAAAATTAGCTGGGTGTGGTGGTGGGTGTCTGTAATCCCAGCACATTGGGAGGCCGAGTTGGGCGGATCACGAGGTCAGGAGATTGAGACCATCCTGGCTAACACGGTGAAACCCCACCTCTACCAAAAAAAAAAAAAAAAAATTAGCCTGGTATGGTAGCATGCACCTGTAGTCCCAGCTACTTGGGAGGCTGAGGCAGGAGAATTGCTTGAACCTGGGAGGTAAAAGTTGCAGTGAGCCAAGATCACAGCATTGCACTGCAGCCTGGACAACTAGAGCAAAACTCTATCTCAAAAAAAAAAAAAAAAAGAGAGAGATTAGGAAACAGAAGGGGGGCTGAGGGGTGGGGGTAGGGATGTCCCCCTTGGATGAGGGCCAATCCAAGAAAGGTGGCAAGTGTTAATGAGTGGGGCTGATTGCCTCTTGCTGGCTTCCCTTGACCCTCTTGCTAGCTTGCGCACCTGCCATGGGTGAACGTGTTACCTGGGCTGGGGTCTTTGTACCCTGGGGCCTCAGGCATTTACAGGAGTTCCACCAGGCAGGCTCATGGAGGCAGCAAGGCCAGGCCTCTCCAGCACCATGCCTGAAGCCTGTGCCTGCCTGTTCTGCAGCATCTCAGCCCTGCTCCATGGGGATGGGCCTCAGTGAGTGTACGTGCCAGGCTTGAAGTGGCTTCAGGGTAGGGGTTGCAGGAGCTCCATGAGTTTCATCTAATCTTTCCCTTCCTCTGCCAGCATGTGTGCCATCTGCAAGGTTCACTGAGCACTGAGTGGGGCCTGCTGTGTGGGCAGTATCCCTGCCATCTTCATATCATTGGTCATATTTGTGACCACTGTGTGCCTGGAAAGCAGGCTTTGGGCCTCTGGCTGCAGTGATGAGCCTTCAGAGCCTGTAGGCATGAAGTTGGGGGCCAGCTGTCTCCTGTCCTTGCATGGCTTGATTGCTTTGTCACTCTCCACAGAGTGCCGCTGACATGCTGAAGGTACCACCAGTGCCATCTATAACCCTGTGAATGGGCAGTGCATGTTCCAGGCAGGACTTGCTGGTTGCTGCCATGACTACTGCCTCCCTGGCTACTGAAGCTTTTGGCACTGCCAGCCCTGTGCCTGCAATGGGCATGCTGAGTTGTGCCACCCCCTTATATGTATCTGCCAGGCCTGCCAGGCTGGCACTGTAAAAGGTGAGCACTGTCATTGGATGGGTTGAACAGGCCCCATACCATGCGCTACTGCCCCCAGGTGCTTGGATGGCTACTATGGAGACCCCACTCTAGGCTTGGGCCAGCAGTGCTGGCTCTGCCTTTGTCCTGGGCACCCTGATTCCAGCCTCTATCATGGGAGTTCCTGCCATCTGGACAGCATGAATGGGCATATCCTAGTCTTCTGTTTACCTGGCTATACAGGTGAGGCATGGTTGGCAGTGACAAAGCCACAGCCCTGGTCAATTGTTCACAATCCCGTCAGGTCCACATGACAAATCTTCCCAATGCCACCTGTACGCTGAGTTGGGCACCATCTTCAAGGAGTTCCTGTTCTGAGGAAGGAGGGCTGAATGGGGGGGATTATAGGTATAGACCTTGAAAGCCAGGAAGATGGGCTATAATATACCTATTGTGTCCCTCCTGGCCAGACCTCAGACTTTCTGGCTGCGTATCTGAGACCCACAGGCCCCCAGGGTACAGGAAGACACATATACCCCAGTCCTCTCCAGGCCTCAGCTGTGACCACTGCTCCTGTGGCTATTTTGGGCACCTGGCCAGGAGGATACCCCAGAAGAGTCCATACTGGTACTGCCAGTGCAGCAATATTAATCTCCATGATCCTGCTGCCTGTGACCCCCACAGTGGGCACTGCCAGCATTCTATGCACCACAGCCATGTCCCTGGCTATGCCCACTGCAAGCCTGGCTTCCACAGCAGTGACCTGTGTTGCGGGAAGTCAGGGACCCCGAACGGAGCGACCAGCTGAAGCCACGGCAGAAGAACATGGATTGTGAAGATTTCATGGACATTTATTAGTTCCCCAAATTAATACTTTTATAATTTCTTATGCCTGTCTTTACTGCAGTCTGTAAACATAAATTGTGAAGATTTCATGGACACTTTATCACTTTCCCAATCAATACCCTTGTGATTTCCTATGCCTGTCTTTACTTTAATCTCTTAATCCTGTCAGCCAAGGAGGATGTATGTCGCCTCAGGACCCTGTGATGATTGCATTAACTGCACAAATTGTAGAGCATGTGTGTTTGAACAATATGAAATCTGGGCACTTTGAAAAAAGAACAGGATAACAGCAATGTTCAGGGAACAGGAGAGATAACCTTAAACTCTGACCACTGGTGAGCCAGGCACAACAGAGCCATATTTCTCTTCTTTCAAAAGCAAATGAGAGAAATATTGCTGAATTGTTTTTCTCAGCAAGGAACATCCCTGAGAAAGAGAATGTGCCCCTGAGAGTAGGCCTCTAAAATGGCCCCCTTGGGTGTGGCCATCTTCTATGGTCAAAACTGTAGGGATGAAATAAGCCCCAGTCTCCCATAGCGCTCCCAGGCTTATTAGGACGAGGGAATTCCCGCCTAATAAATTTTGGTCAGACAGGTTGCTCTCAAACCCTGTCTCCTGATAAGATGTTATCAATGACAATGGTGCCTGAAACTTCATTAGCAATTTTAATTTCGCCCCAGTCCTGTGGTCCTGTGATCTCGCCCTGCCTCCATTTGCATTGTGATGTTCTATTACCCTGTGAAGCACGTGATCTCTGTGACCCACACCCTATTCGCACACTCCCTCCCCTTTTGAAAATCCCTAATAAAAACTTGCTGGTTTCACGGCTCGGGGGGCATCATGGAACCTACCGACATGTGATGTCTCCCCCGGATGCCCAACTTTAAAATTTCTCTCTTTTGTACTCTGTCCCTTTATTTCTCAACCTGGCAGATGCTTAGGGAAAATAGAAAAGAACCTATGTGATTATCGGGGGCAGGTTCCCCTATAGACCTGGGCTCAGAGGGCTGCCAGCATGAGTTTGTGGGTGGGGACATCCCAGGGTGACCGGATAGGATTTTCACTTTCCAGATTGGCCAAGCCTTCCTCTCCCCAGGCTGCAGTTGTGACCCTTGAGACAATGTCCTCATGTGGTGCCCATCTGAGGCTGAAGCCTGTGCTGCCCCCACACTCTGGGGCAAGACTGCAGCCACTATGCCCCCCTCTTCTGGAACCTGGGAGACCCCTGGGGCTGTGAGCTCTGTGGCTGTGATGCTCAATACGTTTTGCAATCAATGTGCCACCCAGTGAGTAAGCCCACATTGTACATAGCATGTGGTCGTAGCCAGGTGTGAGTGAACTTGCACTTGCCTATGACACAATGTGACTTATGGCTGCTGTGAGTGAATATGACCACCAGTACCAGTACTGGTACATGGGGCTGCAAACAGCTGTGTAAGTCTCTGCTCTCATGTGGCGTTAACTATGAGGTGGTGTCAGGGTGTGGGGGATTATGGACATGAGGCTGCATGTGCCCAGTCCCACATGCAGCCATGCACTAGTTTGTGAGTGAACCACTGTGAGTAGGTCATGGCAAGCAGAGTGAGCATGATGAGGGGTGGAGACAAGAGTGGGGCTGGAAGGAGAAGGAGACTGAGGAGGTACAGGTGGAGGGTTAGGATTCAGATCTGGTGCAGGCAGAGAGAGATGGCCACGGGAAGCAAGTGTTTCTGGGAGGAAAGTGGTCAGAGACTGAATGAGATGAAGCTTGAAGCATGTTCTTGTGTCCTTGGCAAGGAGAGGGGTGGGAGTCAGACTCAGGGAGTGAGTGAGGCCTAGGAGGAGGGGCATGGAAACAGTGGGTATGCAACTCAGGACATGGGGAAACTAAGGGCAACAGGTCAGGAGATGAGAACGAGTGGGTCCATGGGAAGCAAGGGCTGGCAATGTGGGAAGGTGCGGATTGGCCAAGGGAGCAGGCCAGAGTATCAGGGGAACCAACCCCCAATATTTCAACATAGGCTCTTTCTATTTTCCCTAAGTGTCAGCTGGTCTAAGAAATAAAGAGAAAGAGTACAAAGAAAAATTTTACAGCTGGGCCTCTGGGGGTGTCATCACATATTGGTAGGACTGTGATGGCGACCCCAAGCCGCAAAACCAGCAAGTTTTTATTAGGGATTTTAAAAGGGGAGGGGGTGTATGAACAGGGAGTAGGTCACAAGGATCACATGCTTCAAAGAACAATAAAGATCACAAGGCAAAGGAAAAATTAGAATTACTGATGAGGGTCTATGTCCCATTGTACACACATTGTCTTGATAAACATCTTAACAGGAAACAAGGTTTGAGAGCAGACAACCGGTCTGACTAGAATTTACCAGGCTGGAATTTCCCAATCCTAGTAAGCCTGAGGGTACTGCAGGAGACTAGGGCATATTTCAGTCCTTATCTCAATCTCATAAGACACAAACTCCCAGAGTGGCCGTCTATAGACCTTCCCCCAGGAATACATTCCTTCCCTAGGGTATCAATTATTAATATTCCTTGCTGGGAAAATAATTCAGTGATATTTCTCCTACTCGCACATCCATTTATAGGCTCCCTGAAAGAAGAAAAATATGGGTCTATCCTGCCCGACCCCGCAGGCAGTCAGACCTTATGGTTATCTTCCCTTATTCCCTGAAAATCACTGTTAATCTGTTCTTTTTCAGGGTGCACTGATTTCATATTGTTCAAACACACATATTTTACAATCAGATTTCATATTGTTCAAACACACAAGTTCTACAATCAATTTGTACAATAGTGGTCCTGAGGTGATGTACCTTCTCGGCTTATGAAGATAACAGGATTAAGAGATTAAAGTAAAGACAGGCATAAGAAATTATAAAAGTATTATTAGGGAAGTGATAAATGTCCATGAAATCTTCACAATTTATGTTCAGAGACTGCAGTAAAGACAGGTATAAGAAATTATAAAAGTATTAATTTGGGGAACTGATAAATGTCCATGAAATCTTCACAATTTATGTTTTTCTGCCTCGGCTCCAGCCGGTCCCTCCATTCAGGGTCCCTGACTTCTCACAACACCAGAGAAAGCAGGAAGGGAGAGTCTCTCAGCCAAATGCAAGTGTGGGCGCTGCCTTGGGCAGGAACACAGCTGGGAGGAAATACAAGTATGTGTGTGCCATGCATGTCTAAGCACTCATGTCCTTTTCCCTCTCCCAAAGAAGGGTCTGTGGCCCTGCTGACCAGCCTATGCTTTCTTCCTTCAGGTCACAGGTCAGCGCCCCTGCTGGGCAGGGTCTGGGAGCTGCAAATGCTCCCAGTTGCAGAATGGGTATTGGGGTGACCCTGAGCAGGAGTGCAGAGGTGAGAGGGGCACTTGCACATTCCACAGCCAGGGGTGAGGCTGCCCTGCAGGGGCTGCTCAATATGGAGTAGCAAGGGAGTGGTTGGGGTTTTCCTGAGGGAGAACACAGCACGTTTATTGCTGTTTCCCCAAAGAACTTAAAGAAATACTCGTGAAAACAGCTGAAGAGAAACAGCAAGGCTAGGCGAGGGATGCCTGTAGAGAGGACACATCAGGTGGCTCTTTCCTCACCCTGCCTGCCTGCCCTTGACTCTAGTTGACCCCTGACAGGGCTGTAGAGCCCCTGGAACCCTGTGCTGTTTTCCTGCCCAAATACTGCCATGCAGTATGGCCTCTCTGTCCAGGGTAAATGCCAGTGCCCATGGCAGTTCTGAGCAGTGGCTTAGGCAAGGGTTGGTGTGCACCCTCACACCTACATGGGGCCATTCTCATCCTTCAGTATTTTTTTTTTTTTTTTTTGAGACGGAGTCTCGCTCTGTCGCCCAGGCTGGAGTGCAGTGGTGAGATCTCAGCTCACTGCAAGCTCCGCCTCCCAGATTCATGCCATCCTCCCGCCTCAGCCTCCTGAGTAGCTGGGACTACAGGTGCCCACCACCACGCCCGGCTAATTTTGTTTTTGTATTTTCAGTAGAGACGGGGTTTCACCATGTTAGCCAGGATGGTCTCAATCTCCTGACCTCGTGATCTGCCCGCCTCAGCCTCCCAAAGTGCTGAGATTACAGGCGTGAGCCACCGCACTCAGCCCCTTCAGACATTTTTGTTTGAGACGGGCTCTCATTCTGTCACCCAAGCTGGAGTGCAGTGGCACAATCTTGGCTCATTGCAGTCTCAGCCTCCCAGGCTCAAGGGATCCTCCCGCCTTACCTCCTGAGGAGCTGGGACTACAGGTGTGCCCCACCATGTCCAGCTAATTTTTGTATTTTTTGTAGAGATGGGGTTTTTCCATGTTGCCCAGGCTGGTCTTGAACTCCTGAGCTCAAGTGATCCACCCACCTTAGCCTCCCACAGACCTATTATTTTTTTCAGAAATAGGGTCTCATGGGCCAGGCACGGTGGCTCACGCCTGTAATCCCAACACTTTGGGAGGCCGAGGCGGGTAGATCATGAGGTCAGGAGTTTAAGATCAGCCTAGCCAATATGGTGAAACCCTGTCTCTACTAAAAATACAAAAAAAAAAAAAAAGAATTAGCCAGGCGTGGTGGTGGTTGCCTGTAGTCCCAGCTGCTCAGGAGGCTGAGGCAGGAGAATTGCTTGAACCTGGGAGGTGAAAGTTGCAGTCAGACGAGATCGCACCACTACACTTACAGAGCGAGACTGTCTCACAAAAAAAAAAAAAAAAAAAAAAAGAAAAAGAAATAGGGTCTCACTCTGTCACCTGGGCTGGAGCACAGTGGCATGATCTTAGCTCACTACAGCCTCAACCTCCCAGGCTCAAGTGATCCTCCCACCTCATCCTGCTGAGTAGCTGAGACTACAGCATGTGCCGCCACACCTGGCTAATTTTTAAATTTTTTTGTAGACAGGATCTCTCTATGTTGCTCAGGCTGGTCTCAAACTCCTGAGCTCAAGTGATCCTCCTGCCTCAGCCTCCCAAAGTGGTGGGATTACAGGTGTGAGTCATTGCACCTGGCCCATCCTTCAGGTCTCTCGAAGGTAAGGCTAGAGCTAGTGTCATCTGCTCTCTACCCTGACCCTATCTCTCCTCTACAGCCTGTGCCTGTGACCCACAGGGCTCCATCTTGCCCAGCTATGACTCACACATGGGCACCTGCTTCTGCAGAGAGGGCATCTTAGGGCTGAGGTGCCAGGCATGTGCTCGTGGCTCCAGAGGTGCCTTCCCACACTGCACCTCCTGTCCCACCTGCTTCACCTTCTGAGACCAACTTCTGGCTCTGCTCCCACTGCAGCTGGAAGCTGTGGCCCAAGAGGTGGCCACCCTATGCTAGGGGATGCCTGGTTGGGGTGTTAGGGGCCAGGGTGGACACCTGCAGGTCCTAGATTGGGTACTGAAGCAGGTACAGGCTGCTCCCTCCAACCTGGGACCCTGCCCACTGTTCAGTGGGCTCTTGTTGCCTTCCACAACTCCTCCCATAGCCTGGACATACAGTCACAGCCTTGGAGCAGCATCAGCAACAGGTACACAGCCAGGGGGACTGTGGGTGGGAGCCATGGGGGAGTCACAGGAAACCATGGCTTGGAGATGGGGTTGTAGGAGACATATTCCACATCTGACCCACGCCCACCAGCTGCAGCAAATCCAGGCCATAGCAAGCTCCACAGGAATCCAGGCACAGGAGACATGGCGTTGGGAAAGGGGACCTTGGGGCATGACTGCCATGACCCATATGCAAGGAGCCGTGCAGATCATCCAGCACTTCCTCATGGGTACATATCTGCTTGTTGCATGTCTGTTCACAGCCAAGGGAAGGGTTAATAGGGTATCCAGGACACTATCATGATACTCCTTCCAGAATGAGGAATATTCATCAGGGCTGACCAGGGGTCAAGTGGGAACACTAGTGTGTGGGTAAATTTTTTTTTTTTTTTTTTTTGACAGGGAGTCTTGCTCTGTCACCCAGGCTGGAGTGCAGTGGCGTGATCTCGGCTCACTGCAACCTCCGCCCCACGGATTCAAGCGATTCTCCCACCTCAGCCTCCCGAGTAGCTGGGATTACAGGCACGCTGTAATTTTTTTTTTGTATTTTTAGTAGAGACGGGGTTTCACCATCTTGGCCAGGCTGGTCTTGAACTCCTGACTTCATGATCCACCCGCCTCGGCCTCCCAAAGTGCTGGGATTACAGGCATGAGCCACCGCATCCGGCCATGTGTGTGGGTAAATTTTTAACAACTGGCTGTGAGTCAGGGGAAACTGATTTGTAGCATTTATCAATATCCATGATGTAAGTAATGCTATCATGATTGATTTCAGTCTACCATACCATTTGACAACTTATTTGCAAAATTCCTGAAAATTTAACAATTGGCTCTTTTTATTTTATTATTATTATTATTATTATTATTATTTTTGAGAGGGAGAGTCTCGCTCTGTCACCCAGGCCGGAGTGCAGTGGCATGATCTTGGCTCACCACAACCGCCACCTCCTGGGTTCAAGCGATTCTCCTGCCTCAGCCTTCTGAGTAGCTGGGATTACAGGCACCCGCCACCACATCCAGCTAATTTTTGTATTTTTAGTAGAGATGAGTTTTCACTACATTGGCCAGGCTGGTCTCAAACTCCTGACCTTGTAATCTGCCTGCCTTGGCCTCCCAAAGTGCTGGGATTACCCTTTTTTAATTATTATTTTATTTTTTATTTTTTTTAGAGACAGAGTCTCGCTCTGTCGCCCAGGCTAGAGTGCAGTGGTGTGATCTTGGCTCACTGCAAGCTCCGCCTCCCGGGTTCAAGCAATTCTCCTGCCTCAGCCTCCTGAGTAGCTGGGACTACAGGTGCATGCCACCATGCCTGGCTAATTTTTTGTATTTTAGTAGAGATGGGTTTTCACTGTGTTGCTCAGGCTGGTCTCGAACTCCTGAGCTGAGGCAATCCGCCTGCCTCGGCCTCCCAAAGTGCTGGGATTACAGGCGTGGGCCACTGCGCCCGGCCAACAATTGCCTCTTGTAAGCCTCCAGCACACCACTGGATAGTTGTGTCTAAGGCAGGATCAGTGAGAGGCTAGGGTCAGGGTTCGTTGGCTCAGAGTTCAGGGTTCAGGTCTAAGATCCCTACCCTCTTCCCCACAGACAAAGGTGTGGACACCACAAGTGTGGAGCTGGCTGTCAGTGCCCCTTCCGCAAGGTGGGGGCAGTAGGCATTGCTCTTCTGCTGGATCAGATCCAGGGTGCTCTCCCTGTACCAGATGTCATGGGCCAGAAGCTGCCCAAAGCTGAAGGCATCCTCCATCAGGCAGAGTGAACCAGGTGAAGGGCCAGGAGGCTGGAGGTGGAAGTCAGAGGGTGGGCAGAAAAGGGATGCCTAACTGAACACCTGTGTTCTTCAAGGAGGGTACAACCTGGGCCCAGCACCAAGCACTGGATGTTCAGGGGGTGCTGGCTGAGGGGGGAATGGAACTTATGCAGGGGCCGCAGAGCAAGGGCTACAGGAAGTGAAGTTGGCACTTGAAGGCCTGGAGGGCACTGTACAGGAGGTGATACCCTACTTGTACCCTCAGCTCCTTTACATCCCTTGTTCAATGACTGCTGTGATTTCCATTCTCCCTGAGATCCTTGACTCACTATGATACCACAGTGCTACCAAGTACCCTGACCATGATAACACTCAGCCTAGTTGCTACTGTGCTGTGTCCTCTCTGTGACCCCTAACCTTTGCCCCAGGTAGCAGGGCGCCTGGCCCAGATGGCACTGGCAGTTGAGGTGACCCCAGTCCCAGGGCGTCTGTCCAGTGCAGCTAAGGTGCTCAGGGCATGTTTTGTCCTGAGTCAGCAGCAGGCCCAGGAGGCAGAAGAATGGGCAGCATGAGTCGTAGGCAGGGATGAGGGCCTGGGCAAGATGAAATGGGGAAGAGTGGGCACTGGGGTCTCAGGGACCCCTCTGGAACGGTGGAAAGTGGGGTTTGGGCTGGGGCTGGGCTACACTGGACTGAGGCGGGATCTCAGTTCTAAATTCTCCTTTTCTCCAAGAACCTTAGGCAGTAATATATTTGAGGCAATATATTCTGGGTGGGGTGGGGATTCAGGTCCAGCCCTGCCCTAGGAGTTGCAGGTGGCCCCTTTGGCTGTGGCCGAGCTGCAGGAGGACACATATGGCCTGGTAGCCACTGTGCAGGATGCAAAAGAATGGGTGCAGCAGGCTTGAGCTGAGGCCCAGGAGCTCCTGAAGAAGGCATAAAGCAGCTTCAGCTGCCTACATGGTGCGTGGCTGGCCTGCGGTAGGGCAGGCACAGGGAACGGTTTAGGGTCAGATGGAAAGGTCAGGGCCAGAACAGGGATGTTGTGGAAGGATTAAGGCTGGGTCCAGATCAGATCTTGACTCATGTAGGGATCAGGGCTAGGGTCAAGGTTTAGACCAGGGATCAAGTGTTGATTAGGTTCAGGGTTTATTTAAGGTTAGGGCTGGGTCAGGGTCAGGGCTGTGATAGAGACTGGGGCCAGGATCAGAGGTTAGAGCCAGGGGTCAGAGCCTGGCTCAGATGACCTGACCCCAGGGTTGGAGTGCCGCCTGACACAGAATGCACAGTCACTGGGCAAGCAGGCAGCCACCCTGCAGGCCCTGGAGCAGCAGGCAGCTGAGCTGCTTGGGTACATGATGTGCTTTGCCACCAATAAGTATGCCACCTGCTAATTACTGTCTATGGAAGCCATTAAGAAGGACTGTGGGATCACCTGGGTAACTCAAAGTGGCCCTAGAGTGATCCAGGAATCTCCTGGCCTTGGGAGACCAAAGATCCTACTGAGTGCCCACTGACCCTGAGTGACCCCCCCATGTGGCCCCACGATGTCCCCCAGTGCCCCTCTGACCTTGAGAAAGCAGACAGATCATGTAACTCCCTGAGGCCATCTAGTGTTCCAGACCCTGATACACCTTTATCTCTGAGTGATCTAAAACTGTGAGACTACAGTGCTGGCATTCTCCACTCAAAATAAATAGGGCCTGGCACTATTTACTGGCTCATGCCTGTAATCCCAGCGCTTTCGGAGGCAGAGGCAGGAGGATCACCTGAGGTCAGGAGTTCGAGACCAGCCTAGCCAACATGGTGAAACCCCATGTCTACTAAAAATAGAAACATTAGCTGGGCGTGGTGGTGGGCGCCTGTAATCCTAGCTACTTGGGAAGCTGAGGCAGGAGAATCGCTTGAACCTGGGAGGCAGAGGTTGCAATGAGCGGAGATCTCGCCACTGCACTCCAGCCTGGGCGACAGAGCGACACTCCGTCTCAAAAAAAAAAAAAAAAAAAAAAATTAAAATTCTCAGTAATTTCTAGTATCCCTGATCCCCCAGGTTGACTACATGATCCTCAGGGTGACTGGAGACCTCTACTCCGGATATCCAGAATAACTCCCAGCGATGCCTAAAGTCCAACGGATTGACTGACCCCCACCCAACCCCCACCCCCGCCGCCCCCATGCTCCTTTGTGAAGTGGGGTGATTCCCCTGAGGAACTATCATCAGCTTTCTTCCCTGGATGGCAGCTCAGGGCACTCCCTGCCGGGACTGCGGAGGCGGCAGGCCAGACCCAGCCCTAAAGACCGGCGGACCCCATGTTTCCCCCAACTTCCCGTTCCCAGGGCCCTGGGTGGGGCGCGCCCCATGTCCCCCACCCACTTTCCTCCTTCTCTCCCCCTCCGGGCCGCCGCGCACATTCCAACCACAGGCTCCTGCGATCCCGGCAGGCCAAAAAGTCTGGAGCGGATAAATAGCCACAAGATCCGGAGTCGCTCGCCGTAGCTCTGGTCCAGTGTCCACCACCCAGAGCCTATTTCCATACAGGGAAACCCGCAGCACTTCTTGTGCCTAATTACCGTAGTGACTAGTGGGGGAGGCAGTGACCCCCCTGGAGCTGTGCTTCTGGCTGGGTGTGCACTTTCCCCATCTCTCCCCCAGCCCCATCCTGTCCAGTCCCTAGGACTACCCGAGAGCCCCCCACAGCCCTGAATAGGGGAATTTGTTGCTCCTGCTTGTGCCCTCCAGACTCTCTGTTGATGCTGGAGCCCTGGGATCAAACGGCTGAGTTGATGGTAATTTCCACGGCGCCCATGACGCTGAGGGGAAAAGGCTACAGTCTCCTTGGTCCAGAGTTGGAGATCCCGAAGATCTCTCTCATTTGCTCCTGCCATGCCCCCAACTTCGTGAGCCCTCTTCCAAGGATAGTTTAAAGCACCAAACCCCTTACCTTCCCCTGGCCCTCGTATAGGTGTGGGCTTGGGGGCACAATAAAGATTTGTGGGTGAAGTGGTCTGTCTCTGGTTCCTGGGGCGAAGGCAGTTTCCGGAGGGAAGGGGTAGGGTTGGGGTGGGGGCGCTCTCCGCCCGGTGTTGCGCTCCTGCCCAGAATCCGCTCCGGCCTTTCCTTCCTGCCGCGATTCCCAACTTTGCTCAAAGTCGCTAGACTCTAAGCTGTTGGAGGGACCGCTGGACAGACCCGGGAACTGACAGAGGGCCCGGAGGGAAACAGGCCAAAGACCCACAGGCAGAGTTGACACGGAATCCCAAAGCAAGGAGGAGGGCTCGGGCCCGAGACCGTTCACCTCCCCTTATCCCTGTTCTCCTCTTCAGGATGGAGCTGACCTCAAGGGAAGGAGGGAGGGGACAGCCTCTGCCCTGGGAACTTCGACTGGGCCTACTGCTAAGCGGTGAGAGGGCCTGGTGGGGGTTGGGGGTTGTGGAATGTGATGGTAGGTCCTGGTAGTTGCCCTTGGGGCACATGAGGTGGGGCCACCAGATAGGAACTCAGCAGAACTGACTGAACTACTGTCCCCAGTGCTGGCTGCCACACTGGCACAGGCCCCTGCCCCGGATGTGCCTGGCTGTTCCAGGGGAAGCTGCTACCCCGCCACGGGCGACCTGCTGGTGGGCCGAGCTGACAGACTGACTGCCTCATCCACCTGTGGCCTGAATGGCCCCCAGCCCTATTGCATCGTCAGTCACCTGCAGGTGTGGCTGGGGACAGGGTGCCACGCCGAGTCAGGGTGGGGCTGGCACTGCCTGAGGCACTGATTCTAATCCCCATCCAACCCAGGACGAAAAGAAGTGCTTCCTTTGTGACTCCCGGCGCCCCTTCTCTGCTAGAGACAACCCACACAGCCATCGCATCCAGAATGTAGTCACCAGCTTTGCACCACAGCGGCGGGCAGCCTGGTGGCAGTCAGAGAATGGTGAGGCCATGGGTGGGGCAAAAGTGAGCAGGGCTGCCCACCAGTAGCTTTGAGTCCTTGACTTCCGACTCCTGTCCCAGGTATCCCTGCGGTCACCATCCAGCTGGACCTGGAGGCTGAGTTTCATTTCACACACCTCATTATGACCTTCAAGGTGCCTGCATATCTGGGAGCCTACCCGAATCACCCTGCTTGGGTCTCCATTGCCCTTGGACAGAGCCTCAGCTCTTTAACCCAGCCTCCTTGAGCATGAATGCAGGAGGCTCCTTCATCCCTTCACACCTTCCATTTGCCTCCAGGCCTTTGCACATGCTCTTCTGCCTTTCCGATCCCAGGCTGGGTCAGGCGTTGTCTCCCTGAGCCCCATGAACCCTGAGTCTCCCCATTAGAGGTGGCTACCCTCGCTGGTCATTATCTGGCTTCCACCAGTCACCCCCACTCTCCGTGAGCTATTTGAGGGCAGTCTTGGGCTGAGCAGGGCTCTTGATGGCTCTGGGTTGGGCTTGGGTCCTGGTGCCTGCTGATCAGCTATGCCCCCCTACCCAGACATTTCGCCCTGCTGCCATGCTGGTGGAACGCTCAGCAGACTTTGGCCGCACCTGGCATGTGTACCGATATTTCTCCTATGACTGTGGGGCTGACTTCCCAGGAGTCCCACTAGCCCCCCCACGGCACTGGGATGATGTAGTCTGTGAGTCCCGCTACTCAGAGATTGAGCCATCCACTGAAGGCGAGGTGAGGACTGGCATCTGGGCTGGGGGGCTGGAAGCTGGGGATGATGGGCCTGAGGCAAGGTCCAGTGTCACTATGAACTCCCTGCCTCTCCAGGTCATCTATCGTGTGCTGGACCCTGCCATCCCTGTCCCAGACCCCTACAGCTCACGGATTCAGAGTGAGTGCTCCGCCTTTGAGTCTGGCACAGTCCGTGTCCGGCTAGGGACTATTTGGGGCCTCAGTAACTATTTTGGGTGATTCCTAGGACAGATGCCAAGCCCAGTTTAGCTCGGGTGGCAGTGTACAGGAGGTCTTTCAAGGTGACCTTGGCAGCTGAGCCCCTGGGTGGGCATGGGGCAGCAAAGGCCTGCCTGGTCAGTTGGCCCCCCCTTCCCCCACCTCAGACCTGTTGAAGATCACCAACCTACGGGTGAACCTGACTCGTCTACACACGTTGGGAGACAACCTACTCGACCCACGGAGGGAGATCCGAGAGAAGTACTACTATGCCCTCTATGAGCTGGTTGTACGTGGCAACTGCTTCTGCTACGGACACGCCTCAGAGTGTGCACCCGCCCCAGGGGCACCAGCCCATGCCGAGGGCATGGTGAGGGGCTTCAGACGGTTGGGATAGGGCTAGGGGCAGGGGCGGACACGGCTGAGCAGTGCTGACAACCTGCCTGCCAACCTCTATAGGTTCACGGAGCTTGCATCTGCAAACACAACACACGTGGCCTCAACTGTGAGCAGTGTCAGGATTTCTATCATGACCTGCCCTGGCATCCAGCTGAGGACGGCTATAGTCATGCCTGTAGGAGTGAGTGAGATCTTGGCCTCCATAGCTCCAGCACTCTGCAGCCTGGCTGTGCCCTGGGTAGAACCTAGAGCTGGTTGGTCAAGCCCCTAAAACCCAGGCTGCATCCAAAGAGTATGCAGGCCTTGATGCCCCTTGGGACCCCCTCAATCCTCCTCTGCAGTCTGCTCTGGGTAGGGAACCAGTATGATGCTGAGGCCTTGGAGTCCCTGAGCCCCTACCCACAGATTCTGGCCTGTGATAGGGATCTAAGCTGGCCTACTTCTTACCCTTGTGACCTGGTTCCTCAAGTGGCCTTTGCCCTGCCCTTCCTCCCCTGCCAGAGTGTGAGTGCCATGGGCACACCCACAGCTGCCACTTCGACATGGCCGTATACCTGGCATCTGGCAACGTGAGTGGAGGTGTGTGTGATGGATGTCAGCATAACACAGCTGGGCGCCACTGTGAGCTCTGTCGGCCCTTCTTCTACCGTGACCCAACCAAGGACCTGCGGGATCCGGCTGTGTGCCGCTGTGAGGCTGGGATTGGGCAGGGGGAGAGAAAGCTGAGCCTGGGGCAGGAACTAGAGAGCTGAACTGCTGTCTAAATTGCAGGAAATTGGGGTTAGGGGCTTGGGATAGAGCTAGACCAGGGATCCAGGGTGGGATCCCTTAGGCTTAGGAGAGGACTGGCAGTGAGCTAGTTGAGATAGGGTGAGTGACCCTGTATCTCTTTTTGCCATCAGCCTGTGATTGTGACCCCATGGGTTCTCAAGACGGTGGTCGCTGTGATTCCCATGATGACCCTGCACTGGGACTGGTCTCCGGCCAGTGTCGCTGCAAAGAACATGTGGTGGGCACTCGCTGCCAGCAATGCCGTGATGGCTTCTTTGGGCTTAGCATCAGTGACCCTCTGGGCTGCCGGCGTATGTGTCTCCTGCCCTAACTTCTATGCTGACCTTTAACCCTTGTCCTCTTACTCCTGACTCAGCCGAACATGAGCACTGCCACAGTTTCCCAAAGTGCTGATGGTTCTCCTTCCCTGCAGGATGTCAATGTAATGCACGGGGCACAGTGCCTGGGAGCACTCCTTGTGACCCCAGCAGTGGATCCTGTTACTGCAAACGTCTAGTGACTGGACGTGGATGTGACCGCTGCCTGGTGCGACTGGAGGGGGCTGGAGTTCTAGGGGCATGATTTGTCCTTAGAGCACAGGGCTGGGTGTCATATCTATGCCAGTGGGTGGGTGCTGAGAGCTTAGGATCCAGTCCTGGCTGAGAAGTCTCAGGTCTGGGAGGCCAAGGGTGTGGGCCAGTGGTCTGGGGGGCATGTTTTCACTGAGGGGTGATTGAGGCTAAGACGTGTGGTTGGGATTTCCTGCTGGGTGGTGAGGGGGTCTGGAGGTCTGTTTCTGGCCCCCAGCAACTCCTTTCGTGCAGCCTGGCCACTGGGGCCTGAGCCACGACCTGCTTGGCTGCCGCCCCTGTGACTGCGACGTGGGTGGTGCCTTGGATCCCCAGTAAGTGTTATAAAGGGGGCCTGGGAAGGGATGGGGAAAGATCCTGAGCAGAAGAGGAGGTCCTTCTTGAGTAACCACAGAGTTCCCTACAGGTGTGATGAGGCCACAGGTCAATGCCACTGCCGCCAGCACATGGTTGGGCGACGCTGTGAGCAGGTGCAACCTGGCTACTTCCGGCCCTTCCTGGACCACCTAATTTGGGAGGCTGAGGACACCCGAGGGCAGGTGTGGGGCCTTCCCCTAAGCAGAGGGCTGGATGTGGGTGGACACATCTATGACTGGAGAGGTGGGGTTATGGGCAGTACCTTGTTGGGGGGATAGGGGTAATATCTAGCTTTGGCAGGAGAAATGGGGTTTGGGGCTGGCTGTGGCAGAAGAGGCAAAGACTCACCTGAGCCTCCATCCCTGGCTGCATTATCTCCCAGGTGCTCGATGTGGTGGAGCGCCTGGTGACCCCTGGGGAAACTCCATCCTGGACTGGCTCAGGCTTTGTGCGGCTACAGGAAGGTCAGACCCTGGAGTTCCTGGTGGCCTCTGTGCCGAAGGCCATGGACTATGACCTGCTGCTGCGCTTAGAGCCCCAGGTTAGACCCTGTTATCTAATGTGGAGCTGAGCCTCTGGATGTGGGAGCCTCTCCTCCATCATCCTGTTTTCCCAGGTCCCTGAGCAATGGGCAGAGTTGGAACTGATTGTGCAGCGTCCAGGGCCTGTGCCTGCCCACAGCCTGTGTGGGCATTTGGTGGCCAAGGATGACCGCATCCAAGGGACTCTGCAACCACACGCCAGGTGAGGGCACTGGTGGTAGCACTCACAATGGCAGGGGGTTGTGGGGCCAGCCCTAAGCTCCTTGCAGGGCACCTGGAAGACCCCACAGCTCATTCATCTGTTCCTTCTTTCAAATACCTCCAGAATGCTGGTTGCCAGGCCCTGCTGGGCATGGCTCTGTTCACAGAAAGGAAGTAGACAGATCAAGGCCTGCTCTCTCAGGTGTCTAAGGCCCAGAGGCCAAGGGAGGAATTAATGGGAAATCACCTGGTGTCACTATCAGGAGGGTCCACAGTGGTGGTGGTAGAGGGTGGTAGTGGTGGGGCTGTGGCATCAGAGCACTCTGAGCAGGGATGTGCCTGGTCTGATTAATGTTTTATTACATTTTGGGTAGTATTTGTTTCATGTTTCATGTTTCTTTTTCTTTTTTTTTGAGACAGAGTCTCACTCTGTCACCAGGCTGGAGTGCAGTGGTGCGATCTCGGCTCACTGCAATCTCCACCTCCCGGGTTCAAGCAATTCTCATGCATCAGCATCCCGAGTAGCTGGGACTACAGGTGCACGCCACCACGCCCAGCTAGTTTTTTTTATTTTTAGTAGAGATGGGGTTTTACCATGTTGGCCAGGATGGCCTCGATCTCCTGACCTTGTGATCTGCCCGCCTCGGCCTCCCAAAATGTTGGGATTACAGGTGTGAGCCACCGCGCCCAGCCCTGTTTCATTGTTTCATGTTTTGTTTGTTTGTTTTTGAGACGGAGTCTTGATCTGTCACCCAGGCTGGAGTGCACTGGCGCGATCTCGGCTCACTGCAAGCTCCACCTCCCAGGTTCACGCCATTGTCCTGCCTCAGCCTCCCAAGTAGCTGGGACCACAGGCACCCACCACCACGCCCAGCTAATTTTTTGTATTTTTAGTAGAGATGGGGTTTCACTGTGTTAGCCAGGATGGTCTCGATCTCCTGACCTCGTGATCCGCCTTTCTCGGCCTCCCAAAGTGCTGGGATTACAGGCGTGAGCCACTGCACTTGGCCTATTGCTTTTAGTTTTTGACCACGTAAATATTCAAACAGAAGGAAAGAGAATAACATATTGAACCTGGCTGTGCCCATTATAGACATTTTGCCAACTGTGACTTGTGTTTAGAAAAAAAATTCCTCTAGACCAGGCATGGTGGTTCATGCCTGTAATCCTAGCACTTTGGGACACTGAGGCAGGAGGATCACTTGAGCCCAGGAATTCAAGACCAGCCTAGGCAACATGGCGAGACCCTGTCTCTACAAAAAATAAAATAATTAGCTAAGCATGGTGGCATGTGCTTGTGGTTCCAGCTGCTTGGGAGGCTGAGGTGGGAGGATATCTTGAACCCAGGAGGTCAAGGCTGCAGTGAGCCAAGGTCGTGCCCCTGCACTCCATTCCATCCTGGGCAACAGAGACCGCATCTCAAATAAACAAATAAATAAATAAATCAGAAAAGAAAAAGAAAAAAGATGAGGGATTGAAGAACAATTTTTGGGATGGGATAAAAGAACCCAAGTATGAGTTTGCAGCACAATGGCAAAGGAAAGCCTTGGAGACACAGAGAGAGGGGGCAACGTAGTGTTGATGAAGAGGAGCAGCCGTTGTAGGTTGTAGGTTGGGGTCAGAGGAAGCGTGAGGTGGTTGTTGAGGAGAATTGGCAAGTTCTTGGGGTTTCCAGGCTTTATGAGTATTTCCAGTGAGTCTGCACAGGTGGATGTATGATTCCAGAGGGCCACCTTTATGAGACTATTCTGTGCAGATTCTTTGTTGGGCTGCCCAGCTGTTTGTTGGCCTAGCACAGCCCAGCGCAACCCAGCCGTAGTCTCTGCTTTGGCCGATGGCCTGGTTGCTGGGAGTAGGATGGGAGAGGCCCAGATGATTTGTACAGGGCCCCTAGATGACCCACTGCACCTGTCCCCACTCGCCCCCAGGTACATGATGTTTCCTAATCCTGTCTGCCTTGAGCCTGGTATCTCCTACAAGCTGCATCTGAAGCTGGTACGGACAGGGGGAAGTGCCCAGCCTGAGACTCCCTACTCTGGACCTGGCCTGCTCATTGACTCGGTGAATAATCTCCTCTTGCCCACACCAACCAAGATGGCAGGGCCTGTGGTGTGCGACTTGAGGGATAGCAGAGGTCTGTGGCAGAAGAGGCAGGCCCATGGTGGTGCCAGGGTGGGCAGGCTTGTGGCAGTGCTAAGGCAAGTGCTCTGGCAATGCCTACGTGGTCCCAGGTCTGAACTGTGATCTTCTTTGCTCACTCCTTCAGCTGGTGCTGCTGCCCCATGTCCTGGTGCTAGAGATGTTTAGTGGGGGTGATGCTGCTGCCCTGGAGCGCCGGGCCACCTTTGAACGCTACCAATGCCATGAGGAGGGTCTGGTGCCCAGCAAGACTTCTCCCTCTGAGGCCTGCGCGCCCCTCCTCATCAGCCTGTCCACCCTTATCTACAATGGTGCCCTGCGTGAGTGTCTGTGATGTGGGTTGATGGGGCAGAGGTGGGGACCCAGCCTGACTTGGCCCAACCCTCCTCCCCACAGCATGTCAGTGCAACCCTCAAGGTTCACTGAGTTCTGAGTGCAACCCTCATGGTGGTCAGTGCCTGTGCAAGCCTGGAGTGGTTGGGCGCTGCTGTGACCTCTGTGCCTCTGGCTACTATGGCTTTGGCCCCACAGGCTGTCAAGGTACTCTTCTGCCCCTTGTTCCCTCCTATGCTTCTCTCTCCTTCCCATTACTGTTCTCTCTCCTCCTTTTGGACCTGCTGCTGCTTTCCTCAAACTAAGTCTTGGACCCTCTACTCTCAACCTGGGTCAGTTGTAGTTCTCTTCCATTTCCTGACCTTCCCACCTAGACCCCCACTACCCACACTCCCCTCAGACCCTCCCCCACCCACACTCCCCTCAGACCCCCTCCCCTGGCTCTGGCTCAGCTCTGCCTTGCTCCTAGCCTGCCAGTGCAGCCATGAGGGGGCACTCAGCAGTCTCTGTGAAAAGACCAGTGGGCAATGTCCCTGTCGAACTGGTGCCTTTGGGCTTCGCTGTGACCGCTGCCAGCGTGGCCAGTGGGGATTCCCTAGCTGCCGGCCATGTGTCTGCAATGGGCATGCAGATGAGTGCAACACCCACACAGGCGCTTGCCTGGGCTGCCGTGATCACACAGGGGGTGAGCACTGTGAAAGGTGAGCCTGGAGCAGCTATGAGTGGGTTGGTTGGTGGGCAGTCTTCCCGGGGATGACCTTTTCTTCTTCCTCCTCCCTGCAGGTGCATTGCTGGTTTCCATGGGGACCCACGGCTGCCATATGGGGGCCAGTGCCGGCCCTGTCCCTGTCCTGAAGGCCCTGGGAGCCAACGGCACTTTGCTACTTCTTGCCACCGGGATGAATATTCCCAGCAGATTGTGTGCCACTGCCGGGCAGGCTACACGGGTGAGTGGATGGGGGCAGGCATGGGATCAGGGTGAGTTGACTGGGCTGAGCACTCACAGCTTCCTCTTGACCGTGGGCAGGGCTGCGATGTGAAGCTTGTGCCCCTGGGCACTTTGGGGACCCATCAAGGCCAGGTGGCCGGTGCCAACTGTGTGAGTGCAGTGGGAACATTGACCCAATGGATCCTGATGCCTGTGACCCCCACACGGGGCAATGCCTGCGCTGTTTACACCACACAGAGGGTCCACACTGTGCCCACTGCAAGCCTGGCTTCCATGGGCAGGCTGCCCGACAGAGCTGTCACCGTGAGTATGAGTGTGGGAGGGCATGGCTGAATTGGGGTTCTGCTTCTTGGCCTCCTCTTGACTACTGTGCTCATCTTGGTTGGCACAGGCTGCACATGCAATCTGCTGGGCACAAATCCCCAGCAGTGCCCATCTCCTGACCAGTGCCACTGTGATCCAAGCAGTGGGCAGTGCCCATGCCTCCCCAATGTCCAGGGCCCTAGCTGTGACCGCTGTGCCCCCAACTTCTGGAACCTCACCAGCGGCCATGGTTGCCAGCCTTGTGCCTGCCACCCAAGCCGGGCCAGAGGCCCCACCTGCAATGAGGTATGGGACCCTCCTGCAGATCCCTGGTTAGATGGGGCCAGGTGTCTGTCTTATCTCCAGGGCTCAGCCTCTGATAGAGG
This sequence comes from Pongo abelii, assembly GCF_028885655.2. Taxonomy (NCBI): domain Eukaryota; kingdom Metazoa; phylum Chordata; class Mammalia; order Primates; family Hominidae; genus Pongo; species Pongo abelii. Next base: position 105,336,388 of record NC_085928.1, read on the forward strand.
CTCTGACCCTGCCTTGTTCCCACCCCAGTTCACAGGGCAGTGCCACTGCCGTGCAGGCTTTGGAGGGCGGACTTGTTCTGAGTGCCAAGAGCTCCACTGGGGAGACCCTGGGTTGCAGTGCCGTGGTGAGGGAGCCAGCGGGGCCAGGGTGGATGAAGGACTTCCCAGAATGCCCCACAGTGGCCCTAACTCTGTGCTCTGCTCTTTCTTGCAGCCTGTGATTGTGACTCTCGTGGAATAGATACACCTCAGTGTCACCGCTCCACAGGCCACTGCAGCTGCCGCCCAGGGGTGTCTGGTGTGCGCTGTGACCAGTGTGCCCGTGGCTTCTCAGGAATCTTTCCTGCCTGCCATCCCTGCCATGCATGCTTCGGGGATTGGGACCGAGTGGTGCAGGACTTGGCTGCCCGTACACGGCGCCTAGAGCAGCGGGCGCAGGAGTTGCAGCAGACGGGTGTGCTGGGTGCCTTTGAGAGCAGCTTCTGGCATATGCAGGAGAAGCTGGGCATTGTGCAGGGCATCGTAGGTGCCCGCAACACCTCAGCCGCCTCCACCGCACAGCTTGTGGAGGCCACAGAGGAGCTGCGGTGCGGAAGGGCCTAAGAATACATGGTGGGATGGGGCAGAGGCCCAGTGGACCAGGGCTGACGCCTCTCTAAACAGCCCCCTCTCCATCATCGCAGGCGTGAAATTGGGGAGGCCACTGAGCACCTGACTCAGCTCGAGGCAGAGCTGACAGATGTGCAAGATGAGAACTTCAATGCCAACCATGCACTAAGCGGTCTGGAGCGAGACAGGATTGCACTTAATCTCACACTGCGGCAGCTCCACCAGCATCTTGACTTGCTCAAACATTCAAACTTCCTGGGTGAGTTGTTAGCCAACTAGGCAGGTGGACCAGGGTCAGTCTTCGGCTGACTGTCTGCCTCTGCCCAATTTAGGTGCCTATGACAGCATCCGGCATGCCCATAGGCAGTCTGCAGAGGCAGAACGTCGTGCCAATACCTCAGCCCTGGCAGTACCTAGCCCTGTGAGCAATTCGGCAAGTGCTCGGCATCGGACAGAGGCACTGATGGATGCTCAGAAGGAGGACTTCAACAGCAAACACATGGCCAACCAGCGGGCACTCGGCAAGCTCTCTGCCCATACCCACACCCTAAGCCTAACAGACATAAATGAGCTGGTGAGGTTCAAGTGTTGGGTGGGGCAGGTGGGTGTAGATGTTCCTCTCACATGGCCCTGACTTGTTCTGTGCCTGGCAGGTGTGTGGGGCACCAGGGGATGCACCCTGTGCTACAAGCCCTTGTGGGGGTGCCAGCTGTCGAGATGAGGATGGGCAGCCCCGCTGTGGGGGCCTCAGCTGCAATGGGGCAGCGGCTACAGCAGACCTAGCACTGGGCCGGGCCCGGCACACACAGGCAGAGCTGCAGCGGGCACTGGCAGAAGGTGGTAGCATCCTCAGCAGAGTGGCTGAGACTCGTCGGCAGGCAAGCGAGGCACAGCAGCGGGCCCAGGCAGCCCTGGACAAGGCTAATGCTTCCAGGGGACAGGTGGAACAGGCCAACCAGGAACTTCGAGAACTTATCCAGAGTGTGAAAGACTTCCTCAACCGTGAGCCTCCCACGTGTCCCAGGCCATGTGGTTGTTCCCTTTGGCAACTCCCCGTGTCTGGATCTCCCTTGGTTCATACTTGAGCCTCAGGGACTACACTGGATTAGTGTTTATGATCCCTTGACTGGCTCCTGAGTTATTGCCCATATGTGATCCCAGGTCCATGTTCTTGAGTCTGAGGCCCTTGTATAGTCCCTGTCCTTGTGATTATATCCTTACGCCTGGTAACAAACCCCTATCCCATGTACATGTCCTGAGTCCATACCCCAAAACTGTATCCTCATGCCCATGCTGGAGAATCTATGTTCTTAAGCTCTTGCTGTGTCCCTATAGAGGAGGGGGCTGATCCTGATAGCATTGAAATGGTGGCCACACGGGTGCTAGAGCTCTCCATCCCAGCTTCAGCTGAGCAGATCCAGCACCTGGCAAGTGCAATTGCAGAGCGAGTCCGGAGCCTGGCGGATGTGGACGCGATCCTGGCACGTACTGTAGGAGATGTGCGTCGTGCCGAGCAGCTACTGCAGGATGCACGGCGGGCAAGGTCTGACCCCATCCCTGGCCCCTATCCCTGACACCTGGTTTTGATACCTCCAGGTTCTGATTTCCCCTTCTCCCCAGGAGCCGGGCTGAGGATGAGAAACAGAAGGCAGAGACAGTACAGGAAGCACTGGAGGAGGCCCAGCGGGCACAGGGTGTTGCCCAGGGTGCCATCCGGGGGGCAGTGGCTGACACACAGGACACAGAGCAGACCCTGTACCAGGTGAGGTCTTCCTAGGACATCAGTGGGACAAGGTTATGGGCATGCACCGTAGATCTGTGTAACCTTTGACTCACCCATGGCAGGTACAGGAGAGGATGGCAGGTGCAGAGCAGGCACTGAGCTCTGCAGGTGAAAGGGCTCGGCAGTTGGATGCTCTCCTGGAGGCTCTGAAATTGAAACGGGCGGGAAATAGTCTGGCAGCCTCTACAGCAGAAGAAACAGCAGGCAGTGCCCAGGGTCGTGCCCAGGAGGCTGAGCAGGTGGGTTGAGGCAGAGCCAGCTGGAGAAAGTAGGGGTGGAAGATGGGCCTCCACTGAGCTACCACGCTAACCTAACCCTCTACATCTGCAGCTGCTACGGGGCCCTCTGGGTGATCAGTACCAGACGGTGAAGGCCCTGGCTGAGCGCAAGGCCCAGGGTGTGCTGGCTGCACAGGCAAGGGCAGAACAACTGCGGGATGAGGCTCGGGACCTGTTGCAAGCCGCTCAGGACAAGCTGCAGCGGCTACAGGGTAAGAAATGGGGCACCAGAGACACAGGACTGCGGGAAACCCCCCCTAAACTGACACCTGCCCTTCCTAGAATTGGAAGGCACCTATGAGGAAAATGAGCGGGCACTGGAGAGTAAGGCAGCCCAGCTGGACGGGTTGGAGGCCAGGATGCGCAGCGTGCTTCAAGCCATCAACTTGCAGGTGCAGATCTACAACACCTGCCAGTGACCCCTGCCCAAGGCCTATCCCAGTTCCTAGCACCGCCCCACATGCATGTCTGCCTATGCACTGAAGAGCTCTTGGCCCGGCAGGGCCCCCAATAAACCAGTGTGAACCCCCACTGTGTTGTCTGGACTCTGATTTGGGGCGGGCGGGGGAGTCTCCAGGGGAACCTCGAGGTTGCCCCCAGCAGGACCCAGGCACCGCTAAGCCACCCGAGCACCGCCTCCTTCCGCTCGGGCCCGCCCAGGAGCTGCCGGTCGCTCCGAGCCCATTCCCGCCGGAAGTGCGTCACCAGCTTGGCGCTCCGCCTCCCTCGGCCTTAGCTAGAAGTCGAAACAAAACAAGCCGCTAAGGCGGTGGCGGCGGCGCCGGGACGGGGGAGGGGCGCGCCGGAACCGGAACCGACCTGACGCCGGAACCGGAACGGACAGCGGGTTGCCAGGGCCCCAAGAGGGCTGGCTGCGGCGGTCTCGCTCGGTGAGTGGAGCGGGATGCAACTTGCCGGCTTGGCCGCAGCGGGGAGGCCGCAACGCGCGGCCGCGGCGGCCTGTTCAAGGTCACGGGCCGTGCCAGTCCCTACCCCTGGTGCCCCGCAGCGTGCCAGCCCACTGATGCCGGCAGGGCCGTTACGCTATGCCTGTGGCCAGCCTCCCACCAGGGAGAGGACTGGCGGCCAGCGAGGGCAGCTTCCTGGGAGAGGTGGTGGCGGGCTCGGGGTTCAGAGGCTGAAGCTGGGTCGCAGGTCGACCGGGGCGCTGGTCTGTGGTCAGTAACCCCGCGCTGCCATTTCAGGCCGGCTCGGGTCTCTAGACAGCCCCTTTCCCGCCTCGACGTCCCTGGGGCATGGGGGAGGGACGCGACCTTTGGCTGGGGCCTGGGTGCGAGAAGGAGGCGTCGGTGGCAGGTGTCATTAAAGATCCAGCCCACCAGTACCACATCTGACCTGTAGAAAGGTATCCTGCCATCCCTCCTTCCTCCTTTACACACTTAGGGGGACACAGACTAGTCATTATCTGTCCTGCTACTGGTTCAGGCCAGGCTTGAGGCTGCCAGGAGTCCTGGATCTGTGGTCCTCCCCAGCCTCATCTCAGTATCTAGTTTTAAGACCTTCATTTTGGAGGGAGAAACAGTCCAGAATCCACTGGTGGGTCTGTGGGAAACTGTAGTGGTCCTTGTGGCTCACAGCTCATGAGTGAAGGCATCTGGGAAGGAAGGTGATGATTTCTGTTCCAGTCTCAAACTGGATGCCCATCCTGCCTTAGTACTGGAGCAGGTTTGCTGCTGAAGAGGTAGGGTGACATCTAGATACACTTTTCAGTCCGTTTCTGCTTGGGACAGCAGCTGGGGAGAGGACTTTCTCTTGAAATGAAGAAGGACCAAGCAGTACATAGGAGCAGGTTCTTGCCAAGTGTGGGAGCTGGCAGGAGGCAGGTGGAGTGCCTTAGCCCCAGGACTTTTTCTGGGCAATGGTAGAACCTGGGTTGAGCCTGTTTTCAGCCACAGAGCCTGGTCCTCCTGCGGCTTGTCTCCTGTCCTGCCTTCCTCCTCCACCTTCTATTTCTCCAGTGGTGACTAAGCAGCCAGTGAGAGTGAAGGCAAAGTGAGCACCTTGCTCGGAGTGCCAGCCCTGTGGGCTGGAGCCATGGCTCCTCTCCAGATTGGTGGAGTAGCCTGGTCCCAGGCCATGACTTCCTTGACCTGGTGCCCCCCTCAGTGAGGCTTCCACCTGTGTGGGACTGTTATGGTGGGTATCTATGAGGCTTGGCCAGAAGTGGTTGCTGCTACTTGCATTATTTATTACCTCTTCAGAATAGTCTGAGAGTGTCCAGGGGTACTTAAGAGATGAGGAGATACAGCTCTGTAGCATTAGTGTCCTGGGTTGCTGAGCCCTGGCTGTAGCTAAAGAGCAAGTTGTTGGGTCTTGGCAGTGATCACTGGCTTCTTTCCATTAGGCTGTCAGTTCCTTGCTGGAGAATTTGGCCACAAAGAGTTGCCAAGATAGCTGGGCCAGGAAGAAAGCGCCGCAGCCCTGACCCAGACGCTGTTGCTGACCCCGGGGCACTCTGGCTGTCGACCAAGCGGCTCAGGATGTCTGGCGGGGCCAGTGCCACAGGCCCAAGGAGAGGGCCCCCAGGACTGGAGGACGCCACTAGTAAGAAGAAGCAGAAGGATCGAGCAAACCAGGAGAGCAAGGATGGAGATCCTAGGAAAGGTGGGAGTGGCATTCCCAGAGTGCTTGTGGCCTTCTCTCCCTCCCATCTTATTGGTATACAGATTGGGGTTTGGGAGATGACTTTTTTGTTCTTCTCTCTGTGCTGGTCTGATGATGAGAGAAGAAAGACCCATGGTAGCCTCAGTAGAGCCTCAGCTTTGAAGCCTGAGTACTTGGCTAAGATCCAGATGATGGTGCTGTTAGGGGGCTTGCCTTCTTTCCTTTTTAAACTTTTTTCTTTTTTTTGAAACTTTTTTTCCTTTTTTTCTTTTCCTTTTTTTTTTGAGATGGAGTCTCATTCTGTAGCCCAGGCTGGAGTGCAGTGGTGCAATATTGGCTCACTGCAACCTCCACCTCCTGGTTCAGGTGATTCTCCTGCCTCAGCCTCCCAAGTAGCTGGGATTACAGGTGCATGCCACCACGCAAGGCTAATTTTTTTTTTTTTTTTTTTTGAGACAGTGTCTCACTCTGTCATCCAGGCTAGAGTGTAGTGGCGTCTTGGCTCACTGCGGGCTCTGCCTCCCGGGTTCAAGTGATTTTCCTGCCTCAGCCTCCCAAGTAGTGGGGATTACAGGTACGCACCACCACGCTTAGCTAATTTTTGTATTTTTAGTAGAGACGGGGTTTCACTATGTTGGCCAGACTGGTCACAAACTCCTGACCTCAGGTGATCCATCCGCCTTGGCCTCTCAAAGTGCTGGGATTGCAGGCGTGAACCACCGTGCTGCCCTTTTTTTTTTTTTTTTTTTTTTTTTTTAAAGGCAGGGTCTCACTCTTGCACAGACTGGAGTGCAGTGCAGGTGTGATCGTAGCTTACTGCATCCTCAAAGTCCTGGGCTCAAGCAGTCCTCCTACCTCAGCTTCCTCACCATGCTTGACTAATTTTTCTTGTTTTTTTTTTTTAGAGACAGGGTCTCGATCTGTTGCCCAGGCTGGTCTTGAACTTCTGGCCTCAGGTGATCCTTCTGCCTCAGCCTCCCATGCAGCTGGGATCACAGGCTCACGCCACCGTACCCGGCTGTTCTTTCCTTCATCATCAGGGTCAGCATCCACTCCTCAAGAGGAGCAGACCAAAGAGGGTCAGTAATGAATGGGCTTTTTGGGTGCTAGGGAAGGGGAGGGGGCACTTGCAATTTGGCTCCCATCTGAAGCAGTTTCATTAGGCTGGGTCTCTGTTACCTGCTTATCGCCATCAGGAGCTTGTGAAGACCCTCATGATCTCTTGGCTACTCCCCCTCCAGAGTTGTTGCTCGATTGGAGGCAGAGTGCAGAAGAGGTGATTGTCAAGCTTCGTGTGGGAGTAGTTCCCCTGCAGCTGGAGGATGTAGATGCTGCTTTCACAGATACGGACTGTGTGGTGCGGTTTGCAGGTGTGTCCATCTGCCCTGAGCACAATAGTATGTTTGAATCTTCTGATATCTCCTATCCTACCTCATGGACCCTGCTCTGTCCCCAGGTGGTCAGCAGTGGGGTGGTGTCTTCTATGCTGAGATAAAAAGCTCTTGTGCTAAAGTGCAAACCCGCAAGGGCAGTCTCCTGCACCTGACACTGCCCAAAAAGGTGCCTATGCTCACGTGGCCCTCCCTCCTGGTGAGTTCTAGTAGTACAGGGTTGGGTAGGGATACCCAGTGTAGTCGACAGGGCCTGACTGCTGTATCTTTGGCAGAAGAAACCTCTAGGGACCCAGGAGCTGGTGCTGGGGCTGCAGTGCCAGGAGAATGGGCAGGAACTGTCTCCCATTGCCCTGGAGCCAGGCCCTGAGCCCCACCGGGCTAAGCAGGAGGCCCGGAACCAGAAGCGGGCCCAGGGCCGTGGTGAGGTAGGCTCAGGGGCTGGCCCCGGGGCCCAGGCAGGGCCCAGCGCCAAGAGGGCTGTGCATCTCTGCAGAGGGCCAGAGGGGGAAGGGTCCAGGGATGACCCTGGACCCCGGGGTGATGCCCCACCCTTCGTGGCTGACCCAGCCACCCAGGTGAGAGCTGGGCACCTGTTTGGGTGTTAGGAGATGGGGGGAAAAGGTGTGCACTGGAGTGGGAGCCACCTGGTAGACCCAGGGCTGATTCTGCCCACAATCTTGCCATTAATAGGTTGAGGCTGATGAACAGCTTTGCATACCACCGCTGAACCCCCAAACCTGCCTCCTGGGCTCAGAGGAGAATTTAGCCCCTTTGGCAGGAGAGAAAGCAGTGCCTCCCGGGAATGACGCAGTCTCTCCAGCCATGGTCCGGAGCAGAAACCCTGGGAAAGATGACTGTGCCAAGGAGGAGATGGCAGTGGCAGCAGATGCTGCAACCTTGGTGGATGGTAAAGGTGGGGGTGGGCAGGCAGAGCCCTAGGTTGGGTTGCAAAGTTTGTAGGTGGGTAGAGAGTAGCAATAGGCTGGAACCTGTCCTGGTTGGGGCTGAGCCATGGTCTCAATATAGAGCCTGAGTCGATGGTGAACCTGGCATTTGTCAAGAATGACTCGTATGAGAAGGGCCCGGATTCAGTGGTGGTGCACGTGTACGTGAAGGAGATCTGCAGGGACACCTCGAGAGTACTTTTCCGTGAGCAGGACTTCACGCTCATCTTCCAGACCAGGTGGGTGGGTAGATGATGGGGCAAACAATGCCTCAGGTGGGACAGTATGTCTCATGCTCTTCCTCTTGTCATTCCTCCTATCCTGCTGTGCCTCTGCAGGGATGGAAACTTCCTGAGGCTGCACCCAGGCTGTGGGCCCCAAGCCACCTTCCGTTGGCAGGTGAAGCTCAGGTGGGTGGTGCCCGGCCCCACCACTGTGCCTGTCCTACCCCCCTGGGCTCCATCTCCCTGGCTTATCTATCCTGATGCTCATTCCTCCTAAGTCCCTGAGTTCAGCCTTTTCCCACAGGAATCTGATTGAGCCAGAGCAGTGCACCTTCTGTTTCACGGCTTCTCGCATCGACATCTGCCTTCGTAAGAGGCAGAGTCAGCGCTGGGGGGGCCTGGAGGCCCCGGCTGCACGAGGTCTGCACACGAGCTCCCTTCATTGCCCAGTTCCACGTGACCAGGACCCAAACCCCTGTCACATGCTGCTAACCACCAGCCCTCTCATTCCCCCTTTTTAAGGTGCAGTGGGTGGTGCAAAGGTTGCCGTGCCGACAGGTCCAACTCCTCTGGATTCAACCCCACCAGGAGGTGCTCCCCACCCCCTGACAGGCCAAGAGGAGGCCCGGGCTGTGGAGAAGGATAAATCCAAGGCACGATCTGAGGACACGGGGCTAGACAGTGTGGCAACCCGCACACCCATGGAGCATGTAACCCCAAAGCCAGAGACACACCTGGCCTCGGTAAGAATTCTGGGGTGGGAAGGACGAAGAATGGAGGCTGGAGAGTCTTGGGGCTGTTCTCTCATGTCGTCTTTGCTCCCACAGCCCAAGCCTACATGCATGGTGCCTCCCATGCCCCACAGCCCAGTTAGTGGAGACAGCGTGGAGGAGGAGGAAGAGGAAGAGAAGAAGGTGTGTCTGCCAGGCTTCACTGGCCTTGTCAATTTAGGCAACACCTGCTTCATGAACAGCGTCATTCAGTCTCTGTCCAACACTCGGGAACTCCGGGACTTCTTCCATGGTGAGGGCAGGGCCTGGATCCTGGGTTATGGGCAGAGAGAGTGCCTTTGTTCCTCACACCTTTGCTCGGCTACTATTCCTAGACCGCTCCTTTGAGGCTGAGATCAACTACAACAACCCACTAGGGACTGGTGGGCGTCTGGCCATTGGCTTTGCCGTGCTGCTTCGGGCGCTGTGGAAGGGCACCCACCATGCCTTCCAGCCTTCCAAATTGAAGGTGATCTGTGACCACTGTCACCCTTGGCTGGAGGGGGCGGGGAGGGCCAGCCAGCTGGGTGTGCAGTGGGTGCTAGGGCTTCATGTTCACACCTTGGCTCCTGTATCCAGGCCATTGTGGCGAGTAAGGCCAGCCAGTTCACAGGCTATGCACAGCATGATGCCCAGGAGTTCATGGCTTTCCTGCTGGATGGGCTGCACGAGGACCTGAATCGCATTCAGAACAAGCCCTACACAGAGACCGTGGATTCAGATGGGCGGCCCGATGAGGTCAGGGTTAGGGACAGAGGGTGGGCATGTCTCATGAGCATCCCAGCCCCCAGTACTCTTTGGTTCTCACCACTCTGCCTCTCAGGTGGTAGCTGAGGAAGCATGGCAGCGGCACAAGATGAGGAATGACTCTTTCATCGTGGACCTATTTCAGGGGCAGTACAAGTCAAAGCTGGTGTGCCCTGTGTGTGCCAAGGTGTGATGGGCTCCCCTGGAAAGAGACCCCTTAGTTCAGCTCAGCTATTCTGGTCACATTAGGTTCAGAGGCACGTGCATCTTAAGGTGCTACATGGCAAGGTTTGGGCAAAGAAGCTGGCAGGGAGGCCTTAGGATTCTATTTGGTCTGAAGAGCCCACTCAGGGTAGGCTTCCTGACTGAGGGAAAAGTGATGTTAGAGCTCAAAGGTGTTGTGGGTGGCAGGGTTGTGGGCACATGGGGTGCAAGTGTGAGGCAAATTCGTAAAGTGGCTAAGCTGAGTAGGGCTTTCAGTGCCAGAAAGAAGGATTGTTATTTCCTGGTGGTCCTCCTACCCTGTCTAGTGTCCTAAAGCCTGAGAGTTTGCTGGTTGGCTGTGGGGGCCCTGAGAGCCATCAGAAGCCCCGGAATGGGCTCTTTGAGCATGAGCATCTTGTCTCTCACTCTGTGCAGCTACCCAGTGCCACCTCTACATCCACAGGTCTCCATCACTTTTGACCCGTTTCTTTATCTGCCAGTGCCCTTGCCACAAAAGCAAAAGGTTCTCCCTGTCTTTTATTTTGCCCGAGAGCCCCACAGCAAGCCCATCAAGGTGAGGAGTAAGCCCCTACCCTCTGGGCTGTTCTAGAGAACGTGGCCCACCTCCCTCACTGACTGCCCTTTTTGCCACAGTTCCTGGTGAGCATCAGCAAGGAGAACTCCACTGCGAGCGAAGTATTGGACTCCCTCTCTCAGAACGTTCATGTGAAGCCTGAGAACCTGCGTTTGGCGGAGGTATCTTTGTCCTTCCTTGGGCTATGACGTGTGGATGTGTGTGTGTACTCACCACAGACATGTGTACAATCATTGGCATCTACAGACATACACATGGGCTGGGCACGGTGGCTCACGCCTGTAATCCCAGCACTTTGTGAGGCTGAGGTGGGCAGATCACTTGAGCCCACGAGTTTGGGACCAGCCTGGGCAACTTGGTGAAACACTGTCTCTACAAGAAATAAAAAAATTAGCTGGGCATGGTGGTATGTGTTATAGTCCCAGCTACTTGGGAGGCTGAGGCAAGAGGCTCACTTGAGCCCGGGACGTGGAGGTTGCAGTGAGCAGAGATTGCACCACAGCACTCCAGCCTGGGTGACAGAGTGAGACTCTGTCTCAAAAACAAATAAATAAATAGATAAAAAATAAAAATAGGGCCAGGCGCGGTGGCTCATGCCTGTAATCCCAGCACTTTGGGAGGCCAAGGCGGGTGGATCACAAGGTCAGGAGATCCAGACCATCCTGGCTTACATGGTGAAACCCCACCTCTACAAAAAATACAAAAAAAGTTAGCTGGGCGTGGTGGCACATGTCTGTAGTCCCAGCTGCTCAGGAGGCTGAGGCAGGAGAATCGCTTGAACCTGGGAGGCAGAGGTTGCAGTGAGCTAAGATTGCGCCACTGCACTCCAGCCTGGGTGACAGAGTGAGACTCTGTCTCAAAAATAAAATAAAATAAAAATAGACATACACATGAGTATGCCTGTGACTGTACAAAAACAGGTGATGTGCTGTTATTTTTTCTGTGCAACAGAAGTGCCCTCAGTTCCTAGCCATTATCAGGGTTTATTCCCCTTTGTGGTGGTGGATCCCAACTGCATTTCCCTTTTTAAACAAGGAGCTTGAGCTGCAGGACTATCCCTATGTTCGCTCTGCTTCTCCCTCTATCCTGCTGCTCTCTCCTTTTATCCTAGTTGTGTGTGCTAGCTCTCCCCAGGGGTTCCTAGCCTTTAGCCTGACAGTGACAGTTTTCTTAGGGGTAAGAGTGGGGAGAAGGCTCTTTGAATGTGGACCCTCCATGAGAATATGTTACAGTCTTATAAGGCTATGCTAGTTATAGCAGGGCAGAGTCCCTCAGTGTGGAGAGCTGGTGTGGTTGATATCTGCCTCACACCTGGTCTTTCAGGCCCTCTGATGCACCAGGCTCCTTATGGCATTGGGCACTGAGATGGGTGCCAGCAGAGGCATAAGCCTATTTGGGCCTACAGACCTCACCACTGCCCACACAGACCCAAGGCAGGGCCAAGCCTTCTTAAACTCTGGGGCAGGGCTAGGGAAAGGGCTTATCCTCACATGGGATCTGTGTGTTCTTTGTCCCCAGGTAATTAAGAATCGTTTCCATCGTGTGTTCCTACCCTCCCACTCACTGGACACTGTGTCCCCATCTGATATGCTCCTCTGCTTTGAGCTGCTATCCTCAGAGTTGGCTAAGGAGCGGGTAGTGGTGCTAGAGGTGCAACAGGTGAGTGGGAGCCAACCTGATGGCACAGGGCCCTGGTGGGTGGGGCACTCCTGCCTGGTCTTGCTGAGCCAGACGACCCACCCTAGCGCCCCCAGGTGCCCAGCGTCCCCATCTCCAAGTGTGCAGCCTGCCAGCGGAAGCAACAGTCGGAGGATGAGAAGCTGAAGCGCTGTACCCGGTGCTACCGTGTGGGCTACTGCAACCAGTGAGGACCCCCATGGTCTCCCCTACCCTTTCTTTCCACCTTCCATGTGCCACCCTTCTCCTTCCCTTCACACCAAGGCACATATGCTTAAGCTTTCTACTTGCCACCCTACTTTACCAGGCTCTGGGGGAGGCAGGGCTGGCATACCCAGTTCCCAGGGACTATGACTAGCCCCCAGTATGGAGTCATAGGAGATGGGGCTAAGGGCCTGTCCTTGTCTTCCTCTTCCCATCAGGCTCTGCCAGAAAACCCACTGGCCTGACCACAAGGGCCTCTGCCGACCTGAGAACATTGGCTACCCCTTCCTGGTCAGTGTACCTGCCTCACGCCTCACTTATGCCCGCCTCGCTCAGTTGCTAGAGGGCTATGCCCGGTAAGTGCCCAGTGGTTGGACTAGAGTGGTGTAGGTGGGGGCAGAGTTGCTAGATGGGCTGGTCAGGAGTCTTACTTGCCTTGCTCTCTGTTGCCAGGTACTCTGTGAGTGTATTCCAGCCACCCTTTCAGCCAGGCCGCATGGCCTTGGAGTCTCAGAGCCCTGGCTGCACCACACTGCTCTCCACTGGCTCCCTGGAGGCTGGGGACAGCGAGAGGGACCCCATTCAGCCACCTGAGCTCCAGCTGGTGACCCCTATGGCTGAGGGGGACACAGGGCTTCCCCGGGTGTGGGCAGCCCCTGACCGGGGTCCTGTGCCCAGCACCAGTGGAATTTCTTCTGAGATGCTGGCCAGTGGGCCCATTGAGGTTGGCTCCTTGCCTGCTGGCGAGAGGGTGTCCCGACCCGAAGGTAAGATCCAGTGAAAGGCTCTGGGAGCTGGGGAGGAGGATAGGGGAGGATGGAGGGGGCTGTTGTTTAGGGCCTGGTGGGCCTGGTGGGGCCCTGATGGGCAGGGAAGCTTTGATTATCATGTTCTCACACAGCTGCTGTGCCTGGGTACCAGCATCCAAGTGAAGCTATGAATGCCCACACACCCCAGTTCTTCATCTATAAAATTGACTCATCCAACCGAGAGCAGCGGCTAGAGGACAAAGGTGTCTGAGGCTGTGGGTGGGAGCCATGGGGTGGGTTGAGCTGGCTGTTCTCCACAGCTGCATGACCTCTCTCCCTGCGAATCTCCAGGAGACACCCCACTGGAGCTGGGTGACGACTGTAGCCTGGCTCTCGTCTGGCGGAACAATGAGCGCTTGCAAGAGTTTGTGTTGGTAGCCTCCAAGGAGCTGGAATGTGCTGAGGATCCAGGCTCTGCTGGTGAGGCTGCCCGGGCCGGCCACTTCACCCTGGACCAGTGCCTCAACCTCTTCACACGGCCTGAGGTGCTGGCACCCGAGGAGGCCTGGTGAGAACAGAGCAGCAAGCAGATAAGGGGGCAAGATGGAGAAGAGAGAGACTTGCTGGTCCTGACCCAATATCTGTCCCCACCAGGTACTGCCCACAGTGCAAACAGCACCGTGAGGCCTCCAAGCAGCTGTTGCTATGGCGCCTGCCAAATGTTCTCATCGTGCAGCTCAAGCGCTTCTCCTTTCGTAGTTTTATTTGGCGTGACAAGATCAATGACTTGGTGGAGTTCCCTGTTAGGTAAGCAATGGACCTTGGTAACTGTGGGTGGGTTGTGAGGACCAGGATGGGCATCCTGAGCGCCTGTTGCCTGTCTCACCCCTCCCTGATTGGACCTGACCTGCAGGAACCTGGACCTGAGCAAGTTCTGCATTGGTCAGAAAGAGGAGCAGCTGCCCAGCTACGATCTATATGCTGTCATCAACCACTATGGAGGCATGATTGGTGGCCACTACACTGCCTGTGCACGCCTGCCCAATGATCGTAGCAGTCAGCGCAGTGACGTGGGTGAGGGCACACACAGCCAGCAGGATAGGTGGTAGGGGTGGTGGTGCAGACTTTGTTCACACTCTTCCCACCCTGCTGTAGGCTGGCGCTTGTTTGATGACAGCACAGTGACAACGGTAGACGAGAGCCAGGTTGTGACGCGTTATGCCTATGTACTCTTCTACCGCCGGCGGAACTCTCCTGTGGAGAGGCCCCCCAGGGCAGGTCACTCTGAGCACCACCCAGACCTAGGCCCTGCAGCTGAGGCTGCTGCCAGCCAGGTGAGGCATGTGGGAGGCTTTACAGAATAGTGGGGGACAGTTCACAGACTGGGGCAGGGTTGGGGAATATAGCTTCCTCTCCTCCAGCCACAGGCCCCTTGAGCCTTGGGATTCATGAGAATTGCAGAGTTCTCTTAACATCAAAGCTTCAGCCAGAGGCATCCCCATGCCCTGGGGACACTAACAAACATACAAGTACACTAACATGCTGCCGCTGGCAAGCACATTGGCACCCACTTGGCACAGGTCAGGCAACTGCTCTGAACCTCACTGGGCACTATGCTGTGAATGAACTATACCTGACACTCTCCTAGATTTCCTCTGCACATTCCCTACATGCTGGCCCACACACCCTCACTTGTGATGTCCCTGAGTTCTAGTGTGCACTCAAGACAAGGCCTATTTGGGCTGGCCATGGCCTCTGGTGGCTGTTATACTCTCTGAGGTAAGCATCTGTCTTTGCTGAGCCTTCAGGATCTTCTCTTTTAGTGACATGGTGTGCCACAGGCCCAGTTAGTGGGCATAGGCACATCTCTTTTCTGGACTGGCCGCCTCCTTTCTGGCTCCATCCTCTCTTGAGCCTTCTCTGTCAAGCTTAGAGAAATCCTTGCAGAAGACTGGTCAGGATCTGGGTATGGGTGGGAAGGAGCAAGGAGATTGCTCTGGGATTGGCAGCCCTGTTCTCTATGAATCAGTGTCCTTTGGGGAGGCCTGGACTGAAATACTAACCAGATAACTCCCCTCCCACCTCCACGCAGAGCAGCATGTGGATTGAGAGCTGCTTAGGGTAGGCCAAAATGCTGTCAAGATTCTCTTACCCTTGTGCTCGTACTCTGGACAACCCTGAGGTTGGCTGCCTGCCTTCCTCCTTGCTGTTTGATCTAGAATGCAGGGTGTTAGCCCCAGTCACCCCAGGTGGGACTGTCATGGCTAAGGGTCTCAGGGACACTGGGTCCTCCCCACCCCCGGGGTGCTGATAGCCATTTCCACATACCCTAGGCTTCCCGGATTTGGCAGGAGCTGGAGGCTGAGGAGGAGCCGGTGCCTGAGGGGCCTGGGCCCCTGGGTCCCTGGGGGCCCCAAGACTGGGTGGGCCCCCTGCCACGTGGCCCTACCACACCAGATGAGGGCTGCCTCCGGTACTTTGTCCTGGGCACCGTGGCAGCTTTGGTGGCCCTCGTGCTCAACGTGTTCTATCCTCTGGTATCCCAGAGTCGCTGGAGATGAGCTCGCCTGCAGGCAGCTGCTGTGAGCTAGCCTACCTGCCTGCCCCAGGCCATGCCTGCCTTTGTTGTGGGGAACACCTCTGGGCTTTGGGCCTCAGCTTATGCATCTGGTGGGAGAGGGTGGGGAGGTTGTGGCCCCTGCAGGGGCAGAGTATCCTAGGGTGTGTATCCATCCGGCTGTCTGTCTGTTCATCCTGCTGCTCTGACCCTTGGCCTCGGGTTTGGCCCTGCCCAAGCTACTTCCTGTACTTAAAGTGTTAATAAAACCAGACTATTCAGGTCCAATCTCGTCTCTCTGTCTCAACGCCGCTGCTGTCTGCACCTGCCTTGGGACCCTCCCTTGGGTGCCAGGGCTCCAAGCCAGCACCCCCGGGATGCCAGGCGGCATGCTGGGCAGCCCCCAACGCCTGTCCTCGTATTCTGTTGCAGGGACTAGGCCCTGGCCAGGCCCCCGAGGTGGCCCCCACGCGGACAGCCCCTGAACGCTTCGCCCCCCCTGTGGATCGGCCAGCCCCCACCTACAGCAACATGGAGGAGGTGGATTAGCAGGTCCCTGGCTGATGGGGGGGACTGGGTTTGGGACACCCACACAGAGGGCCAGCTCCTTGCCGCTTCTCCTTCTCTAACCCAGAGGACACTGGCTCTGTCAACGGGAAGCTGTGGGGTATGATTTGGGTGTGGAGACCTCTCAGGTTGGGACTTGTCAGCTTGGACCCCTGACCAGTGGGCTTTGGCTTCTCCAGCCGCCTCCAGTGCTGCGTGATTTGATTCTGTTGTACCTTCAATTCTTTCTGACCCACATTATAAACATTATAATTTTATTCTAAAAATTGTAATTTTTTTTGCATTTTGGAAGTGATTGCTGCTGTTTAAATATATTTTAAAAATAAATAATAAGTAAGTAGATTTAGTGACTGTGATCCACCACGTGCTGGGGCCACCTCCCCTCCCCATCATTTGGGTGGGTGGGTGGGTGTGTGTGTGTTTATATATGTGTGTGTGTGTTTGTGTGTGTGTGTGTGTTTATATATGTGTGTGTGTGTGTGTGTGTGTTTATATATGAGAGACTGTGTGTGTGTGTGTGTGTGTGTGTGTGTGTGTGTGTGTGTGTGTGTGTGTGTATATGAGAGACCCTGAAAGTGCTCTAGTCTGAAGGGAGATGATGGGGTCCCAGCTTATGTCCTATGGGTCATGAAGCCCCCAGTGCTATCAGCTCTTAGGAGCCTACCTGCTGCTCTTTCATCCCACTGGTTCTGGATCCCACATAAGAGGCAGCTGTGGTAGGCATTGTCAGGATCTCAATATGGCCAAGGGACAGAGGAGTATATGAAGCACTGGAGCTGACAGCGTGGAGTAAAAGGTGCATTCACCAGAGCAGCCTGTGGCTGACAGACAAGTCAGGGAGGACTTGGGGGACAGAAGTACTGGGAGATCCTCCTCCTCTCCTGTCCTCAGCTTTTTCTTTGCTGTAACTTGAACACTAACTGCATCCCTGCAGGTAACAGAGCAGGAGGAAAACTGCTGTGGGGCAGATCTTGCTGCCCGAAAAGAGGACAAGCAGAGAGGACCAGAGTGAATCTTGTCTGACTTCTATTGGAGGGAGGGTGCTGGGGCCTGCCAGGCTTAAGAGTCTTCCCTTAAGAGTTCCTGAAGCCTTCCTTCTTTGGCCAGGCGTGGTGGCTCACACTTGTAATCCCGGCACTTTGAGAGGCCGAGGTGAGTGGGTCATGAGGTCAGGAGTTCGAGACCAGCCTGGCCCAGATGGTGAAACCCCACCTCTACTAAAAATACAAAAATTAGGTACAGTGGCGGGCACCTGTAATCCCAGCTACTTGGGAGGCTGAGGCAGAAGAATTGCTTGAACCTGGGAGGCAGAGGTTGCAGGGAGCCGAGATCGCACCACTGCACTCTAGCCTGGGCAACAAAGCAAGACTCTGTCTCAAAAAAAAAAAAAAAAAAGTTTCTGAAACTGGCCAAGTGTGATGGCTTAGGCCTGTAATCCCAGCACTTTGGGGCGAGGTGGGAAGATAGCTTGAGCCTAGGAGTTCAGGACCAGCCCAGGCAACATAGTGAAACCCTGTCTTTACTAAAAATATAAAAATTAGCTGGGTGTTATGGTATGCACTTGTAGTTCCAAATATTTCAGAGGCTGAGATGGGAGGATCGTTTGAGCCCAGGAGGTTACTGGGCCCTACCTCTGTCCATTCCACGACTGGGCCTTGCTGGCTGCTGCCTGGTTTTTCCACTTGGTCATCTTTCTCTTGACTTTTCCTGGAAGCAGTGCCAGGGGCTTATGCAGGCAGGCTAACCTCCAGACTGGGCCCATACAATTTAACATTTCTGCTTTGTGCAAGTCATAGACATCTAGGGCACTAGCTGGATATCCACTGGTATACTACCACTTGTGGCATTCTTGGTGACACTGGTGGGGCTACTGCCTCATCCTATGACTTGTAGCCGTGGCGTCCACAGTGTACCATGAAGTAACTAGGGAAGGGAGTGCAGATCTTGATCTCATTGAGGGGGCCATCACCAGACCTGTAGGACTTGGTGATGGTGCTACAGTGAATCTTTTGGCAGCATCAGGTACTGAGGAAATAGGGCAGTGGCAGGCACTCTGCATGGCTTTGCTCACCATGGGCACCTTTATGGTGGGCTGGGCACTTGCAGCTTCAAATTTGGTGCAAAGCTGGTGTGGCTATGGCTCTGCTTCTTGGTACCTGTCCTTAGCACCACTGGTCTGCATCCCCTGCTTAACTCCTGCACCTGGCCTTTCTCATGCAGTGCACTGCAGGGCTAGGCATCTGGCTGGGGCCATGGGGCCATGGAGATGTGGGAAGCCCCAGAACAGCACTGGACCTGGATAGCGATACAGCATGTGGCCCTGGTCTGCACCTGGCATGTGATCATTAGGTGGTATCCAGATGTAGGCCCAGACTTGAAGCTTGGTCATTAATAATGGGATGTGGGCACAAAGGACACAGAATATAGATAAAGACTAGTCAGGATCCTGCCTATTCCTTGAAGGTCCAGAAGTATGAGCATCACCAATTCCTGCAAGAGCTCCAATCTCAAATTTGGGGATTTCCACCATCCCACCACCAGCTGCTCATTCTCTGCAACCCCCTACCTCAGTCCTTTTTGACACACACACAAAGTCTCTGTTCTGTTTTAGCCAGCAGGTCCTGGAAGTCCAGTGAGACTGTGGAGAGATCCCCAAGCACAACAGCTATAATCATGAAGATTCCATCTCATTTGTCCCACCCTCTCACAACCTCAATAAAATATCCTCTCAAAGGCCTGCAGAGGGATTTCAAGGTCTAATTTGCTTGTGGTTTTCCTGATAATGCTTTGGCAAGAGGGTAAGTGTGGGATGAGATTTTTTTTCTTTTTTTTTTTTTTTGAGACAGAGTCTTACTCTGTCGAGCAGGCTGGAGTGCAGTGGCACAATCTCGGCTCACTGCAACCTCCGCCTCCCAGGTTCAAGCGATTCTCCAGCCTCAGCCTCCTGAGTAGCTGGGATTACAGGCGTGCGCCATCACGCCCGGCTAATTTTTGTATTTTTAGTAGAAACAGGGTTTCACCATGTTGGCGAGGCTGATCTCGAACTCCTGGCCTCAAGTGATCCGCCCGCCTCGGCCTCCCAAAGTGCTGGGATTAAAGGCCTGAGCAACTGCGCCCGGCCAAGATTTTAAACCAAATCATCACAGAACTTATGTGAGGTCCCTCCTGGCCCAGACCCGTCCCTTCCCTTTCCTGGCCAGCTGTGTCCAAGTGGGCACCTGAAAACCGGCGGACTTATGGGGCCCCTGGATCGGCCATTCCACACATTCTCTACGATGGAGTCTGGATGAGGGATTTCCCGGGCTTCATTTTGTTCAACTGTTTCCATGAGAACTCCAAAGCTGTGGCGTCAAAAGCGCGACAGGGACTCGCATTTGCCCCCGAGGACAATTACTATATTGAGATGGAGTTCTCAGGGCTGAAGTAGAAAAGTCAGAGCAAAACCACGCCTGTGTCTTCCTCCTGCCTCAGGGACGAACACCTTCCTTCCAGGTCCGTGGCAAATATCTCCAAATGCCCTGCCGCCCGCCAACACCCCTCCAAGTGCCCGGTTCCACGGAGGCGGAAGCGAAGCCCTGCCCCCGGAAAGGCCGGTTTGTCCGCCCTGCGTTCTTTAAAGGGGATAGGAGACCCTGGAGCGCCCCGCCCTCTCCCGCCAGGGAAGGACACCATTGGCTCTCCCCGGAGGCTTCGCTCTCATTGGTCAGCGAGTGAATGCCGACCTGCAGACTCGTTTCTAAGTTTCTTTTAGTTTCCGGTATCTCTGCAATGGCGGCTCTGGACTCCCTGTCGCTGTTCACTAGCCTCGGCCTGAGCGAGCAGAAGGCCCGCGAGACGCTCAAGAACTCGGCTCTGAGCGCGCAGCTGCGCGAGGCCGCTACTCAGGTGCGAGCCCCTCTGCCCCTGGCCTGGTTTGCGGACCATGCTGCAACGCAGCGCGGGGCGGGGTCCAGATCCCGACCTGCCCCACTTGTTCCGCTCTTTCCTCTCACTGAGCGCGGGGCTTCTCTCTTGACCCCTCTGACCTCAGGCTCAGCAGACCCTGGGTTCCACCATTGACAAAGCTACCGGGACCCTGTTATATGGCTTGGCCTCCCGACTCAGGGATACCCGGCGTCTCTCCTTCCTTGTAAGCTACATAGCCAGTAAGAAGATCCACACTGAGCCCCAGCTAAGCGGTGAGACCCCTGCCTGTCCTGCCGGTTCGCACCAATGCCTCCCTTCAGCCGAGACCCCTGTCTTCCCTTTTTGCCAAGTCCTCCAGTTTCTTTCTAGACACCTAGTTCTGCACAGGCACTGAGGCACGGAAGGGGTGGCCTGTGGTGAGGCTGACAAGGGAACTGTCAGGGTCTGAGGGGGGATCCACTCTCGACACGTGCTTTTTTCTTCCCTGTGTCCTCTAGGGTGGTGGTGCCAGGGCTTAACTTTTCAGGAGGCCAGACTATCCTTGGAGTTTCATGAGATTAGGACCCTGCCTGTCCACTTCTTGGAGCAAAGATGCCACAAACTCACGGGCTCTTTCTTCTCAGCTGCCCTTGAGTATGTGCGGAGTCACCCCTTGGACCCCGTCGACACTGTGGACTTCGAGCGGGAATGTGGCGTGGGTGTCATTGTGACCCCAGAGCAGATTGAGGAGGCTGTGAGTCTTTCCCCAGGCATCGTCTGCCTCCCCAGTCCTGGCCATGAAAAGGAGTGGCTCAGTTTCCCTCCCCAGGAAGACCCAGAGTGAGGGTGTGGGTTCCCAGAATATCTCTAAAGGTGGCTTTCCTGAACCACATGGTTTGGCTTTCTGCAGGTGGAGGCTGCTATTAACAGGCACCGGCCCCAGCTCCTGGTGGAACGTTACCATTTCAACATGGGGCTGCTGATGGGTGAGCAGGGCCTGGAACGGGGCTATATTGTTCTCTCTGGTCATGCCTTTTCTTCTGGGCACGAGTGAGAAGGAGGTGGGGGAAGGAACAGGAGTGACTTAAAGTGGTCTGGCTGGGCTCAGGCTCTGGTTCTCGTGGTCAGCCAGGACCTTTCCTTGGGAAAGAGGTGGGGGGAGTACTCTTTTTTGCCTTTCTGCAGTTCCTTGTGCCTATGCTTCTAGGAGAGGCTCGGGCTGTGCTCAAGTGGGCAGATGGCAAAATGATCAAGAATGAAGTGGACATGCAGGTGGGCGTGCTTCACTAAGCTGAAGCTGGCAAAGACTCTGGCATGAACAGGGCCTGGAATCCACTAAGGGATAAAAGGCAGGAAGAGTGCTGGGCATGGTGGCTTACGCTTCTGATCCCAGCACTTTGGGAGGCCGAGGCAGGAGGATTACTTGAGCCCAGGAGTTCAAGACCAGCCTGAGCAACATAGTGAGAACTCCTCTCTACAGAAAATTTAAGAATTAGCCAGACATGGTGGTGTATACCTGTAGTCCCAGCAATTTGTGGGGCTGAGGTGGGAGGATTGCTTGAACCTAAGAGGTCAAGGCTGCAGTAAGCTCTGATTGCACCACTGCACTCCATCCTGGAGTACAGAGTGAGACCCTGTCTCAGAATCAACAACAATAAAAAAAGGTGGGAGGAGGCTGGGCATGGTGGCTCACGCCTGTAATCCCAACACTATTGGGAAGCTGAGGTGGGCAGATCACCTGAGGTCAGGAGTTTGAGACCAGCCTGGCCAACATGGTGGAACCCCATCTCTACAAAAAGTACAAAAATTAGCTGGGTGTGGTGGCGGGCACGTGTAGTCCCAGGTACTCAGAAGGGCTGAGGTGGGAGAATCGCTTGAATCCAGGAGGCGGAGGTTGCAGTGAGCGGAGACTGTGCCATTGCATTCCAGCCTGGGCAACATGAGCAAGACTCCAGTCTGGGCAACAAGAGCAAGAGCATTTTAAGCTAGCAGACCCACATGAGGAGAAGAGATGGGATGGGCTAGGTAGGTTTTTTCAGTCAGTGCTGGTAGATAGACCAGGAAGCCTTGGGTTGGTGGGTAGGATCAGTCAGGGGCTCCTTGAAAGAGGATACTCCTGTCTCTGCCTGATTCTGGTCTCTGCTCAGGTCCTCCACCTTCTGGGCCCCAAGATGGAGGCTGATCTGGAGAAGAAGCCCAAGGTAGGGCTGGGCATGGCCCTGAGTCCCTGAGGGTGAGGTGAGGTATGATGAGACTTCAGGCTGGGGAAGGAAGTGTCTGACCACAGTGATCCCGAGACCCTATCCAAGAGAAAATTTGATGCCATTTTCTGAAGCACCTGGGGCTTCTTTCAGGTGGCAAAAACTCGGCTAGAAGAAACAGACCGGAGGATGGCAAAGGATGTGATGGAGAATGGTGAGAAGCTTGAGGCTCCTGTCACAGCATTCAGCTCCCTGACTTCTGAACCTCCCCAGAAGAGTCTTTACAGGCTCCTCAGGCCCTTGGCTTACTCAGTACCCTGACTTCTGTCTCAAGACTGGGATTCCTGGTGTTTCTTTTGTTCCCTTTGTCCAGAGACTGGCATGAGAGGCCTCAGATGTCTGGCTCTAGATATCTTGTCTCTAGAATTGAGGGAATAGGGGTCTACTCAGTTCTGTTCTGGCTGTAGGATATG
The DNA here is from genome assembly GCF_028885655.2 of Pongo abelii. Classification (NCBI taxonomy): domain Eukaryota; kingdom Metazoa; phylum Chordata; class Mammalia; order Primates; family Hominidae; genus Pongo; species Pongo abelii. The sequence goes on from NC_085928.1 coordinate 105,358,874, forward strand.
GTAAATGTATCCAGAGGACAAGTTTTCCTTGTTTTGTTCCCCACAGGCGAGACTGCTGACCAGACCCTGTCTCTGATGGAGCAGCTCCGTGGGGAGGCCCTTAAGTTCCACAAGCCTGGTTAGTGGGAATGTCAAAACCCTGGGGAGGGCTGGATCTTGGCAGCAGCTCCTATAGTCAGGCCCCTGGGGTCAGAGGCTTTGGCTGCAGCCTGGTCCTTAGGCTTATTCTGGTCCTGGCAGGTGAGAACTACAAGACCCCAGGCTATGTGGTCACTCCACACACCATGAATCTACTAAAGCAGCACCTGGAGATTACTGGTGGGCAGGTGTGTGGGGATGTGGCCATGTGAGCTTGTGCCATCAAACACCTGCCTGAGTGCCTGGGCTGCGTCCATACTGCCCCATCTCACCCATCACCGTGGCCTTCCTGGGAGGGAACATCTGTTTCTTTAAGGTCATCTGAGCTCAGACTTTATTTCTCTTTTCCCATCCCCCTTATTTTAGGTACGTACCCGGTTCCCGCCAGAACCCAATGGAATCCTGCATATTGGACATGCCAAAGCCATCAATTTCAACTTTGGCTATGCCAAGGTAAGCATGTGTCTAGGGACCTGGCAAGCAAGGTAATCACTTGCTGTTCCCATGAATGGATACCATATCCCTGCCTTGCTGTCTGCTCCCAATAATGTACCCAGGTGGGCAGAGGCCATGGAAAGGAACCATATATGTGACAGATACCTAGGAATCTATTGAGCTTATTGGAATAAATAGCTCCCTCCCTCTGAGGAGTCAGTGAGTTCAAATTTGGGGGAGTTGCCAGTGCAGTCCCTAGGCTTAGAAAGATGCTAGGTTAGATACAGGAAGGTGAGAGAAGCTCTTGAAGGCATTTTTAATTCTGATATGAGGCCGGGTGGGGTGGCTCACGCCTGTAATCTCAACACTTTGGGAGGCTAAAGTGGGTGGATCACTTGAGGTCAGGAGTTCGAAACCAACCTGGCCAACATGGTGAAACCCCATCTCTACTAAAAATACAAAAGTTAGCTGGCCATGGTGGCACACGCTTGTAGTTTTAGCTACTGGGAGGCTGAGGCAGGAGAAACCCAGGAAGTGGAGGCTGCAGTGAGCCAAGATGGTGCACTCCAGCCTGGGTGACAGAGGAAGATTCCATCTCAAAAAAAAGAAAATTCTGACATGAGAGTGCTCTGTGAATATCCTGGTTTGATAAACAGGATTGTGGGGCTGATGGATGATGTGGGAGTTCACAGATGGTACAACTTTCCTAGGCCAACAATGGCATCTGTTTTCTGCGTTTTGATGACACCAACCCCGAGAAGGAGGAAGCAAAGTTCTTCACTGCCATCTGTGACATGGTGGCCTGGCTAGGTATGGACTAGGCAAAGCCTAGAAGGGCTGGTGGTTAGTGGGCCTCTCCTTGGGCCATGGCCTGCCACTGGGTGTTTGTGGCTGGCTGCTCATACTTTGTTTCCTTTTGCCCCAGGCTACACACCTTACAAAGTCACATATGCGTCTGACTATTTTGACCAGTTATATGCGTGGGCTGTGGAGCTCATCCGCAGGTAAGGCCAGGGCCATGACGTAGAGCCAGGCAGGCTGACCAGGTCACAGCCCTGCTGGGCACTCACACCGCTTCCCCACAGGGGTCTGGCTTATGTGTGCCACCAGCGAGGAGAGGAGCTCAAAGGCCATAATACTCTGCCCTCACCCTGGAGAGACCGTCCCATGGAGGAGTCACTGCTACTCTTTGAGGTGGGGTCCTAGAGGAGCATCTGGGTTTGGGTGGGCCAAGGTGCTGAGAATGAGATGCTCCTGTGCTTAGAGACAGCCTGAGTCGTTGTTCCCCTCAGGCAATGCGCAAAGGCAAGTTTTCAGAGGGCGAGGCCACACTACGGATGAAGCTGGTGATGGAGGATGGCAAGATGGACCCTGTAGCCTATAGAGTCAAGTATACACCACACCACCGCACAGGGGACAAATGGTGCGTGTAGAATGGGGTGGGGTGGTGGGGCTGCCTAGCAGGGCGATGGGCCATGGGGTAGGGCAGAGTAGGGCTGGATGGTAGGGCCCACTGCCTATGCCCCACAGGTGCATCTATCCCACCTACGACTACACACACTGCCTCTGTGACTCCATCGAGCACATCACTCACTCACTCTGCACCAAGGAATTCCAGGCCCGGTGAGGGAGCTGGGTCCATGGGGTGGTAGGGCCAATGGAATTCCGGCAGCCCTTCCTGTGGTCTCTGCCTGGTTCCAGAGCTGGCCAGTCCTAACCCTACTCTCCCACCCCAGACGCTCTTCCTACTTCTGGCTTTGCAATGCACTGGACGTCTATTGCCCTGTGCAGTGGGAGTATGGCCGTCTCAACCTGCACTATGCTGTTGTCTCTAAGAGGAAGATCCTCCAGCTTGTAGCAACTGGTGCTGTGCGGTAGGTGCGGCTGTTTGGCTTATGAAAGGTTAATGGCATGTGCTCCCAAAGGCCTTCTCACCACCTTCTTATCCACAGGGACTGGGATGACCCACGGCTCTTTACACTCACAGCCCTGCGACGGCGGGGCTTCCCACCTGAGGCCATCAACAACTTCTGTGCCCGGGTATAGCCCAGCAGGTTGGGTAGATACATTGGGGGTTGAGTGTGGCAGTTTGTGATTGTAGCTGTGACTGATGCTGAACTTTCCTGCCAGGTGGGAGTGACTGTGGCACAGACCACAATGGAGCCACATCTTCTAGAAGCCTGTGTGCGTGATGTACTGAATGACACAGCCCCACGAGCCATGGCTGTGCTGGAGTCACTACGGGTCATCATCACCAACTTTCCCGCTGCCAAGGTGGGCCTGCCTCAACATGTGTGTCGCATGTGTGTGTGTAGCTGGGGGTACACTTGGCTCTGGGCATGGGGGTCCTCACGCTGAGTATGACTCATACCTGTCTCCTGTCTCCTGCTATAGTCCTTGGACATCCAGGTGCCCAACTTCCCAGCTGATGAGACCAAAGGCTTCCATCAGGTTCCCTTTGCACCCATTGTCTTCATTGAGAGGACTGACTTCAAGGAGGTAAATTGTGGGGGTGGAGGGTCCCATTTTGCTGCTGAGTCTGGTACTGGGAACCTTTCATCTCCTCATCTCTGTCAGTACATCTACTTCCTGCTTCAGATGAACCAATCTTTGCCAGACATGGGGGTGGGGAAGCTTCCCCACTTGTTTGACCCTTGCAGCCTCATGTGTCTACCCCACTTCCTATCTCTAGGAGCCAGAGCCAGGATTTAAGCGCCTGGCTTGGGGCCAGCCTGTGGGCCTGAGGCATACAGGCTACGTCATTGAGCTGCAGCGTGTTGTCAAGGTGAGAGCCAGCTGCAGCCTTCCTACTGCAGTGCCTGCTGGGGCCAGGATGTGAGTGTAGCCTGCAATCCTGGTTGTGGTTCCTGGGTCTAATTGCTGCTCCCCTCCCCGCACTTCAGGGCCCCCGTGGTTGTGTAGAGAGTCTGGAGGTGACCTGCAGACGGGCAGATGCTGGAGAGAAGCCAAAGGCCTTTATTCACTGGGTGTCACAGCCTTTGATGTGTGAGGTTCGCCTCTATGAGCGACTGTGAGTGGTGAACAGAGCTGGGGTGGGGGCAGGTACAAGATGCACATTGCCTGCTGTGGCTGCCCAGCTGGGGGTGTGACCTTCACTTTGGCTGCAGATTCCAGCACAAGAACCCTGAAGATCCTACTGAGGTGCCTGGTGGATTTTTAAGTGACCTGAACCTGGTAGGTTCGTGAGGTTTGGGGTGAGGGAGGTAGGCCTCCCTGGTTGGATGGTTGCCTGAGTTCCCTGCCTGCAGGCATCACTACACGTGGTGGAGGCAGCATTAGTGGACTGCTCTGTGGCCCTGGCAAAACCCTTTGACAAGTTCCAGTTTGAGCGTCTTGGATACTTCTCCGTGGATCCAGACAGCCATCAGGGAAAGGTGCTTGACTTTACTCACCTGCCCTCATCTACAGCAGTGACAGAGACTGCCGTTCATTGTGCCAAGTGCTCTGCATACATTCCCTTAGTTAATCCTCACCACCTGAGGGAGTTGGTATTCATATTCTACTAATGAGGAAACTGGCACTGAGGATAACTCCAGGCACAAAATTTTGTATGAAGGCTGCCTTTTTTTTTGAGACAGAGTCTTGCACTGTCGCCAATGGCACACTGCAACCTCTGCCTCCCGGGTTCAAGTGATTCTCCTGCCTCAGCCTCCCGAGTAGCTGGGATTTACAGGCGCCTGCCACCACACCCGGCTAATTTTTTGTATTTTTAGTAGAGATGGGATTTCACCATGTTGGCCAGGATGGTCTCAAATTCCTGACCTCATGGATCTGCCCGCCTCGGCCTCCCAAAGTGCTGGGATCACAGGCATTAGCCACTGCGCCCGACTTCTTTTTTCTTTTAATTATTATTTTTTGAGGCCGGGCATGGTGGCTTACACTTGTAATCCCAGCACTTTGGGAGGCCAAGGCAGGCTGATCACCAGAGGTCAGGGCTTATTACCGGAGGTCAGGAGTTCGAGACCACCCTGGCCAACATGGTTTAATATATTTCGTTAAGGCAGCTAATAACCTTTCTTTTTATTTATTTTAGAGACGGGGTCTTACTCTTGCCCAGGGTGGTGTGAAGTGGTCCAATCATAGCTCACTGTGGCCTCAAACTACTGGGCTTAAGCTATCCTCCTGCCTCAGCTGAGACTACATGTGCACACTACCATGCCTGGCTAATTTTAAAATTTTTTGTAGAGGCGAGTTCTCACTATGTTGCCCAGGCTGGTCTTGAACTACTGGCTTCAAGCAGTCCTCCTGTCTCAGCCTCCTAGAGTGCTGGGATTATAGGCATGAGCCACTGTGCCCAGCCACCCTGCCATCCTTTTTTTTTTTTTTCCTTTTTTTGAAACGGTATCTTGCCCTGTTGCCCAGGCTGGAGTACAGTGGCACAATCTCGGCCCACTGCAACCTCCGCCTCCCAGGCTCAAGCCAGTCTCCTGCCTCAGCCTTCCAAATAGCTGGGATTACAGGCACATGCCACCACGCCCGGCTAATTTTTTTTTTTTTTGAGACGGAGTCTCACTCTGTCACCCAGGCTGGAGTGTAGTGGCATAATCTCGGCTCACTGCAAGCTCTGCCTCCCGGGTTCACGCCATTCTCCTGCCTCAGCCTCCCGAGTAGCTGGGACTACAGGCGCCTGCCACCACACCCGGCTAATTTTTTCTATTTTTTAGTAGAGACGGGGTTTCACCATGTTAGCCAGGATGGTCTCGATCTCCTGATCTCATGATCCGCCCGCCTTGGCCTCCCAAAGTGCTGGGATTACAGGCATGAGCCACTGCGCCCGGCCTAATTTTTGTATTTTTAGTAGAGACGGGGTTTTGCCATGTTGGCCAGGCTGGTCTTGAACTCCTGACCTCAGATGATCTGCCTTTCTCAGCCTCCCAGCTGAGATTACAGGCGTGAGCCACTGCACCAGCCCACCCTTTCTTACTCCTTAAAGTAGGGGGCAAACATGGTGGTTGTTATAATCCATATAAAACTATACCCTAGACCCCCACGGTGGTTGTTATAGTCCATATAATACTATAGCCTAGAGCCCCATTCAGTCCCTTACCCAAAGTCACAAAGTTATTGAGGACCTGGGTCTCCTGACCCTTAGTCTCGGGTTCTTTGGCTTAAGAAGGAAGTTAGGGGGAGGTGTCTGTGGTGAAACCTGCCCAGCCCTCCCTGGCCTTGTTCTGGGTTGGTGGTCATCCTTTTCCCTCTGCCCTCCAGCTTGTCTTTAACCGAACTGTCACACTGAAGGAAGACCCGGGAAAGGTGTGAGCTGGAAACACTGAACCTACCTCATCCTCCTGGAGGGTGGGGCTACCCTCGCTACCCCAAATTCCATGTCAATAAAGAACAGCTAAATTCTCCTAGAGTCTGTGTGTTATCTCTGCACTTCTAGCATCTGAGGGCCCTGGAGACATGCTGGTGGTGGTGGTATGACTGGGGGATGGAGATGTGCCTTTTGCACATTTTGTCTGTGAGAATGGGCTTTCCCAGAACAGAGTGGTACTGACAGCTTTGGAAGCATTGGTGCACTTTTTGGTGCTTAAAGGCAGGGGCCTGGGTAGGATTCATACCCTCCGCACCTGGTCTGAGAGAATGGAGGTCCCTGGGGTGTTTGTCCATGGTTAGGACCCCTGTGCCAGAGGGATCTAAAAGGTTTGTTTCTGCTGGTGTGGAGAGGCCTAGCTCCCAGTCTGATCATTCAGCATATAATTCTTTTTTTTTTTTTTTGATACGGAGTTCCACTCTGTAGCCCACGCTGGAGTGCAGTGGCTCGATCTCGGCTCACTGCAACCTCTGCCTCCCGGGTTCAAGCGATTCTTGTGCCTCAGCCTCCCAAGTAGCTGAGATTACGGGCGGGCGCCACCACTCCTGAATAATTTTTCTAATTTTAGTAGAGACGGGGTTTTGCCAAATTGGCCAGACTGGTCTGGAACTCCTGACCCCAGGTGATCTGCCCGCCTCGGCCTCCCAAAGTGCTGGGATTGCGGGCGTGAGCCACTGCGCCCAATCATCAGCATATAATTCTTTTTTAGTTTTGAGACGTAGTCTCACTCTGTCTCCCAGGCTGGAGTGCAATGGCGTGATCTCAGCTCACTGCAACCTCTGCCTCCCAGGTTCAAGCAGTTCTGCCTCAGCCTCTTAAGTAGCTGGGATCACAGGCATGCACCACCACACTCAGCTAATTTTGTATTTTTAGTAGAGATGGGGTTTCACCATGTTGGCCAGGCTGGTCTCGAACTCCTGACCCCAGGTGATTCACCTGCCTCGGTCTCCCAAAGTGTTGGGATTACAGACGTCAGCCACCGTGCCCAGCCCATTCGGCATATAATTTTTGAGTGCCTACTACGTGCCAGGCACAGTGAGATGAGGCATACGTGCTGTGGTGGCCTTCCAAGTTCACGGGAGGGGAAATGGGTGACCAAGCACTGTATGGGAGAGGTCTCCCTGGGGCCTGTGCAAGACTGGAAGAGGTTCCTGACCAAGCCTGGGCCTCAGAAAAGATTACTCTAACGAAGTGACTTCTGAAGGGAATCACGAAAGACTACGAGGAGTTTGCCAGGATAAGAGGAACAAGGGCAAAAGCTGCAAGGCAAAAAGAGTCTACAGCAGGCTGGAAGCCCTCTGGGGGCAGTGTAGGCTGCTGCTGAGGCCCAAGTGTGCCTGCAGCTTTAACGCCTTCCACATTTTCCCTGTATACAAACACTAGGCTATCCGGGGGCCCGCTTTAAGGTGGACCCAACTGCGGAAGGCTGAACTCAGATGGCAGCAGATAGCGGGAGTACCAGATGCTGAGGCCTCCAGGAGGTGAGCAACCTAGAGGCTTTCCAGGCAGGGCACGGCTGGGGACGCCAGGCCCAGGACAGAAGTTTGTGTGGTCCACCTTAAGCGAGAGGCCGAGCCTGGCCAGGCCCCGCCCCGCATGGGGGTGCTCGACCAAAGGAGGCTCTGGCGGGCGACGGAAGGTGGGTCCAAGGAGCCAGCTTGGAGCCCTAGCCTTCCGAGGCTCCACTACTAGGCCAAGCCACGGCCCTAGCTCCACCCCACATGTAGAGGCGTCCATGGGCGGAGCGAGCCGCTCCATACCCTAGGATCCACTATCCGCTCTAGCGGCCAGAAGCGCGGCTAGCTTCCCCTGCGGAAGCGTTCACTTTAAGTCTGGCCGGTAGGCAGTCCCAGATCTCGCGGGATCCGACGCCCCGATTCTCGCGAGAGGAGCAATCGGCTCCTATTGGCTGTGAGGGTTGAATGTAAGATGGCGCCCAGGGAGCTGTGAGGAGAAAACCCTGTCGGTCTTGGAGCGACGACGGCAGAACCAGGGTCCCTGGCGGTGCGGCGGGGCCGGCGGGTACAGCGGAGGCGGCGGCGGCGGTGACGTCGCCGGGTGAGGGCTCCAGTGCGGGCGGGGATGCGGCGAGGCTGTAGGCCTGAGACGGGGGGCCCACCCCACACAACGGCGGGCGGGGGCGGGCGGGCCGCTACCGCTGGGCCCTGGAGAGCTCGGGGCGGCTCCGGAGCCGAAAACGTTCCTGGGCTCGCGCACCCCGCCCTGTGGATGGGGGGGGGGTGGGCCGGGGATTTGGGTGGGCGCGGCGCGAGATCGCGCGCCGGTGCGGGCGCGCGGCTGAGCCTGTTTTTATGCGCGGGCGCGCGCGCGCTGTGCGGCTCTCGGTGCGCGTGGCCGCCGACGTGCGCGTTCCCGGCCCGGATATCTGTGATCTAGGAGCTGTGGCCCGTGGGCAACCGCGGCTTTCCGGGGCGCGCGCCCGTCACGACCCCCAGTTTTGGGGCGCGCGCTCTGATGTCGGGTGGCGGTGCTGCCTCGAGAACGCGCAGGAGGCTTCTGCTGAGCAGAGGGCCGGCCGCGGCTCGTTGCTCGGGGAAGGTTGAGGATTGGGTCCTTTCTGGTCTGGTGACGTTCCCGGGCATCCGTGGCTTCGGCCTGGAGAGAAACCAACCAGCTTTGCTGTCTGGCTTGCGGTTCCGCTCCTCTGTGAGGGGGGCGAGATTGCCCGTTCTCCTCGAAGAATGCCGTTACTTGAGGCCCAAGTACGGTGTGGGTGCTTGGGTAGGGTATTTCTCTGCTTCAGAAACCAAGCCCTGTTGGCTTGAGAGGGCAGTGAGCCCCTTCGGATTTCCTCACCTTGTACTGGGCTTTGTGCCGGGCAGGGAAGGTTAATATTAGAAGGCCCTTGAGTGGTACCTGCTTATCTTTCATTAGAAACTAATACGTCCGTAAGCGCAATTCATACACGTCACCTCTGTGCGCTCCGGAAGGGAATTCGCTCATGTGGACCATGTGAACTCCGAGCTCTAAAATGCCAGTTTAAATCCTTAAACGCAGGTTTTTCTTTTGCGTAAGTGGGAGGGGCTTACTTTAGTCTATTATACTAAGGGCCCACCTTTGCCTCAGCCAAAAAGTTGGCCTTAAACAAAATTGAACAACCTGAGAATCAGTGCTTTACCTTTTTTGAAATTGCAGAAATCTCCAGCAGAAATTACTAAAATCTGATAGTGTATCACTGTAAAAGTCACTGTTGGTGTAGGATTTCAGTCCTTTTCAGCTCTTTTTTTCACCCTGCCGCTGTGTTTTGGTGTCAAGGAAGTTCTAGGTTTGTCCTAGAGAAATATACACCTCTTTTTTCTAATACAAAACATCTGCTAGTTTATGATTTACAGTCTTGCTCAATTAAGCTTAAGGAAAAGGAAGCTAAGAGGAGGTAAAATTAGCCATCAAATTTGATAATGGTGGGGTAGTTTTTTCTAATGTACTGTATTGTTTTAAAGAACAAAGTTAAAATTATTAATAAAAAGAGGCTGAGGATGGAAGGAACTTTTTTGTTCTATCTTCTTCAGAATATTAGAAGTCTTAAGAACTCAGGACAAGCAGCAGAAATACATGCAACATGGTGACTGGTGAGTTAAAATTGTTCATATCCTGGAAGTATGTGTGCACAGTTTTTTTTGTGGTAATACTGAAGCATTACAAATCCTGTCAATTCTGGGTGCTGTCTTCCAGAAACTGTTAGGTGCTGTAAAATGAAGATGTGGGAGAACGGCATCTTTGAATTCAGCCACAGTTTGCTACTTGCTCAGTTTTCTTCTCTTAGTATATAAGTCAGTGGAACCCGCAGATTTAAGCGTGGCAAGGCATCAGCTTTTAAAAGGACTTAAATGGTTCAAAGAAAAGCTGTAAAGTTTTAAAAGTATCTGTTTATCTAGGATACACTTAAAATTTTGACTTTTTTTTTTTTTTTTTTTTTTTGAGACGGAGTCTCACTCTGTCACCCAGGCTGGAGTGCAGGGGTGTGATCTCGGCTCACTGCAACCTCCGCCTCCTGGGTTGAAGCGATTCTCCTGCCTCAGTCTCCCAAGTAACAGGCATGCACCACCACACCTGGCTAATTTTTTGTATTTGTAGTGTAGACGGGGTTTCACCATGTTGATCAGACTGGTCTCTAACTCCTCACCTCGTGATCCACCCGCCCTCGGCCTCCCAAAGTGCTGGGATTACAGACGTGAGCCACCACGCCCGGCCAAATTTTGATTAATTTTTTAGGCTTGCTTGTTCTGGGTTATCTTTGTTTTTAACTATTAAGCTTGAGATCTTCCTTTTAAATTGGTGTTTGTAAATACTGTTTCTCCAAGTTTGTCAACTAAGATTTACTTATTAGATGTCTTCCTTGGGGTCCTCTCTGATGAATTGTTCTATACCTCTTTGAGAACCTCTGCAGTTCCACATCCTCTCTCCAGCTTATGTTGCCATTTCAAACTAAAGATCAAATAGTGGTTTAATTTTCTTGTAAATTTGAATTGCTCTAGGAAAGTAACCAAAGTCAGGGGCTCTGGATGTGGCTGCCTTTTTTTAAGGCAGCTTCAGAATCAGGGATGTCTTTCCTTACTTTGGATATGCTTTTTATTTTTATTTTTTGGATATGCTTTCTTTTAGTTTAATTAGTTGTGGTTTATACTTGATGTGCTACACTTCTTTCTTGTCTGCTTTTTAAATGGCCACTCTTGATCTGTAAGGGTCTCTGATTTCTGAATTAGCCTTAGGATTAGGTGTTACATGAATACCTGTTCTTTTCTTTTTATTTTTATTATTCTTTTTTTTGAGACGGAGTCTCGCCCTGTTGCCCGGGCTGGAGTGCTGTGGTGCAATCTTGGCTCACTGCAACCTCCGCCTCCCGGGTTCACACCATTCTCCTGCCTCAGCCTCTGGAGTAGCTGGGACTACAGGCTCCCGCCACCATGCCTGTCTCATTTTTTGTATTTTTTAGTAGAGACGGGGTTTCACTCTGTTAGCCAGGATGGTCTCGACCTCCTGACCTCGGGATCCTCCCACCTTGGCCTCCCGAAGTGCTGGGATTACAGGCGTGAGCCACCGCACCTGGCCTATTACCTGTTCTTTTCTGTTATTCTGTTGCCCTGCATTTTGTTCCAGATGTTTTAAGTCCTCTTCAGACTTAACTTAAATGCTTCCTTTGTATTTTTTCCTAGTTATTACATTAGATTGTGATTTCTGTTATTAAATTGATGTGGCTGCATGAAGAAATGATAGATTAATTTCTTCCTTTGCTGAAAGAGGGAAGGAGTGCTCCTTTGGTCTCACTCTTCAGGCCAGGGCAAAACTGTAGGTAGAAATGGTGGCTGTGTCAGAAGGCTAATATTTTTCTCTTTTTTTTTTTTTTTTTTTTTTTTTTGAGATGGAGTTTCACTCTTGTCGCCCAGGCTGGAGTGTAATGGCGCGATTTTGGCTCACTGCAACCTCCACCTTCGGGGTTCAAGCAATTCTCCTGCCTCAGCCTCTGGAGTAGCTAGAATTACAGGCGCCTGCCACCACGCTGGGCTAATTTTTTTTTTTTTGAGACGTAGTCTCGCTCTGCTGCCCAGGCTGGAGTGCGGTGGTACGATCTCGACTCACTGCAAGCTCCGCTTTCCAGGTTCACGCTGTTCTCCTGCCTCAGCCTCCCGAGTAACTGGGACTACAGGTGCCTGCCACCATGCCCAGCTAATTTTTTGTAGTTTTAGTAGAGACGGGGTTTCACCGTGTTAGCCAGCATGGTCTCGATGTCCTGACCTCGTGATCCTCCCGCCTCAGCCTCCCACAGTGCTGGGATTACAGGCGTGAGCCACTGCACCCGGCTGACGCCCGGCTAATTTTTTGTATTTGTAGTAGAGACGGAGTTTCACTATGTTGGTCAGGCTGGTCTTGAACTCCTGACCTCGTGGTCTGCCCACCTTGGCCTCCCAAAGTGCTGAGATTACAGGCGTGAGCCACCGCGCCTGCCCATGTTTTTCTCTCTTTTAAAATTTGTGAAATATTTATCCATCCATGTAAATTTAGGCGATCTCTGTACAATTTAATGACAAATTATAAAGTAAATGCTGGCGAAAGTACTACTTCTTCAAGAAATAAAACGATGCCAGTATCCCTGAACCCTTTGTGGGTCCCTTCCTGATCACAGCTTCTCAAGCCCTACAGACAGCTGTTATTCTGTGATAACATTCTTTTTCTTTTTACATTTACCATCTCCGTAGCCCTTAACATAGTTTAGATTTGTTTCCTTTTGAGTTTTGTATAAATGGAGTCATGCTGTATTATGTTGTCTTAGCATAATGTTTCTGAACTTTGTTCACATTGTTTGCAGCTGTTCATTTCCATTTTTTATGTAGTATTCTGTTGTATGAATTCCACATACATACAATAGTGTATGTATCCATTCCACTATTGATAGATATCTGGGTTGCTTCCAGGTTTTGGCTATTAACAATGCTGCTGTGAACATTCTTGTATTAAGTACCCTTGTTAAAAAAAATGTTCCTTCATATATACTGATGGGTAAAATTGCTCAGGTTCATAGAATGGATATTTTCAGCTTCACTAGATAATGCAAGTGGTTGTGCCAGTTTACAATCAGTCAATATTTGGGAAAAATACAAATTTTAGTTTCCTGATTGAAAATAGAACGATGGCTGGGTGCAGTGGCTCATGCCTGTAATCCCACCACTTTAGGAGGCCAATGCAGGCGGATCACCTAAGGTCAGGAGTTCCAGACCAGCCTGACCAACATGGTGAAATCCCGTCTCTACTAAAAATACAAAAATTAGCAGGGCATGGTGATGGGCGCCTGTAATCCCAACTACTTGGGAAGACGAAGCAGGAGAATTGCTTGAACCTGTAGGTGGAGGTTGCAGTGAACTGACAGGGCACCATTGCACACCAGGCTGGGGGACAGAGCAAGACTCCATTTCAAAAAAAAAAGAAAAAAAGAAAATAGAACCGTGATGAAAATGCCCCTAAACCAGGGACTCCTCTGGCGTGGGGCATGTAAATGGCCTAATGGGATAACTTCTATCACAAACCCTGCAGTTGGCTAGTATCCTTAAAAATCGAAATATGGGTGGAACACAGTGCCTCATGCCTGTAATCCCAGCAGTTTGGGAGGCCAAGGTGGGAGGATTGCTTGAGCCCAGGAGTTGGAGACCAGCCTGGGCAAGATGGCAAGACCCCAAGACCCTGTTTCTACAGAAAAATAAAAATAGCTGCATGTGGTAGCATGGACCTGTAGTCCCAGCTACTCGGGAGGCGGAGGCAGGAGGATTGTTTGAGCCCAGTAGGGTGAGGCTGCAGGGATCTGTGAATGCACCACTGCATTTTATCCTGGGTAGTGGAGCAAGACCCTGTCTCATTAAAAAAAAAAAAAAACAGACAAAAGCCTGGTGCAGTGGCTCAGGCATGTAATCCCAGCACTTTGGGAGGCCGAGGGGGTCCGGATCACCTAAGGTCAGGAGTTTGAGAACAGCCTGGCCAATATGGTGAAACCCTGATTATTCTACTAAAAATATTTAAAAATTAGCTGGGCTTAGTGGCGTGCGCCTGTAGTTCAAGCTACTCGGGAGGCTGAGGCAGGAGAACCGCTTGAACCTGGGAAACGGAGGTTGCATTGAGCTGAGATGATGCCATTGCACTCCATCCTGGGTGAGAAAATGAGACTCGTCTCAAAAAAATAAAAATACAAAGAAACAAAACCCAGGCAAAAGAATAGAAATATGTCAATCCTGGCCAGGCGCAGTGGCTCACGCCTGTAATCCCAGCACTTTGGGAGGCCGAGGTGGGCAGATCATGAGGTCAGGAGATCGAGACCATCCTGGCTAACACGGTGAAACTCTCTCTCTACTAAAAAATACAAAAAAAATTAGCTGGGTGTGGTGGCGGGCGCCTGTGGTTCCAGCTACTTGGGAGGCTGAGGCAGGAGACTGGCGTGAACCCGGGAGACAGAGCTTGCAGTGAGCCGAGACTGTGCCACTGCATTCCAGCCTGGGTAACAGAGTGAGACTCTGTCTCAAAAAAAAAATAAATAAATAAAATGAATACATTCACATGGAAAAAAAATCAATTTCAATTTTAAGGAGTCATGTCTGCCTTATAAGCATATGGAGTTATTTCAAAGAAGCATAGAAGACATAGTTCTATTTGTTTATTTATTTTTTTGGGGATGAACCTCCGCCTCCTGAGTTCAAGCGATTCTTCTGCCTCAGCCTCCCGAGTAGCTGGGACTACAGGCACACGGTACCCTGCATGGCTAATTTTTGTATTTTTAGTAGAGATGGGGTTTCACCATGTTGGCCAGGCTGGTCTTGAACTCCTGACCTCGTGATATGCCCGACTCGGCCTTCCAGAGTGCTGGGATTACAGGCATGAGCCACTGCACCTAGCCTATTTTATTTTTTTTATTTTTTATTTATTTATTTTTATTATTATTTTTTGAGGTGGAGTCTTGCTCTGTTGCCCAGGCTGGAGTGCAGTGGTGCGATCGCGGCTCACTGCAACCTTCGCCTCCCAGGTTCAAGTAATTCTCCTGCCTCAGCTTCCCTAGTAGCTGGGACTATAGGCACCACACCTGGCTAATTTTTGTATTTTTAGTAGAGACAGGGTTTCACCATATTAGCCAGGCTGGTCTCAAACTCCTTGTGATCTGCCTGCCTCGGCCTCCCAAACTGCTGGGATTATAGGCGTGAGCCACTGTGCCTGGCCTATTTTATTTTATTTTTTTGAGACAGAGTTTTGCTCTTGTTGCCCGGGCTGGAGTGCAGTGGCGTGATCTCGGCTCACTGCAACCTCCGGCTGTTGGGTGCAAGTGATTCTCTTGCCTCAGCCTCCCAAGTAACTGAGGTTACAGTGCCCACCACCACGCCTGGCGAATTTTTGTGTTTTTGGTAGAGATGGGATTTCACCATGTGGGCCAGACTGGTCTCGAACTCCCAACCTGAGGTGATCCGCCCACCTCAGCCTCCCAAAGTGCTGGGGATTGCAGGTGTGAGCCACTGCACTGGGCCCCATGTGGATGTATTCAAACTGGACTAAGCTATGAAGAGCCATTGTTGGAGTAGATGTGAACCTTGAGGGGCCTCAAAGCCCAAGGAAGAGGTAAGGTTCTGAGGCAGTTCAGACTTTCTTCTTTTAGTCCATCTCGGATTGAAGACTCACTCTGCAGAGCCATACAGGGGGCCCAAAAGAGGTATCAGGGATAAGAAACCCAAGAAAGGGTGATTGCAATAAGATCTTCCCTTGGTACCTAAATGGAAAAAAGAAAAAAATTAGCAAACAGACCTATAGAAACGTAATAGATTGTTGTTTTGGAGTAACCTTTGTCCATGGTATCATCTTATGTTCTAGTAATAAAATAATAAAAATAATAACTCATGTAGTGAAGAATTGCTGTGCATCAGGTACTATGCTAAGCTCCAGTAGGAGGAAATACAGAGGAGCCAGGCGCAGTGGCTCACACCTATAATCCCAGCACTTTGGGAGGCCGAGGATCATGAGGTCAGGAGTTCGAGACCATCTTGGCTAACACGGTGAAACCCCGTCTCTACTAAAAATACAAAAAAATTAGCCGGGCATGGTGGTGGGCGCCTGTAATCCCAGCTACTTGGGAGGCTGAGGCAGGAGAATGGCGTGAACCCAGGAGGCAGGAGAATGGAGAATGGTGTGAATCCAGGAGGTGGAGCTTACAGTGAGCCGAGATCGCACCATTGCACTCCAGCCTGGGCGACAGAGCGCGACTCCATGTCAAAAAAAAAGAAAAAAGAAAAAGAAGGAGATACAGAGGAGATATCAGTGATCAATTTGAATTTATACCAGCAAAAGTGTCCAGGGTCTGTATAAGGGAGGGCTGGTTTTCCTTTATTATTGTTTTTTTTTTTACAATGCAGCTATATTTAAAAGCATTTAGAAGTAAATGCTTGTTTACAGACCTCATACGCCCCAAGAGCATTAGAGTATTTTCTTTTTTCATTATTAGTCTCATCAGAGTCCCAGAAATTGGGAACACTCAAATATCCTCATGGCTGCATGTTTTTCAGAAATACTTTAATTAATTTCTTTATTGCTTCTCACTAAGTCTTTTACTTGGAGCTAATTAAGAATGTTTTATCTCTTTTAGAAGTTTCTCCATTTCTCTTTATTATGAAGGCTCAACTTTTGTGTCTTATGTGCAGCATCTTGAAGTTAAGTCTTCATTATTTTGTATAAGTTTTTGGTATTTTATGGTTTAGTTTCTTTTTTTCTTTTTTCTTTTTTTTTGAGATGGAGTTTCGCCCTTGTTGCCCAGGCTGGAGTGCAGTGGCATGGTCTTTGCTCACTGCAACCTCCGCCTCCCAGGTTCAAGTGATTCTCCTGTCTCAGCCTTCCGAGTAGGTGGGATTACAGGCGCCCACCACCATGCCTGGCTGATTTTTTTTATTTGTTTAGTTTCTTTTTTTTTTTTTTTTTTTTTTTTTTGAGATGGAGTTTCGCCCTTGTTGCCCAGGCCGGAGTGCAGTGGCATGTGTCACCACGCCTGGCTAATTTTTTTGGTATTTTTAGTAGAGACGGGGTTTCATCATGTTGGTCAGGCTGGTCTCAAACTGCTGACCTCGGGTGATCCCCCCACCTTGGCCTCCCAAAGTGCTGGGATTACAGGTATGAGCCACCTTGTTCGGCCGGTTTAGTTTCTTTCAGATTTTGAAAGAAAATCATGCTATGATCAACCAGAATTATGTGTCTGTTACCATGACTATACTATAACCACTGTGTAGAAAAAGATGATTTTTTTTTTTTTTTTTTTTTTTTTGAGACGGAGTCTCGCTGTGTGGCCCAGGCTGTAGTACAGTGTAGCGATCTTGGCTCACTGCAAGCTCCACCTCCCGGATTCACACCATTCTTCTGCCTCAGCCTCCCAAGTAGCTGGGACTACAGGCGCCCAACACCACACCCGGCTAATTTTTTTGTATTTTTAGTAGAGATGGGGTTTCACCGTGATAGCCAGGATGGTCTCGATCTCCTGACCTGGTGATCCGCCTGCCTCAGCCTCCCAGAATGCTGGGATTACAGGCATGAGCCACCTTGTTCGGCCGGTTTAGTTTCTTTCAGATTTTGAAAGAAAATCATACTATGATCAGCCAGAATTATGTGTCTGTTACCATTACTACACTATAGCCACTGTGTAGAAAAAGATGATTTTTTTTTTTTTTTTTTTTGAGACGGAGTCTTGCTCTGTCGCCCAGGCTGGAGTGCAGTGGCACAATCTTGGCTCACTGCAAACTCCACCTCCCGGATTTATGCCATTCTCCTGCCTCAGCCTCCTGAGTAGCTGGGACTACAGGCACCCAACACCACACCCGGCTAATTTTTTTGTATTTTTAGTGGAGATGGCGTTTCACCGTGATAGCCAGGATGGTCTCGATCTCCTGACCTGGTGATCCGCCTGCCTCAGCCTCCCAAAATGCTGGGATTACAGGCAATGAGCCACCTTGTTCGGCTAGTTTAGTTTCTTTCAGATTTTGAAAGAAAATCATACTATGATCAGCCAGAATTATGTGTCTGTTACCATTACTACACTATAGCCACTGTGTAGAAAAAGATGATTTTTTTTTTTTTTTTTTTTTTTTTTTTTTGAGACGGAGTCTTGCTCTGTCGCCCAGGCTGGAGTGCAGTGGCACGATCTTGGCTCACTGCAAACTCCATCTCCCGGATTCCCGCCATTCTCCTGCCTCAGCCTCCCGAGTAGCTGGGACTACAGGCGCCCAACACCACACCCGGCTAATTTTTTTGTATTTTTAGTAGAGACGGGGTTTCACCATGATAGCCAGGATGGTCTCGATCTCCTGACCTGGTGATCTGCCTGCCTGGGCCTCCCAAAGTGCTGGGATTACAGGCGTGAGCCTTAGATTAATACCACTTGTGGAAAATTCAGAAGAGTATTTAACAGGAAGAAACTTAAATACTCTGTGGTTCCATCGTCTAGGCATAACTACTGTTAGCATTCCTTTTTTTCGTTTTTTGAGGTGGAGTCTCACTCTTTCCCCAGGCCGAAGTGCAGTGACGCAATCTCAGCTCACTGCAACCTCCACCTCCCGAATTCAAGCAATTCTCCTGCCTCAGCCTCTAGAGTAGCTGGGATTATGGGTGACTGCCACTATGCCCAGTTAGTTTTTGTATTTTTAGTGGAGATGGGGTTTCACCATGTTGGCCAGGCTGGTCTCACAGTCTTGGCTGGATGTGATGGTTCACGCCTGTAATCCTAGCACTTTGGGAGACCGATGCTGTGGATCGCTTGAGGTCAGGAGTTCGAGAACATCCTGACCAACATGGCGAAATCCCATCTCTACTAAAATACAAAAATTAGCTGGGCGTGGTGGCGGGTGCCCGTAATCCCAGCTACTTTGGAGGCTGAGGCAGGAGAATCGCTTGAACCCAGGAGGCGGAGGTTTCAGCGAGCCAGGATCGTGCCACTACACTCCAGCCTGGGCGACAGAGCAAGACTGTGTCTCAAAAAAAATGAAAATAAGAAAGAATTTAGGCTGGGTGTGGTTGCTTATGCCTGTAATCCCAGCACTTTGGAAGGTGGAAGCGAGTGGATTACCTGAGGTTAAGAGTTCGAGACCAGCCTGGCCAACATGGCAAAACCTCATCTCTACTAAAAATATAAAAATTAGCCAGATGTGGGCCAGGTGCGGTGGCTCATACCTGTAATCCCAGCACTTTGGGAGGCTGAGGCGGGTGGATCATGAGGTTAGAAATTCAAGACCAGCTTGGCCAAGATGGTGAAACCCTGCCTCTACTAAAAATACAAAAATTAGCCGGGCACGGTGGCAGGTGCCTGTAATCCTAGCTACCCGGGAGGCTGAGGCAGGAGAATCGCTTGAACCCGCGGGGCGTGGAGGTTGCAGTGAGCCAAGATTGTGCCTCCCTGGTTCAAGCAATTCTCCTGCCTCAGCCTCCCAAGTAGCTGGGACTACAGGTATGCAGCACCACACCTGGCTATTTTTTTTTTTTTTTTTTTGAGATGGAGTCTCACTCTGTCACCCAAGCTGGAGTGCAGTGGCATGATCATAGCTCATTGCAGGCTGAAACTGCTGAGATCAAGCCATCCTGTCCTCCTGCCTCGACCTCCCAAGTAGCTGGGAGTACAGGCGAGAACCACCATGCCCAGCTTAGTATTGATATTTTCTAATGGTTTATGGAATTTTTCCTACCTCAAGCTTGTTTGTCTTTTAAATTATTACTATTATTTCTAAGAGATGTGATCTCACTGTGGTGCCCAGGTTGGAGTGCAGTGGCTATCCACAGACAGGATCTTACTACTGCAGTACGGAAGTTTTGACCTGCCCCATTTCCAACCTGGGGTGGTTCACCCCTCTTTAGGCAACCTGGTGATTCCCTCCTCCCTTGAAGTCACCATATTGATGCTGAACTTAGTGTGGACACCTGATTGGCATAGCGCACTACAGCCCAGAACTCCTGGACTACTCAAGCAATCCTCCTGTTTCAGCCTCCAGAGTAGCTGGGACTGCAGGTGTGCACCATCATCCCAGGCCCTTTTTTTTTTTTTTTTTTTTTTTGAGAGGGAGTCTCACTTTGTCGCCAGGCTGGAGTGCAGTGGTGCGATCTTGGCTCACTGCAACCTCCGCCTCCCAGGTTCAAGTGATTCTCCTGCCTCAGCCTCCCAAGTAGCTGGGATTACAGGCATGCTCCACCATGCCCAACTAATTTTGTGTTTTTAGTAGAGATGGGGGTTCTCCATGTTAGTCAGGCTGGTCTCGAACTCCCGACCTCAGGTTATACACCTTCCTTGGCCCCCCAAAGTCCATAGTGCTAGGATTACAGGCATGAGCCACCACATCTGGCGTTTTTTTCTTTTTGAGACACAGTCTTGCTCTGTCGCCCAGGCTGAAGTGCAGTGGCATGGTCTCAGCTCACTGCAAGCTCTGCCTCCCAGGTTCATGCCAGTCTCCTGCCTCAGCCTCTCGAGTAGCTGGGACTACAGGCGTCCGCCGTCACGCCAGGGTAATTTTTTGTATTTTTAGTAGAGACAGGGTTTCACTGTGTTAGCCAGGGTGGTCTCGATCTCCCGACCTCGTGATCCACCCACCTCGGCCTCCCAAAGTGCTGGGATTACAGGCATGAGCCACCGTGCCTGGCTTTTTTTTTTTTTTTTTTAAATGGAAGGCTTGAAGAATGGATTTTGATGGTTTATAGCAAGTAACTTTTTGAAGCTTTTATTTTTTCTGACAGCTGAATATCTAGCTTATTTGCCTTTTTGCTCAGGAAATGTATATTTGGACTAGAGTTTCTTATAGTAACTTTTTAAAGGTACTAGTCTAGAAATACTGGCTGGTAGGATTTATTTGGAGATGACATAGGCAGCAGAATTGTTTTTATCATATCTTTGGAACCTTGATTGACAAAAAATATGTTCTGGACTTTGGTATGAAATGTTGTATTCTAAAACTAAAATATTGATTAAATAGAAGTTATATTCACTTAGCTAAATGTTTGTCAGAAATAGGGGACATCTTGCTGGGCGCAGCGGCTCATGCCTGTAATCCTAGCACTTTGGGAGGTTGGGCAGATCGCTTGAGGCGAGGAGTTTGAGACCAGGCTGGCCAACATAGCAAAACTCCATCTTCACTGAAAATACAAAAATTAGCCGGGTGTGGGGGCAGGTACCTTGTAATTCCAGCACTTTGGGAGGCCAAGGCAGGCAGATTACAAGGTCAAGAATTCGAGACCAGCTTAGCCAACATGGTGATATCCTGTCTCTACTAAAAATACAAAAATTAGCAGGTCATGGTGGCATATGCCTGTAATCCCAGCTACTTTGGAGACTGAGGCAGGAGAATGGTTGGAACCCAGGAGACGGAGGTTGCAGTGAGTAGAGATCACGCCACTGCACTCCAACCTGGGCTACAGAGCAAGACTCTGTCTCAAAAAAATAAAAAATAGAAGGCTTCGGCCAGGCGTGGTGGCCCACGCCTGTAATCCCAGCACTTTGGGAGGCCAAGGTGGGCGGATCTCTTGAGCCCAGAAGTTTGAGAACAGCGTGGGCAACATGGCAAAACCCTGTCTCTACAACAAATACAGTAATTAGCTGGGCGTGATGGTACACGCCTGTAGTCCCAGCTGCTTGGGCGGCTGAGGTGAGAGGAGCAATTGATCCCAGGAGGTTGAGGTTGAGTGAACCAAGATCTTACCACTGCACTCCATCCTGGGTGATAGAATAAGACCTTGTCTAAAGAAACCAACAACAAAAAATCGGGGGTGTGGAACTTTAATTTCCTGATCTTACATAGTGAGAACTCCACAGATACTCCGAAAAATTTTTTTTTTTTTAAGATGGAGTCTCACTCTGTTGCCTAGGCTGGAGGGCAGTGGTGCAATCTCGGCTCACTACAACCTCCATCTCCTGGGTTCAAGTGATTCTCCTGTCTCAGCCTCCTGAGTAGCTGGGATTACAGGAATGTGCCATCATGCCCGGCTAATTTTTATATTTTTAGTAAAGACAGGGTTTCACCATGTTGGCCAGGCTGGTCTCGATCTCCTGCTCTCAGGCGATCCACCCGGCTCAGCCCCTCCCAAAGTGCTGGAATTAGAGGCCTGAGCCACCGCACCTGGCCAATACTCTAAAATTAATGAGTCTACAAGTAGAGGCTTAAAGGTATGAAAGTAATCATAACAAAACTAAGAATAAAAATGTGATTGGCAGGGTTTGGTGAGAGGAGGGTGATATTTAGTTTTTTATTTATAATTTTTTTAGGCTTTTTTGTTTTTTGTTTTTTTGAGATGGAGTTTCGTTCTTGTTGCCCAGGCTGGAGTGCAATGGCATGATGAAGAACTAGAGGTCAAAGCATACTTAGCTGTTTTTACTTTTTATTTTATATCTTTTTATACTATTAGAATGGTTTTTCTTAGTTGAGTTTCATATCCCTGTCCCCAACCCCCCAAGAAACCTCCAAAAACAAAAAAACTAGGTGGAATTCTATACTGAATACTGAAGAAAGCTTGTTTCTAGGAAGAAAAGTCGGTGAAATTATCCTTTACGATTAATATCAGACTTGAGGTGAGGCTTAAGCTGCCCCTTCTGAGTTTCTGAAACTTGAAAGACAAGAGTGAGGAGAAATAGGGTTACTAGGAGGATCATAGAGACTGGCTTTACTGGGCAATAGTCACGAAGATTTTTCAGTTCTGTAAACTTTGTTTGTGGTGTTTCTTTTTTCTTGTTTTTTTTTTTTGTAATTATTTTTTGTTGTTGTTTTTGTTTTGTTCAATAGTGAATTCCCATCTACTCCGTTGGGAAGCAGTGTTTCTTTGTATTGGTGTTTAGTCATTTGTCTTTTCCCAGACTTCAGACAGAAAAGGTTTTTGCTGCATGTAAAAACGCTTTACTTTTGTACCTTAAAAAAAAAATTGCTTTTTGTAGTAGCTTTGAAAATTTAATCAGTCTCAGTATATTATGTGAATGCAACTGACAGTTGAAGAAAATACATTTTAGGAAATGTAAATTCCAGCTGACCTCTGCTGCTCTTTTATAATGGAGGTGTAAAACTGAAATTATGTACCAGCATGGTAGAGGACCTGTTAATGGCTGCTCATATAATCTCTCCTTTGTCCCCTTTTGAGCAGAAGGGTATATGTGATTAGATATTAGAGTTTCATAACTTTGTAATGTTACCGGATCTCCATTATGAAAGGTGCCTTTTTTTTTTTTTTTTTTTTTTTTTTGAGATAGAGTCTCACTCTGGCGCCCAGGCTGGAGCGCAGTGGCATGATCTCGGCTCTCTGCAACCTCTGCCTCCTGGGCTCAAGCAGTTCTCCTGCCTCGGCCTCCTGAGTAGCTGGTATGACAGGTGCCTGCCACCGTGCCTGGCTAATTTTTGTATTTTTAGTAGAGACAGGGTTTCACCTTGTTGGCCAGGCTGGTCTCAAACTCCTGACCTCAGGTGATCTGCCTGCCTTGGCCTCCCAAAGTGCTGGGATTACAGGCGTGAGCCACCGCACCTGGCCGAAAGATGCCTTCTTGAGGAAATCACTACTGTGCTGTTAACAAAGGGGAACTTTGATACGTTCTGTGCAAGTGTGGCAAATGAGTGCTCTCGGATCACCTAAGCCAAGTAGCCTTCTCTCAATGTGTAGTTAGGCAAAGTGTGCTTGGCCTGATGCTCTCTTTATGTGTGATGTGAACATCGTTGACCACTTAATTATTATTATTTTATTTTATTTTATTTATTTATTTATTTTTAACAGATGAAAGTCTGTCTAGGTTTCCCAGCCCAAAGACCTGGTCTCAAGTAGTCCTCCCACCTCAGCCTCCTGAGTAGCTGAGACTACATGTGTGTACCACTGTGACCAGCCGATAACTTAATTTTTTTTTTTTTTTAGACAGAGTTACGCTCTGTCGCCTAGGCTGGAGTGCATTGGAGTGATCTCAGCTCACTGCAGCCTTGATCTCTGGGCTCAAGCAGTCCTTCTACCTTAGCCTCCGTAGTAGCTGGGACTACAGGTGCATACCACCACACCCAGTTAATTTCTATATTTTTTTTTGTAGAAATGGGGTTTCTCCATGTTGCCCAGGCTGAGGTGGAAGGATTGCTTGAGTCTGTGGAGCTATGGATATTACAGAAACAATTGGGTGGCTCACACCTATAATCCCAGCACTTTGGGAGGCCAAGGCGGGCGGGTCACCTGAAGTCAGGAGTTTGAGACCAGCCTGGCCAACATGGCGAAACCCAGTCTCTACTAAAAATACATAAATTAGCTGGGCATGGTGGTGGGCACCTGTAGTCCCAGCTACTCGGGAGGCTGAGGCAGGAAACTCACTTGAACCTGGGAGGCTGCAGTGAGCCGAGATCGCGCCACTGCACTCCAGCCTGGGCGACAGAGGGAGACTCCAACTCAAAAAAAAAAAAAAAAAAAAGGACGGACGTGGTGGCTCACGCCTGTAATCTCAGCACTTTGGGAGGCTGAGGCGGGCAGATCATGAGGTCAGAAGATCGAGACCATCCTGGCTAAGATGGTGAAACCTCGTCTCTACTAAAAATACAAAAAAAATTAGCTGGGCGTGGTGGCGGGTGCCTGTAGTCCCAGCTACTCGGGAGGCTGAGGCAGGAGAATGCTGTGAACCCAGGCTGTGGAGCTTGCAGTGAGCCAAGATCAAGCCACTGCACTCCAGCCTGGGCAACAGAATGAGACTCCGTCTCAAAAAAAAACAAAACAAAACAAAAAAAACACCATAATTCTTCCTGTTCCACATTGAATTTCAAATGCAGCAGGTATATATGAAGCACCTACCATGGGTGAGCTATTCAGAGAGAACCAGGACATAGTCTTGTCTACCAAGAATTTAGAGCCTAGGTAGAAGAAAGGAGATGTTTACCCACATATTTTATATCTGTAACATAAGGTAGAGCATCTGGTCAGTCTAGTATATCTATCCTGATTGCTCAAGGGAACAAATCACCTTTCCAGACATTCAGAATTGTCTGAGAATCCTTTTTGGCAAAAACGTTTGCTTGTTTTCTGTTACTCTTTCATCCTGCTGCTACTTTTGTTCTGGAGGCCGGGCTGTTGAAGGGAGGATGGTACAAACGTAGCAGCGACAGGGGTCAGCAGTCCACAGATTGCACACTTTTCCCTCAGGTAATGAGAGTTAACTGTACGTCTGCAGGTTAATTCTTAAGGTAAATAAATACCTGATGAAAACTTGTAGAATTTATTTCTGAATTTTAGTAGTGACCTGGATATTTAAAGCACTATTTACCTTTTTTCCAGAATTATTTTAATAGTATTAGTTACATTTATGTAGTGCTATCTATGTGTTAGATGATTTTCTAAATGCCTTATTTAATCCTTATGTCAACTGTGAGGTAAGTACTATTGTATCCCCATTTTACTCACAAGAAAACTAAGGTTAATTGACTTTTCTAGAGTTACATAATAAACGAGACATAAAGTTGGGATTTGAACCCAAGCAGCCTGGCTCTAGAGTCCATGCTCTTAACCAATAAGCTGTGTTGCAAAAGAATGTGAGCAGCATATGGCAAAATAGGATTTTTGGTTTTTCTGTTGGGAGATGAAGAACATATCCTCTGCCTCTTGTGTCTTGCCACAACTAGGTGGCATACCTGCCTCTGCTATAGGAAATACTTGGAAATAAAACATATCCATAGGAATTCCTGCCCCTAGCTTCCTCCTTGCTTGGTGTCCTCTCTGTGATAGTCACAGAGCAGTTTTGCACGTGACATTTACTGTCCAGTGCTTGGCTCTGCAGAGAAGATGGGATTGACCTAGTGCTGGGTGGGAAGTGTGTTTTCAGCCTGTTTCATCCAGTATTGTGAAGCATGTGTTTTTTTTTTGTTTTCAGTGTGATAGTTTTATTTAAGAAATGTTAATAGAAATAATTTTCAAACATCCATTAACTGAAAAAATAAGGTGGTATAATAAAACTTTATTTTTTGATTCTATATGTATACAGCTGCCCTGAATATATTCCACTCTTGTGTAAGGGTAATTGCTTCTGGGCATTTCCTCTAAAAACAGTAATATAATTTTGACTTCTGTTTATTTCTAGGAACCCTAAGGACTCTGCAATATGAATAATTCCCTAGAGAACACCATCTCCTTTGAAGAGTACATCCGAGTAAAGGCACGGTCTGTCCCGCAACACAGGATGAAGGAATTTCTGGACTCACTGGCCTCTAAGGGGCCAGAAGCCCTTCAGGAGTTCCAGCAGACAGCCACCACTACCATGGTGTACCAACAGGGTGGGAACTGCATATACACAGACAGCACTGAAGTGGCTGGGTCTTTGCTTGAACTTGCCTGTCCAGTCACCACCAGTGTTCAGCCACAAACCCAGCAAGAACAGCAGATCCAGGTTCAGCAGCCGCAGCAGGTTCAGGTATATGGGAAATGCTGAGGTGCAGCCTGTTTAATGTACTTTATTTGTTGTCAGTGTTTTAGTTAGTGGGATCATCACATCTATGTGGATGTTATAGGTTATTTAACACTAAGATTTTCAAAGTTAATGTGGACTAAATATTTTTTCTTTCTTTTCCTTTTTCTTTAAGCTTTTTTTTTTTTTTTTAAAACAAACCCCAGTGTCAAGGGCTGACTTTGAATAGATTGCAGCCAGGGATCTGCTTAGCTACCTGGGAAACCCCAACCCAGAAGCAGGTCATCTATGAATGGTTTAGCATCAGGTTCAACGTGCCTTGCGTGATGAGTGAGGGGGCGGCCACCTTTCTGGCAGCACCTTTTCCCAGGATGAGGGGCTCTCCACACCGGAACCCGGTCCCGGCACGTGACCCCGCCGGCGGCGATGTCAGTGATGGTGGGGGACTGGCTTTCCGAGGCTGACCAACACTCTGTGGTGCTGCCATGTCATTGTACTTGGGTTGTTTTCTTTGTTTGTTTCTTCTTTTTTTGAGATAGAGTCTTGCACTGTGGCCCAGGATGGATTCTCCTGCCCCAGCCTCCTGAGTAGCTGGGATTCCAGATGCCCGCCAACACACCCAGCTAATTTTTTATACTTTTAATAGAGACGGGGTTTCACTATGTTGGCCAGGCTGGTCTTGAACTCCTGACCTCGTGATCCGCCTGCCTCCTCATCCCAAAGTGCTGGGATTACAGGCATCAGCCACCGCACCCGGCCACACATGGGTTGTTTTTTTCTTTTCTATTTTGAGACAGTCTCATTCTGTCACCCAGGCTGGAGTGCAGTGGCGCATTCTTGCCTCTGTCCCCTGTGTTCAAGCTATTCTCATGCCTCAGCCTCCCGAGTAGCTGGGACTACAGGTGTGCACTACCACCCTCAGCAATTTTTGTTGTATTTTTAATAGAGACTGGGTTTCCCCATGTTGGGGTTGAACTCCAGACCTCAAGAGATCTGTCTGCCTCGGCCTCCCAAAGTGCTGGGATTACTGGTGTGAGCCACCATGCCCAGCCTTTTTTTTTTTTTTTTTTGAGTTGGAGTTTCGCTCTTGTTGCTCAGGCTAGAATGCAATGGAGCGATCTCGGCTCACTGCAACCTGCACCTCTTGGGTTCAAGCGATTCTCCTGCCTCAGCTTCCCGAGTAGCTGGGATTGCAAGCATGTGCTACCACACCTGGCTAATTTTTGTATTTTTAGTAGAGACTGGGTTTCACCATGTTGGCCAGGCTGGTCTTGAACTTCTGACCTCAGGTAATCTGCCCTTCTCAGGCTCCCAAAGTGCTAGGATTACAGGGATGAGCCACGGCGCCTTTTTTTTTTTTTTTTTTTGAGGGACAGGGTCTTGCTCTGTCACCTAGGCTGGAGTGCAGTGGCACAGTCACTCCTCACTGCAGCTTTGACCTCCCAGGCTCAAGCGATCATCCAGCCTCAACCTCCAAGTAGCTGGGACCACAGGCATGTACCACCACGTGCAGCTAATTAAATTTTTTTTTTTTTTGTAGAGATGGAGTCTCCCTATGTTGCCCAGGCTGGTCTTGAACTCTTGGCCTCAAGATATTCTCCTCCCTTGGCCTCCCAAAGAGCTGAGATTACAAATATGAGCTGCCATGCCTGGCCTTAAAAATATTTTCAAGTACTGTAAACTAAAACACCACAAATATTTGGTCTTTTTTATTTGAGACGGAGTCTCGCTCTGTTGCCCAGGCTGGAGTGCAGTGGTGCAATCTCCGCTCACTGCAAGCTCTGCCTCCTGGGTTCATGCCATTTTCCTGCCTCAGCCTCCCAAATAGCTGGGACTACAGGCGGATGCCACCACGCCCAGCTAATTTTTTTGTGTTTTTAGTAGAGACGGGGTTTCACCATGTTAGCCAGGATGGTCTCGATCTCCTGACCTCGTGATTCACCTGCCTCAGCCTCCCAAAGTGCTGGGATTACAGGCATGAGCCACTGCGCCCGGCCCAAATATTTGATCTTTGCTGTGGAGAGCTGAATAGTTTAGAAATTAGAGACCTTTTGGTACTGGGTTTAGGTGTGATAGCTTCATATGACTGAGGCTTCCTTTCTTTTCTTTTGTTTTTTTTCCTGAGATGGAGTCTCGCTCTGTTCCCCAGGCTGGAGTGCAGTGGCGCGATCTTGGCTCACTGCAAGCTCCGCCTCCCAGGTTCACACCATTCTCCTGCTTCAGCCTCACGAGTAGCTGGGACTACAGGCACCAGCCACCACGCCTGGCAATTTTTTTGTATTTTAAGTAGAGACGGGGTTTCACCATGTTAGCCAGCATGGTCTCGATCTCCTGACCTCATGATCCGCCCACCTGGGCCTCCCAAAATGCTGGGATTACAGGTGTGAGCCACCGCGCCCATCTGAGGCTTCCTTTCTATTTGTGTCATCCTGAATAGAGACAGAACACAGGAGGGCTGATTTGGCTGATAGACTGATAGTGTAACATTTGAAATTAATTTAAAAATGGAAAGGCTGATGTATTTCAGTGATCTTCATTAACTTGTGTGATTCCATAACTCAGATTACCAATGGATTTCTGGGTCTGTGTTTGTTGTCTATAAGCCACAAAACGGCTAAGTGTATTTGTGGGTGCCTGTGATCCGAGCACTTTGGGATGCCAAGGCGGGCGGATCATTGAGTCCAGAAGTTTGAGGCCAGCCTGGGCAACATGGCAAAACCCCATCTCTACAAAAAATAAAAAAAAATTACCCAGTGGTGGTATGTACTTGTAGTCCCAGCTATTTGGGAAGCTGAGGTGGGAGGATTGCTTGAGCCCAGGAGGTTAAAACCAGCCTGGGCAACGTGGTGAAACCCTGTTTCTACCAAAAATAAGAAAAAATTAGCTGGGTGTGGTGATGCCCGCCTATGGTCTTAGCTACTAGGGAGGCTGAGATGGGAGAATCACTTGAGCCTGGGAGGTGGAGGTTACAGTGAGCTGAGATCGTGCCACTGCACTCCAGCCTGGGTGACAGAGTGAGATCCCATCTCAAAAAAATAAAAATAAAAATTGTAAGGCACAAAAAAAAAATGCTAATTGATGATAAGCTTTCTGAAAGACGAGAAACTAGTATATTTGTTGAGAAGGTAAAATGTTTTCCTTTTTTTTTTTTTTTTGAGATGGAGTCCCACTGTATCACCCAGGCTGGAGTGCAGTGGCATGATCTCGACTCACTGCAACCTCTGCCTCTTGGGTTCAAGCGATTCTCCTGCCTCAACCTCCTGAGTAGGTGGGATTCCAGGCACCTGCCACTGTGCCGGCTAATTTTTGTATTTTTAGTAGAAACAGGGTTTCACCATGTTGATCAGGCTGTTCTTGAACTTCTGATCTCAGGTGATCCACCGACCTTGACCTCCAAAGTACAGGTGTGATCCACCGTGCCTGGCCAAAGTTTTCCTCTTTAGAGGTCTTTATGTGAGACAACAGGCTCCTCCAGTTGCAAATGCAGTTTTCTTGCCATTGTCTATTATGGTTTAATTTCATTGTATTCTGGAAGTCTTTTTATACTAAGAGAATAGGAAAGGTACTGGAACATGCTGGAGAGGCAGGAGTATGGAGAGGTGTGCCTGGTGAGATAGAAGGTTTTCCTTTCCTTCATTTTTTCTTTTTGTTTTTTTAGAGACAGGATTTCACTTGCCTAGGCTGGAGTGCTGTGACATGATCATGGCTCACTGCAGCCTCTACCTCCTGGACTCAGGTGATGCTCTCACCTCAGCCTCCCGAGTAGCTAGGACTACAGGTGCGTGCCACCATGCTCAGCTAATTTTTTCATTTTTGGTAGAGATGGACTCTTGCCATGTTGCTCAGGCTGGTGTTGAACTCCTGGCCTCCAGCAGTCCTCATGGCTCAGCCTCCCAAAGTGCTGGGATTATAGGCATGAGCCACTGTTCCCAGCTGAAGTAGGTTTCACTGTAGCCCCTCAAAAATGCAGATGAATATATTGGAAGGACATAGCCTCTGAAGCTTCAGTACTGGGTTTAAATTTGACTTGACCACTCAATTGTTGGCATGAGCTTAATCTTTACCTCCAGTTTGTTCATCAGTTAAATAGGGATAATACCATTTAATGAGACTGAATATGATAATAAAGTATCTGGCATATGGAGAGTTTTTTTTTTTTTAATGGAGACAGGGTCTCATTCTGTCACCTGGGTTGGAGTGCAGTGGTGTGATCTTGGCTCGCTGCAACCCCAGCCTCCCAGGCTCAAGTGATCCTCCCACCTCAGCCTCCCGAGTACATGGGACCACAGGCGCACACCACCAACGCCTGCCTAATTTTTTGTATTTTTGATAGAGCCAGAATTTCACCATGTTGCCCAGGCTGAGATTTACTCATTTTTTATTTTTATATTTATTTACTTACTTTTTGAGACAGAGCCTCACTCTGTTGCCCAGGCTAGAGTGCAGTGGCATTATTTTGGCTCACTGCAACCTCCATCTCTGGGGTTCAAGCTAGCACGCCTGGCAAATTTTTGTATTTTTAGTAGAACGGGGTTTCACCATGTTGGCTAGGGTGGTCTTGAACTCCTGACCTTAAGTGATCTGCCCACCTCGGCCTCCCAAAGTGCTGGGATTATAGGCATGAACCACCACGCCCAGCCTTGTTTTGTCTTTGTAAGGAAGAAAAGGTACAGGAAAGGTAAGTAAAAGAAGGCTGGCCCAGGCATGGTGGCTCACACCTGTAATCCCAGCACTTTGGGAGGCTGAGGTGAGTGGATTCCTTGAGCCTAGGAGTTTGAGACCAGCCTGGGCAACACGGCGAAATCCCGTCTGTACAAAAGTACAAAAATTAACTGCGTGTGGTGGCTTGCTCGTGTGATCCCAGGTACTCAGGAGGCTGAAGTGGGAGGATCACCTGAACCTGGGAGGTCATGGTTGCAGTGAGCTGTGATTGTGCCACTGCACTCCAGCCTTTTACACTAAGGACAGGAAAGGCGTCTCAAAAAAAAAGGAGAAAAGAAGGCTGATTTTCTGGCTCAAATTATTCTGCTGTTTTTTACAGCTTTGACCTCCTCTTTCTTACCACGCCCGGCCAATTTTTGTACTTTTTTCGGTAGAGATGGGGTTTCATTCACCATATTGGACAGACTGGTCTTGAACTCCTGACCTTAAGTGATTCACTTGCCTCAGCCTCCCAAAATGCAGGCATGAGCCATTGCACCTGGCCCCTAGGCTGGTCTTGGGACTCCTGAGTTCAATCGAGCCACCCACTTTGTGGGTGTTTGGATCACAAATACAAAGTGTTTGGATTACAGGCACAAGCCATTACACCTGGTCCCACTTTCTCATAAGATTAAAGAGTTTGGGGCTGGGTACGGTGGCTCATGCCTGTAATCCCAGCACTTCGGGAGGCTGAGGCGG
Source organism: Pongo abelii (assembly GCF_028885655.2). Taxonomy (NCBI): domain Eukaryota; kingdom Metazoa; phylum Chordata; class Mammalia; order Primates; family Hominidae; genus Pongo; species Pongo abelii. The sequence goes on from NC_085928.1 coordinate 105,390,073, forward strand.
GCGGATCACCAGGTCAGGAGATCAAGACCATCCTGGCTAACACAGTGAAACCCCGTCTCTACTAAAAATACAAAAAATTAGCCTGGCCTGGTGGCGGGTGCCTGTAGTCCCAGCTACTTGGGAGGCTGAGGCAGGAGAATGACGTGAACCCGGGAGGCGGAGCTTGCAGAGAGCCAAGGTCACACCACTGCACTGCAGCCTGGGCGATAGAGTGAGAGTCTCTCTCTCGGAAAAAAAAAAAAAGTTTGGGGATTTAAGTTTGGAGAATTTTTTGAGACTTTATGTTCAAGATAAACTGATGAATGCTTGAACCTGGGAGGCAGAGGTTGCAGTGAATCAAGATCGCACCACTGCACCACAGCCTGGGTGACAGAGCAGACTCTGTCTCAGAAAAAAGAAAAGCCACTGATCGAGATCACTATTAATGTCATCTTTCTCCCTAAACTCTATGTAAATGAAAGAAGAAACAAATATAATGACATCCATGAGATAGACTCAGTGTGATAGAATCATAAGAATGTATGTTTTCCCCAAGTGACTAAAAAGATACTTTTAAAAAATAAAGAATTCTGGCCAGGCCAGGCATGGTGGCTCACACCTGTAATCCCAGCTGTTTGGGAAGCTGAAGTATGTAGATGACTTGAGGCCAGGAGTTTGAGACCAGGCTGGGAAACATGGTAAAACCTCATCTCTACAGAAAAACACAAAAATTAGTTGGGCATGGTGGTGTGCACTTGTAGTTCCAGCTACTCAGAAGGCTGAGGAACTCCTTGGGCCCAGGAGTTTGAAGTTGCAGTGAGCTGTGATCACGCCACTGCACTCCATCCTGGGCAAAAGTGCAAGACCCTGTCTCTATAAAAAACAGAACAACAAAGCATTTTTAAGAGTGCTGGAAAAAATGAGTACCATTTAAAAACCACTAAATCTAAGAAATTGATAAAAGAGAATAAGTAGACAGAATTAGGTGATGAAAGGCCAGGCGTGGTGGCTCATGCTTATAATCCCAGCACCTTGGGAGGCTGAGGCAGGCGGATCACCTGAGGTCAGGAGTTTGAGACCAGCCTGGCCAACATGGTGAAACCTCATCTCTGCTAAAAATACAAATATTAGCCGGGCATGTTGGCAGGTGCTTATAGTCCCAGCTATTCGGAGGCTAAGGCAGGAGAATTGCTTGAACCTGGGAAGCCGAGGTTGCAGTGAGCTGAGATCGCGCCATTGCACTCCAGCCTGGGCAATGCGGGTGAAACTCTGTCTCCAAAAAAAAAAAAAAAATTTGGTGACGAATACATGTAGGAAAGAACTTTTGGGGAAAGTGGGGCAGTTCTTAGAGTGCCCTAAGCTGAGAAGTAGAGGATACACAGAGTAGAAGTCCACTGGGGTAGCTTTAGAACTAAAGGTTGGGAATTGACTAGAGACTTCAAAACACACACATACACATATGTATATTTACAGCTCACATTACCTTGATGAGCAAGTTAGAGATACATTAGTTTGATGATAATTGTTACTGCTCTTTTGAGTAAGAATCATAGGCTGGGTGCAGTGGCTCATACCTGTAATCTCAGTACTTTGGGAGGCTGAGGCAGGAGGATCCTTTGAGTTCAGGAATTCAAGACCAGCCTGGGCAACATAGTGAGACTTTGTCTCTACTAAAAATAAAATTAGCCGGATGTAGTGGTACACATCTGTAATCCCAGCTACTGAAGAGGCTGAGGTGGAAGGATCGCTTGAGAATACTTTATCTCAAAAAAAAAAAAAAAAAAAAAAATTCCCCCCCCCCCCTTTGTATTTTCACCAACCTTTTAGAGTGCTCTTTGTGGTCCCCTCACCCACACAGATTATCAACTATTAATGCAAGTTATAAGTGTAATTGGAGGAAACGTCCTTTTTTTCTTTAAAAAATAATTTTCGGCTGGGTGTGGTGGCTCATGCCTCTAATCCCAGCACTTTGGGAGACCAAGGCGGGTGGATCATGAGGTCAGGAGTTCAAGATCAGCCTGGCCAAGATGGTGAAACCCCGTCTCTACTAAAAATACAAAAAAGTAGCCAGGTGTGGTGGTGGGCATCTGTAATCCCAGCTACTCGGGAGGCTGAGGCAGAGAATTGCTTGAACCTGGGAGGCGGAGGTTGCCGTGAGCCGAGATTGCGTCACTGCACTCCAGCCTGGGCGACGGAACGAGACTATCTCAAAAAAAAAATACTAAATAATAATAATAATAATAATTTTCTACTTGAGGCTTTTTTGCCTTATTCAAGTAGTTCTAAAAGTCTTATCACAAATTTCTAACCTACAGGATGCTAGAGAGATGGTTTGTGCTATATGATACCTGCAAGAGTAGTTTTATTCCTTTCTACTTAAAATTTAAATTTTAGCCAAGTTTGGCTGGGTGTGGTTGCTCATGCCTGTAATCCTAGCATTTTGGGAGGCCAAGGCGAGTGGATTGCTTGAGCTCAGGAGTTCTAGACCAGCCTGGGCAACATGGCAAAACTCCCATCTCTACCAAAAATACAAAAAATTGGCCAGGCATGGTGGTGCATGACTGTGATCCCAGCTACTCAGGAGGCTGAGGCTGGAGGATCACTTGAGCCCAGGCGGAGGTTGCAGTGAGCCGAGATCGTGCCACTGCACTCTAGCCTGGGCAATAGAGCACAGACCCCATCACAAAAAAAAAAAAAGAAAGAAATTTTAGCCAAGCTTGGCTCTGTCATCCATGCTGAGGTGCAGTGGCATGATCACAGCTCATTGCAGTCTGGACTTCCTGGGCTCAAGTGATCCTCATGCTTCAGCCTCCTGAGTAGCTTGGACTACAGCTACTATGCCCAACTAATTTTTTATTTTTTTTATTTTTTTGAGACGGAGTCTTGCTATGTCACCCAGGCTGGAATGCAGTGGTGTGATCAGAGGCTCACTGCAACTTCAACCTCCCATGCTTAAGGGATCCTCCCACCTCAGCCTCCTGAGTAGCTGGGACTACAGCTACAGAGTAGAGTGGCACAATCATAGCTCAGTGCAGCCTTGAACTCCTGGGCACAATTGATCCTGCCATTTCAGACTCTGGAGTAGCTGGGACTACAGGCATGCACCACCAGGCCTGGCTAATATTTTTACTTTTTGTGGATAGAGGGGTCTTGCTATGTTGCCTAGGCTGGCCTCAAACTCCTGGCCTCAAGTGATCCTCCTGCCATAGCCTCCTGATTTAGGATTACAGGCATGAGCCACAGCACTTAGCACCTCATTTCATTTTAATTTCAAGTAAAATGTAAAACTTTTTTTAAAAAAAGATGTTGACAGTTGTTGTATCTGAATGATAGAATTGTTGTGGGGGTTTTTTTTGTTTCCAAATTCTTTTTTTTTTTTTTGAGTCTTGCTCTATCGCCTGGGCTGGAGTGCAGTGGCATGATCTTGGCTCACTGCAACCTCTGCCTCCTGGGTTCAAGTGGTTCTCCTGCCTCCACCTTCTGAGCTAATTTTTTTTGTATTTTTAGGAGAGACAGGGTTTCACCATGTTGATTGGCCAGGATGGTCTCAATCTCTTGACCTCGTGATCCGCCTGCCTTGGCCTCCCAAAGTGCTGGGATTACAGGCCTGAGTCACCACGCCTGGCCTTTTTCCAAATTCTTAATATGATTATTTAGTAATTTTCTACCCAATGAAAAAGTTTGGCTCTTATATAAATTTAAAAAATTGAAGGGAAGCAATATAAATAACATTTAATTTCTTTTTTGTTTTTTTTTTCGAGACAGAATTTTGCTCTTTCACCCAGGCTGGAGTGCAGTGGCGCTATCTCAGCTCACTGCAAGCTCTGCCTCCTGGATTCACACCATTCTCCTGCCTCAGCCTCCCAAGGAGCTGGGACTACAGGTGCCCACCACCACACCCAGCTAATTTTTTTGTATTTTTAGTAGAGATGGGGTTTCACCATGTTAGCCAGGATGGTCTTGATCTCCTGACCTTGTGATCTGCCTACATTGGCCTCCCAAAGTGCTGGGATTACAGGCGTGAGCCACCGCACCCAGCCCTTAAATTTACTCTTAACTCTTATTCCCCTAATTTTAAATTCTTACTGTTTTGGATATAAAATGACATCAGATTATTTATAATTTTGTTCATTTCTGGAGTGATGGACAGGTGCCACCACTTAGGAGGTAGATTGGGAGGTTCTAACTCCCTAGTATTTCTGCTAACAATAGCCATTAGCCACATTAGCTATTTAATTGTTTATTTTGGAAGCTTGAGCATTGATAAGTAATTTCTCTCTTTCTTTTTTTTTTTTGAGACAGAGTCTTTGTCGCTGAGGCTGGAGTGCAGTGCCGTGTTCTCGGCTCACTGCAACCTCCGTGCCCCAGGTTCAAGCTATTGTCCTACCTCAGCCTCCTGAGTCACTGGGATTACAGGTGCACACCACCAAGTCTGGGTAATTTTTGTATTTTTATTAGAGACAGGGTTTAACCATGTTGGCCAGGCTAGTCTCGCACTCCTTACCTCAGGTGATCCACCTGCCTTGGCCTCCCAAAATGCTAGGATTACAGGCATGACCCACCTCACTTGGCCTGATAAATGATTTCTAAGGAAAATCAATTGATCAGATAATAACTCATTTTAAAAGAAGAAAAATCATCTGGGTGCAGTGGCTCATCCTTGTAATCTCAGCACTTTGGGATGCCTAGGTGTCCATATCACTTAAGGTCAGGAGTTCGAGACCAGCCTGGCCAACGTGGTGAAACCTCGTCTCAACTAAAAATATGAAAATTTGCCAGGCACGGTGGCAGGTGCCAGTAATCCCAGCTACTCAGGAGGCTGAGGCAGGAGAATTACTTGAACCCGGGAGGAGGAGGTTGCAGTGAGCCAAGATTGTGCCACTGCATTCTAGCCTAGGCAACAGAGTGAGACTCCTGCCTCAACAAAAAAAAAAAAGAAAAGTAAATTAAGAAATACAGTAAAGCATGAAGCATATGAGCTATGATTCAGTGATAGTAACCAGATTTTTGACATTTTGTTTTAAGCAAGTGGTATTATAATTTAAAAACATACTATGTGTTTAACACAATAGTAGTGGTTCTCTTTTTTTCCTTACCCTTATTTTTTTCTGAGATGGGGGTCTCACTGTCACTCATGCCAGAGTACAGTGACACGATCTTGCGTCACTGCAACCTCTGCCTCTTGAGTTCAAGTAGTTCTCCCACCTCAGCCTCCTGAGTTGCTGGGACCACAGTTGGCTCACAACCACGCCTGGCTAATTTTTTTGTATTCTTGGTAGAGACGGGGTTTCACCACATTGCCCAGGCTGGTCTCGAACTCCTGAGCTCAAGCAGTCTACCAGCTTTAGCCTCCCAAAGTGCTGAGGTTACAGACATGAGCTACCATTCCTGGCCAGCAGTGATTCACAAATGGTAGTTCAAAAGACTCGTAGGGGTCTGTAATCCCAGCACTTTGGGAGGCCAAATCAGGAGGATCATGAGTTCAGGAGATCGAGACCATCCTGGCTAACACAGTGAAACCCCATCTCTAATAAAAATACAAAACCAAAATTAGCGGGCGTGGTGGCGGGTGCCTGTAGTCCCAGCTACTTGGGAGGCTGAGGCAGGAGAATGGCGTGAACCCGGGAAGTGGAGCTTGCAGTGAGCCAAGATCACGCCCCTGCACTCCAGCCTGGGTGACAGAGGGAGATTCCGTCTCAAAAAAAAAAAAAAAAAAAAGAGACTCCTGGTAGCCTCCAAGCACCTTTTAGGGTTCCTCAAGGTCAAAGCTGTTTTTATTACAATGCCAATGTATTATTTGCCTTTTTCACTTTCATTCTCTCCTGACCATGTACTGGAGTTTTGCAGAGGCCGTGTGTGATGTATGATAGCACAACAGATTGAGTGCAGAAGCAGATAGGAGAATTCAGCTACCTTATTATATTAAGTCAGCCATTAAAGAGGTTTGCAAAAATGGGTCAGGCGCAGTGGCTCACGCCTGTAATCCTAACACTTTGGGATGCCGAGGTGGGCAGATCACTTTGAGCTCAGGCGTTCGAGACCAGCCTGGCCAACATGGCAAAAACCTGTCTCTACTAAAAATACAAAAATTAGCTGGACATGGTGGCGTGCCCCTGTAATCCCAGCTACTTGGGAGGCTGAGGCAGGAGAATTGCTTGAACCCTCAAGGCAGAGGTTGCATTGAGCTGAGTGAGCCAAAATTGTGTCACTGTACTCCAGCCTGGGCAACAGAGTGAGACTCCATCTCCAAAAAAAAAAAAAAAAAAAGAGGTTTCCAAAAATGTAAAACAATGCAATTCTTATTATAATTATTTTGGCAAATAGTTATTTTTCATGAGAATATGTTATTTATGTTAACATATAATGGCTTTATTTTTGTTTGTTTGTTTTTTTCTAGAACAAGTCTTGCTCTGTCCCCCAGGCTGGCATGAGTGACGTGATCTCGGCTCACTGCAACCTGTGCCTCCTGGGTTCAGGCTGTTCTCCTGTCTCAGCCTCCCGATTAGCTGGGATTACAGGCATGCACCACCACACCTGGCTGGTTTTTGTATTTTTAGGACAGACAGGGTTTCACCATCTTGTCCAGGCGGGTCTCGAACTCCTGACCTCATGTGACCCTGCCTGCCTTGGCCTCCAAAAGTGCTGGGATTACACGCATGAGCCACTGCATCTGGCTTTATCTGATTTTTAATTTTTTTTTTGTTTTAGTGTAGACGGGGTTTCACCGTGTTAGCCAGGATGGTCTTGATCTCCTGACCTTGTGATCCATCCACCTTGGCCTCCCAAAGTGCTGGGATTACAGGTGTGAGTCACCGTGCCTGGCATGATTTACAATTTTTAAAATTCCTAGTTTTGGGCCAGGCGTGGTAGCTCATGCCTGTAATCTCAGCACTTTGGGAGGCTGCAGTGGGTGGATTGCTTGAGGATATGAGTTCGAGGCCAGGTTGGCCAATATGGGACAACCCCATCTCTACTAAAAATACAAAAACAAACAAAAAAAAACAGCCAGGCATGGTGGGCACCTGTAATTCCAGCTGCTCGGGAGGCAGAGGTAAGAAAATCGCTTAAACCCGGGAAGCCAAAGTTGTAGTTCCAAGATCACACCACTGCACTCCAGCCTGGGTGATAGACTGAGACTCTATCTCAAAAAAAAAAAAAAAAAATTAGGGCCAGGCATGGTGGCTCACGCCTATAATCCCAGCACTTTGGGAGGCCGAGGCAGGCGGATCACCTGAGGTTGGGAGTTTGAGACCAGCCGGACCAACATGGAGAAACCCCATCTCTACTAAAAATACAAAAAACAAAAAACAACAACAACAAAAAAACCAGCCAGGCGTTGTGGCGCATGCCTGTAATCCCAGCCACTCAGGAGGCTGAGGCAAGAGAATCGCTTGAACCCGGGAGGCAGAGGTTGCAGTGAGCCGAGATGGCACCATTGCACTCCAGCCAGGGCAACAGAGTGAAACTCCATCTCAAATAAAAAAAGAAGAATTAAAAAATTAAATTCCTAGTTTTAATTTAGAGTACAAGTAAATATTGCTATATATAACCTATGTAAACAAGTTCTTTTGGGTCTTCAATATTTTTTGACCAAATTCAAGTTTTTTGGTGTTAGAGTTTCACTTTGTTGCCCAAGATGGAGTACAGTGGCACGTGCCGTTCATAGTTCACTGCAGCCTCAATCTCCTGGGCTCAAGCCATCTTCCTTCCTCAGCCTCCCAGGTAGCTGGGACTACAGGTGTGTGTCCACGCCCAGGTAATTTTTAAAATTTTTTGTAGAGATACGGGTGTCACTATGTTACCCAGGTTGATCTCGAACTCCTGGGCTCAAGCAATTTTCCTGCCTTGGCCTCCCAAAGTGCTGGAATTACAGGCATGACCACAACGCCCAGCCCCAAATTCAAGCTTTGACTAAGAAATCTTGAAAACTGCTGTTCTGCAGTAATTGGCTACATAGTTTCCTCTTATGTCTTTGGCATATAGCCCTAGTTCTTAAATTTGACCATGTAATTACACTGGAGGACTTGATAAAACCACTTCTTAGAATTTCGGAGTTAGTAGGTTTGGAGTGATACCTGACCATTTGTATTTCTGAGTGCCTGGATGCTGCTGCTGCTGTTGGCATGGAAACTACATTTTGAGAACCACTGCTGCAAGGAAATAATATTTTACTCCACGGAGAGAAATAATAAACCTACTTATTTGAGCACCTGTTATCTGTAACTAAATATTATTTTATGTTCAAAACACTGTAGGGAAGTAGACATTCTCCCCTTTTATACTTACTGTACCTAAAGAAACTGTTTAGAGGTTAAATTTCCCCATGGATTCACAGGCAGAAAAGTGGAGCATCAATTCACGTTGAAGTCTGTGATCTCAAACCTGAGCCTTTTTTTTTTTTTTGAGACGGAGTCTTGCTTTGTCACCCAGGCTGGAGTGCAGTGGCGCAATCTTGGCTCACTGCAAGCTCCGCCTCCCAGGTTCACGCCATTCTCCTGCCTCAGCCTCCCGAGTAGCTGGGACTACAGGCGCCCGCCACCATGCCGGGCTAATTTTTTGTATTTTAGTAGAGATGGGGTTTCACCATGTTAGCCAGGATGGTCTTGATCTCCTGACCTCGTGATCCGCCTGCCTCGGCCTCCCAAAGTGCTGGGATTACAGGTGTGAGCCACAGCGCCCGGTCTTTTTTTAAAAAATATGCTTAGTAACAGCTTTATTGAGATATAAGTTACCCATTTGAAATGTATAATTCAGGCACAGTGGCTCACACCTGTAATCCCAGCACTTTGGGAGGCCAAGGCAGGTGGATCACTTGAGGTCAAGAGTTTGAGACCAGCCTGGCCAACATGGTGAAACCCCGTCTGTGCTAAAAATGCAAAATTTAGCTGGGCGTGGTGATGCATGCCTGTAATCCTAGCTACTCAGGAGGCTGAGGCACGAGAATTGTTTGAACCAGGGAGGCAGAGGTTGCAGTGAGCTGAGATTTCACCACTGGGCAACAGGGCAAGACTTCACCTCCCAAAAAAAAAAAAAAAAAAAAAAAGGCGACTACACCAATTTTATTTTATTTATTTATTTATTTTTTTGAGATGGAGTCTCTGTCCTTGGCTGGGCTGGAGTATAGTGGCGCCATCTCGGCTCACTGCAGCCTCCGCCTCCCAGGTTCAAGCAATTTTCCTGCGTCAGCCTTCCGAGTAGCTGGGATTACAGGCACGTGTAACCATGCCCAGCTAATTTTTGTATTTTTAGTAGAGACAGGGTTTCACCATGTTGGCCAGGCTGGTCTGGAACTTCTGACCTTGTGTCCACCGGCCTCAGCCTCCCAAAGTGCTGGGATTACAGGTATGAGCCAGGGCATCTGGCCAACTACACCAGTTTAACATGCCCACCAGCAGTTTCAAGTTGTCCATATCCTCATCTATACTTGTTATCTGTCTTTTTCAGTTATAACCTATTAGATATAAAGTAGTTTCTCATTGTGGCTTTGATTGGAATTTTCTTCACAGCTAGTGATATGGAGCAACTTTTTATGTGGTTCTTGGCCATTTGCATATATTCTTTTTTGGGAGATAGTTTCACTCTTGTTGTCCATGCTGTGGTGCAGTGGTGCGATCTTGGCTCACTGCAACCCCCACCTCCCAGGTTTAAGTAGTTCACCTGCCTCAACCTCTCAAGTAGCTGGGATTACAGGCATGCACCACCATGCCCGGCTAATTTTATATTTTTAGTAGAGACGGGGTTTCACCATGTTGGTCAGGCTGGTCTCAAACTCCTGACCTCAGGTGATCAACCCACCTCGGCCTCCCACAGAGCTGGGATTACAGGCACGAGCAACTGTGCCTGGCCTCTTCGGCCTTCTTGTTTTCTACCTTTCTAATTCCTACCTGTGGTTAGGGTAATTTATCTATGTGTCTGATGGTAAAAGTTGTTTTTAAAAAATTGCATACTATGTATTTTTTTCTTTTCATGTTCTTTTGCATGCTGACATAACAATAAGACAGTAACTGTATTGTTATCAGAAACATGTCATCCAGCTTATGGTAATATTGCTCAGATTAAATTATTGGGATTCTGTTTATTTAAATGCCTTTCCCATTAAACATATGTTAAGTAAGCACTCTAAAGTAGTGGTCCCCAAAGTTTTTTTGCACCAGGGACTCGTTTTGTGGAAGACAATTTTCCACAGACATAGATGGGGGGGTGGTTTGGGATGAAACTGTTTCACCTCACATCATTAGGCGTTAGTTTTTTTTTTTTTTTTTTTTTTTTTTAAAGACGGAGGCTCACTCTGTCACCCAGGCTGTGATGCAGTGGTGCTCTCTGTGCTCACTTCAACTTCCACCTCCTGAGTTCAAGCTATTCTGCCTCAGCCTCCCAGGTAACTGGGATTACAGGCATGCACCACCATGCCTGGCTAATTTTTTGTATTTTTAGTAGAAGTAGAGGTGGGGTTTCACCATGTTGGCCAGGCTGGTCTTGAACTCCTGGCCTCAAGTGATCTGCCCTCCTCAGCCTCCCAAAGTACTGGGATTACAGGTGTGAGCCAACGCACCTGGCCAGGCATTAGATTCTAATAAGGAGCATGCAGCCTAGATACCTCACATTTGCAGTTCACAATAGGGTTTGTGCTCCTACAAGAATCTAATGCCACCAATGATCTGACAGGAGGCGGAGCTCAGGTGGTAATGCTCACTTGCTGCTCACCTCTGTGCTGTGTCGTTCGCCTATGGACCAGTATTAGTCCTTGGCCCCAGGGTTGGGGACTTCTGCCCAAGAAATCAGGCTGGGGGCTGGGTATGGTGGCTCACACCTGTAATCCCAGCACTTTGGGAGGCCGAGGCCGGTGGATCACCTGAGGTCAGGAGTTTCGGACCAGCCTGGCCAACATGGTGAAACCCCGTCTCTACTAAAAATACAAAAATTAGGGCTGGGCGTGGTGGCTCGCGCCTGTAATCCCAGCACTTTGGGAGGCCAAGGCAGGCAGATCACGAGGTCAGGAGATCGAGACCATCCTGGCTAACACGGTGAAACCCTGTCTCTACTAACAACACAAAAAATTAGCCAGTTGTGGTGGCGGGCGCCTGTGGTCCCAGCTACCTGGGAGGCTGAGGCAGGAGAATGGCATGAACCTGGGAGGCGGAGCTTGCAGTGAGCCGAGATCACACCACTGCACTCCAGCCTGGGCGACAGAGCAAGACTTGGTCTCAAAAACATATATATGTATATATAAATTAGGTCTGAGCGTGGTGGCTCACGCCTGTAATCCCAGCACTTTGGGAGGCTGAGGTGGGCGGATCATGAGGTCAGGAGATCAAGACCATCCTGGCTAACACGGCGGAACTCTGTCTCTACTAAAAATACAAAAAATCAGCCGGGCGTGGTGGCACGCACCTGTAGTCCCAGCTACTCGGGAGGCTGAGGCAGGAGAATCGCTTGAACTGGGGAAGTGGTGGTTGCAGTGAGCCGAGATCGCACCACTGCACTCTAGCCTGGGTGACAGAGCGAAACTCCGTCTCAAAAAAAAAAAAAATTAGCTGGGTGTGGTGGCGGGCACATGTGATCCCTGCTACTTGGGAGGCTAAGGCAGGAGAATAGCTTGAACCTGGGATGCAGAGGTTACGGTGAGCCGTGACTACCATATCACTCCAGCCTGGGGAACGAGCGAAACTGCATCTCAAAAAAAAAATAAATAAGGCCAGGCATGGTGGCTCAAGCATGTAATCCCAGCACTTTGGGAGGCCAAGGTAAGCGGATCACAAGGTCAAGAGATCGAGACCATCCTAGCCAACCAACATGGTGAAAATACAGAATTTACTACTGTAAATTCTCTACAGAATTTACTACTGTAAATTCTCTACTGTAATTCTCTACTAAAAATACAGAAATTAGCTGGGGGTGGTGGCACGCATCTGTAGTCCCAGCTACTCAGGAGGCTGAGGCAGAAGAATAGCTTGAACCCAGGAGGCAGAGGTTGCAATGAGCTGAGATCATACTACTGCACTCCAGCCTGGTAACAGCGAGACTCCATCTAAAAAAAAAAAAAATTAGCTGGGTGTGGTGGTGGTGTACCTGTAGTTCTAGCTATTTAGCAGGCTGAGGTGGGAGGATCACTTGAGGAGTTTGAAGTTTAAAGTGCCCTGTCATCTTATCACAGTACTCTAACCTGGGCAACAGAGCAAGACCCTATCTTTAGAGGAAAAAAAGGGTCCCGTGTGGTGGCTCACATCTGTAATCCCAGCACTTTGGGAGGCCGAGGCGGGTGGATCATCTGAAGTCAGGAGTTCAGGACCAGCCTGGCTAAATGGCAAAATCCCTTCTCTAGTAAAAATACAAAAATTAGCTGGGCATGGTGATGAGCACCTGTAATCCTGTCTACTCAGGATGCTGAGGCGGGAGAATCACTTGAATCTGAGATGGAGGTTGCGGTGAGCTGAGATCGTGTTATTGCACTCCAGCCTGGGCATCAAGAGTGAAACTCCATTTCAAGGCCAGGCATGGTGGCTCACGCCTGTAATCCCGGCACTTTGGGAGGCCAAGGCGGGCGGATCATGAGGTCAGGAGATGGAGACTATCCTGGCTAACATGGTGAAACCCCGTCTCTACTAAAAATACAAAAAAAAAAATTAGCCAGGTGTGGTGGCAGGCACCTGTAGTCCCAGCTACCCGGGAGGCTGAGGCAGGAGAATGGCGTGAACCCGGGAGGCGGAGCTTGCAGTGAGCGGAGGTGGCACCACTGCACTCCAGTCTGGATGACAAAGCGAGACTCCCATCTCAAAAAAAAAAAAAAAAAAAAAAAGTGAAACTCCATTTCAAAAAAATTTTTTAAATGCTGGCCGTGGTGGCTCACGCCTGTAATCTCAACACTTTTGGAGGCCAAGGTGGGCGGATCACCTGAGGTCGGGAGTTCGAGACCAGCCTGACTAACATGGAGAAATCCCATCTCTACTAAAAATGCAAAATTAGCTGGGCATGGTGATGCATTCCTGTAATCCTAGCTACTCAGGAGGCTGAGGCAAGAGAATTGCTTGAACCCAGGAGGTTGAGGTTGCAGTGAGCCAAGATCATGCCATTGCACTCCAGCCTGGGCAATAAGAGCAAAACTCCGTCTCAGAGAAAATGGAAATAAAAATGTCGGCCGTTTTGGCTCACATCTGTAATCCCAGCACTTTGGGAGGCCGAGGTGGGTGGACCAGTTGAGGTCAGGAGTTCAAGATTAGCTTGGCCAACATGGTGAAACCTCGTCTCTACTAAAAATACAAAAATTAGCTGGGTGTGGTGGCACATGTCTGTAATCCCAGATACTCGGGAGGCTGGCTTCAAGAATTGCTCGAACCTGAGAGGTGGAGATTGCAGTGAGCTGAGATGGCACCACTGCATTCCAGCCTGGGCAACACAGTGAGAGTGTGGGAAAAAAAGAAAAGAACCAAAGTTTTGATATTTCCTTGTTAGACTCCAGCATGTCTGTAATCCCAGCTACTCTAGGAAGCTGAGGCAGGAGAATCGCTTGATCCCAGCAGGTGGAGGTTGCAGTGAGCTGAGATTGCGCCACTGCATTCCAGCCTGGGTGACAGAGCGAGTCTGTCTTAAAAAAAAAAAAAAAAAAAATTTTTTTTTTTTTATATTTCCTTTTTAGACCCCAGTTAATTATCTTGCTTGCTCTCTGGGGTGGATATATGTCCCTGTTATTGTAATGTGCTGCTGGACAATTCTGCATCTAGTCTTACGTATTGTGTCCTTCTCAGAAGCCTTGAGTATGCCAGTGTTTTGTCACATTGTGCAGGGCCCCTGTATGGGAACTCTTTTCTTTCTTTCCTTGGGTGGTGGATTTTCAGTGCTGCCTGGTTCACTCACTGATGAATCTTGTTGTTTACAGGTCCAGGTGCAGGTACAGCAGTCTCCGCAACAGGTCTCGGCTCAGCAGCTCTCCCCACAACTCACCGTTCACCAGCCTACTGAGCAACCCATCCAGGTCCAGGTGCAGATCCAAGGCCAGGCACCACAGTCAGCAGCCCCCTCCATTCAGACCCCGTCTCTGCAGAGTCCCAGTCCCTCGCAGCTGCAAGCAGCTCAGATCCAGGTGCAGCACGTGCAAGCAGCCCAGCAGATCCAGGCTGCAGAAATCCCGGAGGAGCACATCCCACATCAGCAAATCCAGGCTCAGCTGGTGGCTGGCCAGTCTCTTGCTGGTGGTCAGCAGATCCAAATCCAGACCGTGGGTGCCCTTTCCCCACCACCATCCCAGCAGGGCTCACCCCGGGAAGGGGAGCGGCGGGTTGGCACGGCCAGTGTCCTCCAACCAGTGAAGAAGCGCAAAGTGGACATGCCCATCACTGTGTCCTACGCCATCTCAGGGCAGCCGGTGGCCACCGTGCTGGCCATTCCACAGGGCCAGCAGCAGAGTTATGTGTCTTTGAGGCCAGACTTACTGACAGTAGACAGTGCCCACCTGTACAGTGCCACTGGGACCATTACTAGCCCTACAGGAGAAACCTGGACCATCCCTGTTTATTCTGCCCAGCCCCGGGGGGACCCTCAGCAGCAGAGCATTACCCACATTGCCATTCCCCAGGAAGCCTACAACGCAGTTCACGTCAGTGGCTCACCCACAGCCCTGGCAGCTGTTAAGCTGGAGGATGACAAGGAGAAGATGGTGGGCACCACATCTGTAGTGAAAAACTCCCATGAAGAGGTAGTGCAGACCCTTGCAAACTCTCTCTTTCCAGCACAGTTCATGAATGGCAACATCCACATTCCAGTGGCTGTGCAGGCTGTGGCAGGCACGTACCAGAATACGGCTCAAACTGTCCATATATGGGACCCCCAACAGCAACCGCAGCAGCAAACTCCCCAGGAACAGACACCACCACCACAGCAGCAGCAGCAGCAACTCCAAGTTACTTGTTCAGTAAGTGAAGACTTATCAGTAGGGCAGGCAGCCTGGTCCCTCAGGGCCCAGTGCAGCACAGAGCTTGCCTCGCAACCTCTGGCTTATTTACTGCTGTTACTCTTACAGTGATACAGTATTTAGTATTTGGGAGAAGAGGGGGAGAAACATCAGGTGAGGGTATGCAACAGAAAAAAAATTTTATCCTGGTACCTGGAGGTAAATGAGATGGCCAGGAATTGCTTTGGAGTTTTGGAGACATTTTGGGTTTAAGTACCATGGACACTTCTTTGTAATCTCTTCTCAGGAAGAGTAAAGTTACAGGTGTAGATGAATGGGACACCTCAAGTGTGTCCCAGGTGCTGCTTCCTTGTATCATAAGTAAATGGTTTTAGCAAAACACTTGTAGTTTATCACATAGATTACAAACTCATCACTGGAGAGGCTGTGAGATTGTTCATTCTGTTTTTCATCTTTGGGCACACAGTGTGGGTGAATTAGAAAAGCTAGAATACCTTTTAAGGAGCCTGTTAAAAGTGATCACCATTGGGAGGCTTGAATATGCCGTCTATGCAATTGGACCTCCCAAGAGTTTTTGTGTTACAGGGGTGGCCGGGCGAGGTGGTGCGTGTCTGTAATCCCAGCACTTTGGGAGGCCGAGGCGGGCGGATCACAAGGTCAGGAGTTCAAGACCAGCCTGGCCAATATGATGAAACCCCGTCTCTACTAAAAATACAAAAATTAGCTGAGCGTGGTGGCGGGTACCTGTAATCCCAGCTACTCAGGAGGCTGAGGCAGGAGAATCACTTGAACTGGGAGGCAGAGGTGGCAGTGGGCTGAGATTGCGCCATTGCATTCCAGCCTGGACAACAAGAGCAAAACTCTGTCAAAAGAAAAAAATAGGGGCCAGGCACGGTGGCTCACGCATGTTACCCCAGCATTTTGGGAGGCCAAGGCGGGTGAATCACCAGAGGTCAGGAGTTTGAGATCAGCTTGGCTAACATGGTGAAACCCCGTCTCTACTAAAAATACAAAAATCAGCTGGGTGTGGTGGCACACACCTATAATCCCAGGTAATCCTACTCGGGAGGCTGAAGCAGGAGAATTGCTTGAACCTGGGAAGCAGAGGTTGCAGTGAGCTGAGATCGTGCCACTGCACTCCAACCTGGGGCAACATAGAAAGACTTTGTCTCAAAACAAACAAAAAAACTATTAGTGCTGGGTGCAGTGGCAGTTGCCTATAATCCCAGCAGTCTGGGAGGCTGAGGTGGGAGGAATGCTTGAGCCCAGGAGTTTGAGATCAGCCTGGGCAGTATAGGAAGACCCTATCTCTACAAAAAATTAAAAAATATAGTCTAGTGTGATGGCACATACCCGTGGTCCCAGCGTAGATGCGAGGGTTGCATGAGCCTGGGAGGTTGAGGCTGCTATGATCATGCCATTGCATTTCAGCCTAGAGAACAGAGTGAGAGCCTGTCTAAAAGAACTGTTTGGTGAAATATCTGGTCCCGTTAGAGTGGGATATAGGGCCTCTGGTCTTATGGGACTGATGAAGGTGCTGTGCCTCAGTGGGCATAGGCTCCTGAGCATGCATATGTTTGTGGGAGCTGGTACAAACAAGTTAGATAAGGGACTGCACTTGGAAACATGGGCTGTAAGTGATTAATTAAGCAAAGGTTGACCAGGTGGTTTCATAGAGGCAACATCATATTATCCTAGGTGACATTGTTAAGGACCTGCTAAATATCTAGCTGTTGGGCCTAGAAATAGAACAAGAGAAGATTTTTTGCTTCGTATAGCTTAGAGTCTAGTTGTGAAAAGTAAGAACTTAGGATTTCTTTTCCTTCGAATTATTTATAAGGCAGAATAATTATGACATACACAAAGACAAACTGGGAATTTAGAAATTCTAGGTTAAAAAGTCAACAGAGGCATCTTTGTGGACAAAATGACGTTTGAACTGTAGTTTATTTATTTTTGAGACAGGTTGTTGCTTTGTTTCCCAGGTAGGAGTATGGTAATGATCATATTCACTGTAGCCTCAAACTCCTGGGCTCATAAAATCCTCCCGCCTCAGCCTCCCAAGTGGCTGGGACTATAGGCACAGACTACCACACTCGGCATATATATATATATGTAGAGACAGGGTCTCACTGTGTTGCCCAGGCTGCTCTTGAACTCCTGGCCTCAAGTGATCCTCCCACCTTGGCCTCCCAGAATGCTGGGATTACAGGCATGAGCCACTGAACCCTGCCTTGAACTGTTGAACTGTAGTTTATAGTTTAGATAAACAAAAGAATGGAACAGCATAAATACAGAGCCAAGGATGGACAGAAGGGACATGGCCTAAGGCAACTTGAGAAGGGAACTGTGAGAATGGAGTTAGTATTGGGGGGTGGGGGTGGGGTTGTTGTCTTCCCAAAGTAGAACTGAGTCTGATCTAATCTGTGGTAGGAAATCAGGAATTTCCTAGATTTGTGGTAACAGGAGGAATCAAGTAGATGTGTGTAGAATTGACTGCATATAGGAGAAACTAGCCAGTAGATTTGTAATAGGTCTCTATGCCCAGCTTTTGTTCACAGAGATGGAGCCCATTAGGCCTCCCCTAGCTCTCCTGGGCCTGATGGTCCAATTGCAGGTCAGTGCCTCATTTGGTACTTAGTGGTCTCTGTATAATTTCCATGTCTGGGTCTTCAGCAGGAGAAGATCCTTTCTGGAGTTCATTTTAGTGGGCCAGTGTTCTTCAGAGGCTGTATCTGATTTGGGAAAGTCTTAGAGTGATTTACATGAAGTTATCATTACAGAAATAGAAAAATTTTGAAGAATCCCAATTTTCCATCCCAAGGGAAAGATGGCAAGGGAAAGATGAGTTTGTCTATATATACTACAAACATCCCTCTGCCCTCTTATGCAGGCTCTGTGCTAGGAGCTGGGGAATAGAGATGAATAAGACAGTCTTTTCTACCCTTGGACCACTTTACAGCACGTGCAGAAGACAGTCAAGTTGAACCCTAGGGGGAGCTAGTGACAAAATGTGTTCCTTCATCTGCCACAGGTTGGAGAGGGCCATACCTTTTATGAAAGCTATCATATCTCCTGTCTTTAAAACCAGATTTATGGTGAAATCTCACTCCCTCACACCAACCGCCATCTGTGGCCCCATTTCTCTGTTCTACTTTATTGCCAGAACTCTAAAAAAGCATTATCTACACAAGCTGGGCTCCAGATGCTGTAAAATTTTCCCTTCAACTCATGACTAAATCTGTTCTTGTCAAGGTCAGCAGTGACCCCCCTATAGCCAGTACAGACCAGCAAGTATGTTTTTATCCTACAGCAACATACAACACAGCAGCGCATTATTGAGACTCTTTTTTTTTTTTTTTTTTTTTTTTGAGATGGGGGTCTCATTCTGTCGCCCAGGCTGTAGTGCAGTGGCGCGATCTCGGCTCACTGCAACCTCCGCCTCCCGAGTTCACACCATTCTCCTGCCTCAGCCTCCCGAGTAGCTGGGACTACAGGCACCCGCCACCACACCGGCTAATTTTTTGTATTTTTAGTAGAGACAAGGTTTCACCGTGTTAGCCAGGATGATCTCGATCTGACTTCGTGATCCGCCTGCCTCGGCCTCCCAAAGTGCTGGGATTACAGGCGTGAGCCACCGCACCTGGCCGAGACTTTCTTTAGACTTGCATGTTATTACACATTCCTGATTTTCCTCCTACCTATCTGAGTCTTCTTTATTCCCAGGAGGCTTACCGGTGCCTTCTCCTCCTCTCTCTGAATCATACATGTTGATGTTCCTCAGGGTTCAGTACTTGGCCCTCTTCTCCCTGAGGGATTTCTTTCTGTTGCCATGGTTTTCAGCATCCTCCAGATGATTCTTGCTGCTGCTGAAGGTGATAATCAGTGATACTATCTACCAGTACTACTGTCCTTGATGTTTAACATTCTTCTGATTTTCACATTAACCTTATGAAGTATGTACTGATACTTCTATTTTACAGATGAGGAAACTCAGGCACAGAGAGATTAAGTGACAAGGCCAAAGCCAAGCTTAAAAAGTGGCAAAATTGGCCAGGCGTGGTGGCTCACACCTATAATCCCAGCACTTTTGGAGGCCAAGGTGGGTTGATCACGAGGTCAGGAGTTAAAGACCAGCCTGGCCAAGATGGTGAAACCCCGTCTCTACTAAAAATACAAAAAAAAAATTAGCTGGGCATGGTGGTAGGCGCCAGCTACCTGGGAGGCTGAGGCACAGAATTGCCTGAACCTGGGAGGCAGAGGTTGCAGTGAGCCGAGATCACGCCACTGCACTCCAGCCTGGGTGGCAGAGCAAAACTCCATCTCAAAAAAAAAAAAAAGTGGCAGAATTGAGATTCAACCCTGCATGGGCTGGCCCTGGAGCCTGTGTCTTAATCCCTGTGCCACACTGACACGTAAGTCCAAGTCTCTCGGCCATGCCTTCTTCTGTTTGGAACCTTTTCCAAATATTCAGCTACCTACTTAGCATTTACTTGGACTTATTGACAATACCTCATCTTCATTGGCACCATTTCTAAAACTGTCAAACTTCCTTGTCTCAGAAAGTGGTGCTGCTCTCCGCCCAGTTGTTCAAACCAGAAACCCAGGAGTCATCTTTGTGTCTGCTTTCCCTTACTCCTCACAACCAGTTCATCAACAAGCCATGTTGCTTCTACCATCACACCTCTCAAAATCTCTTATATCATCTCCACTGCCACCACTATAGTCTAGGCCACCAGTACTTGCTTCCATTCTTGTTCTTCAATTTATTCTTCATAGAATAATCATAAGATATAAGATTATGTCACTTCCTAGCTTAAAACTCTCCAAGGGCTTCCATTTTATGTAGGAACAAATTTACACCACAATGTACAATACTCTGTATGAGTAGCTTTCAACCTGGGTTGCATTATTGCCTCCTCCACCCACTGATAGACATTTGGACACGTTTGGAAGAATTTTTGGAAGATGCTTGGGAATGTTAACTGACATTTAGTGTTTGGAAGCACACAGTGAAGGGGGCCTGCTACAGAAGCACTGCCTCGCATGCTCTAGCCACTGCCTACTTGTTCAGCCAGACTCCTGGATTTCCGGTTTGGGTAAACAGTGTTGCCATTGAACGAAGGAGGGAGGTAACTCAGGAGAATAGATCTGGGCAGGGAAGCTAATGAATACTCTTTGTAGATGTTAGTTTGAGGTGGCTATGAGTTGTTCAGTTGGAGATATATGGTACCCACTGGGTATATTAAGCAGGGGGGCGGTGGGGGTTCTAGCTTGGAGGTACATAGTGGTCACTTTGACAAATATAGATATCCAAACTGGAAAAGTGGGTGAGACTCACCAGAGAGAACATGTAGTTGAAATGAGAAGTGGGTCTATAGAGGAGCTCTATGGTTGACAAACACGTAAGGGCTTGGCAGAGAAAAACCCAAAGCGTACAGAGAAATAGCTGCTAGATAGCTGAGGGAGGTCCGGGAGAGTGATATATCAGGAAGCCGAGCAGAGTGCAAAGGACAATGTTGTGAGTGACATTGTTGGATGTGCCAGAAAGGTCCAGTAGGTTAAGGCCAAAGCATCCATTGCATTTGACCCTTTCATTTCAGGTGTATGTGACTGGGGAGTACAAAGAGAGTGATATTGCTGGTAGTGGTGGCAGCAGCTACTACAGGCCACCAAGAAGAGATTGCTCATTTCTGGGGTAGACAGAATAGTGATTGGAGCCCTGAATGCAGCATCCGGATCAAAGGTCTATGGAAATCAGAGAATGAGTCCTCAGATTAAAAGTAGAAGAAAGGGCAAGAATGTCTGGGCCCAGCTATAGACTTGGCTTTGAGCAAGACAGTAATTGGTGACAAACTTTTTAGTAAAACAGTGGGGGAAAGATGGGTTGCTCCCTGAGCTAAGAAAGTACTTATTGACTAGGTAAAGGGAGGCTTGGGCCGGTGGGTGGTGGGGAGGAGGGGATGTCTGCATGGGTCACTCAGAGGCTTCTGTTGCTATTGGGTCCTCTGGCCCTGAGCTCAGCTGCCCTCCTGGTCTGTGCTAGATGTCTTAGAGGGGCATGATGGTTGGCAGTTCATGGAACTGTTTCAAAGAAATGGTTTGAGTAATGGGGTTTTGTTTTTTGGTTGTTGTTGTTGTTGTTTGTGACCCTTGGATTAGCCAGTGCAGTTAAGGAGAAAAACTGATGCCAGAGATTTTCTTCACAACACTGCAGATTGAATCAGCTCTTTGCCCTAGACTGTAGTTTAATATATCGCAGTATTCTGGGCCTGATGCAAAGCTTTGCACATGTTTTTTGAATTAGTGAGTGAGCGAAACTAGGGCTTTGGGTGATTTGATTTTTTGCCATTTTATAGCACCTTTGAGAATCCAAGTACATTCTTTTTTTTTTTTTGGAAGTGGAGTCTGGCTCTGTCGCCCAGGCTGGAGTGCAGTGGCACCATCTGGGCTCACTGCAACCTCTGCTTCCCAGGTTCAAGCGATTCTCCTGCCTCAGCCTCCCAAGTAGCTGGGATTACAGGCGCGTGCTACCACACCCGGCTAATTTTTTATATTTTTGGTAGAGACAGGGTTTCAGCATGTTGGCCAGGCTGGTCTTCAACTCCTGACCTGAAGTGATCTGCCTGCCTTGGCCTCCAGAATGCTGGGATTATAGCTGTGAGCCACCGCGCCCAGCTCAAGCACATTCTTTGAACATGTGGTGACTCAGTTCTTGCCTTTCAAAATCAGAGTCCAACCTAAAAAAATGGAAAATCTTGGAATTTTAATATTTTTAGGGTATAAAGATCTCTTTAGAATCTGGCCGGGTATGGTGGCTCACGCCTGTAATCCCAGCACTTTGGGAGGCCAAGGCAGATGGATCACCTGAGGTCGGGAGTTTGAGACCAGCCTGGCCAACATGGTGAAACCCCGTCTCTACTAAAAATACAAAAATTAGCCGGGCATGATGGCAGACACCTGTAATTCCAGCTACTCGGGAGGCTGAGGCAGGAGAATGCCTTGAACCTGGGAGGCGGAGGTTGTGGTGAGCCAAGATCATGCCACTGCTCTCCAGCCTGGGTGGTAGAGCAAGACTTTGCTCAAAAAAAGAATTTTAAAAAGTAGGAAATATTTTAACATTATTCAGACATTCACTTTTTTATTTTTATTTTTTGAGCCAGAGTCTCCCTGTGTCACCCAGGCTGGAGTGCAGTGGCGCTGTCTCAGCTCACTGTAACCTCCGTCTCCTGGGTTCAAGTGATTCTTGTGCCGCAGCCTCCCAAGTAGCTGAGATTACAGGCATGAGCCACTATGCCTGGCTAATTTTTCTATTTTTAGTAGAGATGGGGTTTTGCCACTTTTTTTTTCTTTAAATGATGGCTCAACTGTGGCTGGACATTAAAATCACCTGGGAAGGCCGGGCACAGTGGCTCGTGCCTGTAATCCCAGCACTTTGGGAAGCCAAGGCGGGCAGATCACTCGAGGTCAGGAGTTCGATACCAGCTGTCAAGATGGTTCAATAACAGCCGTCTCTACTAAAACTACAAAAATTAGTTGGGCATGGTGGTGCATATCTGTAATCCTAGCTACTCGGGAGGCTGAGAAAGGAGAATTGCTTGAACCTGGGAGGTGAAGGTTGCAGTGAGCCAAAATCGTGCCACTGCACTCCAGCCTAGGCGACAGAGCAAGACTCCATCTCAGAGGGAAAAAAAAAAAAAAATCACATGGGAAGCTTTTAAAAATACTGACAGTGTGCCCCTACCTTACACCAATTAAGTCACAATGGCTGGAGATAAGGCCCAAGTGTGAGGTTTTTTTGCTTTTTGGTTTTTTTTGGTGACGGAGTCTCACTCTGTTGCCCAGGCTGGAGTACAGTGGCGCGATCTCGGCTCACTGCAAGCTCCGCCTCCTGGATTCACACCTTTCTCCTGCGTCAGCCTCCCGAGTAGGTGGGACTACAGGTGTCCGCCACCACACCCAGCTGATTTTTTTGTATTTTAGTAGAGATGGGGTTTCACCGTGTTAGCCAGGATGGTCTCAATCTCTTGACCTCGTGATCCGCCCACCTTGGCCTCCCAAAGTGCTGGGACTACAGGTGTGAGCCACTGCACCCGGCCAGGGTGGGGTTTTTTTTTTTTTTTTTTTAAAGCAATCCAGATGATTTTAAGGTGAGACCCAGTTTAAGAATCAGTGCTCTGGGCCGATGGCCCACGCCTGTAGTCCCAGCACTTTCGGAGTCCAAGGAGGGCGGATCACCTGAAGATGGGAGTCAAGACCAGCCTGACCAACATGGAGAAACCCCATCTCTACTAAAAATACAAAATTACCCGGGCGTGGTGGCACATGCGTGTAATCCTAGCTACTTGGGAGGCTGAGGCAGGAGAATCGCTTGAACCCAGGAGACAGAGGTTGAGGTGAGCCGAGATCCTGCTATCCACTCCAGCATCCAAGAACTCCAGCATCCAAGAACAAGAGCAAAACTCTTTCCCCGCCAAAAAAGAAAGAAAGAAATGTTGAGTCTCAGTTCTTACCCTTTTCAATCAGAATATGCATTTTGATAAAATCCCCAAGTGGTTTGTTTGCACTTTAAAGACTGTGGGAGCAGTGCTTTGAGCCAGTAGTTCTCAGTGGTGACCAAACATTAGAATTACTTTTTTACTTGAGGAGTTTTTTTGTTTTGTTTTGTTTTTTCTTTTTTCTTTTTTCAAGACAGAGTCTCGCTCTGTCACCAGGCTGGAGTGCAGTGGCGCAATCTTACTCAAGGAGTTTTTAAACAATTGATACCTTGGCTCCCCCTCAGAGAGATTCTGGGGTAAGTCTGGCTATTAGTGTTTTTAAATAAAAGATTTGACCGGGCACAGTGGTTCATGCCTGTAATCCCAGCACTTTGGGAGGCTGAGGCGGGCAGATCACCTGAGGTTGGGAATTCAAGACCAGCCTGACCAACATGGCGAAACTCCATCTCGACTAAAATTATAAAATTAGCTGGCCATGTTGGTGCATGCCTGTAATCCCAGGTACTCAGGAGGCTGAGACAGGAGAATCACTTGAACCCGGGAGGCGGAGGTTGCAGTGAGCCGAGATTGCGCCGTTGCACTCCAGCCTGAGCAACCAGAGGGAAACTCCGTCTCAAAAAAAAACATTTAAAAGTGCAGCCAAGGCTGAGAAGCACTGCACTAGCCCAGTTGCAGTGCTGCTTTTGCTGTCCCTGGGGCAAGAAGTAGAACTCCAAAGCTTCTTAAAAGTAGGACAGCAATGAGTAGAGAAATACATAACATTTTTCTGGCAATTTTGCAGAAGGATCTAATATAAAACAATATTGACACATTTTCATGGTTTCTCTCCTATAGGCTCAAACTGTCCAGGTTGCTGAAGTTGAACCACAGTCACAGCCACAGCCTTCCCCAGAACTTCTGCTTCCAAATTCTTTGAAGCCAGAAGAAGGGCTTGAAGTATGGAAAAACTGGGCCCAGACCAAGAATGCTGAACTGGAGAAGGATGCTCAGAACAGATTGGCACCCATTGGGAGTGAGTGTCTGGGAAGAAGAGTGGGCTGTGTCTAACATGGCAATGGTACTAAAGTAACAGGAGGACAAAATGGCAGAAAAGTGGTGTCCCCTGTCTTGGGGACAAGAGAGCAACATCTGTAATAGTATGTTGAATTCAAGCCTAGCAACAAGCAGTACTGACCTTGTGTACATAATAAGCAGGATATGTGCCCAAAACCAGGCATTTTTAGACATACGGGTTTCAGGAGTCGACTCTACCAGACCTAAGCAGAGTGGCTTCTGGGAGGAAATAGGAACCAGAGATAGGCACTCAAGCCCTTCTTTCTTGGCATTAGGCTCGTATACTCATGTTATAGGCCAGTTCTGACATTACAGGCATGAAACATTACAGTAGATACAAGTGAGCATTTCTGTCCCAGCACCCTGATGGGCAGTATCTGTTCTGAGCCTTCCAGATGTGGACCCCCAGGACCTCCATTCATCTTTGGGGCTTCCGTTGCAGGGCGCCAACTGCTGCGATTCCAGGAAGATCTCATCTCCTCTGCTGTGGCAGAGTTGAATTATGGGCTCTGTCTAATGACACGGGAAGCTCGAAATGGAGAAGGTGAACCCTATGACCCAGATGTGCTCTACTATATTTTCCTGTGTATTCAAAAGGTAGGAAACAGATCTTCACAAGAACATGTTTGAGCTGTGTTCCTGTTGGATGTTTGCTAGTTTAGTTAATAAAATGACAAGCAAGAAGTTAAAATAAGGAAGTTCTCTTTCAGGTATACAGTGAGTTTTAAAATACACATTTTTTTTTTTTTAAGTTTTAAAAACCTACATGTTCACTTTAGAAAATAAGAGCCGGGGCCAGGCGCTGGTGGCTCACGCCTGTAATCCCAGCGCTTTGGGAAGCCAAGGCAGGTGGATCACTTGAGGTCAGGAGTTGAAGACGACCAGCCCAGCCAACATGGTGAAACCCCATCCACTAAAAATACAAAAATTCTCTAGGTGTGGTGGTGCACGCCTATAGTCCCTGCTACTTGGGAGGCTGAGGCATGAGAATTGCTTGAACCCAGGAGGTAGAGGTTCCAATGAGCTGAGATCACAGCATTGCACTCTAGTCTGGGTGACAGAGCGAGACTCTGTCTCAAAAATTAAAAAAAAATAAAAAATAAAAAATAAGAGCCAGGCAAGATGTCTCACACCTGTAATCCCCAGCACTTTGGGAGGCTCAGGCAGGAGGATCGCTTGAGCCCCAGGTGTTTGAGACCAGCCTAGGCATCATAGTGAAACCCCATCTCTACAAAAAATTAGCTGGGTATGGTAGTGCATGCCTGTAGTCCCAGCTACTTGGGAGGCTGAGGTGGGAGGATTGCTTGAGCCCCAAAGGTTGGGTTGTAGTCAGTCATAATTATGTCACTACACTCCAGCTTGGGTGACAGAGTGAGACCCTGTCTGAAAAACGAAAAGAAAAAAAATTAGCTGGGTGTGGTGGCACACACCTGTAGTCCCAGCTATTTGGGAGGCTGAGGCAGGAGGATCCCTTGAGCTCAGGAGTTCGAGGCTGCAGTCAGCTATGATTGTGCCATCACACTTGAGTCTGGGCTACAAAGCAAGACCTTGCCTCTTAAAAAATAAATACATAAAATAAATAATAAAATAGGAAAACAAACATTATTCATCCTACTACCTAGAGAAACTTCTATTACATTATTGGTAATTACCTTGACCTTTTTTTTTTTTTTTTTTGTAATTCACAAAGCATTTATGTAACACTTTTCTTTTTGTTAAAGTAAACCTGATTTTCATGAAGGTAATTTATTCAAAACAGAGTCTTGTGCCAGCATAGAGCTTTTCTTCTCATTGTTCCCTGCACTAACACTAACTACTTATTTGAAGGAGTCTAGCTAGAATAATATACCAATGTAGTTAGGTTTTCAGAACATCTGTGGTGAAGCATAACAGAAATTTGCAGACTGGCAGTTCAAGGGAGCAGAGGTGGATTTCTTAGTGTTTGAAGGCTCTTGAGGAGAAACCCACAGTATAATAGAATAGAGCTTACTGGTTGGGACTCATTCTGTTGCCTAGTCTTGAGAAATGTCTGCCTCCTAGTTTTTTCCTCTCTTGGTGGTCCTAACCTAAGTACTATGTGAATTGCTTTAAATGCTTTCATTCTGTGCTCTCCCAGTCCTGGAAGGCAGATACCATCATCTCCATTTACAGGCAAGGAAACTGAGTCTCAGAAATTAAAAGACTTGCACATGTTGTTTAACTTATACAATATCTAATGGAAGGCTGACCCCAGAGCCTATTCATGATTTTTGCTAACACAAAACAATGCCTTTCTTGGGTGAAATAGCATTCACAACATCTGCCTTATTTACCCAACTCTCAAGAATGTCATGAGAATCAGTCACACGAGCTTAAGCATACTATGGAAGTGTCACATGCTGGTGCCTTGGTTTGTTGAGGTGTGAATGGGTAGGGAAGGATAGTAGTACTAGTAGAAAAATATATTTATTTTCCCTGAAATCCTTGTTCAGGAGACTACCAATAACTCCTATTAATTGTTTTTCTTTTAGTATCTTTTTGAAAATGGAAGGGTAGATGACATTTTCTCCGATCTTTATTATGTTCGGTTCACGGAGTGGCTACATGAAGTTCTGAAGGATGTTCAGCCCCGTGTCACTCCACTTGGTAAGAGTCTCCCTTGTCCTTGGATATCTTTACTACCTGGATTTAAGAAAGATCTACAGCTTCTGTGGTTGGCTATGAAAAGCATGTGGGTGAGGGGGATATAAATCCCAGACTGCAGCAGCATTGGCCACTGTGCTACTTGCCCTGATAGGGAAGAGGCACTGCTCACCAGAGAACCCTGCTGGTTCCAGTGTGGGAAGGACACAGGAACAAGCAGAACTAGTGGGGTAGTTACTATCTTTTTTTTCCTGTTAAAATGTATTGATTAAAATTAGAATCATTATAACAATTAAGAATTATGGACAGTTTTATCTGTAGAGCATAATTTTTGCTTTACTCACAGGCAGCCTTCTGGACAGCATGTTCTGTTGGAACAAAAGCATAGGTTATTCAGTGTTTTTCTTTGTTTGTTCTTAAAAAAACATGGTCTTGGTATGTTGCTGAGATGGGCCTCAAACTCCTGAGCTCAAGCGATCCTCCTACTTCAGCCTCCTGAGTAGCTGGAGCTATAGCATGTGCTACTGTGCTCAGCTATTTTTCTTTTGTTTGAAACGGAGTCTCACCCTGTAGCCCAGGGTGGAGTACCATGGCGCGATCTTGGCTCACTGCAGCCTCCACCTCCCAGGTCCCAATTCAGGCAATTCTCCTACCTCAGCCTCCCGAGCAGCTGGGATTACAGGCACGTGCCATCATGCCCAGCTAATTTTTGTATTTTTAGTAGAGACAGGGTTTTGCCACGTTGGCCAGGCTGGTCTCAAACTCCTGACTTTGTGATCCGCCCACCTTGGCCTCCCAAAGTGCTGGGATTACAGGCGTGAGCCACCGTGCCTGGCCTATTTTTGTTTTTAATAGACCTTTTTTTTTTTTTTTTTTGAGACGGAGTTTCGCTCTTGTTGCCCAGGCTGGAGTGCAATGGTGCGATCTTGGCTCACTGCAGCATTCACCTCCCAGATTCAAGTGATCTTCTATCCCAGCCTCCCAAGTAGCTGGGATTAGAGGCACATGCCACCACACCCGGCTAATTTTTGTATTTTTACTAGAGACAGGGTTTCATCGTATTGGTCATGGTGGTCTCGAACTCCTGACCTCAGGTGATCCGCCCACCTCGGCCTCCCAAATGCTGTGATTACAGGCATGAGCCACCATGGCCAGCCTATTGGCAATAGACTTTATTTTTTAGAGTACTTTTAGGTTTCCAGAAAAATTTAGCAGTAAGTATAGAGAATTTCCATATAACTCCTTAATTATATACCCTCACACACAGTTTCTCCTATCAATAACATGTTGCATTAGTGTGGTACATTTGTTATAATTGATAAACCAATATTGATACATTATTGTTAACTATAGTTCATAGTGCTATGAACTATATTATTGTGTTGTACATTCTGGTTTACATTCTGTATCTGTTGTACATTCTGAGTTTTGATGAATGTATGATGACATGTATCACCATCATGGTGTCATATAGAATGTTCACTGCCCTAAAAAATACCTCTTCTGGGCCGGGCATGGTGGCTTACATCTGTAATCCCAGCACTTTGGGAGGCAGAGATGGGCTGATCACTGAATATTGGGAGTTCAACACCAGCCTGGCCAACATGGTGAAACCCCATCTCTACTAAAAATACAAAAATTACCCAGGTGTGTTGGCAGGCACCTGTAATCCCAGCTACACGGGAGGCTGAGGTAGGAGAATCGCTTGAACCAGGGAGTCGGAGGTTGTGGTGAGCCAAGATTGCGCCACTGCATTCCAGCGTGGTGATAGAGCAAGACTCCGTCTCAAAAAAAAAAAAAAAAAAAAAAAACCTTTTCACCTGTTTATCCCTCCCTCCCCCAGATACCCTGGAAACCACTGATGTTTTTACAATCTTCACAGTTTTGCCTTTTCCAGAATGTCATATAATTGGAATAATTCGGCAAGTGGCCTTTTCAGATTTGTTCCTTTCATTTAGCAATATGCCTTTAAGATTCCTGTGTGTCTTTGGCTGGGCGCGGTGGTTCATGCCTATAATTCCAGCACTTTGGGAGGCCGAGGCAGGTGGATCACAAGGTCGGGAGATCGAGACCATCCTGGCTAACATGGTGAAACCCCGTCTCTACTAAAAAATACAAAAAATTAGCCGGGTGTGGTGGCAGGTGCCTGCGGTCCCAGCTACTCGGGAGGCTGAGGCAGAAGAATGGCATGAACCTGGGAGTCAGAGCTTGCAGTGAGCTGAGATCGTGCCACTGCACTCCAGCCTGGGCGACAGTAAGAGTCCGCCCCATGCCACCCGCCCGCCCCCCCCCCCAAAAAAAAAAAAGTCTGGGCGCGGTGGCTCAAGCCTGTAATCCCAGCACTTTGGGAGACCGAGGCAGGTGGATCACTTGAGACCAGGAGTCCGACACCAGCCTGGCCAACACATAAATCATTGTCTCTACTAAAAATACAAAAAATTGGCCAGGCGTGGTGGTTCACACCTGTAATCCCAGATAATCCCAGAGCTTTGGGAGGCTGAGGCAGGTGGATCATGATATCAGGAGATTGAGACCATCCTGGCTAACACTGTGAAACGCCGTCTCTACTAAATACAAAAGATTAGCTGGACGTTGTGGCATGTGCCTGTAGTCCCAGCTACTCGGGAAGCTGAGGCAGGAGAATTGCTTGAACCAGGGAGGCAGAGGTTGCAGTGAGCTGAGACCACGCCACTCCACTCCAGCCTGGGTGACAGAGTGAGACTCCATCTCAGAAAAAAAAAAGGACTAGCAGCTGGGTGCAGTGGCTCACACCCATAATCCTAGCACTTTGGGAGACCGAGGTGGGAGGATCAGTTGAGCCCAGAGTTTGGGACCAGCCTGGTCAACAAAGCGAGATCCCCATCTCATTCATAATAAATGTCTAGGCTGGGCCTGGTAGCTCACACCTGTAATACCAGCACTTCGGGAGGCCGTGATGAGAGGATTGCTTGAGCCCAGGAGTTCAAGACCAGCCTGGGCAACATGGTGAGATCCTATTGCTACCAAAAAATAAAACACACACACACACACACACACACACACACACACACACACACACACACACACACACACACACACACACACACACACACACACACACACACACACACACACACACACACACACACACACACACACACACACACACACACACACACACACACACACACACACACACACACACACACACACACACACACACACACACACACACACACACACACACACACACACACACACACACACACACACACACACACACACACACACACACACACACACACACACACACACACACACACACACACACACACACACACACACACACACACACACACACACACACACACACACACACACACACACACACACACACACACACACACACACACACACACACACACACACACACACACACACACACACACACACACACACACACACACACACACACACACACACACACACACACACACACACACACACACACACACACACACACACACACACACACACACACACACACACACACACACACACACACACACACACACACACACACACACACACACACACACACACACACACACACACACACACACACACACACACACACACACACACACACACACACACACACACACACACACACACACACACACACACACACACACTCTGACCAGATACCTCACCAAAGAAAATGCATCGATGGCACATGAGTTATATGAAAAGATGGGCTGGGTGCAGTGGCTCACGTCTGTAATCCTAGCACTCTGGGAGGCCAAATGCGAGTGCGTCACTTGAGGTCGGGAGTTCAAGACCAGCCTGGCCAATATGGGGAAACCCATATCTACTAAAAAAAAAATACAAAAATTAGCCGGGTGTGGTGGCACATGCCTGTAATCCCAGCTACTTGGGAGGCTGAGGCAAGAAAATCACTTGAACCCAGGAGGTAGAGGTTGCAGTGAGTCAAGATCACTTGCCACTGTACTCCAGCCTGGGCAACAGAATGAGACTCTGTCTCAAAAAAAAAAAATGCTCTCATCGGGTGTCATCAGAGAGTTGCAAATTGAAGTAATGAAATACTACTGTACATTTATTAGAATGGCAGAAATTCAAAACACCGACAGCACCAAATGCTGACACGGATAGGAAGTAGCATGTCATTTATTGCTGGTGGAAATGCAAAAAGACACAACCACTTTGGAAGACAATTTGGCAGTTTCTTACAAAAGTAAACATTGTTGCCTTATGATGCAGCAGTTGCATTCCTTGACATTCAAAGAAGTTTAAAACTTGTGTTCACGCAAATATCCGAGTTTTAATCCCTGTTTAATTTAATAAAATACACTTATTAAAATGTATGCTGCTTAACCCTTAAAAAAGAAACTTAGTGGTTAGACAAATTTTTTGAGTGCCTACTATGTGCCAGGCAGTATTCCAGGTGCTGGAGAATATAATATAGCAGTGAAGAAAATGGAGCTTGCACTATAGTAAGGCGAGACAGTGTATAAATAAGTAAGTTAACTCTAGTACTTTGTCTTTTTTTTTTCCCCCCTCCTTTTTTGTGGAGAGCAAGGTCTCGCTATATTGCCCAGGCAGGTCTCCAACTCCTGGGCGCCAGCTATCCTCCCACCTCTGCCTCCCTAAGAGCTGGGATTACGGGCGTGAGCTGCTGCGCGTAGCAATTTAAGTACTTTGAAGAACAGAACACAAAGGAATGGAAAGTGTTAAGAGTATTACAAGGGAGGGCTATTGTTGGAACAGAGACATGAGTGACTACATAACTCTACATAATTTGGAAGTTTTCAAGCCAAGTGTGGATATGCAGACTTCACTTTTCAGTCTGTTATTATGGAAGTTTCAAACATAAATAAAATAGAATAGATTAATGAATTTCCCCATGTACCCATTTTCCATGGCAAATCTTTTTTTGTTGCTGTTTTTTGGCTTTTGAGACGGAGTCTCGCTCTGTCGCCCAGGCTGGAGTGCAGTGGTATGATCTCGGCTGACTTCAACCTCCGCCTCTGGGGTTCAAGTGATTCTCGTGCCTCAGCCTCCCAAGTAGCTAGGATTACAGGCATGTGCCACCACGCCCATCTACTTTTTATATTTTTAGTAGAGACGGGATTTCACCCTGTTGGCCAGGCTGGTCTCAAACTCCTGACCTAAAGTGGTCCGCCTGCCTCAGCCTCCCAAAGTGCTGGGATTACAGGCATGAGCCACCGAGCCTGGCCTGTTGCTGTTTAATTCCTTTTTGTTTGTTTTTGTTTGTTTTTAAGTTTATTTTTTCCATTTTAAACCTTATGTATACCACCACCTGTTTCCCCTCTCCTGTATTGGAAGTAAATTCCAGATACTTTATCCATACTTTTTTTTTTTTTTTTTTTGAGATGGAGTCTCTGTGTCGCCTAGGCTGGAGTGCGGTGGTGCAATCTCAGCACACTGCCACCTCCACCTCCCAGGTTCAAGAAATTATCCTGCCTCAGCCTCCGAGTAGCTGGGATTACAGGCACCTGTCCAGGCTGGTCTCGAACTTCTGGCCTCAAGTGATCGGCCCGTCTCAGCCTCCCAAAGTGCTGGGATTTCAGGCATGAGCCACCGGGCCCAGCCTATCATACTTACTTACTTATTTATTTATTTATTTACTTATTTATTTGAGACAGATTCTCACTCTGTCGCCCAGGCTGGAGTGCAATGACATGATCTCGGCTCACTGCAACCTCTGTCTCCCGGGTTCAAACGATTCTCCTGCCTCAGCCTCCCGAGTAGCTGGGATTACAGGCGTGTGCCACAACACCCAGATAATTTTTGTATTTTTAGTAGAGATGGAGTTTCACCATGTTGGCCAGGCTGGTCTTGAACTCCTGACCTCAGGTGATCCACCCGCCTCAGCCTCCCAAAGTGCTGGGATTATAGGCGTGAGCCACCGCGCCTGGCCTGGTTATGTCTTTTAATATTTACTTTTTATTTATTTATTTATTTATTTATTTGAGATGGAGTCTCACTTTGTCTTCCAAGCTGGAGTGCAGTGGCACGATCTTGGCTCACTGCAACCTCTGGCTCCTGGATTCAAGCAGTTCTCCTGCCTCAGCCTCCCAAGTAGCTGGGACTACAGGCGCATGCTGCCACACCTGGATAATTTTTTGTATTTTAGTAGAGACGAGGTTTCACTGTGTTGCCCAGGCTGGTCTCGAACCCCTAACCTCAGGTGATCCACCTGCCTCAACCTCCCAAAGTGCTAGGATTACAGGCGTGAACTACGGAGCCCGGCTCATACTTTAAAAAAATGGCTGGGCACAGTGGCTCACGCCTGAATTCCCAGCACTTTGTGAGGGTGAGATGGGCCGACCACGAGGTCAGGAGTTCGAGACCAGCCTGGCCAATTATGGTGAAACCCCATCTCTACTAAAAAAATTGCAAAAATTAGCCAAGTGTGGTGGTAGGAGCCTGTAATCCCAGCTACTCGGGAGGCTGAGGCAGGACAATCACTTGAACCCAGGAGAGGCGGGGTTTGCAGTGAGCCGAGATTACACCATTGCACTCCAGCCCAGGCAACAGTGCAAGACTCAGTCTCAAAAAAAAAAAAAAAAAATTAAATAAATCAACAAAAAAGGTAAATCCATAATGTAATTAAAATCTACCCTTTATTAGGCTGGGCGCAGTGGCTAATGCTTGTAATCCCAGCACTTTGGGAGGCCGAAGCGGGTGGATCATGAGGTCAGGAGATCGAGACCATCCTGGCTAACACGGTGAAGCCCCGTCTCGGCTAAAAATACAAAAAAATTAGCCAGGCGTGGTGGCGAGTGCCTGTAGTCCCAGCTACTCCGGAGGCTGAGGCAGGAGAATGGTGTGAACCCAGGAGCTGAGCTTGCAGTGAGCTGAGATCACTCCACTGCACTCCAGCCTGGGCAACAGACCGAGACTCTGTTTAAAAAAAAAAATCTACCCTTTATTAAAAATTTTTAATAGTCTTATAAATTTCATTATTTTGATTTATCTGAATCAAGGTCAAAATTAAGTCTACATATTGAAATTGGCTGTTTTGTTTTTGTTTTTGTTTTTTCTTGAGACGGAGGGCTTGATCTCGGCTCACTGCAACCTCCGCCTCCCAAGTTCAAGCGATTCTCCTGCCTCAGCCTCCTGAGTAGCTGGGATTACAGGCGCGCACCATCACACCCAGCTAATTTTTATATTTCTGGTAGAGATGGGGTTTCACCAGGTCAGGCTGGTGTGGAACTCCTGACCTTGTGATCTGCCCGCCTTGGCCTCCCAAAGTGTTGGGATTACAGGCGTGAGCCACCACGCCTGGCCTTTTTTTTTTTTTTTTTTTTTTGGTTTTTTTAATTTTTTTATTTTTTTATTTTTTTGGAGACAGAGTCTCTCTCTGTTGCCCAGGTTGGAGTTCAGTGGTGCAATCTCGGCTCACTGTAATCTCCGCCTCCTGGGTTCAAGTGATTCTCCTGCCTCAGCCTCCCGAGTAGCTGGACTACAGGCGCCTGCCACCACCCCCAGCTAATTTTTGTATTTTCAGTTGATACGGGGTTTCACCATGTTGGCCGAGCTGGTCGCGAACTCGAGCTCAGGCAATCTGCCTGTCTCAGCCTCCCAAAGTGCTAGGGTTACAGGTGTGAGCCACCTTGCCTGGCCTTAATATTTACTGTTCATCTTAATTGCCCCCCTCCCTTTTGTCTTACAGTATATTCATGAAAGAAACTGGCCTTTGAAATTGTCACACAGTCTAATTTTTGCTGATTGCACTCTGTGGTGTAGTTTAACATGTTCTTTTTTCCCCATGTATCTACAATTGATTGGTAATTGAATATACAGATTGATTCCGGATTTTTCATTTTGTTTTGTTTTTGGCAAGATTACTTCATAGTTGGCCTTTCTTTTATCACAGTGCCCATAATGTCTGAATCCATTGATTCTTTATGGATTGCAAAACAGTATTCTAATGTTATTTTTACTTCATAATTACTTGGAATATAAAGATAAACTTTCCCTTTTTTTTTTTTTTTTAAGAGATGGGGGTCTCAATTTATCACCCAGGCTGGATTGCAGTGATGGGAACACGGCTCACTGTAGCCTGTAGCCTCAGTCTCCTGGGCCCAAGCGATCCTCCCACTTCAGCCCTCCGTGTAGCTGGGGGCTATAGGCACATGCCATCATGCTTGGCTAATTTTTGTATTTTTTGTAGAGATGGGGTTTTGCCATGTTGCCCAGGCTGGTTTCGACCTCCTGAGCTTAGGCATTCCGCATGCCTCGGCCTCCCAAAGTACTGGGATTACAGGCATGAGCCACTGTTCCTAGCCCTAACTTTCCCTCTTTAACTCTTTGGGTTCATAATGGTATAGATGGTATAGAAGAGGAAGGGTTAACGGCTTTTTTTTGTTTTTTCTTTTTTTCTTTGCTTAGCCAGTTTTCACAAAAATGAGTTAGTTCATCAGCTTCTCTCAGTGATGTCCAATTAAGGTTTTCTTGTTTTAAGAGTCATTGTGAACTTACAGATTTAAACATATTTAATGAGATTCAGCTGATTGCAGTCATCTTTACTGATGCACAAATGTCCCATCATTGGCCATTAGAAGCCTCTTTAAATTGACCCCTAAGTCCTTTTGACATGACCCTAGTTGTCTTTCTTGATTTCTGATTTCACAGAATGTTTCAGTCCCATCTTGGACATTTCTTGTTCTAGTGTAGAATGCTTCAGTTTTGGAGCCTGGTTCCTT
This sequence comes from Pongo abelii, assembly GCF_028885655.2. Taxonomy (NCBI): domain Eukaryota; kingdom Metazoa; phylum Chordata; class Mammalia; order Primates; family Hominidae; genus Pongo; species Pongo abelii. The sequence continues at coordinate 105,425,862 of NC_085928.1, forward strand.
TTATTGGGGAATGGTATTTCAGTGCCTTACTCTGTATGCCAGGGGTTCTTATTGTTCCTAGATTGGTCTTTGTTTCTAGGATCTTCAGTGGGCAGAACTAGAAATTGTTTTTAAAGATAGAATACATCATTTTGGTGCCTGTAGTTCAGATTCAGAACTATAAGGCTAATACCTAGGTTTTTTATCTATAGCCCCTTACTTCCATGCTAGGAGCCCTGGCCCTCAGTCAGTAGAGTCTGTTTTATTTTATTTTGATTTATTTTTTTATTTTGAGACAGGGTCTTGCTCTGTTTCCCAGGCTGGAGTGCAGTGGCACAATCTTGCCTCACTGCAACCTCTACCTCCTGGGCTGAAGCAATCCTTCTACCTCTCAGCTTCCCAAGTAGCTGGGACTACAGGTGCACACCACCACACCTGACTAGTTTTTGTATTTTTTTTTGTAGAAATGGGGTTTTGCCATGTTGTCTAGGCTGGTCTCAAACTCCTAGGTTCCAGTGATCCATCTGCCTTGGCCTCCCAAGGTTACACCCATGAGCCACCATGCCCAGGCTATTTTACTTTTTCTTACAGCGTCTTGCTTTGTCTCCCAGGCTGGAGTACAATGTTGTGATCATAGTTCACTGCTGCCTCACCCTGTTGGGCTCGGGCTGGGACCCAGGCTCAAGCCATTGCACTCAGCTGTTTTTGTTTTTTTTTTTTTTTAAGGTTTTTGTATTGACAGGGTCTCCCTATGTTGCCCAGGCTGGTCTTGAACTCCTGGGTTCAAGCGGTCCTTCTACCTTGGCTTCCCAATGTGCTGAGATTATAGACATGAGTAACCACACCCAGCCAAGTTTGTTACAAATTGTAGAGAAGAGAATAAAACTAGGGAAGTGACATCAGAGGGAGCAAGTGGCAGAGCGAACCCAGAGAAGTGGAACATGCCAAAGTATGGCAATAATTGTTCCCAGGAGAAAAATTATTTTTTTTAAAAAAAGGAAGGCCAGGCATGGTGGCTCACGCCTGTAATCCCAGAACTTTGGTAGGCCGAGGTAGGAGAATTGCTTGAGCCCAAGAGTTGAAGACCAGCCTAGGCAACATAGCCAGACCTCATCTCCACTAAAAATCAAAAAAATTAAGCGAGTGTGATGGTGCACACCTGTGATCCCAGCTACTAGGGAGGCTGAGGTGGGAGGATTCCTTGAATCCTTCTTTGCTGAGAAGGGCTGTTTTCTGCTCATCCTGGATCTTAGGGGCTTCAGATATGTCTAAGAGCAGAAAAGCTTTTCCCATTGCCACTGGGTCACAAAATAGCCAAAAAGTAGACAAAAAATAGAGTCAGGACTGCCTTAAAGAGATGGAAATGCACTATTATAGTTAGAGAGCCAGCTTTGTTCTGGCAAGAGCACAGAACACAGAAGAGGAGTGTATTGGGCAGAATGTTCTTTTTTCTGTTTCCAGGAAGTGTCACACACTGTGCTTGCTTGGAGAATCCCGAAACCCTGCAGGAGAATACTGTTGCCTGCTCCTATCTCATTATGCACCCGGTGCACAAACATGTGCATACTGACTGACTTCAGCACATGAAGGGGCTTGGTGGTCATTCAAATGTCATCTTTCTTTGGTGCAGACCTGGCTGACCAGGGCTCTTGTTCAGATTATTGACCTTTGCCTGTGCCTAGCTCTGGGTTCACTTATGAACCAGGGTCTTACAGTAACACCAGCCCTGTGGGGGAATCTTGTAATAGTTGAAATATTGGCATATTGGCTAGGCGTGGTGGTTCACGCCTGTATTTCAAACTGCTCAGGAAACTGGCAGGAGGAGTCTTTGAGCCCAAGAGCTCAAGGCTGCAGTTAGCCATGATTGTGTTACTGTACTCTAGCTTGGGTGACAGAGCGAAACCCCATCTCTTTTTCCTTTTTTTTTTTTTTTTTGAGACTAGGATCTCACTCTGTCACCCAGGCTTAAGTACAGTGGTGCAATCACGGCTCACTGCAGCCTTACCTCCCAGGCCCAAGGAATCGTCCCACCTCAGCCTCCCTGGTAGCTGGGATCACAGGTGTGCACCATCACACGACTAATTTTTTTGATTTTTAGTGGAGATGAGGTCTGGCTATGTTGCCCAGGCTGGTCTTCAACTCTTGGGCTCAAGCAATTCTCCTACCTCAGCCTCCCAAAGTTCTGGGATTACAGGCCTGAGCCACCATGCCTGGCCTTCCTTTTTTTAAAAAAAGATAAAGATTGTAGAAGAGACCCTGTATCTTAGCAAATAATAATAATAATAAAATCCCCCAAAGAGTATCAGTCTCTTTATCTGGAGAATAAATGACAATAGCCATTTGTTTTTGTTTTTGTTTTTGTTTTTTTGTTTTTTTGTGTTTTTTTTTGAGATGGGAGTCTCGCTCTGTTGCCCAGGCTGGAGTGCAGTGGTGCAATCTCGGCTCACTGCAAGCTCCACCTCCTGGGTTCACACCATTCTCCTGTCTCAGCCTCCCGATTAGCTGGGACTACAGGAACCTGCCACCACACCCGGCTATTTTTTGTATTTTTAGTAGAGACGGGGTTTCACCACGTTGGCCAGGATGGTCTCGATCTCCTGACCTCGTGATCCACCCGCCTCGGCCTTCCAAAGTGCTGGGATTACAGGCATCAGCCACTGTGCCTGGCTGGCCTTGGTTTTTAGAGACGGTTGAGATGAGAGAAGATTTGGTAAGGGCAAACGGGTATGCATGCCAGTTCTTTGGGTCCTGGACCACCTTTGAAAATATGCAAATCTCTGTACACTCTCAGAGAAGTATGCATATATGCAGAGTTTGGTTTATAGTTTTCTGTACTTCACTGTCTCTGAGGGCAGTCTTTTTGCCCTGTGTTAGCCTTGGATTAGAGGGTAACAGCAATCATGTAAGGCTGTGGTTCTCAAGTGTGGTGTTAGAAGTGCTCATCATCAGGTTCCACCTCAGAAACAGATTGGGACCCAGCTATCTGTGTTTTAAGAAGCTTTCAGATGATTTTTGCCACACTTTAGGGAGAGTCCCCTGATGAAATTTATACTCCTGTGTGGTCCTTATGCTTCACACATCCCATATTGTGCCTTTGAGAGACCACCTGCCATCCTCTTGTTGTGACAGTACTCTATTCCTCCTAGGCTATGTCTTGCCCAGCCACGTGACTGAGGAGATGCTATGGGAGTGCAAGCAGCTTGGGGCTCACTCCCCCTCCACCTTGCTGACCACCCTCATGTTCTTTAATACCAAGTAAGTGTTCTAGAGGCTCCACTGCTGGCATCTGTCCAGTGAAGAGTGTGGAAACTATCCAGGAGGCCTTCTGAATTCCTCTGACATATATTTGAGAAACTGGGCTACTGAAAGCCCTAACCCCACTTGGCTGCATTTTATTTGGTAACCAGTGAGGCAAACACCCTTGCCAGACCCCTACCATCCATCTTGATGTGGCTCCTGCACTGGACACTGCTTGGGTACGGGCCTGCCCAGATCTTGGGAATGTAGGCAGTGGCTCCTCTGAAGCACCAGTGGGCAGAGGATGAGTCATGGTATCCTCCCGGCACCCCTCCCTCTGCCTTGCATTTTACTTGTGATCCAGGTACTTCCTATTGAAGACAGTGGACCAGCACATGAAGCTGGCCTTCTCCAAGGTCTTGCGACAGACAAAGAAGAACCCTTCTAATCCCAAGGATAAAAGTACGAGTATCCGGTACTTGAAGGCCCTTGGAATACACCAGACTGGCCAGAAAGGTAGGGAAAGGAGGCAGGAATGGTAAAAACAGGTGCGACTTGTCCTGCCCTGTCCTGCCCTTGTGCCTGTGAGGCTAGTGATAAGTGTAAAGGTTGGGATTTGCTGGATAAAATTCTCTACTCCCTTGTCCCCAGCCAAAAATTCCAAACTTTCCTCCCAGAAGCAGAGAAGCCCCAGACAGAATAGCTGCCTCTTCCCTTAGTAGTCACTGCCCATGCCTCATACCTTCCCTCCCCCGACCCTGTATTTCCTAGTTGGGCTGGCTGAAAGCCTAAGGTTCCTGATCTGGGCCTGTGGTAAGGCAGTCTGATGCCAGGTCTGTGGTGGTGGGGATGTGTGTTTTATAGTTACAGATGACATGTATGCAGAACAGACAGAAAATCCAGAGAATCCATTGAGATGTCCCATCAAGCTCTATGATTTCTACCTCTTCAAATGGTGAGGCTTTATTGTGACTTGCTGTCCATATGTGCGCATGTGTGTGTATGCATGTGCATGCTCACTTGTGTGATCACTTATCATAGGGGAGAGGCATTCTCTAGTCCCAAACCAAGTAAAAACACTTCCAGAAAGCTAAATTTAGAAGCAGCCTTGCTCTGGCTTTCCAAAGGTGTGTGATGTGCCTAGCACTGATAGAAAAAGGGGTCCCGGGTCCCTACAGTCACCTTTCATGAAAAGGGTATGAAGGTACAGAGAAGCTACCTTCATCACATATTGAGCATGGCCCTGCTTCCTGACCTTGACCTTTTGTCACTGCCACCATTAATCTAGGTGAGACTCCTCTCAGCTTTTTCTCCCTTTTGCCCCTTCAGTGGTTTCTCATTACATAGTAATTCTTTCATGGCAGACAACTCCTTTGATGCACTCCCCCTTGCTAACCTCATGTCTGTGGAGCTCTTAGTTCCCTAGCCACAGTAGCTCCTCTCCACTCAAGGGCATCATACTATGCCTCTTCTCAACTTAAACACAGCTTATCAGGGAAGCATTTCCAGATTCCCCACCTCTTCCCTGTGGCTGTTTCCTCCGTAGCACTTATCACTGTTTTTTATTTTGTATTTGTTTAACTTTAATTGCTACCTGTGTCCCCTCCTATCTGTAAGCTCCATGGGTAGGAAATGCTTTTCCTGCCCATTTTTTTAAAATATCAGCACCTAGTGCTGACCTGGCACTAGTAACCCTTAAATAAATCTTGAATGGATGGATGAATAACTCTTAGAGGATACAGGATGCCAAGTACTTAATAGAGGTACAGCACAGTTCGGGGGAGGGGAGTGAACCCAAGTTTAGGGCCCCAGTGTAATGGCCATCATTATTGGGTAGAAAAGACAACATGAGGCCGGGCACCGTGGCTCATGCCTGTAATCCCAGCACTTTGGGAGGCCAAGGTGGGTGGATCACCTGAGGTCGGAGTTCAAGACCAGCCTGGCCAACATGGCAAAACCCCATCTCTACTAAAAAATACAAAAATTAGCTGGGCTTGGTGGCTCGTGCCTATAGTTCCAGCTACTCTGGAGGCTGAGGCAGGAGAATCGCTTCAACCGAGGAGGCGGAGGTTGCAGTGAGCTGAGATCACCCCACTGCACTCCAGCCTGGAGCCAAGACGCGCCATCTCAAAAAAAAAAAAAAAAAAACACAACATGCGCAAAGACTTGGAGATAGACCCTTTGAGCAGTGAAGTTGGCTTCAAGGAGGATAAGGATAGACTCACATGAGTCCATGAGAGCCCTAGGCTGGTGCAGTCAGTGATGGATCACAGCTGGTATGTGGGAAGGAGGGGCAGAGGGGAAGTAACCCAACATTTAGGGGAGTTGCAGTAGTCCCAGAGGAGGACCAGGATGTAGTGTGTGGTGGCTGCATGAAATTCAGTAGCTGTGCCACAATAACTTGGGGCCTTACTGTTTGCAGACAGCATCTGTCTGGGAAGTTCAAGGTGGGAGGGTTGAAGTTGTATTGGTGGTACCCAACTTTTATCCACATATTCTTCAGCCCCCAGAGCGTGAAAGGCCGGAATGACACCTTTTACCTGACACCTGAGCCGGTGGTGGCCCCCAACAGCCCAATCTGGTACTCAGTCCAGCCTATCAGCAGAGAGCAGATGGGACAAATGCTGACCCGGATCCTGGTGATAAGAGAAATTCAGGAGGCCATCGCAGTGGCCAATGCAAGCACTATGCACTGAGATGCCTTGGCCGTGGCGCAAGAGAAACCAGCCAGGAAAAACCAGACAGACTTTCACACTAAAGAAGAGGCCTCCATTTTTTCTTTTTTCTTTTTTTTATCGGTGTAGTTACGAAGCCTTTCAGGCTGCTTCTGTTTAAAATATAAAAGAAAACTTTGCCCCCCTTTGCATCTTCATAAACCTGCTGCGGCAGACTCCTCAGCCGATGGTGGCTCTGGGTTTCCTTGAGTGTCATATGTCCTAGAAGGTTGCTGGCTGACTCTTTTTTGTCTGGGGCCTGGGGAAAGGGCTTGGACTGTGAAAAGAAATGTGGCCCCTTTCCATCTTCAAGAGAGATGGAATTAATGATGGATGGACCCTGCAGGGAATCTCCCCAGCCGACTTCCACTGGGCTGACAGACTTTGCTGACCACAGGGGAACGATGTTCTTTTCTTTCTTCATGCTCAGACATAAACTTAGCATCTTAATGGAAGAAAAATGAGGGGAACTTCAATTATGATTTATTAAAGACAATTTCTATTACACCCTCCTTTATGACAAGTGACATTTTAGATGTAAAAGTAAAAACTTTACCATGCCTTTTTTTTTTTTTTTTTTTGGCCTAACATTGAGGCCTTAAAACCTGAGGCTCCTGTGCCTGATGGAATTCTTGTAACATACACTTGTGTATCATATAAAGATACCACTCTTGTTTCTCTTATGTATTCCTACTCTAGTTGTTTATTAAGAATGACAAGCACGTCTTTTCAACATGTTAGTGAACAACGTCTCTTTATTTTGGGGAGGAGCCCGGCGGGACAGTAGAAGTAAAGCCTTGCCTGTTAATTGAACTGGCCGAGGTCCTACGGGGAGTGGGGTGGGACGTGAAATCGCAGCTCCTCCGTGACAAGGCCAGCATGTGCTGTACGCATGCGCTGTTTCTTCAGCGCCAACTCCGCCCCCGCCGCAGCGAGGCGGGTCGGTTCCGCCCGGGCGCAATACGCCCTGACGTCAGCGTCGCGCGCGGCGCAGTGACGAAATCGGCTGGTTTATATTGGCGCGGCCCAAACGGCAGAGGTCTCTGCGGCGCGGTCCTCGGAGACACGCGGAGGTGTACTGTGTTGGCCATGGCCGACTACCTGATTAGTGGGGGCACGTCCTACGTGCCAGACGACGGACTCACAGCACAGCAGCTCTTCAACTGCGGAGATGGCCTCACCTACAAGTGCGGGCCAATGGGGCTCACCTGGGCGAAGAGAGGGGCGGCCTGGGGAAAAGGCCATATGGGGGCTTCCGTGGAGCCTCCTTGGGCGTGGGCGTGGGGGACAGGTTCCGGGAATTGGCCACCCACCTCCGGGGCTCACTTTGTGACATCTGGAGCGGTGCTTGGGGTACGGAGCAGCATCTCAGTGCTTGGAATCTCAGGCTGGAGACTCCATGCTCCAGACACATGGAATTGTCAGGGTGCCAGGAGCACTGATGACAGCTCGGTGGCAGAAAAGGTCTCCTGTCCCCATTTCCACCTTGTGCTGTGCCTGTGACACACAGGCTCTGTCAGTGCCACTCGCTGCTCACATGCGTTACGGGTTGATTGATACATGGGGATGGAGTCTCATGCTGCCCTAAGCTGAGAGCTTTACTCCCAATTCACTCCCTTCCCTCGCAGTGACTTTCTCATTCTCCCTGGGTACATCGACTTCACTGCAGACCAGGTGGTGAGTATGATCAGGAATTGGGTCCTGAATCAAGGTGAGCTAAGGTGCTACTGTCACCTGGTCTCTGGGCTAACTCACCAGATTGGGCTTGGGGGTGGATTTTATGGGATCATGTTACTTGTTAGCATGCAAGTCATACAAAAGTGCCTTTTTGTGGGGGACTCAGTAACACCTTGAGGTGTAAGAGATGCTTTCCCACACTGGTTGACCTTTGTCTCCTCAGGACCTGACTTCTGCTCTGACCAAGAAAATCACTCTTAAGACCCCACTGGTTTCCTCTCCCATGGACACAGTCACAGAGGCTGGGATGGCCATAGCAATGGCGGTGAGCCCCATGGGGTGTGGGGGAAGGAGCAAGGACTCCATCGCCTTTCCCCAAAGGCATTCGGTCCTGCTTATTGTCACTTAGTAGTAGTCTCTTTTTATCCTGTAGCTTACAGGCGGTATTGGCTTCATCCACCACAACTGTACACCTGAATTCCAGGCCAATGAAGTTCGGAAAGTGAAGGTCAGAAGGGCAAGGATCATTAGCAAGCGCTCCTGGGAATTGCACTGAGGTGGGGTGGGGTGGGAGTAGGGGTTTGTTCTATTAATTTAGTATTCTTTCTTTCCACCATGGGGTTTAGTTACTGAGAAGACCCTGAGATTCTGTTTCTTAAAGCAGCAGCAATAGACCAGGTGGACAGTGCCTCCAGCCTACCCATGTCTCTAAGATGTGTTGGTGTGATTTGGTCTTGTGGCACTGCCAAAGGGATCAATAAGGAGAGACCCCATGCCTCAGATCAAGAGCCTGATGAAAGTAGTTCAAAGATGCGATGCCCTTTCTCACCATCCCTTTCCAGAAATACGAACAGGGATTCATCACAGACCCTGTGGTCCTCAGCCCCAAGGATCGCGTGCGGGATGTTTTTGAGGCCAAGGCCCGGCATGGTTTCTGCGGTATCCCAATCACAGACACAGGCCGGATGGGGAGCCGCTTGGTGGGCATCATCTCCTCCAGGGACATTGATTTTCTCAAAGAGGAGGAACATGACTGTTTCTTGGAAGAGGTGGGTGCCACTGGCAGAGTAGATCCAAGCTCTGGCAGCCCAGGTTGAAGACAAGGGGCTTCTGTTGTCTATGACATCTCTGATAGCGTCTCCTCTTTGGGAAAGAGGAGTGTCAAACCAAGTTTCTGACTCCTTCATTGGGTTCCTGCATCCTTTCCCCACCAGAGGCTTTCAAACTGCCCAAATGCTTGCTAGTATTCATGGTTTGTTCTTTTAAACCCCTAAGGTAGGGGCAGTGCTTGAGGTCTGCCCTGATTTTCTTGCCATTGTTCCTGTGTTGTCCTCCTTATTCCATAGTGTAAGAGGGTGCTCCCTGTGCCATGTTGTCCTTTCTACTCATCCCTCACTCAATACCATACTGCTAAGAATTATTGGGATCCTTTGAGGAAGTGTGGTTTGGGTGTGAATGTATGAACGTGGTGGTCCATAGAACTTCACCCCTGTAATCTCAGTACTTTGGGAGGCTGAGGCAGGCAAATCATGAGGTTAGGAGTTTCAGACTAGCCTGGCCAACATGGTGAAACCCCGTCTCTACTAAAAATACAAAAAATTAGTTGGGTGTGGTGGCGCATGCCTGTAATCTCAGCTACTTGGGAAGGAAAGAAAAAAGAGTTAACTGGCCATAGTCGATGACTGGCCCTTCTTCACATCTCACCTCCCACGTAGATAATGACAAAGAGGGAAGACTTGGTGGTAGCCCCTGCAGGCATCACACTGAAGGAGGCAAATGAAATTCTGCAGCGCAGCAAGAAGGGTAAGTCCTAGAGCTGGGAAAGGGCCTGGAACTAATAATGCTCAGGGTCCTGATTCATGTCCTGCCCTGACCACAGGAAAGTTGCCCATTGTAAATGAAGATGATGAGCTTGTGGCCATCATTGCCCGGACAGACCTGAAGAAGAATCGGGACTACCCACTAGCCTCCAAAGATGCCAAGAAACAGCTGCTGTGTGGGGCAGCCATTGGCACTCATGAGGATGACAAGTATAGGCTGGACTTGCTCGCCCAGGCTGGTGTGGATGTAGTGGTTTTGGTGAGCTGCTACACAGGTGGGTTGGGGCAATAGGGGCAGCTGCCACATCACAGTCTGAGACTTACTTCCTGTCCCAGGACTCTTCCCAGGGAAATTCCATCTTCCAGATCAATATGATCAAGTACATCAAAGAGAAATACCCTAATCTCCAAGTCATTGGAGGCAATGGTAAGGAAAGATTGTGCCCTGAAGGATGTGTGGTGGGAGTGGGTAAGCTGAGCTCCCACCTTAACCTTCACATGAGCGTTTTCCTTTCCTTCACCGTAGTGGTCACTGCTGCCCAGGCCAAGAACCTCATTGATGCAGGTGTGGATGCCCTGCGGGTGGGCATGGGAAGTGGCTCCATCTGCATTACACAGGAAGGTAAGAATATACTCTGATAGGGCCCACAGAGACCCCAGTTTCAGGCCCCACATACCTTGGAACCAAGCACTCTTATGGGGACAACAGAGTCCTCCGACAGGGGCAACCCTGGGGCCAAATTGGCCTCTTGGATGGGTGACATGGCTGGAAGCAAGACAAGGTCTTGTCATCCATCACCTGCCACTCCCTTGCCTAGGCTGGCCTTCTTGCTCCTGCTCTGCACCTTCTCTAAACTCTGGTCTGTTTGTTTTATTTAGTGGCTCCCAAGATCCCTCCAGACATAAAGTCCCACAGCCCCAAATGCCCTTCTACTGTCACGGGTTGCTATAGTAAGTCCAGCCCGGCCCACTGGCCCGGCCCAGCTGCCCACTGCCCGGCTGCTTGGTTGACGTAGCTGTAGCTCCCGGGGTTTGTGGTGCTGATGGGTGGGCAAGGCCAACTGATACACAGACCATGGTTTGAGGGGGGCGCTCAAGAACATAGCTCCCTCTTCCTTCTGGGGTGCTGATAGGGCAGGACTTTCTTCCCTAGGCAGGACCTTTCCTGCCCACATCTTCTGCAGTAGGCATAGCTCAGGGACCAACTCCTTTGTGTGGTCCTTGCTCTCCCACACAACCACTGCCTGCTCCACACAACCACAGCCTGCTCTCCTACACAACCACTGCCCTTATCTTGCCTGAGCTGCCCACCATTCAGGGAGGAAGGGCTGGGCCTGGCCTCAGTGCCTCTGGGGACTAACTGCACGGTGACTCCTGCCCCATCTGATACCAGCTGGACAGGGGCTTTCCCGGCTGCTAAGACTGCATGTGCCTGAGGCTGCCCTGGGCACTGCACACATGCACGTGCACATGTGGGGGTGAGTAGAGGTCAGCACAGCTGTTTGTACTATTTAAGGCAGATATGGCAGCAGCCATCCCAGACACGTCTGTTCCTCAGTCAAGCTGCAGTCCTGATGCAGATGTAGCCAAAATCTCCTGGGTCCTAAATGTGGCCACAGGGTCCACTGCCTGTCCCCATTAACTCTATCCACCCATGTGTTCCTCCATCTCAACAGTGCTGGCCTGTGGGCGGCCCCAAGCAACAGCAGTGTACAAGGTGTCAGAGTATGCACGGCGCTTTGGTGTTCCGGTCATTGCTGATGGAGGAATCCAAAATGTGGGTCATATTGCAAAAGCCTTGGCCCTTGGGGCCTCCACAGGTGAGGCCCAGTACCCGTGAAGGCCAGTGGGACCCCTCCCCAGTGCTGCTTAGGCTCTAACCCAAGCACTCCATCTGTCCACAGTCATGATGGGCTCTCTTCTGGCTGCCACCACTGAGGCCCCTGGTGAATACTTCTTTTCCGATGGGATCCGGCTAAAGAAATATCGCGGTATGGGTTCTCTCGATGCCATGGACAAGCACCTCAGCAGCCAGAACAGATATTTCAGGTGGGACAGGCAAGCCAGTTACCCCACCCTAATCCTGCACTGACAGTCTCATCTCTGCTGTGACCTTGCCCGTGTCTCTGCCTCTCCCTGCAGTGAAGCTGACAAAATCAAAGTGGCCCAGGGGGTGTCTGGTGCTGTGCAGGACAAAGGGTCCATCCACAAATTTGTCCCTTACCTGATTGCTGGCATCCAACACTCATGCCAGGACATTGGTGCCAAGAGCTTGACCCAAGTCCGGTGAGCTTGGGGAGCTGGGACATGGGTAGAGGGGCTGGTCCAGGGCCAGCTACCCACATTTGATCTCTGCCCTTCTTCAGAGCCATGATGTACTCTGGGGAGCTTAAATTTGAGAAGAGAACGTCCTCAGCCCAGGTGGAAGGTGGCGTCCATAGCCTCCATTCGTAAGTCACCCTGTCCTCGGTGGGGCCTCTGCCATGCCTCATGCCTCCTTTCTCCTGCCCTCACCTCACAGGTGGTCCTTCTGCCTGCAGGTATGAGAAGCGGCTTTTCTGAAAAGGGATCCAGCACACCTCCTCGGCTTTTTTTTTCCAATTAAAGTTCAGAAAGAAAAAAGTGATGCCTGATCTTTCAACAGACAGGTGGGGCTCTGTAGCTGCCACTACCACAGATGGACACAAACACAGCACCCTCATTTCCAGGGGGAGCCTCAGGCCCCGAGATAAATGTGCTCCGTGGACCTGGAAGCGGGTAGTTCCAGGTCCAAAAAGTTCCTCCTGAGGCTGCTCACAAAACAGCTCTGACCAGCTATGGCTCCTGGGGTTTCAGTCTCACACTGAGCATCTGACTCTGGCTCCCAAGGGGTCAAAGAACAAGCCCTGGGACTGGCATACACAGGGCATCCTGCTAGCCCATAGCTTGGCCATATAGGACCAGGTCAAGACACATATATATATTCCCAAACTTGAATCTCTCTCGGCCAGGCACATTGGCTCACGCCTGTAAATCCCAGCACTTTGGGAGGCAGGCAGATCACTTGAGGTCAGGAGTTCAAGACCATCCTGGCCAACATGGTGAAACCCTTTCTCTACTAAAAATACAAAAATTAGCTGGGCGTGGTGATGCATACCTCTAGTCCCAGCTACTCAGGAGGCTGAGGCAGGAGAATCACTGGAACCCGGGAGGCGGAGGTTGCAGTGAGCTGAGACTGCACCACTGCACTTCACCCTGGCGAAAGAGCAAGACTCATCTCCAAAAAAAAAAAAAGCCCGGTGTGGTGGTAGGGGCCTCTAATCCCAGCTACTCAGGAGGCTGAGGCAGGAGAATCGCTTGAATCCAGGAGGTGGAGGTTGTAGTGGGCCAAGATCACGCCACTGCACTGCAGCCTGGGCGACAGCGAGACTCCATCTCAAAAAAAGAAAAAATAAGCGATTTTGTGAGAAAAGCCGTTGAGGTCCTCTCAAATCTGCATGTGAGCAAGTAGGTCTAGAACAGGTAAACATACTGCTTCCCGACTTCTGAAAAGCCAAGGAATCCTAAGTAATCTAGATGAAAAAGTGACTCCTTGGTTTCTTCACATTACCCTCCAAGAGCCCAGTGAGTCATCAGCTCCTGGGCAGCAACACACCTGATACAAAATGGGAGAAGTGTATAAATTATTATGTTGATAAGCAAGATTAAGTGCCAAAGGGTAGATAAGAGGGAAAACATTGGGAAGCCTGGCAGAGTGCAGTCAGCAGGTCAGTTCCTGGCGGTTCATTGAGCAACTTCGCCCAAAGATGTGAGTGAAGTCCCTCCTGGTGGAGGGATGAGAGCAGCTCCAGTTACTCGGCCTTCATGACACAGGAAGTTGAAGGTGGCACAGGCATTGGGCTGCAAAGAAAAGGCCAGCATCAGCCTGTCTAGCGCCAGGCCTGTGCTCCCCGCAGCATGCCCCAGTCCCGGGACTCACCGTGTCCTGCACTTCCACAGCAATGCCCCGCTGCCTCATGGCTTGAAGCACCTGGGACTGCAGCCTCTCGGTCCGGTCTCCAGTCCCCACCACAACAATTTCTAGGGAAGGGTGGGTGTGGCTAGTCTACAGTTCTGTTGAGAGGCTGCAGTGGGGGTCGCCTTTTGGGGCCCAGAATACCTCTGTTCTCCCTCCCCTCCCCCAGTACCTATCCGGGGCTCCAGCATCCAGAAGAGGGAAAAGCTCTCTTCGGTGATGTCCTGGTGGGATCCCACCTGTGCAGGGAGGAGGCACATTTAATACGACAAGTCCACGCAGCCTCTCCCCCCCTCCAACCACTACAGGAGGAGACGGAGAAAAGCCAAGTTTGCAGGGACCAAGCAGGGTGAGGGCCTGTGACTCTGGGCCTCAGTTTCCACACTGCGGGCCAGGACTCACGTTCCATTGCACCACCGAGTGCGGGAGCAGAGCGCAGGGGCCGAGCACGCGGTTTCCGTTTATCATGAAGCCGCGGCTGTTGTAGCTGTCGATGTACGTGGCCTCAGCAGCCTCGCGTTGCAGCAGAGAGATGCGCGTCCGGTGATACAGCTCGTCATCCGCCGGCGAGAGCCGATGCCCTCGCCGCGGGGCCCTGCGGAGGGAAAGGGTCAGGGGCGCGGGGCCGGGCCGGGCCGCCCGAGAGGCCGGAAGGTGCTGGGCTGGCAGTCGCCGGCCCTAGAGGGCTGGATGGTCGAGGACGCGGGGTCCAGGCTCACCAGGGAAGCTCAACGGGCGGACAGCGCAGCGAGGGTCGCGCTCGGTACAAGCTACGTAGCGCGAGAGCGGTGGCCATGGCTGACCAACGCGCGGCGAAGTCGTCACCGGCGCCGTTAGTCACCGGCTTGGGAGGGCCCTGCGGAGCCTGACCCAGCGCGGCTGCAGCGCCCCCTGCGTCCCGGAGGGCACCGCACAGCTCGGCCGGCCCAGCAGGCGAGTGTCCTCTGTCTTAGGAGGCCGAGTTCCCCGACCTCCGGCGCAGCTCCAGTGTCAGCACCTGCCGCCCTCCCCGCCCCGGGCCCTTGCCCATAGTCCCGGGGGGAGTGGAACACCTGGCAGCGTGGCCGCCCTCAGGGCGTTGCCTAGGCCGCAGCCGCGGCCTGGCCCCCGGGCTCTCAGCTATTAAGCCGCGCTCCCGGGGCGGGGCGGCCGCCCACCTGGTCGTGTCCCGAACACCTGGCCAGGCGGTCGGTGCCAGACTTCTAGCCCCTAATCCCAGCCTTTGGGGCTTCGGGCACCATGGGCGGGGCAGCCGGCTCAAGTTTCTCCGGCTAGATGCCGAAGTACGCCCCGCCCTAACCGTCACCCGCGCGACCGTTGGCCTCTCCGCCGCGCGCGGAGAGGGGCGTGGCCGAGCGTGGATTGGCTTCTCGGGTCCACTAGGGGGCGTGGCCAGATGGTTTCTCCTTAAAATGGCTCCAAGTCTGCAGGCAGCCAGAGCAAGCGGAAGGGCAAGCTGTGATAGTGCTTGAGTGGCTGTTCCGCTGGGCCAGACCAGGCCGAACCGGACCAGACTTGAAGTAGAAGCGCGTGGAGCATCACCTTGTCCTCGTTCACTCTGCTCGCGTCCTGGGAGTCCCCCGTCCCCCGTCTTGATCCAAGTCAAGGGCCTACTGGCGCGAGAGTCGCTAGCCCCCGCGCGGGGTTTGGGCATCTCAGCACGCCGGCTCTGTCGTGGCCTCAGGGGAACATTGTCGCGTTCGCTACCCGCGGGGCCGGGCGAGCGGGAAGCTCGGCACAGTCGGAGCCTGGTGGTGGGTCTCCTGGGGCCGGTCGCAATGGGTTTCCGGGGTCCCGCCGCTGCTCTGTGGACCCCTTCGGCCCCTGGTGCTCCGGGCGCTGGCAGCGTCACCGGACAAAGGCCACCGAGCGCGGGGGTGTCCCCGAGGTGGACGCGCGGGTTTACTTCCTCTCCGGCCCCACGGGCGCGCTTCCCTCCTGACGGATTCCGAAGCCCGCCCCAGCACCGTCACCGCACCAGTGGCCCAGGCTTCGTGGGACCAACAGGGCTAATCCTGCCCTGCGGATCTAATCCGGATCGGGACCCGGTCCCAGGGGAGGCCCCCACCTCCCCTTCTATTGTTCTGGGGCCCAGGTGAGCGTCTTGTTCCCTCTAGACTCGGTTTCACAGCCTACTCCCGGGTCTTCCTCCTGGGACTGTGGATGGGCGGGTTCTGATGTGGCCCCAGGGCGAGTGACCTCGGGGCAGGAGCTCCCCCGCCCCCCGCCAACGGCTGGACAGCGGGCAACGGAATCCCAAAAGCAGCTGTTGTCTCCAGAGCATTCCAGCTGCGCTTGGATTTCGTCCCCTGCTCTCCTGCCTGAGCAGCGCCCTGGCCCAGATGGGGTGCCCCTGACCCCCAGACACATTTTACTGAGCCGCTTAGGTCTCAGTTCCTCTCAGGTGCGCCCTCAGGCTGGAGGTGATGGGTGTAGACGTGGGAGAGCCGAGGCTGGTGGCCATCTCTGGAACCCTGGGGAGCATTGGCGAGGGAGGGTGGACCCAGGACCTCTGGGTAGGGCTGCAATGGTAGTGACTCCCCCAGGGCTGCCTCAGCCCGCATCTCGCTAAAGATAGCCCTCTTACTTCCTGGGGAGAAACCACCCCAACCGTCTTCGTGGATGAGAGTATCTAAAGTCCTCAGTTTGACTGAGGGTTCCCAACCCTGCTAAGCAGTTGTCTCCAGGTCATGCACCTTCAGAATGGAAAGCGCTTTGGAATGACACGATCACTCCCGTTGAGTGGGCACCCGAGAAGCCATCGGGAATGTCGTGTCCGCCCAGTGCTCTTTCGGCGCCTCCCAGCAGGGCCTCAGCCCTGGCCCAGAACGGGGCCTTGCCAAGCTTTTCCTGCCCCTGGGTTTCCCTGCTCTCTGGATTTCCCAAATCTCTCTACTGAGTTAGCTTCTCTATTAAAAGGAATGGGGGTGGGGTGGGGGGTGAGTATGTTACAGTGAAATGAAAACATTTGGGAACCTTTGTGGGAGAAAGAAAAAGACCTTTCCTATTGGTAGAGAAGCAAGATACTCCAACTGAGGCCTATTTTCTATTATGATCGCATTATTTGGTTGGCCCGTAAATGGCTGTTGCCTAAAACAGGAAGCGTTAAGGATCGTTGTTAAAGCACACCAGGTTAAAGGAGTCACATTAAAAGCTGGTCATTCTGGGCCGGGCGCGGTGGCTCACGCCTGTAATCCCAGCACTTTGGGAGGCCGAGGCAGGCGGATCACCTGAGGTCGGGAGTTCGAAGCTTGACAAACATGGAGAAACCCCTTCTCTATTAAAAATACAAAAGTAGCCGGGCGTGGTGGCGCATGTCTGTAATCCCAGCTACTTGGGAGACTGAGGCAGGATAATCGCTTGAACCCGGGAGGGGGAGGTTGCGGTGAGCGAAGATCACACCACTGCACTCCAGCCTGGGCAACAGGAGCGAAACTCCGTCTCAAAAAAAAAAAAAGCTGGTCATTCTGGAAGCCATCATGATGGTTGTGATTTCTCAGGTATCAAGAGAAGAAAACCGGCAATTGTATCAGAGTGCGCATTTATTGGGCATAAAGACTACCCGGGCTGGGTGCAGTGGCTGATGCCTGTAATCAGCCACTCCGCTTTCGGAGGCCGAGGCGGGCAGATCACTAGGTCAGGAGTTCGAGACCAGCCTGGCCAACATGGCGAAACCCCATCTCTACTAAAAATACAAAAATTAGCCGGGCGTGGTGGCGAGCGCCTGTAATCCCAGCTACTCAGGATGCTGAGGAGGAGAATCCTGTGAACCCGGGAGGCGGAGGCTGCAGTGAGCCGAGATCGTGCCACTGCACTCCAGCCTGGGAGACAAGAGCAAGACTCCATCTCAAACAAACAAACAAACAAAAACATCCATATCTCAAATGAGAAAATGCTTGCAAATAACCTGAAACCGCGGAACACTATTCTTTTTAAAACGAGATGTTTTAAGTAGGTCGTGAAAGTGGCCTTAATGTTATACTGCCTTATTCCAGTGACAAATATTCATCACGTGTAAAATGGGAGAAATTAAATGTTATTAACACAAAGATGTGAGACTTCGATAAGAAGAGACGGTACCCGGTCTAAGCGCCCACCGGGTAGCGAGGATCCTTTTCCTGGTTACGACCTGGCCACAGCGAAAGAACCCTAGGCCCAGGGAGGGCCCCGAGATTTCAGATCCGGGGCCCGGCTGTGCAGGTGGACCGCGCGGAAGGGGTGCTGGGGGCGGTAGGTCGAAAGCAGCCGACAGGGTTCCCACTGGCGCACCTGTCCACTTACGGGGACCACCGCTGCATCCCCGCCCCAGCTAGTCGGTCGTTTCCGGAAGTTCCACCTCCCTAAACTTTTTTCCGGTTCCGCTTACTCCTTCCGGTCACCATGGCGACCAGGCGCCTTGGGGTGGGGGAGACGCTGGGGGCCCTTAACGCGGCCCTGGGGCCAGGCGGTCCGGTGTGGATCAAGGAGAAGCGCACCCGCCACCTGCGTTCCCGAGACTTTTTGGCACCGCATCGCGCGCTGCAGGCGCGCTTCGATGACGGCCAGGTGGGCGTGAGCCGGGAGGGGCCGTGCGGCCGGGAGATGGGCCCCGGGCCGTGGCCCGCTTACACGCCCGTTCTCCCGCAGGTTCCGGAGCATTTGCTCCATGCCCTCGCCTGCCTGCAGGGCCCCGGTGTGGCCCCGGTGCTGCGCTGCGCGCCGACCCCCGCGGGTCTGTCTCTCCAACTGCAGCGGCCCGCTGTCTTCGAGCGCGTCCTCAGCGCCGTGGCCGCCTATGCCACGCCCGCCTCGCCTGCCTCGCTGGGCCAGCGCGTCTTACTACACTGCCCAGCACTGCGCAGCTCCCCCTGCGCACTCCGCTTGAGCCAGCTGCGTACGGTGCTCGTGGCCGATCATCTGGCGCGAGCCCTGCGCGCTCACGGGTGAGCGGGGCAGCGGGGCCGGAATGGAGAAGGTGGGACTACCGGGGACCTAGAGAGCGAGCGGCGCCGCCCGTGGGGACTGCGGCTGGAGGTGGGAAGTCGTAGCGAGCTGGACCAGGTGCTCAGGCTGAGGCGGCCGCCCTCCCTTCGCAGGGTGTGCGTGCGCCTAGTGCCAGCTGTGCGGGATCCGCACATGCTGACCTTCCTGCAGCAACTGCGGGTGGACTGGCCCGCTGCCTCGGAGAGAGCTTCCTCCCACACCCTGAGGAGCCACGCCCTTGAAGAACTTACCTCTGCTAATGACGGGAGGACACTGTCCCCTGGCATCCTAGGCAGACTGTGTCTGAAGGAGCTGGTGGAAGAACAGGGCCGCACAGCTGGCTATGACCCCAACCTGGACAACTGTCTGGGTAGGACCTGAAGCCTAGCAGGGCCAGAAAAGGCAGGAGGGGGTTAGGGGGACATCTCTGCTTCTTGCCAGTCTCAGCACCTGTCTGTTCTCTTTTCAGTGACGGAGGATCTCCTCTCTGTGCTGGCTGAGCTGCAAGAGGCTCTATGGCATTGGCCCGAGAACAGCGACCCAGGCCTGGTTAGTGACTCCCAGCCCTGTAGGTTCTCCCAAACCAAGTATACTGTACTTCCACAGTTATGATTGTCCTCCGTTAGGCTGGGGCCCCAGATACTGGTACAGACGGCTGCCTGGTTGTACATGTTGTTAGCTGTGAGGAGGAGTTCCAGCAACAGAAGTTGGACCTGCTTTGGCGGAAGTTGGTTGACAAGGCTCCACTCAGACAGGTAGGTTAATGATGGTGGAGCTCCCCACCACCTAACCCCCAACCTCAGAGGGCCCTTGAAAACCCACCGAGGGGCTCGTTAGCTGACAGAAACCAACACGACCTTGGGGGAGTTGCTGTACTTGAGAGGGCATGTACAGCAGGTGCAGAGACTCTGGGGAAGAGGGCTCTGTAGACACATCCCAAGAACACTGAAGACCAGGTTGAGAAGGCTGAACCGTGCGTAGCCTGAGTGGCTGGGTAGAAGGGGGCACTCAACCTGGCAGTTCCAATTTGAGGGAGTCTGGGCTGAGTAGAGGCACCAGATTTGGACTCCTCAAGGGACTTTCTGGAGAGTAGCGCCAACTAGGCTGAGCCCCTGACATCTTTCTGACAGAAGCACCTGATCTGTGGCCCTGTGAAAGTAGCTGGTGCACCTGGCACTCTGATGACTGCCCCTGAGTACTACAAGTGAGTGAGGCTGGGAGGAACACCAACCTAAGCCAGGGTAATGTGGGGGGACTCTACCCAGGACCCTGCCCACTGGCCTTCCTCTCTTCCAAACACAGGTTCCGACATGCCCAGGTGTGCAAGGCCTCAGCACTGAAGCATGGTGGGGATCTGGCACAAGGTGTGCCTGGGAAACCCTGGCTACGTTCTGGGTTAGGGGCAGGTTTTTTGCATCCCTGCCCTTGCCTGCAGACTGACTGACCAACCCTATACTCCCTCAGACCCAGCCTGGACAGAGATCTTTGGTGTTCTCTCTGTGGCCACCATCAAGTTTGAGATGCTGAGCACAGCCCCACGGAGTCAGGTGAGCCTGGGAGCCTGACAGGGCCAGTGTTGGGGACAGGGTGTGGTGGCTGCCTTCTCTCTCTGCAGCTGTGCTCCCGTTCCCCAGCTCTTCCTGGCTCTGGCTGACAGCAGTATCTCCACGAAGGGCACAAAGAGTGGCACCTTTGTCATGTATAATTGTGCCCGTCTTGCCACACTCTTTGAGAGTTACAAGTGTAGTATGGAACAAGGTCTGTACCCCACTTTTCCTCCTGTGAGCAGTCTGGACTTCTCACTGCTACATGATGAGGTGAGTGTCCCTCCCGGTAGTTGGCACAAGGAGGCCTGGACTTCCCCTCCCAGTACCTTTCTCCCCCACAGGGTGAATGGTTGTTGCTCTTCAACAGTATCCTCCCCTTTCCGGATCTGCTAAGCCAGACAGCAGTGCTGGACTGCACAGCCCCGGGGCTCCACATTGCTGCACGCACAGAGATGGTGAGGCATAGACAACCAGGACACTCTACACTCTATTCTTTATTCTGGCCTGGGGCACAAGAGCAAAGAGATGGGCCAGTGACTCAGTCTCTGTCTCTAGATATGCAAGTTCCTGGTACAGCTCAGCATGGATTTCAGCTCCTACTACAACCGGGTACACATCCTGGGGGTGAGCACACAGCAAAACGGGGTGGGACGTGCAGAGGGATACAGGGTAAAGGCAAAGGAAGCAGAGGATGAGACCAGCAGGCCCTTTCTCTTTCAGGAGGCTCGACCACACCTCTTTGGTCAGATGTTCGTCCGCCTGCAGCTTCTGAGGGCTGTGCGTGAGGTGCTCCATACTGGCCTGGCTATGCTGGGTCTCCCTCCACTGAGCCACATCTAAGGCCACAGAGGCTCCAATACTTGGGAATGTTCACAAAGTCATCAACTGGAAAAAAAGCAAAAACCCACGGCCAAAATAAATTGGTACTGTTACGAAGTTCTGTCTTGTCATGGGGAGTGGGGCATATTCTTGGCAGCACTCCACTCACCTTCAGCTCCTGCACCGACATCAGGAACCCACGGCCACCACCTCCTCCCCTCAAGGCATGCTGAGCATGGGCACAAACAGCCCATCCCTGCTCCATGCTGTCTGTGAGCAGGCCCCATGCCCAGCACGCCGGCCGCCGCGGGATACCTCAGTCGTACCAGTTGTAAACCTCAAGCCCCTGACCCCCAAGGGCACAGCGGTGGCCAAACTCAGGGCTCACAGGCCAGCAGTCCATGTCAGCCACATCTGGCACATGGAACACAGTGCTATTCATGAAGGTGGGTTCACCATGCCCCAGACGCCAGAAGGTCAGCCGTTGATCAATGGAGGCTGAGACCATGATGCTTGGGCTTAGGATCTTGAGGCCTGTCACATGGGCAGCATGTGCACAGGGGACAGAGTATTCCTCTAGCACACGCAGCTGGGGTACCAACCCAGCCTCTCCCACAGCCTCTTCTAGCTCTAGCATCTCCACAGCAAGCACAAAGACATGGAGGGATCCATCTTCACTGCCACTGGCCACGAGATGGTGGCCCTCACGGGTGGGCAAGGTGTGCAGGCTGTTGATACCACAGCTGTGGGCCTGGAGAGTCAGGGAGGGGGTGCCAAGCCCTGAAGGAAGAGGGTAGTTGTCAGGGCCCCGCCTTCCACATGTGTGAGGGCTATGTGACGACAGGTGAGGAGGGGTAGCCACGGTTGCACATTAGCTACTCACGGTAGGGAAGCCCAGGATCCACTGGAGGCTCCAGGACAGTGGAGTCATGGTCTAGCATGGTAGTGAGATCCCAGAAGGCCAGGCTGCCATCAGTAGCTGCGCTGCACAGGAGGAGCCTCCTGAGAGCCAGGAAAAGACAGACTGGTCAATAACAAGAGACGAAGCTCAACAGGAACGCCCCCACCCAGCCCATGCAGGACCATCATCCAGCCCCTCTCACCGCCTCTGGTTGGGTGCCTCGTGTGTAAAGGAGTGGACCTTGAGGACACATCGCTTATGGTGGAAGGTTTCAGCAAGGAGCTGCAGAATCCGCCCAGAATCCTGCAAAAGAAAGAGCCTGGGGGGCGGGGGGTGCCCCAGCTCAGAATGCATCCTAGACAACCTTACTTCCTTTGTCTCCCGTCCCACTGGGCCCTATGCTCTCACCTTACGGCCCCATCACTACAGGCTGCAGCCACAAGGGGGCCAAGGCTGGGCTGGTCAAGTTCACACACAGCAAGGGACATGTACCTGCAGAGACACCATGCAGTTGTCAGGTGGAGCCTGCAAGCCTGGGAGCATCTGCATGACCCATACCACACCCTGCCCAGGAGCATATATTACCTGGTCTCTGGGTCTACCTTAACCATCCGATGCCGATTGTGTTGCCGGTCCCAATACTCATCTAGCCGGTGGGACGAAAGGTGCATGACGTGGCAGGCAAGGCGGCTTGGGGTGCTGGGGTCCGGAGTAACCATGATGCTGAAGCAGTGCATTTCAGCCCGCCCCCCCGCAGACACCACATGGGCAGTCAGGCCTGGCTGAGGATCCTGAGGGCCACCTGGGGTGCCAATGCCCCACACAGCCACAGCACGTACCGAGGAGATATGGTTACAAACAGCTGTGAGTGCGTGGGCTGAGCCTGTGGTTGTAGGGAGTGCTAGGACACAGACAGTAGTGTCCTCACTACATGTGATCACAATGTCAGTCAAGTCAGGCCCCTCACTGCCAGGCTCCAGGTCATCAGGCTGCATGAAGCTGGGTACTCCATATTCAGGCCCCAGGGTAATGGTGCCCACACGCTTTACACAAGTGATCTCACGGCCATGCAGACCCTCCCGGAGAATCACGTGTGGCCGGGTGCAGCCACCCAGAGCCCTGTACAGCATGACATCCCCATCCTTGAGGTAAGCAAAGGCCATGGCCGCCTCAGTATCAGAGAAGGCCCACGAACGGTGCCCTCCACCACAGTTGACGATGTGCAGCTTCTCGTGTGACCGAGGGTTCCACACCACAAACTCATTGGCATGGAAACCCAGGATAACCATGCTCCCATCGGGCACTATACGGAGCCCAGCTAGCCAGTTCATGCCTCGACAGGACTTCTGCCTTAGGACTGGCTGGAGCTGGCTGTCTCGTACAAACAGCTGGTAGTAGGCGCCATCACGCCCTGTGGTATACACATAGCCACCATGGCATGTGACTGAGGTCACACCCTGCTTCCCATGCAGAGAGGGCAGGGTAGACACTGGGCCCAACCCAGTGAAAGCATTCCCACCCCCACTACTACCACTACCCACTCCAGGTGCCCCAGCACCAGCCCCAGCCTTGCCTCCCACCCCAGGGTCCTTGAGCAGACCTGGTCTGGAGGGGAATAGCAGCACAGAGCCCCGGCGGTCACCACACACCAGGAAGTCACCTGGGGGTAGGAAGGCACTGCATGTGTGCCATCTCTGCTTGCTTGGGGGCAGCAGGTACCGACAACGTTCCTTGACAAAGATGGCCTTGCCAGAGGGTGCGGCTGAGATCTCTAGGCAAGCTACTACCCCACCGGGGCCCGATGCCAGCAACAGGAGCTCCTCATAACCACGCAGGGCCCAGCTCAAGCTGTGCACCTTCCCAGGAAACAGGGTCTGGTCCACAGCAGCAGTTGGAGTGTTGATGGGGACAACCTTGACACAACCTTCCCCATTGGCCATAGCACACAATCCAAAGCCCTCGGGACCAGGAGCTGCCTCCAGCAGGCAGTAGGACTGGAAATGTTTATCCTCTAGCAGCTGCTCCCAGCACTTGACCTCGACGTCATAGAGATACAGGGCCCCTGTATCAGTCACTGCCAGCAGTCGCCAAGAGCCAGCCAGCGTCACAGCCTTGAGGGTACCTGGCCTACTACGGGACTTGAAGCAGAGAGCCGAGACCCCCAATCCCCGGTACCCACGCCCTACCAAGTGCCACAGCCGAATGCCTGAGTCATCACCCCCAGTGATCACCCAGGCCTGCCTCTCATGGGCAGCTATGGCCCGGATCCCACGTCCCTGGTGTCCCCGAAAGGCCTGGAGGATCTCACCTTCATGGCTCCACACCAAGCAGACACAGTCCTCTCCTGCACTGATAAGGTAATTCTCTAGAAGCTTGACCTGCCACACACGGGCGCTATGCCCAAAGCAGTGCCCAATATTCTGCACCCGACCCCCAGGCACTCGCAGGTCGCCCACCTTCCAGATACGAACGCTTCGGTCTTCTGAAGCTGTAGCCAGCAAACCCTTGCTTTCCAGGTATGACATGCTGAAGATGATGCCCACATGCCCACTGATTCGTCGGTCAGGTGCTACAGGTTTGTTGTCTGCTAAGGCAGTTGCTGGGTACCAGACCAAGAGCTGGTTGGAAACAGCACCTGCCACTATGGTCAGCTCCTTCCAGGCGTCTCCAATCAGGCAGGCTGAAGAGAGGGTGCACCTGTCTGTGCAGGGTACCTCTTGCAGGATGCACCCTACTACAGGGTCATATAGCACCACTGAGTTGTGGCCCAGGGCCAAGGCTATATTTCCCTCAAGCCAGCGTGCATCCCAAATCCAATCAGACATGTTCCACAGGCCAGAGCGCCAAAGCTCCCGGAAGTGGCCCTGTCCCCAGCTAATTTTCACAACTCGGAGTCCCTTGCTTCCAAACACAGCCACCATGGCCTCCAAGTCAAGGTCTCCATTAGGCTCTGGCCGTATCCGAAAGCCATGGATAAGATAGTGGCCAAGCAGGTTCTGCACTCGCTTTATCATCCGCAGATGCCCACCAAAGTCCAAGCTGTACACCAGGACATCGGGACCCTCACCTAGACAGAGGCAAAGAGCCACGTCAGAGCTAGGTACCTAACTCTGATGACCCACAGGGAAGAGATGGGGATCAGGGAAACTTCTCGGAATGTAGCCTATTAATGCATCAGGACACACAATCTTGCAGCTTAAATCTTAGAAAATCCTTGGTCTCGGCCGGGTGCGGTGGCTCACACCTGTAATCCCAGCACTTTGGGAAGCCAAAGCCAGACTCCGTCTCAAAAGAAAAAAAAAAAAAGAAAATCCTTGGTCTCGGCCAGGCACAGTGGCTCACGCCTGTAATCCTAGCACTTTGGGAAGCCAAGGTGGATGAATCACCTGAGGTCAGGGGTTCAGGACTAGCCTGGCCAACAAGGTGAAACCCCATCTCTACTAAAAATACAAAAATTAGCCAGATGTGGTGGCACATGCCTGTAATCCCAGCTACTCAGGAGGCTGAGGCAGGAGAATCGCTTGAACCCAGCGGGTGGAGGTTGCAGTGAGCCAAGATCATACCACTTCACTCCAGCCTGGGCGAAAGAGCGAAACTCCGTCTCAGAAAAAAAAAAAAAAAAAAGAAGAAAGAAAATCCTTGGTCTCAGCTTCAGCTGGACTTTCAGTGCTGACTTTGTGCTTCCCTCATCAGTCACTCTTTTTTTTTGAGACAGAGTCTCATTCTGTCGCTGAGGCTGGAGTGCAGTGGCACTGTGTCAGCTCACTGCAACCTCCATCTCCTGGGTTCAAGCAACTCTCCTGCCTCAGCCTCCCAAGTAGCTGGAATTACAGGCACCCACCACCACACCTGGCTAGTTTTTTTTTTTTTTTTTTTTGAGACGGAGTCTCGCTCTGTAGCCCAGGCTGGAGTGCAGTGGCATGATCTCAGCTCACTGCAAGTTCCACCTCCCGGGTTCACGCCATTCTCCTGCCTCAGCCTCCCGAGTAGCTGGGACTACAGGCGCCTGCCCCCACACCCGACTAATTTTTTGTATTTTTAATAGAGACAGGGTTTCACCGTGTTAGCCTTCCTGACCTCGTGATCTGCCCGCCTCGGCCTCCCAAAGTGCTGGGATTATAGACGTGAGCCACCAAGCCCAACCAGTTTTTATATTTTTAGTAGAGACAGGGTTTCACCATGTTGGCAAGGCTGGTCTCGAACTCCTGACCTCAGGTGATCCACCCACCTTGGCCTCCCAAAGTGCTGGGATCACAGGTGTGAGCCATTGTGCCCAGCCTCCTCATCAGTCACTCTTTTTTTTTTTGAGATGAAGTCTCGCTCTGCTGCCCAGGCTGGAGTGCTGTGGCACAATCTTGGCTCACTACGAGCTCCGCCTCCCAGGTTCACGCCATCCTCCTGCCTCAGCCTCCCGAGTAGCTGGGACTACAGGCACCCGCCACCATGCCCGGCTAATTTTTTGTATTTTTAGTAGAGACGGGGTTTCACTGTGTTAGCCAGGATGGTCTCGATCTCCTGACCTCATGATCCGCCCACCTCAGCCTCCCAAAGTGCTGGGAATACAGGCGTGAGCCACCGCGCCCAGCCTCATCAGTCACGCTTGATGTTCAGTTCAACCACAAATTTCTCAAACTCAGAGCCTCCTCCTCACCTCACTTTTTTTTTTTAATTTAAAAAAAATAGAGATGGGGCCTGGCACAGTGGCTCACACCTATAATCCCAGCACTTTGGAAGGCAGGAGGCTCGCTTAAGCCCAGGAGTTTGAGACCAGCCTGGGCAACATGGCAAAACTCTGCCTCTAAAAAAATTATACAAATGAGCTGGGCATAATGGCGCATGCCTGTAGTCCCAGCTACTTGGGAGGCTGAGGTGAGAGGATCTCTTGAGCCCAAGAGGTGGAAGTTGCAGTGACCTGAGATTGCACCACTGCACTCCACCCTGAGCAACAGAGCAAGACTCTGTCTCAAAAAAAAATAAAAGTAAAATAAAATGAGAAGGATTTTGACAATGCAAAAAGAAAATAAAAGATGTAAAATGAGAAAGTCTAATCCAGTGGTTCCGCAGGGGGCAACTTTCCCCACAGCAGATATCTAGCAATAGCTGGAGACAGTTATGGCTGTCTCCAAGGGTTGTGCTACTGGCAAGTAAGGCCAGGGATGATGCTAAACATCCTACAATGCACAAACAGCCCTCCAACAAAGAATTATCTGGTCTAAAAGGTCAATAGAGGCAAGACTGAGAAAACCCCAGTCTAATCTAACAAGACTGGGTGAGTGTAAGGGGAGGCCAACTTGAGGACACAATATTTAGAGTTAGGATTCAAGGATAAGCAGCAGTTAGCCAGAGGAAAGGAGGTGGAAGAAGGGGACTGGGAAATGTTGGGGCGGGGGGGAGCGTGGAGCAATGGGAGGGTTTGCAGCTTTCTTGGTGGAAAAAACAGCATGTATGATTGCCCTGAGGTGGGCAAGAGCATTGAGTATGGTGGATGGAACAGGAAATGAAGAGCTCAGGAAGAGGCTAGAGAGGCAGGGTATGGTGGCTCATGCCTGTAATTCCAGCAATTTGGGAGGCCGAGGCAGGCAAATCACTTGAGGTCAGGAGTTTGAGACCAGCCTGGCCAACATGGTGAAGCCCCATCTCTACTAAAAATACAACAATTAGCTGGGCATGGTAGTGGGCACCTGTAATCCCAGCTACTCCTGAGGCTGAGGCAAGAGAATCACTTGAACCTGGGAGGCAGAGGTTGCAGGGAGCTGAGACCGTGCCACTGCACTCCAGCCTGGGTGACAGAGCAAGACTGTCTCAAAAAAAAAAAAGCAGAATTGTAGCTATATAAAAGTCACTTTGGAAGCCACAGAAGTAGGTGAATTCACTTGCAGAGCTTCTTAAACTGCATTTCCCAAGTTATTCCCCACCTTAAAACCCTTCAATAAGTTCTCCCCACTGCCCTTAGGGATAAAGTCAGATCAAGGCCTGAAACAATGTGGCCTCTGCTAGCTTGTCCAGCCTCCTTTCCTCCCAGGCTCCTTTCCTGCTCTAACTTCACAAGAATTCCCTCCGTCCTCCAAAATGACAGATTCTTCCAGCCTCAAGGCCTTTGGCATGCTTACCCTCTTGCCAGAACTCACCCCTTTTCCTAGTTCACTCTTGTGGTTCTTTGAGTTTCTGCTTCGTTGTTCCCCCTCAAGGAGCCTTAGGAGTTTAGCTCGCGGTAGGAACTCCGCGCTCCAAGAACCCCCACACCAGATCAAAACTGGATCATCCCCACCCCATACACACACCCTCTTAGGACTGGTGGCAACTCACTCAAGGCCTGACCGCCAAGGCCCTGCCTCAGGACCCTTATAAAACTCAGCAGCACCAACATGGGTCATTAGTGGCTTCATGTAATGACTGTTCGAGACCAGCCTGGACTCTGACACCTCAGGTCCCAGGCCTCGCCTGTCCTTTGCGACCCGGTTCTCCTTGGAGGGACCTCAACCATCTCAGGAGGGGGTCTCAGCCCCTGCTTCCCCGGGCACCGCCCCCTACTCGGAAAGGTCTCATCCGCCATTTTCCGCGACGCCACCCTCCTCAGAGGATCTTCACCCCCACCTTAGGGGGAAGAGACTCATCCCGCCCTCGAGAGGCCACACCCTTGCCCTCTCCCGGCCCCGCCTTCCCCAAGAGGCCACACCCCCTGAGGGGCCTCCTTCTCCACCTCCCAGCTCTGCCTGGTCTCCTTCGGAGAGGCCAAGCCCCCGCCCATCTCCTAGAAGGGAGCACACCCCCTCAACCCTCCGCTCCCGGGCCTCCGCCTCCGCGCGGCCGCGTTCCCCTGCACCTTCCCGCGGTTCCACCCGCGCTTTCCACGCGGGCTGAAGTTTATGAAGCGCCGCGGCAGCCACATCAGCTTTGTCTCTAGGGCCCCGCCCTCCTCAGGTTGGCCCTCGTCCCCGCCATCTCCGGGGCTCCCTTCCCACCTCCGATCGGCCTCAACCGGCTGCCCGTCCTTCTCAGAGCATCCCTTTGTCCCTGTGGCATCGCCCCTGGCAGGCGCTGTTTCTTTCCCCCTTTCCACCTGGCGTGCCTCAAGCCAAGCCTCACCCGCCAACAGCCGGTCCCCCACGCACTCCAGACCCGTCACTGGGAGGAGTATAAGCTCCGAGGTTGCCCGCGGCCAAACGTAGTCCTCGAGAGCGTCCATGTCGATCCTCGAAGTGCTGAGGCAGCTACGGCTAAGAAGAGAGCTGAACTCTCGCGAGAACGAGCCTTCCCGGCGCGCCGCGCAGCCCATCAACAGCGCCCTCAGCTACAGGTAGCAGAGACCAGGGCGCCCGCGGCGGTTGTCCAATGACGACCCTTCGTCCCACGCAATCCAGCTCATCATTGGCGGGGCCCGCGGAGGGGCATGTCCCTCCCCCCGCCCCCTCACGTGACGCTTGCGGGGCGCTCCCAGTTACCAGCCCGCTGCACCTGGCGCGGACTCACTCCCGCCGACCCGGAGCTTGTCGGGCCGGGCGGCTGGAACCTTGTGGTTTTTTTATTTGACGGGGCAGATGGGGTCAGTACACAATAAATAACATGAATATAGGAACTGCGCCGTATCGCGGCTGGCGGGGTGGGGCAAGACATTGGCCAGACCTTTAGTCTGCAACAGGACAGAAGGACAGCCGGACCCCCGATCTTGGGCAACTGGCGACCCGCGGCTGGGAACCGGGGCTAACTCTTCCCTCAGAGCTCCACGCGCGCATCGCGGTAGGCCCGGTCCAGAGCCCACTCGGGCTGTGAGTCGGTGCCCCCTTCTCGGGCCAGGCGGGCCATCTCCTGTTGGAACAGCGCTTGCCGCGCTCGGCTGGGGTCCACATTAATCCAGTTGTTGGCAATCCACTTGGTGCCGCGCGTGACCAGGCAGCCCCCGTGCAGCGAGTAGTCGTCTACGTCACCCACCCAACCTAGAAGAGGAGGGTGACGTGAGATCCTAGGCTGAGCTGGCCAGAGCTTGGCCTCATAGGCACCCAGAGCATGACCAAGGTGGGTCCAGCTATGCATTCGTTGTGTAGCAAACACCCAGACCTAAGGCTTCCTTGGAGGCTCCTCATCTCACCCCACTAATGTATAGTCAACACCACTGGCCCTCTGAAACCAGCTTTCTTGCTGTTGGGCCTGTCCATATCCCTTCCCACCCTGGGTTAGCAAAGAACATGCGTCCCAAGCCCCAGGGAGTAGGAAGTCTGGGGCATCAGGGAATGATAGGGATGGAGATAACCCAGTAGGCAGTACAGGTCCTGGGGCAGTCTGCTAAAGTCACTAAGGATGGCCTTTGGGAGGCACCAGGAACAGAAAACTATTTGGAAAGCAGCCAGAAACAGCCCTCCATTGTGGCAGATGGGGGCTGGGTAAAGGGAAGCTGTACTCAGGGCACCCCCCCAGGCCTGGCCATAGGCCCTCACCTTGCCCATCAGGCAGGTAGTTGTACCAGAAGACTGCTGTGCCCTGTCGGGGCTTGACACGCAGGTTTCCCTTGTCACAGTGCCTCCGTGTGTCACGGAGGTCCACGTCATCCTGAATCAGACTCTGTGGGCAGCAGGGTGGTGGGGTGTTCAACCTGTCCCCACTCTATGGCCAGGCCAGCCAAGGGTGACCAAAGGGAAACCAACCAGATATGTCCAAGGAATCATTTGGGCCCACATCCTTAGACCTGGAGAGGTGTGTACTTCACTTGCCTAAGCCCCTGCCAGCCCACAAGAGTAATAGCCCAGTTGACCCTTACCATTTCATCGTAGGTTCTGTTATCTGCTACAGGGAAAACAGTCTCGCCCCCACCAGTGACGTTGTTCAAATAAAACAGCACTGTCATGTAGCTGTAAGGCAGGGGGGCCACTGAGCAGGTCCCCAGTTGTGGATGCTCCCAGGGGCTTACCTGTGGGCAGGATAAGCTGCCCAGGTTCCTGTTGCCAGGGACCAGGACAGACTAGGATGGGAGACAATAGGGCAGGCCCGTGCCAAAATGTCCCTAGCCCCTCCTTCCCAGAAACCCAGTCTCATACTGTGAGTTGCAATGGTTTTTTGGCCAAGATCACAGGTGCACTTAGTTAAATGCCATGGCCCTGAGCAAGGGCCTGGCAGGGAAAGGTAGGCTAGCAGAAGCAACAGGGCACGCTGAAGGGCTCCTTGGGGATCAGAAGGGGCTGGGCCAGAACAGCCACCTGAAGAAGAAAGAACTGCCTTGACAGGGGAGGGAGGCACAGCTTCAGCTTCTCTAAGTGGAATCAAGATCAACACCTGGAGGAATGGGCAGGACAAGCCAGGGGCCCAGCCTTGCCCCTTGCTTCAGAACTCAGGGGGCAAGTTTTGGTGTCTGTGGGTACTTCAGTCTGTGTTGACTCCAGTGGACACAATGGCCAGTAGCCACCCCTTTCCAGCCATTTGGTAAATAACTTGTGGGGAGAGGTGAGGGCATCACTGACCGGGATAACCCAGTGATCTCCTGGCCCCATGCCAAGGGGCATGCCCACAGTGCAGGGCTGTGCCTGTGTCATGGGTGTTCCTGGTCTGAGGATTGAAGGCAGCCCCCAGTTGGGAGATACTTGCCGGCAGGAGGTCTCGAAGGGTACAGACTCGTTGGCTACCAGCTTGGTATGGAAGCAGATGGTCTCTGGGTACACAGGCCCACTGTCCACGTGGGCATGGTAGTGGCCCCCCTCACCATATCGAACAACCTGCAGCGGCTCGCTGAGCTCCACGATCTCAGGCGACAGGCGAGTGAGGCGCAGCACCCTGGTGGGCAGCAGGCATTTGGCTGGGCAGGCCCAGGCAAGGTGGTGATCTGAAGGAGCTGGCCAAGGTGGACCCTGGGCCTGCCACAAGCTCTGCCCCTACCCACCTCCCCTGGAAGTCCCTTAAGCCATCTCAGACTGGCCCTGTAAGAGCAGGAAGGGGTTACTCATGATGATCCTTCTCCCTCAGATGCCAAAGACAGAGACACCTGCTGTGTGGAAATGATGACATTTCCACTAAATAAAGGGGGCGGGGAGTCCTGAGGTCCTCCTCCCTGGAAGGAAGTTGTTTATTTAAAAACCCTTTTCCTGCTGTGATGGGGTCAGATAAGGGGTCAAAGGTAAGGGGTCATTTATCTAATCAGAAAGAAGTGCTCAATCTCTTTCTAATCCCAGTTGCCTATTGTGTGCCTGCAAGGAGGGCTAATTTGCCTTTGTTAATTGCCTGTCTTTCAGTGGGCCCCAATCCTGGTCTAACAAATGGAACTTAATCCCAAATGGGTTAATCCATTCTGTCCTCTTGGCCCCAGACAAGGACTTCTGTGGAGGCCCTACCCAGTCTTCTCCCCCTGCTCCAGTGAGAACAGCTTCAGGTGCTCACCTCTGGCGGATGGCACGCATGACGTGGTGGGCACCCTCACCCTGGTAGAGCCAGGTATGGTGGCTGTTCCGCACCAGCTCACTGGACTCTGCCTTGTGGCTCCTCATGTACTTGTGGAAGTCCCGAAGGTCCATGTTGGAGAACTCCTGCAGACTCAGCACTCCTGCACAGGGCACCCACCATCAATGCCCGCCAAGCCCATATTGGGAGGCAACAGTGGCAGGCTGCACTTCCCTACCCACCCCAAAGGCAGCAGCAGCCCCTGACCTCAGGCACTGAGGGGACTTGTACACTTGTCCCCCACCTGGACTTTTGGGTCAGATGAACCTGGTTTCTGTCACATCAGGCCTTACAGGAAGACCCAGAGCAGTTCCTTTTCTCAGTTTAAGCCCTAATTTGGCCCTAAGAAGGAAGAGGCCCACCCCCTATTAGAGTGGCCAGAGAAGGTTCTCCAAAGGAAGCTTGAGCCATATGGCCAGGGCCCTGGCCTTCCAGCCTGGCTTTATAGAGTGGTGGCCACTCTCCGGCCTGTGGAGGGTAAGGAGAGAGCAGGCAGTGCTGGGCCTCATCCAGGGCCTTACATACATACACCAGGGTGCAAGCAGGGCCAGCCCCCGGGGAGTTCCTCATGACCCCAGGTCTCATCCTGGGTGGAACCTACCTCGCCAGCCCTGCCTACTGCATTACCAGCCCACCTTAGCAACGAAAGTCAGGCCACCCCCTCTCATGAGAACATTCTCCACTGCCCCTGCTCAAACCATTAAGCAGGGGTTCTACCCTCTTGGGGTTCTGGAAGAGTAGTTGGTATCTTTGCTCCATGTTATTCTGGCTGACCCAAGGACGTCACCTTCCACTCTTTGGCCCAGATTCCTCTGAGGGTGGGGGACATTCAAGGGCTGTGAGACTGTCACCACCTCTGTTCTGGGGCCTATAGCAGTGTGGCAGCCATCCAGCCACAGGTCACGGCCAGATTCTTCACTCTGGTTCACCAGCTGCAAAGCCACTCTTCCAAGTCCTTTTTAACTGCTGTATCTTCCTCTTGGTCCAGAATTTGGGCATGAGGGTGATGACCACACCTCAGAAACCTCCTGAGAGTTATTACCAGAGGGGGTACCACTTGCATGACAGCTTCCCTGCCCACGCCTCCGCAGCAGTTAGCACAGTTAGCAGCACTACCATTTTAGGCGCTTTGGCATGACTCCAGGTGGACAAGAGGAAGGCAAGGGAGATCTCACTTAGACCAGGGAAGCTGTCTGCTGGGGTGGACCTCGTGTCTGGCTGGAGAGATGGATGGAGCAGGGTAAACAGCCAAGCTCTAGCTGGCCTCACTGTCGCCTTGCTCCTGCTCCACCCACTCTGTTCTCTGCCAACTAGCAGCCCTACTTCCTGTCCCCAGGCTCTCAACTCTGCCTGATGTTATCAAAAGGGTCTCCAAGAACTGCCCTCAAGACCATCACCAAGGGGAACGGGGGGCCTGGCTGCCTGCCTACTTCCCAGGGGTAAAAAGCAAGGCTGGATCTTTGCCTCCCCATCTCTGGCCACTATAAAGGGGTGCAGAGAGGCTGCCTGGCTGTGGGGGAAGGGCCCAAGTTTTCAAAATTGTGCACCTGGGAGTGGGCAGGAGGCTCACGGGGATAGGACTGTGCAGAGGTGTGAGCTCACCGTCACCATCAGGGTCGGCCTTGATCGCGGCGTACATCTCCTGAATGCTCTCTGGAGTCATCCACCATCCATTTCCCAGGCGAGTCTGGGCCAGAACCTAAAGCATAAGAGGGTCCCTCAGTGGGTGACCCCAGTGATGGAGAGCCAGCAGAGAACAGATAGCCCAGTGCTTGTTGTGGAGCAAAGTGTTCAGGTGAGGGCATGGATGAGGACACAGGGCAGAGCCCATTGGGCCGAAGTGAGTGCAGGTAGAAAGGTACAGAGCATCTGAGGAGAAGGCCGGGGCCTGGGGGTCAAGAGGCGTAGGGCCATTTGCATTCCCGGACTAAGGGCCCGTGGCCTTCATGGAGAGCACTGTTGATTGGAAGCAGAGTGAAGGACAGGCCTGTATCCCACTCAGATACTCTGGGTGAGATGGGGAAAGCCAAGTCCTGGGTATTAAGGGAGAACAGGCACCAAGGGGAAACCTGGTTAGGGCATGACCACCAGACCCCTCAGAAAGACCAGGCTCAGTGGGGTGTTCTGTGTGGGCAGTGCCCCGCACCACCACCCTGCCAGACTTCTCTCAGAAGCTTGGCCCTCCAGCCTAGCTGTAGAGTGTGTGAGAGTTATGCAGAGAGAGAGGCAGGCTGCTGGCCACCTCAGAGCTGCCACCACATCCACCATGAGTTCTGTGGGGCTCCCAGCCATGAGAGCAAGGAATGCAGGCTACAGATGGTGCATCCCTCCAAAACTATGGTGATAAATGCCATCACCCCCAGGTGGATTCTCCTGCCATCTTCTGAGGTTCCCAGGGTAGCCAAGGGCTCTCCAGAGGGAAAGGGGACCTCCCGGGTCTGGGCATGCCCAGGAAGGTCTGGGTGGTGTCTGACTTTTGGGACCAGGGCTGGGCTGGACAAGTGACCTGGCCACCAGAAAGGTGATTCTGGGCACTCCCACCCTGAGCCTACTCAGGTCCCAGGATTCCAACCTCGCGGAGCTGCAGGTGCCCATCACGGTTCTGGTCCAGCAGCTGGAAGAGGTCCAGCTGGCTGACCTGCATAGTGCTCATTGCCTCTTCATACTCTTCAGTGGGCAGGATCTGGCTGCGCTGTAACCCCTTCATCTGCGCCAGATGGATGATGAGCCGACACTCTTCATCAGTCAGGAAGCTGGGGATTTCTGCCAGAAGAGGAGGTGGGTGAGGCCAAGGACTGAGCCAGGGCGCCGGTGCACCCAGTACCTTCCTCCCTGCAGGGTTCCTGGGGTACTGCATGTCCCTCAGTGGCCACCAGGTCTGGAGGATGGAGG
Source organism: Pongo abelii (assembly GCF_028885655.2). Lineage (NCBI taxonomy): Eukaryota > Metazoa > Chordata > Mammalia > Primates > Hominidae > Pongo > Pongo abelii. Next base: position 105,460,823 of record NC_085928.1, read on the forward strand.
ACTTTACAGACCCCTTGATTCTGACTTGTCAAGATTGAGTTGTCCTGCAAAGGCTGGCTGGCATTGGAAATGTGGGACCTCTCTTGTTGATGATGAGATCACGCATTTTCCAGGAGAGCCCTGGGAGGTGAGCCAGAGCTAACCTGGATATGGGCTGACCCATCTTTGGGTTGAGACTGAAGGCTAGAGAGTGATCCTGAAGGGCAGAGGGTTGATTGCTTACTTCTTACTGGGTATAAATATTTAAAGTGAGGAGATGGTGGCTGCTTCTTGCTTTCATTTTAACTTTTCAGCATTATTCAAATAAAAACAGCACAAGACATCCAATGCTTTAGGCCAGTCCGAGGGCCTTCCCCTCCAATTTCCTGCATAGATGGGTGCTGGCCATCTGACCAGGGCTGAGTTGCCCAGTGCTGGAAGATCAGTGAGGGTTACTCAGGTTTTGGGCAGATACTGGTCTCTGAAAAGATGTCCCAGGTGTCCTTTGCTTCCTCAATTCCTTCCCTGGTACAAATGTTCACTGAGTGCCTACTCTATGCCTCTACACCCCTGAGTAAAGATCAGTCAGGCCTGGGGCTTGGTTTCAGTGGCTGGCTGCCTGCACACCAGGCACAGCTGGTAGGCGGCTTGGTGGAGCTAGAACCTGAGCCTCACATCTAGGGAGCCCACATTCTGGTAGCCCCAGACACTTCCAGAGCAGAAGCATGGGCCCTGCTTCCTTCCCTTGTTCCTGGGAGAGAGGACTTCACTGGGGGACAAGAAGCACACAGAGGAGCTGATTGGAGGAAGGGCGGCCCTGCTACCTGCGGAGTGGCCTGCCGCTTCTCTCAGTTACACTTCCAGCACAAAGTTCCAGTCATTGCCAAGAGGAAGGAAAATGGCCACTCAGCACCAGGGTTGGAGCTTTTTTTATTTTTTTATTTTTTGTAGAGATGGCGTCTCCCTGTGTTGACCAGGCTGGTCTCAATTTCCTGGGCTCAAGCGATCCTTCCACCTCGGGCTCAAAAGTGCTGGGATTATAAGCATGAGCCACCACACCTGGCCTGGAGTGGTTTCTAATAGTAATTACAGCAGAAAATACTTAGGTAGCACAGACTCTGTCCAAGGCACTGTCCTAAGCACTTCATACATATCAACTCCTTAATCCTTATACTTACCCTAGGAGGCCAGGCCCCATTAATTCAACCTTCCTATCTAAGAGGAAACCCACGCACAGAGAAATCAGTGCCTTGCCACTGGCCACCCAGCCTGCTGTGTTCCAGAAACCATGCTCATGACCAGATTCAGCTACTAGGAGCAGGTGACCCTGATGTGATAACACTGAGGATAGGACAAAGGCCCCAACTCTTGGCCTGCATGATCCCGTGACCCCAGCAAACCCAGAAAGGGTGTGATCCAAGGGGAGACAGCCCTGTGGAACAATGGATTAGATCAAATTGCAAATCAACAGAGTCACCTCTTGATTGCCTAACACACAAAATTTAAAAAGAAAGAAAAAGGAAGCCAGAAAAAGAAAAGAAAACACAGGTCCAGGTTTCTTCAGTTTATTAGGTGCCAGTAATCTGCAAGCCCAGTGGAGGTGCCTCCAGCCTCTACAGTCCCCTGCTGTGTGCTAATCAAAAACAAACAGCCCAGTCAGCATGTTGGGGCCTCACCAGGTGGGTCCAGGCACCTCGGACCCCTGCAGGGTCTCCTCTGTTGGCTCCCTGGGTGCAGGAACAGCCCTATAAAAACCCTCAACTTCAGTTCACTAAGGCCAAGGCACAAAAGGCAGTAATGGAGCGAGGGCTGTGGCTGCTGGTGACACTGGTGATGCTATGGGATGACAGCAGGGTCAGGGGCTCCCTGGGGCTGCATGAGGTGCATGCCCATTCCCCAAGCCATGGCCCTATGCCACAACATTGGCTACACAGATGCATCTGCCCAACTTGCTGGACCACAACACAGCGGCTGAGGTCATCCAGCAGTTGGTCAGCTGGCTGCCCCTGCTTGCCTGGGAGTGCCACCCCGATGCCCACCTCTTCCTCTGCTATTTGCCCCTGTATGCCTTGACAGGTAGGACAGGGGCTTCCAGGTGCAGGGCCCTGGAGGGCTCCCTCAGGGCCCTGCTCTGGTGGCTCAGGTCTTCAGTAATCCTTGCTGAGCACCTGAGCACCTATCAGGGCTGGGCGCCGACAGGCACAGAGAGGAAAATGGATCGTTTTGTTAGAGTGTTCCAGGCAGAGGGAACCAGGTGCCCTTAGGCAGGAGACCATCAATGGTGGTCAAGGGCTCTTGAATGTCAAGATAGGGCAGGTGGACAAGTCGCTTCAGGCTGGGGGTTGGGGGCAGGCGGGCTGGAATTTCCTCTCCAGTGAGGCGTGGAAGCTATGTCTGTCCAAAGAGACCCTGGCAAGAGATGGAGCAGAGGCCCTTCTGGTGGCCTTTTCTCCTAGAGAGTCCAGAGATCCCAAGGCTGTTTCCTCTTCCCTAGCTTAACCTATCCTGTGAACAATGGTTCCTCCCAGAGCCCCTGGGTGGCCATGTCAGCAGAACTCAGGATCAAGCCCTTGAACTGTTTGCCAACCCCAGACCTGGCTATGGTGCCCTGAAGGCCTTTCAGGACAAGAGGGAAGGCCCTGTTTCCTCACTTTAAGATGGAGAGTAAAGGCCCAAGGTGCAGGCCGCCTCTCGCAGACACTGGATGGCCACAGAGCCGGAAGGGGAGGTGCACTGGAAAGCTGGCAAGGCACCTGAGTGGGAGCGGGGAGTGAAGAGGCAGAGCTGAGGGCTGAGATGTGGGGCAAGTGGGAAAGCCAGGCTACAGGGCTGTTGCTAGGCGACCAGTGTCGTTGCCCAGCAACCAGAGAGTTCCAGGCCACGAGACAGGGGTAGGAACATGGAGAGGTTCCAGCTGATCTGGGTGCTCAGCCTGTGGCGGTGCGGCCCCCGACCCTTTCCCCCAAAGGGTCATCTACCCCTCCTACAGCCTGTGCGAGGCCACACAGGCCAGCTGTGAGCCCATCATGGCCTGTTACAGCTACCCCTGGGCAGCCATCTTGCACTGTGGACGCTTCCCCTTGGGCCATGATCTCTGCATCACTGCTGTGGCCAACAACGGCTCCCGCCTGGACCGCCCATGTGAGTCTGCACATGGCTGGTCTCCACCTTGCTCGGCCCCACCCCTTTCAAATCATTCAAATCATACAGGGGATCAGGTAAACTGTACTCAGTGTCACCTACAGCAGACATCTGTCTCAAAAAGGGTAAAAAAGGGGGAAAAGTGGAGGGATCAGCCCCCTCCACCCCCTCCTCACTCCACCCCCAACCACACTGGCCAGTGCCTCGCCTTGCCCCTCTTCCCAGTGCTGCGTGCCAGCTGCAGGGACTGCGAGTTGCAGGATGCAGGCTCCTCCAAGGAGGTTCTGGACACTCTGCACCAGTGACTTTGATGAGTCCTGGGCCTGTAGCTTTACACACCCCTTCCAAGTGCCTCCATTGCAGCTCCTGGCTCAGGGCTGAGGCAATGTAAGAAGGAATATCCAAATGCTATGCCTGGTTATAACGAAAAGAAAAAATTCCTTTACAAGCATAGGACATTGCTAAAACAACAAAACGAAACCAAAAATTCTGCTAAGGAAGGTGGCAGCCTGATTCTAAGGGCAGAGCATCAGACAAAAGGGTTTAGTCCACTAGGTGGAGGGGACTGATGGACTAAACACTCTTGGGGGTTTAGGGAGGACTCCTAGAGGCCCACCTCCTCACCGGCCCCTCCGTTCCCACTCAGCAGTGAAGGTCAGGTTCTCCAGACCCAACAGTACTTCCTCTGGCCCCTGGGACTGCGACCTGTACTCCAGACTAGAGGTGCTGAAGACGGGACCACTGCCCCCTGCAGAGCTGGAGCCCACCCTGCAACGCTGGCTGCAGCTGGATGTCACGTGCGTGTACAATCTTTTTCGAGGAAGGCACACAGGGACCTATGTGCTGAGTGGGAAGATGGAGGCCTGCTGGCTGTTGGTAACCACGGCCTATGCCTGGAGCCAGGGCCACCAAAATTTTCGACTGGCTGTGCGCCACTGGCACCCTCACCAGTGCCAAGAATAGGGGCTAACCCTGCCAGGGAGAGCCTGGGACTTTGTAGCCATGGCCTCTGCAGTGGCCATGCAAATTGTGTGTGCTCCCATGGAAACACATACAACCCTCTTTCTGCTGCCCCCCAAGGAGATTTACAAACCAGAATCCAGAGAGACACAAGTCTCAAACAGGGTGGAAGTACACTTCCCATGGACACAGCTAGGAACTGCTTCTTGAGCAGGTAGTCCTCTGTCCGGCCAAGAGGACAGACAGGCTCCCTGGCAGCTGTGTATGCTGGGTAGGGAAAGCCACTTTCTGTCAGCTGTGTATGCTGGGTAGGGAAAGCCACTTTCTGTCCTTCCCAGGCCTGGGATGACAGCCTGGCTAGTGGCCTTTTACTACTGCCCACATGCCTCAGAACCCCAAGCTGAGTCTTCAGGCAGGCACATAGCCTTGGGCTATGCTCACCTTGGACAAGATGCTGTTTGTCGAACCCCGGACAGACTCAATTATACCTGATTAACCTTTACTGGTCCGTAGCTTTGCCAAGCAGCAGGCCTGTGAAAGAGCAGGGGTGTGTGTGGCAATGCAGAAGCCTGAGCTAAATTCCTTAAAAACTTGAACTAGCCAGGTGCAGTGGCTCACACCTGTAATCCCAGCACTTCGGGAAGCTGAGGCAGGCAGATCACGAGGTCAAGAGATTGAGACCATCCTGGCCAACATGGTGAAACCCCATCTCTACTAAAAATACAAAAATTAGCTGGGCGTGGTGGCGGGTGCCTGTATTTCCAGCTATTCGGAAGGCTAAGGCAGGAGAATCACTTGAACCCAGGAGGCGGAGGTTGCAGTGAGTCGAGATGGTACGCACCTGTAGTCCCAGCTACTTGGGAGGCTGAGGCAGGAGAATTGCTTGAACCCGGGAGGCGGAGGTTGCAGTGGGCCAAGATCGCACCACACTGCACTCCAGCCTGGCGATAGAGCGAGACTCCGTCTCAAAAAACAAAAGAAAACAAAACAACAACCTTGAACTAATACGCACACTAAAATTCTTTCTCTACTTCTGGGCCTCCAGTGTTTGTCATGAGCACCATGGTCTGATGTAGCTGCCTAATTGTTTTCTTAAGCTGAAAAAGAATACATTTAGAAATCCTAAGATAAAGCAGTCATGATTTTAAAATAAATTGTTTTGTATACTGGTGGCAATTACTCATTTACCTCAAATTGTTAAGAAAAATGGATTAAAACTCTTGCTGGCCACTGGTAGTACCCCCTGCTGCCTTTGAAGAGGGTGCCAAGTCAGAAGGATATGTGGAGGATGCTCTAAGCCAGCAGGCAGATGCTGGACTGGGCTGAGAGCACCCAGTGAACTCCTCCAACCAGCCAAGAATTAGCGGGAGGCCGGGCACGGAGGCTTATGCCTGTAATCCCAGCACTTTGGGAGGCCAAGGCGGGTGGATTACTTGAGGTCAAGAGTTCGAGACCACCCTGGCCAACATGGTCAAACCCTGTCTCTGGTAAAAATACAAAAATTAGCTGGGCATGGTGGTGGGCGCCTGTAATTTCAGCTACTCAGGAGGCTCAGGCAGAGGAGAATGGCTTGAGCCCAGGAGGCGGAGGTTGAGGTAAGCCGAGATCACACCACTGCACTCCAGCCTGGGCAACAGAGCAAGACTCCATCTCAAAAGAAAAAAAAAAATCAGCAGGAGATACAACTCTGGCCATTGGACACACAGCTGAGACAAATCAATCCTCTTACATATGCAGCTCACCTTTGTGGGCAGAGGTACAAATGACACAAATAAATACGGAAAATAGTTTCCAGCAGTCCTAAGCATTTGAGAACAAAACCCAGCAGGTTGATGCAACAGGGTGCCTGGGAACCTTTTAAGATGGGTTTGAGGACAAGAGGTCTCTGAGGATGGGATGTGTGAGCAGAGGCCTGCTGGAGCTGAAGGCACTCTCTATGGGAAGAGCCAGGTCTAAGCCTTTTAGTGGGGGAATAGTACATACAAAGGCCCTGAGGCAGTAGTGAGCTTGTGGTGTCTGAGGAGCAGCAGGGAGTAAAAGGAGTTGGGGGTGGGGGCAGGAGATGAGTCTAAGAGGCGAGAGGGCTTTTAGGCATCAAATGAGACAGAAGTGAAATGGAAAATGTTGGAGACATTTAAGAGAGTGATGAGCGGCTGGGCACGGTGGCTCATGTCTGTAATCCCAGCACTTTGGGAGGCCGAGGTGGGTGGATCACCTGAGGTCAGGAGTTTGAGACCAGCCTGGCCAACAGGGTGAAACCCCGTCTCTACTAAAAATACAAAAAATTAGCCGGGCGTGGTGGCAGGTGCCTGTAGTTCCAGCTGTTTGGAAGGTTGAGGCAGGAGAATCACTTGAACCAGGGAGGCGGAGGTTGCAGTGAGCCGAGATGGTACCATTGCACTCCAGCCTGGGCAACAAAAGTGAAACTCCATCTCAAAACAAAAACAAAACAAAACAAAACAAAAAGAGAGAGTGATGAGATCTGATCTGCTATGACAGAATCAGTGTGGAGTGGGGTAGGACAGCGGGAGAAGTGGGCCACATGTAAGAAGGCAATGTCCCCAGAGGTGGCAATGGTTCGGAAATGGAGCACTTCTGTTCTGAACAGGATGGTGCCCTCAGCTGACACCCAATATTCCAAGTCCTTTATTTCCCTACCAAGGGAAAATGACCTACCAGTCATGGAGGTATTTGCCAGGAGCTCAGCGTGGGCCTTTTGTGGCCCAGGTCCCAGTTGCCAAGTGTCTTTAGAAACAAGGGTGGGAAACAGGAAATATTTCTCAAGGAGAGACTGGGGGTTGCATGGGGTCTTCCTTGAGAAGTGCTAGAGTTCCCTTCTACAGAGATGGAGGCACCTTGGGGTGGACCCCAGTTCCCTTGCCCCAGCTCACATCTTTAGCATCCACTCTTCAATCCCAGGTATCTTGGGTCCCTGAGGCTGGCAGGTCACAGGTTTAGATCCAAGAACAGCATGACAGAGGGGGCAGAATCTATAGCAGGTCCACTCTTCTTGGGCCCTGCTTGCCCATTTAGAATAACTGGGTAGCAGACCAATGGACAGAGGGACAGACAGGCCCAGAAGACAGACACTGCTCCTGCTGGGGATGAGGCATCCTTCTTTGTAATCATCCAATACTACAGTATTTAGGAACTGCCCCTCCATGACCACCCTCTTCCCTCTCACACATCTGGACTTCCTGTAATCATTGATTGCAATCTCTTGGTTATGCCTTTTGAAATTCATCTGCAGAAACAGAGATCCATCTGATGGCTTAACCAGAACCAGTTTACCTTTTGTCAAATCTCTTCTGCTTTTCATAATTTGCTCTTGGTGACTTTAGATCTGGGTTTCTCATTCTATGCTTTTTTTTCTTTCTTTTTTTTTTTTTTTGTGATGGAGTCTCACTGTCACCCAGGGTGGAGTACAGTGGCACGATCTTGGCTCACTGCAACCTCTGCCTCCCAGGTTCAAGCAATTCTCCTGCCTCAGCCTCCCGAATAACTGGGATTACAGGCATCCGCCACCATGCCCAGCTAATTTTTGTATTTTTAGTAGAGACGGGGTTTTACCATGTTGGTCAGGCTGGTTTCGAACTCCTGACCTCAAGTGATCCACCCGCCTCAGCCTCCCAAAGTGCTGGGATTAGAAGCATGAACCACCAAGCCCGGTTGATTCTCTGCTTTATAGGACAAGCTGTTTATTAGGGAGACTTTGGCTTCATGGCTCACTTAACCTAACATCAACATGAATTAGATATATACAGATCCCAGGAAGGCTGCTGAGAGAAAACAGTGCCTCCTCAGATGTGTCTGTTCATAGTAGTGTAGTTAGTAGTGTAGTAGTAATGGGGTGAGTATTAGTTCCTTCCTGGACCCCTCTTTCCTGACAGTCATCTGGCTTTATCCCATACTTCCCACAAGTCGTTGCTCAGATTTTTTTTTTTTTTTTTTTGAGATGGAGTTTCATTCTTGTTACCCAGGCTGGATGCAATGGCACAATCTTGGCTCACCACAACCTCTGCCTCCTGGGTTCAAGCGATTCTCCTGCCTCAGCCTCCCATGTAGCTGGGATTACAGGCATGTGCCACCATGCCCTGCTAATGTTGTATTTTTAGTAGACGGGATTCTCCCATGTTGGTCAGGCTGGTCCCGAACAACCTGACCTCAGGTGATCCACCCGCCTCGACCTCCCAAAGTTCTGGGATTACAGGCGTGAGCCACCGTGCCCAGCCTTGCTCAAATATTTTTCTCAGGCAGGTCCACCTTGGCTACCTTATTAAGGGTTCCAGCCAGGCACGGTGGTTCACACCTGTAATCCCAGCACTTTGGGAGGCTGAGGAGGGCAGATCACCTGAGGTCAGGAGATTGAGACCATCCTGGCTAACACGGTGAAAGCCCGTCTCTACTAAAAATGCAAAAAATTAGCCGGACGTGGTGGCGCATGCCTGTAATCCCAGCTACTTGGGAGGCTGAGGCAGGAGAATCGCTTGAACCCGGAAGGCAGAGGTTGCAGTGAGCTGAGATCATACCATTGCATTCCAGCCTGGACAACAAGAGAGAAACTTTGTCTTAAAAAAAAAAAAAAAAAAAAGAGTTCCAATCCCAGCTGAACTTCTGCCTTACTGTCTGCTATTTTTTTTTTCTTTGAGATAGGGGTCTCTCTCTGTTGCCCAGGCTGGAATGCAGTGGCGCGATCTTGGCTCACTGCAACCTCTGCCTCCTGGGTTCAAGTAATTCTCATGCCTCAGCCTCCTGAACAGCTGGGATTACAGGTGTCCACCACCACACCTGGCTAATTTTTGTATTTTTAGTAGAGATGAGGTTTCACCATGTTGGTCAGGCTGGCCTGGAATTCCTGACCTGAAGTGATCCGCCTGCCTCAGCCTCCCAAAGTGCTGGGATCATAGACATGAGCCACCGTGCCCGGCCCTGTCTGCTATTTTATGTTGGCAAAAAACAAAAAAGAAAAAAAAATCTGCCTTACTTGTTTGCAATCACATGTCACCATCTGACACACCAATGTATATATTTATTTGTTTGTTTATTTTCTGTTTCCTCTTCATTTGAATGTCAGCTTCAGGGTTTTGCTTCATTGTTTATATTTAGTTCAATGGTGTGTTCCTGGCACCTAAAATAGTGCCTGGCACAGACTTCAGCGTTACTCAATAGTAATAGTAACAACAACAACAACCAGCTTTGGGTGCCTCTCCCACAACAGGACTGACAGCATAATCTATTTCCCTACAAACAGCATGCATATGACATCATTCTGACAGGTCTAGGCATAATCCCCAACCAGGACCCTCTGCCTTGGAGGTAATGACATGTGCTCAGATGTTCTACTTGGCCCCAGCTCCTAACCCATTCCATCCCCCGGCAGGCAGGAATGGCCCTGGGTTTGCAAATATGTTTGTCACGGAGGCCAGGTACCCAGGGCTGGGCTGCACAAACACCCTGGACGATGTCCATGGGACTAGGGGTCCCCACCTTGTTGACACTGGTGGTCTTTGAAGGACTCTAGGGTCTTCACAGCTCGCACTGTGGCTTTACTGCATAGGCCTTAGAGGCAGGCTATGTGTGTTCTAATCCTAGCTTCACCACTGAAGTAACCGTGTCAGTCTGGCCAAGCCACAGCAGCTCTCTGTCCCTAACTTTCTCCCCCACTGGCCTGAGTAGGATCTACACCCACTTCACAGAGGGGTTGCAGGAATTAAATGAAATAATCATATGAAGGCAAGCACATAACTAGCGCTCAGAAACGATGAGCTATGTTGTGGCTCCAACTGGAGTCACCCTAGAAGGCTTTGCCCATGATGGCTGAACAAAGACTTCACCTTAAGAAGAATCTCAGAGTGCTGGCAGCAAAAGCTGAGCCTCTGACTGGTGCTCCAGTGGAGGAGGCTTGGGGGGCACCAGTTTATCTACATTTGGACAGCCTGCTTCTCATCAGACCACAAGGCCCACTTGGGCAGTGGGATTTTCCCTAGAGGTCCTGAGGTCGGCAGAAAGCTGGTTATCAGTCTCCCACCTTCCCCCCAGTTCTAGAAGGTGACAGAATTAATGGTGGCACGGAAGACAGGTGCAATGAAATGTTTAGACACCAGCCTCAGGCTCACCCTGCCAGCCCTGTGATGGAAGAATGGACTGCAGGGAGTTGGGATAAGAGGGAGTGTTACCCTATTTCGAGGACGGGGAAGGTCCTTCACTTTGGTAATCCTCTGGAAGGGCTGCTTTGAAGCAGCCATTTTCAAAATAGAGGTCACGTGGTCACAACGAGCCCCAAGGTGGCCACCAAACCGCAGCCCCTGGCCCTTCCCAGGAGTATCTGGCGGACTTACCGAAGAGCAGCGGCTTGAGGCTGAGGGTTCGGATGAAGTGATCCCTGTCGGTGACCAGCTGGACCTTACGCTCGTGCCCCACCTAAGGAAAAGGCGCACAGCGGGCAGCTGGGGCGCCAGACCGCGCTGCCCAAGAAGGGCCAAGTCGCCCCGGCCCGGAGCGCGACAGCAGGCGAGTGAGTGGGAGCGCGCGGGACCGACGCAGAGCAGCGCCGGGGGCAGCGTGGGGACCCGGGCTGAGCGCCGGTCCTCTCGGGCTCAGCCGTGCAGGGCCTGGAGCGCGGCGGGGCGGGGAGGTCCTCACCTTGATGCCCTCCAACCGGGTGAGGGGACCTAAGGTGGGCTCGGGCCCGGGGCCCTGGGCACGGTGCTGGGGCCCAGGATCGCTGCTTTCGTCGCCGTTGCTGTAGTGCACGAAGAGCAGCAGCGCCAGCACGTTACCCAGGTACAGGTGCACGAACACCATCAGCACCAGGAAGTAGGCGCGCGAGCAGATGCCGCGGGGCTTGCACAGCGGCCGCACCGGTGCGTCCTCGCCGTCGCCCAGCCCGGCCGCCACCTGAGCCTGGCAGTGGTCTGGCGGCGCCCACTGCGGCCTCGAGGCCTCCTCGGCCGCCGCAGTCTCAGGCCGCTGGCCTGTCACCGCCGCCGCCGCCATGGCACCCAGGTCGCGCGCGCGCCCAGGGGAGGGGCCGCGGGGGTGCCCGCGCTGCGCAGTCGCCTGGACAACGGCCGCCAGGCCCGCGAGCGCCGCGGTCACTAGGAGACGGTGCCTGGGGGTGCTGAGCCCGCCCGGAGCCGCCTGCGTCCGTGCCGGACTCGGCCTCCCTGCGCCTTGAGCCCCGGCCCACGCTGGGGCTTCTCTTCCCAAGCTGGGTTGCCGTCGGGCAGAGCTGTACACTCCCCAAGTCAGAAGCCAAGGCCCCAAGCGTAGACGCAGACAAGAGCGGCACCATTAAGGCATGCACTAGTGGGAGCTTCTCGGTGCCTGCGTGAAGACGCCCTCTTGCCTCTGGGAAAAGTATCGTCTGCATCTTCTTGCTCCAGGAGCGGGGGTGGGGAGCGCAGCGCGGAGGAGGCAGCGCTGAGATGACTCAACAGTGCGGCATTTGGGGGCGCCGCGGAGGCCCGGACTGCGTAAGCGGCGATAGGGTAGGACCCACAGCCTCCTCGCAGGCAGTCTTGGAGCTCGGTTCCGCGGTCGGTCCGGATCTCCCGGGAAGTCTCGCCGGAGTCAGGCAGGCCTTAGGAAGAAGCTGCCTGATGTGCAGGGTTTCACAGGCGGTCAGAGAGGGCATCCTGGAGAAGCCCTGGCATCAGGAAGGTGAGCCCCCCATGGCAGCCTGCAGGAATGAGCCAGTGCTCAGGTGTATGGAACACTCCTTGCATCAAAGCTGGCACGTGTGAAGAGGCGGGAAGGGACTCTTCCACAACTGAGACACCATTACCTCAGAGAAAAATTAAACAGATTATCACCAAAAACGGGGGTGGGGGGAGGACATACCTACCAGTGGTCAAGTGCCAAGGCATCCCTGCTCTTCTAGAGCTGGTTATCCTCAGGAAGAGATTACTACACGCCCTCAGGGCAGAAGCTGACCCCCCTCCCCGAGGTGGACTTGCAGGCAAGAGCAACACTTTTAAGGCAGGTCACACTGGTGGTTTCTCCCTACCCTGGTAACACCCCCCTACCTCTACTCCCATCTCCTCTCCCTTCCCCACAGCAAAGCATAGTCTGCATTTTCTAGTCCCCTCAAGTCAAGGCAGGCCAGGGGCTCCAAGGGCAGGCCCACCTCTTTCTTCTAAGATTCGTGTGTGTGTGTGTGATGGAGTCTCAACTCTGTCGCCCAGGCTGGAGTGCAGTGGCGCGATCTTGGCTCACTGCAACCTCTGCCTCCCGGGTTCAAGCGATTCTCCTGCCTCAGCCTACCGAGTAGCTGGCATGCGCCACCATGGCAGGCCAATTTTTTTTTTGTATTTTTATTATTATTTAATTTTAATTTTTTAATTTTTATTTATTTATTTATTTTTTTGGATACAGAGTCTCGCTCTGTCGCCCAGGCTGGAGTACAGTGGCGTGATCTTGGCTCACTGAAAGCTCTGCCTCCCGGGTTCAAGCGATTCTCCTGTCTCAGCCTCCCAAGTAGCTGGGACTACAGGTGCCCGCCACAATGCCCGGCTAATTTTTGTATTTTTAGTAGAGACGGGGTTTCACCATGTTGGCCAGGCTGGTCTCAAACTCGTGACCTCAGGTGTTCCACCCGCCTTGGCCTCCCAAAGTGCTGGGATTACAGACATAAGCCACCGCACCCAGCCCAAATCTCCTAAATTCTTAAATATAATAAATACCAACCGACAGAACCACAATTTTACCAAGGATCTCATGGCTTTCTCATACCTTTTCTGGAATGAAGTTGAGACTATTTCCCTCTAGCCTTTTTTTTTTTTTTTTTCCCCCCCCGAGACAGAATCTTGCTCTGTCGCCCAGGCTGGAGTGCCGTGGCTTGATCTCGGCTCACTGCAACCTCTGCCTCCCGGGTTCAAGCAATCCTCCTGCCTCAGCCTCCCAAGTAGCTGGGATTACAGGCACGTGCCACCACGCCCGGCTAATTTTTATATTTTTAATAGAGATGGGGTTTCACCATGTTGGCCAAGCTGGTCTCAAACTCCTGACCTCGTGATCCGCCTGTCTTGGCCTCCCAAAGTGCTGGGATTACAGGCATGAGCCACCGCGACCGGCCCCTCTAGCCTTTTAAAAACTAGAATTTGATCACCATAAAATCTGTACTTTGCTTAACCTATTTTCCTGAACTCCATTCTTACACCTATTACCTGAGTTAGGCCTACCACTAAGCACAGGTACTGATAGTTCATTGCCACACAACAGAAAGCAAGCAGGTTGCAGGGCTGCTCCACCTCCTGTCAGCTGTGGGAATTTCACAACCACATCAGAAACCAGAATTTCTTAGTCTTTTAAAAGCCTGGCCCTTTGATGCCATGACAATACATACTACCAAATCCAGGCCTTCTATTGATCTGTATTCTTTTTGTTTGTTTGTTTGTTTTTTTGAGATGGAGTCTCGCTCTGTCGCCCAGGCTGTGCAGTGGTGCCATCTGGGCTAACTGCAAGCTCCGCCTCCCGGGTTCACGCCATTCTCCTGCCTCAGCCTCCTGAGTAGCTGGGACTACAGGTGCCTGCCACCACGCCCGGCTAATTTTTTTATATATATTTTTTAGTAGAGATGGGGTTTTCACTGTGTTAGCCAGGATGGTCTCGATCTCCTTGCCTTGGCCTCCCAAAGTGCTGGGATTACAGGCGTGAGCCACTGTGCCTGGCCTTTTTTTTTTTTTTTTTTTTGACAGTCTCGCTCTGTCGCGCCCAGGCTGGAGTGCAGTGGCGCGATCTCAGCTTACTGCAACCTCTGCCTTCTGGGTTGAAGCTATTCCTCTGCCTCAGCCTCCAGAGTAGCTGGGATTACAGGCACCCACCACCAGGCCTGGCTAATTTTTTTGTATGTTTTAGTAGAGATGGGGTTTCACAATGTTGGTCAGGCTGGTCTCAAACTCCTGACTGCAGGTGATCCGCCCCCCTCGGCCTCCCAAAGTGCTGGGATTACAGGTGTGAGCCACCACGCCTGGCCTGTTTGTTTTTAAGACAGGGTCTTGCTCTGTCACCCAGGCTGGAGTGCAGTAGTGTGATCACGGCTTACTGCAGCACCTACCCCCCAGGCCCAAGCAATCCTCCTAGCTCAGCCTCCCAAGTAGCTGGGATTACAGGTGTGCAGCACCACGCCCAGCTAATTTTTATTTATTTTTTTTGTAGGAAGAGGTCTCCCTGTCGTCCAGGCTGGTCATGAACTCCCGGGGCTCAAGCAGTTCTCCAGTCTCAGCCTCCTGAAGTGCTGGGATTATAGGCGTGAGCCACCACACCGGGCCCCTCTCATTTTAAATGGCTGTGTAATGTGGATGATGACAGCACCTACCTCAAGGGGCTGCTGTGAGGACTAAATGGGTACGTTCTCAGTTAACATTAGTGTGATTGTCTTGTGAGGTCCCACTTCTATCACTTTCTATCCCGCCCCAAGCAGAGCCTGTTAGACAGGAGATGCTCAGATGCTTATTGTGTAAACCCCTGTGGGCTACATGGAAAATCCCTCCTGACTTCGCTAGAAGGTGCTATCTTGTCTCTTTTTAGGATTGCCAAAGGTATGGTGCCAAGGCCATAGTACCCTGGCCCCACTGATCTGCAGGAGTGGCCCTGAGCATGGGTGGTCCTTTGCTCCTGGCCTTGCTGCTACAGTAAAAACATTCACTAGTGGGCTGGGTGCAGTGGCTCATGCCTGTAATCCCAGCACTTTGGGAGGCCAAGGCAGGAAGACAGCTTGAACTCAGGAGTTTGAGACCAGTCTGGGCAACATGGCAAGACCCTGTCTCTACAAAAAAAAAATACAAAAATTAGGGGAGCATGGTGGCACACACTGGTCCCAGCTACTCAGGGGGCTGAAGCAGAATGATCGTTTGAGCCCAGGAGTGGATGGAGGCTGCAGTGAGCAGAGATCATGCCACTGTACTCCAGTCTGGGCGAGAGAGCGAGACTGTCTCAAAACAAAAAACATTCACTAGTGATCAATTCCTTCTACGTTCCCCATGGACTGGAAGCTCCTGGAAGCTAAAGCACGTGAATCACTTGCATACCACTCTATGCCCAGGTGCCAAGCGTGGGGCTTGGCACACCTGAGGTCCAGAGGAAGAGCTGCGTTGTTCAGACTGGCAATGTGTGAGGCCTCTTCTAGCCACAGGTGCCCTGTGCATGTTGCCCACAGCTATGGAGCCTCCACTCTACCCCTGAGCTACTTACCACTGACACTACTGCCACTTCTGACACCACAAATGTGGACCCCCTTAATCAATCCAAACCCCATTTCCTGTCCTTCACCCTTCAGATTAGACTCCACACTTGTTTCTGCCCCAAGTTGTCTCTTCATAACCCTTAGGGCTCCCATGAAGCTGGAGTTCACCCTGCCATATTCCACAGCCCCTACATTCCCATGTCTGCTTTGGAGGGGTCCAGAGGTCTCAGAATGGGGGGGTTGGGACATTTATATCAGTACCCTACCACAACCCTGGGATCTATTTGTGGTGGGGAATGATTCAGCCTGTACCGAGGGAGAGGAGAGCTGAAAACTGCCAGGATTTTCTACTTCATTCCACAGGGATCACTTACAGGTGCCCTCTCCCCCAACAGCCAGAAAGGGAAAACAGAGCCGAGTTTGGCCACTGGGGCCTCCACAGCCCTCTGGAAGAAGGGGCTGACTGATAGGAAGACACTCCTCTGGTGTTCACTGGCCAGACCCCTGTGGGCTCAGAAAACTACCTAGACCCCACAAAGAAAGACACTAGACACATTTTTATAATCAGAAACTTACAGTTTATTGTGAATAAACCACTCAACTTTGAGCAGATGACATTGCCTCAATTAACTTTTTCTTTGAAGAAAAACAAAGATATATGGTAAATTCATGAAAATACTGTGTCCTTTCTCTTCCACCCTTTGTAGGGCAGAAAAATTCTGCCTGACCTTTCCCATCTTCCTGATGATGTTAACAAACGACAGCCACTGGGGGCACAGGAAGGGGCTCTACATAGGCCAAGAGCTACAGGCTACACTCTGAGCACAGAAAACCCTCCAGCTCCAGCATCCAGGGCCACAGCTGGACACAAGTACAGAACTTGGCAGTCCTGCAGCCCAGACAATGCCCAGGGTGTGATTTAGGGTGCAGAGCTGCAACTCAGATCCTGTGCCATGGCAGTATCACAGGAAGGACTTGACGGAGAGGTAAAGGCTCCAGACGCCAGGATATTTATTCCTTGTGCCAATACAGCATTCACACCTGACCTCCAGGTCCTGCAGCAGGTACTCTCCTCGTTCACAGTTAGCTCCCCACTGTTCCATTCTGGGTTCATTTGCTATACTCCTAATTTGTTCTCCCAATCCACCCCACAGTCTCTCCCTTGCTGGGGACAACACAGGAAGAGACAAAACCTAAGGAAGGAGAAAGGGAACCTGCAACCAGCCATGGACCTCATGATCCCATGAGTCACAGCTATCCTCTTTAAGAATGACTGTTTTATAGCTTACATGGTACCTGGGAAATTGCTGACTTGCAGCTGAAATGTATGAATACCAAAGAATTTCTATCACAATATTCACAGATCTCTGTAACAGCTCTACTTGGAGGTCAAGCAGGCTTGGGAGAGTATAGACTGCTCTGCCTGCCCTAGAGTGGAAGCATTGAACAAAGCCACAAACACCCCAGAGATCACAGATCTAACTTTTCAATGGCCCACAGGACCAGGTTCAGGACAGGTAGGACACCAGGCAAACCACTTGTTTCCTTGCACTTCATTGTGCAAAAGCTGGTCTGTTCCTCTGGCCAGACCCTCCTTAGTACAGGATCTCGGACCACAAACCAAGGAGTCCCGTGGCCTTGGACTCCCAGACCCTAGGATAGTATCCCTCTGACAGCTAGAACCAGGCAAGGGGGAACACACCTCAGCCTCAGAGCAGCCTCTGGACACACTCCAGGTTAACATGAAAATAACTTGTGCAAACACGGCCCCCGTGCCAGAAAGTCCAGTGCCCTAGGGAGGGCTATCCTGAATTCTGACCCTGATGTTTGCCAAAGGAGAGTGCAGCAAGACAGTGTCAGGTTTGGCCAAATGTGACCCTGCTCAGAGCTATACCACTTGAATACTGGCACAAAAGAAAGGACCAAGGTAAAGCAAATTTATTTGGGAGGAACAATTCCCTTCAAAAGCAGATCCCTATCTTCAGGAGACAAAAGGAAACACTGTGATGAACCCACACCCCCTAGTTTGGGGGGCCACAGGCCCACCCCCAT
Organism: Pongo abelii; assembly: GCF_028885655.2. Taxonomy (NCBI): domain Eukaryota; kingdom Metazoa; phylum Chordata; class Mammalia; order Primates; family Hominidae; genus Pongo; species Pongo abelii. Next base: position 105,478,140 of record NC_085928.1, read on the forward strand.
TCTGCTGTGGGCTCTAGCCTCAGTAGCCAGATCCAGGTAAACCTCAGTTTCAAGAATAAAGGTGAGCCACAGACATGCAGCACCACCAGAGACAACACCCCGTGGCAAGAAGACCATGTTCTGGACTGTCTCCGTATTGCCACGGTAAGGCAGGAGGCATGCTGTGACCCCTTGTGCTCCGTACCCATTGCACAGGCCAGTTCAATTCCCTACCATCTGCCACCCACACTCTTCTTTGGGACTCCAACTCTGGCCAAACAAATGTGAATATGGAAAGCAGAGGCCCAGGGCCCTCTTGCAGTACAGACATTTTGAGGTGGGTAGGCAGCATGTTACATTCTAAGTAAAACAGCTAGAGGGTAAAACACTCCAATGCCAATTTATTTTCAAAAAGGGCTCTGTGTTATCCTATAGTTTGCCTTTTTTTTTTTTTTTGTATAATTGTACAACCTTTGAAAGTTACATAAGTTGTAATTATCTAATACTATTAATAGCCATTCAGAAAACACTTTCCCTCCCTCCCAACAACCATCCAGGGGGAAATAAAAGTCCTGAAAAGAGGCCAGTTCAACATGGCCTCTACCCTGGTAGAAACAAAAAGTGAAAAGAGAAGAAAACAGAAATCAACTAAGAGGTGTTGCCAGTGTCTCTCAGGAGTGGGGCCCTGGCTGTTGCCTGGGGTCATGAAAGGCAGAGCCTGCAGCATGCAGTATGGCAGCCGGGAGACCTTGCAGCCACATCTTCCTCACCCCGGCACATCCACATCCCAACTTAGGTGTCATGGAAATCTTTCAGCAGGGTTCTCCTCCGCTGCTCCGCTATATGCATCTGGTTCTCCAAGTCCTGCATCAGAGAAACAAGGTGTGTGCTTGCATGGCCCAGGCCTGGGAGCAAGGAGTAGCCAAAGTCACAAACACCCTCCAGGACCTCCAAGGAGTCAAAAACACTGCCCTTCCCATTCTTAGCAGCAGCTTCCAGTGCACAAGCCAACAACCCTGTCACCTATTACCATGCCAGTCCTCTACCTGCAATACAGAATCCAAGAGGACAGTAGGCACTTACCCCTCTGTCATAGCTGTCTGCACGCTCCACTTTCCATGAGAGGTTTTCGATCTCAGCCTCCAGCTGAGCCTGCTGGTATTCAAACTGTATAGGCAGAGCAGGAGGGTCAAAAGGTGAGTGGGCTGTGGCTGGGGCAGGGCCTGTACACGGGGGTGGGCACACGCAGCACCTCAGGCTCACAGGAACTACAGACAATCCTGATACTGTCCTCAGAAAGTAGTGTTATTCCCTGTGCCCAGAGCCAGAATCCAAACAAAAAGCTATCCAAACAGCAAGGCCACACTCACCCTCCACCCTCAAAAGGTCCACTCCACCCTCCACACTCGCAAAGGAAGGCGAAGAATTTAAGCCACTAAAGAGAACACTCCCAACATGAAAGGGAATGGATGCTGTAAAAAATAAGTCAAATGAATATTCTCAGACACTATCACTTCATTTTTTTTCAGTCCTTCTGCAAATCAAGAGCCTTAAAAATATTCAGACTTAAATACTTAGTAATTATACATCTAAGAAGATACAGCTTTATGCACAAAAATGTTCCTCAATGTCCTATTTATAGTAGTGAAACAATAAATGTCCCAAGTGATGGTACAATCATGTAATGACACATTTATGCAACCATTAGCAAAATGGTATTTACCAGGCAGGTAAATCATAACAGCTATAACAATAAACTGTTACAACAATAAAATGTTATATAGAACTTTGATTATATATACACAATGTTAATTTTAAAAGGCTGGAAAATGCTGACAGTGGTAATTTCTTTCTGGACAATGTAAATGTTTTTCTGTTTTCCAGCATTTAAACAAAAATGTGAATTACTAGTTTATTAACACTTATTGGTAATAACAATAAATTCATATTCAAATTCAACTCTAAGATGAAGAATTAAACAAGGTATAAAACAGTCAAATATATCTTAAGGACATGCATGCTAAATATCCCTCCCAAGCATGGGCACTACTGGCCTCCCACTGGCCACAAACCTTTTTAGCCAATCGCCCTTTAAATATAGTTGTTCAGAGGATTAGGTGCATGTGCCTTATATTACACAAAATAATAGCACCTGAGATCTATTTTGGAGGTGCCCAGAGCAGAAGTGGAATTTTGCAATTAGAGTTTTGTTTTAACTTTGCCCTCCCAATGACCAGGGTCTGGTCCTCACTCTCCTGCAAAGTGCTGGTAGAGAAGGGCACCTTTGAGGCTAACAGGACAGAGTAGAAAAATTGCTTTGCCTTACCAGCTTCTTCCTGGGTCCGGACTCCATGTAATATGCATATGGGTAGGTGTATTGCAGGGTGTATCGACACTGCAACAGGAGAGAAGAGAAGGAACCTGTGTCTGTGATTCTAAGCTACCTGCATCTCAGGTGGCTCTTACAATTCCTACCCTCAACATGCAAATTAGCCCAGCTCTATAGGTATGGGCCTGAAAGAAATGATACTAGGCCGAATAGAGGATGAATTGGGAAAAGACATGAGGGAAAAAACAAACAAACAACAATGGTCACAGAACACCCACAGTTTCTTTTACAAACTGATCACCAGCAGCTGCCTCAATGGATTTTCCCTCTTGAGTAGGACATCAGAGTCAACACATCTATCTCAATGCTTAGCCAAAGACAACCTTTTTTTTTTTTTTTTTTTTTGAAACAAGGTTTTGTTCTGTTGCCCAGGCTGGAGTGCAGTGGTGCGATCCCCACTCACTGCAAACTCTGCCTCCCAGACTCAAGCGATCCTCCCACCTCAGCCTTCCAAGTAGCCAGGACTATAGGTGTGCATCACCACAACAGGCGAACTTTTGTATTTTTTTTGTAGAGACGGGGTTTTCTCATGTTGCCCAGGCTGGTCTCAAACTCCTGGGCTCAAGCAATCCACCTGCCTTGGCCTTCCAAAGTGCTGGGATCATAGGCGTGACACACTGCACCCTGCCCAATCTTTTTTTTTTTTTTTTTAGACAGAGTCTTGCTTTGTCGCCCAGGCTGGAGTGCAATGGCGTGATCTCGGCTCACTGCAGCCTCTGACTCCCAGGTTCAAGCGATTCTCGTGCCTCAGCCTCCCAAGTAGGTGGAACTACAGGCATGTACCACCATGCCCAGCTAATTTTTGTATTTTTAGTGGAGACAGGATTTCACCATGTTGGCCAGGCTGGTCTCAAACTCCTGACCTCAAGTGATCAGACAATCTTTTATTTTCCTTTGAGTGATACATAAACAGGACAAAAGGAGAAGAAAAGTGCTCTAGTTTTCCCTGCAGGCAGAGGCAGTGCAACACTCTTATAAATCCCCTGGATATCCAGCAGAGGACTGGGTCCTTAATGGGCACAGCACATGAAAATGTGGATCCACAAGCAGAAGCATGAAAGGCTACACAGGATGCCAAAATACCCTCTTTCAACAGGGCTTCCCACCATCAGAGGTCTGTGCCTGATGGAGCCAGGCACTGGACCAGGGATAGGATGAGTGAAGTGGTAGATACCTTGGCCAAGAGCTTGGCAGCATTCTGTAGGTACTGCCAGTCGATCCATGTCCCCAGATTGTTCATGACCCTCTCCTGAATCTTCTCGTGAATCCGCTGGTATGTCTGTGCCTCTAGCTGCAAGCTTTTATTGTGGTTTTCCCACTACAGGGCACAGAAGAAGGAGAAAACCACAGGAGTCCCACGAAGGTGCAGAGGTCTACACAGGAGTTCAGGATAGACATCTTGCTGGCAGGACATGGCCATAGACTCCTCTAACTTATTCCCCAAAGTGCAAGAGCAGGTCTTCTTCAGTCCATCCTTCTAACCTGTCCAGAGCAGCTGTATGCTTACTGCCAGATCACTCTACCCTTCTGGGGCAACAGGACTCTAGCCCTGAGGACTCTGCAAAGCTAGGCCCCTGATGGTCTACTATGCTTAGAGACCATTATGCATGGGGCTCTTTGGGCTTCTGAAGGGCTCCCTGGGAGAAACTGCCTTCTAAATCTGACTACTAAGATGATACTATGGGAACAGATTGTGAGGACAGAAAGAAAAAAATAAATAAAAATTAAAAACGTAGAAAAAAGAAAAAAAAAAGATGGTACTAGATGGAAAAGACTGTCTGATGGCCCTTCATTGTCCTTCAATCCATCAATCAACCAAGGTCAGTACTAGGTCCTTCCCTGTTGGCTGGGGATATACCCTGTAGAGCTTGAAAGGCACATCTATAGAGGCAGCACCCAGGGATACTGCAGGAGCTCCATTCACTGACTTCTATGTGCACAGGCTGGCTCTGTCTACCAGTCCCTGGGAATCCCACCAGCAGGCCAAGTGGAAGAAGCCTACCCTGTAGGGGAAGGTACAGGAGAGGACACCTACCCTCTCAAAGTAGAATAAGTACTTCTTGAGGGCTTCCCTCGCCTGGGCTTGTTGGCTCTGGTTCACAATGTCAGGATTCTCCTTGTAACGACTGCACTCATAGTATTCACTGCCATGAGTCTTCCAATCTCCTAGACACATCCAGCAGAAGTCTGTGCAGAACAGAGGAAGAGTCATTTACATCTACAAGACAACTCCATTTTCCTCCATAGGCAGAGGAGTAAGACAGACAGAACCTGCTCCCAAAGGGGTCACCTGAACACAACTTCCCAAGGGTGCCTCTTTCCCGAAGGAATGTGCACCTCTCAATCCTGTCACATCCTAGTGTCCTTGTAGCCTGTACTTGCTGATAGGAACAAAAGCCTATGGATAATTTCTATTCCATGAAAACATGTGCCATGTGCCTTATTAATCTAACACAGGCAGATGCTGACCATACAGACTACTGGTCTGCTATGTCAATGCCACTATGAGAAGCAGGAACTAGTCCAACTGAGGCCCACCTGACTGTCTAAACGCACATCATCAGTACAAACTGACCTCCCTACTGCTTCCTACCCTCACACTTGTCCTAGAAAGATTTTTGTATATGAAACTAAAAATAAAAGCTTTCCCCCCTTTTCTTCTATTTTAAAGAACACATTTCTTATTTTTTTCTTTTTCTTTTTTTTTTTTGAGACAGAGTCTCACTCTGTCACCCAGGCTGGAGTGTAGTGGCATAATCTCGGCTCACTGCAAGCTCTGCCTCCCGGGTTCAAGCAATTCTCTTGCCTCAGCCTCCCGAGTAGCTGGGACTACAGGTGCCTGCCAACATGCTGGCTAATTTTACACCACTGCACTCCAGCCTAGGTGACAGAGCGAGACTGCGTCTCAAAAAAAAAAAAAAAAAAAATCCCCTATATGTTCAAAGAATTATTGTTAGATGCTCAAAGAATTACTGCAGTCTAATGGAGAGAAGCCAACCACAGTTTTATTGGATGAACAATGGCCTGTTGATATTCTGCATTCCATGAGCACATGGGCTATGTGCCTTGTTATATCTGTGTCAAGGCTGCTATGAGAAGCAAAACTTGTCTGAGGTCCTCCTGGTTGTCTAGAACACACACTGTGTGCTCTAATAATACCTTATTCGATTTTATATCTGGCCTATTCTGCCTCTTCCAGAGACCCTGACAGTGGTAATTCCTGTTTCCCAGGATTCACTCTCCTGGGATAACTTGGCTTACTGACTTCCCCAAAAATGAGGCTCTTGAATCATTTTAGGGAAGCCAAAGCAAAACCCGGAGACCCAGAGGTTGCTCAATTTTTCTCCTCCTGGGAGCCTTCACCTAATAGTGGCAACACTGCCCTCTCCTTAATTAGCTAGGTGTGCTTGCTACCATTTTAAAGAACAATACAGGCCGGGCGCGGTGCCTCACGCCTGTAATCCAAGCACTTCAGGAGGCCAAGGTGGGCTAATCATGAGGTCAGGAGTTCATGACCAGCATGGCCAACATGGTGAAACCCCGTCTCTACCAAAAATACAAAAAATTTGCTGGGTATAGTGGCGGGCGCCTGTAATCTCAGCTACTTGGGAAGCTGAGGCAGGAGAATCGCTTGAACCCAGGAGGCGGAGGTTGCAGTGAGCCAAGATCGCACCACTGCACTCTAGCCCAGGCGACAGAGTGAGACTCTGTCAAAAATTAGCTAGGTGTGGTGGCATGTGCCTGCAGTTCCAGCTACTCGGGAGGCCAAGCAAGGATAATTACTTGAACCTGGGAGGTGGAGGTTGCAGTGAGCCGAGATCGCGCCACTGCACTCAGCCTGTCAGCCTGGGTGACAGAGTGAGACTCTATCTCAAAAAACAAAACAAAACAAAAAAAACCACATTCCTTAGGGTTGTGCATATAGGTGGTATAAAATATACAGCAAAGAAAGAGATGGCAGTTTTTTGTTTTTTTTTTTGAGACGGAGTCTCGCTCTGTTGCCTAGGCTGGAGTGCAGTGGCGCGATCTTGGCTCACTGCAACCTCCACCTCCCTGGTTCAAGCGATTCTCCTGCCTCAGCCTCCCGAATAGCTGGGACTACAGGAGTGCACCACTGCGCCTGGCTAATTTTGTTTTTTTTTTTAGTAGAGATGGGGTTTCACCATGTTAGCCAGGATGGTCTCGATCTCCTGACCTCATGATCCGCCCACCTCAGCCTCTCAAAGTGCTGGGATTACAGGCGTGAGCCACCGCGCCCAGACAATTTTTTTTTTGAGACGGAGTCTCGCTCTATCGCCCAGGCTGGAGTTCAGTGGCACAATCTCGGTTCACTGTGACCTCCACCTCCTGGGTTCAAGTGATTCTCGTGAGATGCAGTGAACTCTGGGTGTCAAGGGATATGGACACCTAGGGGGCTTCTTAGGCACTAGGAATGTGGTGGGTGCTGGGATGTTTGTCATTATTCTTTAAACTCTGTGTCTTCTGCATTGTTCTAAGTGTATGATACACTTCTCTCTCCAATATATACAAAGAAAAAGAGAGGGAAAGAATGTGGCCCCACAGAAGAAATATGCCACTACCCATGGCCTATCTTCGTTCGGCACTGCAGAGTCAATGTTGCTGTCTAAGATCCTGCCATGACCACTCTGATTAAGAGGGCTCCTGGGACCGGGAGCGGTGGCTCACACCTGTAATCCCAGCACTTTGGGAGGTCGAGGCAGGCGGATTGCCTGGGGTCAGAAGTTCGAGACCAGCCTGGCCAACATGGTGAAACCCCATCTATACTAAGAATACAAAAATTATCCAGGTGTGGTGGTGGGCGCCTGTAATTGCAGCTACTGGGGAGGCGGAGCGAGAATTGCTTGAACCCAGGAGGTAGATGTTGCATTGAGCCAAGATCGCACCATTGCATTCCAGCCTGAGTGACAAGAGCAAAACTCCATCTTTGGGGGAAAAAAAAAAAAGGCCAGGCTCGGTGGCTCATGCCTATAATCCCAGCACTTTAAGAGGCCAAGGTAGGCAGATCCCCTGAGGTCAAGAGTTGGACACCAGCCTGGCTAACATGGTGAAATCCCGTCTCTACTAAAAATACAAAAAAGTAGCCAGGTGTGGTGGTGAGTGCCTGTAATCCCAGCTACTCAGAAGGCTGAAGTGGGAGAACTGCTTAAACCCAGGAGGTGGAGGTTGCAGTGAGCCAAGATCACACCACTGTACTCCAGCCTGGGCGACAGAGGGAGACTCTGTCTCAAAAAATAAAGAAAAGAGGGTTCCTAGAAATAGCATTTGCACAGGCCCTTACAGAGCGAAACTCTCGGTCGGGCACAGTGGCTCACTCCTGTAATCCCAGCGCTTTGGGAGGCCAAGGTAGGCAGATCACCCGAGGTCAGGAGTTCGGGACCAGCCTCGAACATGGCAAACCCCCGTCTCTACTAAAAATACAGAAATTAGCCAGGCGTGGTGGAAGATGCCTGTAATCCCAGCTACTTGGAAGGCTGAGGCAGGAGAACTGCTTGAACCCAGGAGATGGAGGTTGCAGTGAGCCAAGACTGCGCCACTATACTCCAGCCTGGGTGACAGAGTGAGATTCCTTCTCCAAAAAAAAAAAGAAACTGTTAGGGGCTCCTGTTGAGCATCAAAGCAGCTGTGTAGGAGACCCACTTGGACATATTTTCTACTTGAAGGGATTCTGTTTCTTCAGTTGACCTGGCTGGATGGCATACATGGGTTCTAGCTATGTAAATTATTCCTGATGGATGAAGGTCTGAAAGGCTAAATCAAAACCCCTACTAGAAACTTTGTAAAACAGCAAGGGAAAACCATTATTTTACTACTTCTGGTAAAGGTATCTACAAGGTAGCACAGATAAGCCCCAACCTACTTACCTGCCTTGGCAAAAAAATGAAAGTAACACCCTGAAATCATCTTGGATAACTGAGGATCATGAGGATTATCCCAAACTTGACTTCTGACTATATGTGTTAGCAAGATAGCAGTGGGATTATAAGAGGGACCAAAAAACAGAAAATAAAAATAAAAAGCTACTTTATGCCAGTTACTGTGACTGTTAAGTGACTGAGGCTCTTCTATGTTTTGTCATTTCATGGCAGAAGTACTCACTTAAATAGTAATGGAGACCCAACCACAAGAAAGTGCCACTGGGCCTTACACACCAAGCTTGGAACTCACCGTGTTTACATTTGGAGCATTGCTGTCAGAGGGAAACAGAAGAAAACACGTTAAGGGCACACTGACCAAAGCTTCCATGTCACACATGCAAACTGTAGAGGCTTCTGCTCACCATGTGATTGCAGCCTCCATTCTTCTCAATGCAGATGTTGCACTTGGGACACTGAGGAGACAGAAGGATGCCATTAGGCTCACACACCACCAGGTTGGTTTTAAGACAAATTACACAAAGCTCCTGGCACCTGTGCCCAGTTGCTCATCGTGTGAGCACTTCTGGGGAGGAGCATCTCACTTAAATGTAGCAGGTCGATGAGGCTGGAACAGCAATTCAAGGAAATGAGGTCAGCATATTTGGCTTTGAAACACTTCAAGCACCAGCTGAACCCCACTAAGTCTTCCACCATCTGGCCCTGCCATGAAGCTGCTCAGATTAAGCACAAGTTGAATCAGCAGAAAGCCTGCCTTCTTGAGAGGACTGCCAAAGAAGCACAGGAGCTGCCACAATGGATTCAGTCCTGGTCAGCTTGCCTGAACTTCTGCTTCAAGAAGAGAGCAAGGAAACCACATCTAAAGCTCGTCTCTCCCATTTGAGAGATGCCAGCAACCTGAGGCAGCAATGCAGACACCAGTCTGATGCTGTGATCTCCCACTGCCGTGAAGTCGACTATGTTTAATAATGTCGTTATCGTAACTGTGCTTGTGAGTGCACTGACTCGGCGAGTGACTGACAAAGGGTACAGTGGCCCCTAGAGCCCACAGGCCATACTTCCCATGGGAGACTTCAAAATGAGTATCATGCAGGTCTGGGCTTGCATTACAGTCTTACTATGTATCAAGTGTGGCTATTAACCACCTCCTTTTCAGGGCTGTTAAAGGCTGGTAGGTGTTCAATCATAATTAGTTCTCTTCTAATTAGTTCCCCCTTTGGGTCCCCCTTTCCTGGCATTTTGGCATTTCATAATAATAAAGAAAATATGCACCCAATGCATCCTATGATAAACTGCTACAAGCTGCCAACTCTGTGTGAGGGTCCCCAACCCCCAGTCCTCAGGAAGGGTCCTGGGGCTCTGGGTATTCTGCTCTCAGATAGCAAATCTCCAAAGCAAGGCCCTGGGCAGCACTAAGGAGGGCAGATCCATGACAGGTAAAATACGGTCCTTACGTCTTTAGTGTGAGCACTAATGTAGTTGGCTGTTTCAGAGTCGTCTGCACACTTCGTGAGCCATTTCCGGATTGTGGCGCAGTCTGTGGGTGCGTGATACATCTGACGACACTTGAAACTTAAAATTGGAAAAGAAAAACATTCAAATATTCATTAAGTCAGGGTCCCATGTTTAAAATTTTCCTTTTATCCAAGCCAACAAATCATGAATTAGAGCTTTTCTTTTCTTTTTTTTTTTTTTGAGACAGAGTCTTGCTCTGTCGCCAGGCCGGAGGGTAGCGGCGCGATCTCGGCTCACTGCAAGCTCCGCCTCCCAGGTTCACGCCATTCTCCTTCCTCAACCTCCCTAGTAGTTGGAACTACAGGTGCCCGCCACCACGCCCGGCTAATTTTCTGTATTTTTAGTAGAGACGGGGTTTCACCATGTTAGCCAGGATGGTCTCGATCTCCTGACCTCGTGATCTGCCCACCTCGGCCTCCCAAAGTGCTGGGATTACAGGCATAAGCCACCGCGCCCACCCTAATTTTTGTATTTTTAGTAGAGACGGGGTTTCACCATGTTGGCCAGGCTGCTCTCAAACTCCTGACCTCGTGATCTGCCCGCCTCGGCCTCCCAAAGTGATGGGATTACAGGCGTGGGCCACTGTGCCCGGCCTAGAGCTTTTCAAATAGGTAAAGTTATCTCTCAAGGCCTATGGAACCTTTACCTACCCAGAGTTATACTGAAATACTGCATGAATGTCTCTTCAACTTAAGCCTTTGTAAGACATGCTCTAACACACGCACAAATAAAATATTTCTGTAGGCCGAGTGCAGTGGTTCATGCTTGTAATCCTAGTACTATGGAAGGTCGAGATGAGAGGACTGCTTGAGCCCAGGAGTTTGAAACCAGCCTGGGCAATATGGTGAGATCCCATCTCTACAAAAAATGAAAAAATTAGCCAGGTGTAGTGCTATGTGTCTGTAGTCCCAGCTACTAGAGAGTCTAAGGCAGGAGGATTTGCCTGAGCTCTGGAGGTCAAGGCTGCAGTGAGCTGTGTTCGCATCACTGTACTGCAATGTGGGCAACTAAGAGAGACCCTGTTTTTTAAAAAAAGGATTGCTTTAGACCAGGAGTTTGAGACCAACCAACCTAGGCAATGTAGGAAGAGACCCTGTCTCTACAATTTTTTTTTTTGAAATGGAGTTTCGCTCTTGTCACCCCAGGCTGGAGTGCAATGGCATGATCTCGGCTCACTGCAACCTCTGCCTCCCTGGTTCAAGTGATTTTCCTGCCTCAGCCTCCTGAGTAGCTGAGATTACAGGCGCCTGCCACTACGCCTGGCTAATTTTTGTATTTTTAGTAGAGACGTGATTTCACCATGTTGGCCAGGCTAGTCTTGAACTCCTGACCTTAGGCGATCCACCCGCCTCAGTCTCCTAAAGTCACAGGGGTCCTAAAGCTGGGGTCACAGGCATGAGCCACCGCACCTGGCCCCTACAACAAATTTTAAAAAATTAGCTGGGCATCTGTAGTTTCAGCTACTTGGGAGGCTAAGGCAAAAGGATCACTTCATCCCAGGGGTTTGAGGCTGCAGTGAGCTATGACATGTATGTTAAATACCTTGTTTAAACATCTTGTTTACCAACCCCCAAGATGTCAAACACAGAGCTATGACTCTCAAAGGGCATGGTGAGGTGCTCTGAGAAGGACTCCTTAGCTCAGATCTAAGGCAGGATTGAGACCCACTTCTGGGAGTCTCATCGGATCTCCCAGTCAGACATGCACACGAGGATGCACAAATGCCAGAACTTGCAAAATCTGTAGGGTCATAATGTATCTGATGATATTGAAACTTAAAACAGAAAAAAAAGACACTCCAATATTCGTCGGGCTAGGCTTCCATATTTTCAAATTTTCTTTTGTGGAGGCCAACAGTACTTTGTGGCTAGAAAAGGCCCTCAGGCAAATACCCAGGGAAAGAATTTCATAAAGTGGGACACAAGGATAAAGAACAATTACAAGGAGTCTTCTGAATCTGCTGTGATCCTGGGGGCTGCCGGATTTAAAATGAAAGAACCACTGCATTAAGTGATTCTTAACCTTTGGTGTCAATAATGTCTTGAAATGCAGGCATGTGTGCACACACACACATCACATTTTCCATGTAGTTTCTCTGAAGCCCCACCATGAATATTCCAGGGAGGTATGATTAGGACAGATCTGGGTCTAAATTATGGCTCTACCATTTACTAGGTTTACCTTGTACCTTGACTTATTCATAGAATATAAGGGTCATGGCTAAGTGCGGTTGGCTCAATCCTGTAATCCCAGCACTTTGGGAGCCCAAGGCGGGCAGATCACGAGGTCAGGAGTTTGAGACCAGCCTGGCCAACATAGTGAAACCCCGTCTCTACTAAAAATACAAAAATTAGCTGGGCATGGTGACACGTGCCTGTAGTCCCAGCTACTCAGGAGGCTGAGGCAGGAGAATCACTTGAACCTGGGAGGCGGAGGTTGTGGTGAGCCAAGTATGCGCCACTGCCCTCCAGCCTGGGCTACGGAGTAAAACTCCGTCTCAAGAAAACAACAAAAAAAGAGAGAATATAAGGGTCATATACAGTTGTGATAATGCAGGGTAAGTGATCAGGATAGTACCTGTCACCTGGTAAGCCTTCGGTAAACTTTAGTTACTCCCGTGGTATCTACTGAATGAAGTGAACCTTGAGTAGATGTAGAATATATTTATGACTTAGTTTAACAAAAATTAGCCAAGAAAGGCCAAGACAGAGAAAGATTAAAATGTTGAAGGTTATACCTTTCAAACACAGTAATATGTGATTAGCTATGCAGGCAGATACATCCCACACAATCTCTGGGCCATGAGACTTAGTAGCATAAGCCACAACACATTCTCCAAGAACCTGTGACACTTCCTTGCCTCCAGACTGAGCATGTATTGAAGACCTAGTGGAATATGAGATGCTGGGCATAAACCTACCCACTTGGAGCACAGCTGCTCTGCTGGCTCAGAGACCCTGCCTCTTCCAGTGCCGCCCTCACATGGAGCAACAGCAGTGGTGCTTTGGAGGATGGGGCATAAGCCCAGGGCTGCTCAGCACTCACACTCACTCTTACCAGAAGACCTCGTTGCACCGATTGCACTGTACTCGGCGAGCTCTAGGCTCTTGTACTCGAATAACCATGGGGCAGTCTGCACCAGGGCACAGCTGGAGCTGGTAATGACTCTGTGAACACACCAAGAGGAAACATCTCTTAAGTTGCTGTCTAAGGACATCTCTTAGTTGCTGTCTAAAAATCAGAACCCCCTGAATATTCAAACACTTTCTGTTCTCCCAGCTGATGACTTATATGAAGGGGCTATATAAATTCAGAAAGGATGTGAAGACCAAACGTAAACCAGATATTAAAGAGGAACTTAGAACGTTTAGCTTAAACCAGGTAGCAACTCACTGGAATGATCTAAGGTTATATAGAATTGCACCAGGCATGGTGGCTCCTGCCTATAGTCCTAGCTACTCAGGAGGCTGAGGTGGGAAGACTGCTTGAGGCCTGAAATTTGAGGCTGCAGTGAGCTGATTGCACCAATGCATTCCAGCCTGGATGACAGTGAAACTCTGTCTCTGAAAAAATTAAAAAATAACAAATAAGGCCGGGCGCGGTGGCTCATGCCTGTAATCCCAGCACTTTGGGAGGCCGAGGCAGGTGGATCACCTGAGGTCAGGAGTTTGAGACCAGCCTGGCCAACATGGTGAAACCCCGTCTCTACTAAAAAACACAAAAATTAGTTGGGTGTGGTGGCGCAAGCTTGTAATCTCAGCTACTCAGGAGGCTGAGGCTGGAGAATCGCTTGAACCTGGGAGATAGAGGTTGCAATGAGCTGAGATCGTGCCCCTGTACTCCAGCCTAGGTGACAGAGTGAGACTCCATCTCAAAAAAAAAAAAAAAAAAAAGGTATATCTGAGGAGCTCAATGACCCTCAAAGGCAGCAAACAGCACAAAGAACAAGGCCTTCTGTTTATCCTGCGGCATGTGCATGACAACACCCAGACCATAAATTAATCTGAAAAGCTTAGGCAAAAAAGACAAAGATGAAAGTTATGCTGCATCAGGTGGATGGCTTGAGTTCAGGAGTTTGAGATCAGCCTGGGCAAGATGGTGAAACACCCATCTTTACAAAAAATACAAAAATTAGCTGGGTTTGGTGGTGCACGCCAGTAGTCCCAGCTGCTCGGGAGGCTAAGGTGGGAGGATTGCTTGAGCCTGGGAGGTCAGAGGCTGCAGTGAGCCATGTTTGTGCCTCTACACTCCAGCCTGGGTGACAGAGTAAAACCCTGTCTCCAAAAAAAAAAAGAAGAAAAAGAAAAAGAAAAGGAAATTATATTGCATGGAATCAGCAGGCCTAGCAGATGGCCTAATAGAGGGAAAGGACTCCAAAAGTGACCATGCTGAATCCTGGACAAGTTTTCCAATTACCCAAAAAGCAATACCCCTTCTCTCTGCTCAACCACACAGGAAACTGAATGTAACAGCAGCTCCTAAACATGCCTAATTTGTATTCATCCGCTGACACACAATAGCTTCTTTAAGCAACTATGTATAAGGTGGGGAGGTCTGTCTACGGAAGAGAAAATCAAGACTCAGAGGTAAAAAAAAAAAAAAAAGAAAAGACAGACAGAGGCTGGGTGCAGTGGCTCACGCCTGTAATCCCAGCATTTTGGGAGGCCGAGGCAGGCAGATCATGAGGTCAAGAGATCGAGATCATCCTGGCCAACATGGTGAAACCCTGTCTCTACTAAAAATACAAAAATTAGCTGGGAGTGGTGGCGCATGCCTGTAGTCCCAGCTACTCGGGAGGCTGAGGCAGAAGAATCGCTTAAACCTGGGAGGCGGAGGTTGCAGTGAGCCAAGATCGCGCCACTGCACTCCAGCCAGGCAACACAGCGAGGCAGTCACAAAAAAAAAAAAGAGTGGTCACAAAGAAAGGAAGTATCCAAGTTTCACACAATGGTGTGTCTGACTCTTAAGGCCTGTACTCTTCACTATCACTCCAGTGGTTTTCAAACTTTTTAAAGCCATGGAGCTCTTTCTTTGAACACTATCACTTAATGTCAGCCTAGTCTACAAAGTAACTGTGGTGACCCTCTGATGGAAGGTAGGCCCAGGAAGACAGAGGGCAGAACAAAGGCTGGCCATACCTCCACATAGTCTCTGAAGAGGTAGCGCCTGTATTTCTCTCTCAATTCTTCACTGGGAAGCAATGGAAACACAAAGTCCTCTGGTGTACGGAGTGGACAGTCCTGAGCCATACAAGAGACTCCTGTTGAACAAAAACAACCTGATGGGGCCGGGTGCGATGGCTCATGCCTGTAATCCCAGCACTTTGGGAGGCCAAGGCAGGCAGATCACCTGAGGTCGGGAGTTCAAGACCAGCCTAACCAACACGGAGAAACTCAGTCTCTACTAAAAATACAAAATTAGCCAGGTGTGGTGGCGCATGCCTGTAATCCCAACTACTCAGGAGGCTGAGGCAGGAGAATCGCTTGAACCCAGGAGGCAGAGGTTGTGGTGAGCTGAGATCGTGTGATTGCACTCCAGCCTGGGCAACAAGAGCGAAACTCTGTCTCAAAAAAAAAAAAAAAAAAAACCAAAAAAGTGATGGACAAGCATACTGCAGAAGACACAACTTGCCCACCCAGTTCAGTCAACAAATCCAAGTTGCATAAAAGAAACCCTTCAAGCAACAGAATTTATTCAAAGTGAAGAGAGAAATTAGCATATTTTCACAGCAATGAAACTAAAATATTATCCCAAATTATATCACTAACGGCACCATTAAATAACAAAACCATTTTAAAAATCCTTATATAGAGTTCTTGACTAACAATTGAGTTTTGTGATGTTTAACATTATTTAGAGGTGATTATCACCAATTGTGGGACTTTGCAGATATCAATTAATGCGATGCTAATGTGTTTCAGTATCATCAAATCACAGCATAACAAATACTCCTGTAACTAATCATCAAATTTGATTTGTGCTATGTTACCTAAATAGCAGCAAACTCTTGTGGGCATTTCTGAGTTATGGCTGCCACTTGTGGAATCAAGGTAGGCAGCTTAAAGGATCGTTCTCCCAAAAGGTGAGAGAAGGTAGCTCTGCACTCACGCCAACATTTACAACAGTATATTTAGTTTTCTCGTTTTGCTGAGGACTGGGGAAAACTTTGTCACTGTCTGTACGGATGTATTTGAAAATCACTAGTTCTGATGATAAAAACCCCAATCAGGCTCAGAAGAAAATACTCAGTTTACTTGAGTACATGAAAAGGCAGAGTCAAAGATAAACACTTCATGCCAGCTTTTTATAAGTTCTGTGGCAGACTCACCCACGCCCACGCCGTCCTTGACGAGAACTGAGCAGTGCTGCTCCCAGCAGCTGCGGCAAAACTGGTGCTGACAGGCCAGAGAGAGTAGGTTTTCCTTTCGCACAAACTGCATACACACTGCACAGTGGTGAGGGGGATGGGATGTGGGAACCTGGAGAGAAATAGAGCCACATGAGCCAAAGAGGAGTCAGGTCCAGGAGGCCATAAGGGTACCTCATGCAGCCGGGTGCATGGAAAGTGATCCTCACCCTGCAACAAGTATCAGAGCTCAACTGCAATGTGTGGACTCTGAGCCCCAAGGGTACTAAGCTAAAAGTATATACCAGGAAGGCTTCCTGAAGGAGGTGGCAGCTGGGCTGGGCTTGCAAAATCACCAGGATTCAGAGGCAGAAAGGCGGCTGAAATGAGAACTTACAGTGGTTTATAATGGCAGACTGAAAAACTCAGGGTTTCAGAATTGCCAAGGTCCTTAGAGGTCACTTAGTCCAAATTCTTTTAGAAGCTATCAGGTTTCTTTTGTAAACTACCCCCATTAAGCACAGCAGAGTTGCCCCTCACAACTACTAGAAACCCAGTCACAAAAGTTATTAGAGGATGAGTTTATAAATCTTCTAACAGCCAACACTGCAGTTTTACTTGTCAAGGACAGTGGTTTCACTATATTGATGTGCCCAAACCACAAAATACTACAGCCTTTACCAAGTTACAACTCATCCTTAATACACCAGATGTCACATGTAATTAATACTGGGGGGGGGGGGGGGATGTGGAGACACCAACTACGGGAAGAAACTCTTCTAGAATGTGTGCAAATAACTGTACAGCATGAACTCCAGAATCCACATCATGCTACACAAACTAGCAGAGAAAGACAATCTGGGGACCACTGGCTAAAACCACAAACCAATGGAAAAGTCCACTTACAAGAACATTAGGTTCTTTTTAGTTTACTGGGAATATAAAAAAAACAAGTTGAGGAAAAGAACTAGATTCTCATGTTTATCCATTTTGCTTCTGGAAACCTATGTCTTAAGAGGCTGCAGAAATTATGTGGTGATCTGAGCCCCAATTCTGCCTTCCAATATCTCTTTTAGCATGGCCCTCATTCAAAAAATATTTGACATATGTTCGTTTAGCTCCTAGATACACAGGAAATTGCTATGCATTGTTAAAATACAGCTTCTATGGTAGGGGTGGTAAAATGATATGAGTTAATCACTATAACACACATGTAAAAGTTTATAGATATAATTAGGTGAGTTTCCAGCAGAATGATCCAGGAAACAGGCTTCGTCATAGAGGTGGCTTAGATTTCTTTTTTTCTTTTGATGGAGTCTCTGTCGCCCAGGCTGGAGTGCATGCAGTGGTGCGATCTTGGCTCACTGCAACCTCCACCTCCTGGGTTCAACCAATTCTCCTGTCTCAGCCTCCCAAGTAGCTAGGATTACAGGCATGCGCCACCAGGCCTGGCTAATTTTTGTATTTTTAGTAGAGATGGGGTTTCACCATGTTGGCCAGGCTGGTCTCAAACTCCTCACCTCAAGTAATCCGCCCGCCTCGGCCCCCCAAAGTGCTGGGATTATAGGCGTGAGCCACCGTGCCTGGCCGGACTGGGGTCTTTAAAGGTGAATTCCCTCCCTATAAGCAAAGGTGGAGCCAGAGTCTGGACATTCTAGAAAGGGAAGGCACAAACATAAAAGAAGACGTAGGCAGTAATCTCAGACACACCAAAGCACCCAGAAGGAATGGAGTGCAGGCTGAAAGTGCAGAGAGGAAGGTGGGGCTGGAGAGGGCCCAAGGACAGGCAATGATTCAGTCCCCATCTATAAGGAAACTTTTCAAACCATAACAGAAGATTTAAGTCAATACTGGAACAAATATGGTGGGCATATTGAACTATAAACAAAGCAAAGACAGTTGTTTTTTTTTTTTTTTTGAGACAGAGTCTCAAACCTGTCGCCCAGGTTGGAGTGCAGTGGCATGATCTCGGCTCACTGCAAGCTCCACCTCCCGGGTTCACACCATTCTCCTGCCTCAGCCTCCGTAGTAGCTGGGACTACAGGTGCCCGCCACCATGCCCGGCTAATTTTTTTTTTTTTTGTATTTTTAGTAAAGACAGTGTTTCACTATGTTAGCCAGGATGGTCTCGATCTCCTGACCTCTTGATCCGCCCGCCTCAGCCTCCCGAAGTGCTGGGATTACAGGCGTGAGCCATACCGCACCCGGCCAAGTAGAGACAGCTCTTAAGGACACTGCAAGCCAAAGCAAGAACCACATGCAATTAGGAGAAGCCTCATTCAAGTAATAGACACTCACATGTTTTGATGGATTAGGCTGAACTCGAGCCTCAACAAGCAGTTGAGCAGAATTGGACTTGTATCTATAAAACAAAAAGCAGAAATGAAGGCAATCAGAAGCTAAAGACATTTTTACCCCTGAACAATAACAGCACAGACAAAGATGTTTAGAGCATCTTTGTCTCTACTTTCTCACAGAACCAAGCTTCCTTTTATCTCAGTACAAAGACTTTTTTTCTCAAGACACAAAATGCAAAATATAAAGGAATAATAAAAAATATAAAGCCTGATAAATCATGCTACATCTAAGAACCTCAATTCATCAGAAGACACCAAAGTCAAAAGCCAAGCCAAAAGCTGGAAGATAATTCAATATATAAACTTCTAGGCCGGGCGCAGTGGCTCACGCCTGTAATCCCAGCACTTTGGGAGGCCGAGGCAGGCAGATCACTTGAGGTCAGGAGTTTGAGACCAGCCTGGCCAAGATGGTGAAACCCATCTCTACGAAAAACACAAAAATTAGCTGGGCATGGTGGCACGTGCCTGAAGTCCCAGCTACTTGGGAGGCCGAGGCAAGAGAATCATTTGAACCCAGGAGGCAGAGGTTGCAGTGAGCCGAGATGGTGCCATTGCACTCCAGCCTGCAAGACAGAGCAAGATTCTGTCTCAAAAAAAAAAAAAATTCTATATATATGGCTGGGCGCAGCGGCTCACGCCTGTAATCTCAGCACTTTGGGAGGCCGAGGTGAGTAGATCACTTGAGGTCAGGAGTTTGAGACCAACCTGGCCAATATGGTGAAACCCCATCCGGGTGTGTTGGCTCATGCCTGTAATCCCAGCTACTTGGGAGACTGAAGTAGGAGGATCGCTTGAACCTGGGAGGTGGAGGTTGCAGTGAGCAGAGACTGCACCACTGCACTCCAGCCTGGGAGACAGAGCAAGACTCTGTCTCAAAAAAAAAATAAAATAAAAATAAAAAAATAACTGGCAAAGGATCAGTATTCAGAGTAAACAAAACTCCTAAAAATCCATTTGGTTCTAGGAACTGGACGTGGGAGAAGGGGGAAGGATCCATTTGGAATAACAAAATAACTCAATAAAAAATGGGGAGAAGACTTAACAGGCATTTCAAAGGAGGAGGCAGCACATGGTCATTAAACATGAAAAGATTCTCAACCTCCTTAATAATACAGGATCATTGAAACAATTAGATGCCATTTACATCCACCAAACTGCAAAACTTTAAGTTTTACAATATCAGGAACACCTATATACCACTGCTGAGCGTGTAAAGTGGTAAATCACTCTGGAAAACAACCTGGAATTATTTAGCAAAGACAAAAATACACACATGCTGTAGCCAATAATTCCTTTTCTATATTTAACTCCAGAAAAATTACATGACAGTAAGAGTCACCTACAATAATTTTCCATTTACAACAGAATTATCAAGTGGCAATAAAAGTGCCACACAAAGCCCAGGTCAACATATTTCCAAGATACCAGGAATTGGAGCAGGGAAGAATTATGTCTCATCTATGTGATTTCTACCTAGTCAGAATGCTTCCCTCAACTATCCTTATTGAGGGGCCCGTTTTATTCCTAATTCCCACACTAATATTTTAAGTATCTTTTGCCATCCAAATCTCCACTCCTGAGTTATGCTGAAAGAGTTTGGGCAGTGAGAGATATCCTACTGCCACAACCTATGTGGTTCCAGAGTTTTGGGCAGTAGTATAATAAGAAGGCAGCAGAAGTTCATCTGCAATTCCATCTAAATGTATTCCGTTCTTGAGCACACAGGATGAGTGCAGTTGTGAATCAGGAACGAATCTGCTCTTTCCTGATTGTGCTGAGCTGCTCCAGCTGGTATGTCCTTCCCAGTTGTGTTCAGTCTGGAGAAGGAAAGGCATGACCTTCCTCTGTAGATAAATTCTACTAAAAATACAAGAATTAACCAGGCATGGTGGCAAGTGCTGGTAATCCCAGCTACTTCGTAGGCTGGGGCAGGAGAGCTGCTTGAACCTTGGAGGTGGAGGTTGCAGTGAGCCAAGGTTGTGCCACTGCACTCCAGCCTGGGTGACAGAGTGAGACTTTGTCTCAAAAAAATAAAAATAAAAAAAATCATACCATACAAGAAAGGAAGACTCACTGCAGTGTGAAAGAGTAGGAATGGTAACAAGTGCTTCTCACCAGAGGGAATTTTGCTCCCCATGAGTTATTTGACAATGTTTGGAGACATTTTGATTGCCAAGGACTTAGAGGTGTGGCTTCTAGTAGTTAAAGCCCAGGGATGCTGCCAGACATCCTACAATTCACAGATCAGGCCCCCACAACAAAGAGTTATCTAGCCTAAAATGTCAATAATGCTGAGGATGAGAAACACTGTGCTAGACAGGGGAACACGCCTCCAAGGGTGAGCATAGGAGATCTCTACAGAGGATGCAGAGGAGGAGGTGCCCCTTTTCCTGACAACTTATAAGACATCTTGAGACTCTAAGGTCTGTATCTTAAGATCTCTAGTTCTGGAGGAGGTGGAAAGAAATACTCAAATACGCTGCTGGTAGAGGTGGTGGGTGGTAAAGTAGCCTATAGTTTCTTTCTTTTTTTTTTTGAGACGGAGTCTTACTCTGCCACCAGGCTGGAGTGCAGTGGCACAATCTTGGCTCACTGCAACCTCTGCCTCCAGGGTTTAAGCGATTCTCTTCCCTCAGCCTTCTGAGTAGCTGGGACTACAGGAGTGCACCACCACGCCAGGTTGATTTTCATATTTTTAGTAGAGACGGGGTTTCATCATGTTGGCCAGGCTGATTTCAAACTCCTGACCTCAGGTGATCCGCCCGCCTCAGCCTCCCAAAGTGCTGAGATTACAGGCATGAGCCACCATGTACGGCCAGCAGCCTACATTTTCTAAAGGAAATATGACTCGTACTATGATAAATCCTCAAGTTGACGTATCCAAAAGAAGTAAAAGATGTTGGCGTGTGTTGCCTAGAACGGCACTGATTAAAAATTAACAATGGGAAAGAAAATCTGAATTAACTTCACTGTCCAACAACAGAGGTTTGGAAAAAGTATGGAATATCTATGATAGAATACTATGCTAGTATTAAAACTGGGGTAGAAGAATATACTGAAGACATGGGGAAAGTTCACAACATATTAAGAGAAGAGGATGTAAAATAGAATCCAATGTTTTAAAAATATACTATGCACATTGGAATATAGTCGAATATAGTCCAAAATGTAAACAATAATCACCACGGAGAGGGGAGCTATGGGCAATGTTCTCTCTCCTCCCCCAAACACCTTACCTGTCCAATATCTCTGAAACTTGCCAGTGGAAATTAACTAATATAAGTTTAGCAACTGAATGAGATACCTAGAAAGAAGAAAGAAAAAAAATCGAATTATAACTGCATTTTCTTTTAAAGTGTTTCATATTTTGAGAACTGCATACATTCATGTCTATGCTAAGCCCAGGCTGGATTACCAAATTCCTCCTCTTGGTTCTCTGCTTTGTCTTTTAAGTTCAGACTCTTACAATCTTAGTGATTTCATGAATCTCTTGATTTTCAATCTTTGTTTTCATTAATAAATCTTTCAAGAAAATTAATTTCATCTGAAACTTAAAGACACTCATTTTACAGTAAATAACAACCTAGCATCTATTAATAACATAAGCAACAGAGCTGGGGTTTCCTTCATGTCATAGATGTTCCCTCAAGCTGCTGTAGGAGGTTGTACGCAGAAAGCACATCTCTAGTTAGGCCTGTTACTTGTAGAAAACCCCCAGGCCTGGGTTTGCATAAACCCTACAGAAACACCAGAAAACAACAAACAAAACATAAAAACCCAAAACTCTGTTTAAAATCACTGAATTCCCAGCAGCCAATCAGTCCTAGTTGCAAGGACAGTTTCAAAATTTGTGGGCAGCCTTTCTGGTCTCTATATGCTCTCAGGGGCCATTTAAAGCACATGGTTATAGCTACTAAAGAACCTCAGAAGGTGCATTGAGCTGGCAATTCTATTTCTGTAAAGTCTCCCTGAGGAAATGACAGAGGATATGTTTACCACAGGATTACTTACAATAGTAAAAAATTAGAAATAACCTAAATATCCAACAAAAATGAGTTAAATAATATATGACAGATCTATGCAATGGACTACTACGTGGTTATTTTAAAAGATTTAGAAGTTTATTGACATAGAAATACTTTTTTTTTTTTTGAGACAGTCTTTGTCACCCAGGCTGGAGTGCAGTAGCATGACCTCGGCTTACTGCAACCTCTGTCTCCCAGGCTCAAGCGATTCTCCTGCCTCAGCCTCCCGAGTAGCTGGGATTACAGGCATGCGCCACCACGCCCAGCTAATTTTTGTATTTTTAGTAGAGACAGGGTTTCACCATGTTGGCCAGGCTGGTCTTGAACTCCTGACCTCAGGTGATCCGCCTGCCTTGGCCTCCCAAAGTGCCGGGATTACAGGTGTGACCCATTGCGCCCGGCCACTTTTTTTTTTTTTTTTTTTTAATAATGAGCTGCGCTACGTTGTCTAGGCTGGAATACAAGGCTATTCACAGGCATGATCATTGCACACTACAGCTTTGAACTCCTGGGCTCAGGTGAACCTCCCACCTCAACCTCTCGGGCACTACAGGTACACACCACTTCACCCGCCTTAGAAGTTCACATTTTAATGTTAGGTTAAAGAAGCAAATAAGCATCTACATGTTATAGTCGTAATTGGGAAGTTAAGCTAGTTACAAAACACCCTAAGTGTCAAGACTTGGGTGAGACCACAGAAGATTGGGATGTGTTTGGAAGCCTTAGATAAGGCTTCCCAGAGAGAGCAATACACACCATGAGGGTACTACTAAAGCAAGGAGAAAGTAGGAGCATATTTACGGCTAGAGTGACAAGAAAACACACAGAACATTGTCTGCTCACCGGACTGAGTCCTTAAACAAGAGCTACCATGGACCTGTAAGGTAGTATGTGCCTGCCACAGATAAGAACTGCAGCAGAGGGAAGACACACAGTGAACACTACATGATCCCTCCTTCTAGCGCTCAAGTCACTCCTGAAAGGAGACAAGTGCACACCTACTAAACAAGGGCACATCCCAGCATATAATGAGTGTCAAAGGCTATGCAATCAGTGAGTGCCTTCCTGTCCTACAGTCCAGGTACATCTGGAGAAAAATCAAGGACTCAAGACAGCTTACTTCACTCAGGATGGGGATCTCTATTTTCCTTCCAAGGTAAGTGGCATCTGACCCGTGCATGCTGCCACTGTATTTTCTTTTCTTTTTTTTTTTTTGTATTTTTTAGTAGAGACGGGGTTTCACCATGTTAGCCAGGATGGTCTCGATCTCCTGACCTCGTGATCCGCCCGCCTCAGCCTCCCAAAGTGCTGGCCGGCCAGCCACAGTATTTTCTTGCAGAGGCCCATGTAGACTTTAGGCCTAGGTTTCCCAAATTACGGCTGATATTTCTTCTGTGTCCTTAACAAAGCTATTTGTCCCCAACAGACACTATCACAAAATGAAAAGAGAGACAAGACATCTTGTTTAAACTTTAACAACTGCTGAAATACAGCCTTTGATACAAATAGCTTTTTTATTTATTTTTTATTATATCATTATTATTTTTTCTTTGAGATGGAGTCTCGCTCTGTTACCCAGGCTGGAATGCAGTGGTGCAATCTCGGCTCACTGCAAGCTCCACCTCCTGGGTTCATGCCATTCTCCTGCCTCCGCCTCCCGAGTAGCTGGGACTACAGGTGCCCACCACCACACCGGACTAATTCTTTGTATTTTTAGTAGAGACGGGGTTTCACCGTGTTAACCAGGATGGTCTTGATCTCCTGACCTCGTGATCCACCTGCCTTGGCCTTCCAAAGTGCTGGGATTACACGTGTGAGCCACCGCGCTCGGCCTATTTTATTATTATTATTTTTGAGACAGGATCTCACTATGTTTCCCAGGCTGGAATGCAGTGGCATGATCTCGGCTCACTGCAACCTCCACTTCCTGGGCTCGAGTGATAATCCCAGCTCAGCCTCCTGAGTAGCTGGGACTACAGGTGCAAGACGCCATGTCCAGCTAATTTTTTTATATTTTGTAGAGACATGGTTTCTCCATGTTGTCTAGTTCAGTCCTGAACTCCTAAGCGCAAGCAATCTGCCTGCCTCAGCCTCCCAAAGTGCTGAGATTACAGGTGTGAGCCACTGAGCCCGGCCTTATCTTTTTTCTTTTTTGTTTTTTTTTTTGAGACGGAGTCTCCTTCTGTTGCCCTGGCTGGAGTGCAATGGTACGATCTTGACTCACTGCAACCTCTGCCTCCCGGGTTCAAGCAATTCTCTGCCTCAGCCTCCCAAGCAGCTGGGATTACAGATGCCCGCCACCACGCCCAGCTAATTTTTGTATTTTTAGTAGAGACAGGGTTTCACCATCTTGGCCCAGCTGGTCTTGAACTCCTGACCTCGTGATCCACCAGCCTCGGCCTCCCAAAGTGCTGGGATTACAGGCGTGAGCCACCGTGCTCGGCCTATCTATTTTTTTAAATAGAGATGAGGTCATGCAGGCTACAGTGCGGTGGCTGTTCACAGACACGATCCTACTACTGATGAGCACAACAGTTTTTTGTTCTGTTTTTTACAGACAGGGTCTTGTTTTGTTGTCCAGGTTGGGATGCAGTGGCATGATCATAGCTCACTGTAACCAAGAACTCCTGGGTTCAAGCAATACTCTCACCTCAGCCTCCCAAGACACTAAAACTACAAGCCCACACCACCACTCCCAGTTGATTTGTTGTTGTTGTTGAGAGAGGGTCTCATTATGTTGCTCAGGCAGGTCTCAAACTCCTGGCCTCAAGTGATCCTCCTGCAGCACGGGAGTTTTGACCTGCTCTGTTTCCAACCTAGGTCAGTTTACCCCTCAAATAGTTTTAAAAAACATGAAGTGGGGCCAGGCGCAGTGGCTCACACCTGTAATCCCAGCACTTTGAGAGGCCAAGGCGGGTGGATCACAAGACCAGGCGATTAAGACCTGTTTGGTTAATACGGTGACATCCCGTCGCTACTAAAAATACAAAAATTAGCTGGGTGTGGTGGTAGGCGCCTGTAGTCCCAGCTACTCGGGAAGTTGAGGCAGGAGAATCGCTTGAACCCAGGAGGTGGAGGTTGCAGTGAGCTGAGATCGCGCCACTGCACTCCAGCCTGGGTGACAGCAGAGCAAGACTCTGTCTCAAAAAACAAAACAAACAAACAAAAACCAACCCATGAAGTGATACTGTTTTAGATGAACTCCTTGCTGGAACCTTTTCTTTCTTCTCATACCCAGTGGGGCCCAATCAGCCTTACACCATGCTTTCTGTTCTGACTTCTACATGTCTGATTATGCATGACCACCAAGTCCTAGCAAAGATACTATGCCACCTAGGAAACTCAGAGGAATTCTGACCATGTCCAACAGCTGCCACCTTTTTTCACTACAGATGGGCCCTTTACACTAAGAACAGGGGTCAGGGTTGACTCACAGATCCACAAAGCCCAGAAATGGACTGGACACTGGGTAGCCACTCAACAAATGCTGATTTTTAAATGGTATGTCTTTAATCTGTGGATTTAAAATAAAATTTTGCTGTTTCATTAGAAAGGTCAAGAAAGTTTAACACTGATCTCTTGATTTCAACAGCACTAACAGCCACAGTGAAGCCTCAGAATTAACACACTAGGTAGTGCTCACCTACAGATAACAACATAACCCTCTACTGAAGCCAAGAATTTCCTGATGATTACAAGTCTGCTAATGACCAACTCAGAATATCCCAGCAAAGCTGAGTTCTGGTGAGAACAAACAATGTGAAGGGAGATATGCCTACCACTTTATAAAATGGACAGTGGTGAGGTGTAAATCTATTCTTTTAATGGCAACAGCCAAGAGTACATCAATACATATAGGATAGGCCAGGCACAGTGTCTCGCGCCTATAATCCCAGCACTTTAGGAGGCCGAGGAGGGCAGATCACTTGACGTCAGGAGTTTGAGACCAGCTAAGTCGTGGCCAACATGGTGAAACCCCATCTCTAATAAAAATACAAAAATTAGCTGGGCGTAGTGGCGGGTGCCTGTAATCCCAGCTACTTGGGAAATCAGGAGGCTGAGGCAGGAGAATCGCTTGAACCCGGGAGGCGGAGGTTGCAGTGAGCCGAGATCGTGCCACTGCACTCCAGCCTGGGTGATAGAGCAAGACTCCATCTCAAAAAAATAAAAAATAAATACACACACACACACACACACACACACACACACGTGTCAGCTGTATGCATCTCCCAGCAGCCTTTTGTAAGAGACACTACTGGGATCCCCACATCAAGGTGGGGGTGACTGCCAGGCACAGTGGTTCATGCCTGTGGTCCCAGCTACTCAGGAGGCTGAGGCGGGAGAATTGCTTAGCCCAGGAGTACACCACCACAGCCAGCCTGGCAACACAGCAAAACTCTTTCTCCTAAAAAAAAAAAAAAAGTGCCGGGCGCAGTGGCTCACGTCTGTAATTCCAGCACTTTGGGAGGCGAGGCAGGCGGATCACCTGAGGTCAGGAGTTCGAGACCAGCCTAGCCAACATGGTGAAACCCCGTCTCTACTAAAAATATAAAAATTAGCTGGGTGTTGTGGCGGGTGCCTGTAATCCCAGCTATTCGGAAGGCTGAGGCAGTAGAATTGCTTGAACCCAGGAGATGGAGGTTGCAGTGAGCCGACATGGTACCACTGCACTCCAGCCTGGGCGACAGAGTGACTCCGTCTCAAAAAAAAAAAAAAAAAAAAAGTAAAGGAGATAATTACACATATTAGGTTGATAGTACACAGAAGATTGGAGACTCTCTCCTTCAAAAATCTACTACAAATCTGATGAGATTCTGAGACCACTAATTAAGGGAAAATGTAGTATCACTGCACCTCATCCAGTAATAGACACCAGGAAGGATCTATAGGAAAGCCAGATTCCCCAGAGCCCTCTGAGCAAAAGCAGCACAGAGATGGAGAAAAACAATGAGAAAATGATACTCTAGAATAATATATTCTAAAGGTAGTCTCAGCAAGGAGGCTACCTTCTCCCTGATTTGGGTCACAAGAGAGAACTGATTGAACCCCCATCTCAACTCCCCAGCAGTTTTCCAGAGGAAGCAGTGGCCACCTTGAGCCATCTTGGCCTCCTGGCAGGAGGGCCAAGACAAATCTTCTAAACAATATTAAGCCAGATTAAAGGTAAAAATCTGTCTGAGTGCAAACAGCTGAGCTTTCTAAGGAAAGAACTAGTATTCACACCATTAGTCTTAATGCTTGAAAGAGCTCAACAATCCATTTAGAATCTATCACAGTCAACACTTTCACAACTGAGTCCTTCACCCCCTGTCCCCTTGTTACTCTTTATAATTTGTTCAATTGTGAAGAGAAAACCTTTCAGTAGAATCAAGAGGAGCTCTTGCTGGGCTGTTTTAATGAAGGAGCTAACAACCTGTTGGTAGTTAGGATTAAGTATTATCAAGACAACTTATAAAGAAAAGGCCAAATCTTTTCCAAAAGAAAAATGGATCCAGGGTAGTAAACAACCAATGTAAGCCAAAAAAAAGACTAATGACTTAGGAGGAACACATGTGACCAATGTGGTGTTCAGAAGAAACTTGTAGTTCTATTAGATCAACATGTAATCAGAGGATTAAAAGTCCTATTTATTTATGAATGCTTTTTCTTTTTCTTTTCTTTTGAGATGGAGTGTCATTCTGTTGCCCAGGCTAGAGTGCAGTGGCGCGACGTTGGCTCACTGCAACCTCTGCTTCTCAGGTTCAAGTGATTCTCCTGCCTCAGCCTCCCGAGTAGCTGGGATTACAGGCACTCACCACCACGCCCAGCTATTTTTGGTATTTTTACCAGAGATGGGATTTCACCACGTTGGCCAGGCTGGTCTCGAACTCCTGACCTCAAGTGATCGGCCTGCCTCGGCCTCCCAAAGTGTTGGGATTATGGGCGTGAGCCACCACATCTGGCACTATGAATGCTTTTTCTATTTCTAGAAACATTAACTGAGGAAAAAACTAGAAATTAAGAACTAGAAAGTTTCTTGTCCAAAAGGAGTCTCAAGATAATTACTGAGTAATCTGAGTCTCTGATCAGAGAGATAAAAAAGGTATCTATTGTTCCCTCCATCTCAAGGGCCAAAAAAGGGTGCCATTCATTAGGTTACTGTTTCCAGCAAACCCATTCTCCAATTCATTTCCACTATTCCCCAGAGGAAATCTCATCCCTGTTTAAAGAGCAAACCCTAAGATGGCAGAATCTCTTTGACAGTCACTTGTACATTCACAAAACCATGAGTAAAGAATAGTTACAGGCTGGGTGTGGTGGCTCAAGCCTGTAATCTCAGGTCTTTGGGATGCCAAGGTGGGAGGATTACTTGAATTCAGAAGTTTGAGACCAGCCTGGGCAAATAGTGAGATCCTATACGTAGAAAAAAACTTTTTTTTTTTTTTTTTTTTTGAGACGGAGTCTCACTCTATCGCTCCGACTGGAGTGCAGTAGTGTGATCCTAGCTCACTGCAAGCTCCGCCTCCCGGGTTCATGCCATTCTCCTGCCTCAGCCTCCCGAGTAGCTGGGACTACAGGCGCCCACCACGACGCCTGGCTAATTTTTTGTATTTCTTAGTAGAGACGGGGGTTTCACCGTGTTAGCCAGGATGGTCTCTATCTCCTGACCTCGTGATCCGCCTGCCTCGGCCTCCTAAAGTGCTCAGATTACAGGCGTGAGCCGCCAAACCCGGCCTTTTCTTTTTTTTTTGCGACAAAGTCTCGCTCCTGTCCCCATGCTGGAATGCAATGGCGCGATCTTGGTTCACTGCAAGCTCTGCCTCCCAGGTTCATGCGATTCTCCTGTCTCAGCCTCCCAAGTAGCGGTGATTACAGGTGCCTGCCACCATGCCCGGCTAATTTTTGTATTTTAATAGAGATGGTGTTTCACCATGTTGGCCAGGCTGGTCTCAAACTCCAGACCTCAGGTGATCCACCCACCTCGGCCTCCCAAAGTGCTGGGATTACAGGCGTGAGCCACCACGCCCAGCCAAAACATTTTTTTTTTTTATTAGCTGGGCATGGTGGCATGTGCCTGTAGTCCCAGCTACTTAGGAGGCTAAGGTAGGAGGATCGCTTGAGCCTAGGAGGTGGAGGCTGCAGTGAGCCATGATCATGCCATTACACTCCAGCCAGGGTGACACAGCAAGACACTGTTTCAAGAAAATGAATAATGGCTGGGTGTGGTGGCTCACGCCTGTAATCCCAGCACTTTGGGAGGCCAGGCAGGCAGATCATGAGATCAGGAGATTGAGACCATCCTGGCTGACACGGTGAAACCCCATCTCTACTAAAAATACAAAAAATTAGCCAGGCGTTGTGAGGCACCTGTAGTTCCAGCTACTCAGGAGGCTGAGGCAGGAGAATGGTGTGAACCCAGGAGGCGGAGCTTGCAGTGAGCCGAGATTGCACCACTGCCCTCCAGCCTGGGAGACAGAGCAAGACTCCATCTTAAAAAAAAAAAAAAAAAAAAAAAAAGAAAATGAATAATCATGTTTAATAACTATAATACTTTTCAAAGTTTATGGGGTCTAACTGCCAAAATCAGAAATAAAAAATTCATGGATTATTCCTGATTTTAATTCAATTTGGCTCATAATTTGATAAGATGTTGATTTCAATTGATGAATTTCAATCTATTCAGAATTGCTGGCCGGGTGCGGTGGCTTACACCTGTAATCCCAGCACTTTGGGAGGCCGAGGCGGGCGGGTCACCTGAGGTCGGGAGTTTGAGATCAGCCTGGCCAACATAGTGAAACCCTGTCTCTACTAAAAATACAAAAATTAGCCAGGCATAGTGGTGGACACCTGTAATCCCAGCTACCTGGGAGGCTGAGGCATGAGAATCGGTTGAACTTGAGAAGCAGAGGTTGCAGTGAGCCAAGATCACACCACTGCACTGCAGCCTGGGTGACAAGAACAAGACTGCGTTTAAAAAAAAAAAAAATTGCTGACAGTAGAAATATTAAGATATTCTTTATGCACATATACCAGGCAATATAAACTCCCTTGTTGCCAAATTCAAACATTTCTCATACTTTATCTTGCTGACAGAAATCAGACACTTAACTTCCTTCTGCCTTAATGGCCCCCTCTTGATCTCTATGATGTCTTTTGCAGCACCTGTTCAGGTACTCTGCGCTCTTCCTCTTGTATCCCCATCTTGCCAGTGGGGGGCACCACATTCCCACTCCTCTCAACATAGGACTGTTGGCCTTTTCCTCCACGTCTCACTCTTCCTTAACCACTTTAAACTCTCCCATCATCACCACTTCAGTGTCCAATCTCTAGTTCTTCCTCTCCTCAGCACTCCCATCAGAAGGGCCTCAATCACATGGAAAGGCATCTTAATGTATATCCCTTCCACTCCATCATCCTCAGGATGAGCTT
Source organism: Pongo abelii (assembly GCF_028885655.2). NCBI lineage: Eukaryota > Metazoa > Chordata > Mammalia > Primates > Hominidae > Pongo > Pongo abelii. Next base: position 105,509,054 of record NC_085928.1, read on the forward strand.
CCTGACACCCTTATGCAACAGTAATAATAACACAATTCTTGCAGATCCCTTAACTCTTGCCAGGATCAGTTCCTACCTTATTTAAAACCCATCTCTGCTCTCCAGTATTGACAGGACAAACTTTATATGCCTTAGTAGAAGAGAGTCTTCAGGACCCATCACCTAATTCCTCCCCACAGCAATTCACTGAATGATTCCAAAACCCCCATGTGTTTCTCTTAACTGTCAGCTACCAATAATGCCCTTCTTTGTAGCATACATTTAGAAATTAAAGAACATACTTCTATAGAACCCCTGTGTCAAAGCAGGAATCAAAAGAGAAATTAGAAGATGTTTTGAACTGAATAACAAAAATACTACATAATGAAATTTGTGAGATGCAGCTAATATAATGCCTACACAAAAACTTAAAACTATAAATGTATATACTAAAAAAGGTCCAAAAATCAATGACATAAAGATCTAACCTAAGAAGCTAGAAAAATTTAGTCACCGCCGTGTATTACAGCTAAAAAAAGGGAAGCTAGAAAAAGATGACTAAGTTAAAACGAAGTAAAAAGAAAATAGTAACAATTAAAAAGAGAAAGAAATAAAATCCACAGCAAGTAACAGCAAAAATTAACAAAGTCTAAAAATGGATTCTTTAAAAATATCAACAAAGTTGATAAAACAGAACAATCAGGAAAAAAGAGAAAACAAATTACCCATAACAGAGGTAGAAGATGGACCACCCCCTACAATTCTTATAGACATTAAAAGGAAAATAAGAAAATGTTATGAACCTAATTCTAATAAAATTGACATCTTAAATGAAATTAACATGTTCTTTGAAGAATACTTACCAACAACGACACAAAATGAAAAAGAAAAACTGAGCAGCTCTTTATATAGTAAAGACATTGAATTCATGATCGAAACCCTTCCCACCAAATTCCAGGCCCAGGGATTTTACTGATGAATTCTATCAACACTAATTTTACATAAACACTTTTAGAAACTAGAGAAGAAAGGGACATTTCTTCCAAACTCATTTTATGAGGTTAGCATAACCATGATAAAACATAACCAAGAAAAAAAAACCCAATATTTCACAGACATAGACACAAAAATCCTTAATTTAAAAATTTGCCATTGCACTGCAGCCTGGACAACAAGAGTGAAACTCCATGGGGGGGAAAAACACTAATAAATGAATTTATGAATTTACTAAGGTAAAAAAAAAAAAAAACAAAGTTGGCCTGGTACACTGGCTCACGCTTGTAATCCCAGCACTTTCAGAGGCTAAGGCAGGCAAATCGCTTGAGCCCAGGAGTTCAAGACCAGCCAAGGCAACATGGCAAAACCCTGTCTCTACAAAAAGTACAAAAAATTAGCTGGGCATGGTGACATGAACCTGTTGTCCCATCTACCTGGGAGGCTGAGGTAGAAGGATCACTTGAACCTGGGAGGTTGAGGTTGCAGTGAACCATGATAGCTCTACTGCACTCCAGCCTGGGTGACAGGACAAGACACTGTCACAAAATAAAAATTAAAAAAAAAAAAAGAAGAAAGAAAATACAAAGTCAATATATACAAAAACCAAATGTTAGAATTCAAAGAAAGAGCCATAAAAGTATTTCCATATAGCAGCAAATTGAAAAATTAAGTGGGTGAATTTTAATAATTTATTTTATTTAACCTAATATATCCGAAATTGTATTATTTCAACATGTAACACATAAAAAAGCATTGATAATCTATTTTTATCCTTTGTTTCATTCTAAGTCCAGTGTGTATTTTAGACTTACGGCACATCTCAATTCAAACTGACTGTATTTCAAATGAGCAATGGTCACACCTAGCTACCATACCAGGCAGCACAGCTACAGATTTTGAACACAACAATCAAAACCAATCAAAATGAAAATCCCAATCAAAATCAACAAGCTTTTTAATAAAATTAATAGTTGATGGCAAAATCTGTAGAAATGTAAAGGATCCAGAATATCCAAAGCAATCTTGAAAGAAAAGAGCAAAGTTGAAAGACTTACACCATCTGACTTCAAGACTTACTATAAAGCTACATACGGTAATCAAGACAGTGGAGATACTGGACTTCATCAAAATTAAGCTTTTACTCTTCAACAGACATCATTTAGAAAATGGAAAAGTAGGAAGCAGAACTAGATGGAGTAAAAAAAGAGGAAAAAAAGAAAACGGAATAGACAGACATATAGATCAATAGAACAAAACAGGGTCTAAAAGGAAACTCACACATGTATGGTAAATTTTCAACAAAGGTGCCAATGTAATTAAATGGAGAAAAAAAGTCTTCTCAACAAATGGTTCCGGAACAACTGAATAATTGTTTATACACAAACAAATCACAGAACACAGACCATTACTTCATACCACACAAAAATTAACTCAAAAGAGTTCACATATCTAAATGTAAAACTTAAAACTATAAAATTGCTAAAAGAAAACACAGAAGAAAATTGTGCCTTAGTTTAGGCAAAGATTTCTAGATATGACACTAAAAGCACAATCCTTAGAAGAAAAATTTTTTAAAAAAAGAAAATAAAGATAAACTGGACTTCATCAAAATTAAGCTTTTACTCTTCAAGACACCATTTAGAAAATGGAAAAGTAGGAAGCAGAACTAGATGGAGTAAAAAAAAGATAAAAAAAAAGATACAGGTAACAGGATGGGAGAAAATATCTGCAAATCATACATCTGATAAAATAATTCAAACTATGTAAAGAATTCTCTCTTGGAACTCAATAAGGCACAAAATGCAATTTTTAAAAACAGACAAAGTATTTGAACAGACATTTCACCACAAAAAATAAATGTATGAATAGCAAATAAGCACAAGGAATGATCATTAATTACATTAGTGGTTAATGACACTAGTCATTAGGGAATGCAAATTAAAACCACAAGATACTACACTTCACACTCACTAGAATGATTATAATCCAGAAGACCTAAAATACCAAGTGCTAACAAGGAAGCAGAGAAACTGGAACCCTTACATAATGCTAGTGGGAATGTAAAGTAGTAGAGCCACCTTGGAAAACAGTTTATTTCTTAAAATGTTAAACACGGCTGGGCGCGATGGCTCACACCTGTAATCCCAGGGCAAGGCAGGCGGATCAGGAGGTCAGGAGATAGAGACCATCCTGGCTAACACGGTGAAACCCCCGACTCTACTAAAAATACAAAAAATTAGCCGGGCGTCGTGGTGGGCACCTGTAGTCCCAGCTATTCAGGAGGCTGAGGCAGGAGAATGGCATGAACCCAGGAGGCGGAGCTTGCAGTGAGCCGAGATCGTGCCACTGCACTCCAGCCTAGGCGACAGAGCGAGACTCCGTCTCAAAAACAAAATAAATAAATAAATGTTAAATATACACTTACCATGTGACCCAGAAATCCCACTCCTAGTTATCTATACAAGAGAAATGAAAACACATGGCTATATTAAGCCCTGGACATGAACGGTCACAGCAGCATACTGCGTAGTAGCCCAAAATTATAAACAACCCAATGTCCATCAACTTACAAATGAATGGGTAAACAAAATGTGGCATATCCATAGAATGGAAAATCATTATTCAGCAATAAAAGAGAACACACTACTGATGCATGATACAATATGGATGAACCTCAACCATTATGCTAAAAGAAAGAGCCAGGTAACAGAAGATTACATATTATATAATTCAAATTGTATGAAATTTCTAGAAAAGGCAAAACTATTGAGACAGAAGATCAGTAGTCACTTGGGAACAGGAATCAACTATAAATGAACACGGGAATTTTTTACGTGATGAAATGTTCTAAAACTGGGACTATGGTAATGACTACATAGTTGTATACATTTAATAAAACTCAAATAATGGTACACTTTGAAATGGATGAGTTGGGCCGGGCGCAGTGGCTCACATCTGTAATCCCAGCACTCCTGGGAGGCCGAGGTGGGCGGATCACCTGAGGTTGGGAGTTCCAGACCAGCCTGACCAACATGGAGAAACCCCATCTCTACTAAAAATACAAAATTAGCACTAAAAACACAAAATTAGTTGGGTGTGGTGGCACATGCCTGTGATCCCAGCTACTTCGGAGGCTGAGGCAGGAGAATCGCTTGAACTCGGGACGCAAAGGTTGCGGTGAGCCGAGATAGCACCACTGCACTCCAGCCTGGGGCAACAAGAGCAAAACTCCGTCTCAAAAAAATAAAATAAAATAAAATAAAAAGAAGGCCGGGCGTGGTGGCTCATGCCTGTAATCCCAGCACTTTGGGAGGCTGAGGCGGGCAGATCACAAGGTCAGGAGATCGAAACTATCCTGGCTAACATGGTGAAACCCCATCTCTACTAAAAACACAAAAAAATTAGCCAGGCGTGGTGGTGGGTGCCTGTAGTCCCAGCTACTCGGGAGGCTGAGGCAGAAGAATGGCATGAACCTGGGAGGCGGAGCTTGCAGTGAGCCGAGATCGCACGCCACTGCACTCTAGCCTGGGTGACAGAGCAAGAGTGTCTCAAAAAAATAAATAAACAAAATAAAAATAAAAATAAAATAAAAAGAATAAAATGGATGAGTTTAATGCCATGTAAAACTTTAATAGAGCTGTTTCAAAAATGAGTTGACTGATGGACAGATAAATGATGAAGCAAATGCAGCAACAGATTAGCAATTATATAATCTAGATGGTATAGTATATGAATGTCCACTGTACAATTATTTAAAGCTCTTTCTTTTAAATTTTTCATAATAAAAGGGCAGAAACTTTGTCAAATTTAATTCAATGGCAATCACTCACATAATCAAATGTCACAATATACAAAGGGTTGACCCTTATATTACTGCATCAAACAGTATACTTTGACTTTTTATTTATAATCCTCAAAATAATAAATTCCGCTTTACAGTTTTAACACAGTTTTCACTAAGGTTAACTGACTGTATACACTATAGAGTATAGCATAATAGTGCTAGTATAAAGTCATTTCCATATAGGCCTATAATGCTGATAACTTTACAATATTCTCTGGCTTTCTTTTTTTTCCTTTTTTTTGAGACAGAGTTTTGCTTTTTTGCCCAGGCTGGAGTGCAATGGCACGATCTCGGCTCACCACAATCTCCACCTCCCAGGTTCAAGCGATTCTCCTGCCTCAGCCTCCCAAGTAGCTGGAATTATAGGCATGCGCTACAACACCTGGCTAATTTTGTATTTTTAGTAGAGTTAAAGTTTCTCCATTTTGGTCAGGCTGGTCTCAAACTCCTGACCTCAGGTGATCCCCCCGCCTCGGCCTCCCAAAGAGCTGGGATTACAGGCATAAGCCACTGTGCCTGGCCTTCTCTGGCTTTCTTGATCTCCCTGACCAAGGCTTCTGAGTATTTCACTGGTTGTTCTGCTCCCATTCAACCAGCTCCTTAAATATCACTATTCCACAGGCACAGCTTTTAGGCCTGCCTTCTCACTCCCTGGACTGTCTTTGGGCAATCACATTTATGTCTGCCCCTTAGTATGAACATAAGCCCCAAAGATAAGAACTCTCTCATTTTAGCGGGAGCTAGGGAAGGAAAGGGTATAAGCAAGGTAGAGAAGTGGGGGCAAGCATAAAGTTTATTGTGAAAAGTGAAGGGTACTCTCAAGTTTCTGGGTAGTCCAGAGAAGGCTTTCACTGAGTCAAAGATGGGGTCTGAGCAGAGACCAAGCGCAGCCCATGCTCCCACTTTCCCTGAGTCCTCCAAACCTGCACCACAATGGGTTAGACGCTACTGGGGAGCTTTCTTTCCAGCTTGAAATGAGCTCTCTCTCTTCTGTTCTCATTTATCCTACACACTGCTCTGCATTACCCATAGCCCTCAATCCAATATGGCTGTGTTTTGCCACCGCATTTACAATGTCAATACTCTCAGATGGTTTCCAGATCTTTATTTCAGGAAGCATGTGCTACATGCATGTCAAAAAGGACTTTGTTTATGGTCATTTGTATTTTCCAAAGGTCATGAGCAAACACCTTCTGTCATCCTCTATAGTCTGTTTTTGACTGAAACTCTAAAATGCACAGACTATAGTGGATGACAGAAGGTGTTTGCTCATGACCTTTGGAAAATACTATCTGACACAGGCCCTCAAAACATGTTCAGTAGTTACCACTTGGTTACACTGGCCTAGAGACCTAGAGTAGATGGCTGCTTGGGAGTCAAGTTCTCCTTTCTGTTTTTTAAATGAAGAACATAGTAAATGTGTCACACAATTCTATGCCTGCTTCACAAGCAGGACTGAGGAATGGAGGATGAAGACCAGGGGGAAATCCAGGCTATGGTCCAATAATGCTAAGATTTTCTCACAGAGATGTAATGAAGTGAATATGAATGCTTTAGTCGCTGTTACTGACGTGGTTAGCAGCATGCAAATCTACAATCTCAGCATTTTGTTCTGGAGGCACTTTCTTCCACAGTCTAAGGGTGTTAGAGACTAGAGAACTGAAATCAAACTGTCAGCTTAGAATGGAGACTACCTTATAAGATAAAACTTTGAATCTCTGTGTCCTCTGACCCGCTTGCTACAAGGAGACGGCTGCAGGGTTTCAGGATCTTAAGTAAGGCAATTCCAACAGCAATTTGCTTGTGGGTCTAGACTAGCAATTCTGTGACTTGCTGCCCTACTTCTGTTTCAACTTTATTCAGTATAAGCAGATTGTGATGATATCATTTTTCAGATCACAAATTGCAAGTCTACCTGAAGTTTGTTAATAACAGCCACAAATTTATTTTCTGATTTCTACCAAGTCCCTTCCCCTCCACCACATTCAAAGCAAGTCTCTATAAGAAGTTTAAATTAGTCATTGGAACAAACATTTGAGTCCCCTGACCACAAAGAACTTAAAATACCAGAGAGAGATAAATTCCTGCTACTGAAGGAAATGGTAAGCACATATGACATTTAGGACCCTTTCTAGTACACAACCAACATCTATCTTCAGAAAAAATGTTTTGCGAGTTCCAGGAAATTTAACAGTTATTATTTGACACCCCAGAGCACTTGGATAGTACATGTTTATTACTCAAAATAGTGCACAGAACATACTAATTTTATATACGGATCAAGGCACATGCTAAAATAGCCCCTGCTCCTGACAACAGTTCCCCAAGGATATCCATGAACATGATCAGTTGCTTCTTTATCTTTTTAGTCTCCTCTAGCTGATTCAAGCTCTCCAGCCCTCAAGGACAAGTTAACAACATAGCTTGCAAATAGACTTCCCCCAGAAAAAAGAAATCCAGCAGCCCACCAAAACTGTCACCAGCCCTTCCCACACTTACCAGTGCCATAGGGAGGATGCAGCTGATGGCAGTGAGCATCAACGGCCTGAAAAAATACAGGTGGTAGTTTCAATTTTTATTTAGAATTCTTACTCGCCAACTGCCTGAAATCTTTTAAGGCTACATGAATGGGTCTTCATGCCTCAGCCTGCCACTTCGTGGTCCAATCACTTTTGTTAACAAACACTAGTGGTCACTCATTAAAAAGCAGAAATGAAGAAAGGGAGTGAACTGTGGGCCAGCTTCTGGGCCTGGGCTAGAATGGGACATGATATAGGAAAATCAGCCTAAAGAGATCAAGACAGATGGATTTGGGTCCAGGGGGCAAGGGATGATGTGGAGGCAGGCAAGAAAGTACTAAAGAGACAAGAGGAAGGAAAAAGGTTAAAGCACAAAGACAAAGGAGTAAGTAAACACCAGCCTACGATGGGGCAAAATTAGCATCAGTAGTGGTGGTGGTAGTGGGGTCTCATAGGGCTTCTGACCCTAAACCAGGATCACCCCTGAAGCCTAATTTAAGTGGTAGGATTTCATTTCTCCCATATTTCACACCTAAATATTCTCAGCCTCTAAAAGGCCCACTCTCTGGCATCTGATCATAACTTTGCCCATTCCACTTTTCTTTACAGGACATGGAGGGAGGGTTGACTTGTAACTGAGGTACCCAAATGTTATATATGTTTTTAAATCTGATTAATAAACACACATTTGAAGACTTCTCACCAGCCTAACCTTGATTCAGTCCTAACTGCTATGGACTCCAATCATTAAAATCAATACCAAAAAAACCAAAGACCTCACTCAATATAAGGTTATTTATACAAAATATAATAATGTAAAAATATTAATGTAGTCATTCCTTGACCATAAGGGTATATTTTTTTTAATTATGAAAAATTTCAAACATCTACCAAAGTGAAGAGTATAATGAAACCCATTAATCAGCTGGTGGCCAGACCCACTATGTCTCCATTCCAGCCCTCCCCTCCTCCCTCCAGATTATTGTGAAGTAAATCCCAGCCAGCATATCTTTTAGGGTGCATTTAATGGAAACTTTTTGAGAAGTACTCAGTACAAAGGGCTGGTTATTGCCCCTTCTAGAACTCTTAACAGACTTCCAGGGGAATGCCACATAGGCAGATTATGTCCAGCAAACCCAACCAAAAGAAATGCAGATGGGAGCTGATATCAAATGAACTGCACAGAGTAGGACTAAAAGCTGTGTCCATTCCTGCAGCCACAGCCCATCCTGTCCAGAAGTTATTTGAAACAATGCTATGTCTCAGCTACTGCTACTGTGAGGAGGCAAAGAGAGGGAATACCAAATAACCAGCTAGGTAGCACCATCCAAGTACTACCAATAAGATGGTAGTACCATCTTCTCCAAAAGGAGGGCACTTCAGAGGCCAGCACATCTTAATGAAAAAGCCACAGATTCCAACAGCATGTTTCAATGACAGAGCTACTACCTCATCGACTGCTTTCCTTAGCTACCCCTTTATGCTAGAAACATATAACCCTATTTTTATAACCTTTCTGTTTATATAAAACTATATAAACAGGAACAGAATGAAAGCCCATTGAGGGCAGAAATTTTTTGACTGATTCCTTCTCTGCCAAACCCAAGAACCTGGAACAATACCTGTACTAGCATTAGGTCCCATACGCCAACACCACTCTCTGCCTGTCTCCGGTGATCCAGCCTTGTCACCACACCCACATCCACCGCAAGAGCGTATGAAGGTGCCAAGGTCTTCCAAGCCCTCAGGGATGCAAAGGGATACAGCAGAGGCCAGACACAGCTTCTCTGAGACAGGTTAAAAAAAGTTGGAGGGCTTAGCAGTCTCTCGAGGGTTGCAAGAAGGGCGGAGATGCTGACAATAGGTTGGAGGAGGCTAAAATCAAGTATATGAGTTAGGGAGAGGAACAATAAGGAGATCAGGCTGGAGCCTGGAGAATCCACTTTAAATTTTTCAACAGAGCAAAATAAATGGTACTTTTAGTGGATGTATCAGAAAAACAAAAAGTAGAAGTAAAGGAGGGGGCAGATATTAAAGGCAGAGAGATCTTTAAGTTATTTGAAAAAGAAGAGGTCGGTGAGGCGCAGTGGCTCATGCCTGTAATCCCAGCACTTTGGGAGGCCGAGGCAGGTGGATCTCCTGAGGTCAGGAATTCAAGACCAGCCTGGCCAACATGGTGAAACCCCATATCTATTAAAAATACAAAAATTAGGGCCGGGCACAGTGACTCACGCCTGTAAATCCAGCACTTTGGGAGGATGAGGCGGGCAGATCACCTGAGGTCAGGAGTTCGAGACCAGCCTGACCAACATGGAGAAACCTCATCTCTACTAAAAATACAAAATTAGCTGGGTGTGGTGGCGGGTGCCTGTAATCCCAGTTACTCCGGAGGCTGAGGCAGCAGAATGGCTTGAACCTGGGAGGCGGAGGTTGCAGTGAGCTGAGATCGTGCCATTGCACTCCAGCCTGGGCAACAAGAGCGAAACTCCATCTCGAAAAGAAAAAAAAAATTAGCTGGGCATGGTGGCAGGCGCCTGTAATCCCACCTACTCAGGAGACTGAAGCAGGAGAATCACTTAAACCGGGGAGGTGGAGGTTGCACTCCAGCCTGGGCAATGGAGACTCTGTCTCCAAAAAAAAAAGAAAAAAGGAAAAGAAGAGGTCAAACTATCTTCTTCCATCTCTCCCAGCATCTACCTGAAAGTTAAAATGACATCAGAAATTCAGGAAGTACTTGTTTACTGGGAAATAATTACTAAACCTATCCTAATGGCCAATGAACAAAGAAAATCAGTTGAGGCTTGGCTGGGCGTAGTGGCTCACGCCAGTAATCCCAACACTTTGGGAGGCCGAAGCGGGCGGATCTCCTGAGGTCAGGAATTCAAGACCAGCCTGGCCAACATGGTGAAACCCTGTTTCTATTAAAAATACAAAAATTACCTGGGCGTGGTGGCGGGCATCTCTAATCCCAGCTATTCAGGAGGCTGAAGCAGGAGAATTGCTTGAACTCAGGAGGCAGAGGTTGCAGTGAGCCAAGATAACTCAACTGCACTCCAGCTTTGGTGACAGAGTAAGACTCCGTCTCAAAAAAAAAAAAAAAAAAAAAATTAGCCAGGTGTGGTTGCGTGTGCCTGTAATCCCAGCTACTCGGGAGGCTGAGACAGGAGAGTCACTTGAACTCGGGAGGCGGAGGTTGCAGTGTGCCAAGATCATGCCACTGCATTCTAGCCTGGGTGACAGAGTGAGACTTCATCTCAAACAAAAAAAAAAGAAAAGAAAAATCGGGCTGGGCGCGGTGGCTCACGCCTGTAATCTCAGCACTTTGGGAGGCCGAGGCGGGGTGGATCACAAGGTCAGGAGATCGAGACCACCCTGGCTAACACGGTGAAACCCCGTCTCTACTAAAAATACAAAAAATTAGCTGGGCGTGGTGGCAGGCACCTGTAGTCCCAGCTACTCAGGAGACTGAGGCAGGAGAATGGCATGAACCCGGGAGGTGGAGCTTGCAGTGAGCCAAGATTTTTTTGCGCCACTGCACTCCAGCCTGGGCGACAGAGCGAGACTGTCTCAAAAAAAAAAAAAAAAAAGAAAAAAAGAAAAATCAATGGTTCATAAAACATAAAAGGCACTTTGATGGAAAGGAACAACACTGCCACCTCATTCCTTTTTACCACTACCACCACCAGGTCTTCCTATCCAGGAGAAATCTTTTCCAGTCATTTGTCTAAGGTTCTTCTGGTTGTCACCAACATCACTGAGTATAACCCTAACTCTCTATGACATGTAACTTACTTAAATTGCTCCCTATCTCCCACTTTCAAGTCCCAACTTTTTGATATATAAATCACTATTTTTAGTTCCTCCATCAAGTTACTTTTGTAGCTTTAGGATACTATTTGTAGGACCAGAATTGCATTTTCTTCACTGTGGTTCCAATGTCAATAACCCTTTGGGCCATTCAAAGGAGAATGTTCATACATCAGGCACAAATTTTTTTTTTTTGGGGGTGACGGAGTCTTGTTCTGTCACCCAGGCTGGAGAGCAGTGGCACGATCTCTGCTCACTGCAAGCTCCGCTTCCTGGGTTCATGCCATTCTCCTGCCTCAGCCTCCCGAGTAGCTGGGACTACAGGCACCCGCTACCAGGCCTGGCTAATTTTTCTTTGGATTTTCAGTAGAGACAAGGTTTCACCATGTTAGCCAGGATGGTCTTGATCTCCTGACCTCGTGATCCGCCCGCCTCCGCCTCCCAAAGTGCTGGGATTACAGGCGTGAGCCACCGCACCCGGCCTGCACAAATATATTTTTTGATTGCCACCAATGACTTATACTCATGCCATGTATGTGGCTTTATATACATATATTTTGAGACAGAGTCTCGCTTTATCACCCAGGCTGAAGTAGAGTGGCGCCATCTCAGCTCACTGGAACCTCTGCCTCCCAGGTTCAAGCAATTCTCCTGCCTCAGCCTCCCGAGTATCTAGGATTACAGGCACGCGTCACCACACCTGACTAATTTTTCTATTTTTAGTAGAGATGTAGAGATGGGGTTTCACCATGTTGGCCAGGCTGGTGGAACTAATAAATGTCCATGAAACCTTCAAAATCCACGTTCTTCTGCCATGGCTTCAGCCGGTCCCTCCATTTAGGGTCCCTGACTTCCTGCAACACTGACCTCAAGTGATCTGCCCGCCTGGGCCTCCCAAAGTGCTGAGATTACAGGAGCCACCGCATCCGGACTTGGCTCACTTGCGCACTCCCTCTCTCTCTCTTTTTATCTATCTTATCTATCTATCTATCTTTTTAAAATCAATCTATCTATCTTTCTTTCTTTTTAAAATCTGGGCTCACCACAACCTCCACCTCCTGGGTTCAAGTGATTCTCCCACCTCAGCCTTCTGAGTAGCTGGGATTACAGATGTGTGCCACCACGCCCAGCTAATTTTTTTTTTTTTTTGAGATGAAGTCTCGCTCTGTCGCCTAGGCTGGAGTACAGTGGCGCAATCTTGGCTCACTGCAAGCTCCACCTCCCAGGCTCATGCCATTCTCCTGCCTCAGCCTCCCGAGTAGCTGAGACTACAGGTGCCCACCACCACGCCCGGCTAATTTTTTGTATTTTTAGTAGAGACGGGGTTTCACCATGTTGGCCAGGCTGGTCTCTAACACCTGCCTTGGCCTCCCAAAGTGCTGGGATTACAGGCATGAGCCACTGTGCCCAGCCTGGGTTTCTTTTTGAGGTAATGGAAATGTTCTGGAACAAGATGAAGATGAGGGTTTCTTTTTGAGGTAATGGAAATGTTCTGGAACAAGATGAAGATGATGGTTGCATAACATTGTGAATGTACTAAATGCCACTGAATTGTATACTTTAAATGGTTAGTTTTAGGTTATGTGATTATTACTTCAATTTTTTTTTTGTTGAGATGGAGTTTTGCTCTGTCACCCAGGCTGGAGTGCAGTGGCGCGATCTCGGCTCACTGCAAGCTCCGCCTCCCCAGTTCACGCCATTCTCGTGCCTCAGCCTCCCGAGTAGCTGGGACTACAGGCGCCCGCCACCACACCCGGCTAATTTTTTTGTATTTTTAGTAGAGACGGGGTTTCACCGTGTTAGCCGGGATGGTCTCGATCTCCCGATCTCGTGATCCACCCGCCTCAGCCTCCCAAAATGCTGGAATTACAGGCGTGAGTCACCGCACCCAGCTAATTATTACTTCAAATTTTTAAAGGGAAGAGGGATCAGGAAAATCAATCCTAAGCTCTGTGCACATAAACAGAACCTGTCATTTTAGGGTGATCCATGAGATACAGCTATTACTCCAGACTCAAAGGCCCCCAGATGATAAATGAGATCAGCCAAATCTCACACTCTAAGGGTCCTATTTCTCTTCAGTTTATCTCATTTCTTAAAAATAAGGGTTTTGGCCAGGCGCCCCCGTAATCCCAGCACTTTGGGAGGCCGAGGCAGGCAGGTCGCCTGAAGTCTGAAGTTCAAGACCAGCCTGGCCAACATGGTGAAACCCCATCTCTACTAAAAATACAAAAATTAGCCGGGTATGGTGGCATGTGCCTGTAGTCCCAGCTACTCAGGAGGCTGAGGCAGGAGAATTGATTGAACCTGGGAAGCACAGGTTGCAGTGAGCTGAGATCACGCCACTGCACTCCAGCCTGGGGGACGAGCAACACTCTGTCTCAAAAAATTAAATAAATAAATGGGTTTCTTTTGTTTTTATGTAGTGTTTTTTTTTTTTTTGGTCTAAAGATCCAGTGGGGACAGGGATGACTAGTCCATATACAGCTCTTTTATTAATCCCCCCATTTGCAGCACACTTATCTCTTCCAACATTCATCAGTCAGATCAGAGTCCATGGTCTTTTCAAAATTTAGATAAACTGGCTCACATTTTGTAATGATGTCCCCACACAACACCCCACTCCAACCCATTCTGTTTGTTAATATTAGTTTACAACATGCATGTGCCTTTACTTTCATTTTCATGGTATTTAAAAATGGAAGGGCACTCCCAAATTTACTTTATCCCCTTTAATAATCTCTCTCCTCCTGCTCTCTCTGGTCCTCCAGACAACTGTTGATTTACTTTCCTTTATGATGGATTAGTTTGCATTTTCTAGAATTTTATATGACTGACATATAAAGTTTTTATGTTTCTCCCCTTTGGGTTTCTTCATGTGGCATTTTTTTTTTGAGGTTTATCAATGATGCTTATATAAGTAGCTCATTCTTTTATACTGCTGAGAAGTATGCAGTTCTATGGGTATGCCACTGTTTGTTTATTCATCTGTTTGAGTATGTGAGTTGCTTCCAGTTTTTGGCCATTGCAAATAAAACTACCACAGACATGTGAATACCAAAACAAACAGAAGAAGCAGAGGTGGGGCAAAGGCACGTGCAGCCAACCATCTTGAAGTAGCAGTGTTAATAAATTTGCAAAAGAAAATTTGGTGTATTCTACTACAGTATCATAAAATTCAAAACTTTTAAACCACATTGTATTTATGACTACAGATACCATCAGTCATCTCTACATCATCAAAAAGTACAGCCTAGCCAACATGGTGAAACCCCATTTCTCATCATCAAAAAGGACACAGAACCCACTTTTATCTCTTTTTTCACTAAAGAATATTCATTTCTTTATAATTATTGCTAAGTAAACTTCTATTTTGAACAAGATCATAAAATACAGTAGGACTTTGCACAGTGGAAACACTAAAAAGTTGGTTTGTACACACATGAAAATAGAATGTTCATATGTTCTGACAGTTAGGAAAGAAAGAAAAAATATGAAAAAAATTTTAAAAAAAAGTTAGAATGGAATTTGTCCAGTAGTTTCCAAGTCACCTGAAGCCTCTTTTGAGAAGATTAGGAAGGAGTGAGGACAGGAGTCTTGCCACAACCACCCCTAAGCTCAAACTGTGAGTTGTGCTGTTTCTTCCTCTTAGCTTTGCCCAGGTCCAAGGAGAAGGCAGGGGAGCTTTCAAATATAAACCCCTGCAGAGGACCAGTGCTGATGGTGGGGCTAGGGGAAAAGAGGATAGCCCCCACTCCAGGGGCTAGACCTTCTCTTGAAAATTAGTGAAATATAAAGTTATATTTAGACATCAAAAAGACTATGGGAAGCCTATCCAACTTGCAAGTATAGCTGAGCAATTTATATCCTACTTCTACTGTTACAAAACCAGTACACTCCAAATGCTGGACACGTCCTTTCAGGAGTCAAAAGAAAGCAAGCACTCCTCTCTCCTCACTTGAATAACCCAAACCATTTTACAATTTTTCTGCACTTCCATGTGAATCTAATGTAAAATGCCTTGGCCTAGCCCCTTGAGATTCTATTACTTTTTTTTTTTTTTTTTTTTTTTTTTTTTTTTGAGACGCAGTCTCTCTCTGTTGCCCAGGACGGAGTGCAGTGGCATGATCTCAGCTCACTGCAACCTCTGCCTCCCAGGTTCAAGCGATTCTCCTGCCTCAGCCTCCCGAGTAGCTACGATTACAGGTGCCCACAATCACGCCCGGCTTATTTTTATATTTGTGTAGAGATAGGGTTTCACCATGTTGGCCAGGCTAGTCTCAAACTCCTGACCTCAAGTGATCCGCCCACCTCGGCCTCCCAAATTGCTGGGATTACAGGTGTGAGCCACCATGCCTAGCCTGTTTCATTACAACTGTATGAAGTTCAGGTTTCTATATGAGAATTGCTAAAACTAATTCTGATATATACCATAAGCTGGGAATCATATATCTGTTAGGTTTATACCATCTTTTTTTTTTTTTTTGAGACAGAGTCTCGCTCTTTTGCCCAGGCTGGAGTGCAGTGGTGTGACCTCAGCTCACTTGCAACCTCCGCCTCCCAGATTCAAGCGATTCTCCTGCCTCAGCCTCCCAAGTAGCTGGGATTACAGGCGCCCGCCATCACACCCGGCTAACTTTTTGTATTTTTAGTAGAGACGGCACTTCATTGTGTTGGCCAGGATGATCTTGATCTCCTGATCTCATGATCCACCCGCCTTGGCCTCCCAAAGTGCTGGGATTACACGTGTGAGCCACCACGCCCGGCCAGGTTTATACCATCTTTATTTGGAGGTCAGCTGGCTTCATGAAAAAGTCCTTTGAAGAGAATGTCTTCTGTTTACAAATTGGAGCACACAGAAGTAGAGGTTTGGAGTTAAATTTTCAACTGTGCATTTATTGGCCTAGACTTAAGACACATTAAAAAGCAACACTTAACTGAGAATATAACATAACCAGACATTTCTGCCAGGTGCTGTTAGGTAAAGAAAAAATATGGACCTCTATCTCAAAGAGTTTATATCCTAGTTTACAACTAATCGGCAAACACTGTAAGTACACACCAAGAAGAAGCACAGTGGTACACAGGCAAGAGTGATAGACTCTGTCTGGGTATCAGGGAGAGATTCATGTAAACAAGGGGAAGAGGGTCAATCCTCTATTTCCAGGTTGGTGGATGGTGGTACCAACAATTAAGATAGAGAATTCAGGAAACCAAGCTTGATGGCATTAGAAAGATTTCTTGTAAAAAGAGGCAAGGTTATCTACAGACTCCCGGAAAGGATGGTGACAGAACTGAAGAGACTGTTAGCTGAGCAGGAAAAGAAACTGCTAGTCAAAGAGAACAACTTTTCCAGATAGAGACCACACTTTGTCCACAATTATAAGAACAGCTCTGTTTTCCTTTTAAAATCTCCAAACAAACCCCTTGCTCATCCTGCCTGTATTTTTCTCTATTTATGGTCAATAACATGGTCATCACTGTGAAATCATTCATGTTTTTTTTTTTTGAGATGGAGTCTCGCTCTGTTGCCCAGGCTGGAGTGCAGTGGTGCCATCTTGGCTCACCGCAAGCTCCACCTCCCGAGTTCACGCCATTCTCCTGCCTCAGCCTCCCGAGTAGCTGGGACTACAGGCGCCTGCCACCATGCCCTGTACTTTTTTGTACTTTTAGTACAGATTTTTTGTACTTTTAGTACAAAAGTCTTGCTCTGTTGCCGAGGCTGGAGTGCAGTGGTGCAATCTCGGCTCACTGCAACCTCCGCTTCCCAGGTTCAAGCAATTCTCGTGCCTCAGCCTCCCAAGTAGCTGGAACTACAGGCATGCACCACCATGCCCAGCTAATTTTTGTATTTTTAGTAGAGACGGGGTTTCACCATGTTAGCTAGCTGGTCTTGAACTCCTGACCTCAGGTGATCCGCCTGCCTTGGCCTCCCAAAGTACTGGGAATACAGGCATGAGCCACCGTGCCCGGTGGAAATCATTCACGTTTATAAAGATTTAAACTTTATAAAAGTTTAAAGTTTAGATAGAAAAGGAACTTCATGTTTGACAGTTCATGTCAGTTTAACAAATAAAGTTAGAGGGCAGATACATTTCAGGAGGAGCAAAATGCAACTCATTCTGCACCTTTTCAAATCTTTCCTATAATTCTTCCCTCTTTGGGGAAGACAAATCTAATCCTTGAAATTTCTCCTTTGCAGCAAGGGCAAAGAAAAAAAAAAGATAATTAGATTGGAGCAAGGCAAAATTAAAGTACGGAGGTGTCTCAATAACAAGAACACCCAAAACAAGTAAACACTAAATAGTGCTATTAACATAGGCATAAGACCAAACATTGCAGTCAACCACAAATACAGGTACAGACAAGCTATTATTTCCCTGTATCTTTTTCCCGGCTCCAATTCAAAGTTCATTTTGTGTTATTTTTACTTTTCTTTTGGTGGGCCCCAGGAGAAGGGAACCAGAGGCTCTAGGGGAAGGTAAAATAATCCAAAGTATATGACCCAATATCATACGCACACTCAGAGGCACCAGTCAGCAATATATTGCCCAGAACCATCCTCAATGTGTAGGCTCCTACCCTATGATTCAAGACACACAACCCTAAGAATGTGTTTTAAGGAACCAAGACAAATAACACTCCCATCCCTCCACTTTTGGCCCGCTTCTACCATGACCAAGCAAAATCGGTTTGAACATTCATGTTCCAGGCACTTTATCTGCATTATCATCACATTTAATGTTGTGAAGGAGGTGTTATCATTATTTTACAGATGAGGAAACTCAAGCATAGAGATGCTGACGGACTTATCTGAGGTCATATTATATTAAATGGAAAAAATGGGACTGGAACCCAATCATCTGACCACTAGCCCAGACTCTGGACAAGCCCCAACAGACATAAAAGTCATATCCATAAAGACATTCACAACAATGTAACCAGTCCCCCAACAACTGTAATACATAGGTACTCACTTAAATGCCCAATGGAGAAAGCTTAAGCAAATTATGGTTCAAAAACAAGATGGCATGCTACACAGCCATTTAAAGTATTTATGAGGACAAAGTAAAAACGGGGAAATGTTTGAAATATACATGAAAAAAGCAGAATGCATAAAATACATATATCTACTGATTATTATAATGCAATGTCTACCAGGGCAGAGATTTTTGTCTGTTTTGTTCACAGTTATTTTTCCTGTTATGTGCCTGGCACAGGTACATAACAGGAGGCGTAGTAGGTTCTCAATAAATATCCAATATTGGTTGAATGAAATACTGAACAATAATGCTATGTATGAATATGGACAAGAGCTGAAGGATGATAAGCAAGGAAGAAAACTTATTTTAGGTTAATGAAAACATGAATGATATTATTTTCTTAAATACTGTAGTAATATCTTGACAAAAAATTTATAAACTCAAGATTAAAATATAAATGTCAAAAAAAATAACAAACACAAATACCGTATCACCCCTTGATTACACATGACTTCCATGGTTCCTGAGGTAGACAGAAAGCACAACAAAAAGACTAGAATGAAAGCTGGCCTTGAATCTGATGAAGGGCTTCTTTTCTGGAAGGTGATGAGCATGTTTTGTATGGTATCAGGTACACAGCGATGACAATAACCTTTCTAAGCTGGCAAGACAAGGACAACTTTGCACCATTTGTATTTAGGCCATTTTCAATGTCACTCTGGACATTTCTCATCGCCTTTTAAAAATGAATTTACACATCAGTAAACACACCTCAGACTTCCAGACTACAACCCTGTGAAATATGTTAACAAACCTATTAACGGCCAGCTATTTGAAACGCAGGAATTTAACCTAAGTTCTACTTAGATAGAGGCATGGAAAGACAGCTCACATCAGATCACAAAAATAGAAATCAGAGGGCTGCTCAGCACACAAACACTCAGTGTAACCAGGCCCAGCTTGAAGATACTTTCCCATGAGTAGTAGCAACAGTAATAACAACAACAAAAAAAAACCAGTATTGGTCAATTAATGACTGTAAGTAAATAAAAATAGAATGATCTTAAAATTCAGCTATATCACAATAAAAGAAAATCGATTTAATAATTAAAGTTTTCACCAGATACTTGTTATCTTTTAACTCGGCATTATATAAGTATTTAGTACCAATTAAGAAAATGGCTAAAATAATGTATTTTGTTGTTATGAACACCAATTGATCATGTTATAAGTGAAAAAGGCAAAAAAGCCAGGTTGTTTTGAACACAGGACTATAAAGACTTCGGCACTTAAGAGTCAGAAGCCCTGACAACTCATTACTATTCATCCACAAACGGGAAAAATTATCCACAGCAGAATCTTAGAGAGATTTTCCAGCCACATTTTGCTAAAGAGCAAATACTAGATTTTTAAAAAAATTCACAAAAGAGTATGGCAGAATAGAGTGTTCTAGGAAATATTTTCATAGCTTTACTGCAGTTAATAGAGCAATTCATAAAGCAAGAAGAAATGTAGTAAAAACACTTGTAATAATTGGCATATTTCTCCAATCCTATCTGGGGAACAGGCTCAAAAAGTGAGCAATAGGGACAGGCGCAGTGGCTCACACCTGTAATCCCAGCACGTTGGGAGGCCGAGGCGAGCGGATCATGAGGTCAGGAGATCGAGACCATCCTGGCAAACAAGGTGAAAGCCCGTCTCTACTAAAAACACAAAAAAATTTAACCAGGCGTGGTGGCGGGCACCTGTAGTCCCAGCTACTTGGGAGGCTGAGGCAGGAGAATGGCGTGAACCCGGTAGGCGGAGCTTACAGTGAACGGAGATCACGCCATTGCACTCCAGCCTGGGCGACAGAGTGAGAGTCTGTCTCAATAAACAAAAAAAAAGTGAGCAATATACTTCACTATGCCACACATATGCTGAATAAGTTTTAAAAATCTATTTAAATACCTATTTAAAATCCTAGGCTGGGTGTGGTGGCTCACGCCTGTAACCCCAGCACTTTGGGAGGCTGAAGTGGGTGGATCGTCTGAACTCTGGAGTTTGAGACCAGCCTGGGTAACGTGGCGAAACCTTGTCTCTACGAAACACACACAAACACACACACACACACAAATTAGCCGGGCATGTGGTGCACACCTGCGGTCCCAGCTATTTGGAAGGCTGAAGCAGGAGGATTGTTTGAGCCTGGGAGTTGGAGGCTGCAGTTAGCCAACATCGTGCCACTGCACTCCAACCTGAGTGCCAGAGTGAGGCGCTGTCTCAAAAACAAAAAAACAAAACAAAAAATCCTATTAAAAACCTATTGCTATAGTTTACAAAACCTATTCCTTTCCTCCAACAGTAAAGATGCTTGAGGCTACAATCATAATATTCCTTTCTACCTATACATCTTTGACTCTCATTCCAGCCCAGAAGATAACCCTCCCACTCCCATGCCCATTGCCCTATGGAGCCAGGACTTCTATAACCTGCATTGCCCTTCTACACCACCTTCAAGGTCCTCTGGCCTCAACACAAAGCTCAGGTAGCTCACTACACCTCCTGGACTAGATCTAGCTCAAAGTGGCCTATTTCTTTCCCCTCCTGAAGCAATGGGGTGGGTCCCCAAACAACATTCACTTCTCCTGCCCATGCCCCTAACATGATGCTAAGATGAGGGCACAAGGAGAAAGAGACTCTTGACCCATCACAAACCAAAGCCAGCTCCACAGTCATGATCCTGCCTGCGCTTTGTCTGGGGCTCTGGCTGAGCCTCTTCCTGAGCAGCTTGTCAGCAAATATCTCAAGAG
This sequence comes from Pongo abelii, assembly GCF_028885655.2. Taxonomy (NCBI): domain Eukaryota; kingdom Metazoa; phylum Chordata; class Mammalia; order Primates; family Hominidae; genus Pongo; species Pongo abelii. The sequence continues at coordinate 105,529,974 of NC_085928.1, forward strand.
TTCCATGGAATGGTAATTAAAAGGACTCACTGAATAACTGAAAAAAATTATTGGCTAACTACTGCACATTTTGTAATAAAAATGCTTATGGTTACAAGAAGGACCTCTTTCATCTATAAAGACAATAAAATGATCTTTGTATAAGTCTCATATAAAAATATACCGTAGAAAAAGGTAACTTTGTTTTCTTTAAAGACTCATACATGATCACTAAAAATACTTATTCCCCAGAGATCCCCTCCTCCTACAACACAACACCTCACTTGGCAATCATTTCATCTCATTTGACTATTCCATTTGTGATTTGTGTAGGATAGTTCATTCTCAAATAATGCTTCTGTTTTGCCACTATTTGAATACCAGCAGCTTCCCCACCTCAGTAACAGATAAGCATTTTCTCTGTTCTCTATCTTGAGCCCTTGATCTGATTTTCTGGGCACCTTCCTCTCTCAATAATGACTTTACTCATAGACTGGTCCCAGAACATACACAGGAAGTTACTCTCTGACACCAGGGCCCTCATTAAACTAAAAGCCCAGTGTCCCAGACAATTGTGATTTTTCTTTCTTTTTTAGACAGTCTTGCTCTGTCACCCAGACTGGAGTGCAGTGGCACGATCTCGGCTCACTGCAAGCTCCGCCTCCTGGGTTCACACCATTCTCCTGCCTCAGCCTCCTGAGTAGCTGGGACTACAGGTGCCCGCCACCATGCCCGGCTAATTTTTTGTATTTTTAGTAGAGACAGGGTTTTCACTGTGTTAGCCAGGGCTCTCCTGACCTCGTGATCCACCCACCTCAGCCTCCCAAAGTACTGGGATTACAGGCGTGAGCCACCGCACCCAGCTGAAAATTGTGATTTTTCTACTTAAGACACTTTACCCAGCTAACTCAGGAGGCTTAGGCAGGAGGATCACTTGAGGCCAGGAGTTTGAGATCAGCCTGGGCAACATAGTGAGATTCTGTATCTTAAAAAAAAAATTTTTTTTTGCAGCTTTTTGAGTCCACTTAAAAATTTTTTCTCTTTTTTTTTTTGAGACAGAGTCTCACTCTCTTGCCCAGGCTGGAGTGCAGTGGTGCAATCTCATCTCACTGCAACCTCTGCCCGCGGGTTCACACCATTCTCCTGCCTCAGCCTCCTGAGTAGCTGGGACCACAGGCACATGTCACCACACTCGGCTAATTTTTTGTTTGTATTTTTAGTAGAGACGGGCTTTCACTGTGTTAGCCAGGATGATCTTGATTTCCTGACCTCGTGATTCCCCCGCCTCGGCCTCCCCAAGTGCTGGGATTACAGGCGTGAGCCACTGCGCCTGGCCAAAATAAATTTTTGTTTAATTAGTTGCACGCACCTATAGCCCCAGCTACTTGGGAGGCTGAGATGGGAGGATAGCTTGAACCCAGGAGTTTGAGGCTGCAGTGAGCTATGATCATGCTACTGCACTCCAGTTGTGAGATGGGGCAAGAGCTCATCTCTAAAAATTTTTTTTTTTAATAATAATTTTTTAAAAGAGACTTCAAATCCCAAATGGCAGTAAAAGGCGTAACTTTATGCTATACTATAAATAATTCACATGGCAACTGCCTGGACACAACAAAATGAGTACACAGACATGAGAATCGAGTGAAAAATTTAAGCTACTCCTCAAACTTGGATAGTTTTTACTCATAGACTAGAATTCGTAAGACTATAATTTTCAATTACATACATGCAACATTTTCTACAAGCCACAGAACCTAAATTACGTTAAAAAATTAAATATTTCAATATGCCACAGAATTGTGCAATCAGCACTACGACCAATGGGATATCAGTAGTGATCTGGGTGACTATCACCATCAATCACACTTTCAGAGACATGTGCGACAAGAGAACCAGAGTAGCCAGAACACCATTGGGTAAACTAAGCACTTAAATTATTCCCTCTCATCCTCAAAAAATATTAATTACAAAAATAAAAACAGGCCAGGAGTGGTGGCTCATGCTTGTAAAGGAATTTGGGAGGCTGAGGTGGGAAGATGGCTTGAGGCCAGGAGTTTAAGACCTAGGCAACATAGCAAGACCCCATCTCTACCAAAAAAAAAAAATTTTTGTTGTTTTGTTTTGAGATAAGGTCTTGCTCTGTAGCCCAGGCTGGAGTATAGTGGGGGCAATCTCAGCTCACTGCAACCTCTGCTCCCAGGCCCAAGTGATCCTCCCACCTCAGTCTCCTGAGTAGCTGGGTCTATAGGCACATGCTAGCACGCTCAGCTAATTTTTGTATTTAAAATATAATTTTAAAAATATAAGTAAATAAAAACAATGTTAGCTTGTATCTGGCCTCAAAGAAAAAAAATTGTATATGATTCCTTCTCCTTTACTCTTAACCAAGCTGCTTTTCTGTCCAGTCTCTTTGGTCAAGTTTCTGAACCACTTAAAACACCAGAGTCCCTTTATGTACAGTCAAGCCAACCAAAGAGCCACAACCTTTTTTTGCCCAGCCCCAGAAAGTAAATGGTGTTAACATATTTCTCAGTGAAGCACAGAAGGGAAAAAATTAACTCTGTCTTCTATCAACATCTAAATTTTTGTGGATTATTTTTCTCTTTGCTCCATTTTCTCTTTAACCCTTTCATACTGTTTCAACTCTCTTCCTTCTCTTATTTATTCCCTCATCTCTGTGACAAGTTCTTTTTGCTCTTACTCTTCTCAGTTTTAAAGGCCAGAACAATGCCCTTTCATTTCATTTCCAATAGGAAAGAAAATGTATCAGGGACTAGGAAATCTAGCTCACACCAACAGCAGCAGCTGCTACTATCACCAACAATCAACAAAATCCACAAGTATCCAAGCAATTATTCAATACCTACTATAGATGAAATAGTGTGACAAGAATGATGGAGGAGATAAGGTACAAGACAGTTATTGCTCTCCAAGAACTGACAATCTAGTTGGAGAGATCACGCCAAAATGTGTGAACAGGTAAAACATAAAGCAGTCAGAAGACTGCAGTACATAACCTAAAAAAATAAACGAGCTGTATTGTTTGGACACAGACCAAAAGAAGGCATGGCCACTGTGCTCTAGGGGCTCTCAAGGAAACTCACTCAGAGAAAGCATGAGCTAGACTCTGAGGACCCCTAAGGGCAGTAAGAGATGAGGTGGTGAAGGGAAAGCTTTCCAGGAAGCTGACCATGTATAAGAAGGAAAAATGTAAAACAGTAAATTTTATGTTACATATATTTTACCACAATTAAAAAAAAAAAAGGAAGGAAGGAAGGAAGGATGGACAGACGGACAGGTGCTTGGGCCCCTCAGCTGTCTCTAGCAGGGCAGAAAAATCCAGCACAGAGGCTTGACGATCTGAGAATTCCTGTGTATAGACAGGAACATCCTCATGAACTTGGTCAACTGACACTGTCCAGAGCTTGGTTACACACTACATAATTCCAAATATTATTTTTTGTAACCTAACATTATGAACATATCCTTTTCTTATTTTAAATACCAACATTGTATATAACCTGACAGTATGACTAAAGCAAAAGAAAACTATTGATCAACAAGGGAGAGGTGTGCATGGTGAGGAAGAAAAACCCGATTATTGTTTTCTACCAGGGAAATGCCCTCTGGAGGCAGGGGTCCAGCAGCTTTGTTATAGCCATAGTGCAGAAATCCCAAACCCAGAGGATCTATAGGTCCCTATTCTTCAGAGTTTTCTGCTCAGCACAAGAGAGGAAGTCTACAATCACTTATAGAAATTAGTCACAGAAAAAAAAAACAAAAAACTTAGCTTTCAGCTTCCAGCCAGTTGCTAATAAAGACCTGAGTATCTAAATTCAAGGTATTAGCCTTTGCCAACCATCTGGGGGAAAAAAAATCCCTAAACTAGTAGATAAAGCAAATTTTATAGAAATCATACAAGGCACACCTTAGTTATTTCTGTTTAAGTACCAATAAAATTTATTTGGTTGACATCATGCCAAGGTGCCCTTTTGACCTCCAATTTAATCAGAAACAAAATCCAAGTAACAATTCATGAAAAAAGATTAGTGAAAACATTAAAGTAAGAGAAATATTTCCAATTTCCCATAATGGCCAGTGTTAGAGAAGGAAGCATGCTTGTTGGGAAACTGTCAAAATGATCATAAAAAATGTAAATAGTGAGGATAATAACTGGCCTAAGGTGCAAGACATCCAAAGGTATGTTTTAGCTTATGTGTTAAAAAATAAAATGCTTGCTGGAATAATCAACTTTGTTCATTCTCTACAATTTCCATACTAACACCCCCTAAATCAATGAAATACAAGCTATAAGAAAGAATTATTATTAAAATCAGTACATGAAACAAATGAGCTCATTAGCCCAAAGGCAATGACTATTCAGGGCAAACCAGAGGGATCTGTATACTCTCAAGACATTTATCAGTCACGCACAGTCGTACAGAAGATGGTGATCCTGATGCTTATTGTATCAACCTCATAAAATTCTGAAAACTCACTTCCTGAAACGTGCAAAGTTGTGCAATTCTGCTACTACACATTTCTGGTATGGTACATCTTTCTTGAATCTGTCCCACCCCTACTTTCTAATTCTTACTAATTTGGGAATCTGAGGACCTTAGACATGCATATATTAGAAAACAAAGTAAATGTAACAAAATGTCCAAATGATGTTGACATACACTTAAATTTGGTTTCAAGCTACAAGGCCATTCAATTAGTCTGGAGGAGACATTAATTAACAACAGCTCATCCTTAGATTTAACTGGGGGGGATTACACTGGAGTTTACAACACTGCTCACCTTTAGGACAGAAGCTAAGCTGGTCATGTGCTCATTGAGGGCACCCTCAGATTCCTTGTAGGTCAAGCAAGTGAACTGGTACTCCTCGGGATCAAAGGCATCAGCCCCCTGCTGCTCCACATCGCTGGCTACTCCCACGTAATAGTCCTCTATGTCCCCAGGGTCTTCATCTTCTTCTTCTTCCTCTTCCTCACAATTTGGGTCATAGTCCTCTTCATTGCTGTCAGACCCCTGGCTATTCATGTCCACTGACATCTTAGCATCCAGCCAAGTTGCAGATCAGGAAAGCAGTTGCTTTTTACCCCTCCCCCCAAAACTACCGCTTTCTCAAATGCATTAGTATTTTTGTCTTCTAAGGGAGAAAAAAAAAAAAAAAAAATAAGTGTTACTTTTTCCCCATGACAAGTTGCAACAGAAACCATTCAAGAATCAAAATGGGACAGTCCTGGCCCTAATCTCACTACAGCCTATTCCAACTCTGGTATCACATGGGGAATCTCACCATCATCCCCCTGGCCCAGGCTTATAAAAGGGAAATCCTTCCCTGGAGAGACAGAAGCAGCTGATAAATGGTAACTTCACATGAAAGGCTTGGCATGACAGGGCAAGGCCATCTGCTCCATGTCAGAAAGTCAAATTCCAATGAACTTGTTATTCTTGCCAAAGTCCTTAAGGGAGAAGCACATCCTCACAGCTGGCCACCCAGAGGGGAGGCAACATAAAGGTTTAACTACCAAAGTTTAAAATTTTGCTTATCATGATGCCCCGTTAGTATGGATACAGACAGTACATAAATAGGAACACTTCCTGCTACAATATGTAGAAAAAGAAAACCACTGTTTCACAGACATTACTCTTAGGTGTCTGAAAAATAGGTGCATAGTTGGTAAAGAAAAAAAAAATAACACACATAGGTCTTCAACATCCTCCTCTAGTCTGCAAAGTTGACTGATTTTTCAGGTTTAAAGAGTTCTACTGGACGGGTGTGGTGGCTCATGCCTGTAATCCTAGAACTTTGAGAGGCTGACATGGGTGGATCACCTGAGGTCAGGAGTTTGAGACCAGCCTGGCTAACATGGTGAAACCCTGTCTCTACTAAAAATACAAAAAAATTAAGCGGGCGTGGTGACAGGCACCTGTAATCCCAGGTACTCGGGAGGCTAAGCCAGGAGAAACGCTTGAACCCAGGAGGCGGAGGTTATAGTGAGCTGAGATTGCGCCACTGCACTCCAGCCTGGGCAATAAAAGCGAAACTCCGTCACACACACACGTACACACACACACACACAAGGGAAACTCCGTCTCAAAAAAGAAAAGCCCGCAGATCGCAAAATGTTACTCAATTACATATAAACGAAAAGAGAATACTAGTTGAGAAAGCGAAACAGTCACAAACCCTAACTTCAACTCACAGAAGATTGTGGCAAACACCCATTAACTTTTCTACACAACTACCATTTCAACTGATGAGCTGAAAGGAACAATATCAACTAGTGATTTAAATCTAAAACTAGGCCAGGTGCGGTGGCTCACGCCTGTAATCCCAGCACTTTGGGAAGCCGAGGCGGGCGGATCACGAGGTCAGGAGATCAAGACCATCCTGGCCAACGTGGTGAAACCCCATCTCTACTAAAAATACAAAAATTAGCTATACGTGGTGGTGCGTGCGTGTAATCCCCAGCTACTCAGGAGGCTGAGGCAGGAGAATCACTTGAACCAGGGAGTCGGAGGTTGCAGTGAGCCGAGATCCCGCCACTGTACTGCAGTCTGGCAATAGAGTGAGACTCCATCTCAAAAAAAAAAAAAAAAAATCTAAAACTAATAGAACCTTAAAGTGTAAGAGCATTTGGATTTAACAGTACGTAAACAATTTATACAAACAAATGTTGATTAAATACAAAAGCAAATATAAAGTCTACTTGAAGTAGGTAATCTGTCTGAAAAAAACAACCAACCATAATCTAAAACAAAGACTGAGGGCCAGGTGTGGTGGCTCACAACTATAATCCCAGAACTTTGGAAGGCTGAGATGAGAGGATCGCTTGAGGCCAGGAGGTCAACGCCCACCTGAACAACCTAGTGAGACCATGTCTCTACAACACATTCAAAAAAAAAAAATAATCAGCTGGGCGCAGTGGCTCATGCCTGTAATCCCAGCACTTTGGGAGGCCGAGGCAGGCGGATCACGAGGTCGGGAGATCGAGACCATCCTAGCTAACACGGTGAAACCCCATCTCTACTAAAAATACAAAAAATTAGCCAGGAGTGGTGGCGGGCGCCTGTAGTCCCAGCTACTCAGGAGGCTGAGGCAGGAGAACGGCGTGAACCCGGGAGGCGGAGCTTGCATTGAGCCGAGATCGCACCACTGCACTCCAGGCTGGATGACAGAGCGAGACTCCATCTCAAAAAAAAGAAAAAAAATCCTGGCACTTTGGGAGACCCAGGTGGCCAGATCACCTGAGGCCAGGAGATTGAGACCAGCCTAGCCAACATGGCAAAATCCCATCTCTACTAAAAATACAAAAATTAGGCTGGGCACAGTGGCTCACACCTGTAATCCCAGCACTTTGGGAGGCCGAAGCAGGCAGATCACGAGGTCAGGAGATCGAGACCATCCTGGCTAACACGTGAAACCCCATCTCTACTAACAATACAAAAATTAGCTGGGCGTGGTGGCATGCACCTGTAATCCCAGCTACTCAGGAGGCTGAGGCAGGAGAACTGCTTAATCTCGGGAGACGGAGGTTGCAGTGAGCAGAGATTGCACCACTGCACTCCAGCCTGGGCAACAGAGCGAGACTCAATCAGAAAAAATAAAAAAATTAAAAAAATAAATAAATTAGCTTGGCAGGGTGGTGCACACTTGCAATCCCAGCTACTTGGGAGGTTGAGGTAGGAGAATCACTTGAACCAGGGAGGAGGTTGCAGTGAGCCAAGATCATGCCACTGCACTCCAACCTGGGCAAAAGTGAGACACTGTCACAAAAAAATAAAAATAAACAAATAAATAAAATAAGACAGGCATAGTGGTCATGCGACTGTAGTCCTGGCTACATGGAAGAACTGCTTGGGCCTGGAAGGTCAAGGCTGCAGTGAGATCGTGCCACTGCACTCCAGCCTAGGCAACAGAGAGATTCTGTCTCCAAAAATAATAATAATAATAATAATAATGATGATGATTCAGGTAAATGATCTTCTATTAAAAAAAAAAAAAAGGCCCACGTACAGTGGCTCACATCTGTATCAGTGGCTCACGCCTGTATCATAATCCCCACACTTTGGGAGGCTGAGGCTGGAGGATCATTCAAAACCGAGTTCCGAACCAGCCTGGGCAACATGGCGACACCCATGTCTACCAAAAGGAAAAATAATTTGTAACCAATCTAAAAGACTATGCAGTCCTGAGATGTAGTATCACTCTGTCACCCAGTCTGGGATATAAAAACATGATCATGGCCCACTGCAGCTTTCAACTCCTGGGCTCAACAGATCCTCCTGCCTCAGCCTCCTGAGTAGCTGGGACTACAGGCATATGCCACTCCCATACCTAATTTTATTTTTTGTATAAACAGGGTTTTACTGTGTTGCTCAGGCTGGTTTCAAACTCCTGGCCTCAAGCGATCCTCCTGCCTTGGCCTTACAAAACGCTGGGATTACAGGCAAGAGCCACTGCGCCCAGCCTAGAGTCACATTTTTATATAATAAAAATATCGGCGAGGCGCGGTGGCTCACACCTGTAATCCTAGCACTTTGGGAGTCCGAGGCAGGTGGATCACCTAAGGTTGGGGGTTCAAGGCCAGCCTGACCAACATGGAGAAACCCCGTCTCTACTAAAAACACAAAATTAGCTGGGCGTGGTGGCACATGCCTGTAATCCCAGCTACTCGGGAGGCTGAGGCAGGAGAATTGCTTGAACCCCGGAGGTGAAGGCTGCAGTGAGCCAAGATCGCATCATTGCACTCCAGCCTGGGCAACAAGAGGGAAACTCCATCTTTAAAAAAAACAAAACAAACAAAAAAAAACCACTCACTATATCTAAGTTGATATGTTAACTATAAATGCTCCCATTTCTAAAAATTAAAAAAAAAACCCTATTAATTATGGGGCAAGAAAAATAATGTTTGCAGTCTGATCTTTTTTTTTTTTTTTTTTTTGAGACAGAGTCTCACTCTGTCACCCCGGCTGGAGTACAGTGGCATGATCTCAGCTCACTGCAACCTCTGCCTTCCGGGTTCAAGCAATTCTCCTGCCTCAGTCTCTGAGTAGCTGGGATTACAAGCACATGCCACAATGCCCAGCTAATATTTTTGTATTTTTAGTAGAGATGAGGTTTCACCACGTTGGTCAGGCTGGTCTTGAACTCCTGACCTCGTGATCCGCCCGCCTCAGCCTCCCAAAGTGCTGGGATTACAGGTGCGAGCCACCCTGCCCGGCCAGCAGTTTGACTTTTAACAAACTCTTCTGTATGGTAGAGCCACATAATCACAACTAAACTTAACGATGGTGTTTTTTCTTTAGGAGAAAAAGTTAATCTTTAAATTAAAGATACCTGTAATTCTTGGAGATCTCTCAGGCAGATGTCACCCAAGTATTCTATGTAATATGATTTCCATCTAAAATGAAAAGAATTATATTTATATTTTTAAAGCTGGTATACTGCTTTTGCAAGTTTTTTTTTTTTTTTAAAGCAAAGGTATTTTAAAGGACAAGTAACAAGGGACAGAGTAACTATTAAATTAATTATCTTCTTTTAAAGTGCCAACAAAAATCCATGTCATAATTATACTGACAAGAGTTACATGACCTTCTAAAAAAAGAAAGTATTCAGCTGGGTGTGGTGGCTCACGCCTGTAATCCCAGCACTTTGGGAGGCCAAGGCAGGTGGATCACCTGAGGTCAGGAGTTCAAGCACCTGTAATCCCAGCTACTCGGAAGGCTGAGGCAGGAGAATCACTCCAACTAGGGAGGCAGAGGTTGCAGTGAGGTGAGATCGCGCCACTGCACTCGAGCCTGGGTGACAAGAGAATTCGTCTCAAAAAAAAAACACAAAAAAAAGTATTCTAAGTAAACACGGAGCAATAATTTAATCTCAATTCTCTCTCTCAGTTTGAAAGACCACTTCTTTTGTTTGTTTGTGAGACAGGGTCTCCCTCTGTCACCCAGGTTGGAGTGCAGTGTTGCCATCTCAGCTCACTGTAACCTCCACCTCACCCAGCTGAAAGCCTGCTTCTTTACTCCAGTACTTCTGTCCTTCAGATTCTCAACTACCACAATTTCAATCCTAAATGTTATGTAGATGTTGACAAAGCAAATTGTAACTGACTTAAAATTGAACTTTTACTATAAAATCACCTCCACTGTGGTAATCTAACACAGAATAATGCTAATATTTCAGATCTCACTTTACTCATGCTGTCGTGGCTCATTTATGTCACGTTACTCATAAATGTCGTGGTGGTGCATGCCTGTAGTCCCAGCTACTTGGGAGGCTGAGGTGGGAGGATCTCTTGAGCACAGGAGGCTGAGGCTGCAGTGAGCCAAGATCACGCCACTACACTCCAGTCTAGGTGACAGAGTGAGACCCTGTCTTCAAAAAAAAAAGAAAAGAAAAATTCCAGGACCAGGTGTGGTGGCTCATGCCAGTAATCCCAGCACTTTGGTTTGGGAGGCCAAGGTGGGTAGACAGCTTCAGCTCAGGAGTTCAAAACAAGCCTGGGCAAACATGGTGAAACCTCACTGCTACAAAAAACACAAAAATTAGCCAGGAATGGTGGCGCATACCTGTAATCTCAGCTACTCAGGAGGCTAAGGCAGGAGAATTGCTTGATCTGGGAGATGGAGGCTGCAGTGAACCGAGACTGCACCGATGCACTCCAGCCTGGGCAACAGAGCGAGACTCCGTGTCCAAAAAAAAAAAAAAAAAAGAAATTGCCCACAGGCTTCTCACCAACCAAATATTTAGGTGGGGAAAACTCCAGGCTCCTCCAAAAAAAAAAGAGAGAACTCCATTTCATACTAAATGTTCTAGGTGCAGATTTAAATGAAAATTTAATTTTTAATCATCTCAAAGTTAAATATCCAAATTCTACTTGAAAAAGTGGGCAGGGCACGGTGGCTCACGCCTGTGATCCCAACACTTTGGGAGGCTAAGGTGGGCAGATCACAAGGTCAGGAGTTCGAGATCAGCCTGACCAACATGGTAAAATCCTGTCTCTACTAAAAATACAAAAATTAGCTGGGCGTGGTAAGCGTGCGCCTGTAATCCCAGCTACTCAGGAGACTGAGGCAGGAGAATCGCTTGAACCCAGGAGGCGGAGGTTGCAGTGAGCCGAGATCGCGCCACTGCACTCCAGCCTGAGCGACAGAGCGAGACTCAAAAATAAAAATAAATAAATAAATAAACAAATAAATGAAAGAAAGAAAAAGTGCTGATCTTGTTCCAAGGGGGACAATATTTCTTTTTTCCTTTTTTTTTTTTTTTTTTGAGAGTCTTGCTGGAGTGCAGTGGCGCGATCTCGGCTCACTGGACTACAGGCGCCCGCCACTACGCCTGGCTAATTTTTTGTATTTTTAGTAGAGATGGGGTTTCACCGTGTTAGCCAGGACGGTCTCGATCTCCCGACCTCGTGATCTGCCCGCCTCGGCCTCCCAAAGTGAGGACGATTATTTGAGTCCAGGAGATTGCAGTGAGCCATGATCACGCCACTGCCCTCCAACCAGCCTGGGTGACAAAGTGAGGGCCTGTCTCTAAAAAAATTTTTTTAAAGATCATGCACAGTGGCTCACGCCTGTAATCCCAGCACTTTAGGAGGTCAAACCGGGAGGATCGCTTGAGCCCAGCAGTTCAAGACCAGCTTAGGCAACCTATTAAGATCCTTTATCCACAAAAAATTTTAAAAATTAGCCAGGTGTGGTGGTACGTGCCTGTAGTCCCAGCTACTTGGGAGGCTAAAAAAGGAGGATCACTTGAGCCCAGAAAGTCGGGGCTGCAGTTAGCTGTGATCGCCGCCACTGCACTCCAGCCTGGTGACAGCAACTTTGTCCCGCCCACCAAAAAAAAAAAAAAAAAAAATATTTCCTCCAGAGCCAAAATCACATGTTCAGGGGACCTGACAACCAACCATCCTGGGCTTGCCGACCACGCACAGAACACATAAGTTTTAGTGAGTCTGAAGACGTTTACTCCAGATATGATCACTGGCGCTGAATGGTCATTTACTAACTACATCTCCGAAGAAAAACGACTTGGCACAAAACTAGAAATCAGCAATTTCGTTTCAAAATCCTACACTTTGTATCTGTCTTTTCTAATACGGTGACCACTACCCACATGTGGTTATTTAAACTTAATTACACTTAAAAACTAAGTAAAATTTAAAATTTAGTTTATCAGGTGCACTAGCCTATAAGTCAAATGCTTAATGGCCATGTGTGGCTAGTAGCTACCATGTTGAACAGCAAAGGTAAAGAACATGTCGCTATGACAGAAAGTTCTATGGGACCGGGCAATGAACAGTACTAAGGCGAAGTCATCCAAGAACGCGGCTGCCCAACCAGCTTCTGGCGAGGCGGCGGCACAGCTCCGGGGCCGCACATCCCTAGTGGCGCCGCGGGCTCCGGGATATTCGCGCGGACGCGGAGCCCGCGAGCTGGGGATACCCTCCACAGGCGGGCGTTAAACCGCGCGGGCAGCGCTGCGAGAGCTCCCAAAGATGACTCGAGTGGGGAGCTCCGAGGCGGCGCGTTTCCCCGCCGCGCCAGACAGGGAGGGCCTAGATGTGCCGGTGCCGGTTGGTCAGAGGCGGTGGCCTCTGACCTTTCCGCGAGCTGAGAAAGCGGCGGGAGGAAAAAAGGCAGACACACGCTGGGCGCCCGGCCGCTGACGGCAGGTAATGCTCGAACAATGCACCGGCGACGGGGAGCGCCCGGGCCTCCCGGGCGACGGCGAAGGCGGAGTCCCGGCCCGGCCAGGGAGGCGCGCGGAGAGGCCCCCCCAGCGGCCCGCCAAGGTAAACAAGGCCGTGACGTGCGCCGCGCACTTACCGGGAGCTGCGGCCTCGCGGCCGCTGAGCCCGAACAAGCCAGACCGGGTCAGGCCGGGCCAGAGGGACCGGATTGGGGCGAAGCGGCAGCAGAGGCGGCGGGCCGACGCCGGTCAAGCCCGCGCTGCTTCCTCCAGAAGAGTCGTCCCCGCAGCTCCGGAAGTGTTTGGCGCCGTTGCGTCACTTCCGGATCGGGGTCGACCCACGGTCGCTCGGGTCGCGACAGGCTCCCGGCTAGAGGGCCTGTTTAGCGCCGCCTCCTTGAAACTTAGCGCTCTGACCCAGAGTCTGACCAGGGTACGGCAGGCGCCGACCGCGTCTGCAGCCACCATTCGCCTACCAGCGTCTCCCGTCGAGATGTTTTTAACCAGCGCGTTTCTCACCGGCTTCTCATTTCACTGTTTGTACTCCGGGATCGGGCACGGAGAAGACATCCTGGCGTCAGTGGAGCAGATAAAGAACCATTGTTTCTCGGCCGCTATCTGGTCAGAGGGGAGCTGGGCCGGGAATTTCTGCCTACATCCCGAGGCGGTCGCTAGGTGGCCCCAGAGCCGCAACCACACCAGGCTTTCACTTCCCCTACCGAGGCCTCGTTCGCCGCCCAGTTCGCCGACTTACGGTCACCGTGCCAGATTGCATCTTAACTGCCTTGCTTGCAGTTTCTTTTCACAGTATAGGAGTTGTCATCATGACTTCCAGTTACCTTCTGGGACTGGTTGTCAAATGGTGTGGCTAGAGACGGAGGCTCACTCAGATTGTTGCTGCACCACAATGGAAATGCCAGTATGAAGCCGCGGATGTTAGAAAGGTTCCAGGGTGTGCAATTCCATAGACAACAAATCAAATCATTTCCAACCATACTGGAGTCGCGTATATACATATTCAAGACACCTGTGCTGGCCGGTCGCTGTGGCTCATGCCTGTAATCCCTGCACTTTGGGAAGCCGAGGTGGGAGGATCGCTTGAGCCCAAGAATTTGATGTAGTGAGACACCCCTCCTTTCTACAAAAAAATTAAAAATTAGCTGGGCGAGGTGGCACACGCCTGTGCGTTCCAGCTGCTCAGGGGGCTGAGGTGATATAGGATCGCTTGAGCCGAGGAGGTCGAGGCTGCAGAGCGCCGAGATCGCACCACTGCAGTCCAGCATCAGTGATAGGAGACCCTGTCTCAAAACAACAATAACAAACCATACAATGTAGAAAGCCATTAAAAATCATGCCGGGTGGCCGGGCGCCGTGGCTCACGCCTGTAATCCCAGCACTTTGGGAGGCCGGAGCGGGCAGATCACGAGGTCAGGAATTCGAGACTAGCCTGACCAGCATGGTGAAACCCCGTCTCTACTAAAAATTTAAAAAATTTGCCAGGTGTGATGGTGGGCGCTTGTAGTCCCAGCTACTCGGGAGGCTGAGGCAGGAGAATTGCTTGAACCTGGCAGGCGGAGGTTGCAGCGAGCCGAGATCGCACCACTGCACTCCAGCCTGGGCGACAGAGCGAGACTCTGTCTCAAGAAACAACAACAACAAAAAAACTTGTCGGGTGGACTGCTCTGCCTATGGAGTAGCAATTCCTTTTGTTTTTTTTTTTTTGAGATAGAGTCTCGCTCTGTCGCCCAGGCTGGAGTGCAGTGAGAGAGCCGCTATCTCGGCTCACTGCAACCTCCGCTTCCCGGGTTCAAGTGATTCTCCTGCCTCAGTCTCCCGAGTAGCTGGGACTACAGGCGCGCACCACCGAGCCCAGCTAACTTTTTTTTTTTTTTTTTGACGGAGTCTCGCTCTGTTGCCCAGGCTGGAGTGCAGTGGCGCTATCTAGGCTCACTGCAAGCTCCACCTCCCGGGTTCACGCCATTCTCCTGCCTCAGCTTCCCGAGTAGCTGGGACTACAGGCGCCCGCCACCATGCCTATTTTTTTTTTTTTTTTTTTTTGTATTTTTAGTAGAGACGGGGTTTCACCGTGTTAGCCAGGATGGTAATTTTTGTATTTTTAGTAGAGACAGGGTTTCACCATGTTGGCCAGGATGGTCTGGATCTCTTGACCCCTTGATCCGCCCACCTCGGCCTCCCAGAGTGCTGGGATTACAGGCGTGAGCCACTGCTCCTGGCCTCCTTTGTTTCTTTACTTCTCTAATAAACTTGCTTTCACTTTACCAAAAAAAATAAAATAAATCATACTGAGTGGCAGGGCATGGTGGCTCAAGCCTGTAATCCCAGCACTTTGGGAAGCCAAGGTGAGAGGATCGCTTGAGCCCAGGAGTTGGAGACCAGCCTGGGCAACATAGTGAGATTCCATATCTACAAAAAAAAAAAAAAATGTTTTGGCCAGGTGTGGTGGCTCACGCCTGTAATCCCAGCACTTTGGGAGGCCGAGGCAGGTGGATCACTTGAGCCTAGGAGACCAGCCTGAGCAACATGGTGAAACCCTGTCTCTACAAAAAATACAAGTTAGCTGGATGTGCTTATAGCTCCACCTACTTGGGAGGCTGAGGTGGGAGGATCACTTAAGACCCAGGATGTGGAGGCTGTAGTGAGCAAGAGATTGGGCTACTTCACTCCAGCCTGGGGGACAGAGCCAGAACCTGTCTTCAAAAAAAGAAAAAAAAAAATGCTGTACTAAGGCACCTATTGACAAGGAAAGGTATTTGTGATATACTCAAGTGATAAGAATAGGATAGGGGCCGGGTGTGGTGGCTCACACCTGTAATCCCAGCACTTTGGGAGGTGGAGGCAGGTGGATCACCTGAGGTCAGGAGTTCCAGACCAGCCTGACCAACATGGCAAAACCCTGTCTCTACTAAAAAATACAAAAATTAGCCGGGCATGGTGGTGCGTGCCTGTAATTCCAGCTACTCGGGAGGCTGAGGCAGGGAGAATCACTTGAACCCGAGAGGTGGAGGTTGCAGCGAGCTGAGATTGCACCACCGCACTCTAGCCTGGGCAACACAGTAGCTCCGTCTCAAAAAAGAAAAAATAAATAAAATATGAATGCATATAAAATATACAAAGTCTCTCATGGTTTCTTTGGGACAGGAATCCAGACAAGCCACAATGGGAAGGTTTATCTCAGCTCCACAGCTGAGGGGGCCTCAGCAAGAAGACCCAAAGACTGGGGAGTGGAATCACAGGCAAAGTTATTTACTCATACTTCTGGTGAGTGATGTCAGCTGGAGGCCTAGCTGGGGCTGTCAGCCAGAATATACACATGCATGATCTTTCCATGTGGCCTGTGCTTCCTGGTAATATGGTGACTGGATTTGAAGGGCAAATGTCTTTTTTTTTTTTTTTTTTTTTTGAGACAGAGTATCACTCTATCGCCCAGGCTGGAGTGCAGTGGCATGATCTCAACTCACTGCAACCTCCTGGGTTCAAGTGATTCTTGTGCCTCAGCCTCCATAGTAGCTGAGATGTCAGGATGACAGGCGTGCGCCGCCATGTTCAGCTATTTTTTCTATTTCTTTTTCTTTGAGATGGAGTTTTGCTCTTGTTGCCCAGGCTGGAGTACAATGGCGTGATCTCGGCTCACCACAACCTCCACCTCCCGGATTCAAACGATTCTCCCTGCTCAGCCTCCCGAGTAGCTGCACCACCACACCTGGGTAATTTTTTTTTTTTTTTTTTGGAGATGGAGTCTTGCTCTGTCGCCCAGGCTGGAGTGCAGTGGCGTGATCTCGGCTCACTGCAAGCTCCGCCTCCTGGGTTCACACCATTCTCCTGCCTCAGCCTCCCGAGTAGCTGGGACTACAGGCACCTGCCACCACGCCCAGCTAATTTTTTGTATTTTTAGTAGAGACGGGGTTTCACCGTGTTAGCCAGGATGGTCTCGATCTCCTGACCTCGTGATCCACCCGCCTCGGCCTCCCAAAGTGCTGAGATAACAGGCGTGAGCCACCGTGCCCAGCCTAATTTTGTATTTTTAGTACAGACGGGGTTTCTCCATGTTGGTCAGGCTGGTCTTGAACTCCTGACCTCAAGCAATCTGCCTGCCTCGGCCTCCCGAAGTGCTGGTACTACAGATGTGAGCCACCACGCCCAGCCAATTTTTGTATTTTTAGTAGAAATGGGGTTTCACTGCCAGGCGCGGTGGCTCATACCTGTAATCCCAGCACTTTGGGAGGCCGAGGCAGGCGGATTGCCTGAGGTCGTGAGTTCGAAACCAGCCTGCCCAACATGGTGAAACTCCGTCTCTCCTAAAAAATACAAAAATTAGCCAGGCTTGGTGGTGGGCACCTGTAATCCCAGCTACTCGGGAGGCTGAGGCAGGAGAATTGCTTGAACCTGGGAGGTGGAGGTTGCAGTGAGCCAAGATCGCGCCACTCGTGCCACTGCACTCCAGCCTGGGCGACAGAGTGAGACTCTGTCTCGAGAAAAAAGAAAAAAAAAAAAGAAATGGGGTTTCACCATGTTGGCCAGGCTGGTCTCGAACCCCTGGTCTCTAGTGATTTGCCTGTCTCAGCTTCCCAAAATTCTGGGATAACAGGTGTGAGCCACTCTGCCTGGCCAAGGGCAAGGGTCTTAAGAGAGTGAGAGCCATGTTCTAATAGGAGATGCAGAAATTAGTAGAATAATTCAACAATAAGTGTCAAATTACCACTGTGAGTGCACTGGATGGAAATATAAGAAAAATAAAAATAAAAATTATCACCGTGAGCCAGGCATGGTGGTTCATGCCTGTAATCCCAGCACTTTGGGAGGCCAAGGTGGGCGGATCACGAGGTCAGGAGATCAAAGACCATCCTGGCTAATACCGTGAAAACCCGTCTCTACTACAAATACAAAAAAAAAAAAATTGGCCCGGCGTAGTGGCAGGCACCAGCTACTCGGGAGGCTGAGGCAGGAGAATGGCATGAACCTGGGAGGCGGAGCTTGCAGTGAGCCGAGATCACGCCACTGCACTCTAGCCTGGGCAACAGGGTGAGACTTCATCTCAAAAAAAAAAAAAAATTATCACTGTGAGGAGTGCTGCATAGGAGAGTTGGTAGACTCAATCCTCAGCCTCTCTTCCATCTACACTCCTTCCCCAGTGATCTCATTCAACCTCTTTGCCTTAGGACCTCTCATACACTGACTTCCAGGTTTTCATTTCTAATCCTACCAAATTTCCTATACCTCACACTTAGTATATGCAATTGTCCATTCAATACCTCCATTTGGATATCATATCGGCACTCAAATTTAACATGTCTTAAATAAAACAAAGTTCTCAAATTTACCTCCAAACCTGCCACTCCCCCAATATTTCCCAGCTCAATACCACTCCATTTACTCAGGCCAAAAATTCACAAATTTGGCCAGGCATGGTGGCTCACACCTGTAATCCCAGCACTTTGGGAGGCCGAGGTGGGCAGATCACCTGAGGTCAGGAGTTCAAGACCAGCCTGGCCAAGATAGCAAAACCCTGTCTCTACTAAAAATACAAAAATTAACTGGGCATGGTGGCGGGCACCTGTAATCCCAGCTACTCAGGAGGCTGAGGCAGGAGAATTGCTTGAACCCAGGAGGTTGCAGTGAACCAAGATTGCGCCACTGCACTCCAGCCTGGGCAACAGAGCAAGACTCCGTCTCAAAAAAAAAAGAAAGAAAGAAAACACATCACAAGTTTTCCATGAGTTTTCCTCTTCCAAATTTCACATTCAGTCCACAAGCAATTCCCATGAGCTATACCTGTGAGATATGTCCTGACTTTAGCACTTACCACTACCTGCAGCTCTAGTCCAAGCCACCCTCAATGTGTCTTTGGATGTGAGCAGTAGTCCCTTAACTAGTCACCCTGCTTTAAAATATTTTTTACTTTTGTAGAGACAGGATCTCACTCTGTCACCCATGTTGGAGTACAGTACATTTTATTATTTATTTATTTATTTATTTTTATTTTTCGAGGCAGAATTTTGCTCTTGCCGCCCAGGCTGGAGTGCAATGGTACAATCTCGACTCACTGCAACCTCCACCTCCCGGGTTCAGGCGATTCTCCTGCCTCATTCTCCTGAGTAGCTGGGACTACAGGCATGCACCCCCATGCCTGGCTAATTTTGTATTTTTAGTAGAGATGGTGTTTTGCCATGTTTGCCAGGCTGGTCTCAAACTCCTGACCTCAGGTAATCTTCCCACCTTGGCCTCATAAAGTGCTGGGATTACAGGCGTGAGCGACCGTGCCCGGACCAGTACATTTTATTTTTATTCTTTTTCTTTTTTAAAAAAAGGTTTATTTTTTTGAAGATAGAAGGTGGGATTTTTCCTTTTTTTTTTTTTGAGACAGAGTCTCGCTCTGTTGCCCAGGCTGGAGTGCAATGGCGTGATCTTGGCTCACCGCAGCCTCTGCCTCACAGGTTCAAGCGATTCTCCTGCCTCAGCCTCCTAAATTGCTGGGATTACAGGCGCCTGCCACCACGCTTGGCTAATTTTTGTTATTTTTAGTAGAGATGGGTTTTCACCATGTTGGCCAGGCTGGTCTGGAACTCCCGACCTCAGGTGATCCACCCACCTCAGCCTCCCAAAGTGCTGGGATTATGGGTGTGAGCCACCTCAGGAGATCAAGACCAGCCTGGCCAACATGGCGAAACCCCGTCTCTACTAAAAATACAAAATTAGCTGGGTGTGGTGGCACATGCCTGTAATCCCAGCTACTCGGGAAGCTGAGGCAGGAGAATCGCTTGAACCCGGGAGGCGGAGGTTGCACATGGTGAAACCCCTTCTCTACTAAAAATACAAAAATTAGTTGCCACTGCACTCCAGCCTGGCGACAGAGCAAGACTCCGTCTCAGAAAAAAAAAAAAAAAAATTTCTTAGACAATCTCATACAAAAAAAAAAAAATTAGCCAGGCATGGTGGCAGGCGCCTGTAGTCCCAGCAACTTGGGAGGCTGAGGCAGCAGAATGGCGTGAACCCGAGAGGTGGAGTTTGCAGGGAGCCGAGATTGTGCCACTGCACTCCAGCCTGGGCGTCAGAGTGAGACCCCATCTCAAAAAAAAAAAAAAAAAAAAACCCGTAGATTCAGTTTGATGTTTTGTTTTGTTTTGTTTTTTGTATTTTGTTTTGGCAATGGAGTGTCACTCTGTTGCCCGGACTGGAGTGCAATGGCACAGTCACGACTCACTACAACCTCAACATCCTGGGCTCAAGGGCTCCTCCCACCTCAGCCTCATGAGTATCTGGGACCACAGACATGCACAACCATGCCAGGTTAATTTTTTTTTTTTTTTCCTTTTGAGACAGGGTTTGGGTCTTGTTTCCCAGGCTGGAGTGCAATGGTGCGATCCTGGCTCACTGCAACCTCCGCCTCCCATTTTCAAAGGATTCTCCTGCCTCAGCCTCCTGAGCAGCTGGGATTACAGGCATCCGCCATCACGCACAGCTAATTTTTGTATTTTTTAGTAGAGACAAGGTTTCACCATGTTAGCCAGGCTTTTCTTGAACTCCTGACCTCAGGTGATCCGCCCGCCTCAGCCTCCCAAAGTGCTGGGATTACAGGCGTGAGCTACCACTCCTGGCCAATTTTTTTTTTTTTTTTTTTTTTTTTTTTGTAGAGACGAGGTCTCACTATGTTGTCCAGGCTGGTCTCGAACTCCTAGTCTCAGGCTATCCTCCCGCCTTGGCCTCCCAATGTGCTGGGATTACAGGGGATGAGCCACCACACCTGGCCATGTTTCTTTTTTTTTTATTGTTTTTTATTTTTGTAGAGACAGGATCTCACACTCCCATCCAGGCTAGAGGACAGTGACATTTTATTTTTTATTCTTTTTGTTCTTTAAAAATTAATGTTTTCTGGGCTTGGCACAGTGGCTCACGCCTGTAATCCCAGCACTTTGGGAAGCTGAGGCAGGCAGATCACAAGGTCAGGAGTTTGAGAGCAGCCTGGCCAACATGGTGAAACCCCGTCTCTACTAAAAATACAAAAATTAGCCTGGCGTAGTGGCACCCGTCTGTAATCCCAGCTACTCGCGAGACTGAGGAAGGAGAATTGCTTGAACCCAGAAGGCGGAGGTTGCGGTAAGCCAAGATCTGGCCATTGCACTCCAGCCTGGGCAACAGGAGCAAGACATCGTCTCAAAAAAGAAAAAAAAAATTAATGTGTTTTTCAAATAAGAAAGTGGAGGAGGCTGGGCACAGTGGCTCACACCTGTAATCCCAGCACTTTGGGAGGCTGAGGCGGGCGGATCAGGAGGTCAAGAGTTGGAGACCAGCCTGGCTGACATGGTGAAACCCGTCTCTACTACAAATACAAAAAGTAGCTGGGCACAGTGGCGAGCGCCTGTAATCCCAGCTACTTGGGAGGCTGAGGCAGGAGAATCCTGTGAACCCGGGAGGCGGAGGTTGCAGTGAGCCCAGATCTCGCCATTGCACTCCAGCCTGGGTGACAGGGCGAGACTCTGTCTCAAAAAAAAAAAAAGAAAAAAAAAGAAAAAGAAAGTGGAAGCTTGGCCGGGTGCAGTGGCTCATGCCTGTAATCCCAGCACTCTGGAGGACATGAGTGGATCATGAGGTCAGGAGATCGAGACCATCCTGGCTAACATGGTGAAACCTTGTCTCTATTAAAATACAAAAAATTAGCTGGGCGTGGTGGCAGGCACCTGTAGTCCCAGCTACTCGGGAGGCTGAGGCAGAAGAATCACTTGAACCCGGGAGGCGGAGGTTGCAATGAGCCGCGACTGCGCCACTGCACTCCAGCCTGGGCTACAGAGCAAGACTCCGTCTCAAAAAATAAAAATAAAAAAGAAAGTGGAGGCGGGGCCCAGTGGCTCATGCCTGTAATCCTAGCACTTTGGAAGGCTGAGGCGGTTGGATCACTTGAGGCCAGGAGTTTGAGACCAGCCTGGCCAAGATAGTGAAACCCTATTTCTACAAAATACAAAAATTAGCCGGATTTGGTGGTGCATGCCTGTAGTCCCAGCTACTCAGGAGGCTGAGGCAGGAGAATCGCTTGAACCCAGGAACTGGAGGTTGCAGTGAGCCAAGATCATGCCACTGCACTCAGCCTGGGTGTTGGAGTGAGATTCTAAGGAAAAAAAAAAAAAAGTTGCCAGGCACGGTGGCTCACGCAGAGGTTGCAGTGAGCTGAGATCACGCCACCGCACTCCAGCCTGGGCAACAGAGCCAGACTCCGTCTCAAAAAAAAAAAAAAAAAAGCCTTTTTTTTTTTTTTTTTTTAAGATGTGAGGGGGTCTTGCCATGTTTCCCAGACTGGTCTTTAACTTGAGAATTGCTCAAGCAATTCTCCCATCTTAGGATCCCAAAGTGCTGGAATTATAGGCCTGAGCCACCATGCCCTTCCCACATATAGCAAACTTTAATATCAAAGATCATAAAGATAACTACAGTTTTCAGATTTCACAAATTTATTTGCTTGCCATGTCTTCTTTCTTGGTTTTGTTTTTTACTTTTTAATTTTTATGTGTTTTTTTTTCACCTTGGCCTCCCAAGGAGCTGGGATTACAGGTGTGAGTCACCATGCCCAGCCATGTATAGCAAACTTCCTACTTTTTTTTGTTTTGTTTTGTTTTGTTTTTGAGACGGAGTCTTGCTCTGTCCCCCCGGCTAGAGTGCAGTGGCGTGATCTGGGCTCACTGCAAGCTCCGCCTCCCGGGTTCACACCATTCTCCCACCTCAGCCTCCCAAGTAGCTGAGACTACAGGCGCCCACCACCATGCCTGGCTAATTTTCTTTTTGTATTTTTAGTAGAGACGGGGTTTCACCATGTTAGCCAGGATGGTCTCGATCTCCTGACCTTGTGATCCACCCGCCTTGGCCGCCCAAAGTGCTGGGATTACAGGCATGAGCCAACTTCCTACATTTCTGTTTGCATAGTTGAGTGATACTGTTTCATCCTCCTGCTTGGATGCTAGTTTGGCTGAGTATGAGGTTCAATTTTTTTTTTTTTTTTTGAGACAGAATCTCTCTCTGTCACCCAGGCGGGAGTACAGTGGCAAGATCTTGGCTCACTGCAACCTCTGCCTCCTGGGTTCAGGCAATTCTCATACCTCAGCCTCCCGAGTAGCTGGGAGTACAGATGCCTGCCATCACACCTGACTAATTTTTGTATCTTTTTTTTTTTTTCAGAGATGGAGTCTTGATGTTGTTGCCTGGGCTGGAGTGCAATGGCACGATCTTGGCTCAGTGCAACCTCCGCCTCCCAGGTTCTAGAAATTCTGCTGCCTCAGCCTCCCGAGTAGCTAAGATTACAGGTGCCTACCACCACGCCCAGCTAATTTTTGTATTTTTAATAGAGATGGGGTTTCACCATGATGGCCAGGCTGGTCTTGAACGCCTGACCTCAGGTGATCCACCTGCCTCGGCCTCCCAAAGTGGTGGGATTACAGATGTGAGCCACTGCGCCTGGCCAACCCTGTCTCTACTAAAAATACAAAAATCAGCCAGGTGTGGTGGCGGGTGCCTGTAATCCCAGCTACTCACGAGGCTGAGGCAAGAGAATCGCTTGTACCCTGGAGGTGGAGGTTGCAGTGAACCAATATCACACCATTGCATTCCAGCCTGGGCCACAGAGCAAGACTCCACCTCAAAAAAAGTATATATATATATATATAATGTGTTCTGATTCTTTTTTTCTTTTTGAGACAGAGTCTCACTCTGTCAGCGATCTCTGCTCACTGCAACCTCTGCCTCCTGGGTTCAAGCAATTCTTCTGCCTCAGTCTCCCTTGTAGCCAAGATTACAGGCACCCATCACCACACCAGCTAATTTTTTTTTGTATTTTTAGTAGAGATGGGGTTTCACCATGTTGGTCAGGCTGGTCTTGAACTCCTGACCTCAAATTATCTGCCCCTCTTGACCTCACAAATTTCTGGGATTATAGGCGTTAGCCATGGTGCCCGGCCGTGATTATTATTATTATTATTATTGAGACAGAGTCTCACTCTGTGGCCAGGCTGGAGTGCAGTGGCACAATCTCGGCTCACTGCCACCTTCCACTCCCTGGTTCAAGTGATTCTGTTGCCTCAGCTTCCCTAGTATTGGGATTACAGGCACGTGCCACCATGCCCAGCTAATTTTTGTATTTTTAGTAGAGATGGGGTTTCATTATGTTGGCCAGGATGGTCTTGATCTCTCGACCTCATGATCCACTCAGCTTGGCCTCCCAAAGTGCTGGGATTACAGGTGTGAGCCACTGCACCTGGCCCCTCATTCGAATGAGAATGCTTGATTGCCTATTTTTTCCTGTGTGAAGGCATTTATGAAACCCTTTCTAAAAATTTGCTCCAATGCATATAGTTGTATTTTTTTTTTTTTTTTTTTTTTTTTGAGACGGAGTTTTGCTCTGTCACCTGGGGTGGAGTGCAATGGCGTGGTCTCGGCTCACTGCAACTTCTGCCTCCTGGGTTCAAACGATTCTCCTGCCTCAGCCTCCTGAGCAGTTGGGATTATAGGTACATGCCAGCACGCCTGGCTAATTTTTGTATTTTTAGTAGAGAGAGTGTTTCACCATGGTGGCCAGGCTGGTCTTGAACTCTGACCTCGTGATCCACCTGCCTGGGCCTCCCAAAATGTTGGGATTACAGGTGTGAGCCACTGTGCCCGGCCCATAATTCTTTTCTTTTCTTTTCTTTTTCTTTTTTTTGAGATGGAGTCTCGCTCTGTTGCCCAGGCTTGAATGCAGTGGCATGATCTCGGCTCCCTGCAAGCTCTGCCTCCCGGGTTCTTGCCATTCTCCTGCCTCAGCCTCCCGAGTAGCTGGGACTACAGGCTCCCGCCACCATGCCCAGCTAATTTTTTGTATTTTTAGTAGAGATGGGGTTTCACCGTGTTAGCCAGGATGGTCTTGATCTCCTGACCTCGTGATCCGCCCACCTCCGCCTCCCAGAGTGCTGGGATTACAGGCGTGAACCACTGTGCCTAGCCCCGGCCCCATAATCTTAAATCTTCTTTGACATCCTTTATATTCTTTTTATTTATTTATTTATTTTTATTTATTTTATTTTTTTTTGACACAGAGTCTCACTCTGTTGCCAGGCTGGAGTGCAGTGGCGTGATCTCGGCTAACTGCAAAATCCACCTCCCGGGTTCACGCGATTCTCCTGCCTTAGCCTGCTGAGTAGCTGGGACTTCAAGCACTGTGCCATCACACCTGGCTAATTTTTTGTGTTTTTAGTAGAGAAGGGGTTTCACCGTGTTAGCCAGGATGGTCTCGATCTCCTGACCTCATGATCTGTATGCCTTGGTCTCCCAAAGTGCTGGGATTACAGGCGTGAGCCACCGTGCCTGGCCGCTTTATATCCTATTAATTGACAACTTAAAAATTTTTTTTCTTTAGAATATATCCAGAATCTGGCCACTTCTTTTTTTTTTTTTTTTTTTTTTGACGGAGTCTTGCTCAGTCACCCAGGCTGGAGTGCAGTGGCACAATCTCAGCTCACTGCAACCTCCGCCTCCCGGGTTCATGCCATTCTCCTGCCTCAGCCTCCCGAGTAGCTGGGACTACAGGTGCCCGCCACGATGCCCGCCACGATGCCCGGCTAATTTTTTTTTTTTTTGTATTTTTAGTAGAGACGGGGTTTCACCATGTTAGCCAGGATGGTCTCGATCTCCTGATGCCCGGCTAATTTTTTTTTTTTTTTTGTATTTTTAGTAGAGACGGGGTTTCACCATGTTAGCCAGGATGGTCTCGATCTCCTGACCTCGAGATCCACCCGCTTCAGCCTCCCAAAGTGCTGGGATTACAGGCGTGAGCCACCGCGCCCGGCCGCATCTGGCCACTTCTTACTACCTCCTCTGTTATGCCTTGGTGCAAGTCAACATCTCTGGCCATGGCTTTTAGCCTCCTTAAGGCTCCTTGTTTCTTCTTGCCCCCTGGAGTCTATTTTCACCCAGCAATCAAAGGGGGATCCTGATAACGATGTCAGACTATGTCGCTCCCCACTCAGTACCCTGCAATGACTTCTACGTCCTTCAGAGGAGAGACAGTGGCAAGATCTCGGTTCACTGCAAGCTCCGCCTCCTGGACTCAAGCAATTCTCCTGCCTTAGACTCTCTAGTAGCTGGGATTACAGGCATAGGCGTCTGCCATCACGGCTGGCAAGTTTTTGTATTTTTAGTAGAGACGGGGTTTGACCATGTTGGTCAAGCTGGTCTTGCACTCCTGACCTCAGGTGATCCACCTGCCTTGGCCTTCCAAAGTGCTGGGATTATAGGCATGAGCCACTGCATCAGGCCTTTAACTTTTTTTTTTTTTTTTTTAGAGACAGTGTTTCGCTCTTTTTGCCCAGGCTGGAGTGCAATGGCACGATCTGGGCTCACCGCAATCTCTGCCTCCCGAGTTTAAGTGATTCTCCTGCTTCAGCCTCCCGAGTAGCTGGGATTACAGGCATGCACCACCACGCCCAGCTAATTTTGTATTTTTAGTAGAGACGGGGTTTCTCCATGTTGGGCAGGCTGGTCTCAAACTCCTGACCTCAGTTAATATGCCTCCCAAAGTGCTGGGATTACAGGTGTGAGCCACTGGGCCCGGCCTAACTTTTTTTTTTAGAGACAAGAGTCTCGCTATATAAGTCAGGCTGGTCTCAAACTCCTGGGTTTAAGCAATCCTCTCGCCTTGGCCTCCCAAAGAGCTGGGATTACAGACATGAGCCATAACACCAGGCCCAAACCTGTCTTCTAGTGCCTCCAAAACCTCTGTCGCCTCATCAGCTACTACCCTCCCTCTTCCTGTGGTTTCTCAAACATGTCAGGCACAGACCATCTCAAGGCTTTTGCATTTTCTTTTTCTTCTGGGTGGAAGGTTCCTCACCCTTGACCCTGTTATGTATGAACAGAACTCCCTCTCTCATCTTCCCAGGTCTTGAATCCTGTCACCTTTTCAGTTAAACCCTCCCTTATTCAACTAACCAAAATTGCAAATCACTTGTCCCACACACCCTCTAACTCTCTTCCTGGATTTTTCTCCGTAGCACTTATTACTACTTGATATACTATGCATTTTTTAGTTATTTATCTTTGTTATGGTCTGTAAATTCCAGGAGGACAGGGACCTGTGTGTTGTACTACCGGGGTGCCTCCAACACCTAGAGGGACGCCTGGCATATGGCAGGGCGCAACTGATCTCTCTGGAGTGAGCGGATGAATGGGAGCTCAGAGGAAACACTGAAGTCTGGGAAGGCTTCCTGGAGGAATAGGCCCGCTGGCCGACACTCCCAAACCCCGCCCATGCGGCTTTGCGCTCTGCCACGCCCATCGAAGCGGGGCCGAGGCCGGAAGCATCCCCGGGCGGAAGCCCTACCGAGCCAACTGGGCCCTCCTCCCGACCTGCCCCGGGCTCGTGCCCCGCCCACCCGAAAGTGGGTGAAAGGTCGGCGGCGCCGGCACTGCAGCTGGGGCTGAGAAGCCAGTACGGCCCGAGAACTGACAGACGGAGTGACAGACGGACTGACCATGGCCGACCACCCGAAACCCATCAGCCCGCTCAAGAACCTGCTGGCCGGCGGCTTTGGCGGCGTGTGCCTGGTGTTCGTGGGTCACCCTCTGGACACGGTCAAGGTGCGGGAGGCTGGGTCGCAGGCTTTGGGGAGGAGGCCCGGATGGGGTGCGGAAAGCATGGTCCCCCGCGAGGCGCGGACGCTGGGCAGAAGAGGGGCCTGTGTGAGCTTCCGTGAGAAGTCTAGAGAATCTCTCTTTCAGGCGTGGGCAGGAAGCTGTACCTTGCGCTCCAAAGAGCCAGGCGGCGGCGCAAAGTGAGCAGCCTCTAACTGCCTGTCAAGAGCTCTGATGTAAAGTTCCCTGTCCCGCAGTCCCTCCTGACCCTGCGCCACTTCTTTAGGGATGGGAAAGAATAAACGTCTCTCCATAGTTTTAGTTTCAGCCAATCCTAATATTATCATTAAGGTTGAAACAAGTCCCCTGTAAAGCCCGCCCCAGGAAGACAACTAAAGGCAGAGCGGTACGGTTTTTCTGGAGGTGTCCTTTGATACATTCCCCTGGGGCAAGAGTACCCATCTCTTTCGCACCTTTCCCGGCCCGGGGAGATATTTGATACTCTTCGGCCTGTCACCCAACGGTGGCCTGCTCAGCCTCCTGGGCAGAGGCATCCTGTAAGAAGCAATGATGACCTCAGTGACCGAGCCCCTTCCACGGAAAGCAAGGTGATCAGCTTCGCACAAGGCCAGCCTCATTCTCACAACTCCCAGATGAGGAAGCTATGGTCAGACTGAGGCTTGGGAGGGAGGACATTCATCAGGGATTGTTCTCTGGTCTTCCTCATATCATATCTCAATTATTCCCCTTGCGACACCTTCATTAATGCTTTGCTGGGGGACCAAAGTCCATCCCCCATGGCTTAGCACGCGAAGCTGCATCCAATTTTCTCACTTTATTTCTGGACATAGACTTGAAGGAAATTGACAAGTCATTGCCAGGGTGGGCCTGTGGGGAGCAGACATGAGTTTTAAAAGATTGGAAGCCCATGTGAGGGGGTTTGTTAGGATGTTAGGTCAGATTTCCTCCACAGCGAAATAGTTTTGTGGGCACTTCCTCTTGGCCAGCTTGGGCAGCAAGCTCTTTGCTGCCTTTCATCCAAGAGAGGAGCTACCCTGAAGTAGAACTCATACTGGAGTCATTCTATAGGAAGACCAGGGTTAAAGTAGCTGGACTGGCTAGGTCATTGTGCAACATGAAATCAAATGTTTATTTAGCTGGTGGTAAATGCCGTGTGTTAGTGCTTCCCAGACTGTGGTCATTCCAAGCGGCACTGTCTACTGAGGGACGATTGTCTGGCCTTTCTTCCTGCTCTTGGTCCGTATAGGTAGATATCTTATTAGTTCTAGGCCTCTGGGGCCGCCCTTAAAAATATATATATATATATGTGTGTGCAAATATTGCTCCTACCTCCATATCACGTTTGTCCTTGATGTCACTCCCAAGAAGGACTGGATGACCTCTGCACTGAAGTGCAAATAACTGAAATGCTCACTGGCATATTTAGCAACCAGAAAGCCTCTTTTTAGCTTAAACCAAAACCACAAATTGCTGACTGCTGTGTTTTTGGCCTTAGTGAGCTGGGTGGGCTCCAATCAAAGCCTGACCTTAAGGTGCTTTCAGAGGTCCAAGGTTAAAAAAAAAAAAAAAAAAGGAGAAGAAAAAAAAGTCCAAGATAGTGTAACTGAGCTGTGGTCTGTGTGTCCTGACAAGGCAAAAGCTGCAACGTTTCAGAGTGGGGCATGAAAAGCCTCTATGGAAGGTGACGCGTTAGAACAGGCATTCAAGAGCTGGGTGAGTTCAGACTGAAGGAGTAGGGAGACCCAGACAGTCTGATGTGGGGAAGGCAGGAGTGAAGGTGAGTGTGGCTTGCAAGTGGGGATCATATTATAAAATAAGACAACCTAGGCCAGGCACGGTGGGCTCATGCCTGTTAATCCCAGCACTTTGGGAGGCTGAGGCAGGTGGATCACCTGAGGTCAGGAGTTCGAGACCAGCCTGGCCAACATGGTGAAATCCCATCTCTACTAAAAATACAAAAAAAATTAGCTGGGCGTGGTGGCAGGTACCTGTAATCCCAACTAATTGGGAGGCTGAGGCAGGAGAATCGCTTGAACCCACAGGGCGGAGATTGCAGTGAGCTGAGATTGTGCCATGCACTCCAGCCTGGGTGACAGAGTGAGACTCCTTCCCAAAAACAAAACAAAACAAAAAAAACAAACAAAACAAACAAACAAACAAACAAAAAAACAACCACCTGCAAAGGACTTCAATGTTCTTGCTGGTTTGAATGGCTGATATCCTGTTGAGACAGGTATGAGGTATGAAGTGTATATAAAATCACAAAAAGGCAGCCTTGGCAACATGGCAAGACCTCATGTCTATAAAAAATACAAAAAGTAGCTGGGCATGGTGGTGCACACCTGTAATCCCAGCTACTCAGGAGGGTGAGGCTGGAGGATCGGTTGAACCTAGGAGTTTGAGGCTGCAATGAGCCTTTGCACTCCAGTCTGGGCAACAGAATGAGACACTGTCTCAAAAGAAAAAAAAAATCACAAAAAGGTATTAGTCAGAATTTTTTTTTTTTTTTTTTTTTGAGACAAGACTCTCCCTCTGTCACCCAGGGTGGAGTACAGTGGCAGAATCTTGGCTCATGGCAACTTCCATCTCCCGAGTTCAAGCAATTCTTTTGCCTCAGCCTCCTGAGTAGCTGGGATTACAGGTGCCCACCACCATGCCTGGCTAATTTTTGTATTTTTAGTAGAGATGGGGTTTCTCCATGTTGGGCAGGCTGGTCTCAAACTTGTGGCCTCAAGTGATCCTCCTGCCTTGGCCTCCTGAAGTGCTGGGATTATAGGCATGAGCCACTGTACCCGGTCTAGTCAGAAGCTTTGATCCATTTCTCTCTCTCTACTAACTAGGGGAGGTTATGCCTGACTATGGGAGATCTGAAGGATAATATGAGGGATTTTGGATGTAAAGGTGTGGTGGCCTCTGGGCATTTCCATTGTGTCCCATAAACCCCTCAGACTTACATGTCACCTCTGTTGCCCAGAGAGGGACTTCCTTGGTTTGATATGGAAGGCCCTGAAAAATACAAGAGTAAGAAATTCTAAAGAAATTTAAAAAAAATGGTAAAAATGATATAGAAGGACCTGACAAATACCAGAATAAGAGATTCTAAAGAAATAAAGAAACAACATGGTAAAAATGATGTTTTGGAAAGGTTAGTATAATAGCAACCTTGAGAAGGATTTGGAAGAACAGTAAGCAGGAAAAACATCCAGGAAGGGCTGGGCGCGGTGGCTCACGCCTGTAATCCCACTTTGGGAGTCCGAGGCGGGCAGATCACCTGAGGTCGGGAGTTCGAGAGCAGGTGACCAACATGGAGAAACCCCGTCTCTACTAAAAATACAAAATTAGGCCAGGCATGGTGGCTCACGCCTGTAATCCCAGCACTTTGGGAGGCTGAGGCGGGCAGATCACCTGAGATTGGGCGTTCGAGACCAACCTGAGCAACGTGGAGAAATCCCATTTCTACTAAAAATACAAAATTAGCTGGGCGTGGTGGTGCATGCCTGTAATCCCAGCTACTTGGGAGGCTGAGGCAGGAGAATCGCTTGAACCCGTGAGGCAGAGGTTGCGGTGAGCCCAGATCGCACCATTGCTGTCCAGCCGGAGTGCAACGAGAGTGAAACTACATCTCAAAAATAAATAAATAAATAAAAATAAATATACAAATACAAAATTATCCAAGAGTGGTGGCACATGCCTGTAATCCCAGCTACTTGAGAGGCTGAGGCAGGAGAATCACTTGAACCTGGGAGGCAGAGGTTGCGGTGAGCCAAGATCATGCCATTGCTCTCCAGTCTGGGCAACGAGTGAAACTCTGTCTCAAAACAAAACAAAATTCAGGAAAAAGACTGCAGAAGTAACTGGATATATCAGTTATCTATTGCGGTTTAATAGTTTCCTCCAATGAGGCAGGAGGATCACTTGAGCCCAGGAGTTCAAGGCTGCAGTTAGCCAAGATGGCACCACTGCATGCCAGCTTAGGTGACAGAGCAAGACCTTGTCTCAAAAAAACCCAAAAAACAAAACCAACTTACCCCAAAACTTAATGGCTTAAAACAACAGTAAACATTTATCAGGGCCGGGCCGGTGGCTCATGCTTGTAATCCCGGCACTTTGGGAGGCTGAGGCGGGTGGATCACCTGAGATCAGAAGTTCGAGACCAGTCTGGCTAACACAGTGAAACCCTGTCTCTACTAAAAAAAAAAAAAAAAAAAAATGCAGAAGTTAGCTGGGTATGGTGGCACACACCTGTAATCCCAGCTATGCGGGAGGCTGAGACAGGAGAATCGCTTGAACCCAGGAGGCTTGTGGTGAACTGAGATTGAGCCACTGCACTCCAGCCTGGGTGACAGAGCAAGACTCCGCCTCAAAAAAAAAAAAGACAAATAATCCAATTAAAAATGGGCAAAGACTCCAGCCTGGGTGACAGTGTAAGAGCCTGTCAAGAGAGAGAGAGAGAGGGAGAGAGAGAATCTTTTTTTTTTTTTTTTCGAGAAGGAGTCTCACTCTGTTGCCCAGGCTGAAGTGCAAAGGTGCGATTTTGGCTCACCACAACCTCTGCCTCCTGGGTTAAAGCGATTCTCCTGCCTCAGCCTCCCAAGTAGCTGGGATTACAGGTGCGTGCCACCACGCCTGGCTAATTTTTGTATTTTCAGTAGAGACGGGGTTTCGCCATGTTGGCCATGCTGGTCTTGAACTCCTGACCTCAGGTTATTGACCCACCTTAGCCTCCCAAAATGCTGGGATTACAGGTGTGAGCCACCGTGCCTGGCCTTTTTTTTTTTTTTTTTTTTTTCTTTTTTAAAGAGACTGGGTCTTGGCTGGCCATGGTGGCTCATATCTGTAATTGTAGCACTTTAGGAGGCTGAGGCAGGCAGATTTTATGAGTCCAGGAGTTCCAGATCAGCCTGGGCAACATGGTGAAACCCCATCTCTACAAAAAAAACAAAATTGGCCGAGCATGGCATGCACCTGAGGTCCCAGCTACTTGGGAGGCTGAGGTGGGAAGATCACCTGAGCCTGGGAGGCGGAAGTGGCAGTGAGCCGAGATCATACCACTGCACTCCAGCATGGGCGAGAGAATGAGACCCTGTCTCAAAAAAACAAACAAATAAAAATAGACCAGGTCTTGCTCTTTTACCCAAGCTGAAGTGTAGTGGCACCATCACAGCTTTCTGTAATCTTGAACTCCTGGCCTCAAGTGATCCTTCCACCTCTGCCTCCCAAAGTGCTGGGATTACAGATGTGAGCCACCACACCCAGCCATGGACCTAAATAGGCATTTCTCTGAAGAAGATGGGCTAATAAGCATGTGAGAAGTTGTTCAATGTCATTATCCATCATGGAAATGCAAATCAAAATCACAATCATATAGCACCTCATACCCACTATGATGGCTTAAAAAAAAAGGTAGATATAGAGCAATATAGTGAGATTCTGTCTCTACAAAAACAAAAATTTGCCTGGTGTTGTGGTGTGCACCTGTAGTCCCAGCTGCTTGGGGGGCTGAGGTGGGAGGATTGCATGAGCCCAGGAGGTCAAGGTTGTAGTGAGCTATTGATCACACCGCCGCACTCCAGCCTGAGTGACAGAGTGAAACCTTGTCTCAAAAAAAAAAAATATATATATATATACATATATATGTATATATATATATATGTATATATATATGTATATATATGTATGTATATATATGTATATATATATGTATATATATGTATATATATGTATATATGTATATATATGTATATATATACGTATATATATATATACGTATATATATATATATAAAGATAATAAGTATTGAAGATATGGAGAAATTGGGACCCTCCTAGACTGCTTATGGGAATATAAAATGGTACAGCCACTTTGGAAAACAGTCTGGCAGTTCCTCAAAAGGTTTAAACAGAGTTAACATATAAGTTAGAAATTATGCTAGTGGATAAATACCTGTGATGGTTAATTTTATGTGTCACCTTGACTAGGCCACAGAGTACCTAGATATTTGGTCACACATTAGGCTGAGTGTGCTTGTGAGGGTGGTTTTGGATATTAACATTTGAATCTGTGGACTGATTAAAGCTAATTGTCCTCCCTAATGTGAGTGGACCTCATCCAGTTGAAGGCCTAAATAGATCAAAAGGCTGACTGACACTTCCCTGCAAGTAAGAGGGAACTCCTGCCTGAATACTTGAGGTGGGACATTAGTCTTTTCCTGACTTCAGACTTGAACTGAATCGTTGGTTCTTTTTGGGTCTCAAACTTGCCGACTACAGATCTTGGGACTTCTCAAACTTTATAATTGTATGAGCCAATTGCTTATAATAAATCTCTTGATATATGTCTCCTGTTGGTTCTGTTTCTCTGGAGAATTCTGACCAATACAATACCGAAGAGAACTGAAAACATATATCCACACAAAAAAACTTGTACACAAATGTTTATAGCAGCATTATTCATAATAATCAAAAAGTAGGAAAAACACAAATGTCTATGAACTGATGAATAGGCAGGCATACAAAATGTGATTTATTCATACGATGGGATATTATTTGCCAATAAAAGGAATGAAGTACTAATGAAATGAAAGAGAAGTTTGAATCCAGCAGGTTAAGTGAATACCAAAGACATGTACAAGGGTACAGCCTTCCCTGTTCAGTTTGGCAGACAGTTGGGCCATTGCTGCTGACAGGCAGTTCTGATTCTGGTAGGTCACTGCATTTTAACTTCTGGTTTCAGGTCCGACTGCAGACACAGCCACCGAGTTTGCCTGGACAGCCTCCCATGTACTCTGGGACCTTTGACTGTTTCCGGAAGACTCTTTTTAGAGAGGTTGGTATATGGTGCTGGGCATTCCTCTTACTCAGAACACATTCACGGGGTTGATTTGTTACCCCCAAGGAGAGTAGGTTAACTGTGTGGTTCTACTGGACGGCTAGCTCACAGCTGCTGCTCCTTCACCATGCCACCCTGTGCCCTCCTGTTATCATCTGCTTTGGAGTCTCTGATAGTTCTAGCTACTGTTTTATACAGATGACTAAAGCTAATAAAATGGTTCTCTCTTTTGGAATATGGAATTTAGACGACAGAGAACTAGTGAGTAATAATTGAGATGTGAAATGGAAGAAAATGTACATCTGAGCTGGGTGCGGTGGCTCACGCCTCTAATCCTAGCACTTTGGGGGCCAAGGCAGGTGGATCACTTGAGGTCCGGAATTTAAGACCAGCCTGGGCAACATGTAGAGAGCGTCATCTCTACAAAA
The DNA here is from genome assembly GCF_028885655.2 of Pongo abelii. NCBI lineage: Eukaryota > Metazoa > Chordata > Mammalia > Primates > Hominidae > Pongo > Pongo abelii. The sequence continues at coordinate 105,564,540 of NC_085928.1, forward strand.
AATGCAAAAATTAGAGGCGCGTGGTGGCGCATGTATATCTGTAGTCCCAGCCACTCAGGAGATTGAGGTGGGAGGATCACTCCACCAGGAGGCAGAGTTTGCAGTGAGGCAAGATTGCACCACTGCACTCCAACCTGGGTGACAGAGTGAGACCCTGCCTGAAAAACAAAAAAAGGCCAATCATGGTGTCTTATGCCTATAATCCCAGCCCTTTGGGAGGCTGAGGTGGATGGATTGCCTGAGTTCAGGAGTTCGAGACCACCGTGGCCAACATGGTGAAACCCTGTCTCTACTAAAAATACAAAAATTAGCTGTGCATGGTGGCATGTGCCTGTAGTCCCAGCTACTTGGGAGGCTGAGGCACGAGAATCGCTTGAACCCAGGAAGGGGAGGTTGCAGTGTAGGGTCCAGCCCTACGGGGCTTAGCGGATGTTTTCCCCATGTGCGGAGACGAGATATCATAAGAAATAAAGACACAAGACAAAGAGATAAAGAGAAAACAGCTGGGCCGGGGGGACCACTACCAAGACGTGGAGACTGGTAGTGGCCTTGCATGGCTGGGCGCACTGATATTTATTGAATACAAGCCAAGGGGGTGGCTGGGCGCGCTGGCTCATGCCTGTGATCCCAGCACTTTGGGAGGCCGAGGCGGGTGGATCACGAGGTCAGGAGATCGAGACCATCCTGGCTAACGTGGTGAAACCCTGTCTCTACTAAAAATACAAAAAATTAGCTGGGTGTGGTGGTGACCACCTGTAGTCCCAGCTACTCTGGAGGCTGAGGCAGGAGAATGGCTTGAACCCAGGAGGTAGAGCTTGCAGTGAGCCGAGATCACACCACTGTACTCCAGCATGGGCGACAAAGCGAGACTACTCAAAAAAAAAAAAAAAAAAAGACAAGGGGGCAGGATAAGGAGGGTGAGTTGTCCAAGTGATTGATAAGGTCAGGCAAATCACGTGATCATGGGAGAGGGAGCCCTTCTGTTTTAGGTAGCCGAAGCAGAGAGGGAAGGCAGCGTACGTCAGCATTTTCCTCTATGCACTTATAAGAAAGATCAGGCCGGGTGCGGTGGCTCATGCCTGTAATCCCAGCACTTTGGGAGGCTGAGGCAGGTGGATCAGGAGGTCAGGAGATCGGGACCATCCTGGCTAACACGGTGAAACGCCATCTCTACTAAAAAAAAATACAAAAAATTAGCTGGGCGTGGTGGCGGGTGCCTGTAGTCCCAGCTACTTGGGGGGCTGAGGCAGGAGAATGGCGTGAACCCAGGAGGCGGAGCTTGCAGTGAGCCGAGATCACGCCACTGCACTCCAGCCTGGGTGACAGAGCGAGATCAAAGAGGAACTAGGAATATGGGAGGAACATGAAAAGTGGACAAGGAGTGTGATCACTGAAGCACAGCATCACAGGGAGGGGTTTAGGCCTCTGGATAACTGTGGGCAGGCCTGGATAATAGCCAGCCTCCCACAAGAAGCTGGTGGAGTAGAGTGTTCCCTGACTCCTCCAAGGAAAGGAGACTCCCTTTCATGGTCTGCTAAGTAACGGGTGCCTTCTCAGGCACTGGCATTACTGCTTGACCAAGGAGCCCTCAAGCGGCCCTTATGCGGGCGTGACAGAGGGCACACCTCTTGCCTTCTTGGTCACTTCTCACAATGTCCCTTCAGCACCTGACCCTATACCTGCCGGTTATTTCTTGTTTATATTAGTAATACAACAAAGAATAATATTAAAAGCTAATGATTAATAATGTTTATACTAATGATTGATAATGTCAATGATCATCTCTATATCTAATTTGTATTATAACTATTCTAACTATTTTCTTTATTATACTGAAACAGTTTGTGCCTTCAATCTCTTGCCTCAGCACCTAGGTAATCCTTCGCCCACACTGCAGTGAGCTGACTGCACCATTGCACTCCAGCCTGGGCAACAAGAGTGAAACTCTGTCTCAAAAAAAGAAAAAGAAAAAAGAAAATGTACACCTGCATCTGGATCAGTCAGTTTGATAGGGATCCATGTCAGAAGTGCATGTGAATGAAGTCTGAAGGAAAAGTCAGCCAGTCCTAGAAACACTGAGAGAAGCTATCAGTCTCCAGTTCCCCTAGACAGGGACATTAAATTGGTTTGGAGTTATTATTATTATTATTATTATTATATATTTTGAGACACGATCTCACTCTGTCGCCCAGGCTTGACTAGAGTGGCATGAACTTGGCTCACTGCAACCTCTGCCTCTCAGGCTCAAGCAATTCTTCTGCCTCAGTTTCTCGAGTAGCTGAGATTTCAGGCGTGTGCCATCATGCCTGGCTAATTGCACTCCAGCCTGGGCAAAAAGAATAAAACTCTGTCTCAAAATAAGAATAATATTAATAATAATAATAATAAATAACTTCATTAACACAGGTCTTAAAGACCTCGTTGAGATCTTTTCCTTTGCTTCCTAAAATATAACTTTTTTTTTTTTTGAGACGGAGTTTTGCTCTTGTTGCCCAGTCTGGAGTGCAATGGCACAATCTTGGCTCACTGCAACCTCTTGAACCATCTCCTTGGTTCAAGTGATTCTCCTGCCTCAGCTTCCTGAGTAGCTGGGATTATAGGCATGCACCACCATGCCTGGCTAATTTTGTATATTTAGTAGAGACAGGGTTTCTCCATGTTGGTCAGGCGGGTCTCAAACTCCCGACCTCAAGTGATCCGCCCACCTCGGCCTCTCAAAGTGCTGGGATTACAGGCCTGAGCCACTGCGCCCCGCCTAAAATATAACTTCCTTTTTTTTTTTGAGACGGAGTCTTGCTCTGTTGCCCAGGCTGGAGTGCAGTGGTGCGATCTTGGCTCACTGCAAGCTCCGCCTCCTGGGTTCACGCCATTCTCCTGCCTCAGCCTCCTGAGTAGCTGGGACTACAGGCGCCTGCCACCACGCCCAGCTAATTTTTTGTATTTTTAGTAGAGACAGGGTTTCACCGTGTTAACCAGGATGGTCTCGATCTCCTGACCTCATCATCCACCCGCCTCGGCCTCCCAAAGTCCTAGGATTACAGGCATGAGCCATCACGCCTGGCCCTAAAATATAACTTTCATATAAACACTCTATTATAGTCTCTAAATTTATAGCCTTGATTAAATATACAGAAACTAAGTAGTTGTCATCCAGATAAAAAGGGAGTGATGGTGTGGATGGACTCAGCCTTGGAGAAGTTGTTCCCAGGATTCCTGTAGGACTTGGGTGCAGAAGGAAGATCTTTTTAAACTTTTTGTTATTTATTTATTTATTTTTTATTTTGAGACAGAGTCTTGTTCAGTTGCCCAGGCTGGAGTGCAGTGGTGCAATCTCGGTCACTGCAAACTCTGCCTCCCGGGTTCAAGTGATTCTCCTACCTCAGCCTCCCAAGTAGCTGGGATTGCAGGCACCTGCCACCATACCCAGCTAATTTTTGTGTTTTTAGTAGAAATGGGGTTTCACCATGTTGGCCAGGCTGGTCTCAAACTCCTGACTTTGTGATCTGCCCGCCTCGGCCTCCCAAAGTGCTGGGATTACAGGCATGAGCCACCGCATCTGGCTTAGAAAGTTCTTGAGGCAGTGCCTACCCAACCGTCCTTGAGTGAGGTGGTGCTACCCTTCTTTTTTTTTTTTTTGAGATGGAGTCTTGTTCTGCCACTCAGACTGGAGTGCAGTGGTGCGGTCTTGGCTCACTGCAACCTTGGCCTCCTGGGTTCAAGCGATTCTCCTGCCTCAGCCTCCCAAGTAGCTGGGATTACAGGCACCTGCCACAATGCCCAGCTCATTTTTATATTTTTAGTAGAGATGGGTTTCGCCATGTTGGCCAGCTGGTTTCAATCTCCTGAGCTCAGGTGATCTGCCTGCCTCAGCCTCCCAAAGCGCTGGAATTACAGATATGAGCCACCATGCCCAGCCTGCCCTTTCTTCTTCTTCTTTTTTTTTTTTTTTTTTGGATACGGAGTCTCATTCTGTCACCCAGGTTGGAGTGCAGTGGCACGATCTCAGCCCACTGCAACCTCTGCCTCCCGGGTTCAAGCGATTCTCCCTGCCTCAGCCTCCCGAGTAGCTGGGACTAGAAGCATCTGCCACCACGCCCGACTAATTTTTGTATTTTTAGTAGAGATGGGGTTTCACCATATTGGCCAGGCTGGTCTTGAACTCCTGACTTCGTGATCTGCCCTCTTTGGCCTCCCAAAGTGCTGGGATTACAGGCGTGAGCCATGGCACCTGGCCTTGTTCTTTCTTCTTTAAGCTCCTCCTCCTTACATCTCTAGTGCCCAGGGTGGAGTCTGAGCAGTGTCTGATGGAGGTTCTAGGCTTCAGGTCCACTTAGAGTCCTCTACCCTTACAGAAGGAAGGTAGGCTTACCTGCCTTTTGGTCATTAGACGTTATTGAGCACCTGCCTAGGGGTGGGCAATGTGCTGGGTCCTGGAGTTGTGGTGAGAATGTCTTGTATAAACCCAAGTCTTTGAAGAGCTGAATAGGCTTCCTTAGTCCATATTTGTGCATGTCCTGGTTTTTGCTGTGCCAGATTTGAGCTTTCTGCTTTCTGGAGCTGCCAGGCAGGAGTCTGTAGGTTGTGCTACATGGAACTGGGTTGGCCATTCTAGTGGAAGGAAGACTAGATAAGTTGTTCAGGAGGAATGGGCTTGACCTCTCAGGACCTGGTCATCCTTTTAGCTCATGTAGAGAGCTGTGGGAATGGCTTTGAATGGACTTTGTCATGTGCTACTTTTGTAGATCCTCCTCAGATCTCTGTCCCTTTCCCATTTACTGCCTCTGTACTTTGTTCTTGGAGTCCACCTGCAGCCTGTAGCAGTTTAGGCTTTTGCAGGAATTAGGAGGAATGCTGACAGGTACAGTTGTGCCGCTTTGATTCTGAAAAGAAAGTTTGGATACCCAGGGTCTGCAGTGAGACAGGTTCTTCAGCCTGGCTCTGTGGAGCCCTCCCAGTGTGCAGCCTCACCCTGATTCTCCTGCTACTCTAAAATTTTAAACTTTAAAATTTTTTTGTATTTGTTTAAAAAAAATGGTTTTGAGATGGGGTCTCGCTATTTTACCCAGGCTGGTCTTGAACTCCTGGGCTCAAGTGATCCTCCCATCTCAGCCTCCTGCGTACCTGGGATTACGGGCCCTGATGCAGGCACTTCATTTGTTACTGAGAAGCTTATGACAAAGTAACAAAGTGATATTTATCTCTTTCCTTCATTCTCCAGAGGCAACTACTTTCAATTTTTTCAGTTGTTTATGCTGTTTCCACCGATCTACATAATATACATTTACTATTATATTTTATTTATTTATTTTTTAATTATTATTATTTTTTGTTTGAGACAGAGTTTTACTCTTGTTGCCCAGGCTGGAGTGCAATGGCGCAATCCCGGCTCACTCACTGCAACCTCCGCCTCCCGGGTTCAAGCGATTCTTCTGCCTCAGCCTCCTGAGTAGCTGGGATTACAGGCATGTGCCACCACGCCCGGCTAATTTTGTATTTTTAGTAGAGACGGGGTTTCTCCATGTTGGTCAGGCTGGTCTCGAACTCCTGACCTCAGGTGATCCTCCCGCCGTGGCCTCTGAAAGTGCTGGGATTACAGGCATGAGCCACCGTGCCTGGCCATTACTATTATATTTTGTACATTTTTATATTTTTTAGCTACCTATTTGTGGTAGATTATTTTATATTTTAGCTCTTACTCTCCCTATCCCCTCCTTCTGCCCTGCCCATCCATATGATTTTATCACCCTTTGTGGTTTAATCCAATTCACCATTTTCATGATTACAACTTTATATATATTTTTTCTCTTAAATAAGTATGAAGTATGATGTGCATTCCATTCCTTGTGTAACTTCTTGTTTCCCTTGGGATTGGGTTAATAATTGTGTTAAATCTTTTGTTTTGTTTGTCTTTGAATCACTGTTTCTGTCGTTCTGTACCCTAAATGCTCTGTAGTGTACCTTTCTGTTTGGTTTGCTACATACTGCCTAAGGAGTTATTTTCTGTTGTTCTAGTGTGTGTTGTTTTGTTCTGTTTTTGTTTTAGTTTTGTTTTTTGGAGATGGAGTTTTGCTGTGTTGCCAGGCTGGAGTACAGTGGCACAATCTCGGCTCACTGCAAACTTTGCCTCCCAGGTTCAAGCGATTCTCATGCCTCAGCTCCTGAGTAGCTGGGATTACAGGCATGCACTACCACACCCAGCTAATTTTTGTATTTTTAGTAGAGACGGGGTTTCACCATGTTGGCCGTGATGGTCTTGATCTCCTACCTTGTGATCCACCTGCCTTAGCTTCCCAAAGTGCTGGAATTACAGGCGTGAGCTACTGCACCCGGCCTTGTTCTGTTTTTCTTGGAAACATCGCTTTTGGAGTCCTCTACTGCCCTGTGGACTGACTGCTTCCCAGGTCCACTGCACCCTGTGCCATCCTAGAAACACATTTCATCTCTCTTGGACTGGCCCCCTGGTCTCCCAAGTCCTGAATCTTCCTCCTTGTTTACTACCTTGTTTGGTAGGGTATTTATGTATTTGTCTGTCTGTCTAATGATTTATTGGTTACCACATAATTCATTTTTTTTTTTTTTCTAGAGATGGGGTCTCACTCTGTCACCCAGGGTGGAGTACAGTGGCAAGACCATAGCTCACTGCAGCCTTGAACTCCTTGGCTCAAGTTATTCTCCCAACTCAGCCTCCTGACTGCCTAGGACTACAGGCACACACCACTACGTCTGGCTAACTTTTATTTTTTATTTGTTTTTGTAGAGACAGGGTCTTGCTATGCTGCCCAGGCTCATCTTCCCTTTCATTACTAAACTGTACTAGTGAAAATTGCTGTGCAGTTCTAACAAAAGTCCCATCTTAATACCTGGAAAATATAAAACATTTTCTTAATCACTTGTAATCTTACCCCAAAGAAGGTAGATCACATTGTGTATCCTGTTTTGTAACTTTTTTTTTTTTTTTTACTTAATAATCTCTTCTCATGTTATAATATGATTTCTTGGCCATATGACTCCATTTATGGAGTTTATAATTTATCTCCTATTTGGCAGCTTTTGTTTTTTTTCCCAAAATTTTGGTACCTTATAAGTGCCTGAGGTTATTCTTTTTACACCTATGAGTATTTCCCTAGAATAAATTCCTTGCAATAAATTTTCCACACAAAATATTTCCAGGTGAAAGTGTATGCCACATATTGGCAGATTGCTGGCCGGGTGCAGTGGCTCATGCCTATAATCCCAGCACTTTAATAGGCCAAGGCAGGAGGATCACTTGAGCCCAGGAGTTTGAGACCAGCTTGGGCAACATGGCAAAACCCTGTCTTTACAAAAAATACAAAAATTAGCTGGGCATGGTGGTGCACGCCTGTAGTCCCAGCTACTTGGGAAGCTGAGATGGGAGGATCACTTGAGCCCAGGGGATCAAGGCTGTGATGAGCTGTGATCGCACCACTGCACCCCAGCCTGGGCGACAGAGTGAGACCCCATCTGAAAAAAAAAGCCCCCAAAACAAAAACAGATTGCCTTTGAGAATGGAAACTGCCTTCAGTTTCTCCAGCATAATAGGAAAATTATTTCTGATAAATGTGGGAGATTTTCTTCCATTTAAAGTTCTCCTTGCTTCAAGAAGAGATGAAGGAAGCCACAGGTTGGAGGACACACTGCTTTCCTCTTTCAGTGATTTAAAAGGTGGTGGTGTCTGTAAACAGCTTCTGCTTCTGTGATTCCTTGCAGGGCATCACGGGGCTATATCGGGGAATGGCTGCCCCTATCATCGGGGTCACTCCCATGTTTGCTGTGTGCTTCTTTGGGTTTGGTTTGGGGAAGAAACTACAACAGAAACACCCAGAAGATGTGCTCAGGTGAGTACTTACAGGTCAGGAGCACTTGCTGTTCTGCCTGGTAGTGTGACATGGGTTAAAATAAAGAAACCTGGGCAGGGCACGGTGGCTCATACCTGTAATCCTAGCACTTTGGGAGACTGAGGCGGGTGGATCACCTGAGGTCAGGAGTTCGAGTCCAGCTTGACCAACATGGCGAAACCCTGTCTCTACTAAAAATACAAAAAAATTAGCTGGGTGTTGTGGCGGGCACCTGTAGTCCCAGCTACTTGGGAGGCTGAGGCAGGAGAATCGCTTGAACTTGGGAGGCAGAGGTTGCAGTGAGCCGAGATGGCACCACTGCACTCCAACCTGAGCAACAGAGCAAGACTCCGTCTCAAAAAAAAAAAAAAAAAAAGAACCTCGGTGGGTCTTCCTGGGCCCCTAAGCCTGACTCCTGGGAGTTTTTTTTCTTTCTTTTTTGAGACAGAGTTTCGCTCTTTTTGCCCAGGCTGGAGTGCAATGGCGCGATCTCGGCTCACTGAAACCTCCGCCTCCCAGGTACAAGCAATTCTCCTGTCTTAGCCTCCTAAGTAGCTCGAATTACAGGCATGCGCCACCACACCTGGCTAATTTTTTTGTGTGTTTAGTGGAGAGGGGGTTTCACCATGTTAGGCTGGTCACGAACTCCTGACCCCAGGTGATCCACCCGCCTCGGCCTCCCAAAATGCTGGGATTTCAGGCGTGTGCCACTGCACCTGGCCCAACTCCTGGGAGTTATACATGAAGGAGTACTTGAGTTTTTAATTTTTTTAATTTTTAATTTTTTTGTTTGTTTGTTTGAGACTGAGTCTCGCTCTGTCGCCCAGGCTGGAGTGCAGTGGTGCGATCTCGGCTCACTGCAAGCTCCACATCCCAGGTTCATGCCATTCTCCTGCCTCAGCCTCCCAACTAGCTGGGACTATAGGCACCCGCCACCACGCCCGGCTAATTTTTTTTTTTTTTTTTTTTTTTTGTGTGTTTTTAGTAGAGACGGGTTTCGCCGTGTTAGCCAGGATGGTCTCACTCTCCTGACCTCGTGATACGCCTCCTTCGGCCTCCCAAAGTGCTGGGATTACAGGCATGAGCCACCGCGCCTGGCCCAAGTACTTGAGCTTTTGAGATGGGGTCTTTCTTTGTCACCCAGGCTGGAATGCAGTGGTGCAATCACGACTCACTGTAACCTTGAACTCCTGGGCTCAAGTGATTCTTCTGCCTCAGCCCCGCAAGTAGCTGGGACTATAGGCACACACCACCACTCTGGGCTAATTTTTAAATTTTTTTTAGAGATGGTGGGGGGTAGGCGGGGCGGGGGGTAGGGGGGTCTCATTATCTTGACCAGGCTGGTCTTGAACTCCTGGAGCCAAGCAATTCTCTTGCCTTGGCCTCCCAAAGTGCTAGGATTACAGGTGTAAGCCACCACACCTGACCAGTTTTTCGTATTTCTTTTATAAGGTAGTATCAATTACTGGAGAGATTTGTAATACCAACCCCACGAGGCTGTTGAGAGGTCTGAATGCTTAACTGTATGTGACATGTCATAGGCAGCACCTGGTGCTGCCCTAAAGACAAGAGTAGCCTTGCTTTCTATCACCTGATTGAGAGAAGAGAAGGTTCCAACTTTTGTTGTGCTTCATTTTTACAACATGCTAATATGACTATAAAGATTTCAGGTATTGGTTTCTCTGTTAAAGTGGAATAAGTTAATGTGTTTTCCTTTAATAAACTTTAAGAAGTTGGATTTGGGTATGAAGAGTCACCTGAGACAGAATTATAGTTCAGAATTTACAAAGTAGTTAGTGAAAACAGAGGCTTCTCAGGAGGCAGGGGAATTCTGAGTGGAAATATTGGGTGAAAAGGTATCCACAATCTGAGCTGTGCAGGATGCCAACCCCTGGGAGGGGCTATAGGCAGTACAGGAGCCACAGAGGCTGGCCTGCCCTCAGATCCAGGAGCTCAAGGGAGGAAGCCCAGGGCACCATGCGGTTGTATTCTGTCACCACTTCAGGCCACAGCAGGCTGAGTGAGGGTCTAGGATGTAGATGGAGGTGCTTGTAGAGTGAAACTCTATTTCTGGGATCCTTGTGACTTTCTGAATGTCCCTAGATTTTATAAATAGCTGCAAGTGTCCTGAAATGTGGATGGGGTTGTTTTGGAGCTGCATTTGCCCGTTAGTAGTCCTTGTGTCCCACAGACACATGCCGTCTCTGAGCGCCTGGTCTTTTAGCATGTGTGCCAGCTCACGGATGTATCAGGGCCATGCATGACCCCCGTGGGGTCACTTCTGGTACTTTGGTCTATGGGCTGTGTTCCTGTACAGTCACATCAGCACTCAGAAAAACAGTCTTCCTGACTGAACAAAGTTAAGACACTCAGGACCCCACTCCCACAATCCTGTCAGCCCTGCTGTGTTCACCTCCCTGGAATGGTGTTTGGGGATGGTATGGAAAGGGGTGTTACCAGGGCCTTGGGGTGGAAGTCCAGGAAAGTCTAGCTCTCAAAGATGCCTCCCTGGGGTGGAGATGGGGGTGGGGAGTGGGAGAATAGGCCAGGCAGCCACTGAGTGTCCACATGACGCCCTGTGCACACACGCAGATCCTATTCAGAGACAGTCTCCAGTCCCAAGAGATGAGGTTTGCTGAGCCTAGGGTTGGGCATTATGGGGAAAATGGAGCATGTTGGTCTCATAGGGAGAATTTAGTTGCTGAGAGGACTCATCAGGGATAGCTATGTGAACTGGGACTGTGAAGATGGCCGTGTTGGAAAGCAAGTCTCTTGACTGTTCGATAGTCAGCTTGGCTGTGTGCCTGAGGTAGATGCGTGAGCCCTGCCTGCGGTGAATGCAGGGAGAAATAGCGCTGTTGAAACTGGTACCCTGCCTGGAGTGAACTCTTTACAGTGGATGTCCCTCTAGCCCCATTTGGCATCTGTTCATAAGCTCCTTGTTGGATGGGACTGACCTGAAGGCTCAGTTGTTGGAGGCTTGGGGTCAAGAGTGCACCGAAGCTTAGGACAGTATGTGAAGTTTTTCAGTAACATTTGCTAAGTTGTGGAACTCTGTTGAAATGCTGAATGTAACTTTGTGCCCCATTGCCTCCAAACCATGCTGGTATTGCTAATCCCAGAAAGAAAAGGAGGTAGCCAGGTACAGTGGCTCACACCTGTAATCCCAGCACTTTGGGAGGCCAAGGCAGGAGGATCACTTGAGCCCAGGAGTTCGAGACCAACCTGGGCAACATGGCGAAACTCTGTCTCTACAAAAATGCAAAAATTAGCCAGGCTTGCCTGTAGTCCCAGCTACTCAGGAGGTTGAGGTGGGAAGGTCACTTGAGCCCAGGAGATGGAGGTTGCAGTGAGCTGAGATTGCACCACTGCACTCCAGCCTGGGCAACAGAGCAAGACCCTGTTTCAAAAAAAAAAGGGCCGGGCACAGTGGCTCATGCTGTAACCCTAGCACTCTGGGAGGCCGAAGTGGGTGGATCACTTGAGGTCAGGAGTTCGAGACCATCCTAGCTAACATGGTGAAACTCCATCTCTACTAAAAATACAAAAAGTAGCTGGGTGTGGTGGCGGGTTCCTGTAATCCCAGCTACTCGGGAGCTGAGGCAGGAGAATCGTTTGAACCCAGGAGGTGGAGGTTGCAGTGAGCCGAGATCGCTTCACTGCACTCCAGCCTGGGGATCACTTGAGGTCAGGAGTTCGAGACCATCCTAGCTAACATGGTGAAACTCCGTCTCTACTAAAAATACAAAAAGTAGCTGGGTATGGTGGCGGGTTCCTGTAATCCCAGCTACTCGGGAGCTGAGGCAGGAGAATCGTTTGAACCCAGGAGGTGGAGGTTGCAGTGAGCCGAGATCACTTCACTGCACTCCAGCCTGGGGACACAGTGAGACTGTGTCTCAAAACAAACACAAACAAACAAACAAAAAGAAGAAAAAAAAGAAAAAAGGAGATGCCAGAGGTGGCACAGACAGCTGTGGGTGATAGATGGTAGGAGCCTCAGATTGCTCTTTATACTCAAGGTTGTTCATTCTGTGGGGGCCAGAGTGAAGACCCATACGTCTTGCCACTGGGGGACTATTTCCCTGTACAGGGTCCACAGGACCTGTCATGCCTGCCTGGGTATCATCCCTGTCTGGTCCTTTCTCAGCATCTTACAGCACATTGCATACATTTGCCTTGGCTATCCCTTAGCCTTTAGAGGTGGCCACAGCCATCCTCCTTGGCCTTGAAGCTGTCCTGCTTGAGTCTTGGCTTAGAGTGTTCTCAGGCCCTTGGTAATCCAGGGGAAGTGAGACTGGAGGGGAACTACTGGGGGAGATTAAAGTCCAGATCCTGGGTTAGAGACTTCCCCCACAAAAACCCCAGCACGTTAACTATGGAGAATTGAGGCTCAGAGAGGCCTGGAAACTTGTCCATAGTCACTGTGCCTGGCAGGTGCATGGATGGAAGCCATGTTTTACTATAAAACTCCTCTTACAGGTGAGGGATTCTGAGCGTGCACCTCATGGGGTGGGCCTTGTGGCCAGACTCCCATTGCTCTTGCCACTGAGACCCTTGCTCTGGGAAATTTGACATTAAAATATACCTAGAACTGAGTTTTTGTGCGAAATCTGATTCATTTGTGGCTAGGCTTCTACCCAGTCCAAGTACTTATTTTTTTTCTTACAAAACTGTCCTCTTTGCTGGGATTGGCCTCTGTCCTCGGTGGTTAGTCACAGGTGCTTGCTTCTGCTTTTTGTTTTCAATGCAGCTATCCCCAGCTTTTTGCAGCTGGGATGTTATCTGGAGTATTCACCACAGGAATCATGACTCCTGGAGAACGGATCAAGTGCTTATTACAGGTAAGGTTGTGATTGGAGGGGAAATAGCTGGCTTTTTCCTTTCAGTTTATAATTTCGTGTGCTTGTTTATGTCCTTTCACCCTTTATAAAGGCTTCAGGACCGGGTGCAGTGGCTCACACCTGTAATCCTAGCACTTTGGGAGGCCAAGGTGCGAGGATTGCCTGAGCCCATGAGTTAAAGACCAGCCTGGGGGCCAGGTGCAGTGGTTCATGCCTGTAATCCCAGCACTTTGGGAGCCAAGGAGGATGGATCACTTGAGGTCAGGAGTTTGAGACCAGCCTGGCCAACATGGTGAAACCCCATCTCTACTAAAAATATAAAAATTAGCCAGGTGTAGTGGCGGGCACCTGTAATCCCAGCTACTTGGGTGGCTGAGGCAGGAGAATCACTTGAACCCAGGAGGCAGAGGTTGCAGTGAGCTGTGTCACGCCACTGCACTGCAGCCTGGGCATAAGAGCAAGACTCTGTCTCAAAAAAAACAAAACCAAAACAAAACGAAACCAAAAACCAGCCTGGGCAACATAGTGGGATCCCATCTCTACAAATTTTTTTTTTTTTTTTTTTTTGAGATGGAGTCTTGCTCTGTTTCGCAGGCTGGAGTGCAGTGGCATGATCTTGGCTAACTGCAACCTCCGCCTCCTGGATTCAAGTGATTCTCCTGCCTCAGCCTCCTGAGTAGACGGGATTGCAGGTGCCTGCCACCACGCCTGGCTAATTTTTATATTTTTAGTAGAGACAGGGCTTTGCCATGTTGGTCAGGCTGGTCTTGAACTCCTGACCTCAAGTGATCCACCTGCCTCGGCCTCTGAAAGTGTTGGGATAACAGGTGTGAGCCACCACGCCCAGCCCAAAAATTTTTTTAAAATTAGCTGGGCTTGGTGGTGTGCATCTGTGGTCCCAGCTACTCAGGAGGCTAAGGTGGGAGGATCACTTGAGCCTGAATTGTTGAGGCTGCACTGAGCCATGATTGTGCCACTGCACTTCAGTCTGGGTGACAGAGTGAGACTCTGTCTCAAATAAACATAAAGTCTTCACATCCGGTGTACAAAACAAATTGTGTATATATATATATATATAAATTTTTTTTTTTTTTTTTTGAGATGGAGTCTTGCTCTGTCGCCAGGCTGGAGTGCAGTGGCATGATCTTGGCTCACTGCAACCTCTGCCTCCCAGGTTCAAGCGATTCTCCTGCCTCAGCCTCCTGAGTAGCTGGGACCACAGGCACGTGCCATCACACCCACCTAATTTTTGTATTTTTAGTAGAGATGGGGTTTCACCATGTTGGCCAGGATGGTCTCTATCTCTTGACCTTGTGATCTGCCTGCCTCAGCCTCCCAAAGTTCTAGGATTACAGGCGTAAGCCACCGCGCCCGGCCTATTTCAAGGTTTTCAGAAACAGAAGCAATCATAGTAGAATCAAGAACTAGTACATTATAACAAACCAACCAAAATGTCACAAGTGTAACGCGTCAGCCTAGGCCTACCCACCCTTATTAGCAACCATTTCAGGAACTCTGAAAGGTGAGTCATGTCTTATCAAATTTAGAACGGAGGCTGCTTCTGCCCGAGATGTCATGTCTTTCTTTTTTTTCTTTCTCTTTTCTTTTCTTTTTTTTTTTTTTTTTTTTTTTTGAGACAGAGTCTTGCTCTGTCGCCAGGCTGGAATGCAGTGGCATGATCTCAGCTTATTGCAACCTCCGCCTCCTGGCTTCCAGCTATTCCCCTGCCTCAGCCTCCTAAGTAGCTGAGACTACAGGCGTGTGCCACCACGCCTGGCTAATTTTTTGTATTTTAGTAGAGATGGGGTTTCACCATGTTGGCCAGGATGGTTTCGATCTCCTGACCTTGTGACCCACCCGCCTCGGCCTCCCAAAGTGCTGGGATTACAGGAGTGAGCCACCGTGCCCAACCCTCTTTTCTTTTTTTCCTGTATTTTTGGAGATGGAATTTCACTCTTGTTGTCCAGGCTGGAGTGCAATGGCGCCATTGCACTACTTGGCTCACCGCAACCTCTGCCTCATGGGTTCAAGCAATTCTTCTGCTTTAGCCTCCTGAATAGCTGGGATTACAGGCATGCTCTGCTAATTTTGTATTTTTAGTAGAGATGGGGTTCCTCCATATTGGTCAGGCTGGTCTCGAACTCCTGACCTCAGGTGATCCGCCTGACTCAGCCTCCCCAAAGTGTTGGGATTACAGGAGTGAGCCACTGTGCCTGGCCTGTGAGCCACCGCGCCTGGCCTCTTTTCTATTTTTTTGAGACAGGGTCTCACTCTGTTGCCTAGACTGGAGTGCAGTGGTATGATTTGGGCTCACTGCAACCTCTGCCTCCTGGCTTCAAGTGATTCTCCTGCCTCAGCCTCCCGAGTAGGTGGGACTACAGGCGCCCACCACCACGCCTGGCTAATTTTTGTATTTTTAATGGAGACAGGATTTTGCCATGTTGATCAGGGTGGTCTTGAACTCCTGACCTGAGGTGATCCACCCACCATGGCCTCCCAAAGTGCTGGGAATACAGGCATGATCCACTGTGCTCAGCCATGTGTTTCTAACATTTGTCCAAAATCTCAGAGCCCTTAGAGTGTAATCACTTCTATAATTTTTTTTATATTTTAAAAATATTATATGAGACTGAATGCAGTGGCTCACGCCTGTAATCCCAGCACTTTGGGAGGTCGAGGAGGGCAGATCACCTAAGGTCAGGAGTTTGAGACCAGCCTGACCAACATGGTGAAACCCCGTCTCTACTAAAAATACAAAAATTAGCCAGGAGTGGTGGTGCATGCTTGTAATCCCAGCTACTCGGGAGGCTGAGGCAGGAGAATCACTTGAATCCGGGAGGCGGAGTTTTCAGTGAGCCAAGATCGTGCTATTGCACTCCAGCCTGAGCAACAAGAGTGAAACTCCATCTGAAAAACAAAAAGAAAGACAAAACAGAAAAACAATGTTATATGAATGGAATTGTACAGTATGTAAAGTCTTCGGACTGGCTTTTTTTTTTTTTTTTTTTTTTTTTTTTGAGATGGAGTCTTGCTCTTGTTTCCCAGGCTAGAGATCAGTGGCACGATCTCAGCTCACTGCCACCTCCTCTTCCTGGGTTCAAGCGATTCTCCTGCCTCAGCCTCCCCAGTAGCTGAGATTACAGCGCTTGCCACCTCGTCTGGCTAATTTTTGTATTTTTAGTAGAGATGGGGTTGCACCATGTTGGCCAGGCTGGTCTCAAACTCCTGACCTCAGGTGATCCACCCGCCTCAGCATCCCAGAGTGTTGGGATTACAGGCGTGAGCCACCGCGCCTGGCCTGGATTGGCTTTAAAAATTTTTTAAATTTATTTCTTTATTTTTGAGACAGGGTCTGGCTGTCTGTCACCCAGTCTCTGTAGTGCAGTGGCTGGATTTTTTTATTATTTTTTTAGAGATGGGGTTTTACCATGTTGCCCAGGCTGGCCTTGAAACTCCTGAGCTCAAGTGGTCTGTCTGCCTTGGCCTCCCAACGTGCTGGGATTACAGACATGAGCCATCATGCCCAGCATGGATTGGATTTTAAACTCAGCATTGGCCAGGCACAGTGGCTTACACCTGTAATTCCAGCGCTTTGTGAGGCCGAGGCGGGTTGATCACCTGAGGTCAGCAGTTTGAGACCTGCTTGGCCTAGATGGAGAAACCCTGTCTCTACCAAAAATACAAAAATTAGCCAGGTATGGTTGTGCACGCCTGTAATCCCAGCTACTCAGGAGGCTAAGGCACAAGAATTGCTTGAACCTGGGAGGCGGAGGTTGCAGTGAGCCAAGATCGTGCCACTGCACTCTAGCCTGGGTGACAAAGTGAAAAAATAAATCAAAAAATAAATTAAAAAATAAATAAATAGGCCGGGTGCGGTGGCTCACACCAGTAATCCCATCACTTTAGGAGGCCGAGGGGGTGGATCACGAGGTCAGGAGTTCAAGACCAGCCTGGCCAAGATGGTGAAACCCCATCTCTACGAAAAATACAAAAATTAGCCAGGTGTGGTAGCAGGTGTCTGTAATCCCAGCTACTTGGGAGGCAGAGGCAGAGAATTGCTTGAACCTGGGAGGTGAAGGTTGCAGTGAGCCGAGATTGCACCACTGCACTCCAGCCTGGGCGACAGAGTGAGACTCTGTCTCAAAAATAAATAAATAAGTCAAATAAATAAATAAATAAACTCAGTATAATTTTTTTTTTTTTTTTCTGTGACGGAGTCTCATTCTGTTGCCCAGGCTGGAGTGCAATGGCACGATCTCGGTTCACTTTAACCTCTGCCTCCTGGTTTCAAGAGATCCTCCTGCCTCAGCCTCCTGTGGGATTACAGGCATGCACCAGCAAGCCTGGCTAATTTTTGTATTTTTAGTAGAGATGGGGGCCGTGGGGGGGGGGTCTCACCATGTTGGCCAGCCTGGTCTTGAACTCCTGACCTTAAGTGATCCTCCTGCCTCTGCCTCCCAAAGTGCTGAGATTACAGGTGTGAGCCACCATGCCCAGCCCTCAGCATAATTTTCTAGAGATTCATTTGTATTATCACATATATGAATACTGCATTCATTTTTATTGCTGAATAGTAGTCATGGTGTGGATTATCATAATTTAACTATTCTTCCACCTAACAGCATCTGTGTTGTTTCTAGTTTGAGGTTTTTAGGAATAAAGATGCCGTAAACATTTGTACACAGAGGCTTTTGTCAGAAAGTAAGTCTTCATTTCTCCATTTCTCTGGGATAAATGCCTAGGAATGCAATTGTTGAGTTTTATTGTAGTTGTATCTCTAGTTTAGTATTTTTTTTTTTTTTTGGACAAGGTCTCACTGTGTTGCCTAGACTGGAGTGCAGTGGTGTGATCATAGCACAATGTAACCTTGATCTCCTGGGCTCAAGTGATCCTCCTGCCTCAGCCTCCCAAGTAGCTGGGACGACAGGTGTGTTCCTCCATGCCGGGTTAATTTTTTATTTTTATTTATTTATTTAGAGATGGAATCTTGCTCTGTCGCTCAAGCTGGAGTGCAGTGGCACAATCTCAGCTCACCACAACCTCCTCCTCCCGGGTTCAAGCTATTCTCCTGCCTCAGCCTCCCAGGTAGCTGGGATTACAGGCATGCGCCATCATGCCTGGCTAATTTTTGTATTTTTAGTAGAGACAAGGTTTTGCCATGTTGGCCAGGCTGGTCTTGAACTCCTGACCTCAGGTGATTCACCCGCCTCCTCGGCCTCCCAAAGTGCTGGGATTATAGGACTGAGCCATCATGCTCGCCCTAAGTCTAATAATTCTTTTTTTGTTTTTTTTTGAGACGGAGTCTTGCTCTGTCGCCCAGGCTGGAGTGCAGTGGCGCAGTCTCGGCTCACTGCAAGCTCCACCTCCCGGGTTCACGCCATTCTCCTGCCTCAGCCTCCTGAGTAGCTGGGACTACAGGCGCCTGCCACCACGCCCGGCTAATTTTTTTGTATTTTTTTAGTAGAGACGGGGTTTCTCCATGGTCTCGATCTCCTGACTTCGTAATCTGCCCACCTCCGCCTCCCAAAGTGCTGGGATTATAGGTGTGAGCCACCGTGCCTGGCCAGTCTAAGAATTCTTTACTTAAACCTAGATCCTGAAGATTTTCTTATATTTTTTTTCTACAAGTTTTATTTTATTTTGTTTTTTTTAAGGCATTATCTCACTCTGTCGCCCAGGCTGGAGTGCGGTGGCGCCATCTCTCCTCACTGCAGCCTCTGCCTCCTGGGTTCATGCGATTCTCCTGCGTCAGCCACTCAAGTAGCTGGGATTACAGGCACACACCACCACACCCAGCTCATTTTTGTATTTGCAGTAGAGACGGGGTTTCACCATGTTGGGCAGGATGGTCTCGGTCTCCTGACCTCATGATCCCCCCTCCTTGGCCTCCCAAAGTGCTGGGATTATAGGCATAAGCCACTGCGCCCAGCCGCTAGGCCGGTCTTGAACTGGCCTCAAGCGATCCACCTGCCTCGGCCTCCCAAAGTGGTAGGACTACAGGCATGAGCCACCACGCCTGGCGTATTTTATTTTTTTGAGACGGAGTCTTGCTTTGTTGCCCAGGCTGGAGGGCAGTGGCGTGATCTTGGCCCATTACAACCCCTGCCTCCCAGATTCAAGCGATTCTCCTGCCTCAGCCTCCCCAGTAGCTGGGATTATAGGCACACACCACCACACCCAGCTAGTTTTTGTATTTTTAGTAGAGATGGGGTTTCACCATGTTGGCCAGGCTGGTCTCCAACTCCTGACCTTAGGTGATTTGCCCGTCTTGGCCTCCCAAAGTGCTGGGATTACAGACATGAGCCACCACACCCGGGCCTTCTACAGGTTTTATTTATCATTTTATATTTTACGTTCAAGCCTGTGACCTCATTTGAGTCAATTTGTTTTTGTTTTTGAGACAAGGTGTTACTCTATTGCCCAGGCTGAAGTGCGGTGGTAAAATCATGGCTCTCTGCAGCCTCAGCATCCTGGGCTCAAACAGTTCTTCTGCCTCAGCCTCCTGAGTAGCTGGGATTACAGGCATGTGCCACCAAAAACAGCTAATTAAACACCTTTTTTTTTTTTTTTTTTGTAAGGATTGGGTCTTGCCATGTTGCTCAGGCTAATCTCGAACTCCTGGGCTCAAGCATTCCTCCTGCCTTGGCCTCCCAAAGTGCTGGGATTACAGGTGTGAGCAACCACGCCTGACCAATTTTTGTATAATATATGAGTAGTAGGACAGAGTTCTTTTTTTTTTCTTTTACCTTTGACCTCTGCTTATATCATTTATTGAAAAGACTGTCTTCATTCCACTGAATTGTGTTTGCACCTTTTAAAAAATCAACTGGGGGCCGGGCATGGTGGCTCATACCTGTAATCCCAGCACTTTGGGAGGCCAAGATGGGTGGATCACTTGAGGTCAGGAATTTGAGATCAGCCTGGCCAACATGGTAAAACCCTGGCTTTACTAAAAATACAAAATTATCCAGGCATGGTGGCGTGCACCTGTAATCCCAGTTACTCGGGAGGCTGAGGCAGGAGAATTGCATGAACCTGAGAGGTGGAGGTTGCAGTGAGCCAAGATTGTGCCACTGCACTCCAGCCTGGGCAACAGAGCAATACTGTCTTAAAAAAAAAAAAAAAATCATTGGGCAGGCCAGGCAGAATGGCTCACACCTGTGATCCCAGGACTTTGAGAGGCCAAGGGTGGTGGATTGCTTGAGCCCATGAGGCTGAGACCAGTTTGTGTGGCAAGGCAAAACCCCATCTCTAAAAAAAAAAAAAAAAAAAATTAGCTGGGCATGGTGGTATGCACCTGTAGTCCCAGCTACTTGGGGGTGGTGAGGTGTGAGGATCAGCCCAGGAAGTTAAGGCTGCAGTGAGCCAGGATTGTGCCACTGCACTAAACCCTGGGTGACGGAGTGAGACCCCGTCTCAAAAAAACGAATCAATTGGACATATTTGTGTGATTTGTTTCTCTCTCTCTTTTTTTTTTTTTTTGAGATGGAGTTTCGCTCTTTGTTGCCCAGGCTGGAGTGCAATGGTGCGACCTTGGCTCACCACAACCTCTGCCTCCTGGGTTCAAGCGATTCTCCTGCCTCAGTCTCCTGAGTAGCTGGGATTACAGGCATGCGCCACCATGCCCGGCTAATTTTGTATTCTTAGAAGAGATGGGGTTTCTCCACGTTGGTCAGGCTGGTCTCGAACTCCCGACTTCAGGTGATCCGCCCACCTCAGCCTCCCAAAGTGCTGGGATTACAGGCGTGAGTCACTGCGCCCAGCCTGTTTCTCTATTCTACTCCATTTATCTATATGTCTATCTTTTCAGCAACACCACACAGTCTTGATAACTATAGCTGTGTATAATAAACCTTGAAATTCAACAGACTTATTCCTCCCACTTGATGCTGTCTCTTTTTTTTTTAAATTTTTCTAGCCTCCTAGAACAATTTTCTACTCCTTTGTCTTTCCACATAAATTGTAGGATAATTTAGAAAATTTAGAAAAATCTTGCTGGGATTTTGATAGGAATTATGTTAAACGTACAGATCAATTCGGGCAGAATTGACACCTTTATTATTTTGAATCCTCCAATCCAGGAAGAATGGTATATCTTTCCATTAATTTAAAAATCTGATTTCTGGCCGGGCATGGTGGCTCACGCTTGTAATCCCAGCATTTTGAGAAGCTGAGGCAGGTGGATCACATGAGGCCAGGAGTTTGAGACCAGCCTGGCCAATATGGCAAAACCCCGTGTCTAATAAAAATACAAAAATTAGCCATGCATGGTGGTGCAGGCCTGTAATCCCAGCCACTCTGGTGGCTGAGGCACGAGAATCACTTGAACTCGGGAGGTGGAGGTTGCAGTGAGCCGAGATCATGCCACTGCACTACTGCACTCTGGCCTGGATGATAGAGTGAGACCCTATCTCAAAAAAAAAAAAAAAAAAGAATCTGATTTCTGGCCAAGCTTGGTGGCCTCTCATCCTAGCGCTTTGGGAGGCAAAGGCAGGTGGATTGCTTGGGGCTCGGGTGTTTGAGACCAGCCTGGGCAATATAGCGAAACCCCATCTCTTAAAAAAAAAAAATTTGCTGGGCATGGTGTTGCATGCCTGTAGTCCCAGCTACGTGGTGGGCTAGGGCAGGAAGACAGCTTGAACCCAGGAGATGACAAAGTTGAGATACTGCCTCAAAAAAAAAAAAAAAAAAAAAGAAAAATTTGATTTCTTTCATCAGCATTGTGTAGTTTTCAGGTTTTCTTATATTTACACCTAAGTGTTTCTTTTTCTGTTTGCCTTGTAAAATGGTGTTGTAAATGATATTATAATTTTATTTGGTTGTCCACATGTTCATTGCTTGTTTGGGAAACACAATTGATTGATTTTTGTATAATCTTGTATCCTACAACCTTTCTGAACTTCCTTATTAGTTCTATGATTTTTTTTTTTTTTAAGATTCCTTGGGATTTCCTACATAGACAACCATGTCATTCGGAAATAGGGACAGTTTTATTTAAGAAAAAAAAAATTTTTTTTTTTTTTGAGACAGGGTGTCACTCTGTTGCCCAGGTGTATGATCTTGGCTCACTGCAACCTCTGCCTCCTGGGTTCAAGCGACTCTCCTGCCTCATCCTCCCGAGTAGCTGGGACTACAGGTTCATGCCATCACCCCTGGCTAATTTTTGCATTTTTTGGTAGAGATTGGGTTTCACCATGTTGGCCAGGCTGGTCTCAAATTCCTGACCTCAAGTGATCTGTCCGCCTCGGCCTCCCAAAGTGCTGGGATTATAGGTGAGAGCCACCATGCCAAGCCTATTTCCTTTTTTTTGAGACAATGCCTAGGCTAAACTGCAGAGGCATGCATCACAGCTAACTGTAGCTTGATCTCCCAGGCTCAAGCGATCCTCTCACCTAGCCCCTGGGTAGCTGGGCCTACAGACATGTATCACCACACCTGGCTAACTTTTTAGTTTTTTGTAGAGATAGGCTCTTCCTTTGTTAACCAGGCTGGTCTCAAACTCCTGGGATCAAGCAATCTGCCCACTTTGGCCTCCCCAAGTGCTAGAATTACAGGTATGAGCCACCATGCCTGGCTTCTTTTCTTCTTTCTCTTTTTTCTAGAGACAGAGTCTCACCCTGCTGCATGGCTGGAGTGTAGTGGTCTGATAATGGCTTACTGCATCCTCAAACTCTGGGGTTCAAGTGATCTTCCTGCCTCAGCCTCCTATTAGCTGGGACTACAGGTGTCACCCGGCCTGGCTAACTTTTTGTAGAAACGGGGTCTCGCTTTATTGCCCTGGCTGATCTCCAACTCCTGGGATCAAGTGATCCTCCCACCTTGACCTCCCAGAATGCTAGGATTATAGCCATGAGCCACCGTACCTGGCCTGTTTAAAAAAAAGGTTTTTCGGCCGGCACAATGGCTCATGCCTGTAATCCCACTTTGGGAGGCTGAGGTGGGCATATCACCTGAGGTCGGTCACCTCGATCTCCTGACCTCGTGATCAACTTACCTTCGCCTCCCAAAGTGCTCGGAGTACAGGCATGAGCCACCGTGCCCAGCCAAAAAATTTTTTTCAAGCATGTTCATAATTGCTCATTGAAGGATTTTTATCATGGCTGCTTTAAAATCTTTGTCAGATAATTCTAATGTCTCTGACATCTTGGTGTTGGCAAATATTGCTAGTCTTTTTTTCTTTCAGTTTGAGGTCTTCTTTGTTTTGAATATGACAAGTGATTTTTCAATTGCAACCTGGATATTTACATATTGAGTTGAGGGTTTTTCTGATACTGCTCCAGCAGGAAGGGAAGGATGCAGCCTCATTACAGCTAGGTGGAGGCAGAAATCAAGGTTCCTACTTGGCCTCTGTTGACACCTGACGATGGGGTGCTCCTTTTTATTGCTGGGTAAGTGTGGGAGTTCCAGTGTGTCCACTAGCACTCTAGGGTGGCAAGGTGCTGGTACCAGCTGTCAGGGATGCAAGTCCTAATTCCTTTGTTTTAATTTAATTTATTTTTAAAGAGAAGGGTGCAGGGCTGCACAAGGCCTTGGCTGCAGCCCTTCCCCTAATTTCTTATTTGGCTTTCTCTGACTCCACGCTGGTAACATGTTGGGTACTTCATTACAATTCCATAAAGGTGAAAGTCTATGCTTCTCACTAAGTCTTTGCTGGTGTGGGTGGGGTCACAGCTTTTTAAATGGTGTTTGGCTGGAGCAGAGGACCTTTCCTGGTCCTTTTTGTAGAGAATGCATGCTTTTGTTGGGGCTTCTTTTTGGTTTGTACCTTTTGATATTTTTGGATTGTCAGCTTTTTCAGCTGACATATGCAGGGTAAAAGGAAAACCCAAGGAACTCACCACTATCTCATTCCTCAAGTCCCAAGGTTTCTCTGCTGCCGTTGGTCCAAACTTTCAGACCCTTCATATGTTTATTTTAAATATAACATCCAGAGTTTTTTGGTTGTACTTAGCAGGAGGTATAGGGAACAGTACATCTACTCCATCTTGCCAGAAGTAGAAGTCTATCTATTGATTTTGACCTAGGGAATGTTTGTGTTCAGTGGCTTTGTCCATCGCTCTTTTCCCTTATGGCTTCTTCCATTTTGTCTGTGCCTGAAGTCCTTTTCTACTCCTACATCAGACATTCACTTAGCCCTACTCTTTTCTTGCACCCTCCTACTCTGCTGTGTGACCGCTTCGTACCTCTCCTCTTCTCAACCCCCCACCTTCTCAGTGGATGAGCTGGTTTCTGACTTCACTGAGAAAATGGAAACCATCAGAAGAGGATTTCACCAGATGCCTTCTGCTACCTCCATGTACCTACCTGCTGCCGCCCTGCTTGTTTCTTTTCTTTTCTTTTTTTTTTTGAGACGGAGTTTTTGCTCTTGTTGCCTAGGCTGGAGTGCAGTGGCGCCATCTCGGCTCACCGCAACCTCCGCCTCCCGGGTTCAAGTAATTCTCCTGCCTCAGCCTCCCGAGTAGCTGGGATTACAGGCATGCGTCTCCACGCCCAGCTAATTTTTGTATTTTTAGTAAAGACAGGGTTTCTCCATGTTGGTCAGGCTGGTTTCGAACTCCCGACCTCAGATGATCCGCCTGCCTCTGCCTCCCAAAGTGTTGGGATTACAGGCGTGAGCCACCATGCCCGGCCGCCCTGCTTGTTTCTACCAAGGATGGCCTGTGCTTCTGCTTGATCCCAGGCCTCTTTGTGCACTGGATCCCATCCCCTCTTGCCCAGCCATAGACATGGTTTTTTTTTTTTCCCCTCAGCTACTGACATCAGTTTTTGCTCTCCACTTGATCATTCTCATCGGGAATAAAGGCATAAACATGCTTGCATTTTTCATCTTAAAAATACAAACTTTGGGCCAGGTGCAGTGGCTCACGCCTGTAATCCCAGCACTTTGGGAGGCCATGGTGGGTGGATCACCTGAGGTTAGGAGTTCAAGACCAGCCTGACCAATATGGAGAAACCCCATCTCTACTAAAAATACAAAAAAAAAAAAATTAGCCAGGCATGGTGGCGCATCCTGTAATCCTAGCTACTTGGGAGGCTGAGGCAGGAGAATCGCTTGAATACGGGAGGCAGAGATTGTGGTCAACCAAGATCTCGCCACTGCACTGCAGCCTGGGCAACAAGAGTGAAACTCCATCACAAAAAAAAAAAAAACCAAAAACAAACAAACTTTGGGCACGGTGGCTTACACCTATAATCTCAGCACTTTTGGAAGCTGAGGTGTATGGATCACCCGAGCCCAGGAGTTTGAGACCAGCCTGGGCAACATGGCAAAACCCCATCTCTACAAAAAAATACAAAAATTAGCCATACATGGGCCAGGCGCGGTGGCTCACACCTGTAATCCCAGCACTTTGGGTGGCCGAGGTGGGTGAATCATCTGAGGTCAGGAGTTCAAGACCAGCCTGGCCAAAATGATGAAACCCCATCTCTACTAAAAATACAAGAAATTAGCCAGGCATGGTGGCAAGTGCCTGTAATCCCAGCTACTCGGGAGTCTGAGACAGGAGAATTGCTTGAACCTGGGAGGCAGAGGTTGCAGTGAGTCAAGATCGCACCATTGCACTCCAGTCTGGGCTAGAAGATTGCAACTCCGTCTCAAAAAAAGAAAAAAAAATAGGTGTGGTGGCATGCACCTGTAGTCCTAGCTATTCAGGAGTCTGAGGTGGGAGGATTGTTTGAGCACAGGAAGTTGAGGCTGCAGTGAGCAGAGATCATGCCACTGTACTCGAGCCTGGGCAACAGAGTGGGAACCTGTCTCAAAAAAACTTCTCTCTAGTCTTTTCCACACCAATCTCTATGCTTCATGACTTTGCTCCCTCTTACACAAAAGCTCTTTGAAAAAGTTGTTTCTTGTTTTTTTTGAGATGGAGTCTTGCTCTGTCACCCAGGCTGGAATGCAGTGGCATGATCTCGTTTCACTGCAACCTCTGCTTCCCAGGTTCCAGCGATTCTCCTGCCTCAGCCTCCCGAGTAGCTGGGAATACAGGTGCACACCACCACGCCCTGCTAATTTTTGTACTTTTAGTAGAGATGGGGTTTTGCCTTATTGGCCAGGCTGGTCTTGAACTCTTGACCTCAGGTGATCCACCCACCTTGGCCTCCCAAAGTGCTGGGATTACAGACGTGAGCTGCCACACCAGCCTGTTTCTTGTTTTTTTCTACCTGCCATTTCCAGTTCCTCTTCTCTAATTGTTAAACCTGCTCCAATCTGGCTTTTGCCTCACAACTGCAAATAAAGTGGTTTTATCAAGGTCACTAGTGACTTTTTTTTTTCCTTTTTTTGAGACAGAGTCTCGCTCTGTCGCCAGGCTGGAGTGCAGTGGCGCGATCTCAGCTCACTGCAACCTCCGACTCCCTGGTTCAAGCGATTTTCCTGCCTCAGCCTCCCGAGTAGCTGGGATTACAGGCACACACTACCAGGCCCAGCTACTTTTTTTTTTTTGTATTTTTAGTAGAGATGGGGTTTCACCATGTTGGCCAGGATGGTCTCCATCTCCTGACCTCGTGATCCACCTGCCTCGGCTTCCCAAAGTGCTGGGATTACAGGCGTGAGCCACCATGCCCAGCTGGTCACTAGTGACTTTTACACTTCAGTGGTTAGTTCTCAGTACTTACCTTTCTTTTCTTTTTTTTTTTTTTTTTTTTTTTTTGTTTGAGACAGGGTCTCGCTTTGTCTCCCAGGCTGGAGTGCGGTGGCGCGATATCAGCTCACTGCAACCCAGGCCTCCTGGGTTCAAGTGATTCTTGTACCTCAGCCTCCCAAGTAGCTGGGACTACAGGCACACACCCAGCTAATTTTGGGGGACTTTTTTTTTTTTTTAGAAACAGGGTTTTACCGTGTTGACCAGGCTGGTCTGGAACTCTGGCCTCAAGTGATCTGCCCACTTCAGCCTCCCAGAGTGCTGAGATTACAGGAGTAAGTCACCGCATCCAGCCTTGTCTCATAACTTTTAGACACCATTTTTATGCTGATGACTCAAATTTATATCTCTGCTGGGCGCCGTGGCTCACGCCTGTAATCCCAGCACTTTGGGAGGCCGAGGTGAATGGATCACGAGGTCAAGAGATAGAGACTGTCCTGGCCAACATGGTGAAACCCCATCTCTACTAAAAATACAAAAATTAGCTAGATGTGGTGGCGCGTGCCTGTAGTCCCAGCTACTTGGGAGGCTGAGGCAGAAGAATCACTTGAACCCAGGAGGCGGAGGTTGCAGTGAGCTGAGATTGCACTACTGCACCCCAGCCTGGTGACAGAGCAAGACTCCGTCTCAAAAAAAAAAAAAAAAAAAAATTATATCTCCAACTCAGACTTTTCCTGAACTCCAGACTAGTTTATCCAACATTTCTATGTGGGTGCTAATAGGTGCCTCAAAGTCATCATGTACAAAACTGAACTCCTGGTCTTCCCTGTACCTCCTCTACTCTCAGCATTTTCCAGTTCATTTGGGACAATAGTATCCTTGTAATTATTCAGGCTTATAGCCCAGGAGTCCTCCTAAATCTTGTTTTTCTCCCATGGTTTAGATTCCATCTGTTGAGCAATTATGCTGGCTTTCAACATTATCCCAAATCCATCCCTTCACACCATCTCCATTGCGGCCATACTACTTCAGGCCACCTTCATCACTGTCCTGGATGACAGTGAGGGCCTCCTTACTTGTTTCCCTTCTTACAGTCTGTACATACATAACAATGATAGGATTCTGTAAATATGTTATTCCTATGCCCAATCCTCCACGGCCCCCCAGGTCACTGTGAATTGGCTCCAGCATTCTCAGATAACGTGACCTTCCTTCTGTTCCTCAGACATACCAGGTACATATGTCCGGATACTTTGGGGAAGTTATACCAAAAAAAAAAAAAAAACATTGATACTCAATTGACATTATCTTACATTTATTATTTTTAGAAAAATAGAAATCTTTCTTATTGAAAACTTTTCCCAACTAGAATTAGGACTCTTTTTATTGATCTCTTATTTTGTAATCCTCAGATATTTTAGAGTTTTATTTATACAAAGCCTATTGCTTAATTCACATATATTTTGTTGCTTTTTTTTTTTTTTTTTTTTTTTTTTTTTGAGACAGAGTCTTACTCTGTCACCCAGGCTGGAGTGGAGTGGTGCAATCTAGGCTCACTACAACCTCCGCCTCCCAGGTTCAAGTCATTCTCCTGCCTCAGCCTCCTGAGTAGCTGGGATTACAGGCATCTGCCACCACGCCCAGCTAAGTTTTGTATTTTTAGTAGAGATGGGGGTCTTACCATGTTGGCCAGGCTGGTCTCGAACTCCTGGCCTCAGGTGATCTGCCTGCCTTGGCCTCCCAAAGTGCTGGGATTACAGGTGTGAGCCACCGTGCCCAGCTTTTATTGCTATTTTGAATGGGATCCATTTCTTTTATTGATTGATTGATTGAGATAGAGTTGTGCTCTGTCTCCCAGGCTGGTGTGCAGTGGCACGATCTCGGCTCACTGCAAACTCCGCCTCCTGGGTTCAAGCGATTCTCCTGCCTCAGCCTCCTGAGTAGCTGAGATTACAGGCATGCGCCACCACGCCTGGCTAATTTTTGTATTTTTAGTAGAGACAGGGTTTCACCGTGTTGGTCAGGCTGGTCTCAAACTTCTGACCTCGTGATCTGCCCGCCTCAGCTTCCCAAAGTGCTGGGATTACAGGTGTGAGCCACCGTGCCCGGCCTTTTCTATTATTTTTTAACTGATTAATCCTGATACGTAAGAAAGCTATTTGGTTTATGTATTTGTGTTTCTCTTTGGAACTGTTAAACCTGAACTCCCTTTCCAGCTTTTATTATTGTTTGGTTGATGCTCTTGTGTATTCTGACTCCTCTTGGTCTTGAACAAGCGGGATCCCTGTGTGGATCCTGCACGGAGCTGTCTTTCAGATCTTTCCTGGGATTACCCCTGCCTACCCCCAGGTTCTTGGCTCTCAGGGGCGGGGTAGGAGCCTCTCTTTGGCCCTCCTCTGGCTCTGCATAGGAGCCTTCTCTGAACAGGACCCTTGTCTGGGCACTTAGAGCTCTGAGTGAAATTTTCTGTTCACCTTTTCTTAACCAACCCTCATGACCAGGTAGGCTTGGAATGCAGTGGGTCTTCAGGGGATATTTGTTGAAGGAAAAGTATTTGTCGCTTCCTTTTTAGACCTTCCAAATAGCTTTATTGTGTTTGACAGATTTCCTCAACTTATTTTTTATTTTTAAATTTTGAGAAAGAATCTTACTCTGCTGCCCAGGCTGGAGTGCAGTGGTACAATATGTTTTCTAACTGCAACCTCTGCCTCCCAAGTTCAGGCGATTCTCCTGCCTCAGCCTCCTGAGCAGCTGACTACAGGCGCCCACCACCATGCCCAGCTAATTTTTGTATTTTTCGTAGAGACAGGGTTTCACTGTGTTGGCCAGGCTGGTTTCAAACTCCTGACCCCAGGTGACCTGCCTGCCTCAGCTTCCCAAAGTGCTGGGATTATAGGCATGAGCCACCACGCCCGGCCTCCTCAACTTGTTTTTCAAATTTTCTGTTGGTTTTATTTCTAGTCAATGTGAATATTTTCTGATATTTTCACCTAGCCTTATTTCATAGTACCTGTCCCAAGATCACACATTCCAGATACTTATCAATTTGACAGTGAAGTCTTTTATTGCTCTAACACATAATGGCCATACTTACTTTGTAGTCTCCTGTAACCTGCTGGGTCTGTGACTCTGATGTTGTTTCTGACTTAATGATCCTCTCCTCCCTCCCAGATTCAGGCTTCTTCGGGAGAAAGCAAGTACACTGGTACCTTGGACTGTGCAAAGAAGCTGTACCAGGAGTTTGGGATCCGAGGCATCTACAAAGGGACTGTGCTTACCCTTATGCGAGGTAACCTTTGAGGCCTCCACTTGAGGTCACCTGGGGAGGACACCTGAGGTGGGTCTGCCCCAGAAGGTCTTGCCTGGATTGCCAGATTAGCCTTGGCACCATGCATGTCACATCTCTGACAATACTGGCAGTAAGCGTCTCCCCCTGGCCAGCAGGGACATAGATTAGGATGAGGGGACCTTCCATCTTTCCCAAGTGTCTGCAGGGGTAGAAGTCATGGCATCACAGTTGGAGGGGAGTAGCAAGTAGATAATCATCTCTGGAGGGAGGAGTGGGAAGAAAGAGTGACTTGGGGACAGTGGTGATCTGCCTGGTTTTGAGAAGTATGTCCTGTTTTAGTGGCAGTAGGAAAGGCAGAGACAGTCTCACTCTTGTCCTGAGCTGGCAGCTTAGCAGAAGGCCAGATACAACAACTGTGCTTATAACTCTGGGCATGTCACTTGCCCACATGGACTTTCACACTCAGAGAAAACCTTATTTATTTTTTTACTTATTTTTATTTTATTTTTTGAGATGGAGTTTCACTCCTGTTGCCCAGGCTGGAGTGCAATGGCACAGTCTTGGCTTACTGCAGCCTCTGCCTCCCAGGTTCAAGCAATTCTCCTCCTTCAGCCTCCCAAGTAGCTGGGATTACAAGCACATGCCACGATGTCTGGCTAATTTTTTGTATTTTTAGTAGAGATGGGGTTTCACCATGTTGGCCAGGCTGGTCTCAAACTCCTGACCTCAGGTGATCCACCTGCCTCGGCCTCCCAAGGTGCCGGGATTACCGGTGTGAGCCACCACACCTGGCCTTATTATTTTTTGAGACAGAGTCTTGCTCTGTCACCCAGGCTAGAGTGCAGTGGCACAATCTCAGCTCACTGCAACCTCCACTTCCTGGGTTCAAGTGACTCTCCTGCCTCAGCCTCCTGAGTAGCTGGGGTTACAGGTGTGCACCACCATGCCTGGCTAATTTTTGTACTTTTAGTAGAGATAGGGTTTCACTATGTTGGCCAGGCTAGTCTCGAACTCCTGACTTCAGATGATCCACCTGCCTTGGCCTCCCAAAGTGCTAGGATTATAGGCGTGAGCCACTAAGCCCAGCTGAGGGAACTTTAATGAAATTATATCATGTGTGTTTGTACTCCCTTACACCAGTGCTTGGCCCAGAGCAGCATCCCGTAGCTGCAAACTGATTGTTGCAAATAGGATGTGGCTGCTAAGGAACTTCTCAGGAATCCCTGAAGGGTCTAGTGCCAAGCTTGGCTTTTCTACATTCAAGAAATCTGTGGGGGCCGGGTGTGGTGGCTCACACTTGTAATCCCAGCACTTTGGGAGGCTGAGTTGAGAGGATCACTTGAGCCCAGGAGTTCGAGACCAGCCTGGGTGAAATAGTGATACCCTGTCTCCATTAAAATAATAATAGCTGGGCGTGGTGGCTCACGCCTGTAATCCCAGCACTTTGGGAGGCCGAGGTGGGCGGATCATGAGGTCAGGAGTTCAAGATCAGCCTGACCAATGTGGTGAAACCCCATCTCTACTAAAAATACAAAAATTAGCCGGGCGTGGTGGCACATGCATCCCAGCTACTCAGGAGGCTGAGGCAGGAGAATTGCTTGAACCCAGGAGGGAGAGGTTGCAGTGAGCCAAGATTGTACCATTGCACTCCAGCCTGGGCAACAGAGCAAGACTCCGTCTCAAAAAAAACAAATAAATAAAAAATAAAGTAATAATAATAATACTGTATTCTTTTTCTTTTTTTTTTGAGACAGAGTCTTTCTCTGTTGCCCAGCCAGGAGTGCATTAGTGTGATCTTGGCTCACTGCAACCTCCACCTTCTGGGTTCAAGTGATTCCTGTGCCTCAGCCTCCTGAGTAGCTGGGATTACAGGCATGTGCCACCAGGCCTGGCTAATTTTTGTATTTTTTGTATTATTATTTTTTGAGATGGAGTCTTGCTCTGTCACCAGGCTGGAGTGCAGTGGCTCGATCTCAGCTCACTGCAACCTCCACCTCCTGGATTCTAGCAATTCTCCTGCCTCAGTCTCCTGAGTAGCTGGGACTACAGGCATGCGCCACCATGCCCGGCTAATTTTTGGTAGAGACAGGGTTTCACCATGTTGGCCACGATGGTCTCAATCTCTTGACCTCGTGATCCGCCCACCTCGGACTCCCAAAGTGCTGGGATTACAGGTGTGAGCCACCACGCTCGGCCATTTTTGTATTTTTTTTTTTTTTTTTGAGATGGAGTCTCACTCTGTCAGCCCGGCTGGAGTGCAGTGGCGCAGTCTCGGCTCACTGCAACCTCCACCTCCCAGGTTCAAGCCATTCTCTTGCCTCAGCCTCCTGAGTAGCTGGGATTACAGGTGCCCTCCACCACACCTGGCTAATTTTTGTATTTTTAATAGAGACGGGGTTTCACCATGTTGGTCAGGCTGTTCTCAAACTCCTGACCTCGTGATCCGCCCGCCTCGGCCTCCCAAGTGCTGGGATTAAAGGCATGAGCCACTGTGCCCAGCCCACTTTTATATTTTTAGTAGAGATGAGGCATTCGCCATATTGGCCAGACTGGTGTCGAATTCCTGACCTCAGGTGATGTGCCCGCCTCGGCCTCCCAAAGTGCTCGGATTACAGTTATGAGCTACCATGCCTGGCATTTTTTTTCTTTTTAATGCTTTTTTAGTCTACATAAATTACTACCATAGGCTAATGTTTAAAAAGCAAATAAATTGAACCAAATCTGGTCACCCAATTAAAAAACAATTTTACTAATAATTCAGGCCAAGCGTGGACCTCCTGGCCTCAAGCAATCCCCCTACCTCAACCTCCTAAATTGCTGAGATTACAGGTGTGAACCACCATGCCTGGCGAAGAGTTTATGTACTTTAATTCACCTCTTTCTTGCCACTAACAGATGTCCCAGCTAGTGGAATGTATTTCATGACATATGAATGGCTGAAAAATGTCTTCACTCCGGAGGGAAAGAGGTGAGGAAAACATAACTTGGAAGCCACTTTCCCCAGTCTTGGGTGCATTGCCCTCTCCTGTGGGTGAATCTGAAAGCAGAAGTAGTTGTTGTTCCTCGCTCCATGTCTGCTTTCCTCTTGTGGCTGCTGAGGTCCAGCTAGCTCTTCTTACTCTGTGCCTCAGCCAGTGGAGCAAATATTTGAAATAGGTGCATGAAACCTCCTCCAAGGAGTGCCAGCAGCACTGGCCTTATACCTCCTCCCTTCATCCAGTTTCTGCCTCTCTGTAACTGCCCTGTCTGCCACAGGCAGGATAGTCTGAATGCCACTCTCACAGCCTTTGTCTAACGGGCTGTGGTTGGTGTTATACAGGGTCAGTGAGCTCAGTGCCCCTCGGATCTTGGTGGCTGGGGGCATTGCAGGGATCTTCAACTGGGCTGTGGCAATCCCCCCAGATGTGCTCAAGTCTCGATTCCAGACTGGTGAGTGGAAGGTAGTGGGGTGGACAGGGGCAGAGTGGGTCCCCAGCACTGGCTAATCCTGGGGTGCAAAGCTCATAAGGCCCTAGGGATACTCACTCTCCACGGCAGCACCTAGCATCTGCCTGACCAATATTCTCCCTCACAGTCATTTGCCTTCTAGGAACCCTAGATTCATTTTCATGACAGCCTAAACACAAGGTAAGTGTGATAAGAAGTCAAGTCCACTTTTCCTCCCCCACATGAACAGAAGAGCTGTTTCATTCTTCTTCCCTCTTTTCTACTCCCTTGGCACAAGTAATTCAGGCATTTGTGCATTTGTCCCAAGGTGAACTGTTGTCTATGGACTGGTCCCACATGACCTGCAAGGTGTCCTTTCCCTGTGCTAGTCCTGACCCTTCAGGAAGACTTAACTACTAGTTTCTCCTTCCTGAAGCCTTAAAAATTGGGTTCTGCCCCACAGCACCTCCTGGGAAATATCCTAATGGTTTCAGAGATGTGCTGAGGGAGCTGATCCGGGATGAAGGAGTCACATCCTTGTACAAAGGGTTCAATGCAGTGATGATCCGAGCCTTCCCAGCCAATGCGGTGAGTAGCTGGCAGGGCTGTGCTTTCCCTCTGGGGCTCAGGGCAGGGTGCATGTGGTCTGACTTTTGCTTGTTCCTGGGATAGGACTGGGGTCTTAGTTTTCCCAAAGCCCTATCTTCAGCCACAGCATTCCTTATTTGCTCCCTTCCCTGAAGCTGTCAGGAGGATTTGCCTTTGGGGATCTCTGAGGTGAGGGGCTTTGATTTCCTGACCCGGCCATTAGAAGTGGGCAGTTGTGAGGCCAGGCATGGTGGCTAGTGCCTGTAATCCCAGCACTTTGGGAGGCTAAGGCAGGTGGATCATCTGAGGTCAGGAGTTTGAGACCAGCTTGGCCAACATGGGGAAACACCGCCTCTACTAAAAATAAAAAAATTAGCTGGGCGTGGTGGCGGGTGCCTGTAATCCCAGCTACTCAGGAGGCTGAGGCAGGAGAATTGCTTTAACCCGGTAGGCAGAGATTGCAGTGAGCCAAGACTGTACCATTGCACTTCAACCTGGGTGACAAGAGCAAAACTCCGTCTCAAAAAAAAAAAAAAGAGGTGGGCAGTTGTGGGATATAAATTTTCTTCTCCTCTTAAAAATGAGAGAGTAGAGCTTGCATCCTTGATGTGGAGTGGGTGTGGGGTTAGGGAGGGTCTCTGGTCCTGACAGGGCCAGCAAAGCATAGTGCTTTGAATAGTCTATGAATAGTTATTCCTGCTGGCTTTTTTCTTCCTCCCAACCCCCTCTCAGGCCTGTTTCCTTGGCTTTGAAGTTGCCATGAAGTTCCTTAATTGGGCCATCCCCAACTTGTGAGTCTGAAGGCTGCTCAAGGCTTCTGGATGCTGGAAGCTGTCGCTGAGGAGAAGGAGTAGTGGGCAGAACTAAGCAGTCTTGGAGGGCAAGGGGAGGGGAATGGTGGGATCAGAGCCCTGTGCATGGACTTGGTGAGACTGTTGCCTTAATGACATCCTGCACCTTGTATAACTTAGTGTGTCATTTTGAAACTTGAATTCATTCTTATCAATTTAAAGGATCTTAAAAGGATTTGGAAATGGAACAAGTAGCTTCTAGACCAGATACTACCTGTGGCAAGAATGCTGCCTACCAGTTGACTGCTGGTCCTACCACAGTCAAAGTATTCCTCATTAAAGAGAGAATCTCAGGTTCTCACTGGAGGCACTGTGCATATTTTCAACCAGATCACCAGGAGCTGAGATCTTCTTCAGTCCCTAGCCAGGAATACCCATTTGATTTCTAGGGTGCCATCTAATCCTGGGCTGTACATGTGGATATGGACTTGAGGCCCACCTCTGTGTCCAAGTGGATTGAGCATATATGCCTAGGAGGAGATAGACTGTTAATCGTTGGATTTTGATTTTTTTTAATGCGTGCAAGTAATCAAAAGTAAAACTGGAGTAGCCTAATTTTCTGGGAGCAGGTGGAGAACTTTCCCTCCTACACAGTGAGGACAGTCCCAGTCTGCTGGGATAAGTGAGAAAGCCCAGGGTGTAGGAAGGCCCTTTTTACATACTCTTTTCTCATGAGAGCTCACTATTTTAACAATAAACAATAAACGTTGTTTCTAATTTTTGCATTGTGTTATATTTTCTTCTTTTGATTCTGGGACATTTCAGTAGGCAGCCTGTGGCCTTGGTGGAGGCTTTCAGAGATCCAGTATTCTTCCCTGGGAACCTTAGGCTGGGGATCCAGCAGGAGGAGGTGGAGGAGGAGGAAGTTTTGGCTGGCTCTGCCTTCTCTGACTGCCCTAGCCCCAGCTGCTTTAGGGAGGGTGTGTGGGGTGGTGTGACTTGACTGGTAATTGTTCACACAGGCCCTCCCAAGGCCCAGCCTGCAACCCATCCCTTCATTTATTCCCCTCTCTTCCCTGAGCATCATGGGTGTCTGAGCTAACAGATGGAGAGTCAGTTGTTCTAAAAGGACAAAAGCAATCTCGGGTTTTCATGTGGGCTTTGGAGTTGCTGTGCGATCTGAGGTAGCTACCTTAACTTTACTAATCAGGCAGATTATGCTATCCCGGTGTGTCCAGAAAAGGTGAGGGAGTTGGAGAGTCATAAGCTAGATTATTACTTTCTGGTGGAGGGGAGAGCTTGCTGAAGCTACTGGAGCTGGGCTTTTCTGGCATTGTCCCATCTGGTGGTCACAGTTACAGTTCCACTGGCACTTCCTGTCTCACTGCAGCTGCATAGAGACTCTTGGACTTTGGCTTTAGAACCATCACTCTCTCTGTCTCTTGTTTTGAACTGTTAGAAAAAAAAAAAGCTGGGCGCACTGGATCATGCCATGCTTGTACTCCCAACACTTTGGGAAGCCAAGGAAGGAGGATCACTTGAGTCCAGGAGTTCAAGACCAGCCTGGGCAATATAGTAAGACTCTGTCTCTACACAAAATTTTTTAAAAATTAAAAAATTAGCCAGACATGGTGGTGTGTGCCTGTAGTTCCAGCTACTCAGGATGCTAAGGTAGAAGGATCCCTTGAGCCCAAGAAGTTGAGGCCACAGTGAGCCCAGTGTGCATCACTGCACTCCAGCCTGGGCAACAGAATAAGACCTGGTAAGAAGGGCAGGGACACACCCCTATCTGGGAGTTGGGGCTGTGATCAACCCAGCAGGAAGCTGAAGACTTGGGACTTTAAAGAAGGAGGCTTTATAGCTTGGAATATATTTCTAAATGACCAGATAGGAATTATGGCCGAGGAGAAAATAAAATTTTTGGCCGGGCACAGTGGCTCACGCCTATAATCCTAGCACT
The DNA here is from genome assembly GCF_028885655.2 of Pongo abelii. Classification (NCBI taxonomy): domain Eukaryota; kingdom Metazoa; phylum Chordata; class Mammalia; order Primates; family Hominidae; genus Pongo; species Pongo abelii. Next base: position 105,600,871 of record NC_085928.1, read on the forward strand.
TTGGGAGGCCAAGGCGGGTGGATCACTTGAGGTCAGGAGTTCAAGACCAGCCTGGCCAACATGGTGAAACCCCATCTCTACTCAAAATACAAAAGTTAGCCAGGCATGATGGGGCATGCCTGTAGTCCCAGCTACTCGGGAGGCTGAGGCAGGAGAATCACTTGAACCTGGGAGGCAGAGGTTGCAGTGAGCCAAGATCGCCCTACTGCACTCCATGCTGGGTGTCAGAGCGAGATTTCATCTCAAAAAAAAAATTAATTTATTTTTATTTTTAGAGACAGGGTCTCACTTTGTCGGCCAGGCTAGAGTGCAGTGGTGAGATCAGAGCTCAGCTCACTGCTGGGCTCAAATGATCCTCCCACCTCCACCTCCCAAGAAGGTGGAACTATAGACACTTATACAGTATACCTGTAGTGTACTGCTGTGCCTCGCTATTAAAAAAATATCTGTAGAGATGAGGTCTCACTCTGTGGTCAAGGATGAACAGTTCTTAAAGATGAAAATTGTATATTCTCTGTCTGGCAAGGTTCATTAAATGTTAAGCCTGCTTCCTCTAACACTGCAGGATGTCTTTGTTTAATATCTCATTGATTTGAAGATGGCCATATATGTGTCTCCTGAAGCTCTTCTTTTTAAATCTTATTTTATTAGAAAAAAATTTTTTGAGATAGGGTTCACTCTGTTACCTAGGCTGGAGTGCAGTGGCATGGTCATGGCTCACTGCAGCCTTGACCTCCTGGGCCCAAGTGATCTTCCCACCTCAGCCTCCTGAGTAACTGGGACCACAGGCATGTGTTACTATGCCCAGCTAATTTTTTAAATTTATTTTTTGTAGAGATGGAGTCTTCCTATGTTGCCCAGGCTGGTCTTGAACTCCTGGGCTCCTGCCTCAGCCTCCCAAAGTGCTGGGATTACAGGCATGCACCACTGTGCTCAGCCTGAAGCTCTTCTTGATATCATCCAGTCCTGAGACTATTCTAAATTTTAAATTTAAATTTTTTTTTTTTTGAGATGGAGTCTCGCTCTGTCACCCAGGCTGGAGTGCAGTGGCATGATCTCAGCTCACTGCAACCTCCACCTCCCGGGTTCAAAAGATTCTCCTACCTCAGCCTCCCAAGTAGCTGGGTCTACAGGCACCTGCCATCACGCCCAGCTAATTTTTGTATTTTTAGTAGAGATGGGGTTTCCTCATGTTGGTCAGGCTGGTGTTGAACTCCTGATCTCAAGTGATCCACCCGCCTCAGCCTCCCAAAGTGCTAGGATTACAGGTGTGAGCCACTGCACCCGACTGAGACTATTCAAAAACCTCAGCTTTTGCCTAGAAGCCCCTGTAAATGTATTTGCATTTCAGCCAAATGCCAGCCATTCCCATGGCTTAGGATCACTTTTAGTCTGTACCTCTGAATAATTTGCCCTTTGAAAAATTTTCCATTTTAACATGGAGTATTTTGGTTCTTTGATGTTAGTGATGGTAGATTATTTTAGTCCTTTGAGTGTTCAATAGATGTTAAGTCAAATAGGGAAGCCCCTGGAGGCATATTTGTGAAGGGAGCAGAGCAGATGTTGAGTAACTCCATCCTGGCTGGTGCTTCCTTTTTATGATGCACTTTGAAATGCCACCTGTTCCTGATATATCTCTTCTCTTCCTGACAGGGGTAAGGAGTAGGGGAAAATTGGGGCCCTCCCTAGCAATTTCTCTTTCACAGACAGTCACAACTGGGAGCCAGACAGTGATTTTTTTAAACAACCAATTGGTGATAAAAGCCTCACCCAGGCATCAAGAAGCATATAACTGGGTCAAAGGTGAGGGAAGGAGCACAGGTTGTTGCAACAGTGATTGTTAAAAGCACAGTAGCACCATTTCAGCTATAAAGTCATACTATCTCTACCCACAGTTGTTTCCCTACAGCCTTTTTTTTTTTTTTTTTTTTTTGAGACAGAGTCTTGCTCTGTCACCCAGGCTGGAGGCAGTGGAGCGATCTCAGCTCACTGCAACCTCCGCCTCTTGGGTTCAAGCGATTCTCCTGCCTCAGCCTCCTGAGTAGCTGGGACTACAGGTGCACACCACCACGCCTGGCTAATTTTTGTATTTTTAGTACAGACGGGGCCAGGCTGGTCACGAACTCCTGACCTCAGGCGATCTGCCCGCCTCAGCCTCCCAAAGTGCTGGGATTAGGCATGAGGCACCGTGCCCGGCCTCCTTACAGCCTTTAGAGGCTGGAACCCCCTACATCTTTTCTGACCTCCTTATAAGTTTATTCTCATTCCTTTATCCCCTTGTAACTCAATGTTTAATGGGTAGGGATATTTTTGGTTTTTTTTTTTTTGAGATGGAGTCTCCCTCTTTCACCCAGGCTGGAGTGCAGTGGCACGATATTGGATCTTGGCTCACTGCAACCTCTGCCTTCCAGATTCAAGTGATTCTCCTGCCTCAGCCTCCCGAGTAGCTGCGATTACAGATGCATACCACCATGCCCAGCTAATTTTTGTATTTTTAGTAGAGATGGGGTTTCGCCATTTTGGCCAGGCTGGTCCTGAACTCCTGACCTCAAGTCACCCACCTACCTCGGCCTCCCAAAGTGTTGGGATTACAGGTGTGAGCCACTATACCTGGCCTTAATTTTTGTATTTTTTGGTAGAGATGGGGTTTTACCATGTTGGCCAAGCTGGTCTCAAACTCCTGACCTCAGGTGATCTGCCTGCCTTGGCCTCCCAAAGTGCTGCAATTACAGGCATGAGCCACTGCACCAAGCCTCTGAGCAGGGATTTTGACTTCCACTTTCAGATGTGGATGCCAAGGCTCAGACAGGGTAAACTGATCTGCAAAGGTCATTGGCAAATTGATAATAAAGTGGGAATTGTCTGGCTCTCTTGAAGAAAGACTTGTGATGCTATCAGAGGCTGTCCTAAGGCTGCTTGATCCAGGCTCCAGGAGACCTGTCTGTACCACCTGGTCCAAGCTTAGGTACCTGGCCTGTGAGTCAGATCGGGGGTGGCACAGAGAGTTCTGACAGGCACTGGGAAGGCCCCAGGGCCAGGTGTCCCTGAGGGGTCCCTTTTCTGCTTTCTCTGCTATGGTAAGCATGCAGACCTGTGATTTTCTAGCCAGGTTCCCTGTGCTTTCTAGGTTCTGTCCTTGCCCTGAGGTGTCTCAGATGCAGACCCTGGGTCCACTGCAGAGACTGACACTTTCTCAGGACATAGTGTCTCAGGCATGGGGATGGCTCACAGGTACACAAACGTGGCCTGGGAGCTAACTGCTCCCTGGAGCATGGGCACTTGTTAAAACAGATTAGATTTCCTAGACAAAAGGCAATGGCCTCGCTGGAGGAGCCAGAGTAGAGGCTGAAAGACAGCTTGGGTGAGGGCAGAGAAAACATAGCCCACTTCCTCAATCTCTCTTGCCAACTAAAGGCTCATGAACACTTGTAAGGCAACATAGAAACTGTTGCTTGTAGGAACTAAGTGAGCTGGGAGTACTAAATCCAGGAGGGCCTGGCATGTAGAGGTGGTCAGGTGACCACCAGAGCCCAGGAAATGGGTGGGGGACTGGAATGGCTTAGAAAAGTGGTCCCTTGATCAAGTAAGAGGGAGGTTTTCCCGCTGGACTTGAGTCCCGCAAGTATGCAGAGGGCATAAGGTATTTAAGCTGGAGGATCTGAGCCAAGAGCAGACCTTCAGAGGAGTTCAGGGAAGTTTAGGCCCCTGTCTTCATCTTGGAGAGACAGACAGAAACGTTTGAATAATAAGCCTATCAAGAGCACACAAAATTCATTGTTTCATTGGAAACAGCAATGGTACCCTACCCATTTTCGTTTTCACCAAGACCCGTTGCTTTTGGGCTAAACAACATGTGTCCCACCTGTGCTACTCTGCATCCATAGTTGTAAACATCTCTGCAAATTGGCCCCATTGTGTCCATATCTGTGCCTCTGGTTGGTGATATGGCAGTTCATGCAAGATGTTGACTGCCTGCTGAGTTGTGAGTAGGATTAGATTTGAGTGTAGCACCCTCAGGGTTCTGGGGCCTCCTCCTGTGTACTTCTCTTGCTTCTAAGAGTCTCTGCTGTTGGCCTTTTCCACCATCACTTGCTCTTGGCAGCTGTATCTCAATTACTGGCTGCCTCTGGGTTTAGTTGCCATGGTAACCTCCAGTGGTACAGCTGGACAGGCTTGAATGCAGGCAGAATAAATGCAGGATAAGGGTAGAAGATGCCGGGTTCAGGCTCCTGGTGTTCTCTCCTGTTGCAGGGCCCTCTTCTTTAGCCAGCTCAACTAGACATTCATGAAGACCCTGGGGGCTCTACTTGTTACTGAAGGGTTGACCAGAAGTGGGAGAGATGGACCCCTTCTCTGGGGACCAAGTGCTGGGGGAGAGTGCCAGGTTAAACCTGGAGGCTGGCTGCCCATCCTTGCTCTAAGACTAGTCTATGGAAACCCATGAGGAGCAGCTGTAGGGCTCCTGCTTTCTGTGGCTATATGGCAGACACACCTGTGTATGGTAGCTGCACCTGACAGCAATAACTTAAGCATACTCTGAGAATGACCCTGTATGGCAGATGCACCTGAATGTGTTAGGAGTTCCAAGCGAGGACAAGCTGGAGATTCATTACTTACCCATGAGAAATATCTGAGCCCCCATTCTGTCCTGTGGATGTACAGGGGATTGAGCCCCTTTGTTTTGGGTTAAATCAAAGTTGTTAGGGGGAGGGTGTTAAGTGAAAATGCTATATATGCTGCATACTTTCTGCAGGTGGGGCAGTTCTCCTATCTAGCCCACCTCCACTGGACTGCTCTGTATGCAAATTCCCCTCAATCAACCCTAAGTCTTGTTTGCTGGTTCTGGATCTCTTTTGGCCTCTCGAACCTGGTGCCATCCCTACTGAAGTTAATAGGGGTTTGGTGGCAAGGCGTGGTGGCTCACGCCTATAATCCCAGCACTTTGGGAGGCTGAGGTGGGTGGATCGCCTGAGGTCAGGAGTTTGTGACCAGCCTGGCCCCGTCTGTACTAAAAATACAAAAAATAGCCAGGCGTGGTGGTGTGCGCCTGTAGTCCCAGCTACTCGGGAGGCTGAGGCAGGAGAATCGCTTGAACCCAGGAGGTGGAGGTTGCAGTGAGCAGAGATCGTGCCACTGCACTCCAGCCTGAGCGACAGAGCAAGACTGCATCTCAAAAAAGAAAACAAAACAAAATATGGGTCTTTCTTGGCCAGGTGTGGTGGCTCATGCCAGTAATCCCAGCACTTTGGGAAGCTGAGGCGGGCGGATCACCTGAGGTCAGGAGTTCAAGACCAGCCTGGCCAATATGGTGAAACCCCATCTGTACTAAAAATACAAAAAATAAGCCGGGCGTGGTGGTGTGCACCTATAATCTCAGCTACTTGGGAGGCTGAGACACGAGAATCACTTGAACCTGGGAGGTGGAGGTTGCAGTGAGCTGAGATCGCATCACTGCACTCCAGCCTGGGCAACAGAGTAAGACTGTGTCTCAAAAAAACAAACAGACCGGGCGCGGTGGCTCACGCCTGTAATCCCAACACTTTGGGAGGCCAAGGCAGGCGGATCCCGAGGTCAGGAGATCCAGACCATCCTGGCTAACATGGTGAAACCCCGTCTCTACTAAAAAATACAAAAAATTAGCCGGGTGTAGTGGCGCACGCCTGTAGTCCCAGCTACTCTGGAGGCTGAGGCAGGAGAATGGCGTGAACCCGGGAGGTGGAGCTTGCAGTGAGCCGAGATCCCGCCACTGCACTCCAGCCTGGGCAACAGAGCAAGACTCCGTCTCAAAAACAAACAAAAAAACCCAAACAAACAAAACGGCCAGGTGCAGTGGCTCACACCTGTAATCCCAGCACTTTGGGAGGCTAAGGCAGGCAGATCCCGAGGTCAGGAGTTCGAGACCATCCTGGCCAACATGGCAAAACCCCGTCTCTACTGAAAATACAAAAATTAACTGGGCATGGTGGCAGGCGCCTATAATCCCAGCTACACAGGAGGCTGACGCAGGAGAATTGCTTGAACCTGGGAGGTGGATCTCAGTTCACCTCAGTGAGCTGAGATCGTGCTGTTGCACTCCATCTTGGGTGACAAGAGGAAGACTCCATCTAAAAGAAAAAAAGCCAGGCGCGGTGGCTCACGCCTGTAATCCCAGCACTTTGGGAGGCTGAGGCGGGTGGATCACGAGGTCAAGAGATTGAGACCATCCTGGCCAACATGGAGAAACCTCATCTCTACTAAAAATACAAAAAAATTGCTGGGTGTGGTGGTGCATGCCTGTAGTACCAGCTGCTTGGGAGGCTGAGACAGGAGAATCGCTTGAATCCGGGAGGCAGAGCTTGCAGTGAGCAGAGATCATGCCATTGCACTCCAGCCTGGGTGACAGAGTGAGACTCCTCTCAAAAAAAAAAATAGGGGTCTGGCAGAACAGTGGCCATCATTCCTTCCAGGATGCCTTTTGAATGCTCTGCTGGATGGGTGGTTGGCTGAGCCGTGGGGCATCTGAGAACAAGTCAGTAGACCTTCTCCAAGAGTATGCAATAAGGACTGAGCAGGAAAAAAGTTGGAGACTGCCTCTCCCCTCACAAAGCTGATGATCCAAGATTCTTCTCAGGGGTCAAGAAACTTGTCCAGGGAGACACTGCTGTTTATAATCACAGGCCTGCTTAGCCTAGAGCCTGGGCTGGCCTCTTCATCAGTGGGGATGAGGGCTCCTTGCTCCCAGCTGCTCAGCTCCCAGCAGCATTGAGCTCCTGGGTGTGTGCCAAGCCTGTATGGGAGGTGATAGGGAGGATTTTAATTAATGCTGAGTAATTACCAGGTGGTGTTTAAGCATCCCAAATGCCCTCAGGTTCCCAAACCTACAGCTACTCTCTTCCTGGCTGGGCCTGGAAAGGAGAGGGGGGACTCTGCCCTATGCCCAGTGGGCCTTTGGTTAGCACGTAGGCTGTAGACTGGACATCCCAGGACGGTCTCCACCTTTTTCAATACCCTTCCAGTTTGGTAGGAGGAGGAGGGCGATTTGGGAAATAGTCTGGCCTCTACAGTTCACCTATACCATCTTCCCAGGGGCAAAGGATAACAATGCCTGTGGTCTGCTCAACCTTCATTAAGCAGTGTTGACCTAGGGCCCAGTGTAGAATGTGGGGAGAGGAATGGGCAGACCTAGATCTGGGGACCCTGGTGAAAGTGCTCCAGGAGGAACAGGCACAGAGGTCTTTGCTGCTTTTGGCCTTATTTCCCTTTCTCACTGTACACATTTGGCTGAGTGAACTCTTTCAAATTTATTTTTCTGTCTGTGGCTCTCAAATTATGATCTCATTCAAACGCCTACTTCCTACAAGGCCTTCCCCGTTTGACATCTCAGAGACCTGACAGACTCCTGAGTTATTCCACCATTCCACCTGGCAGCCAAGGTGGTCCTGACTCCACCAGGCCTTTGCTCTTGTATGTTCAGATGGCTTTCCTCCAGATCTTCCCCTGGGCAGGTCCTGCTCGGGCCTTGGGGCCAGCTTGAATGTCACCCCCGAAAGTGAGCCCTCTCTTCCCCTTCATCACAGCAGAATCACACTGATGTGCTCGTATGCTTCTGCTTCTCGCTGTGTCTCTGGTGCTTAGTAAGTGCTGCCCAAAAAGAGGCTCTTCGCATCAGCTGAAAGAATAATTTAAAGGTCTTCAGGACCACGCGAGAGGCACTAATTGGTCCCCTTCATGGGTAGACCGTTCATTACCTAATTCCCTGGATTCCCGCCGTGAGCTGGCATCAGGAACCCTCCACTATCTCGACCCCCCGACAGCCCGAGGGGCGTGTCATCTAGTGGCGCAAGCGTACTGAGGGCCGGTGCTGAGCGGGGACGCGCACGCCCGCGGTCGCGTGCGTCACAACCAGGACGCCTGCCCCGCCCGTCCAGCTCGCCTGCCCGTCGGTCCCCGCGGCGGCGGCGGCTGCCCAGTGACAGCGGCGGCGGTGCCAGGTCGGCCGTAGTAGCGTAGGATTGCGCGGCCCGGAAACGCAGAGCCGGCCAAAGAGCGGCGCGACGTGAGACGGGGCCGCGCGCGAAGAGACCTCGCGGGCGCGGAGCGAAAGGCCGGCGTGAGTGAGCGCGGAGACAGTGGCCGCCGGCGGCCCAACCCGTCTATCCCTTCGGCCGCCGCCGGCATGAGCCACATCCAGATCCCGCCGGGGCTCACGGAGCTGCTGCAGGGCTACACGGTGGAGGTGCTGCGACAGCAGCCGCCTGACCTCGTCGAATTCGCAGTGGACTACTTCACCCGCCTGCGCGAGGCCCGCGCCCCAGCCTCAGTCCTGCCCGCCGCCACCCCACGCCAGAGTCTGCGCCACTCCACGCTAGAACCCGGCCCGGACCGTGTCGCCGACGCCAAAGGGGACAGCGAGTCGGAAGAGGACGAGGACTTGGAAGGTAGGCTGTGGGCGGGGCCCTGGGGAGTGGTGCAGGAGGTCTCCAGAGGTCTAGAGGGGTGGCAGGGAGCCGGGTGTCGCGCCGGAGCCAAGCCGACCGCGGGCTGGGATTGGGAGCTCTGTAGCCGCGTTTCTAGCGTTTCCCTGAGACACCGGCGTGAGCCCGCGTGCGCCACTTCCAAATTGAGCTCCGCGGTCCTGCGAGCCCTAGAGCGCACCGAGTGATTTGTCAGATCCAGCCTTGAAGGAAACGTGCGCGCTGTCGGCGCTGCTAGAGGATCCCTCGCCTTTGCTTAAGACCCTTCACCAGGTTTGGCTTCGAAGACAAGAGCGTTCTCATCCAGTGACTTGTGTTTAATTGATAGGACAGTAAGTTTGTTTGGAAATAATAATTTTTTTGAGAAGTTACTGTGAAAACTTTTAAGCATAGACAAAAGAGGAAAGGTGAGATGAATCCCTATATGCCATCACCTACATTTAACAGTTGTGTTTGTCACAAAGTTTCATCCATACCTTTTTTCTTTCTTTGCCGAAGTGTATTAAAACAAATCTCTCAGGTCATTTCACCTCTGCTTACTTGAGTTTGTATTTCTTCAAACATGGTCCCTGGGAATAGTCCTATTTTTAAAAACTTGGCCAAAACGATTGAATCAAATTTGGTGAGAGTAAATAATTATCTTGACGGCCGGGGCAGTGGGCCTCTGTAGTCTATACCAGCTATTCTGGAGGCTGAGGAGGAAATATCGCTTGAATCCAAGAGTTCGAGACCAGCCTGGGCAAAATAGACACCCTGCCTCATTTTTGAAAACGAAAAACCCGGCCGGGCGTGGTGGGTCACGCCTGTAATCCCAGCACTTTGGGAGGCCGAGGCGGGTGGATCACCTGAGGTCAGGAGTTCGAGACCAGCCTGGCCAACATGGCGAAACCCCGTCTCTACTAAAAATACAAAAATTAGCCGGGCGTGGTGGCGGGCGCCTGTAGTCCCAGCTACTTGGGAGGCTGAGGCAGGGAGAATCGCTTGAACCTGGGAGGCGGAGCTTGCAGTGAGCCAAGATCGTGCCACTGCACTCCAGCCTGGGCGACAGAGCGAACTCCGTCTCAAAAAAAAAGAAAAAGGAAAAACCCAGTAACTGTCTTCTTGTTTAGTGTGTGGGTTGTAGCTTTAAAGGAAAGGATCCCAGCAGAGACTGAGATTAGGAGAGCAGCTTCATTGGCTCTACTTGCTGTGTCAGGATTTATCATTTAGTAATAGTAAACCTTCTCCAAGAGTTTGCAATGAACTTCTCCAAGAGTACGCAATAAGGACCGAGCAGGAAACAAGTTGGAGACTGTCCCTCCCCTCACAAATTTGGTGATCCAAGATCATCACACCTTTTTTTTTTTTTTTTTTAAAGTCACGATCTTGCTCTGTCACCCAGGCTGGGGTGTAGTGGCACAATCAGGGCTCACTGCAACCCCAACCTCCCAAGCTCAAAGTATCCTCCCACCTGGGCCTCCCAAGTAGCTGGGACTACGGGCGTGTGCCGCCACGCCTTACTAATTTTAAGTGTTTTATAGAGACGGGGTCTCCCTGTGTTGCCCAGGCTGGTCTTGAACTCCTGGCCTCAAGTAATCCTCCTGCCTTGGCCTCCCAAAGTGCTAGGATTACAGGCATGAGCTACTGCTCCTGGCCAAAATAACTTTCTACATCTGATCTAAGCAAGAGTGTTAAAAAGCAATTAGTTTCCTTGATTGCTTCAACATATGCTTTGTCAATTTAACAGTAGAATTAGCTTACTTTTGAACAACTAAAATTTAACAAAACAATGAAACCATTTGAGAGGCCAAGTTAGGATCTTAGTGTTATTAGATCACACACACACAAAACTAGTTCTGAGTTGTATCTGGTCTGGCCCAGTATTCAAGTCACAGCAGGGTGGGAGTTAATTAATGGTCATTGCTGTGGGAGGTTACAAGCTTCAGTGCACTGGGCAATCTCCGTAAGTGTATTCATGCTAAAAGAGTAACAAGGGCTCTTCTGGGTTTCCCTTGATTTATTGCACATTACATCATGGGTTTTTGGGAAATCAGAAATTATTTTCTAAACTCTGCCACAGGTTTGCTTTGTGGTCTTGGACAAATTCTCAAACCTGTTTGATCTCAGATTTTCTTATCTTTAAAATGAGGACAGTGACAACAATCTTCCAGGGACAAATGTGTTTTTAAAAGCTTTATTTCAGGTTTGTTTCACTGTCATCTCTGTAAATAACAAAGCAGTAACCTGCTTTGAGACAATTTTTATTTACACAACACTTTAGGATTTTAGAAATTAGCCTCAGATGAGTAAAAGTTTACAAGTTTTTGTATTATATCTTCATTCTTTGTCATCTTTGATATCTTTTTCAAAATTGAGTTGACTTAAAATCTTTGTACCCTGTTATTGGTATTTAAGTATTTTTGGTGTCTCAAGTGCCTGCACCACATAATTATAGAAATCACTACAAGGTGGATTTCTATTTACAAATAATAAACGAAAAATACATTGCATACAATGAGATACTTCATACCTGTTAGGATGGCTGGTATTAAAAACAGAAAATAGCCAAGATGTGGAGAAGTTGGAACCCTTGTGCATTACTCATGGGAATGTAAAATGGTTCAGCTGCTGTGGAAAACAATTTGGTGGTTCCTCAAAAAGTAGTTAAACATAGAATTATCATAGGTAGAGCAATTTCACTCCTAGGTATATAACCAAGATACTTTTTTTTTTTTTTTTTTTTTTTTTGAGACAGAGTCTTGTTCTGTCGCCCAGGCTGGAGTGTAGTGGTGGGATCTTGGTTCATTGCAACCTCTGCCTCCTGGTTCAAGCAATTCTCCCACCTCAGCCTTCCGAGTAGCTGGGATTACAGGCATGCGCCACCACACTTGGGTAATTTTTTGTATTTTTAGTAGAGATGGTGTTTTACCATATTGACCAGGCTGGTCTCAAACTCCTGACATTGTGATCTGCCTGCCTCAGCCTCCCAAAGTGCTGGGATTACAGGTGTGAGCCACCGTGCCCAGCCTGCCTACCCAAAATAATTTTAGGCAGGGAGTTAAACACAGATAGTTATACTCCAGTGCTCATTGCAGCATTATTTACAGTAGTCAAAAGGTGAAAACATGGCGCACGCCTGTAATCCCAGCACTTTGGGGGGCCGAGGCGGGCGGATCACCTGAGGTCAGGAGTTTGAGACCAGCCTGACTAACATGGTAAAACCCCAACTCTACTAAATACAAAAAAAAAAAAAAAAAAAAAATTAGCTGGGTGTGGTGGCAGGCGCCTGTAATCCCAGCTACTCGGGAGGCTGAGGCAGGAGAATCTTTTGAACCCAGGAGGTGGAGGTTTCAGTGAGCCGAGATCACGCCATTGCACTCCAGCCTGGGCAACAAGAGCGAAACTCTGTCTCAAAAAAAAAAAAAAGGGTGGGCCAGGCACTGTGGCTCATGCCTGTAATCCCAGCACTTTGGGAGGCCGAGGTGGGCAGATCACCAGGTCAGGAGATCGAGACCATCCTGGCTAACACAGTGAAATTCTGTCTCTACTAAAAATACAAAATATAAGCCGGGCGTGGTGGCAGGTGCCTGTAGTCCCAGCTACTCGGGAGGCCGAGGCAGGAGAATGGCGTGAACCGGGGAGGTGGAGCTTGCAGTGAGCCGAGATTGTGCCACTGCACTCCAGCCTGGGCAAGAGAGTGAGACTGTCTCAAAAAAAAAAAAAAAAAAAGATGAAAACAAACCAGGTATCCAGGTATCCATCCATAAATGAATGGATAAACAAAATATGGTATATATATATGTAAGACTGAGTGTTGCTCTGTCTCCCAGGCTGGAGTGCAGTGGCACGATCCTGCTCACTGCAACCTCCACCTCCTGGGTTCAAGCAGTTCTCTTGCCTCAGCCTCCCAAGTAGCTGGGATTACAGGCGTGTGCCACCATGCCTAGCTAGTTTTTGTATTTTTAGTAGAGACGGGGTTTCACCATGTTAGCCAGGCTGGTCTCAAACTCCCGACCTCAGGTGATCCACCCATCCGGCCTCGACTTCCCAAAGTGATGGGATTACAGGCGTGAGCCACCATACGTCACCATCCTTAAGAAGGATTGAAATTCTTATTCGTGCTACAGCATTGAAAATATTATCCTAAATGAAATGAGCCAGATACAAAAGGACAAATAATGTATGATTCCACTTATAGAAGGTAACCAGAATAGCTAAATTCATAGGGACAGAAAGTAGAAGAGCGCTAACTGGGGGCTTGGGGGAAGGTGTAATAGGGTGTTATTGTTTAATAGGTGCAGAGTTTCAGTTTGTGATAATGAAAAAGTTCTGAAGTTGGATAATGGTGATGGTTGCACAATGTATGTATTTAATGACACTGAATTGTACACTTAAAATGGTGAAATGGCACATTTTATGTCCATCTTACCACAATTTAAAAAGGAAGAAAAAATGAATTGTATACCCAATGACATTAGAATAAGTCTACACTACTTAAATTAGAAATAGGATATGTTTCAACTCCAAAGCCAATAAAAAAAAGAAAGAACAAGAAGTATCATATGTAATGTTATAACTGTATATAGCAAGGAAGCTTTGCTTAGTGAGGTCCTTGTGACTAACTACCAATTCAGTTTATAAAATTGCGTCCTATTGGAAAGAGTCAAAAAACTTACTAGATGTTATTTTAATAACAGCTTTAATATCAAACAGGACATAACTTCAAAGTATAAAGTATTATAATGAGTATTTAACATTGAGAGATGCCTGAAGAGTATAAACTTATTAATAAATTAGCTGCGTACAAACAATAAATCGACATTTAGAATTGTTTCACTTGTGTAATTACCATAAAGCATTTATACTTGCGGGTCTCTCAGCATTTTTTTTTTTTTTTAGGTAACAGCTTTATGGAGATATACTTCACATACAAGTCAACTATTTAGAATGTATAATTGATTTTTCATATCTGTGTGCAGCTGTCACCATAATATATATATATATTTTTTTTGAGATGGAATTTTCCTCTTGTTGTCCAGGCTGGAGTGCAATGATGCGATCTCGGCTCACTGTAACTTCTGCCTCCCAGGTTGAAGCAATTCTCCTGCCCCAGCCTCCTGAGTAGCCATGATTACAGGCATGTGCCACCACACCCGGCTCATGTTTGTATTTTTTGTAGAGATGGGGTTTCATCATGTTGGCCAGGCTGGTCTTGAACTCCTGACCTCAGGTGATCTGTCTGCCTCGGCCTCCCAAAGTGTTGGGATTACAGGTATGAGCCACTGCACCTGGCCAACCATAACAACTTTTTTTTTTTGAGACGGAGTCTTGCTCTGTCGCCCAGGCTGGAGTGCAGTGGCGCGATCTCGGCTCACTGCAAGCTCCGCCTCCTGGGTTTGTGCCATTCTCCTGCCTCAGCCTCCCGAGTAGCTGGGACTACAGGCACCCACCACCATGCCTGGCTAATTTTTTGTATTTTTTTTTAGTAGAGACGGGGTTTCACCGTGTTAGCCAGGATGGTCTCGATCTCCTGACCTCGTGATCCGCCTGCCTCAGCCTCCCAAAGTGCTGGGATTACAGGCGTGAGCCATCGTGCCCGGCCCCATAACAATTTTTAGAACATTTTTCTTCACTCCAAAAAAAGTCCCATATACTGTTTTTTTGTTTTTTTTTGTTTTTTCTTTTTTCTTTTTTTTAAAAACGGAGTCTCTCTCTGTTGCTCAGGCTGGAGTGCAGTGGTGAGATCTCAGCTCACTACAATCTCTGCCTCCTGGGTTCAAGCAATTCTTGTGCCTCAGTCTCCTGAGTAGCTGGGATTACTGGCATGTGCCACCATGCCCAGCTAATTTTTGTATTTTTAGTAGAGATGGGGTTTCACCATGATGGCCAGGCTGGTCTCGAACTCCCAACCTCAGGTGATCTGTCCACCACGGCCTCCCAAAGTGCTGGGATTACAGGTGTGAGCCACTGTGCCTGGCCGCCATACACTTTAGTCATCACCTCACCAACACCCTCATTCCCCTCATCACTAGGCATCCTCTAATCTACTTTTGTCTCTACCATTTGCCTATCCTGGATATTTCATATAAGTGGAATCATATAATATGTGTTGTTTTTTTTTTGAGCGAAGTCTTGCTCTGTCACCCAGGCTGGAGTGCAGTGGTGTGATCTCAGCTCACTGCAAGCTCCGCCTCCTGGGTTCACGCCATTCTCCTGCCTCAGCCTCCCGAGTAGCTGGGACTACAGGCGCCCACCACCACACCTGGCTAATTTTTTGTATTTTTAGTAGAGATGGGGTTTCACTGTGTTAGCCAGGATGGTCTCAATCTTCTGACCTCGTGATCCGCCTGCCTCGGCCTCCCAGAGTGCTGGGATTACAGGCGTGAGCCACCGCGCCCAGCCAATATGTGGTCTTTTGCCGCTGGCACTTAGCATAATGTACTCAAGGTTCATCCATGTTGTAAGCATGTATCAGTACTTCTTTTTTTTTTTTTTTTTTTCCTTTTTCCACTTGTTCTAAATAAACTTCATTTCTTTTTTTTGCTAAATACTATTCTGTTGTCTGGAAATACCATTCATTTCTGGATATACCATTTATCCATTCATATGTTGATGGACATATAGATTGTTCCCACTCTTTGACTATTATGAATAATGCTGCTATGAATATTTGTGTGTACAAGTTCTGTGTGGACCTGTTTTCATTTCTCATAGGAGTAGAATTGCTGGGCCATATGGTAGCTCTGTTTAACCTTTTGAGGAACTGCCAGCCTGTTTTCCAAAGTGGCTGAACCATTTTACATTCCAACCAGCAGTGTTTCGAGGATTCTAATTCCTCTACATCCTTGTCCGAACGTATCTGTCTTCTAAAATTATTATAGCCAAACTAGTGGGTGTGAAGTAGTACCTCATTGTAGTTTTGATTTGCATTTCTCTAATGACTAATGATGTTGAGTGGGCGTCTTTCCATGTATTTGTCATTTGCATTTCTTCTTCTTTTTATTTTTTAAGATAGGGTGTCACTCTGTGCCAGGTTGGAGTGTATTAGCAGAATCATAGGTCACTACAGCCTTGAACTCCTGGGCTCACGCCACCATAGCTGGGCTCTTGGGCTCATGTGCCACCATAACTGGCAAATTTTTTTTTCATACCTGGCTAATTTTTATTTTTATTATTATTATTTTTGAGACAGGGTCTCTGTCACCCTGGCTGGAGTACAGTGGTGCAATCATAGCTCACTGCAGCCTCACCCTTGCAGGCTCAAGCGATCCTCTCACCTTAGCCTCCCAAGTAGCTAGGACTACAGGCATACACCATGCCTGGCTAATTTTTGTATTTTTTGTAGAGATGGGGTTTCACCATGTTGCCCAGGCTGGTCTCGAACTCCTGAGCTCAGGTGATTCGCTTGCCTTATCTCCCAAAGTGCTGGGATTACAGATGTGAGCCACTGTGCCTGGCCTCTGGCTAACTAAACAAAAATTTTTTTTTTTTTTTAGTAGAGATTGGGTCTCACTATGTTGCCAGTGTTGGTCATAAACTCCTGGCCTCAAGTGATCCTCCTGCCTTGGCCTCCCAAAGTGCTGGGATTATAGGCATGAGCCACTGTGTCCAGCCTTTTCACTTTTTTGGTGTCCTTTGAAGCACAAATGTTTTTAATTCTGATGAAATCCGATGTGTCTTTTTTCTTTTCTTGTTTGTGCTATAGGTGTCATTTAAGAAACCATTGCCAAATCCAAGGTCATGAAAATTTACCCCTGTATTTTCTTCTAGAAGTTTATAGTTTTATCTTTTGCATTTAAGTCTTTGGTACATTTTGAGGTTTTGTTTTTTTTTTTTTTTTTGTATATATATTAAAAAAACTTTATTCTTCTTCTTTTTTTTTTTTTTATTTTTTTAGATAGAGTCTCGCACTGTCGCCCAGGCTGGAGTGCACAATGGCACAATCTTGGCTCACTGCAACCTCTGCCTCCTGGGTTCAGGCGATTCTCCTGCCTCAGTCTCCCGAGTAGCTGGGATTACAGGTACCCGTCACCACGCCTGGCTAATTTTTTGTATTTTTGGTAGAGACGGGGTTTCACTATGTTGGTCAGGCTGGTCTTGAACTCCTGACCTCGTGATGCACCCGATTTGGCCTCCCAAAGTGCTGGGATTACAGGCGTAAGCCACCATGCCTGGCCGAGTACTTTATTCTTTTACATGTAAACATCCGGTTGTTCAGCACCATTTGTTGAAGAGGCTATTCTTTTCTCACTTAATTGTCTTGGTACTCTTGTTGAAAATTGATTGTTATGCATGGACTCAGTAACATGGGGAAAAAAAAGAAAATGGATTGACTTTAAATGTGAATCTGTTTCTAGACTCAGTTCTGTTCCATTGATTTATATGTCTGACCACATGCTAATATCACATTGTCTTGATTACTACAGATAACTCTGTAATAGGTTTGGAATCAGGAAGTATGAGTTCTCCAACTTCATTCTTTTTTAGAATTGTTTTGGCTATTTTGGATCCCTAGAATTTTTTTTTTTTTTTGAGACTGAGTCTTGCTCTGTCACTCAGGCTGCAGTGCAGTGACACGATTGGCTCACTGCAGCCTCCGCCTCCCAGGTTCAGTAATTCTCCTGCCTCAGCCTGTAGGCATATAAGCTACCACACCCGGCTTTTTTTTTTTTTTTTTTTTTTTGAGACAGAGTCTTGCTCTGTCCCCCAGGCTGGAGTGCGATGGAGCAATCTCTGCTCACTGCAAGTTCTGCCTCCCGGGCCACACCATTCTCTTGCCCCAGCCTCTCGAGTAGCTGGGACTACAGGCGTCCGCCACCACGCCCACCTAATTTTTTGTATTTTTAGTATAGATGGGGTTTCACCATGTTAGCCAGGATGGTCTCGATCTGCTGACCTCGTGATCTGCCCGCCTCAGCCTCCCAAAGTGCTGGGATTAGAAGCGTGAGCCACAGCAACCGGCCACACCCGGCCATTTTTTTAGTAGAGATAGGGTTTTGCCATGTTGGCCAGGTTGGTCTCGAACTCCTGGTTTCAAAAGTTATCTGCCAGGCCAAGCGTGGTGGCTCACGCCTGTAATCCCAGCACTTCAGGAGGCCGAGGCAGGCAGATCACTTGAGATCAGGAGTTCGAGACCAGTCTGGCCAACATGGGGAAATCCCGTCTCTGCTAAAAATACAAAAATTTGCCAGGCCTGGTGGTGTACATCTGTAGTCCCAGCAACTCTGTAGGCTGAGGTGGGAAGACCGCTTGAACCCAGGAGGCGGAAATTGCAGTGGCCTGAGATCATGCCACTGCACTGCAGCCTGGGTGACAGAATGAGACTTTGTTTCAAAAAAAAAAAAAGTGATCCTCCTGCCTCAGTCTCTCAAAGTGCTGGGAATTTGTGGGTTACTGTGGCCTGCTCCCATTTGTATGTTTTTTTGTAGAAAAGTCTGTTCAAGTCTTTTGTCTATTTTTTATTAGTTTATTTGTCTTTTTGTTGTTGAGTTATAATAATTCTTTGTCTGGAAACTAGTTCCTTATATGGTAAGTGATTTGCAAATATTTCCTCCCATTTTGTGAATTTTCTTTTCACCATTTTTTTTTTTTCTTGAGACGGGTTCTCACTCTGTTGCCCAGGCTAGAGTGCAGTGATGATCATGGCTTACTGCAGCCTTGACCTCCCAGGCTCAAGTAACCTCTTGCCTCAGCCTCCCAAGTAATTGGGACTACAGGCATGCACCACCACGCCTGGCTAATTTTTGTAAAGGTGGGATTTTGTCATGTTTCCCAGGCTGGTCTTGAACTCCTGGGCTCAAGTGATCCATCTGCCTCAGCCTTCCAAAGTGTTGGGATTACAGTCATGAACCACTGTGCCCAGCCTTCTTTTCACATTCTTAAAGCATAAAAGTTTTTAAAATTTTTATGAAGTACAATTTTAGCTCTTTTTTTCTTTGTTATTGTTTTTTTTCCTTGTTGCTGTGCTTCAGGTGTCACATACCTGAAGTACAGTCTGATTTATGCCCCTACCTCACAGTAGAGCTACTCTCCTCCTTTGCTTGGTTCACACTGAAGAGGTATGAAGAGGTGTGAGAATATGGGATTGCTGCTCCGTATGGACCCTGACCTCCACTTGTTTAGCTAAAAATGTACGTGGCCTATTTTTCCTCTCCTTCTGAGCTTTTACTGCTGGATGGCAGTAAACTTTTGATTGTCTTGCCCTTTTGTAAAGTGGCTATGACAGTATGGCTGGGTGGAAGAAACCATTTTCTTTTTCTTTTTTTTTTTTTTTTTTTTAATGACAGAATCTCGCTTTGTTGCCCAGGCTGGAGTGCAGTGGCGCCATCTCAGCTCACTACAACCTGTCTCCCGGGTTCAAGCGATTCTCCTGTCTCAGCCTCCCAAGTAGCTGGGATTATAGGTGCACACCACCATGCCCGGCTAGTTTTTGTATTTTTTAGTAGAGAAGGGGTTTCACCATTTTGGCCAGGCTGGTCTTGATCTCCTGACCTCAGGTGATCCACATTCCTTGGCCTCCCAAAGTGCTGGGAATACAGGCGTGAGCCACTGTGCCTGGCCAGAAGAAACGATTTTCTTTTCTTTCTTTTTTTTTTTGAGACCAAGTCTCACTCTTGTTGCCCAGGCTGAAGTGCAATGGCGTGATCTTGGCTCACCACAACCTCCGCCTCCTGGGTTCAAGCTATTCTCTTGCCTCAGCCTCCTGAGTAGCTAGGATTACACAGGTGCCTGACACCACATCCGGCTAATTTTTGTGTTTTTAGTAGAGATGGAGTTTCACCATGTTGGCCAGGCTGGTCTTGAACTCCTGACCTCAGATGATCCGCCCGCCTCGGCCACCCAAAGTGCTGGGATTACAGGGGTGAGCCACTGCGCCTGGCAAGAAACAATTTTCTAAACACAAGAGGAAACGTGGGCTGTTTATATGGTGATGCTTCTTAAGGAAATATGATTATTTTAAGAAATTAGCTTGAGTGCAATGGCTCATGCCTGTAATTTTGGTACTTTGGGAGGCCAAAGTGGGAGGATTGCTTGAGCCCAAGAGTTCAAGACCAGCCTGGGCAATATGGCGAGACCCCCCCCATCTTTTCAAAAAATTAAAACAATTAGCTGTGTTATGGTGACATGCACCTGTATTCCCAGCTACTTGGGGGGCTGAGGAAGGAGGATTCTTTGAGCCCAGGAGTTTGAGGCTGTGGTGAGCTATGATTGCGTCAGTGTTAATACAAAAAAGTGAGCTTTGCTAATTCATTTTCAATAACCTACAGGCAGCTTTTGAAATGTCGTCATTGGAAGGATCAAATGCACTTGGGGCTCTTGGACAAGCTACAGACTCATAATATGTGGGCAAGGGCAGATTGGATGTATTTGCACAATCTGGAGACTGTATGAGGGACTTGTTTTCATTGTCTTTGGCACACAGCAGCCTTAGTTTTTAGCTCTGTCAAAGAATGGAATTATTTCAAGACTGTTTCCTCAGCAAAAATCAATCAAGGGTTCCTACTCAAGTAAAAAGCAACTTGTAGGAAAATAATAGGGGATATATTTTGCTCATTAAGGATCTTTTTATAGTGGCTCTTGGTGCACTGCCTATGAGTTAGCCCTGATCCTCAAGGAGCAGCTTAAAAAATTTTAAAAAAAATTGTTTTGTAATAATTTTAGATGATGTACTTTCAGGAATCATTATAGGTGTTGGGACAGCTGTTTTGTGTCTCTTAAAGCATGTGTCTTGCTAGGACTGTTCTTGTATATTGTATATTCACTAAGTTTTTCTTGTGTAATTTTTCCTCTTTGGAGTAAAATTTGGTATATGTTTCTTTGGATTTAAGAGAAAAAATATGTGTGTTCAGAGGCTGGTAACTAAAACTTTTAGCTTATTTATTTTGCGTTTGAGGTGCCATTTAAATGAATTTTAGATCTGGAAACAAATGGCTTGAGTTTTTCTTGGTCCAAGCCCAGATAGCTGCCTGAAAATTTGTCAGCAGTTTTTTTTTTAATATGTATATATATATTTTTTTCTTATTTATTTATTTATTTTTGAGATGGAGTCTTGCTCTGTTGCCCAGGTTGTAATGCAGTGGCATGATCTCGGCTCACTGCAACCTCTGCCTCCCAGGTTCAGGCTATTCTCCTGCCTCAGCCTCCTAAGTAGCTGGGACTACAGGTTCGTGCCACCATGCGCAGCTAATTTTTGTATTTTTAGTATAGACGGGGTTTCCCCATGTTGGCCAGGCTGGCCTCGAACTCCTGACCTCAGGTGATCTGCCCACCTGGGCCTCCCAAAGTGCTGGGATTACAGGCGTGAGCCTCTGCACCCAGCCTTCATTTTCATTTATTTCTGTTTTAATAGAGAGGAGATTTTGCTCTGTTGCCCAGGCTGGTCTCAAACTCTTGGGCTCAAGTGATCTACCTGCCTCACTTGAGCTGGGTGCGGTGGCTCACGCCTATAATCCCAGTGCTTTGGAAGGCCAAGGTGGGTGGATCACTTGTGGTCAGAAGTTCGAGACCAGCTTGGCCAACATGGTGAAACCCCATCTCTACCAAAAAATATAAAAAATTAGCCGGGTGTGGTGATATGTGCCTGTAGTCCCAGCTACTCGGGAGGCTGAGGCAGGAGAATTGCTTGAACCTGGGAAGCAGAGGTTGCAGTGAGCTGAGATCACACTACTGCACTCCAGCCTGAGTGACAGAGCAAGGCTCTGTCTCAAAACAGACAAACAAAAAACAAGAAAAATCAAAGTGCTGGGATTATGGGCATGAACCACTGCACCTGGTAAAAAAAATAAAAAAAGGCTTAAAGGATAAGAATATAAATCAATTTTTCTTTCTTTTTTTTTTTTTGGAGACGGGCTCACTCTGTTGCCCAGGTGCGATCACAGCTCACTGCAACCTCAGCTTTTTGGGTTTAAGCAAGATCCTCCCACCTCAGCCTGGAGTACCTGGGACCAGAGGCGCTGGCCACCACACTTGGCTAGTTTTTTTCTATTTTTTTGTAGAGACGGAGTCTCACCATGTTGCCTTGGTTGGTCTTGAACTTTTGAGCTCAAGCAATTCTCCTGCCTCAGCCTCCCAAAGTACTTGGATTACAAGTGTGGGCCACCGTTCCCATCCAGCAAAATATTTTTGTACACCTGTACAGTGCCTTTATGTATTAAGGTAAATGTTATTACAAAAGAGTCAAAAAGTCAAGAGAAGAGCTGAATGTCTGTAGTCCCAGCTACCCTGAGGCTGAAGCAAGAGAATTGCTTGAGCCCAGGAGTTTGAGGCTGTTGTGGGCCATGATCACACCTGTTTGTAGCTGCTGCACTCTAGCCTGTGCAACATAGGGAGACCTAATTTCTTTAAAAAAAAGAAAGAAAAAAAGTTAGAAAAAAGTTTAAAGTTGGGCTATGTGCGTTGGCTCACACCTGTAATCCCAGCACTTTAGGAGGCAGAGGCGGATGGATCACCCGAGGTCAGGAGTTCGAGACCAGCCTGACCAACGTGGTGAAACCCCGTCTCTAGTAAAGATACAAAAATTAACCAGGTGTGGTGGTGGGCGTCTGTAATCCCAGCTACTCGGGAGGCTGAGGCAGGAGAATCACTTGAACCTGGGAGGCGGAGATTGTGGTGAGTTGAGATCGTACCGTGATTGCACTCCAGTCTAGGCGACAGAGCAAGACTCCATCTCAAAAAAAAAAAATAAATAAGGTTTATAAAGTAAAAGTTATAGT
The DNA here is from genome assembly GCF_028885655.2 of Pongo abelii. Taxonomy (NCBI): domain Eukaryota; kingdom Metazoa; phylum Chordata; class Mammalia; order Primates; family Hominidae; genus Pongo; species Pongo abelii. The sequence continues at coordinate 105,623,015 of NC_085928.1, forward strand.
ACGTTAAGGTTATAATTGAAGAAAAAACGTATTTTTTATAGATTGTGTAGCCTAAGGATACAGTGTTGTATACACTAATGTACAGTAGTGTCCTAGACCTTCACATTCACTTATCACTCACTCACTGACTACACCCGAAATAACTTCCAGTCCTGCAAGTGCCATATACAAGTGTAAAATTACTTTTATACCATATTTTTACCGTATGTTTTCTATGTTTAGATATACAAATAGCCTAGGAGTAATAGGCTTTACCATATATTCTAGGTGTGTTGTAGGCATAGTACCATGTAGGTTTGTGTAAGTACACTCTGTGATGTTTGCAGAATGATGAAATTGCCTAACAAATTTCTCAGAATGAAATGATACATGTGCTTTTGTTTTTTCGAGGCATCCAATATTTTAAAAGTAAAATTATAATTCAAAGAGTTTACTTCATGCTATCAGCAGACATACTTATGTTCTTTCTTATTCTGTTCTTTTTTTTTTTTTCATCTTAAACTCAGTGGTAAGAATTGTCATGTTCTTGAAGGTTCTTTTGGGGAAGATTATTGGAGCTTTGTGTTTGGTGACTCCATGATTTTTAACAGGGCAGGTGATTTGTCTTGGCATTTCTAGACCAAGCATCCAATGCTCGACTAGTTGGTTGGTTTCTCAGCCCAAAAAAAATAAGCCCTATGTTGTTGGCGGTACTCCAGGGCTTTTTTTGTAGCCATCATCAGATAATTCTGGATATGGTTAACTTTAATGCATACCAAATTTTAAAAATGGTTAGTAGATGAGTGGTATCTGAAATCCTAATAATTTTCAACAAGACTGCTCTTACTTCAGAGTGGAGTTTAGTGCCCCTAAACTGAGTGGGCATCAGTGGCCTTAGATATCTTTTTCTATGTTTATCTTTATTTTTGTAAGTTGAGAGGTTTTTTTAAGTTTAATTACTTTGTTTTTTTTAATTTACAACCCTATTCACCTAGAGTAGAGAGTTTTAAGTTTGTTTTTTGGTGTATAATAAAGAATGTGACTAGCCTTTTTCCTGGGGTTCCTGGCATAATGTGTCTAAAACCTTTGGAATTTTCCAAGTGATAGAAGTGTCTTTCTTTGTTATTCATGAGCCTTTTGGATCATAACTGAGTTTATGTTAATGAGATGATTCAGTATGGGGGCTGGTCACCAGAAAGACCAACCATGTGATAGGAGGGCTGATGCTTTGAGGCAGTCTAATCTCTGGGGAGAGAAAGGGGGCTGGAGGTTGAGTTTAGTTATGTGGCCAATGATTCAATCATGTCTATGTTAGGAAACCCCAGTAAAAACTCTGAACACAAAATTGGTGGATCATCCTGGTAGGTAAATCCATTGATGGGCTGGGAGGGTGATTCCATGGGGAAAGGGGACAGAAGTTTGTGTTCAGGACCCTTACAGACCTTGCCATATGTCTCTTCATTTCACTGGCCCAAATTTGTGTCCTTTATAATAAAACTATAATTGTAAATACAGTGCTTTTCTGAGTTCTGTGAGTTCTAGTGAATATTGAACCAGAGGTGTCATGGGAACCCCTGAATTTTTTTGAGACAAGGGTCTCGTTCTGTCACCCAGACTGGAGTGCAGTGGTGTGATCATAGCTCACTGCAGCCTTGACCTCCCGGGCTCAGGCAATCCTCCTACCTCAGCCTCCCTAGTAGCTAGAACCAGAGGTGCGTGGCACCACACCTGGCTAATTTTAAAAAATTATTCATAGAGATGGGAGTCTCTCTATGTTGCCCAGGCTGGTCTCAAACTCCTGGGCTCCAGTGATCGTGCTGCCTTAGCCTCTCAGTGCTGGGAGTCACCATGCCCTGCTGGAATCCCTGAATTTGTAATGAGTTGGTTAGAAGTACAGGTGGCCTAGGATCCCCAAAGTATAACTACCATCTGAAGTAAGGGCAGTCTTGTTGGGCATCTTGCCTTTTAACTTCTAGAGTCTGATGTTAACCACCTAGTGTTAGCATCAGAATTGTATGGAAGTATACCAGTTAGTGACAGAATAGTTTTATATTCCTATTATATATAATTCTACTGAAATTAGGGGCCAGATGTGAATTGATGAGAAGACATACACCAGAAGGGGGATGTGGCCTTTGGTCCTTTCCAGCTTGGGTAATAGGAAATCATTCTTTCAGTCTATTTTTAAATTAAATTTAATTTTTTTATTTTGAGACAGAATTTCTCTCTTGTCCAGGCTGGAGCACGGTGGCGCAATCTTGGCTCACTGCAACCTTTGCCTCCCAGGTTCAAACAATTCTTGTGCCTCAGCCTCCCAGGTAGCTGGGATTACAGGCGCATGCCACCATGCCCAGCTAATCATTTACGTTTAATGTCTATGTGTGCCAGGGTCTGCACTCAACAAAAGGTAGCAGGAAAGTCTCCATCCTGACTCCTTAAGAGTCTTTAGTGTGATGCAGTAGACATGTGGATCGTGTCTGTGAATAGCCACTGCACTCCAGCCTGAGCAACCTAGCAAGACTTTATTAGAAAAAGAAAATCAGGCCGAGCGTGGTGGCATCATGCCTCTAATCCCACCACTTTGGGAGGCCAAGGCGGGCAGACTCCTAAGGTTGGGGGTTTGAGACTAGCCTGAGCAACATGGAGAAACCCAAATTAGTTGGGTGTGGCGGTGTATGCCTGTAATCCCAGCTACTTGGGAGGCTGAGGCAGGAGAATTGCTTGAACCTGGGAGGCAGAGATTGCGGTGAGCCGAGATTGCGCCATTGCACTCCAGCCTGGGCAACAAGAGTGAAACTCCATCTCAAAAAAAAAAAAGAAAAGAAAATCAGTATAAATTAACCATATTTGATATGTTTGAGTTCATTGCTCTTTTTTTTCTTTTTCTTTTTTGAGACAGAATCTCACTCTGTCGCCCAGGCTGTAGTGCAGTGGTACGATCTCGGCTCACTGCAACCTCCGCCTCCCTGCAACCTCCGCCTCCAGGGTTCAAGCGATTCTCCTACCTCCCGAGTACCTGGGATTACAGGTGTGCGCCATGATGCCTGACTGATTTTTGTGTTTTTAGTAGAGACAGGGTTTCACATGTTGGCCAGGCTGGTCTCAAACTCCTGACCTCAAGTGATCCTCCCGCCTCGCCCTCCCAAAGTGTTAGGATTACATGGGCGTGAGCCATCATGCTTGTCCTCATAGCCATTCTTATTCAACTTTTATTTTAGGTTCAGGAGGTACATGTGCAGGGTTTTTCCTTTCTTTCTTTCTTTCTTTCTTTCTTTCTTATGATTTTGGAATGTACAGGTTTGTTACATGTGTAAATTTCATGTCACCTGAGGTTTGGGATATGAATGATCTTATCACCCAAGTAGTGAACGTGGTACCTGGATAGCTAGTTTTTTCAACCTTTACCCTTCTCCCCCTTTTTTTTTTTTTTGGAGACAGAGTCTTGCTGTATTACCCAGGCTGGAGTACAGTGGCATGAACTCAGCTCACTGCAACCTCTGCCTCCTGGGCTCAAGTGATTCCCCGAGTAGCTAGGATTATAGGCATGTGTCACCATGCCCAGCTAATTTTTGTATATATTTTTTTAGATGGAGTTTTGCTCTTGTTGTCCAGGCTGGAGTGTGATGGCATAATCTCAGCTCACTGCAACCTCCTTCTCCAGGGTTCAAGCGATTCTCCTGCCTCAGCCTCCCGAGTAGCTGTGATTATAGGTGCCTACCACCACGCCTGGCTAATTTTTGTATTTTTAATAGAGACAGGGTTTCTCCATGTTGGCCAGGCTGGTCTTGAACTCCTGACTTCAAGTGATCCACCTGCCTTAGCCTCTCAAAGTGCTGGGATTACAGACGTGAGCCACCATACCCGGCCCCGGCCCTTGTTCTTATTTGATGTTCATATTATCCTGTCTTTTTGTAGTGGTAACCTCTTCAAATTTCCTCCTGATTTCCTTTTGCTATGGTCCTTAGTAGACTGCCATAGTGTCCTTGATCTTGATTTCTGATAGAAGATTTTTTTTCTTTTTCTTTTTTTTGGAGACGGAGTATTTCTCTGTTGCCTAGGCTGGAGTGCAGTGGTGTGATCATGGCTCGCAGCAGCCTTGACCTCCCAGGTTCAAGCAATCCTCCCACCTCGGCCTCCCCAGTAGCTGGGACCACAGACGTGCGTCACCATACCCAGCTAATTAAAAAAAATTTTTTTTGTAGAGATGGAATCTCCCTATGTTGCCCAGGCTGGAAGATGTTCAAGTCTTATTACATTTTTGGTTTTAGACTTGTGATTAGAAAAAACTCTCCAACCGTATTTTTCTTCTCCTCTCACCCTACCACAACAGACATCAACATAGAAGACTTCTGTGACCAAATATGTGTGGTTTTTTTTTCCTCCACACACCAAGCAGCAGACACCAGCTGGGTATTCTCACATTTATTTCTGACTGTCTTCCTGGAGACAGCAACAGATCTCACAGGTTGAGGGCTCAACCCGTAAGACAGCGCCCCCCCCACCCCCCACCCCCTTTAGACACCAGTCCCAAGTATGATTTCTGAAAAAACTGCAGATTTTCTTGAGTTCTTATCTTTAGAATATACCCTATTAGGATTTCCAGTTAAAGTCACTTGAAGGGCCAGGCATGGTGGCTTACACCTGTAATCCCAGCACTTCAGGAGGCTGAGGCGGGCGATTGCTTTGAGCCCAGGAGTTCAAGACCAGCCTGGACAACATGGTGAGACCTCGTCTTTATGTTAAAAAAAAAAAGTCACTTAAAGTAGTCCTTTGTGTGATTCTCTTTCCAATTCAGTATGCAGTAAGTTTGCTTTATGCTTTAGGGATTGGTTTTTCTAATTTAATTTCATAATTGTTTAAAATATTTGTGATTCCAAAGCCAAATCTATAAAACAAGGTATATTCAGAGAAGACTGGCTTCTACCCTTGTAGCCTCCACTCAATTCTTTCCTTCCCCTATAGCAGTGGTTTTCAGCCTTGGGAGCTTTTAAACAATATTGATAATGGCCCCACATCCAGTCAAGGCCATGATTGCACCACTGCACTCCAGCCTGGGCAACAGAACGAGACCTTGTCTCAAAGAAAAAAAAAAAAAAAACGAACATCCTGGGGCATCATGAACACATTTGACTTGGGATCTGCATATTATTGCATGATTCAGATGTAGTAACTAGCCTGATTTGTTATTTTCATTTGATTACTAGTCTGTGACATGTGTCTTGTGTTTTACAGAATATGTGAAATTGTGTTCTTAGGAAAATGAAAATGGCTTAATTTTGCTAATTTGCTTTTTCTTTTATTAGAGTATAATTTTATTCTTTTGGCATCAGTTACTGAGGCCATTTTTTCCTTCTCTTTGCTCTAATCTAAGCATATAGATTCAATTCAGTAGATATTGTGAGTGCTAGCTGGTGTTCTATCAATTTGAAGTGGTTCTGTGGCCATGGAAGTTTGGGAGATGCTTCTACAGGCCGGGGACACATTAAACAGCTTTATAAAGGGAAGGAACATCACCATATTTATACCCCATGCAAGCCGTGTGAAGAACTGGTCTGAGGCAGGGCTAGGCTGGATGCTGGGAAACTCCATGTTTTTTTCTTTTTCTTTTTTTTTTTTTGAGACAGAATCTTGCCCTATCACCCAGGCTGGAGTGCAGTGGTGCAATCTTGGCTCACTGCAACCTCTGCCTCCCTGGTTCAAGCGATTCTCCTGCCCTAGCCTCCCTAGTAGCTGGGATTACAGTCATGTGCCACCATGCCCAGCTATAGTAGAGATGGGGTTTCGCCATGTTGGCCAGGCTGGTCTTGAACTGACATAAAGTGATCAGCCCGCCTTGGCCTCCCAAAGTGCTGGGATTACAGGCGTGAGACACTGCACCTGGCCCTGTTTTCATTCTTTTTTTTTTTTTTTTTTTTCTGAGACGGAGTGTTGCTCTGTCGCCCAGGCTGGAGTGCAGTAGTGCAATCTTGGCTCACTGCAACCTCCACCTCCCAGGTTCAAGCGATTCTGCTGCCTCAGTCCCCGAGTAACTGGGACTACAGGCACACGCCACCATGCCCGGCTAGTTTTTGTATTTTTAGTAGAGACGGGGTTTCACCATGTTGGCCAGGCTGGTCTCAAACTCCTGACCTCACGATCCGCCCGCCTCGGCCTCCCAAAATGCTGGGATTACAGGTGTGAGCCACCGTGCCTGGCCCTGTTTCCATTCTTAAAAGGGAGTTCTTGACTGTCTTTCAAGGATATGGTAAAACTTAAAGATAATGTATGCTAAATACCTAGTGTCTGGTGTGATAACTGTAATTGGTTGTATAATCATTTCTATTGATCCTAGAACTCATATCTCTCAAGAACTCGTATCTCTCAAAACCAGGGAATCTGCATATTTACAAATTCTTGGGAAGTTGGATTATCAGTAAGAATTTTGATTGGAAAATACAGAATTGTAACAGGGAAAATAGCAATAGCTGGAAGGGAGTGGGGATGGGTAGGAGGAGGTATTTCCCTAGTTCTGGGAAAGCATGAAGCAAAGCTGGTCTTTACAGCAGAGAATGATCCTTTCAGGTCTGGATAGCTGGTGTTCCTAGAGTTGAAGTTTCTGCCCTTGGCTAGGTAGTGCTCTGTGTCATCTCTGACTTGACCCACAATCCCCACCACTCCTTGCTCTGATCTTGTCACAGTCAGATCCTATACTTAGGGAGACGTTCTTTCTCTTTCTGTGAGGCATGGCTTACGCTGGACTAATCATTCCACCCTTGTCCTACTGTTACAGTCTGTGTGTTTAGGAGTAAATGGAGGAGTAATTAAAACTGTGTGATTGGAGATGGTCATGGCATTGCCCCTGACATAGGGAGCCTGGAGTAACAGGAACTGTGAAGTTTATTGGTTCTATTCTGGACCTATTGAATTTCAGGTCCAACCCATGGAGTTGGAGTTCCAGCTGGCATTTAGCCAACATTGGGAATGTGGGTCTGGAGAGCACAATGGTCATGAGTCAAGCTCACTTTTTCACATTTCTTTTCCTTTGCATATGCCTTCCCTTCTGCCTGGAATGCTGTCCTCCCCTTCTTGTTTCTCTGCTGAACTGCTACTTGTCTTTTATCAACCAGTTTAAGGGTTTCCTTTTCTGCACAGCAGCAACCCTATGAGGTAGGTGCTATTATTATCCTGGTTTTATAGATGAGGAAAGTGAGGCACAGAGGTTAAGTAACTTATTCAAGGTCACACTGCTAGTAAGTGAGGTGACTGGATTTGAACCCAAGCAGCCTGGCTCAGAATCTATGCTTATAACTACTGCATTCTTACTGGTTTCTAGGTACTTGGTAAGTACTTATCATATGAATCAAGTGTTCATAGTAGTCATCTATGTGCAAGAGAATTAAGGAGGCAGGTTCTTTGTTTTAGGACAGTATTTCCAGTGAGACAAAAGGCAATCCCCAAATGTTTCCTAATGTGTTCCCTTTTCTCCGTTCCCATTACCATTCAAGCTTTCTTCATTTTTTTGTCAGGACTATTACAGTAGGCCCATTACTGGTCTTCCCACTCCGTGCCTTATTCCATTGGTGATACTATTATTAGAATAATCTTTCCAAAATGCATGTATGACCCTCTTATTCCCTTGCGGTAGATCTACTCCATTGGCTCCACAGTGCCTAAAGCAGTTCCTGATTCAAACTAAAGAGTGAGCTATTCTGTATCCCCAGTTTGGAATATTCCAGAGAAGGAATGGCTTGGGTTGGGTCATATTCCATTTTTGGAATAAGTTAGCATGAATGTTCTATGCTTGTTCCAAGCAAGTTACCATGCTTAAGAACACTGATTTGCCTGGCTTGGATCATGCACCCTATCCTATGACCAAATTGGAAGTGGCAGGCAGAGTTGGGAGTGAAATCCTGAAGTCCCACAAGGACTTCACATCTGTGAGAGGCCACTCCTAAAGGATAACTCTGGTTACCTAACTAGGAGGAGGTCGGGGTTTGGAGTAGTGTCACAGGAGGTGGGTTGACACAGTGGTATGGCTAAACACTGTTGTAGCCTTCAGCCTGCCCACTGCCTTCCTGTGTTATTTCAGCAGATGTCCACTCTGGTCAGCACTGGGACAGGGGAGGATAAAAGTGCTCTTGACTATAGGATCTTATCATCTGTCTGGTAGGGGCAGCAGTAAGCAAACAGGCAACATGATCCTTCCACAGGAAAAAGCTGAGGGGATTCTAATAAACATTATATTGCTAAGGATCCATAATTAAATAATGGAATGGTGGAATGTATTTCAAAAAATGTAAAACAAGTATTTTATTGATTCACACTTTTATTTTTCCTCAGTTGTCAAATTTAGATGACTCAGATTCTGGCTTGACCGCTTCCTAGCTGTGTGACCTTGGATACAATTCTCTGAGTCTCAGTCTCCTCAGCTACAAAATGGGATGGTAATAGGGTTGTTGTGAAGGGTATATGTGATGATGCATTTAAAATGGTTGGCATAATACTTGCATGTAGTGGGACTCAAAAATTGTAACTAACAAAAAATGTTTGAGGGTGGGCGTTGTGGCTCACGCTTGTAATCCTAGCACTTTGGGAGGTCAAGGCGGGCGGATCACCTGAAGTCAGGAGTTCGAAACGAGCCTGGCCAACATGGTGAAATCCTGTCTCTACTAAAAATACAAAAATTAGCCAGGTGTGGTGGTCGGCGCCTGTAATCCCAGGTATTTGGGAGGCTGAGGCAGGAGAATCGCTTGAGCCCAGGAGGCAGAGGTTGCAGTGGGAGGTTGCAGTGAGCAGAGATCGCACCACTGCACTCCAGTCTGGGCAACAAGAGCGAAACTCTGTCTCAAAAAAAAAAAAAAGTGTTTGAACAGGGTATACATGGCAAAATAGCAGCTGTGAAACTGCAATATTTTAAAGATAGATAATTTTGAAAAACCAGCAAACAAACCCTCCACAAAACTATGATATCCCTAACATTTTACTGTCTCAGTACTTCTGTACATAGGGTCATAAAGTCTGCCCTCGGGTCATTTGTGGTAAGTGGTACTACCCTTATTGAATTTGTGAGAATACTGAGGCTCAGAGAAGTTTAAGTTCTGTTTTCTTTTTTTGAGACAGGGTCTTGCTCTGTCACCCGGGTTGGAGTGCAGTGGTGTGATCACAGCTCAAGCTCCCTGGCTGAAGCCATCCTCCCACCTCAGCCTTCCAAGTAGCTGGCACTGTAGGTGCACACCACTGTGCCTGGCTAATTAAAACATTTTTTTTGTAGAGACAGGGTCTCACTCTGTTGCCCAAACTTGTCTCGAATTCCTGGGCTCAAGCAGTCCTGCCTGCCTTGGCCTCCCAAAGATTATGGGTGTGAGCCACTGCACCTGGCCAGGTTTAAGTTCTGAAGCTAGAATGCAAACCTGTCTTTTGTGGTGAAATCTTATTACTGTCACACTTGCTTTGTTCTCCAGAGTGTTGTCAGATATTAAAAATGAATGGCTTATGTTGTAAAATGACAGACTAAAGATTAGTGGTATAGTTTTGATTATTTGAAAATATAGCAGATAATTCTTGTACAAATAATTCGGCAGGGTAGCTCTTTGGCTTTTGGTTTCTTAATAGGCTGATTTTTGCTTTTAACAGGATGCCTTGTGTATGGTTGGAAGTGCCTACCTGCCTGGCTGGCATGTAAGTGATAGAGAAATCTGATCTGCCTCTTTACAACTTTGCATCAGAGCAGAGGGCAGCTGAGATAGCAGAGTTTGTTAGGTGATACCTTTTGGCTGTAGAGAGTGTTAATATTTATGTATAATTAATTAGCACATTTGGGAATGGAAACAATTTCTCTCCTCTGCTGGCTTTCTCCCCTCTTGTAGATTGCAAGATTTATGCGTTTGGAGGAAGAAGAATCTTCCACTTTCTCAGTGGCATAGCAACTCTACATGCTAATGCTTTCAAAAGAAACAAAAATCTTAAAATGGAGGTTTTTTTTTTTTTTTTAATTGATATGTCATTTCTTATTTGGGGCTCACAGCTCTTGTGCTGTAAAGAGCATACCAAATCTTTTTTTGCTTGGTTAAGATGTCACCATTGTTTTTGTTTTTAAAATATGAAATGCTTTTTCTCTCTCTTTTCTCCCTCAGTCCTTACTTGGTTTATTTTATTATTATTATCTTATTTTTTATTTTTATTTATTTATTTATTTTTATTTATTTTGAGACGGAATTTCGTTCTTGTTGCCCAGGCTGGAGTACAATGGTGCGGTCTTGGCTTACTGCAACCTCCACCCCCTGGGTTCAAGCGATTCTCCTGCCTCAGCCTCAGCTGGGATTACAGGCGCCTGCCAAAATGCCTGGCTAATTTTTTGTATTTTTAGTAGAAATGGGGTTTCACCATGTTGGCCAGGCTGGCCTCGAACTCCAGACCTTAGGCGATCCACCCGCCTTGGCCTCCCAAAGTGCTGGGATTACAGGCGTGACCACCACGTCTGACCTATTTATTTATTTATTTATTTTTTGAGACGTAGTCTTGCTGTGTCACCAGGATGGAGTACAGTGGCGCAATCTCGGCTCACTGCAACCTCCACCTCCTGGGTTCAAGTGATTCTCCTGCCTCAGCCTCCCGAATCGGTGGGACTGCATGCATGCACCACCATGCCCAGCTAATTTTTGTATTTTTAGTAGAGACGGGGTTTCACCATCTTGGCCAGGATGGTCTCAATCTCTTGATCTCATGATCCACCTGCCTCAGCCTCCCAAAGTGCTGGGATTACAGGCGTGAGCCACCGCGCCCAGCCCATTATCTTATTATTATTATTATTTTTTAAAGAGATAAGGTCTTGCTATGTTGCCCAGGCTGGTCTTGAACTCCTGGGCTCAAGTGATCCTCCTGCCTCGGCCTCCTAAGGTGCTGGGGTTACAGGCATAAGCCACGGTACCCAGCCTCCTTAATTGGTTTAATGCTAAATGTTTAAGCTTATAAACTTAAGAAGGAACCTCATAATACTTTGGGCTTACAGTGGAGCTCTCCTTTTAAACTTGCATTGGGTGGGTAAACTTGCTCTGTGGTTGCCCTGGAAAAAGAGGGGCTTAGGTGAGGTGAACATTGCTTTGATTCCATACTGTACTGCTGTTGAGAGACTATCTGCAGGCTGAAGTTTGGATAGGACAATTTGTATACCCAGTTAGTAAATTTTTTCTTTTTTTTTTTTTTTGAGATGGAGTCTCGCTCTGTCGCAAGGCTGGAGTGCAGTGGTGCGATCTCGGCTCACTGCAACCCCCACCTCCCGGGTTCAAGCAATTCTCCTGCCTCAGCCTCCTGAGTAGCTGGAACTACAGTCGCGCACCACCATGCCTGGCTAATTTTTGTATTTTAGTAGAGACGGGGTTTCACCATGTTGGCCAGGATGGTCTCTATCTCTTGACCTTATGATCCGTCTGCGTCGGCCCCAGTTAGTAAATTTTAATCCGCCATGTGCTGAGCACTGTGCTAGATGCTAGAGATTTAGAAACGAGTCTGACAAAATGCCAGTCTTCTAAGAGTTCATGGTCTATTCTCTACACAGACAATGAACCAGTTACAATGTGCCTAGGGTGTTTTCACTTATAAATGTACAGGATTCTAGGGGAGGTATATAGGAACTGCCTGGAAGAATGAGAAGGAGGATATCAGTGGATGTACACACACAGGCTGTGAAAATGTTCCTTTTCTGGGCAGAAGGAGGGTTTTAGATGGTCAGATGGGAACAGGGGAGAGGTATAGGAGGCAAGGTTGGAGAAGTATTAGTAACAAAGCTAGCTTCTAGCTTCTTTTTTTGTTTGTTTGTTTGTTTGAGATGGAGTCTCGCTCTGTCACCCAGGCTGCAGTGCAATGGCGTGATCTTGGCTCACTGCAACCGCCACCTTCTGGGTTCAAGCATTTCTCCTGCCTCAGCCTCCTGAGTAGCTGGGATTACAGGCGTGTGCCACCACGCCCAGCTAATTTTTGTATTTTTAGTAGAGATGGGGTTTCACCATGTTGGTCAGGCTGGTCTCAAACCTCCTGGCCTTGTGATCCGCCTGCTTTGGCCTCCCAAAGTGCTGGGATTACAGGAGTGAGCCACCACGCCTGGCCCTGTTTTCATTCTTCTTCTTTCTTCTCCTTTTTTTTTTTCCCTGAGAACAGAGTCTTTCTCTGTCACCCAGGCTGGAGTGCAGTGGCGCGATCTCGGCTTACTGCAACCTCCGCCTCCCAGGTTCAAGCGATTCTCCTGCGTCAGCCTCCCGAGTAGCTGGGACAGGCGCCCGCCACCACGCCTGGCTAATTTCTTGTATTTTTAGTAGAGACGGGGTTTTACCCTGTTAGCTAGGATGGTCTCGATCTCCTGACCCCGTGATCCACCCGCCTCAGCCTCCCAAAGTGTTGGGATTACAGGTGTGAGCCACTGTGCCCGTCCAGCTTCCTTTTTAAAGCATAATAAAGCTAACTTATTCTTTGTCAGGTATGAGCTAAGTCATATATATATAAAATATATAAAATATGTATGTATATCATATATTTTATATGTATGTGTGTGTGTGTATGTATGTTTGTACATAACAAAACCATGCCAGCACTGTTTGAATATTAAGGGGCTTTAAAACTGGTAAATTGAAGGCCGAGCACAGTGGCTCACGCATGTAATTCCAGCACTTTGGGAGGCCGAGGCAGGCAGATCACCTGAGGTCAGGAGTTCAAGACCAACCTGGCTGACATGGCAAAACCCTGTCTCTACTGAAAATACAAAAATTAGGCAGGCATGGTGGTGGGCGCCTGTAGTTTCCCAGCTACTTGGGAGGCTGAGGTGGGAGAATCACTTGAACCTGGGAGGTGGAAGCTGCATTGAGCCGAGATCGCACCATTGCATTCCAGCCTGGGCAACAGAGCAAGACTCTGTCTCAAAAATAAAACAAAACAAACAAAAAGAACTGGTAAATTGAAACTGCAGCCATTTTCTTTATATCCTGAAAAATCTGTTGAAATTAATAACTAAATATTTATAAAGCACAAAGCTTGAAATTAGAAAATAAAAATGATCTGCTTGTTTCCTATTAGAGCTGTGCTGTAAGTTGCTGGAGGGCTTCCCCAATTTCAAGGCTGAATAAACTCTGAACTCCTCTGATTCTATGATATGTTATCAATTTGTAGCAATGATTTTCTACTCTGGTGCATGTCAGACTCATGGAACTTTCTGGAAATACAAATGGAACAAGACATTACAGAATGTTTAAAATCAGGAAAATGGCCAAACTCAGATCAAGATTCAAAAAATATTTTTCTTAAAATGTTGAAAACCTGTTAACTTTCTGGGTGGATAGATAGGATTGTTAAAGTCAGTTGAGTATCCCACTCAGTGACCCTTCTCTGTTAACGTTAATAACTTTCCTCCTCGATTGATTTATTTATTTTTTGTTTTGAGATGGAGTCTCACTCTTGTTGCCCAGGCTGGAGTGCAGCGGCACAATCTTGGCTCACTGAAACCTCCATCTCCGTGGTTCAAGCAATTCTCCTGCCTCAGCCTTCTGAGTAGGTGGGATTACATGTGCTCGCCACCACGCCGGGCTAATTTTTTTATTTTTATCTTTTTGAGACCGATTCTCGCTCTGTCGCCAGTCTGGAGTGCAGTGGCACTATCTCAGCTCACTGCAACCTGTGCCTCCCGGGTTCAAGTGATTTTCCTGCCTCAGCCTCTTGAGTAGCTGGGACTACAGGCGCCGCGACACCACACCTATCTAATATTTGTATTTTTAGTAGGGACAGGGTTTCACCATGTTGGCCAGTATGGTCTCCATCTCTTGACCTCGTGACCTGCCCACCTCGGCCTCTTAAAGTGCTGGGATTACACTGCGCCTGGCCCTAATTTTTATATTTTTAGTACAGATGGGGTTTCGCCATGTTGGCCAGGTTGGTCTTGAACTCCTGACCTCAGGTGATCCACCTGCCTTGGCCTCCCAAAGTACTGGAATTACAGGTGTGAGCCACCACACCTGGCCCCACTTTCCTCCTTTATCTTATCTGGCTTTACTTAGGATCTTTAACATGGCTCATAGCAGCTACCTCAATTATATAAAACTTTCTGGAGATAGTAGATAGCTTTTAGTGTTTTTGTTTTGTTTTGTTTTTTTGAGATGGAGTCTCGCTCTGTTGCCCAGGCTGGAGTGCAGTGGCATGATCTTGGCTCACTGCAACCTCTGCCTCCCGGATTCAAGTGATTCTCCTGCCTCAGCCTCCCAAGTAGCTGGGACTACAGGTGCGTGCCACCACGCCTGGCTAATTTATTGTATTTTTAGTAGAGACAGGGTTTCACCGTGTTAACCAGGATGATCTCGATCTCCTGACCTCGTGATCCGCCGCCTCGGCCTCCCAAAATGCTGGGATTACAGGCGTGAGCCACCGTGTCCAGCCTTTTTTTTAAAGAGATAGGATCTTACTCTGTAGCCCAGGCTGTAATGCAGTGGCTTGATCATAGCTCACTGAAACCTCGAACTCCTGGATTCTGGCAATCCTCAGCCTCCCAAGTATCTAGGACTACACGTGCATACCATCCTGCCAGCTAATTTTTTTTTTTTTTTTTTTGGTAGAGATAGGGTCTTGCCACCTTGCCCAGCTTGGTCTCGAACCCTTGCTCTCAGCAGTCCTCTTGCTGGGGTTGTAGGTGTGAGCGCCTATGCCCGGCTGACAACTTCATTATACCCAAGGAAGAATTGAGGCTCTCTTCCCCAAATTTCTACACAAATGGACTTTTGTCTTCTGTATCCAGAAACTAGAAGAGGTACCTCCTATTCTTTTCCAATCAGAATTATTTGCCTCTTATCTTTAGTTCTTTGTGCTTCAGTATGTACGGAGCATTATGTCTAATTTGACCATGTGACTAACACAAGTTTAGAGAAGCTTTTGCTGTCTGTAGAAGACAGTTGTGTTTACAAAGTTCTCAGAGTTTAAAAAATCCACGCATATTTCAGAACTAAATTTTTTCAAGTTTAATTAGAACATAAAGTATCAAATAAAGTAGTAAAAGTTTTTTCTGGCCAGGCGCAGTGGCTCACACCTTGTAATCCCAGCACTTTGGGAGGCCAAAGCGGGCGGATCACAAGGTCAGGAGATTGAGACCATCCTGGCTAACACGGTGAAACCCCATCTCTACTAAAAACACAAAAAATTAGCCAGGCATGGTGGCAGGCGCCTGTAGTCCCAGCTACTCAGGAGGCTGAGGCAGGAGAATGGCGTGAACCTGGGAGGCGGAGCTTGCAGTGAGCCAAGATCGTGCCACTGCACTCCAGCCAGGGCAACAGAGTGAGAGTCTCGGGAAAAAAAAAAAAAAAAAAGCTTTTTCTGCTCAAAGTTGCCTGTAACACCAAATGAATGAAGGAGATGGTAAATTATTTTCTTCCTGTTACTACATCTCAGAACCTACTGTGTCATTGCTGCATTGTGTTATAGGATGTGCTTTTTTATTGTTAGTCACAGTTAGATTATAAATTCCATGAGGACAGATGGTTTATTTTGCTCTCTCCCTAATCTCAATGTCTAGCATATAGTAAATATTTACTAAATGGATGAAAAATGTCCTAGTTTTTTCCTGCTTATTTCTGCATCTCTTTGTTTCTTTTCCTTCCTATTTTCCTTGTACTTAAAATTTACATGACTCATGGTGAAGGACTTTCAATAGTTTTTTTTTTCAGAGCTTTATTGAGATATAATTTATATATCATGAAATTCACCCATTTTAAGTGCACAATTTATTTTTAGTAATCTTACAGACTTATACAGCTATCACCACACTTTGAAAACATTTTTCACCCCCAAAAGTTCCCTCTTTTGTGTCTATTTGCAGTCACTCCCCATTCCCCCTGCAGCCCCAGCCTACCGCTCATCTACGTTGTGTTTTTCTAGTTTTAACTTATCTGGGGATTTTACATAAATGGAATCATTCAATATGTGGTCTTTTTTGAGCCTGGCTTACTTTTTACTTTGCATAATGCCTTTTTTTTAAATTGAGGTGAAATTCGGATAACATATAATTAATCTTTTAAAGTGTATAATTTTGTGGCATTTAGCACATTCACAATGTTATGCACCCACTGCAGCTCTCTAGTTGCAAAATCTTTTCATTCCCTCAGAAGAACAACCTGTACCCAATAAATAATCACTTTTCATTCTCCCCTCCTTTCATCTCCTGGCAACCATCAGTTGGCTCTATGGGTTAACTATTCTGGATATTGCATATAAAAGGAATCATACAATATGTGATTTTTTTTGTGTCTGGCTGCTTTTATTTAAATGTTTTTGGGGTTCATCCAAGTTTCATATGTCAGTAATGATTCCTTTTTATGGCTGAAGACAGGGTCTTTTGCTCTGTCACCCAGGCTAGAGTGCAGTGGCATGATTGCAGTTCACTGCAACCTTGACCTCCCAGGCTCAAGCCATCCTCCCACCTCAGCATCTGAAGTAGCTGTGACTACAGGCATTAGCCACTGTGCCTGGCTAATTAATTTTTTTTGTTTGTTTGTTTTTGTAGAGACGAGGTCTTATTATATTGCCCAGGCTGGTGATCATTCCATCTTGGCCTCCCAAAGCGCTGGGATTACAGACTTGAGCCACTACACCTGCCCCATTTTTTTTAATTTTTAAAATTAAAATTAAGAGATAGTCTCCCTCTGTTGCCCAGGCTGAAGTGCAGTGGTACAATCATGGCTCATCGCAGCCTCGACCTCCTGGGCTCAATGGATCCCCTACCCCAGCCCCCTGAGTAGCTGGGACTCAAGTGCATGCCACCTCGCCTGGCTAATTTTTAAATTTTTTGTAAAGACGTGGGGTCTTTCTATGTTGCGCGGGCTGGTCTCAAACTCCTGAGCTCATATGATCCTCCTGCCTTGGCCTCCCGAAATCCTGAGATTATAAGCATAAGCCACTGCACCCGGCCCCATGTCAATTCTTATAGGCCCATTGCATTCATTTAAATGGCCACATAGAGGTTTATACTATAACTGTACCAATATTCCCTTAATTTCTTTTTCTAGGCAATTTGTTTCTCCCTTTTGAATATTATATACGATAATGTAGTGATTATGGCGTTTGCATATACACATGTATGTACATATGCACATATACATATATATGTATTTACTGTCAGCCCTTTGTATCCGTGGGTACCACATCTGTGGATTTTTATTTTTTTTAATTTTAAAAATTAAAAAAACATTTTTTTAAGAGACAGTTTTACTCTGTCGCCCAGGCTGAAGTGCAGTGTTGCCATCATGCAAATATTTTCAGGAAAAAAATTCCACAAAGTTCCAAAAAGCAAAACTTGAATTTGCTGTGTCAAGTACTACATTAAATCCACAGGAATGAAGTAGTGTATAGGCGTATTAGTAGGTATTATAAGTAATCTAGAGATGATTTAAAGTACACAGGAAGATATGCATAGGTTATATGCAAATACTGTGCTATTTTATATTTTTGAGTATCTTCATATCTGAGTATCTTCAGATCTGAGTATCTTCAGATTTTGGTATCCATGGGGGTCTACGGAACCAATTCCCCATAGATACTGAGGGATGACTGTATACACAAATATATGTATATATTCATCTATAAGTGTGTGTGTATGTGTATACACATACGCACACACATATTTATTTCTCTCCATATGTGAGTTTTGTTTAGAACATATTCCTAGAACTGGAATTGTTGCTGGGTTAAAGGCAGTTTACATTTAAAATTTTGACAAAGGCTGTCAAATTGTCCTTCTCAATGTTAAGATCACTCTGATAAGTGTGAAGAGAATTGATTGGCAATGGGGAAAAAGGTTTGGAGGCTACTGCAAGTCATCCAAGCAAGAAATGATGTGCCTCAGACTAGGATGATAGTGGAGATCAAGGTAGGTAGACTGATTTAAGAGATGAAGTGGGAGGGAGAACAGATGGAATTGTTAATGAAGTAGATGTGAGTAGTGAAAGGAAGGAGTCTAGAATGACTCAGGTGGATCTGCGACTTCAACTAGAGTTGCTGTGTGAGATGAAGCCTACTTGTCATGGCCAGACCAGATGACTTCATAGATACTCTGTAACTCTGACATTTTATGATTTTAGAATTTATGACAGCACCCTTATTTATAGATTGAATGAGATCCGTATTGAATACTGTGTCTTTTATAGCGGTAGAGATATAATTTCATTTGATTGGCATTTGTAGAGCAAGCACTGACACATTAAGTCTGTCATTAAACTATATAGTTTTGTTGTTTTTTTTTTTTTTTTTTTGAGAGATGGAGTCTTGCTCTGTCACCGAGGCTGGAGTGCAATGGCGCAATCTTGGCTCACCACAACCTCTGCCTCCCAAGTTCAAGTGATTCTCCTACCTCAGACTCCCGAGTAGCTAGGATTACAGGAGTGCGCCACCACGCCCAGCTAATTTTTTTTTGTATTTTTAGTAGAGACAGGGTTTCACCATGTTTGCCAGGCTAGTCTCGAACTTGTGACCTCAAATGATCCAGCCGCCTCGGCCTCCCAGAGTGCTGGGATTACAATTGTAAGCCACCGTACTTGGCCTAAACTGTATAGATTTTTTCTCATCTCTGGAATCTATTTGTTTTCCTTCTGTTTATAAGCCACACATCTAACCTAAGCCACTACCTTTGTCTATCAACTATAGCCAAAGTGATCTTTATACAATCTAATTTGCAGTGACTCCTTTTCTCCAGGTACTTCATATTGTAACAGAAGTGCTATGTCCGCTGCTGATCCACTCACAGGGAACATTTCAAAATGGTTCTGCTTGGCCAGGCACGGTAGTTCACACCTGTAATCCCAGCACTTTGGGAGGCCAAGGTGGGTGGATCACTTGAGGTCAGGAGTTCATGACCAGCCTGGCCAATGTGGCAAAACCCTGTCTCTACTAAAAATACAAAAATTAAGAGGCCAGGCATGGTGGCTCACGCCTGTAATCCCAGCACTTTGGGAGGCTGAGGCAGGCGGATCACCTGTCAGGAGTTCAAGACCAGCCTGGCCAACATGGTGAAACTCCATCTCTAAAAAAATACAGGCCAGGCGCGGTGGCTCACGCCTGTAATCCCAGCACTTTGGGAGGCCAAGGTGGGTGGATCACGAGGTCAGGAGATCGAGACCATCCTGGATAACACGGTGAAACCCCGTCTGTACTAAAAATACAAAACATTAGCTGGGTGTGGTGGCGGGTGCCTGTAGTCCCAGCTACTCGGGAGGTTGAGGCAGGAGAATGGTGTGAACCCGGGAGGCGGAGCTTGCAGTGAGCCTAGATGTCACTACCGCACTCTAGCCTGGGCGACAGAGCAAGACTACGTCTCAAAAAAAAAACCAAAAAACAAAACAAAACAAAACAAAAAAACAAACCCCATCTCTTAAAAAATACAAAAATATAGCTGGGCATGGTGGCAGGCGCCTGTAGTCCCAGCTACACGGGAGGCTGAGGCAGGAGAATGGCATGAACGTGGGAGGCGGAGCTTGCAGGGAGCCAAGATCGCGCCACTGCATTCCAGCCTGGGCTACAGAGCGAGACTCTGTCTCAAAAAAAAAAAAAAAAAAAAAAAAATTTCACTACTTTATATCATAACATTATCAATAAATTTGGTAGACTTCTCTTATTCAATTGGAATGATACAAATTAGATGGAATATAGATGTGAGCAGAAATAAAATTGCCAGGTTGAATATATTGAAGGTATAGTTTGTTTTCAAAGAAATACTGTATCTCCTATATTGTCTTAATATTATCACATTGAACAACTATTTGTGATTGAGTGTGGAAGACTGTGAACTGACCCACTGCTTGGTTTTGAGGGGCTTAGGTCTATTGTAATAGACTTTTGCAAAAAGGGAGGATAAAAATGCAGCCTGGTGACATAATAATGACTAAATGTTGCTTCTTTATTTTGCAGTTCCAGTTCCTAGCAGATTTAATAGACGAGTATCAGGTATGTGTTCTATTTCATAACATACTACTAAAATGCTATTTTAAGATAGGAATATATTGAAAAAACAGATATTTTGAATAAAAAGATAAGCTCCCATCACAGAACATTATCTAAAAGTAAAATTATCTATGGTTTCTTTATTCTGTTTTTAAGTTCTGAGTATGTATGTACGTATTTTATACTATAATTGGTACATTTTGTCTCTTTGCGGTTATGTCATTACTTTTTTTCACATTTATAATTACAGCTTCAAAAAATGATTTTTCATATTCCTTTTTCTGGTATTCTGGCTTATGCTGCCATTAACTCTTACATATGCCTTTTGAGCCACTTGAATTATTTCCTCAGTTTTGGTGCTGGAAGTGGCATTCTCTGGTCAGAGACTGAGCATTGCCTTGGCTTTTTCTGTCTTGTTTTCTAGAGAGGGTCCACAGATTAGGCTGCTGGGAGAAAGGCACCCTGTACATGCCTCTTTTCCACCATTATCTTAATAATATGGAATTTAGATGTAAAATAGTACTTCACATCATTTTATATGGCAGTTCTTTTGGTTGTTAAAAAAATGAATGCTGTCCAGGCGCAGTGGCTCACACCCATAATCCCAGCACTTTGGGAGGTCTTGGCGGGCGGATCACGAGGTCAGGAGTTTGAGACCAGTCTGGCTAACATGGTGAAACCCTGTCTCTACTAAAAATACAAAAAAATTAGCCAGTCGCAGTAGCGTGCCTCTGTAGTCCCAGCTACTTGGGAGGCTGAGGCAGGAGAATCGCTTGAACCCGGGAGGTGGAGGTTTCAGTGAGCCAAGATCACGCCACTGCACTCCAGCCTGGGCAACAGAGTGAGACTCTGTCTCAAAAAAAAAAAAAAAAAAAGAATGCTTTCCAAATATGAGAAATCTATTTGTATTTTCTTATATGGTACTAGTTTGGTAATATTTTGCCCTTTTATCTGGTATAGTCCATATTATTTTAAAAATTAGTTTGGGTAAACTTTCTATCCAGGTTTATGACCTTTTGAAATTTTTAATGCAAAATTTCCCTAGGTGGTTATGCTATTTTTTAAATTGAGTTAGAGATGTTAATATATGACTGATAACCTCAAACACTGCTGGACACATAGGCACTCAGTAAATATTTATTGAATATGCACATCATCTTGTTTTTTAAAAAAACAATGATTGTTCCTGAGAAGGCTCCCCTTTTTTTCATAGAGCTGGTAAATATATTTTATGAAAGTTTTTCTTAAAGTGTTTGACTTTTTGATAACTTGGGAATTTATTTGGCAGTACAGTGGAATGTTAATGTGTTTTAAAATTGCTAGGCAAGTGGTATGTATTACATTGTTCTTTCATATTTCCTTGTTTTAGGAAGGTTTCTTGATTTGAAATTGTCATCTGACCTATTATAGGGCTAGGAATTGCTTTTCTATCCCTCAATCCTTGTCTTTGAGAAAATCGGCTCATTTATGTTTTCAGAAAGAATTTGTTATCATTCTACATGAAAATCTGTTGAAAGGAGGTTGAAGAATATGTTATGTTAAGAGAGTCAATATCCTGAGAGTAGGGATTAAGGTTAGTTTGATACCCATGAGCTATTATCTTCCATTTTTGTTCATGTCTGCCCTGCACCTTTTTTTCTTCTGAAAGATTAGTTAAATCCCTTGACATCTGTAGGATAGGTCTGGGAGATGGAGAGTATAGTGATACCTTCTCCTGAGGTCACAGTTGGTGTTAGTTTGTGAATTGCTGTTTGGCCCTTTGCCATTGTTGTTCAAATCTTGAACCTTGTAGAAGACTCAGACAAGTACATGGTATTATCCCTTCTCCTTAGATTTTATAATCTTAGGATTTAAAACCTTTTCATGTCATTGAAATGTTAAATGAAAATAAAAGATTTTTCAAATAATTCAATAGGATGATACAGGAGAGAAAGTATCCTATAATAATACATAACATTTTTTAAGTGCAGACTGTGTGCTACGTGCACAGTTTTAAGGACTTTCTAAATGCCTTCCTTGTATTGTTGAATATAATCTTCAAAGTAACACTTTGAGTGAGGTCTGTACCATGATTATCCCCAATTTACAGACGAGGAAACTGGGAACAAAGCAGAGGTTAAGTAACTTGCAATAGGTGAGGTGAGCATATGCCCATAGGTAGCATGGATCCTAAGTACCACCCTTGCTATCTCTAAGGATTCTTTCTTGCACCCTCTGAACTCTTGGTTAGTCTTTAGCTAAATCCCCCAAATTCTCACCCTGTTCTCTCAGTGCAGCCTTCACTTTCCAGCTGTAGCTGAAGCTTGGCTTGCCCTGTAGGCTTCTCAAACAATGGCTCTGTCCTCTTCTACTTTCCTTGTAACACTGACAGGAAATGGGTGAATGTCTCTATTGATTCTCTTGGCTGCTTCCAGAGCATTCTCTCTCCCTTCTCCCTGAAACCTTCTTAAAACTTCGCATTATGGCTGGCCATCGTGGCTCACGCCTGTAATCCCAGCGCTTTGGGAGGCTGAGGTGCGAGGATTGCTTGAGCCTAGGAGTTTGAGACCAGCCGGGGCAACACAGTGAGACCCCATCTCTCAAAAAATTAAAAAAAAATAGCTGGGCATGATGGTGCACACATGTAGTCCTAGCTATTCGGGAGGCTGAGTTAAGAAGATTGCTTGAGCCTGGGAGGTCAATGCTGCAGTAAGCTGTGATCGTTCCACTGTACTCCAGCCTGGGTGACAGAGTGAGATTCTATCTCAAAAAAAAATTAAAATTAAACTTAACATTATATTTTACCAGCCACTGCTTCTCCTTGTTTTAGTCATCTAACAATCCCCAGGTTGTTCCTTCTTATTTCCGCATATAGATGATTCTTCCAATGTCTAGCCTTCCATTCTTTGACCTCCTCTCGTCCAAGGATCTTGTCCTCCAGTTGTCCACCCTACTTCAGCCACTCATTCCCAATGGTCATACTCTGGTATGACAAGCATTGCAACTCTTTGTCATTTCAGTGAGTGGTCCCATTCTGCAACCACTGCCTGCTGTCTTCTCAGCTCCTTTGCTGTCCTACTCAGACCTGGATAACTTGCTGATTCTGCCGTCTTTTTGCTATTCCCCACTTCTTCCTTACTAACCTTAAATTTCTGAGTCAGTGATTATAATCACTCCCTGGCACATACCCTCAATTTGCTTTTCCCTTTTTTTAAATTTTAAATTTTTTTTGTTTTGAAACAGGATCTCACTCTGTACCCATGTTAGAGTGCAGTGGCATGATCACGGCTCATTGCAGCCTCAACTTCCCAGGCTCCAGTGATCCTCCTGCCTCAGCCTCCTGAGTAGCTGGGACCACAGGTGCACGCTACCATGCCTGGCTAATTTTTGTATTTTTAGTAGAGACAGGGTTTCGCCATGTTGCTTAGGCTGGTCTTGAATTCCTGAGCTCAAGCAATCCACTTAGCTTGGCCTTCCAAAGTGCTGGTTTTACAGGTGTGAGCCACCACACCTGGCCTTACTTTTCCCTTTTTATTTGCTTTGCTAAACCGACTTTGTTAAGTTCAATTCTCCACTTCGTGCCTGTACCAATAATAGCTGAACCTGATTGGAGGAAAATAGATAGCCTTATTGACTGATCTTACTTTCAGTTCATGATTATTAACTTCTAGTAGGCTCTTGATACCAGCAATCATGCTATGTTCTCATGCTTTTTTTTTTTTTAATAAATTTTTTTGAGACAGAGTCTTGCCTTGTCGCCCAGGCTTGAGTACAGTGGCACAATCTTGGCTCACTGCAACCTCCATCTCTTGAGTTCAAATGATTCTCATGCTTTAGCCTAATTTTTGTATTTTAGTAGAAACGAGGTTTCGCCATGTTGGCCAGGCGGGTCTTGAACTCCTGGCCTCAAGTAATCTGCCTGCCTCGGCCTCCCAGTGTGAGCCACTGCGCCCAGCCTTTTAAAATAAATTTTAGGCCAGTCACGGTGGCTCACGCCTGTAATCCCAGCACTTTGGGAGGCTGAGGCAGGTGGATCACCTGAGGCCAGGAGTTTGAGAACAGACTGGCCAAGATGGTGAAACCCTGTCTTTACTAAAAATACTAAAAATTGGCTGGGTGTGGTGGCAGGTGCCTGTAATCCCAGCTACTCAGGAGGCTGAGGCAGGAGAATTGCTTGAACCTGGGAAGCGGAGGTTGCAGTGAGCTGAGATTTCGCCATTGCACTCCAGCCTGGGTGACAAGAGCAAGACTCTAAATAAATAAACAAACAAATAAATAAATAAGAAAGACAGGGTCTCCTTCTGTTGCCCAGGCTGGGCTAGAGTGCACTGGTACAATCATAGGTTACTGCAGCCTTGAAATCTTGGGCTTAGGGGATCCTCCTGCCTCAACCTCCCAAGTAGCTGGGACGACAAGTGTGCACCACCATGCCCAGCTAATTTATTTTTTGTAAAGACAGGGTCTCCCTTTGTTGCCCAGGCTGGTCTCAAACTCCTGGTTTCAAACTATCCTCTTGTCTTGGCCTCCCAGTGTTGGGATTACAGGTGTGAGCCACATGCTCCATGCTTTTTTCACTCTTCTGTTCTCCTAGATAAGTCTTTCATACCTTCCCATTCTCAAAACCTCCTATACCTCCTTCCTCATTCTTAGCAGATGATCTTGTTCTCTATTTAACCAAGGAAATAGGAAAACAGAAGAGAATTTCCAGAATCCCATCACCATATCTATTCTTCACTTGCCTGTGAGTTTACGGTATCCACCTGTGCTAGATCTCATCCCTTCATCCTTTTAGCTGTTAGCTCCTCTCCTGCATAATCTTTTATCTTTTAACTCAATTATTCTTTCAGCAAAGAAACATATCATTGGCTCTATTTCTTAAAAAATAAACTTTTTTTGACTGTTGTTTTCTCTCCAACCTTTTTCTCTCCATACCTTTAAAACAAAACCGCATGAAGGAGCGTTTGTATTTGTTGTTTCTAGTTGTTCTACTTCTATTCTGAGACAGAGTCTGGCTGTGTCACCCAGGCTGGAGTGCAGTGGTGTGATCCCAGCTCACTGCTACCTCCACCTCCCAGGTTCAAGCGATTCCTGTACCTCAGCCTCTGAGTAGCTGGGATTACAGGTGTGCGCCACTATGCCTGGCTAATTTTTGTGTTTTTAGTAGAGACAAGGTTTTGCCATGTTTGCCAGGCTGGCCTTGAATGCCTGGCCTCTTAAGCCTATTCTAATCAGACTTTTTTTTTTTTTTTTCCTTTTAAACTCAGTGGTAAGAATCTAATCAGACTCTTGCTTCTGTATCTCACCAAAATTATCTTTGCTGTTTGCTCACTCACGTTCTTCAGACCTTCATTTAAAGGACACCTTTTTCAGGCTGGGTGAGGTGGCCTGTAATCCCACCACTTTGGGAGGCCAAGGCAAGTGGATCACTTGAGGTCGGGAGTTTGCGATCAGCCTGGCCAACATGGTGAAACCCCATCTCTACTAAAAATAAAAATTTGGCCAGGTGCGGTGGCTCACATCTGTAATCCTAACACTTTGGGAGGCCGAGGCGGTCGATCACCTGAGGTCAGGAGTTTGAGACTAGCCTGGCCAACATGGTGAAACCCCATCTCTACTAAAAATACAAAAATTAGATGGGCGTGGTGGCAGGCGCCTATAATCCCAGCTACTCAGGAGGCTGAGGCAGGAAAATCGCTTCAACCCGGGAGGCAGAGTTTACAGTGAACCAAGATCGCACTGTTGCACTCCAGCCTGGGCGACAAGAGTGAAACTCTGTCTAAAAAAAATTAAATAAATAAATAAATACACAAAGTTAGCTGGCACATGCCTGTATCCCAGCTTCTTGGGAGGCTGAGGCAGGAGAATCGCTTGAACTCTGGAGGCGGAGGTTACAGTGAACTGAGATTGTGCCAATGCACTCCAGCCTGGGCAACAAGTATTAAACTCCATCTCAAACAAACAAAAAAATACAAAAATTAGCTGGGTGTGGCTGAGGCAGGAGAATCGCTTGAACCCAGGAGACGAAGGTGGCAGTGAGCTGAGATCGCACCACTGCACTCCAGCCAGCGCTATAGAGCAAGACTCAGTCTCAAAATAAAATAAAACAAAATAAAATAAAGCTGGGCATGGTAGCTCATGCCTGTAATCCCAGCACTTTGGGAGGCTGAGATGGGCTGGTCACCTGAGGTCAGGAGTTCGAGATCAGCCTGGCCAACATTGTGAAACCCCGTCTCTACTAAAAATAGAAAAATTTAGCTGGGCATGGTGGCTCACACCTGTTATCCCGGCACTTTGGGAGGCTGAGATGTGCGGATCACCTGAGGTCAGGAGTTCAAGACCAGCCTGGCCAACATGGTGAAGCTTCGTCTTGACTAAAAATACAAAATTTAGCTGGGTATGGTGGCAGGTGCCTGTAATCCCAGCTATTTGGGAGGCTGAGGCAGGAGAATCACTTGAACCTGAGAGGCAGAGGTTGCAGTGAGCCAAAATCCTGCCATTGTACTCCAGCCTAGGCAACAAGAGCAAAACTCCATCTCAAAAAATAATAAAAATACAAAAATTAAGCCAGTTTGGTGGCCCATGCCTGTAATCCCAGCTACTTGAGAGGCTGAGACATGAGAATCACTTGAACCCAGGAGGCAGTTTGCAGTAAGCCAAGATTGCGCCACTGCATTCCATTCTGGACAATGAGTGAGACTGTCCGCCCCAGCCAACAAAAAGAAAAGCCGTGCCTGGCTGGGCGTGGTGGCTCATGCCTGTAATCCCAGCACTTTGGGAGGCTGAGGCAGGCAGATCACGAGGTCAGGAGATGGAGACCATCCTGGCTAACATGGTGAAACCCCGTCTCTACTAAAAATACAAAAAAAATAGCTGGGTGTGGTGGCGGGCGCCTGTGGTCCCAGCTACTCGGGAGGCTGAGGCAGGAGAATGGTGTGAATCCGGGAGGTGGAGCTTGCAGTGAGTCGAGGAGATTGCGCCACTGCACTCTAGCCTGGGTGACAAAGCAAGACTCCGTCTCAAAAAAAAAAGAAAAGCCATGCCTTCCAAGTTCTACATTCTATTAAAACAGTCCCTCTACATCAAGTGATAGAGTAAATGAAGTGAGTTCATGAATTCCTTAAATGCGGCTTTCTTATGTAGTGGCAAATTAGCGTGTGTGTGTGTGTGTGTGTGTATATAGTTTTTTTTTTTTTTTTTTTTGGAGACGGAGTCTCGCTCTGTTACTCAGACTGGAGTCAGTGGCATGATCTTGGCTTACTGCAACCTCCACCTCTTAGGTTCAAGCGATTTTTCTGCCTCAGCCTCTCTAGTAGCTGGGACTACAGGCATGTGCCACCACACCCGGCTAATTTTTGTATTTTTAGTAGAGACAGGGTTTCACCGTATTGGCCAGGCTGGTCTTGAACTCCTGACCTTGTCATCTGCCCGCCTCGGCCTCCCAAAGTGCTGGGATTACAGGTGTGTGCCACTGTGCCCAGCCCTCCCAAATTAGTATTAACTGTCTTTGAGTTGGAAATGTTAGTATGATTTTATTTAACTAAAAAACCTCCTTTGTCGGCGGACGTGGTGGCTCACGCCTGTAATCCCGGCACTTTGGGAGGCCAAGGCGGGCGGATCACAAGGTCAGGAGTTCAAGACCAGTCTCTCCAACATAGTGAAACCCCATCTCTACTAAAAATACAAAAATTCACTGAGTGTGGTGGCAGGTGCCTGTAACCCCAGGTACTCGGGAGGCTGAGGCAAGAGAATTGCTTGAACCTGGGAGGTGGAGGTTGCAGTGAGCCAAGACTGTGCCATTGCACTCCAGCCTGGGCAACAGAGTGAGACTCCATCTCAAAAAACAAAACAAATAAAAACCTCCTTTGTCAAAAAAAAGCCCAACTTTTATTTATTAAATACATGTTGAAACGTCAAAGCACATTAATCAGAAATGGGTGTTTTGGCATCATGCCACATTTAGGAATGGAATATTTTGACTCTAGTGGTGACTGTGACAGGCAGCAGAACAGTCAGTCCACTGAGAATCTGGTGCCATGTCAGTCACCCACTTCTGCATTGCAGGTGCTCTTCAGCAGACATCCCTGCCCTTTAAGGCTTATGTGCTTACTATATAATAAAATACTGATTTTTGTCTTTATATTCTTTCATAGTATGCAATATTTTTTTCATCTATAGCTACTTTCAGCTGAAATATTACTAAGTATTACTTAAAATAATTTAGAAATCCAGTGTTGTGGACTAATTGGTTTTCCCCAAATTCATATATTGAAGTCCTAACCCCAATATGATTATATTTTTGAGATAGAGCCTTTAAAGAGGTAATGAAGGTGAAATGAGGTCATAGGGTAGAACCCTAATCTAATAGGACTGATGTCCTTCTAAAGTGATCCTCCTATCCAGGCCTCCCAAAGTATTGGGATTACAGGTGTGAGCCACCATGCCTGGCCACTGTGTTGCTATTTTAATCTTCATTTCCTGTAGGTCTTGAGTATTTCATGACACACAATATAATGTTTGAGATTGCGTAGGGGATCACACAGATTCTGGACCTTCTCCAGGTAACTTGTGTACTGAGGCAAGCAGCCAGATGTGCAGAACCCTTGGGGCAGCAACAGTCAAGTAGGTACTGTAAAATGGATTTTTTCCTAGAAAATAAAGGAAGTAATTTAGGACCAGGACTAAGGAGAAGTAAAGAGATTGAGGGGAACAGAGGAAGAGGGCAAAGGGAGGTAATTCCGGGGTTCAAAAGAAAAGGGAGGCTGGACACGAGGGCTCATGCCTGTAATCCCAGCATTTTGGGAGACCGAGGTGGGTGGATCACCTAAGGTCAGGAGTTTGAGACCAGCCTGGCCAATATGGTAAAGGCCCGTCTCTACTAAAAATATAAAAATTAGCCAGGCGTGGTGGTGCGCACCTGTAATCCTAGCTACTCGGGAGGCTGAGACAGAATTGCTTGAACCCAGGAGGCAGAGGTTGCAGTGAGCCAAGATCCAAGATCCAAGATTGTACCACTGCACCACTGCACTCCAGCCTGGGCGATAGAGCAAGACTCCGTCTCAAAAAAAAAAAGGAAAAAAAGGATATTATGCTAAGTGAAATAAGCCAGGTATAGAAGGACAAATATTGCATTATTCTACTTATATGTGGTATTGTGGTATCTAAAATAATCAAGGCCAGGTGCAGTGGCTCATGCCTATAATCCCAACACTTTGGAAGGCTGAGGCAGGAAAATTGCTTGAGGCCAGGAGTTTGAGACCAGTTTGGGCAACATAATGGGACCTTGTCTCTACAAAATAAATTAAATAAAATAGTCAAATTCAGACCGGGTGCAGTGGCTCATGCCTGTAATCCCAGCACTTTGGGAGGTATTTGGGAAGTGCATGGAGTTTCCATGCACTCCCTGGGTGTGCCACCCTCCAGGAACCTTCATGTATTCAGCTATCTGGAAGTTCTACTGTTGTGAACTTAAAAACTTGTTATCAGGGTAGCTCTCATGTTAAGTGTTCTTACCATAATAAATAAAGAAATAAACAATAGGAAAGGGAAGAAAACTTAAAACCAGATTTGAAAAATTGAAGCATAATGTTTTTCCACAAATAGAAACATATTAACAATTTTAATGGAAACTATTTTTGTTTAAATAATAACAAAATTTATTTTGCATCTGAAAAATAATCAGTGTTGCATCTGAAAATGTGAAGACTAATTAACATTTGCTGCCTCAGTTATGTAAATGCCTAAAAATATTAAAATGAGCTAAGTTGCCAAAGTACTTTCTTCCAAAATTGGAGGAAAAGCAAGCCTAGAAATAGCCCGAGATTGTGTCATTATCAGTAAAATTCTATCAGTCTCATCACTGAAGGCTTATTTTTTTAAACTTTTCAATGAAATATGTGTATGAAAGATTTCATACACAAAAGGGCTGGGTGGTAATTCCAGCACTTTGGGAGGCCGAAGTGGATGGATCACTTGAGGCCAGGAGTTCGAGACCAGCCTGGCCGACATGATGAAACCCCATCTCTACTAAAAATACAAAAATTAGCTGGGCCTGGTGGTGTGCGCCTATAATTCCAGCTACTCAGGAGGCTGAGGCACGAGAATCACCTGAACCCGGGAGGCTGAGGTTGCAGTGAGCCGCGATTGTGCCACTGCATACCAGCATGGGTGATGGAGTGTGAGACTCTCAAAAAAAAAAAAAAATTAAAAAGGAAGATTTCATGCACAAAAGTAGAGAAAGTATAATACCCATGTACCCATTTATTTCCTGAAATGAAGTTTTTTTTAATGTATTATTCTAAGTAGTGGTTTTGAACTCTTAGACCAAGGAGTAGCAATTGGAATACACTGAATTAAGGTCAAATATGAGAATATTTCTGAAGCAGAATTTGATGTATTCATTGGACAAGAGGTGAGAGAAGAAAGTCTGATTAATTCCAAATTTCTAGTTTAGAAAATTAGTCTGATAATGGCATTAATCAAGAGCACAGAGAACCAAGAAACTTGAAGTTTGACATAGTGTCTGGTTAGATGCCTTTGATGCAGCTTCCCCAGTTTCCTACCAGAATACCCATGATGATGCAAAAAGTGACAATAGAAATGTCTAGGAGGCTGGGCATGGTGGCTCACACTTGTAATCCCAGCACTTTGGGAGGCCGAGGCCAATGGATTACCTGAGGTCAAGAGTTTGAGACCAGCCTGGCCAATATGGCGAAACTCCATCTCTACTAAAAATACAAAAATTAGCTGGGCGTGGTGGCGGGCACCTGTAATCCCAGCTGCTCAGGAGGCTGAGGCAGGAGAATTGTTTGAACCTGGGAGGCGGAGGTTGTGGTGAGCCAAGATGACGCCATTGCACTCCAGACTGGGCAATGAGCAAAACTGGTCTCAAAAAAGAAAAAAGAAATGTCTAGGAACTAAGATATGTGTCTGCCTTAATCGTTAGGGAAGAACTGAGATAATGCACCCTGGCATCATCTCCTGGAAACAAAAATGCTTGGAGAAAGATAGTGAGTCATTACCTGTATCCCGTTGTTACTTTGCTGGCTCAGTAACCCAAAGCCCACACTAGCCAGAAACTGGGCCAGCCCTCTGCAGAGCATCACCTAATGCTATTTCAGGGACTAGAATGGTGTATCTTTTCTTACGCTATCCCCCCTAATTTTTCTCTTATCTTTTTTAGGATACAAGGTCCCTGTTGGGCACTTGGTATTGATGGCATTACTGCACAAGTGGCATGGGCCACACAAGTAGAGTATTATTTGCTAAGTCAGGGATGGGAGAGTCCTGGGTATGGGACACAATGGAAGCCATCATTTCTCAGATCTTTTATTGGTTTAGAGAGTCGGTGAGGAAAGGGAAGCTGGGGTGTAGCTAGACCAGGACTGCAGTGAGTATCTCTAAGAAACTGGGAAATAACTGGGAGTGGGGCTGGGCGTGGTGGATCACTTGAGGTCAGGAGTTCAAGACCAGCCTGGCCAACATGGTGAAACCCCATCTCTACTAAAAATATAAAAATTAGCTGGGTGTGGTGGCTTGCACTTGTAGCCCCAGTTACTCAGGAGGCTGAGGCAGGAGAATCACTTGAACCTGGGAGGCGGAGTTTGCAGTGAGCTGAGATCATGTCAACTGCACTACAGCCTGGGCAAGACAGCGAGACTCTGTCTCAAAAAAAAATAATAATAATAAATAAAAATAAATAAATTGGGAGTGGTATGTATCAGCCTGTCCCGTAGTTGTAGATACATGGAGTCTTTCAGCCATCACACATAGATTGAGAGTAGGGTCAGGAACTGTTTGTTGCCTGTTAACAGATGATAAATAAATCCTAATAAACAATACGGGGCCTATGAGTAAACTCAGCTGGTTAAGGATATAAGCGGAGTGAAGACTAGAAAGGTCCACTACAAAATGCTCAGTAAACTATAAGAAATCATTGCACTTATGAATTCTGAGCAAAAAGCCAAGGATAAAATTGGCTGAGATGAAACAGAAAATGGGTGTGATAAGATTATAAGGAAACTGAAAAAAATGAGCAAGAATTAAATACATAAAAAGAGTTGGCTGGGCGCGGTGGCTCATGCCTGTAATCTCAACACCTTGGGAGGCCGAGATGGGCAGATCACTTGAGGTCAGGAGTTCGAGACCAGCCTGGCCAACATGGCAAAAAAAAAAACAAAAAACCCATCTCTACTAAAAATATAAAAATTAGCACTTGTAATCCCAGCTACCTGGGAAGCTGAAGCAGGAGAATCGCTTGAACCTGGGAGGTGGAGGTGGCAGTGAGCCAAGATTACACCACTGCACTCCAGCCTGGGTGACAGCGTGAAGCTCTGTCTTGGGAGCAGGTGGCGCAAACCGTAGAGAAAGCAAAAAGAGCAAAGTTGTAAGGGTAGAAATATGTGATGGAGGTTAGCTGGGAAGAAAGCACAGTTAAAGGAGCTGAAATAGAGAACAGAACCAACATAACAATAATTCTTCTAAAACCCAGAACAAATGGAACCAAGATAATAATGGTAATAGTTCAAGTTGCCTCCTTACTGTGTCTGACACCTGTCTACTTGAATCCTTACAACAGTCTTCAGAGAGAAGTCACCACTGTTCATGCCATTATGCAGAGGAAGGGTGGACATAGGCAATAAATTACCTCTGGTCACACAGCTGTTACAGATCACTGATGATTTATTAGAAGAAAACTTTTCCCAGCTGTAATGGCTTGTATTGTGAAGAGGCAGTAGGTTTGCTGCATTCTGAGAAACAGTAATCACAACTAGTTCATTCTTGGTAAAACAGTTTTCTTAGTAAGTACAAAACTCTTTATTCAGTAGATAATTTATTGTCTCTTTGCAAATAACACATGGGGTGAGATTTTAAAATAATGACTTGTATCGATATCTCCATTTCTAATTCTTCCTCCAGTCTATATTTGTATCCCCCTTCTCACCAGTAAAAAAAAAAATCTGTGTGTTCGTTTATTTACTCCCTACAGTAATACACATAGAAGAGTTTTGGAATTACAGGTCAGGTGCGATGGCTCACGCCTGTAATCCCAGCAGTTTGGGAGGCCAAGGCAGGTGGATCACAAGGTCAAGAGATTGAGATCATCCTGGCCAACATGGTGAAACCCCATCTCTACTAAAACTACAAAAATTAGCTGGGTGTGGTTGCACGTGTCTCTAGACCTAGCTACTAAGGAGGCTAAGGCAGGAGAATAACTTGAAACAGGGAGGTGGAGGTTGCAGTGGGCCAAGATCGCGCCACTGTACTCCAACCTGAGCGAAAGAGCGAGACTCTCTCAAAAAAAGAAGAGTTTTGGAATTGCTATACCATCACCAACATCAGTTGTTTTTTGTTGGAGTGCAGTATATCCCACTGAGGGTGGATGGTCAGAGTACTATGTTCAGAAGCTACTTAGAATCTGATTCTTTCCTTCTCTAATTATGTTATCACCCTGATACATGGGTAGGTTTTTTTTCTTTGTACTTAGTTTTAGGGTCCTTCTTATCGATTTAATTTTTAAAATATGTGAAAAATTAACATGGCTTAAATTTCAAAACTTTTTATGTAAAAATGTTTCCTCAGGCCAGTCGCGGTGGCTCACACCTGTAATCCCAGCACTTTGGGAAGCTGAAGTGGGTGGTCAGGTCAGGAGATCGAGACCATCCTGGCTAACACGGTGAAACCCTGTCTTTACTAAAAATAAAGAAAATTAGCCTGGCATGGTGGCAGGCGCCTGTAGTCCCAGCTACTCTGGAGGCTGAGGCAGGAGAATGGTGTAAACCTGGGAGGCGGAGCTTGCAGTGAGCAGAGATCACATCATTGCACTCCAGCTTGGGTGACAGAGCGAGACTCCGTCTCCCAAAAAAAAAAAAAAAAAAGTTACCTGAGAGAAGTTTCATTCCTTTCCGTATCCCTTCTTTCCTGTTTCTTTCTATACACGAGGAAAATAATTTCATTACTTTCCGGTTTATTCTTCCCAAATTGTTTCCTTTTGGAAAAATTAACCGGTAAAAGTATATTATATTTATTTTCCCTCCATTCTTAGCTCTCCTTTCTCATGGAAGTCCTTTCTTCTGCAAGGGATAGCATGCCATATATACTTTTCTTCACCTTGCTTTTTTTCCCTTTATGTCTCCCACAACTTACTCTCTTTTCATTTTTTTTGAGACAGAGTCTCATTTTGTCAACCAGGCTGGAGTGCAGTGGCATGATCTCGGCTCACTGCAACCTCCGTCTCCCAAGTTCAAGCGCTTCTGCTGCCTCAGCCTCCTGAGTAGCTGGGACTACAGGCGCACACCACCACGCCCAGCTAATTTTTGTATTTTTAGTAGAGATGGGGTTTCACCATGTTGGCCAGGATGGTCTCGATCTCTTGACCTCATGATCCATCCGCCTCAGCCTCCCAGAGTGCTGGGATTATAGGCGTGAGCATTTATATTATACATCAGGTGGATATACATCAGGTGGATCACCTGATGTCAGGAGTTTGAGAGCAGCCTGACCAACATGGTGAAACCCCATCCCTACTGAAAATACAAAATTATCCGGGCATGGTGGTGCATGCCTGTAATCCCAGCTACCTGGGAGGCTGAGGCAAGAGAATCGCTTGAACCTGGGAGATGGAGGTTGCAGCGAGCCGAGATTGTGCCACTGTACTCCAGCCTGGGCAACAAGAGCAAAACTCTGTCTCAAAAAAAAAAAGAAAGAAAACAGTGAATAAAAGAAAATTGAGTTCACTTCCTGTTTTTCCTAAAGCTGCACATCTGTTAAATTCATTCTTTTTGTTTTTTTCTCTCCAATTTTAGTCTGTGCTGAGACCTATAACCCTGATGAGGAAGAGGAAGATACAGATCCAAGGGTAAGACCCAAAGCAAACATGTTAGGTAGAATTGTTCTATTTCTCATTAACTCCCCTTCTCTACATACCAAAAACTCATCATGCTAATAATTAAATACAAATTAAAATATCAGTGAAGTGACATTTTTAATCTAACAAATTGAAAGCTGCATTGGTTGAGGGTATGTGAGCAATGCTTAGCTGTAGCTGTCAGAAGCCCTAAACAGGCTGGGCATGGTGGCTCACACCTGTAATCCAAACACTTTGAGAGGCTGAGGCAGGAGGATCGCTTGAGGCCAGGAGTTCAAGACCAGCCTGGACAATATAGCAAGACCCCATCTCTGTGGGAAAAAAAAAATTAGCTGGTTTGGTGGCATGTGCCTGTATTCAAAGCTACTTAGGAGCCTGAGGCAGGAGAATTGCTGCTTGAGTCTTAAAAAAAAAAAAAATGCTGGGCATGGTGGCTCACACCTGTAATCTCAGCACTTTGGGAGGTTGAGGTGGGAAGATCACTTGAACCCCAGGAGTTGAGACTAGCCTGGGCAATGTAGTTAGACCTCATTTCTATTAAAAAAAAATTAACAACAACAAGCCTTAAATGCTTACAGTCAGGCCAACTGATTTAGCATTTACCTAAAGGAGAATTTATCCCCAATGAAAGTTGGATCCTTCCTGAGGATGTACAAATGGAGTTTATCATAGTATTATAACAATGGAAAATGGAAAAAACCTAAATGACCCAAAATATGGGATTACCAGGGCCTAAATTATGGTACATTCAAATGAAGAGAATCTGTAGCTATTGAAAGTGATGGTACAGGACTGTATGTAATGGCATGGGATGTATGTTTGTATGAGGTGCATTTTATAGAGCATTTTGTAAATTAAGAAATTTGAAATATATATATTTATTTGTATGTATGTATGTATATATAGAAAATTTTGTCTGGAAGGATATACCCCAGATGTTAACAGTGGTTGTGGCAAGACCATGTTTGATTTTTGGGTGCTTTTTAAAAAAAAAACAAAAAAAAAAACTTAGTTTTTTAAACTTCTGTACAATTGACATAAATTACTTTTGTTTGTTTGTTTGTTTGTTTTGGAGATAGAATCTCACACTGTCGCCCAGGCTGGAGTGCAGTGACGCGAATTCGGCTCACTGCAACCTCCGCCTCCTGGGTTCAAGTGATTCTCCTGCCTCAGCCTCCCAACATAAATTACTTTTATGAGGGCATGTATGAACTATCATTTTTAAAAGATTGATGTTATAGGTTGGGTGTGGTAACTCATGCCTGTAATCCCGGCACTTTGGGAGGCCGTGGTGGGTGGATCACCTGAGGTCAGGAGTTCGAGACCAGCCTGGCCAACATGGTGAAACCTCGTCTCTACTAAAATACAAAAATTAGCTGGGCGTGGTGGCAGGCACCTGTAATCCCAGCTACTCAGGAGGCTGAGGCAGGAGAATCGCTTGAACCCGGGAGGCCGAGGTTGTGGTGAGCTGAGATCACGCCACTGCACTCCAGCCTGGGCAACAGAGTGAGACTCCATCTCAAGAAAAAAAAAAAAAAAGATTGCTGTTATAAAAACCTTTAGTGGGCCAGGCACGGTGGCTCACGCCTGTAATCCCAGCACTTTGGAAGGCCGAGGCGGACGGATCAAGAGGTCAGGAGTTCGAGACCAGCCTGACCAATATGGTGAAACCCCATCTCTACTAAAAATACAAAAATTAGCCAGGCATGGTGGCGCCCGCCTGTAATCCCAGCTACTCAGGAGGCTGAGGCAGGAGAATCACTTGAACCTGGGAGGTGGAGGTTGCAGTGAGCCAAAATCGCGCCACTGCACTCCAACCTGGGCGACAGGGCGACAGAGCTAGACTCCGTCTCAAAAAAAAAAAAAAAAAAAAAAAAAACTTTAGTAATCTATTATGTTACCCTTAAATCAAGTTACCCTTAAAATGAGTAACTTATGAAAGCTTTCTGAAGTATTCTAATAAATGCTACCATTTTTGTGAATGTAAAAATCATGTAGATTAATTTTTTTGTTCTAGTTATTGTAAAATTATTGATGACTGTAAAACAGTTTTTTTCTAATTTAATATCACAAATTTAAAATACTTAACACTCTCTCTCTTTTTTTTTTTTGAGACAGAGTTTCGCTCTTGTTGCCCAGGCTGGAGTGCAATGGCGTGATCTTGGCTCACTGCAACCTCTGCCTCCTGGGTTCAAGCGATTCTCCTGCCTCAGCCTCCCGGGTAGCTGGGATTACAGGCATGTGCCACCACGCCCAGCTAATTTTGTATTTTTAGTGGAGATGGGTTTCTTCATGTTGGTCAGGCTGGTTTTGAACTCCTGACCTCGTGATCCGCCCACCTCGGCCTCCCAAAGTGCTGGGATTACCTGGGATTACAGGAGTGAGCCACCGTGCCCAGCTTTTTTTTTTTTTTTTTTTTTGAGACGGAATCTTGCTCTGTCGCCAGGCTACAGTGCAGTGATACGATCTTGGCTCACAGCAACCTCCAACTCCCTGGTTCAAACGATTCTCCTACCTCAGCGTCCCAAGTAGCTGGGATTACTGGCATGCTCCACCATGCCCAGCTAATTTTGTATTTTTAGTAGAGACGGGGTTTGTCCATGTTGGTCAGGCTGGTCTGGAACTCCTGACCTTGTGATCCGCCTGCCTCGGCCTACCAAAGTGCTGGGATTACAGGCATGAGCTACCACGCCCGGCCCTTTTTTTTTTTTTTTTAGATAGAGTCTCTCTCTGTTGCTAGGCTGGAGTGCAGTGGCACGATCTTGGCTCACTGCAACCTCCGACTCCGTGGTTCAAGTGATTCTCCTACCTCAGCCTCCCAAGTAGCTGGGATTACAGACCTGCGCCACCACGCCCAGCTAATTTTTCTATTTTTAGTAGAGACGGGGTTTTACCATGTTGGCCAAGATGGTCTTGATCTCCTGACATCGTGATCTGCCTGCCTCGGCCTCCCAAAGTGTTGGGATTACAGGCATGAGTGACCTTGCCCGGCCAACACTTTTAACATCTATTATTTCTGGTCAGATTAAAAGATGTATTTTTTTTTTTTTGAGTCGATGCTCAATATTTGTTTAATGAACAAATTTATAACCCCTCTGCTTTATAGATGAAGATCCTGAGACTCCCAGGGAACAGCTGACTTGCTGCCAGCCATGTAGTCGGCAGGTGGCTTCAGGGTTGGTGCTTTTCACCCCTATATTACATTGCCCCTCCACCCTTAGCATACAGCTTGATATTTATGTAAAACTAAAATAACAGAAACCATGCTCTTTATTTTTCCCACTTTTTGGAGAAAGAAATATACCAATCTTTAAGTGGTTATTTTAAAATGGAATAAAACAGTTTCCATGGTTTTATTTGGATTGGCAGGTGATTCATCCTAAAACTGATGAACAGAGATGCAGACTTCAGGAAGCTTGCAAAGATATTCTCCTTTTCAAAAATCTTGATCAGGTAACATTGATTTCTAAAGTATTTTTATTATAATGATCTTTTAGCTTTGCTCCTATTTGTCACTGAAACTTTAATTTTTAGCATCCTAGCCACAGCCGTATTAAGCTTAAAACCTTAGATTCATCTTACATACAGATGTTTTCATTGTATTGACCACTTTAACCCAGACATGATCTTTCAGATGCCTTTTAGTGCAGTAGTCCCCCTTATCCTTGGTTTTGCTTTCCAGGGTTTCAGTTACCCATAGTCAATGACAGTCCAAAAATACTAAATGGAAAATTCCGGAAATAATTCCTAAGTTTTAAAAGGCATGCCATTCTGAGTAGTGTGATGAATCTCATGCTGTCCTGCTTTACTGCCACCCAGAACACAAATCATCACTTTGTCCCAGTGTATTCATGCCATATATGCCACCTGCCCATGAGTCACTTAGTCACCATATAGCAGTACTCATATTCATGTAACCCTTATTTTACTTAATAATGGCCCAAAGCAGAAGAGAAGCAACGCTGGCAATTCGGATATGCCAAAAAGAAGCCATAAAATGCTTCCTTTAAGTGAAAAGGTGAGAGAAACTTAAGGAAAGAAAGGAAGAAAGGGAGAGAGGGAGAAAGAGAAAGGAAGAGAGAAAGAAAAGGAAAGGAAGGAAGGAAGGAACAAAAGGAAGGGAGGGAGAGAGGGAGGGAGGGAGAAAGAAAGAAAGAAATTGTATGCTGAGGTTGCAAAAATCTATGGTAAGAATGAATCTTCTGGCTGGGTGTGGTGGCTCATGCCTGTAATCCTAGCACTCTGGGAGGCCGAGGTGGGTGGAGTTCAAGACCAGGCTGGCCAACAGTGAAATTCTGTCTCTACTAAAAATACAAAAATTAGCCAGGTGTGGTAGTGTGCACCTGTAATCCCAGCTACTCACGAGGCCGAGGCAGGAGAATTGCTTGAATCCAGGAGGTGGAAGTTGCAGTGAGCTGAGATTGCACCATTGCACTCCAGCCTGGGTGACAGAGCAAGACTCCGTCTCAAAAAAAAAAAAAAAAAAAAATAGAATAAGAATGAATCTTCTATCTGTGAAAACTGTGAAGAAGGAAAAATAAATTTATGCTAGTTTTGCTGTGGCACCTCAAACTGCACAAGTTACAGCCACAGTGCGTGTTAAGTACTTGGTTAAGATGGAAAAGGCGTTACATTTGTGGGTGGAACAGAAATGTGTTCCAATTGACAGCAGTAGGGTTCAACACTATCTGTGGTTTCAGACATCCACATATCCCCTTGGAACATATTCCCCATGGATAAAGGGAGGACTGCTGTATTTTTCTGAGCTGCTTTGGCACTTTCTCCAAGACAATACTGATAATTTGAAGAGCATGCAGTTTTGTCATGTTGCAAGGAAATGCTCAGATTTGCATGACCCTGGCTTAGCTAGGAGAGTCTGAATTTATCCTACAAAGAGATTGATTTTTCTGAAGATGCTGGTATGTAGTTCCCTTCATTGATAATAGTTAACCCACTGGCTTGCCAGTGTGTGATAAGTGCTTCTTAGGAATGGTGTGTTTCTGCAGGGCCTAACATAGGATCTATGACCTGGGCCTGTCCTCCCTCTCTTGGTGGTAGAAATAAAGAACGAGGGCTACCTCCTGATAGGTGTCCTAGTACATTTGGGCTGCTATAACAAAATACCATAACCTGGGTGGTTTATAAACAGTGGAAATTTCTCACAATTCTGGAGTCTGGGAAATCCAAGCACAAGGCGCCAGCAGATTTGGTGTCTGATCAGGAGCCCACTTCCTGGTTCATAGATAACCATCTCTGTGTGTTCTCACGTGGTGGAAGGAGGGAGGGAGCTCTCAGGGTTTCCTTTATAGGGGAACTAGTCCCATTCATGATCCAGTCACTCTCCAAAGGCCTTACCTTCTAATACCATCACACTGGGAGTCAGGTTTTAACATGAAATTTTGGGGTGACATAAACATTAGTTCATAGTAACAGAGAATCTTCAGATTTCCTGTTTCTTCTCTGTTCTTCTCTACTGTTTCTTCTCTACTTTGAAGGCCACACATTAAAAGAATGAGGCCAGGCATGGGGGCTCACACCTGTGATCCCAGCACTTTGGGAGGCTGAGGCAGGCAGATCATTTGAGGTCAAGAATTCAAGACCAGTCTGGCCAACATGGTGAAACCCCATCTCTACTAAAAATACAAAATTTGGCAGGGCACGGTGGCTCACACCTGTAATTCCAGCATTTTGGGAGGCCGAGGTGGGCAGATCATGAGGTCAAGAGATGGAGACCATCCTGGCCAACATGGTGAAACCCCATCTCTACTAAAAATACAAAAATTAGCTGGGCGTGGTGGCGCACACCTGTAGTCTCAGCTACTCGGGAGGCTGAGGCAGGTTAATTGCTTGAACTGGGGAGGTGGAGGTTGCAGTGAGCTGAGATCATACCACTGAACTCCAGCCTTGGCGACAGAGTGAGATTCCATCTCAAAAAAGTTAAAAATTTAAAATTAAAAAGATTTAAAAATTTAAAACCGCATTAATGGCTAAGGTGCTAGGCCTATTGAGGAGTCCCAGAATGTGCAGAGACAGGAAGGCTGGAATTACATTTCCTCTGTTACCCAGCTCCTACCAAAAAGGCTCCTGAAGACATTTCCACAGCCCTCCTTAGGAATCTGGGCTAGTCAGATACGAGCTTACAATGCATCAGTCAGAGGAGTTAACTAACCTTGGTGTCTGTAAACCAGACTAATAACCGTGTGGTTTACAGTAATAGCCAGAGCTTTACTCAGAGCTTGTTAGTTTGAGACTGAATGAGACAAGGACCATGAGCTCAAGGAAAGGCTGGTTGTGAGAAACAGTGGTCTGTGTTAGCTGTTTTCCCTGGAAGACCCATCCAGGTAAATGGAAAAGGGGCTTGCTTCTTTATCTGTGAATAAAACCTCTTGTAAATTTTATACCATTGAAGTTACTATCAGGAAAGTTTCTATGTCAATCTAATATTTAGTTTTCTTAGAGTTGGAGAATACCATTTTAATGTTGAAAAGTTATAACTTAGATGGGCACGGTGGCTCATTCCTGTAATCCCAGCACTTTGTGAAGCCAAGGAGGGAGGATCATCTGAGGTCAAGAGTTTGAGACCAGCCTGGCCAACATGGTGAAACCCCATCTCTACTAAAAATACAAAAATTAGCTGGGCATGGTGGCAGGTGCCTGTAATCCCAGCTACTTGAGAGGCTGAGGCGGAAGAATCGCTTGAACCCAGGAGGCGGAGTTTGCAGTGAGCTGAGACCACACCATTGCACTACAGCCTGGGCAATAAGAGTGAAACTCCGTCTCAATATATAAATAAATAAATTAATTAATTAATTAATAATTACTTTTCTCAATAATGTCTTTTTTCTGGTAGAGGATCCAGTCCAGGATCCCATGTTAGATTTAGCAGTTATTTCTTCATAGTCTCCTCCAATCTGTGGCAGTTTTCAGTCTTTCCTTGTCTTTCATAATCTTGACACTTTGAAGAGTACTAGTTAGTCATTCTATAGAATGTCTTTTCATTTGAGTTTGATGTTTCCTCATGATTTTGGAATATGATTATATATTTTTAGTGAGACTACCACAGAAATTATATTGTGTCCCTCTGAAAGCATCATATCAAGGGGCCCATGATGTCAGTATGTCTTATTGCCAGCAATGTTAGTTCATTTCCTTTTTATTGCTCAGTAGTATTTCATTGCTCAAAAATACCAATTTATCCATTTTTCTGTTAGCGAATACTTGGTCTATTTCTAGTTTTTAGCTATTATGATTAACACTGTCAACATTTTGTACAAATCCTTTTGTGACCTTTTCCCCCAAGTTATTTTTTTTAATTTATTTTGTTATTTTTTGTATTTTTAGTAGAGATGGGGTTTCACCATGTTCGCCAGGATGGTCTCGATCTCCTGACCTCGTGATTCGTCCGCCTCTGCCTCCCAAAGTGCTGGGATTACAGGTGTGAGCCACCGCACCCGGCCCCCAAGTCATCTTGAGTAAAGTACCTGAGAGAAAAATTACTGAGTCATAGGATAGGTATATGTTTGACTTTGTAAAAAATCTGCCAGATCAGCTGGGTGCGATGGCTCATGCCTGTAAACCCAGCACTTTGGGAGGCCGAGGCGGGCAGATCACCTGAGTTCAGGAGTTCAGGACCAGCCTGGGCAACATGGTGAAACCTCCTCTCTACTAAAAATACAAAAATTAGCTGGGCATGGTGGCACACACCTGTAATCCCAGCTACTCGGGAGGCTGAGGCAGGAGAACCACTTGAACCTGGGAAGCAGAGGTTGCAGTGGGCCGAGATCGCACCACTGCACTCCAGCCTGGGTGACAGAGCGAGACTCTGTCTCAAAAAAAAAAAAAAAACAACCAAAAAACTGCCAGATATTTTTCAAAGTAGTTTTACCAGTTTGCATTCCTGTCAACAACATATGAGATTTCAGGTTGCTTCATATCCTTACTAACATTTTATAGTGTCAGTATTTTTTCTGATTAGTATATTTGTTTCCAATTTTAAATGTATTTCCCAAATTTCTATTTTTAAATTTTCGAAATTACAGAAAATTCAAAAGAATAATGCCATGAATATCCAGATGCTCTTTACTTAGACTGGCCAGTTGTTAACATTATACCACATTTGCTTTTTCTCTTGTGTGCAAGTTTATGTACAGAGAGAAAGAAGAGAGAGTATATATAAAATGCTTTTCTTTTGTTCTGAGCCATTTATGACATCATGACTCTTCACCACTAAATATTTAGGATGTATTTTCCAGGAACAAGAATATTTTCTGGCTGGGCAAGGTAGCTCACGCCTGTAATCCCAGCACTTTGGGAGGCCAAGGCGGGCGGATTACCTGAGGTCAGGAGTTCAAGACCAGCCTGGTCAACATGGTGAAACCCTGTCTCTACTAAAAATACAAAAATTAG
The DNA here is from genome assembly GCF_028885655.2 of Pongo abelii. Taxonomy (NCBI): domain Eukaryota; kingdom Metazoa; phylum Chordata; class Mammalia; order Primates; family Hominidae; genus Pongo; species Pongo abelii. The sequence goes on from NC_085928.1 coordinate 105,666,174, forward strand.
CTGGGCATGGTGGCACATGCCTGTAATCCCAGCTACTCAGCAGGCTGAGGCAGGAGAATTGCTTGAGTCTGGGGCAGGCTGAGGCAGGAGAATTGCTTGAGTCCGGGAGGCAGAGGTTGCAGTGAGCCGAGATTGTGCAGCTGCACACCTGCCTGGTCGACAGAGCGAGACTCTGTCTCAAAAAAAAAAATTATCCAGGCCTGGTGGCACGCACCTATAATCCCAGCTACTTGGGAGGCTGAGGCAGGAGAAATCGCTTGAACCCAGGAGGCAGAGGTTGCAGTGGACCAAGATCGTGCCACTGCACTCCAGCCTGGGTGACAAAGTGAGACTCTGTCTTAAAAAAAAAAAAAAGAATATTTTCCTATGTTAACACAATACCATTTAATAAACCCAAGAAATTTAATGTTGGTATAATATAAAATCACCTAACAACAGTCCATACTCAGATTTCCCGTTTTCCCAGTAAAGTTCTGTATAGCTTTTTGTTTTGTTTTTCAATCCTGAATCACATACAGTAAGTCTTCACCTAACATCCTGAATCACATATAGTAAGTACTTCAACATTGTTGGTAGTCTTGGAAACTGCAACTTTAAGCAAAACAACCTATAATGAAACCTTTTTTTTTCCCTCATCAGTGTTATAACTGTGTTATTTGAGGACCTTCTGTACATTGTTTTGCTTAAAGTCACAGTTTTCAAGAACCTATCAACCACATTGAGGACTTACTGTATTTCATTTGGTTGTCATGTTGTTATTTTAGTCTTCTCTAACCTAGAAATGCTCCCTTTCCGCCCCTGTTATTCTATATCTCATGACACATGTGTTTGAAGAGTCCAGACTAGAAGAAGAAAAGTTACTCAGAACAAGAGGCTTCCAGCAGGCAACCCACAGGCTAGGTACAGATGTTGTGTTTGGTCTGTATTGTACATGAAAATTTAAATTTATTGCCAGTGTTTAAATAGGAGATTTCTGGCAACACTGGGCTCACGTTCCAGTCAATGTGGGTAACACATCATTTGCAAGCCATGCTTTTTAGTATTTGTTAGCTTATACAGTATTCAACACACGTGGAACTAAATACACTTTTTGGTGATACTCAATTATCTTGGTAGTACAGTCACTCTGATAGAACATAAAATCACATGGAATTATGCAGTCATAAAATTATTCTCTTTCCAGGTCTTCAGTCTACATTTCTCCAAAGAGAAAGTCTCTTTTTTTAATTGAACCTGGTATTCTTTAGTGACTCCCTAGTAATCACTGATCTCCCTGACAGGGATGCTGGCCCCAGATTGAGACCATTGTTTCATTAGAATTTAATAGTATTATTTTCTTTTCATTATACTTATTGACATAGTTGATGTCTGGTTATGGCAGGCAATATTAGTAATTGTATGTGCTGTATGCAAATGAAGCAATATTAGCTGTCTTATAATAGATCTCATTTATTGAGTATCTGTTGTTTCATAAATACTTTCCTAGGTTTTTTTCCTTTGGTCATAAAAATTGATGACCTGGAATCTTTGTTATACCCTTTTTACATATGAAGAAACTGGAGTTCACCAGGCGCGGTGGCTCACACCTGTAATCCTAGCACTTTGGGAAGCCAAGGTGGGTGGATCACATGAGGTCAGGAGCTTGAGACCAGCCTGGCCGACATGGCAAAACCCTGTCTCTACTAAAAATATAAAAATTTGCCAGGCGTGGTGGCGCAGGCCTGTAATCCCAGCTACTCAGGAGGCTGAGGCAGGAGAATCACTTGAACGCGGGAGGTAGAGGTTGTGGTGAGCTGAGATCACACCACTGCACTCCAGCCTGTGTGACAGAGTGAGACTCCGTCTCCAGAACAACAACAACAAAAAAAGATACTGAAGCTCAGTGAGGTTAAGTGACGTGTTTCACTAGTCAAAAGTTGTGCTGTTCCAAAAGATAACCTCTAAGGCCATAGCAGCCCTTTAGACCTGATGCTCCTGTTAAGGTCAACAGCTGTAGGAAGGTGGCAGCATGTGACTTTACACATGACATAGTGGAGCCATCAGGCAGGTGACAGTCGTGTGGGTGTGGCTGGGAGAACATGGACCATAATTTAGATAATATTTTTGCGTAAATTTTGGGAAGCTTTTTCAAAACAATACTGCCTCAGAAGACTTGCCAGTTTGCTGTCTGCTGAGGTGCATGGAGGTGCAAAGCTGAATGGTCCCAGGAAAGCATTTGTTTCAGACAACCTCTAGGTTTCTGTTTGAATGTGGGGACTTCTGTTACATAGTCACAAATTGAGATAATTATGGTTACTGCTTTTTTCCAGCATATGTAAAGGCTATTTTTTTCTTCTTGTGCATACCCTGCAGGAACAGCTTTCTCAAGTTCTCGATGCCATGTTTGAAAGGATAGTCAAAGCTGATGAGCATGTCATTGACCAAGGAGATGATGGAGACAACTTTTATGTCATAGAACGGTAGGAGGTGGAGCTTTGAAATTGTGTGGCCACACTTAATCGGATTCATGACTCAGGGCAGATGCTTTATCCTATTCTGTATTCAGCCCAGAGAGGCTTAGGGCCTGGTGAACAAGCTTCCCAAAGCCTTGTGAGAGTCCACAGCTTGTCCCTCTCTACCAGTGCTGTCCTGAATCCTCAGCACAACTCATGTTTGAAGAGCAGTCATCTAGAGTAGAAAGTCTCCTTTAGGCCAGGCACAGTGGCTCATGCCTGTAATTGCAGCACTTTGGGAGGCCAAGGCCGGTGGATCACTTGAGGTGAGGGGTTTGAGACCAGCCTGGCCAATATGGTGAAACCCCATGTCTACTAAAAATACAAAAATTAGCCGGATGTGGCGGTGCATGCCTGTAATCCCAGCTGCTTGGGAGGCTGAGGCTGGAGAATCACTTGAACCTAGGAGGCTCACGCCTGTAATCCTAGCGAAGGTTGTTGCCGTGAGCTGAGACCCCGCCGCTGCACTCCAGCCTGGGCAACAGAGCAAGACTCCATCTCAAAAAAAAAAAGGAAAGTCTCCTTTACAGTTAGTAAGGAGTGCAGGGTGTACTTTATAAACATGTTATTTGCCAGTGTCAAGTGAATTGATCCCTTGAAGAATTAGCCATGGTACTGTAGTCGTTTGAATGTTTGTATTTGAGCCTGATTTTACTCATGAATACACTGCCCTGACCTTAACCCCTCTGGCTCAGACCTAAGTATTAGGAAAAGATGAAATATTTGGGCTTGACCTGCTCACCCTACTGTGTCCTAACCTCTTGAGTTTAGTATCCTCTGGCTAGTGGCAGTGAGGTGGGTGTCCTTCTGATCTCCTTAGTCCTGAAAGAAACACTCTCACTAGAGTTTAACACCCATAAGATATTGCTTCACCTGATATCTTCCATTAATTTAAAAATAAAATGGTTTTTGGAGCTAGATAATAAAAAGGAAACAAAAATAATTTTTTTATCTTAAAGTAATTTCAGAGTTACAGAAAAGTTAAATAGTGCAAAAAATTAATCATAGGCCTGGTGCGGTGGCTCATGCCTGTAATCCTAGCACTTTTGAGAGGCCGAGGCAGGTGGATCTCTTGAGGTCCGGAGTTCGAAACCAGCCTGGCCAACGTGGTGAAACTCCGTCTCTACTAAAAAAATACAAAAATTGGCCGGTCGCAGTGGCTCATGCCTGTAATCCCAGCACTTTGGGAGGCCGAGGCGGGCAGATCACAAGGTCAGGAGTTCGAGACCAGCCTGGCCAATGTAGTGAAATTCCGTCTCTACTAAAAATACAAAAATTAGCTGGGCATGGTGGCACGTGCCTGTAGTCCCAGCTACTCGGGAGGCTGAGGCAGGAGAATCGCTTGAACCTGGGAGGCAGAGGCTGCAGTAAGCTGAGATCGCTCCACTGCACACCAGCCTGGGCAACAGTGTGAGACTTTGTCTCAAAAAAAATAAAAATAAAGTAACCAGGCATGGTGGTGTGCACCTGTAATCCCAGCTACTTGGGAGGCTGAGGCAGGAGAATTGCTTGAACCTGGGAGGTGGAGGTTACAGTGAGCCGAGATAACGCCACTGCACTCCAGCCTGGGTGACAGAGTGAGACTCGGTCTCAAAAAAAAAAAAAATATTATAAATACAGGTTCCCTAGGTTAGCGTTCTACTCCCTTTGCTTTATTAAGTTGTTGGCAAGGCTGGGCGTGGTGGCTCACGCCTGTAATCCTAGTATTTTGGGAGGCTGAGGTGGGCAGATCACTTGAGGTCAGGAGTTCGAAACCAGCCTGGCCAGCATGGTGAAACCCCAGCTCTACTAAAAATACCAAAAAAAAAAAAAAATTAGCCAGGCATGGTGGTGCACGCCTGTGGTCCCAGCTACTTGGAAGGCTGAGACAGGAGAATCACTTGAACCCACAAGGCAGAGGTTGCAATGAGCTGAGATTGTGCCATTACACTCCAGCCTGGGTGACAGAGTGAGACTTCGTCCCCACCACCAAAAGAAAAAAAAGTTGTTTTAAGTTGCAGATATAATGCCACTTTATCTCTGAATACCCCAGTGTGCATTTCCTAAAAAGGATATTCTCTTACTTTAGTACAGAACAATTATAAAAAACACAAATTAACATTTATACAATACTACATCTAATGTATGCACCTTATTCAAATTTTTCTAATTATTCTCCTCATTTTTAAGATTCTTTTAATTTCCATCAAATAGCTGTACTAGATTCATTGGTTGTGTTTCTTCTTGAGCCTTTTCTTATTTAGATTCTTGAATGGAAAATACTCTCCCTCCTTGAGTAACCTTTGGGTTCTTGCTACCTGTGACAAATTATCACACTTAGAGGAATTTTTTTTTTTTTTTTGAGACGGAGTCTTGCTCTGTCACTCAGGCTGGAGTGCAGTGGCGCGATCTCGGCTCACTTCAAGCTCCGACTCCCAGGTTCACGCCATTCTCCTGCCTCAGCCTCCCGAGTACCTGGGACTACAGGTGCCCACCACCATGCCCGGCTAATTTTTTGTATTTTTAGTAGAGACGGGAGTTTCATCACATTGGTCAGGCTGGTCTCGAACTCCTGACCTCGTGATCTGCCCGCCTCAGCCTCCCAAAGTGCTGGGATTACAGGCATGAGCCACCACCCCGTCCAAAGGAAATGTTTTCTTTACTCTAAATGCTGATTTAGGGTAAAGATGGCATAAATAATATCTTCTCAGAGAAAAGACTTTTGTCTTCATCTTTTATGCTAATACTTCTTACACAGAAATTCTACAAGTAATGACAGAATAGGTTTTTTTGTTTGTTTTTTTGGGGGGATGGAGTCTCCCTCTGTCGCAAGGCTGGAGTGCAGTGGCATGGTCTCAGCTCACTGCAACCCCCGCCTCCCAGGCTCAAGTGATTCTCTTGCCTCAGCTTCCTGAGTAGCTGGAACTACAGGTGCCCGCCACCATGCCCAGCTAATTTTTGTATTTTTAGTAGAGACGGGGTTTCACCATGTTGGCCATGATGGTCTCAATCTCTTGACCTTGTGATCTGCCCACCTCAGCCTCCCAAAGTGCTGGGATTACAGGCATGAGCCACCGCACCCAGCCCAGAATAGTTTTAAAATAAAATTATAATATAAAACTATATATTTATTTTATTTATTTATTTATTTATTTATTTTTGAGACGGAGTCTTGCTCTGTTGCTCAGGCTGGAGTGTAGTGGTGCAATCCTGGCTCACTACAACCTCCGCCTCCCGGGTTCAAGCAATTCTCCTGCCATAACCTCCTGAGTAGCTGGGATTACAGGCACCCGCCACCACTCCCAGCTAATTTTTGTATTTTAGTGGAGATGGAGTTTCACCATGTTGGCCAGGCTGGTCTTGAACTCCTGAACTCAAGTGATCCACCCGCCTTGGCCTCCCAAAGTGCTGAGATTACAGGTGTGAGCCACCATGCCAGGTCTATATTTATAATAAAATTATATTACCACCTCCAGCAGCCACCTTTCCCCTTCGTCCTGCTGTGTACTCCGCTACCAAGACAGAGGTCCCATTGGGCACTTATGGTCTGGGAAACAAGCATCCACCTGTACATGTCCACAACTTAAAGACTGAAATGCCTTTGTACAGAAGGAATGATTTATTTCATATGTAAACGAAAGGGGTTATTCTTTGTACAGTGACGGTGGTGAATAAGAGCCTGGCACAGTGGTTCGCACCTGCAATCCCAGCACTTTGGGAGGCCAAGGTGGGAGGATTGTCTGAGCCCAGGAGTTCAAAACCAGCCTGGGGAAGATAGTGAAACGTCATTTCTACAAAACGTTTTCTTAGGCCGGGCATGGTGGCTCACATCTGTAATCCCAGCACTTTAGAAGGCCCAAGTGGGCGAAGCACTTGAGGTCAGGAGTTTGAGACCAGCCTGGCCAACATGGCAAAACCTCGTCTCTACTAAAAATACAAAAAATTAGCTGGACATGGTGGTGGGCGCCTGTAATCCCAGCTACTTAGGAGGTTGAGGCGGGAGAATTGCTTCAACCTGGGAGGTGGAGGTTGCAGTGAGCCGAGATCATGCCATTGCACTCCAGCCTGGGCAACAATAATGAAACTCCATCTCAAAAAAAAAAAAAAAAAATTCAGGCTGAGCACGGTGGCTCACGCCTGTAATCCCAGCACTTTGGGAGGCTCAAGCGGGCAGATCACAAGGTCAGGATATCAAGAACATCCTGGCTAACATGGTGAAACCCCATCTCTACTAAAAATTAAAAAATTAGCTGGGCATAGTGGCATGTGCCTGTAGTCCCAGCTACCTGGAAGGCTGAGGCAGGAGAATAACTTGAACCCGGGAGGCAGAGGTTGCAGTGAGCGGAGATCATGCCACTGCACTCCAGCCTGGGCGACAGAATGGGACTCCATCTCAAAAAAACAAAACAAAACAAAAACACACAAAAAAGCATTTTTAAAAAAATTTGCCAGGCATGGTGGCGCATGCCTATAGTCCCAGCTAATTGGAAGGCTGGGGTAGGAGGATCACTTGAGCCCAAGAGGTTGAGTCTACAGTGGGCAGTGATCATAACACTGCACTCTAGCCTGGGGCACAAAGTGAGACCCTGTCTCAGAATAAAAAGAAAAGAAAAAAGAATGTGGTGATAAACAAATAGGAAAGAGCTGAGCACAGTGGCTCACACCTGTAATCCCAGCACTTTGGGAGGCCGATATGGATTACTCGAGACCAGGAGTCTGAGATTAGCCTGGGCAACATAGTGAGACCCCTGTCTCTACAAAACAGAAAAGAAAGATTATCATTCAAGTAAAAAGGTACAGTTCCTGACCTCAAAAAGTTCATGGTCAAGTTGGAGAGACAGACCTTTCAATAGATAATTATTACATAATGTGGTGGTAACAATGATAAAAACATATGCCCCATTATATAGAGGAAGACCTGAATGGGAAAGGTCAAGAGAGGCTCTCTGCAGTGCTGCTGCCTGAAATGAGTTCGTGTCACTCCCAAAGTTAAATGCTAGTGTCTGGAGGAGACACTAAAAACACTGAATTCTATGTTTCCTATTTATAACCTTATTTTGCCTTGTCTATAAAGGCCTAGGACAGGTCAGCTTCCCTACTGAGTGGTAAGCTCCCCTGAGAGCAGGGTTGGTGGCACATTCTCTGCTTTTCTTTTAATACATGATATTTAGTGATTTTGTCAGGCAGATGGAAGTTCTTTGTAGGAAATTTAGAATATAAAAAAATAAAAGGCTGGGCGCGGTGGCTCACACTTGTAATCCCAGCACTTTGGGAGGCTGAGGCGGGTGGATCACAAGATCAGGAGATCAAGACCATCCTGGCTAACACAGTGAAACCCTGTCTCTACTAAAAATACAAAAAATTAGCCAGGCGTGGTGGCGGGTGCCTGTAGTCCCAGCTGCTCAGGGAGCTGAGGCAGGAGAATGGTGTGAACCCGGGAGGCAGAGCTTACAGTGAGCCGAGATCATGCCACTGCACTCCAGCCTGGGCAACAGGGCGAGACTCCAACTCAAAATAAAATACAAACAGGATAGAAATTAATTTAGGCATAATCTGATTACCAGTGTATGGTTCCATTATTTTTTCCATGCTTTACTGTTGAGATCAGACACCTCACCCAAAATTTGGTTAAGATGTCAAGACTGATGACACTACATATACACTAAAAGGGTATGAAAAGGTTTATTACTCACATGTTGAGCATTTTTAGAGAGAGCAGGGCAGGCTCCAAGATGGATCCAAAAATGACTTCAGATAGCAGGCGAGATGACTGTCTTGGGATTTATGGTGGTTAGAAGGTGACATTAGGTGAGGGTACTCATACACAGGGGCTGGCATTTGTGTTGATTGAACTCCCCATCAGCACCAAAGGAGGGAGCACCCAGGCTTTCTTATCAGCTTGCCCAGATATGGGGCAGAAGAGGAAGGGTTTGAAAGCTGTCAACAATCAAACATCAAAAATGGAGTCGACTAATGGAGTTATCTTTACATAATTTTTTTTTACATTAAATCATACATTGTTGTGTGATTTAATTTTTTAAATCTGTTTTAAGCATGTTATGGAATATAGTATTCTGTTATTATTATTTTGAGATAGAGTCTCACTCTGCCACCCAGGCTGGAGTGCAGTGTTGTGATCTTGGCTCACTGCAACCTCTGCCTCCCAGTTTCAAGTGATTCTCCTGCCTCAGCTTCCTGAGTAGCTGGGATTACAGGCACATGCCACCACGCCCAGCTAATTTCTGTATTTTTAGTAGACACAGGGTTTTACCACGTTGGCCAGGCTGGTCTCAAACTCTTGACCTCAGGTGATCTGTCTGCCTCAGTCTCCCAAAGTGCTGGGACTACAGGTGAGCCACTGTGCCCAGCCATACTCTGTCATTATTATTATATATATATACACACACACACACACACACACACACACACACACACAGGCGTAAGCCACCATGCCTGGCCTCTGTCATTATTTTTAATGACTCCATGATATAGATAGAAACATGTATTTGACCCATCTCCTATTATTAGCAGATGAAATTACTTATAGTTTTTACTATTATAGATATTACCTGGTGAAATCCCTGTAATTAAATCTTTTGCAGTATCTTTGATTATCTCTTTTGGAATGACTAGAAATGGAATTGCTATATCAAAGGGTCTTTTTAAGGCATATGCAGGGTCTTCTTAAGGCATATGCAGAAACTGAAAAGTTTATGTTTCCCTCAGTGGTATGTTGAGAGTGCCTATTTCTGCTTGTCAGTTCTGATTTTTTTTTTTTTTAGCAATTATTGCCAATCAATAGATAAATAATTGTATCTTTTGTTTGTTTGTTTGTTTTGAGACAGAGCCCCATTCTGTCGCCCAGGCTGGAGTGCAATGACGTGATCTCGGCTCACTGCAACCTCTGCCTCCAGGTTTCAAGTGATTCTCCTGCCTCAGCCTCCCGAGTAGCTGGAATTACAGGCACCCGCCACCCGCCCAGCTAATTTTTGTATTTTTAATAAAGACGGGGTTTCACCAGATTGGCCAGGTTAGTCTCGAACTCCTGACCTCAGGTGATCCACCCACCTTGGCCTCCCAAAGCGCTGGGATTACAGGCTTGAGCCACCGCACCCGACCTGCTTTCTTTGTTTTAATCAGTCGTATCCTAATTTTCAGTAGACTATGAAAGAAAACCCATGCATTCATATCAATACCTACAGCAAAGCATTTGACAAAACTCAACGTCTTTTTGTGATGAAAATGCTCAGTAAACTAGCAACAAAAATAACTTTCCCTAACTAGATTAAAGGCATTTATTAAAAACCTACAGCTAACATCATATTTAATGGTGAAAAGTTGTTTTTTTCTTACAACTCAGAATAAGGCAAGGATGTTTGCTTTCACCACTTCCACTTAATATTGTACTGGAGGTTATAGTCAATGAAATAAGGCAAAGAAAGGAAAAGAGGGAGGGAGGGAGGCAAGGAAAAAAGGAAGAAAGAAAGTGTGGCATAGATACACAATAAAATACCATTTGACCATAAAAAAGAAGGAAGTCACGTCATTTGTAGCAACATGGAGGTCGCTATATTAAGGTAAATAAGATAGGCACAGGAAGACAAATACCACATGTTCTCGCTCACATGTGAGTGCTAAAGAACACTGATATCATAGACATAGAGAATAGAATGATATATACCAGAAACTAAGAAGGGTGGTGGGTGGATGAAGAGAAGTTGGCTAATGGGTACAAACACACAGTTAGATAGAAGAAATAAATTTTAATGTCTTTTTTTTTTCCTTTTTGTGGAGACAAGTCTCCATACGTTGCCCAGGATTGTCTCAAACTCCTGGGCTCAAGCAACCCTCCCAGTGTAGCTTCCTAAAGTGCTGAGATTACAGGTGTGAGTCACTGCACCTGGCAAGTTCTAATGTTTTATAGCATGATAAGGTGACTATACTTGGGTGACAATATTTAGCATATTTCAAAGTAACTATTAATAGAAGAGAGGACATGAAATGATACTGACACATAAAAATGACATATATCCAAGGTGATGGATACCCCAGATACCCTGACTTAATCATTACCCATTCTATGCATGGAACAAACACTCACATGTACCCCATAAATTATGTAAAATATTATATATTAATAAAAAAAATTAGGCTGGGCATGGTGGCTCATGCCTTTAATCCCAGTACTTTGGGAGGCTGAGACAGGAGGATTGCTTGAGCCCAGGAGTTCCAGACCAGCTTGGGCAACATAGTGAGACCCCATCTCTACAAAAATAAAATATTAGCCAGGTGTGGTGGCCCACGTCTGTGGTCACAGCTACTCAGGGGGCTGAGGTGAGAGGATTGCTTGGGGCCAGGAGGTGGAGGCTGCAGTGAGCCACGATTGTGCCTCTGCACTCCAGCCTGGGTGACAGAGCAAGACCCTGTCTCAAAAAAAAATATGTCAAAAAATATATATATATGTATATATATATTTATGTGCATGTATATATGTGTGTATATATATATATATATTTTTTTAAGTTAAAGATGGGGGAAAAAGGAAGGGGCATATAGATTGGAAAGGAAGTATTAAAACTTTGTTTCAGGTGACATGATCCTCTATGTAGAAAATTCCGGCCGGGTGTGGTGGCTCACACCTGTAATCCCAGCACTTTGGGAGGCTGAGGCAGGCGGATCATGAAGTCAGGAGATTGAGACCATCCTGGCTAACATGGTGAAACCCTGTCTCTACTAAAAATACAAAAAAATTAGCCAGGCATGGTGGCGCGCACCTGTAGTCCCAGCTACTCGGGAGGCTGAGGCAGGAGAATGGCGTGAGCCCAGGAGGTGGAGCTTGCAGTGAGCTGAGATCCCGCCGCTGCGCTCCAGCCTGGGTGACAGAGCTAGACTCCGTCTCAAAAAAAGAAAAAATTCCAAGAATGCCACAAAAAGGCTACTAGAATTAATAAGTGAGTTTAGCAAGGTTATAGGACACAGTACAAAGTCAAAATACAAAAATATGGTTTTTTTTTTATATACTAGCAAAGTTCCATTGGAAATCTCTTAAAACAACATTTTCTATTATATGTACCTGCCAATTCTTAACATTTATTATTAGAAGTAACTAATGAAATTATTTTTTATCATTCTTTTAGGGGAACTTATGACATTTTAGTAACAAAAGATAATCAAACCCGCTCTGTTGGTCAATATGACAACCGTGGCAGTTTTGGAGAACTAGCTCTGATGTACAACACCCCAAGAGCTGCTACCATTGTTGCTACCTCAGAAGGCTCCCTTTGGGGACTGGTGAGTGAGAGAAATCGTTCCCCTTGCAAGGCACAGTATTAATTCCCTTTCTGTGTCTCTGTCCTTGGGCTGTTGATTTACACTATATCTTACAGCCATCCTGGCTAACATGGTGAAACTCCGTCTCTACTAAAAAATGCAAAAAAATTATCCGGTTGTGGTGGTGGGCATGTGTAGTCCCAGCTAGTCGGGAGGCTGAGACAGGAGAATGGCGTGAACCCGGGAGATGGAGCTTGCAGTGAGCCGAGATCGCGCCACTGTACTCCAGCCTGGGCGACACAGTGAGACTCCGTCTCAAAAAAAAAAAAAAAAAAAGCATTTTATTGTGACATCCTGATGTTAAATTAAGAGTGCTCCTGAAAGAGATACAGTGACTTAAGGATAGGTCACACACTTGGGGACTCAATGATTGAAAAACTCAAGAATACATTTGTATAGGGGAATAATAAATAATGGGGGGCCAGGCACGGTGACTCAACACCTGTAATCCCAGCACTTGGGGAGGCCAAGGCAGGAAGATCACTTGAGGTCAGGAGTTCGAGACCAGCCTGAGCAACATGGTAAAACCCTGTCTCTACTAAAAATATGAAAATTAGCCAGTCATGGTGGTGGGCGCCTGTAGTCCCAGGAGGTGGAGGTTGCAGTGAGCCAAGATCACGCCACTGCACTCTAGCCTGGGCGACTGAGCAAGACTCCATCTCAAAAAATACAAAATCAAATAATAAAATAAGCCTTGGTGCCAACTACTGGTTCAGATCAAGATGGAATAGCCCTATTCCATGCTAGTGTTCTCACTTAAAAACTTAAAAACACACACACACAACTATGGACATAATAGAGCAAACATAGGAAGACCCTGAAAGGTGGAAAGAAGAAGGCAGACTATCTAGGGATATCGGGGCTTGAGGAAAGACATGACAGTGAGTTCCCAGGTTCCCATATATCCCAGATGGGGTGCTGGAAAGCCTGAAATCCAGATCTTCCAACAGGTATAGTCAACAAAAGCAAAACTTCATCTCAAAAACAAAAACAAAACAAAACAAAAGAACGAACAACTAACAGAAAATCAGCTAGTGTCAGCTAGGATATGGAAGAACTTAACACCATTAATTAACAAAAGCTATCTGAAATTTATAGAACACTGCACACAGCAACAACAGAATGAACATTTTTTTCAAGCCCATGGAACATTCACCCAAATAGACCATATCCTGGAATATAAAATAAAACTTAAAAAATGTAAAAGATTTGAAATCAGGTTGATTTCAAGCCTGTTATCCCAGCACTTGGGGAGGTTGAGGTGGGAGGATTGAGTCCAGGAATTTGAGACCTGCCTGGGCAGCATAGTGAGACCACATCTCTATTTAAAATTTTAAGAAATAATGAAAATTTTAAAAAAATTGAAATCAGAATGTGTTCTCTAACTACAATTGAAAGAAAGAAACTAAAAATCAATAACAGATCTCCAGACACTTAGAAATTAAATAACATTCTTTTTGGTGTGAGCAGGAGCTAACTGCAGCCTTGACCTCCTGAGGTCAAGCAATCCTCCCACCTCAGCCTCCCAAGTAACTGGGACTACAGGTGTGTACCACCATGCCTGACTTTTTTTTTTTTTCTTTGTAGAGACAGAGTCTCACTATGTTGCTCAGGCTGGTCTTGAACTTCTGGGCTCAAGCAGTCCTCCTGCCTTGGCCTCCCAAAGTGCTGGAATTACAGGCATGAGCCACTGTGCCCAGCCAAATAACACATTCTTTTTTTCTTTTTTGAGATGATCTTGGCTCACTGCAACCTCCGCCTCCTGGGTTCAAGTGATTGTCCTCCTTCAGCCTCCTGAGTAGCTGGGATTACAGATGTGTGCACATGTGCCACCACACCCAGCCAATTTTTGTATTTTTAGTAGAAATGGAGTTTCACCATGTTGGCCAGGCTGGTCTCGAACTCCTGACCTCGGGTGATCTGCCCACCTCGGCCTCCCAAAGTGCTGGGATTACAGGCAAGAGCCACCGCACCCAGCCAAATAACCCATTCTTGGATAATCTCTAAGACCAAGTCTCAGTGAAAATTGAAAACTGTATGCTGAGCTGTAAAACCACCTGCTTTGTGGCTGGGGTATGAGGATTAAATACATGGGCATAAGAGAAGCGACTCCCTTAGTGCCTGGTACAAGGTGGGTGTTCACAGGATGATGGCACAAGCTCCCCATGGCCATGGTGCTACTCACCACCCTTCTTTTCCTGAGACTTCCTTTCCCAAGACTCCTGTTCTTTCTATTTCCTTGCCTTTGGCAGTCGTTTCCTCTTCTCCTTGCTTTCTTAGGTCACTGACCTATCAAGATGTCCTTTTGGCGTCTACTTTTCTCCTGTTCATTCACTTGCTTTGCAAGCCCAGACTCTTCCAAAGCTTCAGTACCACCTCTAGGAAAGTAACTCACAGAAGGTCCTCTCCAGCCTGACTTCTTCTTTGGGCCTCACAAGGCCTTGGAAATGCCTTCTGAGGTCGAAGTAGGGAGGATCTGGTGTCGTCACTGAGTTTTTCAAGTTGGATCCTACATTCCTGCTTTTATAGTGGGCAGCTGCCATCATGGCCCCTATACTTAGTCTCTTCTGCTTTCTCTTGCTTTATTGAAAGTCAACAGAAGGTTTCCTGGGAAATTCCTGCAGTCACAGGAGAGAGTAGCACTCCTTTTCTCTTTTGAACTTCAGGGCTGTTTGCTTGCCTCTGACCATTTGCTGCCTTTGGGAATTTCCTCTTCACCACTCGATTGGATGCTCATCAAAGGCTATGTTGATGTCTGGTGCTTTTTTTATATTCCCCACAGCCATGGGAACTGGCCTTGCACCACATGAAAAGAGAGTTTTGGGAAGTGTTAAAGCATGCATAAAAAGGGGTAGAACCAGCTGGGTGTGGTGACTCATGCTGTAATCCCAGTACTTTGGGAGGTCATGGTGGGCAAATCACATGAGCCTAGGCATTCAAGACCAGCATGGGCAACATGGTGAAACCCTGTCTCTATGAAAAATAAGAAATTAGCTGATGTGGCGGCACATGCCTGTAGTCCCAGCTACTTGGGACGCTGAGTTGGGAGGATCACCTGGGCCCAAGAGGTCAAGGCTGCAGTGAGCTGTGATCATGCCACTACACTCCAGCCTGCTGAGTGACAGAGTGAGACTCTGTCTCAAAAAAAAAAGTCGCTTGCCGGGCGTAGTGGCTCATGCCTGTAATCCCAGCACTTCGGAGGCCAAGGCGGGCAGATCACCTGAGGTCAGGAGTTGGAGACCAGCCTGACAAACATGGAGAAACCCCATCTCTACTACAAAATACAAAATTAGCCGGGCATGGTGATGCATGCCTGTAATCCTAGCTACTCCAGAAGCCAAGGCAGGAGAATCACTTGAACCTGGGAGACGGAGGTTGCGGTAAGGCAAGATTGCGCCATTGCACTCCAACGTGGGTAACAAGAACGAAACTCCATCTCAAAAAAAAAAAAAAAAAAAAAAGTCGCTGTAAGAGACATTTGTTGTGGTCGGGTGCAGTAATACCAGCATTTTGGGAGGCCAAGGCGGGCAAATCATGAGGTCAGGATATTGAGACCATCCTGGCTAACACTGTGTGTGAGTGTGAGTGTGTGTGTGTCCCCATCTATCTTTTGAGACAGTCTCACTCTGTTGGTCAGGCTGGAGTGCAGTGGTGCCCTCACACCTCACTGCAACTCACCTCCCAGGGCTCAAGCGATCCTCCCACCTCTGCCTCCCCAGTAACTGGGACCACAAGTGCACGCCACCATGCCTGGCTAATTTTTGTATTTTTTGTACAGATGGGTTTTGCCATGTTGCCTAGGCTGCTCTCAAACTTCTGGGCTCAAACAATCCACCCACCTCAGCCTCCCAAAGTGCTGGGAATATAGTTGTGAGCCACTGTTCCCAGCCTGTATGGTTTTTTTTTTTTTTTTAATAAATAAATAAAATATTGGAGTTTTCTGTTTTTGTGGGGTTTTTTTGTTTGCTTTTTTTGAGATAGAGTCTCGCTCTGTCTCCCAGGCTAGAGTGCAGTGGCGTGATCTTGGCTCACTGCAACCTCCACCTCCCAGGTTCAAGCGATTCTCCTGTCTCAGCCTCCCTAGTAGCTGGGACTGCAGGTGTGTGCCGCCACGCCCAGCTAATTTTTTGTATTTTTAGTAGAGATGGGGTTTCATCATGTTAGCCAGGATGGTCTCGATCTCCTGACCTTGTGATCCGCCTGCCTCAGCCTCCCAAAGTGCTGGGATTATAGGGGTGAGCCACTGCGCCCAGCCTGTTTTTGTGTTTTAAATAGAGTTGAGGTCTCATTGTGTTGCCCAGGCTGATCTTAAATTCCTAGCCTCAAGCGATCCTCCTGCCTTGGCCTCCCAAAGTGCAGGGATTACAGGCATGAGCCACCACACACAGACTAAAATATCGTTTTCTTTTTATTTTTTTTCGAGGCAGGGTCTCGCTCTGTTACCCAGGCTGGAGTGCAGTGGCATGATCTCGGCTCACTGCAACCTCCGCCTCCCAGGTTCAAGTGATTCTCCTGTCTCAGCGTCCCGAGAAGCTGGGATTACAGGCGCCCACCACCATGCCTGGCTAATTTTTGTATTTTTAGTAGAGATGGGGTTTCACCATATTGGCCAGGCTGGTCTTGAACTCCTGACCTCAAGCGATCTGTCCGCCTCGGCCTCCCAAAGTTCTGGGATTACGGGCCTGAGCCACTGCGCCCAGCCCATTATTATACTTTCTAACAAAATGTATATATATATAGTATATATAGTCCTGACAGCCTGAGGTGGAAGAAAGGTAGTTAACTTAGATACAAATAACTGCTTGCCCATTTAGGAATCTAAGACTAAGCAATTAACATTCTCACATGTATCTCCCTGCACATGTGTACACATATCTGAGAAGTGCCTGGCTTTGGTTAACTGTCTTCTGATCAGAATCCATTACTTACTAAGCCAGGCACAGTGTTGTGTACCTGTAGTCCCAGCTACTTGGGAGGCTGAGGTGGGGAGATCACTTGACCCCAGGAGTTCAAAGCCAGCCTGGACAACATTGGGGGACCCTATCCCAAGATAAAACAGAAGGAATCCATGACTTGCTAGAGTCAAGGTATCTTTCATATGCCTGCCTTCCATCTTGCGTATTCCTCCCATGTCTCTCCATTAACTTAAATCCTACCTTTCAGGTCCCAGACATTTTTGCTGCAAAATAATCTTTGATCACTCCTGCCTACTGTGATCTCCCCTTCTTACCTTGAAATTTATGTAGCACTTGTCTTCTGTAGTTTCACCAAGCACATTTCATATGCTCATATGCTGTCTTGAACTGTAGACTTTTTATTTTTATTTTTTATTTTTTTTGAGACACGGTTTCAACTTATGTCACCCAGGCTGGAGTGCAGTGGCGTAATCTCAGCTCACTGCAACCTTAGCCTCCTGAGCTCAAGTGATTCTCCAGCCTCAGCCTCCCAACTAGCTGGAACTAGGCAAACGCCACCATGCCCAGCTAATTTTTGTATTTTTTTAGAGATGGGGTTTCACCATGTTGCACAGCCTGGTCTTGAACTCCTGAGCTCAAGTGATCCGTCTAACTCAGCCTCCCAGAATGCTGAGATTACAGGTGTGAGCCACTGCACCTGTCCTTGAAATGTAGACTTCTTATTCCTATGTATTTTGTTGTTGTTGTTGTTGTTGATATTGTTGTTTTTGGGACATAGTGTCACTCTGCTGCCCAGGCTGGAATGCAGTTGTGCAATCACAACTCACAGCAGCTTTGACCTCTCAGGCTCTGGTGAGCCTTTCACCTCAGCCACCCAAGTACAGACATGTGCCACCATGCCCAGCTAACTTTTTTTGTGTATTTTTTCGTAGAGAGGGTGTTTCACCATGTTGCCTAGGCTGGTTTCATACTCCTGGGCTCAAGCAATTTGCCCACCTTAGCCTCCCAAAATGCTAGGAGTACAGGCAGTGAGCCACTGCATTCAGCCAACCTTCATATTTTGATATTTTATATTATCTCCCCATTAAGATTGTAAACTTTTTTAGGGCAAGAACAATCTAATTGTTTTGGATTTTTAAAGTTTTTTTAAATCCTGGATTCTAAGGATTAAATGATTGTTTTATTCTCTCTTTTGGTGAGGTGTCTCCTTTTGTTTTTTTGTTTTTTGTTTTTTTGAAATGAGGGTCTCACTCTGTCACCCAGGCTGGAGTGCAGTGACACGATCTCGGCTCACTAGAGGTGCCTTTTTTGACATTGAACAGTGACAGTGAGCTCACAAATGTTTAGGTATTTTCTGTTTTGTGTTCCATTTATGACCCATAGGTGGCACCTATTGAGTGCTAGATAGCAAGCAACAGCATGTGGGCATCTGGCTGGCTCAGGTACAGGTCCTTTTCTTCCAGTGATGACTCAAGATTGAAGTATCATTAAACCTTAATTAACACAGTAACTTACATATTCCTCTAATATTTGCTTCGGCCAGTTAATTAAACCATAGATGTTCCTGTGTATAGGCATTTACTAGAATTTTCATATTCTTTCTTGTAGGACCGGGTGACTTTTAGAAGAATCATAGTGAAAAATAATGCAAAGAAGAGGAAGATGTTTGAATCATTTATTGAGTCTGTGCCCCTCCTTAAATCACTAGAGGTAAAGTGGCTTGAATAAGAATCTGTTCATGGGGATCAGGAAAAGCTTTTAAAACTATTCTGTTGTTAGGTTTTCAAATCATACTATTCTAATCCCATTTCTGTGCTGCATAGCTATTGTGACTTTCAATTAAGGTCTTTTCCTTTTATTTGTGAATTTGTTGTTTCAGGTGTCAGAACGAATGAAGATTGTGGATGTAATAGGAGAGAAGATCTATAAGGATGGAGAACGCATAATCACTCAGGTGAGTGAGGGCTTTACGCAGCTCCTTTCCTGGAAGTCACCCCTGAAGAACTAGTACATCATTTATCTCAAAAACTTCTTGCCAGATGCAGTGGCTCACTCCTGTAATCCCAACACTTCGGGAGGCTGAGGCAGGTGGATCACTTGAGGCCAGGAGTTCAAGACCAGCCTGGCCAACATGGTAAAACTCCATCTCTACTAAAAATACAAAAATTAGCTGGGTGTGGTGGCCCACGCCTGTAATCCCAGCTACTTGGGAGGCTGAGGCAGGAGAATCGCTGGAACCCGGGAGGCAGAGGTTGCAGTGAGTCGAGATTGCGCCACTGCCTCCAGCCTGGGCAACAGAGCAAGACTCCATTTCAAAACAAAACAAAACAAAAAAAAAACTTCTATGTTCTCCCACTGTTGGGAGCTCTTATTACCAGGTAATAGATCATACTTCAGAGGACTATTATGTAGTCCTCTGAAGCTTATTGACGTCCATCTTACTGACACATGCAGATCTCTTGCTTCCTTTCACCTTTCCTTGGCTTCTAGTGTTTGTTCTCTGGATGTCATTTTCTTTTGACCTTAAGTAAGTTTCATTCATTGCTATTAGAACCTGGGGAAGGTTAAAGAGTTCTGCCCTCTAACTTTCTATATTTGACACAAAGGCATCCTTTTGGCTAATCTAACACAAATCAGAGTTCACAGTATTCAGTGATTAACCAAATTTATAAGATGTCTGGTATTTCCTTTGTGCATTTTTCTCATGTTATTTTGGGATACAGTAAAGATTACTAAACAGTGGTCTAGATCATTGTAATGAGTACTGTCTGGTAATTTTCTTTGTCCACTGTGTTTGTATTTTTAATTAAACATAAGTAGTATTGGTCTTTTCCAGGTATAAGCTTATCTGCCTATGGTTCTGGCTCAAGAGCACTGAGAAGATACATGGTTGGTCTTGGTTGGGTGATATGCTTATCCTAGAACCCAGTACTGAGACTACGAGGAGGAAAGGCTCAGATTGGTCAGGTGTGGGTCCTGTGGGTGGAATTGGCCCCACTAGAACACAGGGACTAATCAGACTTACCATAAAAGTGGAGAAAAAAGCTCCCTTGGAAGAGATAAAGGACTAACAAAAATATGATGTCTACTCTGAGTCACGTCTCTAAATGTATTTGTTTTCTAGGAACCATTACTATTAATAATTATTTTAATTAGAAATTGGTATATTCTATAAACATTTATTAAGATAGGTAGGACCAGATATGATAAGCACCATAATGAAGGAGAGTATGAACGACAGTGAGAACATAGAAATGGAAGTAATACATATGGTTTCATTGAGGAAATGCCATTTGAGATGGGCTTAAAAAACTAGTGCAATTTCAATGTTTGGGGTCCGAGAAAGGTCCGTCAGAGCAAGAAAACAATATTAGCAAAGGCCAGTGGTGTGAGCTGTGTTTCAGAGCAGGTATCCTGGTATGGTAAGAATGTAGTGCTGAGATTCAGAAATGGGAGATGTTAACTGGCCACATTTGCTTCTGAACCTAAGGTGCTTTAAGTAACATTCAAAGGACCTTCAAGTCATCCTGAAGGTTCTAGGCCTGTCTCATACTGGGTTTTCAGGAAATATGTCAGGAGATGTGAGAAGTCATAGTGTTTTCTTCATGGTCTGTGCTCTTGAAGATAGTACTCTATCTTCAAGATAGAGTAGTGGTACAGAATGGACATTAATTAAGATGATATTAAAAGGGGCTTATTATAGGTCCCTTTTGTCAATGTCTCTCACTGGACCAAGGTTTCTCAAACTGAGGTCCCAGGACCAGCAGCAATCAGCATCATCTGAGGATGTTAGAATTGTTAGGAATGCAAGTTCTTGAGCCCCCCACCAGACCTGCTGAATCAGAAACTACATTTTATGTTGTTTCATTTGTTTTGGTCAGCTTTGTTACAGTGTATTTTACATACAATAAAATTACTAAGTTTAAGTGTACAAATTGGAAGAGTTTTGTAACCATCCCCAAGTGGTATTTCTATCACCCATACAGTTCCTTGTTTTGTATTTGCAGTCAGTACCCTCCCCCACACTCACATTCTTGGAAACCATTGATGTTTTCTATCACTGTAGAAATTCCTTTCTACAATTTAGTATAAATGAAATCATGTAATGTATAGTCTCTGTGTCTGGCTTCTTTCTCTTAGCATAATATTTTTGAGATTTATCCGTGTTGTATTATCAGTAGATCGTTCCTTTTTATTGCTGAATAATATTTCATTGTACAAATGTAATTTTTTTTTCTTTTTGAGACGGAGTTTTGCTTTTGTTGCCCAGGCTGGAGTGCAATGACGCAATCTCAGCTCACCATAACCTCCACCTCCCAGGTTCAAGCGATTCTCTTGCCTCAGCCTCCCATTACTTTTTCTTTTTAATGAGACACAGTCTTGCCCTGTCGCCCAAGCTAGAGTACAGTGGCATAATCTCAGCTCACTGCAACCTCTGCCTCCCAGGTTCAAGCGATTCTCGTGCCTCAGCCTCCCAAGTAGCTGGGACCAGAGGCACGTGTCACTATGCCCAGCTAATTTTGTGCATGTGTGTGTTTTTTTTAGTAGAAATGGGATTTCACCATGTTGGGCAGGCTGGCCTCTTTAGTAAATACTTAAGAGTGCAATTGCTAAATTATATTTTAACTTCATAACAAACAAACTGTTTCTTAAAATGGCTGTACTGTCTTGTATTCCTACCAGCCATGTATGAAAATTCCAGTTTCTCTGCATTCTCACCAATAAATAGTATTTATAGCCTTTTAAAAAAAATTACAGTCAGGGTCTTGCTATATTGCCCAGCCTGGTCTCGAACTCCTGAGCTCAAGCTATCTGCCCGCCTTGGCCTTCTAAGTGCTGGGATTATAGGTGTGCACCTCCACACCTGGCCTTCATTTTCTTAATGGTATCTTTTGAAGAGAAAATGGTTTTAATTTTGACAAGTCCAGTTTATCATCTTTTCTTCTTTGTAGTTTTGTACTTTTGCTGCTGTATTTTAGGAAATCTTTGCAAAATCAATAATATTTTCTCCTAAGTTTACTTCTAAGACCAGCACTGTTCAACAGAAATAATATGTGAGCCACATATGTAATTTTAAAAATTTTTGGTCGGGCAGGGTGGCTCACGCCTGTAATCCCAGCACTCTGGGAGGCTGAATAGCTTGAGGCAGATAACTTGAGGCCAGGAGTTCGAGACCAGCCTGGCCAACATGGCGAAACCTCGTCTCCACTAAAAAGTAATAAAAAAAATTAGCTGGGTTTGCTGGTGCACAACTGTAATCCCAGCTACTTGGGAGGTTGAAGCACGAGAATCGTTTGAACTTGGGAGGCAGAAGTTGCAGTGAGCCAAGATCATGCCACTACATTCTAGCCTGGGGGACAGAGCAAGACTTGGTCTCAAAATAAATAAATAAATAAAACCTTTCAGTAGATATTTGAAATGGTGAACTTAATATATTTCATTTAACTCAGTATATCTAAAATATTTTTTCAACATCTAAGTGATATAAAATTTTATTAATGAGATATTTTACATTTTTAATACTGTCTTCAAAATCTAATGTATGTTTTGCATCTATAGCACATCTAAGTTTATACTAGCAACATTTCAAGTGCTCAGCCACATTTGACTAGTGGCTAATGTATTGAGCAGTACAGCTCTAGACAGTCAGAATTTTAGCTCTTACCTTAGGTCTGTGATCCGTTTTGAGTTATTTTTATTGTTTTTGTTTTGTTTTTTTGAGATGGAGTCTCACTCTGTCGCCCAGGCTAGAGTGCAGTGGTGTGATCTCGGCTCACTGCAAGCTCCGCCTCCTGGGTTCACACCATTCTCCTGCCTCAGTATCCCAAGTAGCTGGGACTACAGGCGCCCGCCACCACGTCTGGCTAATTTTTTGTGTTTTTAGTAGAGACAGGTTTCACCATGTTAGCCAGTATGGTCTCAGTCTCCTGACCTCGTGATCCTCCTGCCTCTGCCTCCCAAAGTGCTGGGATTACAGGCGTGAGCCACTGCACCAGCCTTGTTTTTGTTTTTTAGAAGCAAGGTCTCGCTCTGTCTTTCATGCTTCAGTACAGTGTGCAATCATAGCTCACTGCAGCCTTGAACTTCTAGGCTCAAGCAATACTCTTCCCTTAGCCTTCCAAGTAATGCCACCACACTCAGCTTATTTTTTTTTGGAGGCGGAGTTTTGCTCTTGTTGCCCAGGCCGGAGTGCAATGCCACGATCTCAGCTCACCACCACCCCCGCCTCCTGGGTTCAAGCGATTCTCCTGCCTCAGCTTCCTGAGTAGCTGGGATTACAGGCATGCACCACCATGCCCAGCTAATTTTTTTTTTTTTTAGTAGAGACAGGGTTTCTCCATGTTGGTCAGGCTGGTCTGTGAACTCCCTACCTCAGGTGATCCGCCCGCCTCGGCCTCCCAAAGTGCTGGGATTACAGGTGTGAGCCACTGCACCCGACCTTGTAGAGACAGGGCCTCTCTATGTTGCCCATGCTGGTCTTGAACTTCTGGCCTCAAGTGATCCTCCCACCTCACCTCCCAAGTAGCTGAGATTACAGGCTTGTGCCACCACACCTGACTACATTTTTGTGTTTTGTTTTGTTTTGTTTTTTGAGACAGAGTTTTGCTCTTGTTGTCCAGGCTGGAGTGCAATGGCACAATCTCAGCTGACTACAACCTCCACCTCCCCAGTTCAGATGATTCTTCTGCCTCAGTCTCCCGAGTAGCTGGAACTACAGGCATGCATCACCATGCCTGGCTAATTTTTTTTTATTTTTAGTAGAGAATGGGGTTTCTTCCTGTCTCAAGCTCCTGACCTCAGGTGATCCGTCCGCCTTGGCCTTCCAAAGTGCTGGGATGGCGTGAGCCACCACACCTGGTCTACATTTTTGTTTTTTAATGACTTGCATAATTTTCACAAGTAATTTTCATAATTGATAGAATATTTAGCTTATTCTTAGAGTAATGTAGACAGAAGGTGGCTTTAGTTTTACAAAATCATGTTTTATGTTTTTGCTATTAAAGTACCATTGCATTAAACCAAAAAGATTCCCATATCCTGAAAATCAGGGCTTCAGTCATTCTTATGGTGGAATGTGGATCTTATATGATCTATTGTGAAAAAGAGACATATAAGAACCTGATGACATGTTCACAAAGACCTAAAATGCAGTACAGTCTGGCGTCTTTACTCTTGAATGTAGAATGGAATGTTCTTTCTGTGAGATATGTACACAGAGCCTATTAGTGAACTTGAAAAGCAGGATACTTGGCCGGGCACGGTGGCTCATGCCTGTAATCCCAGCACTTAGGGAGGCCGAGGCAGGCAGATCACCTGAGGTGGGGAGTTCGAGACCAGCCTGACCAACATGGAGAAACCCCGTCTCTACTAAAAATACAAAATTAGCTGAGTGTGGTGGCACGTGCCTGTAAATCCCAGCTACTCAGGAGGCTGAGGCAGGAGAATCACTTGAACCCAGGAGGTAGAAGTTGTGGTGAGCCGAGATCGTGCCATTGCACTCCAGCCTGGGCAACAAGAGTGAAACTCCGTCTCAAAAAAAAAAAAATGGGGGCAGGATACTCTTCCAGTGAGCTCTTTTTTCCAACTAGGTAGTCATCTCATTCTACCCTGCAAAATGATAGCAGTCCTACAAAGCCTGAACAACCAGCATACCCGGAATATCCACCACTGGACAGCGTGGAAACAGGAAATGTGTGTCTTGGCCCACACATTTAGCCTGTCCCAGCCTAACCAGGCTGTTTCATGAGGTTGGAAATGCAAAAGAATGCATCCCCTTAGCTGCCACAAAGATCAGATGTTTTCAGCTGATGGTTAAAATCATCAAAACATGGTTTTATTTTAAATTTTATCCCCTTGCGTTGTTTCACATTATCATAATCCATTCTAGTGAAGTATTACCAAATCAGTAAAATTTAATGGACCAAAGTCCTTTCATTGTCCTTCATTTGGTCCAGAGGAAGAGATGAAACAAGGCTCTTTGTTTCTCATGTATTCTAGATGACATTCTTTCTCATCTCCTCTCAACCCTGAATCTACCAACTACTCACCCTACCTGCTAGGGAAAGATTATTTATCCCCCAGGTTTCTGAGGAAAGTCATCCACAAAACTGGATAGTAATAGTACCTACTTTCTTAGACTTCTTTGGCAAAAAAAATGAAATGATACACATACTCACCAGAGAGCCTGCTGGGAGTGAGCACACAGCAACATTAGCAGCTTCTATTCTATATGAGCTCCCCTGTTCATTCTCCTCATGCCCTAAGTCATTCTTATCCTGTACACATACCCTAGTCTCTGCTGTCTTCTTCATTTTGTTTTCCTTTTCTCTTTTTTTTTTTTGAGACAGTCTCGCTCTGTCGCCCAGGCTGGAGTGCAGTGGCACAATCTCGGCTTACTGCGACCTCCACCTCCTGGATTCAAGCGATTCTTGTGCCTTAGCCTCCTGAGTAGCTGGGATTACAGGCACACACCACCACGCCTGGCTAATTTTTTGTAGTTTAGGTAGAGATGGGGTTTCGCCGCCATGTTGCCCAAGCTGGTCTCGAACTCCTGAGCTCAGGCAGTCTGCCCGCCGTGGCCTCCCAAAGTGCTAGGATTATAGGCATGAGCCACCGCACCAGGCCATTTTTTTTTTCTTTTTTTCTTTTTTTTTTTTTTTTTTTGAGATGGAGTCTGACTCTTTTGCCCAGGCTGGAGTACAGTGGTGCAACCTCGGATCACTGCAACCTCCACCTCCCAGGTTTAAGTGATTCTTGTGCCTCAGCCTCCCAAGTAGCTGGGATTACAAGCATGCACCACCACTCCTGGCTAATTTTTGTGTATGTGTGTATGTATGCATGTATGTATTTTATTTATTTTTGAGACAGAGTTTCATTCTTGTTGCCCAGGCTGGAGTGCAATGGCGTGATCTCGGCTCACTGCAACCTCTGCCTCCCGGGTTCAAGCTATTCTTCTGCCTCAGCCTTCCAAGTAGCTGGGATTACAGGCATGCGTCAGCACGCCTGGCTAATTTTTGTATTTTTAGTAGAGATGGGGTTTCACCATGTTGGTCAGGCTGGTACCAAACTCCTGACCTCAGGTGATCCACTCACCTCAGCCTCCCAAAGTGCTGGGATTACAGGCGTGAGCCACCACACCTGGCCTTTTTTTGTATTTAGTAGAGACGGGGTTTCACCATTTTGCCCAGGCTGGTGTCGAACTCCTGGCCTCAAGCAATCCACCCCCCTCAGCCTCCCAAAGTGCTGGGATTACAGGTGTGAGCCACCATGCCTGGCCTTTGCTGTCTTCGAAACACACGTACACTCCTTCCCTCACTTTGTTTCTATTCTAGCTACCAGCCTAATTTCTTGCATAGCCAGAGACTTTCAAAATGTGATCTAACAATATGGACTAAAAGAAGCCAGATACAAAAAATATATGATTCTATTTATATTAAGTTAAGGAATGGCCAAAACCTACAAGGACAGAAATTAGATATAGTTACTTCATGGGTGGGAATGTGGTGGTTTTGACTGAACTCCAGAGGGAGCCTTTTGAAGAACGGATATATTTTCTATTTTGATCTAGGAGGTGGTTATACAGGTTTATACATTTGTAAAAAGTCATCAAGCCTTGAAATGTGAGCACTTTAAATGGTGGATGTTATACACCTGTCTAAACAAAAAGGGCTCAAGCACTATCCTTCACCACCTATCACTTGCAGATCTTTCCTGCCACACAGATCTTCCCTTTTCA
This sequence comes from Pongo abelii, assembly GCF_028885655.2. Lineage (NCBI taxonomy): Eukaryota > Metazoa > Chordata > Mammalia > Primates > Hominidae > Pongo > Pongo abelii. The sequence continues at coordinate 105,692,627 of NC_085928.1, forward strand.
CCACCCTCTTCTTGGTGAAGTACCTCTCCCTCTTTGTGACTCTGCCTCTGGCTCCTACTAAGTTTCTTTCATGGCTGTTCATCCTTTGTCAGCTCCTGTCATGAAGCCGTTTGTGTAATGCTAGAACTTCATGGTGATTTGGCTCTGCTGGTTGTTAAGATACTTACCCAACATAGCAGGGCAGAAACCCATAGGCACCCCTTTGTAAAGCTGTGGCATTTACTCATATGGGGCAGTGATACATCCTGGGACTAGATTAACTCAGAAACATCAGCCTAGCTGTGTATGGTGCCCACTTGGGGCTCTGTGTGATGGTCAAAGGACATAAAGTTTGTGAAAGCCTCAGAAGTAGATTCTCACTGAAGACAAAAGACCCACACAGAGTGAGAGTGCATGAGTAATAATGCATTATCTGATGTAGATGGTGTTTGTTCCAGAAGTTAATAGTGAGGGGTCAGAAACTGAATGAAGTGTGCCTGAAAGCTGCTTCGCATATATCTGCATGCCTGACTCAGACGTCCTCCCAATATTTGCTCAAATCTCACCTTCTCAAGCTCCTTTTTTTTTTCCTTTTCCTAAGAGGCAAGGTCTCGTTGCCTGCTCTGAATTTGTTTACTATTGATTCATTTGTAGAGTTAGAAAATAAATACAAATCAGAGCTTAAGCAGTGAAAAAGCAATCTATTTCTTTATTCCCCTTCAATACTACTTGTGGCTCTGACCTGACCTTTCTTTTCTTTCAGGGTGAAAAGGCTGATAGCTTTTACATCATAGAGTCTGGCGAAGTGAGCATCTTGATTAGAAGCAGGGTGAGTTTATCAGTTTATATGTGATGGTGTACACACAAAAATTAACGATTTGCTTTAAATAATATGAAGTGTGTTGAATGCACCAAACCATCATTGTTATGTGAGGTGTGTGACTGGCAAAGACCCATGTTTAAGCCCATTTAGTATAGATTTAGCGTATTTAGATTAGATTAGATATAGATTTAGCATATGCTTATTCTTGCTCCCTTTGCCTCTGCCGTGTAATTAATGATTTAGGGGATATTGGCCTACAAATCAATAAGAAAAAGATAAAAACCCTAATAGAAAATGGGGGCTGGGGCTGGGCACAGTGGCTCACGCCTGTAATCCCAGCACTTTGGGAGGCCAAGGCGGGCGGATCACAAGGTCAGGAGATTGAGACCATCCTGGCTAACATGGTGAAACCCTGTCTCTACTAAAAATACAAAAAAAATGAGCCGGGCATGGTGGCGGGCGCCTGTAGTCCCAGCTACTCAGGAGGCTGAGGCAGGAGAATGGCATGAACACGGGAGGCAGAGCTTGCAGTCAGCTGAGATCGTACCACTGCACTCCAGCCTGGGTGACAGAGCGAGACTCCGTCAACAAAAAAAAAAAAAAAGGAAATGGGGGCTGGGCGCAGTGTCTCACACCTGTAATCCTAGCACTTTGGAGGCCTAGGCAAGAGATCTCTTGAGCCCAAGAGATTGAGGCTGCAGTGAACCGTGATTGTGCCACTGCACTCCAGCCTGGGTGACAGAGCAAGACCCTGTCTTTAAAAAAAAAAAAAAGGAAAGAAAATAGGGAAATTATATAATAAAAAGAGATTGGAAGGGATGAACATGAAGAAAGCTTCCTTGTTAGAGCACTGTTAGAAGAGGTCTCTAGGATGACTGTAGTCGTTTAATGGATGGTGTGACCTAGAAAACTGAGGAGCTGTAAGTAGGAGGAATGACTGTTACTGGTAAATCCTATCATCACCAGATTTTTCAGTTTCTTTTTTTTTCTTTTTTGAGAATACAGAGTTTGTTAAAACAGTTATATATAATACTAAGTCGAGCTAATATGAAAACTTTAGCAAAATATTGAGTAAAAGTTAATAAGTAGCCAGGCATGGTGGCTCACGCCTGTAATCCCAGCACTTTGGGAGGCTGAGGCGGGCAGATCACGAGGTCAGGAGATTGAGACCATCCTGGCTAACACAGTGAAACCCTGTCTCTACTAAAAATACAAAAAATTAGCCGGGCATGGTGGCGTGCGCCTGTAGTCCCAGCTACTCGGGAGGCTGAGGCAGGAGAATGGCATGAACCCGGGAGGCAGAGCTTGCGTGAGCTGAGATCACACCACTGCCCTCCAGCCTGGGCAACAGAGCAAGACTCCGTCTCAAAAAAAAAAAAAAAAAGTTAATAAGTATGGAAAAAGAAGAATATTACTGTGTGTAAGATAGCTGGATTTGTTTTCTCTCTCTCTCTCTTTTTTTTTTTTGAGTGAGTCTTGCTCTGTCGCCCAGGCTGGAATGCAGTGGTGCAATCTCAACTCACTGCAACCTCCAGCCCCCTAGTTTCAATCGATTCTTGTGCCTCAGCCTACTGAGTAGCTGAAGATAGCTTGATTCTTTTTTATTTTAAGCTAGAGTCTCGCTCTTGTTGCCCAGGCTGGAGTACAGTGGCGTGATCTCAGCTTACTGCAACCTCTGTCCCTGGGTTCAAGCGATTCTCCTGCCTCAGCCTCGCAAGTAGCTGGGACTATAGGCTCCCACCACCAAGCCCAGCTAATTCTTTGTACTTTTAGTAGAGACAGGGTTTCCCCATATTGGCCAGGCTGGTCTGGAACTCCTGACCTCAGGTGATCCTCCTGCCTCTGCTTCCCAAAGTGCTGGGATTACAGGCATGCGCCACCACGCCCAGGTGATAGCTTGATTCTTAATTAAAAGTAGATCTTTGAGACCAGCCTGACCAACATGGAGAAACCTCATCTCTACTAAAAATACAAAATTAGCTGGATGTGGTGGCACATAGCTGTAATCACAGCTACTCAGGAGGCCGAGGCAGGAGAATTGATTGAACCCGGGAGGCGGAGGTTGCAGTGAGCTGAGATCGCACCATTGCACTCCAGCCTGGGCAACAAGAGCCAAACTCTGCCTCAAAAAAAAAAAGAAAAGAAAAAAGTAGATCTATTGTTTCAACTGAAAACAATAGTTTTGGCCTGGCACGGTGGCTCACGCCTGTAATCCCAGCACTTTGGGAGGCCGAGGCAGGCAGATCATGAGGTCAGGAGATCAAGACCATCCTGGCTAACGTGGTTAAACCCCGTCTCTACTAAAAAACACACAAAAAATTAGCCGGATGTGGTTGCGGTCACCTGTAGTCCCAGCTACTCAGGAGGCTGAGGCAGGAGAATGGCATGAGCCCAGGAGGCAGAGCTTGCAGTGAGCTGAGATCGCACCACTGCACTCCAGCCTGGGCAACAGAGCGAGACTCCGTCTCAAAAAAAAAAAAAAAAGAAAACAATAGTTTGAAATGTCTGTGTCATTTTACTTACAGTTTTTGGACTAGTGATGTTTGTAGATTTCTCAGATATTCATTGACACCTGCTATGATCACAGCATAGTGTTAGGTGCATAAGATCAGCAGCAGCATGGCACTGGGATATTGGGGATGGGGGGTTTATCAGAAGTTCAGAGTCCTGGCTTTTCCCCAGATCTACTAAATCAGAATGTGCATTGCAAGAAAACCTGCATAATACGGGAGCTGGTGTGTATGTGACAGTGTGATAAGTCCCTTCTGTTTTAGAGAAGGGACTAAGTGGGCACAAATATGGCTGCAACTCCAGAGAATACTACTGAAATTGGAAAAGGAAAGTTGGCTCAGATGAAACAGACCAACTTCAGAGCAACAGGGCAGAAGTGTAGAAGGAAGAAGGGTCAAACAGTGTAAGCTCGTGTAGCAGTTTTGTTTCTTTTAAAAATTAACCAAAAAGGAAATTATCTTTCTGCCTACAACATAAAGTGGTTCTTAGAGATTGAGACTAATTCTTACTAATAAATTCTAAACAATTTTTTACTTAAATTATCACTTTGGTTAGCAGTTGGATTTGTTAAAAACAAAAACTCTAGATATTAATACAATGTAGTATATTATCTTAAATTTAGTTACTTAATCCTTATTTTAAAAATGGGAGGAGGGAGGCCGGGCACGGTGGCTCATGCCTATAATCCCAGCACTTTGAGAGGCCGAGGCGGGCAGATTACGAGGTCAGGAGATCAAGACTATACTGGCGAACATGGTGAAACCCCATCTCTACTAAAAATACAAAAAAATTAGCCAGGCGTGGTGGCGGGCGCCTGTGATCCCAGGTACTTGGGAGGCTGAGGCAGGTGAATGGCATGAACCTGGGAGGCGGAGCTTGAAGTGAGCGGATATCACGCCACTGCACTCCAGCCTGGGCGACAGAGCAAGACTCCATCTCAAAAAAAAAAAAAAAAAAAAAAAGGAGGAGGGAACCACTAACTTAAGGTACAAATAAGTACTTAAAAAGAAACTTGTTGGCCAGGAGCAGTGAATCACTCCTGTAATCCGAGCACTTTGGGAGGCCAAGATGGGAGGATTGCTTGAGGCCAACAGTTGAAGGCTGCATGAGCTGTGATCATTCCTCTGAACTCCAGCCTTGGTGACAGAGTGAGACCCTATCTCTTAAAAAAAAAATGTGGGGGGCATGGGGGATTTTGTCACTGTAAAATGTTGTTCAGGGTGCAGTCTCAAATCAGAGAAATAGCCCAAGTTTGTGGCTCATTACCTAAGAGAAGCATTGTCCTTATTTAGAGAAGATTGGGCATGTTCAGAATGGTATGGCTGTAGATTACCTTGAAAATGTTAGGACTCAGATAGCGCTCTAGGTAAAAAGCAAACTCTTCTGATCAAACCAGACCACTGAGATTAGTCCGTGGAGTTTACATGGTACAGTTAGTGAATTTTCTGCAAAGTTAATTCCTCAGTAATTGTGTGGAGTATGCTGAGAACAGTGTATGTGTGTGCAACTGGACATGCCCAGCTGTGATCCTGGAGTCAGCCTAGGTCATGTTCTTTGCCTGCTGTAGACTAAATCAAACAAGGATGGTGGGAACCAGGAGGTCGAGATTGCCCGCTGCCATAAGGGGCAGTACTTTGGAGAGCTTGCCCTGGTCACCAACAAACCCAGAGCTGCCTCAGCTTATGCAGTTGGAGATGTCAAATGCTTAGGTAAGAAAAGTTCTTTATGCATTAATACTCTTTTTCTAACATGTAATATTTTTTTCCCATCAGCAAGCCTTGACATATTCTGCCATCTTTTACTGCTGTCTAGGCCTAGGCAGTTTATGTGACCAACCAGAGATGGATGAATGGATGCTTTCAGCAAACATTTCTGAGCATTGATGACAGCCTGTGAGCAAGACAGGCATGCAGGCTCTTTAGCCGTATGAAAAGAACTGATGTCCAGGGCTGTGGGAGAATGGGGAGAACAGGTGCTGCTGGACTCTGTAAAGTCTCTAACTTGGATGACACAGTCTTCTGAATTCATATAGAAACATCCCTTTTTGCAAGTGGCCGGTGTCCCAAGGTGTAATCTCATACAACATGAATGGGTATGTTTAGGAAAAGGTTTGCATGAGGGAAATAGCTTGAATTCATTCTCTCCCTCATCTCTTTTTAACAATGCAGTTATGGATGTACAAGCATTCGAGAGGCTTCTGGGGCCCTGCATGGACATCATGAAGAGGAACATCTCACACTATGAGGAACAGCTGGTGAAGATGTTTGGCTCCAGCGTGGATCTGGGCAACCTCGGGCAGTAGGTGTGCCACACCCCAGAGCCTTCTTAGTGTGACACCAAAACCTTCTGGTCAGCCACAGAACACATACAGAAAACAGACGTGACAGAACTGTTCCTGCCGTTGCCGCCACTGCTGCCATTGCTGCCATTGCTGTGGTTATGGGCATTTAGAAAACTTGAAAGTCAGCACTAAAGGATGGGCAGAGGTTCAACCCACACCTCCACTTTGCTTCTGAAAGCCCATTATTAGACCACTTGTAAAGATTACTCCAACCCAGTTTTTACATCTTTGGTTCAAAACGGCATGTCTCTCCAACAATTTAAGTGCCTGATACAAAGTCCAAAGTATAAACATGCTCCTTTCCTCTCTTGCTGCTACTCTTGCTTTTGGAAGTTACCACAGGGTCTGCAGAAACCTGTTGTATAACTGTAGATACTCTCTAGTGGTTCTCAAAGGAGGAAATGTAGCCTTCAGTCTCCTCATTTGTCCTTTGAGAAAGTCCACATTTGTTCACAGTTGCAGCCTTTGGTTTTACAGTGGGAAATGGTGGTGGATGATATGGACATATGTAGCCCAGTGGCATTATACTTTCTGCTGACAGCTGCACACATTACAGCTGTCTCCAAACCCACAGTGATGCTTAGGGAAAGACCCTGCTCAGGACCCAGCAGGTCAGCACCCCAGAGCAGACTGATAGGTCAGTGGGACCCATGTTAGAGCAGAAAATTTGGGCTCAGCACATTTTACTGTTAGTAGAGAGCCAGGAAAGGTTTTCTGGGTTGGGGATTTTGTGGGATTTAAAAAATTTTTTAGTAGGTTTTGTTTAACCTCTGTGCAGTTTGTATGATTGAATTGCTCTCCATTTATAAGGAGCCAGGATCTGGAGGGTTGCTATCACTTTGTCCAGCCCAAATACCTTCCTGGGCAACTCCTACCATTTGTTTGCAGTTGCCTCTACTGGCTGATGGAAGTATGCTGGAAAGTGGTTGTACTATAAAGAGAGTTCTTTCCTTCTACTCCAGAGTTGTTGTGTAGCTTTGCCATTGAACCCATCAATTTTTAAACTCTTTAAAGAAGCAGCAGCTATTTTTTTGAAATTAAAGAAAATTCTCAGGCCAGGCTCAATGGCTCATGCCTATAATGGTAGTGCTTTGGGAGGCTGAGCTGGGAGGATCACTTAAGACCAGCCTAGGCAACAGAGTGAGACCCTGTCTCTACAAAAACAAAAATTTTTTTTTTCTTTTTGAGATGGAGTTTCACTCTTGTTGCCCAGGCTGGAGTGCAATGGTGTGGTCTTGGCTCACCGCAACCTCCGCCTCCCAGGTTCAAGTGATTCTCCTGCCTCAACCTCCTGAGTAGCTGGGATTACAGGCATGCGCCACCATGCCAGGCTAATTTTGTATTTTTAATAGAGACAGGGTTTCTCCATGTTGGTCAGGCTGGTCTCGAACTCCCAACCTCAGGTGATCCGCCCATCTCAGCCTCTCAAAGTGCTGGGATTACAGGTGTGAGCCACTGCACCTGGCAAAAAAAATTTTTTTTTTAATTTGTCAGGTGTGGTGGTGCGTGTGTGTAGTCCCAGCTACTTAGGAGGCTGAGGTGGGAGGATCACTTGAGTCCAGGAGGTCAAGGTGACAGTGAGCTGTGGTCATGCCACTGCACTCTAGTCTGGGTGACACAGTGAGACCCTGTCTCTTAAAAAAAAAAAAATAAAAAGAAAAAATTATTCTTTAGGTAATTTCACTTGGACATATTCATATATATGGAGTTTGTCAGCTGACTCAGGCATTTACCCTAAAGATCAAATCTGTTTTCAAAAATTGGCATCGGCCGGGCACAGTGACCCACGGCTGTAATCCCAGCACTTTGGGAGGCCAAGGCGGGCGGATCACGAGGTCAGGAGTTCAAGACCAGCCTGGCCAACATAGTGAAACCCCGTCTCTACTAAAAATACAAAAAATTAGCCGGGCGTGGTGGTGGGCGCCTGTAATCCCAGCTACTTGAGAGGCTCAGGCAGGAGAATCGCTTGAACCTGGGAGGCGGAGGTTGCAGTGAGCCGAGATTGCACCATTGCATTCTACCCCGGGTGACAGTGCAAGACTCCATCTCAAAAAAAAAAAAAAAATTTGGCATCATTTACAATTTCATAGAAATACTGTGAAGGCCTTTCTAGTTGAGATGTTGGGGTATTTGGGATTCTAATTGTTAACCTCAGAAGAAGGTAATTTAGCTTGTATTTATTTAAAACCCATTTAGCCTTTTACTTATATCTGGTAGAATTCCAGTGATCATCCTAATAAGGTATATTTCAGAATAATTTTTTTTTCATTCAGAATAACTTAGAATCAGATGCTATAAAGGGCTCCTAGGAGCAGTGTGAAATTTCCATAAAGTTAAATTTGAATGTTGTAACCAAGTTTATATTAAATCAAGAGGCCATTTCCAATATGATTTTTTGTTTCTTTTTAACTTGTTAAGTCCCTAAGAGATTACATGCTAGGGCTTGAGTCATTTCTGTTGTAGATAATGATGGCCCACACAGTCACCTTCGACTGTCCACATAGGCTAGGCTTTCCGCTTTTGCCACGGACAGTGTGACCAAGATATTTCCAGAGTAAATAACCCACCACAACCTTGGTAATTCCTCTTTTCTTCTTAAGCTCCAGGAAGCGAAAGCGGAAGGACTCTTTTCAGACTGCCCTCTGTAGCCTACATTGCAGCTTTCCAAAACAGGCAGCTAGCACTGGGAAAGCCCATGTGATGACCCCATATTTTTCTGAGGTTCTTCTTTTCCATGGTGTTACTTTATTATCAAGTAAATTCAGAAAGCAGGTCTTGCCCTTAGCAGACAAGAACCACACCAGTTTCTTGCAAAGGTAACGGATACATTGAGATTCAGGAGTGACACAGAGGTCCAGCCCCAGAACTTGTGAGGATTTTGTTTGAACACTGAGCAGATGCCTCCTCCCTGCCACCCATCACACTAGTTAGGGTTGGCCATGAATTCTATGCCAGAGTCACTCCTGCAGTCTGCTAGGGATGGGCCTTCTCATCCCACTCTCGCACACATCCCAGTCTAGTCTTTCCCTTCACAGAGTCCTCCTTGACACCCCTGACTTAATGATAGTTGCTGTTTTGGAGTAGAATTGATCAGGTTTAAGTCATCCTGCTCAGGTTGGGCATGGTGGCTCATGCCTGTAATCCCAGCACTTTGGGAAGCCAAAGTGGGAGGATTGCTTGAGCCCAGGAGTTCCAAACCATCCTGGGCAACAGAGGGAGACCCTGTCTCTACCAACAACAACAACAAAAAAAAAGTTAAAAAAACAATTAGCTGGACCTGGTGGTGCACACTCAGTAGGCTGAGGTGAAAGGATTCCTTTAACCTGGGAGACTGAAGCTGCAGTGAGCCATGATCGTGCCACTGCACTCCAGTCTAGGGGACAAAGTGGGACCCTATCTCAAAAAAAAAAAAAGTCATCCTCCTCCAAGTACTGATTGACATATGGATCATCAGTTCAGACCCTCACTGCATACAGGATCCCTAGAGGGTTCTATTTAATAGCTTGAGGAAGGGAGACTTTAGAAGGACATGTGTGAATGAAATAGGATATAGCCATTACCACGGTGCCAGGACCTGACAGCGTTCCAATTCTTTTTGCAGCATGGGGAATCAAAGGTGGCAGGCCAAGTTCAACTCAGGGCTGAGATATCCACATTGTCCACATCAGGCAAGCCCTTGCACTGATGGTTGAGCCTCATGGAGAGGAGCATATGTTGGGAAGAGATCCCTTTGTTAACTGTTTTGTGTTGTTCTCTTCAATGAGTTAGAGCTCATGCCCCTTTTCTGGCTTTGCTGTTGATTTTGGATGGTAGAGAATATTCCTGAGAGCCTTCCTTTTGGCCCCCAGCTTATCCCACCCACTCTCTTCTCTTGGTTGAATTCTCTGAAGGAAAGGTTCATGTGCTATTGTCCTGTTAGTCAATAGTCTTCATATATAATTGTGTTACATATATTGCTGTAGACTCTCAGAAATCAGGGTAGAGCAAATTTTCTTTTGAGCAGTTTAATGAGTGAATTCAGCAGCAAAGTGGCAAGAAATGGTTCTCCGGCCAGGAGAGGTTATGTTTATCTTCTGATTGCCCATTTTCTCTGCACACAATGATATTGTATTCAGTGAGAGGTGCTGTTGGCACCCAGCAACACCCTGGGCACACAGCATTTCATATCATGTCACAGTGTACAAGCTACCCTCTCTCATTTAGAAAGAAGAGCATTTTGCACAGAGAAAAAGTAAAAAGATCCATGAATGTCATCTTTTATCTTTTATTTTCAGTTGGCTGATGTTGGAATTTTTGTTCTTGTCATGAACTTGTAAACCAATCTTGCCAAGATACAAGTTGTTTTGGTTTTTCACTACAATGACCTCTTGTTCCTCCTGTCTTGACTGCTGGCGTTCCTCAATTATTCTATTGTCTATTTTATGGGAAGCAGCCTTCCCATAGGTTTCCTTTTACACACTGCAGGGCTATCTTTATACTTAAAAAAAAAAAAAAAAAAAAAAAAAAAAGGACAAGAACTGTCACTAACCTCATGGGGGGTTTGCATAAAACCATTTAGCCCACCTTGAGCAAAGGGTAGATTCCGTGTTGTTTTTTTAAGCTCACTGTAATAAAATAAATATAATTCAGCATTATTGTGCTACCTCAAAGGTAAAAAATGTTTTAAGGTCTTCTTTTGGTCCTGAGTTCTATATACAGTGTTTGAAATGTCTTTCAATTGGAATTAATTTTTAAATCATTGGAGTGAATTTTATTTTAATCTGTTTTAATCTTGTATTTTAATCTCAGAAGAATAAGTGATTGAAACGTGATCAATTCTTGCTCTGTGGTGTTAAACATATAATGAACAGTCATTAAGAATTAAGTCACTGTTTGCCATAAACAAGGTTGATGTTCTTTTTGTTGTTGTTAAGGAAACCCTAGGGCTCGGCTTTACTCTTGATTAATAAAGGCTGACAAATCATGTCTGACTTTCTGGTGCAGTCTTATGTTACGTGTTTGCCGTTTTGCTTCAGGGCTCCAGGCCATCATAGCACTCCTTTGGCAGATTCATTCTTCTGGCAGATCTGGGATTAGGGTATGAGCCCTTGAAAATTAGAGACCCCTTGTACTAGTCAGGGTTCTCCAGAGAAGCAGTCAGTAGGGTGTGGGTGTGTGTGGGGGTGTGTGTGTGTGTGTGTGTGTGTGTGTGTGTGTATAAAGGTTCTTTTTTTTTTTTTTTAGTGACAGGATCTCACTATGTTGTCCAGGCTGGTTTCAAACTCCTAGGCTCAAGCAGTCTTCCTGCCTCAGCTTCCAGCTTCCCAAAGTGCTGGAATTATAGGTGTGAGCCACTGCACCCAGCCTAAAGATTTATTATAAGGAATTGGCTCACACAGTTATGGAGGTGGGCAAGTCCCAAGATCTGCAGGGTGAATTGGCTAGCTGGAGACCCAGGAGAGCCAATGGTTTAGTTCCAGTTCAAGTGTGAAAGCCTGAGATTCAGAAGAGCCAATGTTGTTGTTCTTGTCCAAAAGCCAGCAGGCTCAAGACCCAAGAAGAACCAGTGTTTCAGTTAGAGTCCAAAGGCAGGAAAAAAGACAACATCCCAGTTCAAAGGTGGGCAGGAAAGAATTTGTCTTACTTGGGGAAGAGTTGGCCTTTTTGTTCTATTCACGCCTTTGACTGATTGGATGAGGCCCACACACATTAGAGAAGGTCATCTACTTTACTTCTATACCAAATTAAATGTTAGTCTTATCCAGGCCGGGCACGATGGCTTAGGCCTGTAATCCCAGCACTTTGGGAGGTGGAGGTGGGTGGATCACCTGAGGTTAGGAGTTTGAGACCAGCCTGGCCAACATGGCGAAACCCAGTCTCTACTAAAAACAAATATTAGCCAGGCATGGAGGCACATTCCTATAATCCCAGCTATTTGGGAGGCTGAGGTAGGAGAGTCACTTGAACCCAGGAGGTGGAGGTTGCAGTGAGCCGAGATTACATCATTCCACTCACTCCAGCATGGGCGACAAGAGTGAAACTCAGTCTCAAAAAAAAAAAAAAAAAAAACCTTATCCAAAAACACCCTCACAGAAACATCTGGAATAATGTTGGATCAAATATCCGGGCACACTGTGGCCCAGTCAAGTTAACACATAAAATTAGCAATCACAACATGGTATTTCAATTGTTGTGGATGATGTGCAAGGGTATCCTGTATATCCCTTGCCAGGAAGACAAACTCACCAATGAAACCCAGCAGAGCTGGGTATGGTGGCTCACACCTGTAATCCAAGTGCTTTGGGAGGCTAAGGCAGGAGGATCATTGAAGTTTGAAACCAGCCTGGGCAACATAGTAAGACCCTGTCTCTACAAAAAATAAAATATAGCCAGGCACAGTGTCTGAAAAAAAAAAAAAGCTGGGTGCGGTTGCTCATGCCTGTAATCCCAGTACTTTGGGAGGCTGAGATGGGTGGATCATTTGAGGTCAGGAGTTTAAGACCAGCGTGGCCAACATGGTGAAACCCCGTCTCTACTAAAAATACAAATATTATCGAGGTGTGGTGGCGGGTGCCTGTAATCCCAGCTACTCAGGAGGCTGAGGCAGGAGAATTGCTTGAACCCAGGAGGTAGAGGTTGCAGTGAACCAAGATTGCACCACTGCACTCCAGCCTGGGCAACAGAGTGAGACTCCGTCTAAAAAAAAAAGTAGAAAACATCTGTCACTCAATATTATTTACATAATTTCCTTCTCTGTAACATGGCTATGATCAGAACTAGCAAGGATGCTGTGACAGCCCACTGTACCTACAATTTATTTTCAAGTGACCAAAGGAAGCGCCTTGTTCCAGTTTGATCTTGCCCACATTTGGACAGAGACACCTGCCTGTACCAAAGGGCCAAGCTGTGGGAGCATATGAAATCTAGGACCCAAGAAACTGGTAGATGGAAATCTTGGGACCCACTAAGGCCCAATAAACTGATAGTTGAACCCTCTAAAAACCAAAGTGTCTTTGTTTCAAAGCTTTAAAAATTAAATGTCAGCCAGGCATGGTGGCTCACTCCTGTAATCTCAGCCCTTTGGGAGGCTGAAGTGGGAGGATCGCTTGAGCCCAGGAGTTTAAGACCAGGCTGGGCAACATAGTGAAACTGCATCTCTCTTTTTTTTTTTTTTTTTTTTAAGACAGAGTCTTGCTCTGTAGCCCAGGCTGGAGTGCAGTGATGTAATCTTGGCTCACTGCAAGCTCCACCTCCTGGGTTCATGCTACTCTCCTTGCCTCAGCCTCCCGAGTAGCTGGGACTACAGGCGCCCGCCACCGTGCCTGGCTAATTTTTTTTTTTTCAGTAGAGACGGGGTTTCACCGTGTTAGCCAGGATGGTCTCGATCGTGAAACCGCATCTCTAAAAAAATGTTTTTAATTAAAAAAAAATTGTGACTGGGTACAGTGGCTCACGCTTATAATCCTAGCTCTTAGGGAGGCAGAGGCGGGAAGACAGCTCGAGCCCAGGAGATCGAGACCTGCCTGGGCAACGTAACGAGACCCCGTTCTCCACCAAAAGGAAAAAAAATTGTGGTTTTGTTTTCGTGGTAGTACTGCTATGACATAAGACATTCTAGGACAATGTCAAGATCATATCATCCGTAGTCTCAGCCTTGAAGAGGGAACATTACATGAGGACCACGTTAGTGTGTCCTGACAGGAAGCTAGAAATTTGTCCCATCAAAGTTACCTGAATATATTACCTGAGTATATAGTGATAGGGAATCACTTAATTTTATAACAACAATTAAAACAGTATTATAAAGTGGGAGGGAATTGGGGTCACTTAACAAAGCATCATATTAAGTATAAATTTTGCTTCCTTTACCCATTCTCTCTAGAGACAAATCATGGCCAGTGATACATACTGTTACCTGATTGTTTTCTGATATATAAATAAAATGCGGAGTGTTGGCCAGGCGCTGTGGCTCACGCCTGTAATCCCAGCACCTTGGGAGGCCGAGGCAGGCGAATCATCAGGGTAAGAAATCAAGACCATCCTGGCCAATATAGTGAAACCCCATGTCTACTAAAAATACAAAAATTAGGGTGGGTGCAGTGGCTCACACCTGTAATCCCGACACATTGGAAACCCGAGGTGGGCAGAACATGAGGTCAGGAGTTCGAGACCAGCCTGACCAACATGGTGAAACCCCGTCTCTACTGAAAATACAAAAATTAGCCGAGCATGATGGTGTGCACCTGTAATCCTAGCTACTCAGGAGGCTGAGGCAGGAGAATCACTTGAACCTGGGAGACAGAGGTTGCAGTGAGCCGAGATCGCGCTACTGCACTCCAGCCTGGGCAACAGAGCGAGACTCAATCTCAAAGAAAAAAAAAAATAAGAGTACAAAAATTATCTGGGTGTGGTGGCATGCACCTGTAGTCCCAGCTATTCGGGAGGTTGAGGCAGGAGAATCGCTTGAACCTGGGAGGCGGAGTTTTCAGTGAGCTGAGATCGTGCCACTGCACTCCAGCCTGGCAACAGAGTGAGACTCTGTCTCAAAAAAAGAAAAAAAATGCCGAGTGTTGACCAGGAACCTACTAATCAGTTGTGAATTCAGACAAGTATTACCAAGTTCTAACTTGGAATGTCAGAAGTTAGGTCTGCCTAAGCTCATTTGTTCATTGAATAAATCCTGATGACCAGCTGTGGGTGTTTCTAACTCTGTGTTTAAACCCCAAGAATTAGCAACAATAATGGTACTGAGATCCATCAGGTGATTCCTGGAGCTTTCATCCAGTGCCCATGGAGTTTATCCTCTGTGTTTCTCTTTTTTTTTTTTTTTTTTTTTTTTTGAGTGCAGTGGCACGATCTCGGCTCATTGCAAGCTCCGCCTCCCGGGTTCAAGTGACTCTCGAGCCTCAGCCTCCCGAGTAGCTGGGATTACAGGCGTGTGCCACCATGCCTGGCAAATTTTTGTTATTTTTATAGAAACGGGGTTTCACCATGTTGGTGAACTCCTGACTTCAGGTGATCTGCCGGCCTCAGCCTCCCAAAGTGCTGAGATTACAGGCGTGAGCTGCTCCGGGCCTGTTCCTCCACATTTCTGGACTCACGCAGATAGCAGCCCCTCTCCCATCTCAAGGATGATTATGCTTCTAGTGTCTGTTGTCCTTAGTCATGCTACTCTTTTCTCTCTGGGCTGCTGTTGTATCTTCATAAAATGAGTGACCTAGACACACAAGCATGTGATGTCCCTTGCTGCTCTACCTTGCATCATACAATTCTGTTTATAGAAGCATTCTGGGGGAGCAGTGAAAGGAGAACAGCTAGTTTTTTGTTTTGTTGTGTTGTGTTTCGTTTTTTGAGACAGAGTCTCTCTCTGTTACCTAGGCTGGAGTGCAGTGGCGTGATCTCAGCTCACTGCAACCTCTGCCTTCCGTGTTCAAGCGATTCTCCTGCCTCAGCCTCCCAAGTAGCTGGGACTACAGGCATGCGCCACCATGCCTAGCTAAGTTTTGTATTTTTAGTAGAGACGGGGTTTCCCTATGTTGGCCAGGCTGGTCTCGAACTCCTGACCTCATGATCCGCCCGCCTTGTCCTCCCAAGGTGCTGGGATTATAGGCGTGAGCCACTGCGCCTGGCCAAGAACAACTAGATTTAAGATTTGAAGGACTCCCCCCACGTAGGGACTCCTCAGAAACTGTCATCTTTTTTTGTTTGTTTGTTTTTTGAGACAGAGTTTCGCTCTTGTCAGCCAGGCCAGAGTGCAGTGGCACAATTTCGGCTCATTGCAACCTCTCTGCCTCCTGAGTTCAAGTGATTGTCCTGCTTCAGCCTCCCAAGAAGCTGGGACTACAGGCACCCACCACCATGCCCAGCTAATTTTTGTATTTTTAGTAGAGACAGGGTTTCACCATGTTGGCCAGGCTGGTCTGGAACTCCTGAGCTCAAATGATTCGCCCACCTCAGCCTCCCAAAGTGCTGGGATTGCAGGCGTGAGCCACCGCGCCCAGCCAGAAATTGTGATCTTGATGCTAGTTATGCTAAACATCATGAGAAATTTGGCCAGCAATGCATTTCTGGCCTCAATTGCCTTCTGTGAGGTCAGGTGCTAGGAATCAAATTTTTCTGAAGGTGTCTCTTTTTTCTTTGAGACAGAGTCTCGCTCTTGTTTCCCAGTCTAGAGTGCAATGGCGTAATCTTGGCTCACTGCACTTCACCTCCCGGGTTCAAGCGATTCTTCTGCCTCAGCCTCCTACTGTAGCTGGAATTACAGGCATGCGCCACCACGCCCAGCTAATTTTGTATTTTTAGTAGAGACCTGAGGTGAGCCGCCTGCTTCGGCCTCCCAAAATGCTGGGATTACAGGTGTGAGCCACCGCGCCCAGTTGAAGGTGTCTCTTATGTGTGATTTTTTTTTTTTTTTTTTGAGACAGTCTCACTCTGTTGCCCAGGCTGGAGTGTGCAGTGGTGTGATCTTGGCTCACTGCAACCTCCTCTGCCTCCCGGGTTCAAGCAATTCTGCCTCCACCTCCCGAGTAGCTGGGATTACAGGCATGCGCCACCACGCCCGGCTAATTTTTGTATTTTTAGTAGAGATGGGGTTTCACCATGTTGGCCAGGATGGTCTCGAATCCCTGACGTCAAGTGATCCACCTGTCTCGGCCTCCCAAAGTGCTGGGATTACAGGTGTGAGCCACCGCTCCCAGCCACGTATGACATTTCTAACCCTCCCTCTCACTTCTTCCCAACCAGAATCCTTGATCTTGTGGGCATTTCCTTCTGTTCTATAAAACCATTTATCTGGCATGTCTTTCAGTACACAAAGTTAGGTGTGCCCAGCCCATTTGTATACCACAGGGCAGGAGGCTAGCCAGGCTAGAGTATGAGACCAGAGGATTGGCACTACCCACTAGGAAAACCAGCAGGACTCTTCACCAATCAGTCTATGCTGATAGGCAGACGAATGCACATTTGACAGGCAGCTCTTGGGGAAGGCCGCTGAAACAGAAGATACCAGCCAAATCCCCTGTAGCATTCTCGGCCATGGGCCTACCCCTTCCTCCCTCTGCAGAACTGCACTGAGCCAGGGGACAAAGGTCACTGTGTACTCTGCTGTAAGCCAGGATCCAGCAATCCCCTTTCTGGCTAGGTCCTCCAACCCCCAGAAGGAGGGGAGGTGTGTGCAGTTGTTTTTTGTCTACTAAACAGATAAAAAGGAACTAAAATCTAGACCCACCAGATAAGCAAACCAGCACTTTAGAGTATAACATCCAGTGATGGTCAAACTGTTCACTTTCATTCTGAAACTGCTGGTGTGGGCACGAGTGGGCAGCTGCAGTACACACTCCCATGTCTGCTGTGAGCTGAGTCTTGGCCTGTGGCCAGGTAGGGAGAAGGCCTTTGGGACAGGTAAGCCTGGGACGCGGGACATGCTGGAAGCACGCATGAGCGGCGGTGCTGCATTTTGCCACTTTGGCCAGCAGGGGCCGGGCTGTCCTGGAGCTCCCAGCATCCTGCCCCAGAGCTGCGCAGCCGGCCCCAAGCCCAGGGTGACAAATGAGGCTGCGCGCTGGCTCAGGGCCCCTGCTGACCTTCCAAGTCTCAGCCCAGACCCCGCACGAGGGGTTGTTCTCCAGGAAGCTCCAGCCTTGGCGGCGCTGGGTCCCTGAGCTCTTTTCCAACCAGAGCATAGCTGGGTGGAAGAGCATGTGACCCTCAGACTCTGAGCTTGGGGCGCTGCACCTCCCTCGGGACTCAAGATGGTTCCACCTGGCTGACAGCTCCTGTCTCAGTCTAGCCAGACAAAAACAGGTTGGGACCCTCATCCTGGGCCCTCTGCTTGCAGCTGTGTACGAAGATGGCAGGCTTATGGGAGGATGTCCACTCCCACTGACCCTGGCATTGCCTGAGTCCCTCGCCTACCTGGGCTGGGCCAAGACCCAACTACAATCAAGTGGCTGGGGTCCACTCGCTGCTGTGGTGTCTGCCTTTGTGCTCACCTCAAGGTTTGTATCTCTGGCTTACAGCAAAAGCAGCCCCCACCCCTAACGCAGAGCTGGCCTCACAACCGAAAACCGGGAAGGCCCTCACTTGGCACTGGGGAAATAGTTCAAGGGCCAGGTGCATGCAGGGCATATTAAGAGTGCGGGGGTGGGGCCCACTGACACTGGGCGGACTTCTAGCACAATGGGAATACCTCAGCTGGCCCCTCCAGCTTTGTCCTTCCTGGACGTGCTGGGGACAGGGTGTGTGTGTCCAGGATATACTAGGAACCCTCCCAACCCTGGCCTTGTGGGATCCTTTTCTTGGTAATTTTCCTGTCTTTTGTTCTGGAAAAAAAAAATCTAGGAATTATTTGCCGCCAACCCCTCTCTGCATGGCCCACGTCCCAGGGCTGTGGGTGCAGCTGAGGGTCATCAGAGACCTTAGCCCCACCCCTGCCCGAGTGGGAACATTGTGTTCCCAGCTCCAAGCTGAGCTGCCTGTCCAGTTCTTCAGTGCTGGAGGCCCTGGGCTGACTCCAGGCAGGAGGGAGTGGGGATGAGCAAGAACAGCCAGCGGGTTTAAGGAATGGGCAGGAAAAGGAACCTGGAGTGCAGAAGCACCCCTCTACCTCCTCATCGGACTCTTGCCCCCTCCACCTTTGGAGGTCCTCTTTGGGGATCAGAGGCCCATCTCTGCCAGGGGCCTGAAGACCTACATCCTGGAGGTGAGGTCTGTGCTCAGCATCTCACCTGTACCCTTCATCTCCAAAACCATTGCAGTGCTTGCCGCCTTGCCCTAGAGCCCTGTCCTCCAACCTCTCGCACCTCTGCCTCTCTCAGCAATGACTTGCCATGGGTCAGAAACTCCGGTCTCCCTCTTTGCTCCCCACCATCCTCCGCTAGCTCCTGCCCCATTTTGAAACTTGCCTGTGGTTGCCATTACCCTTCCTCACCTCCCATTCTTGCCACAGCCCATGGCGCAGTCCCCAGTGACTTCTGCTGACAAAACCAGTGCACATACCAGCTCTCTGGAATCCCAGCAAAATTCACCGGGATTGACTTCTCCCTCCTGCTTCAAGGACCACATTCTCAGGAATCATTCAGCCTTCCTGGTTTTCCTTCCAGCTCTTATGATCATCCTCATCTCTGTTGCCACCTTTAACTACACATAGTTAAATGTTGGAGTGACCCAAGGCTGTACTCTGGGCTCTTCTCCCTCCCTCCCTCCTTAGGGAATTTTGTCAGGAACAGTGTGGCTTTGAGTGTTATCACCATGCTGCTCTCTCTGAATTTATACTTCCAGCTGGGACACTTCACCCTGAACTAGTTGTCCCACTGTCTGCTTGACATCTCCACTAGGCTATGAAACAGCTGTCCCAAATCTTGTCTTTTTTTTTTTTTTCTTGAGATGGAGTCTCGCTCTGTTGCTCAGGCTGGAGTGCAGTGGCATGAGCTCGGCTCACTGCAACCTCCACCTCCCGGGTTCAATGGATTCTCCCACCTCAGCCTCCTGAGTAGCTGGGATTACATGTGCACGCCAGCACATCCTGCTAATTTTGTATTTTTAGTAGAGACAGGACTTCACCATGTTGGCCAGTCTGGTCTCGAACTCCTGACCTCATGTGATCCGCCCGCCTTGGCCTCCCAAAGTGCTGGGATTGCAGGCATGAGCCACTGCACCCGGCCCATCCTCTTATTTTTCATCAGTACTCCCTCTCCAGTTGTACCACCCTTCTGTCCTGAAGAAGTCTCCAACTGTCAGCACCTCTAATCTGTCCACTCTCAGATCCCAACTCTTCTTTAAAATCCCTCCAGCGCTTTCCCCTCCTTGGACTTAATACTTGGCCCTAGTCCCAGTCTTAATTACCCTCTAGGATCAACAGCCAGAGTCTTATTTTTGAATTGCGACTTTTGCAACATCAGCCCTCGGCTGAGTGCTCATGTAACCTCCTACCAGCCTTGCAAAGGTGTAAATGGTCCAGGCCAAGGCCTATCTACTGTCCCTTCACTGCAACCACTGGGAACCTTATGCAAATTTTGCTTTGCTTTTGGTTTTATTTGTTTGTTTTTTGAGACAGAGTCTTGCTTTGTCACCCAGGCTAGAGTGCAATGGCACAGTCTCAGCTCACTGCAACCTCCATATTCCAGATTTAAGCAATTCTCCTGCCTCAGCCTCTCGAGTAGCTGGGACTACAGGTGTGTGCCACCACACCCACCTAATTTTTTGTATTTTTAGTAGAGACGGGGTTTCACCATTTTGGCCAGGCTGGTCTTGAACTCCTGTCCTAGTGACTCGCCTGCCTCAGCCTCCCAAAGTGCTGGGATTACAGGTGTGAGCCACCGTGCCCGGCAGGTTTTGTTTTTTTAATTTAATTTTTAAAGTGCAAGATATAACAAATACATAAAAGTACATAAAACAAAGATGTTTTGCTCAATTATTTTTCACAGACCAAACACTCAGAAACCCAACACAGACGAAAAACATTCCCAGTGCCCTGCAGCACCCCCTTGTGGCCCACCAGTCACCCCTCCCTACCCTATCCTGAGTTTTAAGATAAGGAGGTCATCACTTCCTTGATTTTCTTAATCTTTCTGTCACCTAAGGATGCCTCTCTAAAGAATTTCTTCCTTCATCCAGCTAAATATATACCTATAATTAATTGCATAAGAGAGAACCCATCATAACTGCTGTCCTTTAAATCTTTTATCTTTTCCTCTTTTCCTCTCCCTCCCTTCTATCACCATTTTCTGCAACCCACGTTTACAAACTGTATGTTGCTATTTTTCTCCTGGCTTATATAATTATAAAAGCATACATACACACGGCCAGGTGCAGTGGCTCACGCCTATAATCCCAGCACTTTGGGAGGCTGAGGCAGGTGGATCACCTGAGGTCAGGAGTTCAAGACCAGCCTGCCCAACATGGCGAAACCCTGTCTCTACTAAAAATACAAAAAATTAGCTGGGCATGGTGGCAGGCGCCTGTAATCCCAGCTTCTTGGGAGGCTGAAGCAGGACAATCACTTGAACTCAGGAGGCAGAGAGGTTGCAACGAGCCGAGATTGTGCCACTGCACTCCAGCCTGGGTGACAAGAGCGAAACTCCGTCTAAAAATTAAATAAATAATTTTTTAAAAATACAAGAAATTAGCTGGATATGGTGGTGCATGCCTGTAGTCCCAGCCACTCGGGAGGCTGAGGCACAAGAATTGCTTGAAACCGGGAGGCGGAGGTTGCAGTGAACTAAGAGAGATCACGCCATTGCACTCCAGCCAGGGAGACATCATGAGACTCTGTCTCAAAAAAAAAAAAAAAAAAAAAAAAAAAAGCACACACACATTCACACAAAGTGGTTTGTCTTTGTTGTACACATTTAGGTCATTTTGTACATACTTTTCTGCATCTCGCTTTTCTTACTCATTCCAACTTTGTGGCAGGCCCTCCAAATGAAGTGGCACTATCCCAGTTCCTTCTTTTTGGTGATAATATAAAACCTGTCCACAAATATTTTTATACTCTCCCCACAAAAAGTGGATTCTAAGCTCCCTCTCCTTAAATATGGGCCAGCTTCAGTGACTGCTTCTATTGAATAGAATGGGGCAGAAATGATACTGTGTGATATCTGAATCTAGGTTAGAAAAGTTGATAGAACTAAAACAGGATCCAGACACAGTGACTCACACCTGTAATCCCAGTACTTTGGGAGGCCGAGTGGGAGGATCACTTGAGCCTGGAAGTTCAAGACCAGCCTGCGCAACATATAGACCCAGTCTCTACTTAAAAATAAAAATAAAAAAAGAACTTAGGTAGGAGGTGGGACTTGACTCCAGAGGTGGGGCTCGGACACTGCACTAGATTGAGGACTAGCTAAAATAGGGCCTGGGGAGGAAGAGGCTTTCAATCAAACATGCCCACCAACGTGCTGTCAATTTACCATTGCCATGGCAACACCCAGGAGTTACTGCCTCTTTCCGTGGCAATGATCCAATGACCCAAAAGTTACTACCTCTTCCCTAGAGATTTCTGCTTAAACAGCTCCTTAATCTGCATGCAATTAAAAGTGGATATAAATATGACTGCAAAACTGCCCTGAGCTGCTACTCTCTGCCCAAGGGATAGCCCTGCTCTGCAGGAGCAGTCACGGAGCCATAACACTGCCTCTTCAACAAAGCTGTTTTCTTCTACTTCTGGCTTGCCCTTGAATTCTTTCCTGGACAAAGCCAAGAACCCTCATGGGCTAAGCTCCACTTTGGGGCTCACCTGCCCTGTATCAGAACTTCCACTTTACTTGCTCTCACTTAGTATAATCATCCTTGGAATCTATCTACCATGTTGTGAGGAATTCCAGGAGAGGCCACATGCAGGTTTTCAGCCCTGGCTAAATTCTCCGATGACAGCCAGCCTCAAATGGCAGACTTCAAGTGAGGAGCCTTCAGATGATTCCAACCCCAGCCCGCAAGCTTCCCCAGCTAATACATCAGAGAAAAGTTATCTCCATTGAATCTTGCTCAAATGGCAGATTTGTGAGCAAAATAAGTTGTTATAAGCCACTAAATTTGAGGTAATTTGTTACACAATGTAGTAGCCATAACAATTTAGAGGTCCCAAAATGTCTCTAACCATGCCCTTGTGGATGGGCCATCACTTTGCAGGCTTTTTCCCCCACTACATGTGATATAGCAATAAATATCCCTGACTATATTGCTCATATCTCAGTGCTTTTTTTTTTTTTTTTTTTTTTGAGGTGGAGTCTCACTCTGTCGCCCAGGCTGGAGTGCAGTGACGTGATCTTGGCTCACTGCAAGCTCCGCCTCCTGAGTTTACGCCATTCTCCTGCCTCAGCCTCCTGAGTAGCTGGGACTACAGGCGCCCGCCACCACAACTGGCTAATTTTTTGCATTTTTAGTAGAGACAGGGTTTCACCGTGTTAGCCAGGATGGTCTTGATCTCCTGACCTCGTGATCTGTCTGCCTTGGCCTCCCAAAGTGCTGGGATTACAGGTGTGAGCCACCGCGCCCAGCCTCCAGCTCCTGTCTTAACTGATTAACCAACCTTACGACATTCCATTATGACTTGTTCCTGCCCTGTCCCAACTGTTCGATAGATCGACCTCGTGACATTCTTCTGGACAATGAGACTTATGATCTCCCCACCATGCACTTTGTGATCCCCGCCCCTGCCCACAAGAGAAAAACCCCCTTTAATTGTAACTTTCCACTGCTTACCCCAGTCCTATAAAACTGCCCCATCCCTAACTCCCTTTGCTGACTCCTTTCTCGGACTCAGTCCACTTGCACCCAAGTGAATAAATAGCCTTGTTGCTCACACAAAGCCTGTTGGTGGTCTCTTCACATGGACACGTGTGACATTTTGGTGCCGTGACTCAGATCAGGGTACCTCCCTTGGGAGATCAATCCCCTGTCCTCCTGCTCTTTGCTCCATGAGAAGGATCCACCTACGACCTCCAGTCCTTAGACCAACCGGCCCAAGGAACATCTCACCAATTTTAAATCGGGTAAGCAGCCTCTTTTTACCCTCTTCTCCAACCTCTCTCGCTATCCCTCAACTTCTTTCTCCTTTCAATTTCTGCACTACCCTTCAATCTCTCCCTTCCCTCAATTTCAGTTCATTTCCTTTTCTGGTAGAAACAGAGGAGATATGTTTTATCTGTGAACCCAAAACTCCGGCGCCAGTCAAGGACTCGGGAAGACAGTCTTCCCTCAGTGTCTAGGTGTCTAATCACTGCGGGGATGCCTGCCTGATTATTCACCCACGTTTCAGAGGTGTCTGATCACCGCAGGGATGCCTGCCTTGATCCTTCACCTTGGTGGCAAGTACCACCTCCTCTGGGTGGCAAGTACCACCCCCCCACCCCCCGAAGTGTCTCTACCCTCTCTTTTCTCTAGGCTTGCCTCCTTCACTATGGGCAACCTTCCACCCTCCATTCCTCCTTCTTCCCCCTTAGCCTGTGTTCTCAAGAACTTAAAACCTCTTCAACTCTCGCCTGACCTAAAACCTAAGTGTCTTATTTTCTTCTGCAACATGGCTTGGCCCAAATACAAACTTGATAATGGCTCCAAATGGCAAAAAAACCCGGCACTTTTGATTTCTCCATCCTACAAGATCTAGATAATTTTTGTCAAAAAATGGGCAAATGGTCTGAGGTGCCTTACATCCAGGCATTTTTCACGCTTTGTTCCCTCCCTAGTCTCTGCTCCCAATGTGACTCATCCCAAATCTTTCTTCTTTTTATCCTGTCTGTTCCTTCAGTCTCCACCCCAAGCTCTTGAGTCCTTTCAATCTTCCTTTTCTACCGACCCATCTGGCCTGTCCCCTCCTCCCCAGACTGCTCCTCTTCAGGTCGCTCTCCGCCATGCTGAATCAGGCTCAAATTCTTCCTCAGCCTCCGCTCCTCCACCCTACAACCCTTCTATCACCTCTCCTCCTGATACCTGGTCTGGCTTACAGTTTCGTTCTGTGACTAGCTCTTCCCCACCTGCCCAACAATTTCCTCTTAGAGAGGTGGCTGAAGGCATAGTCAGGGTACATGTGTCTTTTTCTCTATCAGACCTTTCCCAAATCAGCCAGCGTTTAGGCTCTTTCTCATCAGACCTCACTAAATATATACAGGAATTCCGATATCTAACTCTGTCCTACAATTTAACCTGGAGTGGCTTAAATGTCATCCTAACTTTTACCCTCTCCCCAGATGAACGGGAAAGAGTTTTTTCTCTAGCCCAGTCTCATGCTGACAACTGCCGGCGTCACGAGCCAGACCTCCAAGAAGGTAGTAGAGCAGTTCTCCAAGAGGATTCCCAATGAAATTATCAGGCAGATTCCCCAGGTATAGCTAGGCAAGGTTACATGATCTCCTGCCTAGTTGAAGGGCTTAAAAAGGCAGCATACAAAGCTGTTAATTACAATAAACTTAAAAAAAAAAAAAAAAAAAAACTACCCAAGGTAAAGACAAAAACCCAGCCCAGTTCATGGCTCATTTGGCAGCAACACTGAGACGCTTTACAGACCTAGACCCTGAAGGGTCAGAAGGCTGTCTCATTCTCAATATATATTTTATCACCCAGTCAGCTCCTGACATTAAAAAAAAAAAAAAAAAAAAAACCTTCAAAAATTGGAATCCGGCCCTCAAACCCCACAACAGGAATTAATCAATCTCACCTTCAAGGTGTACAGTAATAGAGAGGAGGCAGCCAGATGGCAACACATTTCTGAGTTACAATTACTTGCCTCTGCTGTGAGACAAAATCCAGCCGCACCTCCAGCACATACAAACTTCAAAATGCCTAAACCACACTGGTCAGGCATTCCTACAGGACCTCCTCCATCAGGATCTTGCTTCAAATGCCAGAAATCTGGCCACTGGGCCAAGGAGTGCCTGCAGCCTGGGATTACTCCCAAGCCATGTCCCATCTGTGCAGGGACCAACTGGAAATCAGACTGCCCAGCTCGCCTGGCAGCCACTGCTAGAGTCCCTAAAGCTCTGGGCCAAGGCTCTGTGACTGACTCCTTCCCAGATCTGCTCGGCTCAGCGGCTGAAAACTGATGCTGCCCGATCACTTCAGAAGCCCCCGGACCATCACGGATGCCGAGGTTCAGGTAACTCTCACAGTGAAGGCTAAGTCCATCCCCTGTTTAATCGATACGAGGGCTACCCACTCCACATTACCTTCTTTTCAAGGGCCTGTTTCCCTTGCCCTCATAACTGTTGTGGGTATTGATGGCCAAGCTTCAAAACCCCTTAAAACTCCCCCACTCTGGTGCCAACGTGGACCACATTGTTTTATGCACTCCTTTTTATTTATCTCCACCTGCCCAGTTCCCTTATTATGTCAAGACATTCTAACTAAATTATCTACTTCCCTGACTATTCCTGGGCTATAGCCACACCTCATTGCCGCCCTTTCCCCCAATTCAAAGCCTCCTTCACATCCTCCCCTTGTGTCTCCCTACCTTAATCCACAAGTATAAGATACCTCTACTCCTACCTTGGTGACCAATTGTGCACCCCTTATGATCCCATTAAAACCTAATCACCCTTACCCCACTCAATGCCAATATCCCATCTCACAGCAGGCTTTTAAAAGGTTAAAGCCTGTTATCACCTGCTACAGCATGGGCTTCTAAAGCCTATAAACTCTCCTTACAATTCCCCTATTTTACCTGTCCAAAAACTGGACAAGTCTTACAGGTTAGTTCAGGATCTGCGCCTTGTCAACAAAATTGTTTTGCCTATCCACCCTGTGGTACCCAACCCATACACTCTTTTGTCCTCAATACCTTCCTCCACAACCCACTATTCCGTTCTTCATCTTAAAAACACTTTTTCACTATTCCCCTGCACCCCTTGTCCCAGGCCCTCTTTGCTTTTACCTGGACTGACCCTGACACCCATCAGCCTCAGCAACTTACCTGGGCTATACTGCTGCAAGGCTTCAGGGACAGCCCCCATTACTTCAGTCAAGCCCAAATTTCTTCCTCACCCAATTACCTATCTTGGCATAAATTTTCATAAAAACACACGTGGTGTTTATGTCTGGTGATTATGTCTGGCTAATCTCCCAAACCCCAACCCCTTCTACAAAACAACAACTTCTTTCCTTTCTGGGCGTGCTTGGATACTTTCACCTTTGGATACCTGGTTTTGCCATCCTAACAAAACCATTATATAAACTCACAAAGAAAAACCTAGCTGACCCCATAGATCCTAAATCCTTTCCCCACTCCTGTTTCCATTCCTTAAAGACAGCTCTAGAGACTGCTCCTACACTAGCTCTCCCTGACTCATCCCAATCCCTTTCATTACACACAGCTGAAGTGCAGGGCTGTGCAGTCAAATTCTTACACAAGGACCGGGACCACGCCCTGTAGCCTTTTTGTCCAAACAAATTGACCTTACTATTTTAGGCTGTCCATCATGCCTCTGTGTGGTGGCTGCCACCACCCTAATAGTTTTACAGGCCCTCAAATTCACAAACTATGCTCAACTCACTCTCTACAGTTCTCATAACTTCCAAAATCTATTTTCTTCCTCACACCTGACGCATATACTTTCTGCTCCCCGGCTCCTTCAGCTATACTTACTCTTTGTTGAGTCTCCCACAATTACCATTTTTCTGGCCCAGACTTCAATCTGGCCTCCCACATTATTCCGGATACCACCCCGACCCCCATGACTGTATCTCTCTGATCCACCTGACATTCACTCCATTTACCCATATTTCCTTCTTCCCTGTTCCTCATCCTGATCATACTTGGTTTATTGATGGCAGTTCCACCAGGCCTAATCGCCACTCACCAGCAAAGGCAGGCTATGCTATAGTATCTTCCACATCTATCATTGAGGCTACCACTCTGCCCTGCTCCACTACCTCTCAGCAAGCCGAACTCATTGCCTTAACTCGGGCCCTCACTCTTGCAAAAGGACTACACGTCAGTATTTATACTGACTCTAAATATGCCTTCCATATCCTGCGCCACCATGCTGTTATATGGGCTGAAAGAGGTTTCTTCACTACGCAAGGGTCCTCCATCATTAATGCCTCTTTAATAAAAACTCTTCTCAAGGCTGCTTTACTTCCAAAGAGTCATTCACTGCAAGAGCCATCAAAAGGCATCAGATCCCATCGCTCAAGGCAACAGTTATGCTGATAAGACAGCTAAACAAGCAGCTAGCCTTCTAACTTCTGTCCTTCATGGCCAGTTTTTCTTCTTCTTATCAGTCACTCCCACCTACTCTCCCACTAAAACTTCCACCTATCAATCTCTTCCCACACAAGGCAAATGGTTCTTAGACCAAGAAAAATATCTCCTTCCAGCCTCACAGGCCCATTCTATTCTGTCATCATTTCATAACCTCTTTAATGTAGGTTACAAGCCTCTAGCCCACCTCTTTTGTTTTTGTTTTTGTTTTTGAGACAGAGTCTCACTCTGTTAGCTAGGCTGGAGTGCAGTGACACAATCTTGGCTCACTGCAAGCTCCGCCTCTTGGGTTCACACCATTCTCCTGCCTCAACCTCCCCAGTAGCTGGGACTACAGGCACCTGCCACCACGCCCAGCTAATTTTTTATGTTTTTAGTAGGGATGGAGTTTCACCGTGTTAGCCAGGATGGTCTCAATCTCCTGACCTCGTGATCCGCCCACCTCGGCCTCCCAAAGTGCTGGGATTACAGGTGTGAGCCACCGTGCCTGGCCCTAACCCGCCTCTTAAAACCTCTCATTTTGTTTCCATTGTGGAAATCTATCCTCAAAAAAATCACTTCTCAGTGTTCTATCTCCTATTTTACTAGTACTCAGGGATTGTTCAGGCCCCCTCCCTTCCCTACACATCAAGCTCAGGGATTTGCCCCTGCCCAGGACTGGCAAATTGACTTTACTCACATGCCCTGAGTCAAAAAACTAAAATACCTCTTGGTCTGGGTAGACACTTTCATTGGATGGGTAGAGGCCCCTCCCACAGGGTCTGAAAAGGCCACCACGGTCATTTCTTCCCTTCTGTCAGACATAATTCCTCGGTTTGGCCTTTCCATCTCTATACAGTCTGATAATGGACTGGCCTTTATTAGTCAAATCACCCAGACTAATTTGATATTCTTGACTCTTGATATTCAGCAAAACCTTCATACCCCTTACCATCCTCAATCTTCAGGAAAGGTAAAACAGACTAATGGTATTTTTTTTTTTTTTTTTGAGACAGAGTCTTGTTCTGTCTCCCAGGCTGGAGTGCAGTGGCCCAACCTCTGCTCACTGCAAACTCTGCCTCCCGGGTTCACACCATTCTCCTGCCTCAGCCTCCCGTGTAGCTGGGACTACAGGTGCCCACCACCACACTCAGCTAATGTTTTGTATTTTTTTAGTAAAGACAGGGTTTCACCATGTTAGCCAGGATGGTCTCGATCTCCTGACCTCGTGATCTGCTCGCCTCGGCCTCCCAAAGTGCTGGGATTACAGGCGTGAGCCACCGTGCCTGGCCGGACTAATGGTATTTTAAAGACACACCTCACTAAGCTCATCCTCCAACTTAAAAAGGACTGGACAGTACTTTTACCTGTTGCCCTTCTCAGAATTAGAGCCTGTTCTCGAGATGTTACAGGGCACAGTCCATTTAAACTTTTATATGGATGTACTTTCTTGTTCAGCCCCAGCCTCGTCCCAGACACCAGCCCTCTAGGTGACTATCTTCCAGTCCTCAAGCAGGCTAGACAGGAAATTCTCCAGGCTGCTAATCTTCTCTTGCCTACTCCAGATTCCCAGACATATAAAGACACCCTAGCTGGACGATCAGTTCTTAATAAAAATCTGACCCCTCAAACTCTACAACCTCAATGGACTGGACCCTACTTAGTCATCTATAGCACCCCAACTGCCATCCGCCTGCAGGACCCTCCCCATTGGGTTCACCATTCCAGAATAAAGCTGTGTCTGTCAGACAGCCAGCCTGATCTCTCTTCTTCCTCCTGGAAGTCGCAAGTACTCTCCCCTACTTCCCTTAAACTCACTCGCATTTCTGAAAAACAGTAATAACCCTTATGAGCCTAATACATCCCTTCATTCTATTAAGTCTATTCATCTTTACCCTACTTTTTGCAACAGGGCTCTATGCAGTCACCCCCACTACTTGTACTATGCCCCAAAAACTTGTCATCCCTACTATCTTCTGTGTAGTCATACTCCTATTCACCATTCTTAACTACTCGTAAATGCCCTGCCCTTATTTACACGGCCAATTTACACTTTTCCTCCAAACCATCATAACTGATATCTCCTGGTTTTATCTCAAACTGCCACCCTTAAGTCTCTCTTGAAGTAAATAAAAGATCTTCAGTGGCAAGGTACACTCCAGTACTTTCACCCTGATGAAGTCCTATTCTCTCCATAGTTTTGTCGTTGCTATATTGCTTACTTTGATGTCCATTCCTTGCCTTCTGATGAGTTTCAACATCTTTTCATGTTGTGAGGTTCTGTCCATTGCCTCTTAATACCCTTTTCTCCTTCTTTGCTAACAAACCTCGATTTTGTCCAGGAGGGTAAGTGTCCAGTCCCAAGTAATGGACAAATCTTGACCCATTCTCTGACTTCTCAGCCTCCTTGTGAGCCTGAGAAGCCTGAGTCATTGGTCAGTGAACAATAAATGGAAGTCTGCTGGGGCTTCTGGGAAAGCATTTGCTTACCTGATAAAGGGGATAGATGTGGCTGGTGCCAGCCTACCTCCTACTTTGAATACTGATATGACGTTTGGAAAGGATGCAGCTATCTTTCAGTGCAAGGACCATAAGCCTGAGGACAAAATCCAACACATCAAGGATGATGGTAGAAGGATCCAAATAGCCTGAGTTATATGCAACAGAAACAAATGGTGTGTCCATCAAAAGACATGTAAAAGAACATTTGGCCGGGCACGGTGGCTCACGCCTGTAATCCTACCACTTTGGGAGGCTGAGGTGGGTGGATCACCTGAGGTCAGGCGTATGAGACCAGCCTAACCAACATGGTGAAACCTTGTCTCTACATAAAGTACAACAATTAGCCCAGCGTGGTGGTGCACACCTGTAGTCCCAGCTACTCAGGAGGCTGAGGCAGGAGAATCGGTTGAACTTGGGAAGAGGAGGTTGCAGTAAGACGATATCACGCCACTGCACTCCAGCATGGGCAACAGAGCGAGACTCTGTCTCAAAAACAAAAACAATATTTTATATTTTTGTTCTTAAATATTTGTAAATTAAATATTTTTCTCATTTTTATTCATTTCTAGGGGCCAATTTGTAGCAAATGCTATTATTTTTAATGTATTTTTCTTGTATTTATCACCTTAACATTTTATCTTATTAATTGTAATAATTTTCAAGAAAGTCCTTTGGATTTTCTAGATTGGTAACCATGGCATTAACTAAAGAGATAGTTTAATGTCTTTCTCTCCAATATGTATAACATGCCATTTTCTTTTCTTATTATATTCATTAGGATTCTTTTTTTCCCTCCAAAGCCAAATACTTTAGAAATACTTGCTAGAATTCTAAGGCAATGTGTTATAATAGTGTTGCCATCATCCCTGTCTAGTTCCTGATTTAAAAAAATGTTTTGCATATCTGGTGTACTTGAACTTATTATTATATCATTTATGTATAGTTTATATCTGTTTCTTTTTTCTTTTCTTTTTTTTGGAGACAGAGTCTTGCTTTGTCACCTAGGAGTGCAGTGGTGTGATCTCAGCTCACTGCAACCTCCACCTCCTGGGTTTAAGCAATTCTCGTGCCTCAGCCACCCAAGTAGCTAGGACTATAGGCATGCACCACCACGCTCGGCTAATTTTTGTATTTTTGGTAGAGATGGGGTTTCGCCATGTTGGCCAGGCTTGTCTTGAACTCCTGGTCTCAAGAGATCTGCCCGCCTTGGCCTCTCAAAATGGTGGTTATAGTTGTGAGCCACAGTGCCTGGCCATGTCTGTTTCATAAATTGTCTGTTTCTGTGTTAGATAGTGGCCCTGTTTATTTTGCTCAATGCCTATCACCTTAAATCCTACCTTTTCTCATGTCATGTACTCCTGTTCTCTTCTAGTTTGTGCTGGCCTGATCTCTCTGCCCACTCCTTTATTTCTCAGCCTTTTCTGTTCGTGTGGTCTCAAATATCCTATAAATAGCATGTGGCTGGGTTTTGTCTCTCTAATCCAGTCTCTATGCCTTTAAAGGGAGTTCAGGATTTATTTACTGTGATAAAGATGTTTAGTTTCGCTCATTCCATAAATTCCTTTTTTTTTTTTTAAAGACACAGGATCTCACTATGTTGCCCAGGCTGGACTTCAAGTCCTGGACTCAAGTGATCCTCCTGCCTCAGCCTCCAGAGTAGCTGGGATTAAAGGTGACAGCCATAGTGCCCAGCCCCATAATTTAGGTTTATTATTATTATTATTATTATTTTGAGACGGAGTCTTGCTCTGTCGCCCAGGCTGGAGTGCAGTGGCACGATCTCAGCTCACTGCAAGCTCCGCCTCCCAGGTTCACGCCATTCTCCAGCCTCAGCCTCCTGAATAGCTGGGACTACAGGCTCCCGCCACCATGTCCAGCTAATTTTTTTGTATTTTTTTAGTAGAGACGGGGTTTCACCGTGTTAGCCAGGATGGTCTCGGTCTCCTGACCTCGTAATCCGCCCGCCTCGGCCTCCCAAAGTGTTGGGCTCACAGGCGTGTGCAACCGCACCTGGCCTAGGCTTATTATTTTTTACTTTGTAGTTTTATATTTTTATTCAGTTGACCTATATGAAACTACTGTTTTTGTAGGTTAAAACAGTTGAATATTAGCAGTTTCACAGGGTCAACCTAATATTTTCCTCTTTCTCTTGCTCTGTTTGATTAAACTGTCATTCATTTAATGTTTCCCCTTGGTAATCTGGACATTCTACTATTTTTTCCTCATTCCATTTATGGTTATTGTTCCTCTCCAGGCATGACAACTGTCCTTTAGCTGGGCCTAGGTGGGCAGATAGTGCACCTGTGTTACGGGTAAGAGTTTGAGGCCAGCTGGCCCTTCTTCCTTGGTATGTAATTTGTTTTATCTATCTAGAAGCTTGTATAATGGTCTCTTTCTCCTTGGAGTTTAAGAATTTTACTGTAGTCTTTCTCTTCATCCTGCTTGGGAATGTGGTCAGCCCCTCCCATCTATACACAGCTTTTTCTTTTTTCTTTTCTCTTTCTTTTTTTTTTTGAGAGGGATTCTCGCTCTGTCACCCAGGCTGTAGTGCGGTGGCGTGATCTTGGCTCACTGCAACCTCTGCCTCCTGGGTTCAAGTGATTCTCCTGTCTCAGCTTCCAGAATAGCTGGGACTACAGGCGCGTGCCACCACGCCCGGCTGATTTTTGTATTTTTTAGTAGAGACAGGGTTTCATCACGTTGGCCGGGCTGGTTTTAAACTCCTAACCTCAAGTGATCTGCCTGCCTCAGCCTCCCAAAGTGCTGGGATTACAAGTGTGAGCCACTGCGCCCGGCTGACACAGAGTTTTCTTCACGTCATGAAAGTTTTCTTCTGTAATTTGACTAGCTGGTGCCTCCATTTCAGCTGTCCCTTTTTCTCCTTTTAGGACTCCTGCTGTCTGCACATCAGAATTCCTGGACTTGCCCCCCAGATCTATGGTCTATTCCTTCATCCTTTTCAGCTCTGTGCATCTTTCCCTTAAGTTCTGAGCTATTTCTTCCATTAGACCCAAGTGGCTTTTTCGTATTCCCTCAAAATGTCAAACTTCTTCTTTCCTCGGGGTCTTTGTACTTGCTGTGCTTTTCTGCAAGAAATGGCTTCCTCTAGATCTTTCCATGCTCAGCCAGTGCCTTTGGGCTGATCTTAGCTCAGATGTCCACTTCTCAGATCTACCTCTCCTGCTGCCTTAGACATAAACACCATACTCTGCACTTTTGCTTGGTTCCTTTTCTCCATTGTAGTCACTCTGCCTATAATTATGTTATTTGTTCTTTTACTGTCTGTTGCCTCTCACCCACCTCTGGACTAATAAATCATTTGAATTCTTGCTGTGTTTATTCACGCTGCATCCCTGGTGTCTAATCTAAGTCAGACATTGATAAGTACTTGAGAAAGGAATGGAAGACTGAATTAATGCTAGAGCGGCCCCAAGGAGACTCTGCCGTGCCCAGCCTTATACCCCACACAGAGGAGCACTGGAATGGGAGATGGGGTGGGGAAAAGGTGGAGCACTGGTCTATATGTTAAGGACCTGAATGTGTGACCACCCAACGGGTTCACCTTGCCCGCTGACTAGACAGAGCCAATTTATCAAGGCAAGGGAATTGCAATGGAGAAAGGGTCATTCACGCACAGCCGGCTGTGTGGGAGATCGGAGTTTTATTATTACTCAAACCAGTCTCCGGAGCGTTCGGGGATCAGAGTTTTTAAAGATAATTTGGCTGGTAGGGGCTCAGGAAGTGGGGAGTGCTGATTGGTCAGGTTGGAGATGGAATCACAGGGGTGTCGAAGTGAGGTTTTCTTGCTGTCTTCTGTACCTGGCTGGGATGGCAGATTACTGGTCTGGGTGGTGTCAGCTGATCCATCGAGTGCAGGGTCTGCAAAATATCTCAAACACTGATCTTAGGTTTTACAACAGTGTTGTTATCCCCAGGAGCAGTTTGAGGAGGTTCAGACTCTTGCAGCCAAAGGCTGCATGACCCCACTAAACTGTAATTTCTAATTTGTAGCTAATTTGTTAGTCCTACAAAGGCAGACTGGTCACCAGGCAAGAAGGGGGTCTTTTGGGAAAGGGCTATTATCAATTTTGTTTCAGAGTCAAATCATAAACTAAATTCCTTCCCAAGGTTAGTCCGGCCTATGTCCAGGAATGAACAAGGACAGTTTAAAGGTTACAAGCAAGATGGAGTCAGTTAGGTTTGATCTC
The DNA here is from genome assembly GCF_028885655.2 of Pongo abelii. Classification (NCBI taxonomy): domain Eukaryota; kingdom Metazoa; phylum Chordata; class Mammalia; order Primates; family Hominidae; genus Pongo; species Pongo abelii. The sequence goes on from NC_085928.1 coordinate 105,726,640, forward strand.
TTTCACTGTCATAATTTCCTCAGTTGTAATTTTTGCAAAGGCAGTTTCAAATAATTGGTGCCTTTTAAGCCTTTATTCAGCAGCCACTGTAGGTGCTGAAGCCACAGGCAGGGAATGGGAACAGGAACTGGGCCAGGCTTCCCAGCAATTCTGCTGGTGTGAGGGGCCTTCTGGGCCTGACCTTAACCTGCGGGATTCTCACTTTGCCCCAACTTCTAACTGCCCCATTTTATTTTTCTCCATAGCACTCACCACTTAACACCATGTGGTACTCAATTTATTCAATCTGTCAACTAGTATATCTGGAGCTTAACTGGTATTTGAGTTGCTTGGGATACATCCATGAATAAAAGGGAGACTCTCACTTCACAGACCTCTCTTTCTTGTGGGAGAAGCCAGGCAATGCCATATAAGGATAATAAGCATTTACTTTAAAAGTGCATGAAGCTGAGTGCAGTGGCTCACACTTGTAATCCCATCAGTTTAGGAGGCTGAAGCAGGAGGATTGCTTGAGCTCAGTAGTTCAAGACCAGCCTGGGCAATATAGCGAGGCCTTGTCTCTACTAAAAATTAAAAAAATAGAGGCCCAGGCTCGCTGGCTCATGCCTGTAGTCCTAGCACTTTGGGAAGCCAAGGTAGGCGGATCACTGGAGGTCAGGAGTTTGAAACCAGCCTGGCCAACATGGTGAAGAAACCTCATCTCTACTAAAAATACAACAATAGGCCAGGTGCGATGGTTTACGCTTGCAATCCCAGCACTTTGGGAGGCCAAGGCGGGTGGATCACCTGAGGCTGGGAGTTTGAGACCAGCCTGACCAACATGGAGAAACCCCATCTCTACTAAAAATACATACTTAGTAGGGCGTGGTGTCGCATGCCTGTAATCCCAGCTTCTCGGGAGGCTGAGGCAAGAGAATCGCTTGAACCCGGGAGGCGGAGGTTGCAGTGAGCCAAGATTGCACCACTGCACTCCAGCCTAGGCGACAGAGAGAGACTCCATCTCAAAAAAAAACAAAAAGCAAAAAAACAAAAAAAACAATTCACCGGTTGTAGTGGTGCGTGCCTATAATCCCAGCTACTCGGGAGGCTGAGGCAGGAGAATCGCTTGATCCTGGGAGGTGGAGGTTGCAGTGAGCTGAGATCATGCCACTGCACTCCAGCCTGGGTGACAAAGTAAAACTGTGTCTCAAAAAAATAAAAAAATAGCCAGGCATGGTGTCATGTGTGTCTGTAGTCCTAGCTACTTGGGAGTCTGGGAGTTTGAGGTTGCTGTGAGCCGTGATAGAACCACTGCACTCCAGCCTGGGTGACAGGGCTAGACCCTGTCTCAAAGAAAAAAAAAAAAAAGCGTATGAGAAGGTGGTAACTGCTATGAAGCGGCCGGGTGCGGTGCCTAATGCCTGTCATCCCAGCACTTTGGGAGGTCAAGGAGTGTGTATCACTTGAGGCCAAGAGTTTGAGACCAGCCTGTCCTGGATAACATGGTGAAACCCCATCTCTATTGAAAAATAGAAAAATTAGCCAGGTGTGGTGGCGCACGCCTGTAATCCCAGCTACTTGGGAGGCTGAGGCATGAGAATTGCTTGAACCCTGGAAGTGGAGGTTGCAATGCCATAGCACTGCAGCCTGGGCGACAGAGCAAGATTATGTCTCAAAAAAAAAAAAAAATTCTGAGAAGGTGGTAACTGCTATGGAAACATATAGAGCCAGGATAAGGGGATAAAGGTGATCCTGAGTGCTGGGGGCAGAGTGGGGCAGGTTACAGTCTGAAGTGAGGGACTCTGAGAGCTGGGGTGCAGCCCTTTGGAAATCTGTGCAATCCAGGCATGGGAACAACCATAACTCATACACTGTGCAGGAGAGTGCATGGGGTGTGATGTGTGAGGAACACTGGGAGATTGAGCAGCAAGGCCGAAAGCTGGCCGGGGAGATACAGTCAGGGGGGTAATAGGGAATTATGAGGGTCCTGCTGTCTCTGGTTTTCCCTTGGGGAGGAGGTACTCCAGGGTTCTGAGCAGGGAATGGGAGGATCTGACTCATGTATTCACAGGCTGATGTGTGCAAAACAGACTGAAGGCATCGGGGCAGCAAGAGGAGACCAGGAGGCAGCTGTGACATTGCACTCAAGAGAAATGGTGGCAGTTTGGACTCAGTGAAAGGTATGGACGTGGCAAGAAGTGATTTCATTCTGGGTAGATGATGCTGATGGAGACAGCAGACCTTCCTGGTGCACTGGATATAGATGGGAAAGAGAGTAGTCAAGGGGTACTTTGAGGTGTTTGACTTGAGCAATAAGAAGGGCTGAGGTGCTATCACTCAATTTGGGGGAAGTGGGGTGAAGTAGGTTTGGCGGATGAGCCAGTGTTAGGGTGGCACAAGTTGCGTTGGAGATGCCAATGACTGGAAGTCAGAGTGCGGACGTCTAGTTGACAGTGGGACTAGTGAATCTGCCACTCAGGAAGGGTCTGGACTGGACAAACACTTTTAGGAGTGATTGACATGTAGGTGGCATTTGAAGTCATGAGCCTGGATAAGATTTTGGAAGAGTGAGTGTAGACAAAGAGAAAACACACAGATGAGAAACTGGTGAGACTGGAGGAAACCAGGAGGACATGGAGCCCTGGAAACCACATGGTAAGGTGAGAGGAGCTGCTCACAGGAAGTCTCTGCCATCCACTGTTATAAGGTCAGGGATATTTATTTATTTTCCTTTTTTGTTCACTGCTGTATTTCCAATACCGAGTGTAAGTGCTTAATAAATACTTGTTGAATTGAAGAGTATGAGTTAATTTACACCTTTGCAAATGCCCAGTCCACAGGGCTGCAACACTGTTCTCCTTTACAGAAAGAGCAGAGATCAGGTAGGAGGCTCTGCCCACTCTCACTGGCACTAACCCTCTCCTTTGCCTTTCACAGCTACGCTGATATTCACTCAGGTGAGAGCCCTTCTGTCCAACACAGGCCCAAGACAAATGAGCCTCAGAGAAGGCCTGTGGTGTGGAGCTTGGTGGGAGCTGGGTTGGGCACTGGGTCATCTACCAGTCCCCAGAAAACTCTATGGCCACTTCTCTGTCTACCCTTCCATATCTAATAATCTGTCTGTCTGTATATATAACCATTTCTTTGTCCACCGTCTACAGTCACTCTTTTGTCCCTCTTTCCGTCTATTCACATCCAGTCTTCTGTCCATCTGCTAGAGTGACCAACTTCCCAGTTTGTAGTGGACTGTCTCCGTGTTAGCATTGAAATTCCTGCATCCTGCGAAATCGCTCAGTACTGAACAAACCAGGACTGTTGGTCAATCCATCTGTTTCCCAGGTATCCTGCTGTCCATCGGCCCGCAGCTAGTCTGTACACCCAACCGCCCATCAGACCTCCGGGCCACCCTCCCCGACGGAGGACAATGCTCCGCCTTCTCTGGCCCCGCCCCCAGTCGCCACCTTTTCCGGAAGCCGCTGCGGCGAATCCTGGCACCCTAGCAACAGCTCCTTTCAGGCTGTTCAGTCCGCGTGCGCAGCTCCTAGGACGAGCCAATAGCGAGGGGCACCGGGAGCGAGGTGCAGGGGGCGGGGCTCGGCCTGGCCGCAGCCATTTTGGTGCGAGAGAAACAATAGGACGGAAACGCCGAGGAACCCGGCTGAGGCGGCAGGTAAAGCTCGCGTCCTATGGCCCTAGTGCCCCAGGAGCTTTGAAGGAGATTTTTTCGGGCTACTGGGAAACGGGGTCTCTGATCATTGGAGTCTTCCAGGTTATTTGGGAAAGACTTCTTCCGTAGTCATTGTGGGGGAAATCTCCCGGGGTCCCTGTGGATTCGATTTCCCTGGGTCATTTGGGAGGAGGGTTTTTCTTCTGATCATTGGGGGAGAGATTTCCGTGGTTTTGGGGGTGCAGAATCCTTCCCGGTCATTGGAGGGGTCTCCCGGGTTTGCGGGGGGCAGGATCTTTCCTGGTCATTGAGGAGATCTCCCCGGGTCTTGGGAAGCGCAAGATCTACGGTGTCATTGAGGGGTCTCCCCAGGTCATTGGCGGCCACGATCTCCCCAGATATTTGGCGGGTGGAGGGGTCTTCCCGGATCTTTGGATAGGGAGTCAGCTCAGCGCCTCAGGTACTGTTACCTGGGGTCGGCAGATGTGCAGCCATTTTGAGTGTTGAATGCCATTTGGGCCCGTCAGATGGTGTTCGATGAGGGAATCTACACACTTAACGTTACTATAGAAAAAACGCCTTTAAATGGATAAGAGAACACCTTTATAGTGATATTTCCACTCTTCACATTTGATTACAGACCGCTTTTGTCTTTTGCATCCTAATGGCTTGTTTCATTTTAGGATTGTATTCGGTCTCATATATCAAGAAAGCTACACTAGCAGAAAAATGAGTGAAAATAAAATGTAGAAACCAGTAAAATCCAGTGCTCTTAAATACCAGGGAAAATAGAACTAGTCACTGCTTGGAATTAAACATTTCCGTAGCAGAATGTACATAGAACAAAAAATCATCTTGAATAGTTTTAAGAAAAAGTACTGGAACTTTGGAACGTGGTAACAAAAATGTTGTAGATCATTGGTTGTATATTTTTAATAAAGGACCATGATCACAGTAATTTTGTTGAATTCTAGTGTTTAAAATGTTTGCTGTATTTGCAGTTGTAGCCAGGTAATATTTTAAGTGAACTAAGATGCTTATTTATATAGGTTGTTGCTGTGGGATTTGTATAATTGCATCGTGTAACTTGGGTGTTAAGTATTTAAAGAGAAGCTTCAGGGTGTTGTTTTAACTTTAGCCACTATCAGAGTTAGAAAGGGCCAAATGAATACTTTATCACATTTGACATAATAGGCAAGTCGATGGCCTAGTAACTTTTTTTTTTTTTTGAGAAAAAGTTGAACTGTTAACTGTCATTTAAAATTTTTTTTCTATTTTCTGTGGTCTTGTCTGACATTGTCATTTCGATAGATTTACCTGCTTTGTGACTTTAGAATTCACAGGCATTTTTAGAAATCAAATGGAGAATCACTTGAGCCCAGCAGTTCAAGATCAACCTGGGCAACATAGCAACACCCTGTCTCTACAAAAAAAAAAAAAAAAACAAAACAGAGAGAGAAAGAAATCAAATGGATAAGAACACTGACTAGAATTGATACAATTGTAGAAACTAGCTTTTTGTTTGGTTGGTTTGTTTTTTATGCAGGGCCTGGGTAGGGAGGGAGCAAGGCAGGGACCTGGGAGATCTGGAAATCAGTGTAACAGATATAATAGACTTCTTTTGTGCTTCAAAGCTTCGTAGGTGACAGACAGGTACACTGTATGCTAGCCCTGTATCTGTCTGAGCAGTGGAATGTGCCGGGAAAGAAGGAGCAACCACTGACTGATGAACCTTTCCCAGTCTCCCTTCCAAGAGGGATACCAGAGCCTTCTGTAAGCTCCTGAGATGTCACTGGTATCTAGGCAACAGGGATGAGCCTGAACCTCCCTGAGGCCAGCTTGCTGAGGTGAAAATTTTCCATTGTTTGGCTCATAAAGAGGATGCACTGGGGAAGAATTTTCCCTTTAAGTGAAGTTATTTCACCTAGTGGGATAATCTTCTTAAGTAACAAATTGAACACACTCTTGTACAGTAGAAAGTAAGCAGATGATTATTTTCATGTTATTACATTTTAAAGCATGTTTTTGTTTTTTTTAAATAAATTATGTTTTTGTCTATTTGTGTACCATATAATAAAAGTAATAAGAAGTAGTTGTGTTTTACAGTATATTCTGGTGGCAAAGAAATGTCCTTCTCTCCAAAAATTGAGTTTAGAGCCTACCTCAGGATTTGGAGAAGTCAATTTGCCGAGATGATGTACAGTTGATTTGGGTCTGTCATCCATAACCAGCTTCAGTAGTTACTAATTCCTGGCCAATCTTGTTTCATCTACACTGTGCCCATCCCCATCACTGCCCTACCTTTTTTTTTTTTTTTTTTTCCGAGACGGAGTCTCGCTCTGTCGACCAGGCTGGAGTGCAGTGGTGCGATCTCGGCTCACTGCAAGCTCTACCTCCCGGGTTCACGCCATTCTTGTGCCTCAGCCTCCGCGCCTGGCCTGCCCTACCTTTTAAAGAAAGAAAGGGCCAGGGCCAGGCTTGGTGGCTCATGCCTGTAATCCCAGCACTTTGAGAGGCCAAGGCGGTTGGATCACGAGGTCAGGAGTTCAAGACCAGCCTGGCCAACCTGGTAAAACCCCGTCTCTACTAAAAATACAAAAACTAGCCAGCCTCTGTGGCAGGTGCCTGGAATCCCAGCTACTCAGGAGGCTGAAGCAAGAGAATCGTTTGAACCCAGGGGGTGGAGATTGCAGTGAGCCAAAATCGCACCACTGCACTCCAGCCTGGGTGACAGAGTGAGACTCCATCTCAAAAAAACACACACACAAAAAGAAAAAAGAAAGGGCCGAGCGTGGTGGCTCACACCAGTAACACCAATGCTTCGGGAGGCCGAGGTGGGCAGATCACTTGAGGTCAGGAGTTTGAGACCAGTCTGGCCAACATAGTGAAACCCTGTCTCTACTAAAAATACAAAAATTAGCTGGGTGTGGTGGCAGGATCCTCTGTCTCAAAAAAACAAAACTAAACAAATTTCTGGGATGTGCTCCCTTTAAAATTCAGGGTTTTTTTTGTTTGTTTGTTTGTTTTGTTTTTTTTTTAATGAGACGGAGTCTCGTTCTGTCACCCAGACTGGAGTGCAGTGGCCAGATCTCAGCTCACTACAACCTTCGCCTCCCAGGTTCAAGCAATTCTCCTGCCTCAGCCTCCCTAGTAGCTGGGACTACAGGCATGTGCCACCGCACCTGGCTAATTTTTGTATTTTTAGTAGAGACGGGGTTTCACCATGTTGGCCAGGCTGGCCTCGAACTCCTGACCTTAGGTGATCCACCTACCTCGGCCTCCCAAAGTGTTGGGATTACAGGCGTGAGCCACTGCACCGCACCTGGCCTTTTTCTTTCTTTTTTGTATTACTATTATTACTATTTTTTGAAACAGTGTCACTCTGTCACCCAGGCTGGAGTGCAGTGGTGTGATCTCGGCTCACTGCAACCTCAGTCTCCCGAGTAGCTGGGATTCCAGGCGCGTGGCACCACGCCCGGCTAATTAATGTTGTTTGCTTTCTCTGTGTATCCACCTATCTTACTTGAGACACTCCTATGTGTTTTCGAAATTGAGTGTCTAATCCCAAACCTAAGGAAGAGTAAAACTTCTTTTAATGGAATAAAACGTGTTAGTTACCCAGAAGCAGACATCTGGCTCTAGTGTTGTTGCTTTTGCACTTAGTTTGTGAGAATGTGCCCAGTTGGAACCTGGGCTAGATCTCCTAAGTCTGGGTTTGTGGAAGGCCGCCACGTTGCCTGCTCTGGCCTTGGGGTGCTGTGGCCCAAGTTCCCCAGGCCATATTATTCTACCTTAAACCCCACCTGTTAGAAGAGCCCACCCGTTATGGCTCCTTGCCTTGAACCTTGTCTTGCTCTTTTAGTTTGGGCTGCTTCGGGGCCAACAGGCCTTCCTAACAAGCTGCACGCTCAAATGAGATGACCCATGGGCTGTGTGAGCTTGTCTCAGCTTTCATGGGGATTGCAAAAATCTCGCATCCCCCTTCAGTATTTGTTTTATAAGAATAGTAGGTTATTTTTGCTTTGCAAGTGTGAAACCAACATTGGATATGACTTTTTGGTATAACTACTCACCTGTGCATTCATATTTTTATGTGCCCTAGTGTCTTAGATTTATATATTTATTATTATTATTATTGTTTTTGGAGACGGAGTCTTGCTTTGTTGCCCAGGTTGGAGTGCAGTGGCGCGATCTCGGCTCACTGCAACCTCTGCCTCCCGGGTTTAAGCAATTCTCTTGCCTCACCCTCCTAAGTATCTGGGCCTACAGTCATCTGCCACCACGCTTGGGTAATTGTTGTATTTTTCTAGTGATGGGTTTTCACCATGTTGTCCAGGCTAGTCTCGAACTCCTGACCTCAAGTGATCCGCCCACTGTGGCCTTCCAAAGTGCTGGGATTACAGATGTGAGCCACTGCGCCCGGCCTGTACATACAAATTTTAAATAAAGACAGTCTCATTCAGTTGCCCAGGCTGGAAGGCAGTGCAGCGATCATAGCTCGCTATGGCCTCAACCTCCTGGGCTTAAGTGATCCTCTTGCCTCAGGCTCCCAAGCAGTTGGGGCTACAGGCACATGCCACTGGGCCCAGCTCATTTTAAAAATTTTATTGCAGGCTGGGCACGGTGGCTCACGCCTGTAATCCCAGCACTTTGGGAGGCGAAGGCAGGCGGATCATGAGGTCAGGAGATTGAGACCATCCTGGCTAACACGGTGAAACCCTGTCTCTACTAAAAGAAAATACAAAAAATTAGCCGGGTGTGGTGGTGGGTGCCTGTAGTCCCAGCTACTCGGGAGGCTGAGGCAGGAGAATGGCGTGAACCCAGGAAGCGGAGCTTGCAGTGAGCTGAGATTGCGCCACTGCACTCTAGCCTGGGAGACAGAGCAAGACTCCGTCTCAAAAAAAAAAAAAAAAAATTTGTAGAGACAGGGTCTCACTTTTTTTTTACCCAGGCTGGTCTTGAACTCCTGGCATTAAGCAATCCTCCTGCTTCAGCATCCAAAAGCGCTGGGATTACAGGTGTGAGCCACTGCATTTGGCAAAGATCCCTTTTCTACACAAATTTGATGGTATTGCTGAGGCTGCAGCAACATTTGTTTGGGGATTAACCTAACTTCAAGCCTGCCCACTTTCACTCTGATGCCCATTTGTTTAGATGTGCTTTAAACTTGGTGTCTGTGGGCTGTGCCGTGGTTCCTTCCTCCTCATCAGCAGGGGGTGGTGGTAAATTCAGTTTACGTGCTTTTATGGGGTGCCCTGTGGAGGTGTGCAGACCTGGTATCTGCTTGGCTCTGGTGCTGAAGAGTCATCATATTTCTTGAGAACTTGCTTAGTTACTCAAGGAAGAAAGATGAGGGCTGATTGTAGTGTACTTGACCAAGGAATGTATGTTTTTATGAGCTTGAACAACTTGACAAGAAAAACAATAACAAATAACTTGTTAAACCATCTTTTTGCACGTTGCTGAGATTATGATCTTCCTAAATTAGTTAATTCTTAATAAACATTTTCAATTTTTCATCTATTATGAATAGAAGTTTTACTTGTAAGTAAAAGGTGTCATTCCTTGAACAGTATCTGTTCTTCCAGGCAAGTGCCTCTGAAGGAGAGAGAGCCCAATCGATTACAAACCCATTACTGAAGGGCTTGGGTTTTTCTTGCTTTGTGTTTGTATCTGAGCATGAGGATAAAAGTGTCTGTCTCTTCCTCAGGTCTTTGGGCTGCCTCTGCCCTTCGTAGATTCTCTGCTGGGCCTTTGGAACTAACACAGCAACTTCCAGGGTCTCATGTTGAAGACTTTGTGGGTTAGTCAGAATGCTGCATTTACACTGGGAAGGCCAGAGGAGGACTGTAAATCCAGGATACAAGGTCCTGGGGGATTTGGGAGGGTAGAACTTACAGGGGTGCCAGTTGGCAGCTGACAGGTTTAGATTCTGGGGCTTAAAAACTAATGGATGTGTGGCCTGGTTCAGTGGCTCATGCCTGTAATCCTGGCACTTCAGGAGGCTGAGGTAGGCAAATCATTTAATCCCAGGAGTTCAGACCAGCCTGGGCAACGTGGCGAAACCTTGTCTCTACTAAAAATAACAAAAAATTAGCTCGACGTGGTGGCATGTGCCTGTAGTCCCAGCTACTTGGGAGGCTGAGATGGGAGAATCACTTGAACTCAGGAAGGCAAGGCTGCAGTGAGCTGTGATTACACCAGCTGCACTTCAGCCTGGGAGACGTGAGTGAGACCCTGTCTTAAAAAAACAAAAACAAGGCCAGACGCGGTGGCTCACGCCTGTAATCCCAGCATTTTGGGAGGCCGAGGCGGGTGGATCACTAGGTCAGGAGATCGAGACCATCCTGGCTAACACGGTGAAACCCTGTCTCTACTAAAAATGCAAAAAATTAGCCGGTCGTGGTGGTGGCCGCCTGTAGTCCCAGCTACTCACGAGGCTGAGGCAGGAGAATGGCGTGAACCCGGGAGGCAGAGCTTGCAGTGAGCCGAGATCCCGCCACTGCACTCCAGCCTGGGCGACAGAGCGAGACTCTGTCTCAAAAAAAAAAAAAAAAAAAAAAAACTAAACTAATGAACATAAACAGCAGGACTGGGGCAGGTGAGGCCTGGGAAGGTAAAGGACAGGACCCCTAGGATGATCTATGTCACGCTCAGAGACCGTTTTTACTTTGGAAAATAACTTAAGCTCCTTGTAATGAGCGAGAGAAGAGTAAGATGTTAAAACTGGAAGTACCTTGTTGGCCTTCACTGCTGGTCCTGAAATGCAATCTTATTTTATTTTTACTTTTTTTAGAGACAGGGTCTCACTCTGTCACCCAGGCTAGAGTGCAGTGGCGCAGTCTCATAGCTCACAATAACCTCAACCTTCTGGGCTAAAGCGATCCTCCTGCCTCAGCCTTCTGAGTAGCTAGGACTACAGGCGCATGCCACCAAGCCTGGCTAATTTTTAAAACATTTTTTGTAAAGACAGGGTCTCACTGTGTTGCCCAGGCTGGTCTCAAACTTCCGAGCTCAAGCAATCCTCCCACCTCAGCTTGCCAAACTGCTGAGATTATAGGTGTGAGCCTCCGTGCCTGGCCTCAAATGCGTGCGATCTTGATTGACTGAATCCACTGCCTTCCTCACAAACTGGGTGATTCTGAAGAGATCAGTGTGACCTTTGCTTTGGAACTATGAATGCAATTGAACTTGATTTCCCTAACAAAAATTTTAAAATATTTTGCTGGATCTTATTTTGGAGAGCTAGCTAGCTCAGGACTTCTGAAGGATAATTGGCAAGTATCTCTTTATTAGGACATAGCACTGTGACTGGTGCAGTCTTTTTTTTTTAACTTATTTATTTATTTTTTTTTGAGATGGAGTCTCGCTCTGTTGCCCAGGCTGGAGTGCAGTGGCACGATCTTGGCTCACTGCAAGCTCCGCCTCCTAGGTTCAAGTGATTCTCCTGCCTCAGCCTCCCTAGTAGCTGAGACTACAGGTGCCTGCCACCACGCCCGGCTAATTTTTTGTATTTTTAGTAGAGATGGGGTTTCACCATGTTAGCCAGGATGGTCTTGATCTCCTGACTTCGTGATCTGCCTGCCTCGGCCTCCCAAAGTGCTAGGATTACAGGCGTGAGCCACCACGCCCGGCCTGACTGGTGTAGTCTTAAGACTTTTCTCAAAATCGTATCTCATTCTTTTCTGGGCTGGTCTGGAAGAACACTGACTGCACTCAGGCCAAGTGGGTTGGGTGATACAAGCTGCCAGATTGCTGCCACGAACCTGGAATAGTTTGCAGACCCTTGCGAGGAGTATTTGTCTAAGTGAGATGTTGAAAGGACCCAGAGGAAATTGTCAGCAGGAACTGGTGCTTGGTTGCAGGAACTGGTGCTGCATAGGGCACACTTTTGTCCCTGCTCCAGCAAATGCAGCACTCAGGTGCTTGCCTGGGCAGGTCCGGGATGCCCTGCCTCTGTGGCTGCCCATTGGGACTGAATCACTTTTGGCATCCCTTATTTCAGAGGATGAATTCATGTGCCATTTGGGTTTGGCAGTGAGCTAAGAGCTAAATGGGGTAAACATTGCCCACTGGCAGGAAACATATAATCTTGTCTGAAGCTAATGGACCATTACTTTTTTGTTTGTTTGAGACAGTGTCTCGCTCTGTCACCGGGCTAGAGTATGGTGGTACAATCTCTGCTCACTGTAACCTTGAGCTTTCTGGACTCAAGTGATCCCTCCACCTCTGCCTCCCGAGTAGCTGGGACAACAGGCATGTACCACCACACCTGGCTAGTTATTTTTTGTAGAGACAAGGTCTCACTATTTTGCCAGGATTGTTCTCAAACTCCTGGGCTCAAACAGTCATCCTGCCTTGGCCTCCAAAGTGCTAGGATTACACGTGTGAGCCACCACACCGGCCCTATGGAACCATTATTTATTGGCATATGAAAGAACCATGACTTGAGGATTGCAAAAATCCCTCATAGATTGAGACCTGTAAGCAATTTTGGCTTTAGTCTGAGAGAGTTGCTTCTCTGTGTTCCTGTTGAGTTACGTTTCTTACAATGTGGTGGGAGACTGGAGACTGAGAATTGTCCTTGAAGAACGGGTAACTGGCTTTTACAACAGAACTGAAAATTCCTGGTATGTGTATAGAATACATTCAGCTATTTGTAGGAAAATTTGGCCAGATGACTCATGCCTTGTAATCCTAGCACTTGGAGAGGCTAAGGCCGAAGGATCACTTGAGGCCAGGAGTTCGAGGCCAGCCTGGGTAACATAGTGAGCCCCCATCTCTTAAAATAAAGTTTGATATATTGATAAAGGGGACATATGAGACCTTAGAATCAATCATTGTTTTAGCGAGAAGCTTTTAAAATTGCTTAAATTCTTTATAATTCTAGCAGGTTATTCTGATAAACATATTTCTTTTTTATTATTTATTTATGTATTATTATTCTTATTTTTTGAGACAGGGTCTTGCTCTGTCACCCAGGCTGGAGTACAGTCACGTGATCACGGCTCACTGCAGCCTTGACCTCCCAGGCTCCAGTGACCCTTCCATCTCAGCCTCCCAAGTAGCTGGGACCACAGGTATGCGCCATTGCACCTGGCTATTTTTTTTTTATATTTGGTAGAGACAGGGTGTCCCCATCTTGCCCAGGCTGGTGATAAACATATTTCTAGGTAGGCTGAAGGTTCCTTCTTCCTGTTCCCCTTACCTTGGAGCCCTCTAGTCTGTCATTCCAGAAACCTGGTCAGACGAGGCAAAGAGATAGGGCAGCTAGTTGTGCTGGTGGTTCTAGAAAGGAGAAGCAGCTGAGAGGCTACTGTGTCCCTTATGGAAAAGCTGAGATTTGTCCAGATTTTTGGAACAATCTGCTGTTTTGGGGGAAGAAGCTACACTATTGTATGATTTTCATGTAATCACTCCAGTTAAAATCTGTGGTTTCTTCTTTATTAAAACCAGAATGAGGCTGGGTGCAGTGGCTCAAACCTGTAATCCCAGCACTTTGGGAGGCCAAGGGGGGCGGATCACCTGAGGCTGGGAGTTTGAGACCAGCCTGTCCAACATGGAAAAACTCTGTCTCTACTAAAAAATATATAAAAATTAGCCGGGCGTGGTGGCGCATGCCTGTAATCCCAGCTACTTGGAAGGCTGAGGCAGAAGAATCACTTGAACCCCGGGAGGCGGAGGTTGTGGTGAGCCGAGATCAGGCCATTGCACTCCAGCCTGGGCAACAAGAGCGAAACTCTGTCTCAAAAGATAAAATAAAATAAAACCAGAATGAGATGCTGTTGAGGACTCTGACCTTCTAGCACCTTGTATACACCTTAAGGACAGTGTGTGTTGTGGTGTTGTGGTTGTTATTCTCACTTGGAGTGAAGCTCTGAGTACGAAGGGTGGGCTGGATCAGTGTTTGTTTCTAGGTGGATTTAAAACCGTCAAGAGCCAGGCAGCCATCTGTATTTTCCTGTTTCAATCTTGAATCCTCCTCTTCCCCCAGTATTTTCTCTCTCAGTTATAAAGGTAATGTGTGCTCAGAGTTGGAGGATATTATAAGAAGTTTGAAACATTCAGAAAACTGAAAAGCGGGCAATCATGATCTTACCACCTAGTATAGGGCAGGTTTTGCGGTGTCTGAAGCTTATATAAAATAATATAAATATATGTAACATAAATACATAATTTGTAATTATACATGTAATTATAAATGCCATCTTTAAACAAAATGATGTACAAATATGAAAACAAAATTAGATAAGAAAGTGAATGTTTGTTTAGATTGAAAACAATCACAAAAAGTTACACATTTAAAAATGCAGAAGAAAGTTCTATAGTACTTACCTCCCTACATTTTGGGGCAGCATTTTGACCACCGCTTTCTTTCTTTTTTATTTTTTTGGGGATAGGGTCTCATTTTGTCACCCAGGTTCACTGCAGCCTCAGCCTCCCAGGTTCAAGCTATTCTGCTTCAGTCCCCCAAGTAGCTGGGACTGTGGGCCTGTGCCACCATGCCCAGCTAGTTTTTGTATTTTTAGTGGAGTTGGGGTTTTGCCATGTTGCTCAGGCTGGTCTTGAACTCTTGAGCTTAAGTGATCTGCCTCCCAAAATGCTACGATTACAAGCCTGAGCCACCGCACCTGGCCTGACCACCTCTTTCTATAATAGCAATATTACAACTTTCTGTAGAGAGAACAGAAGGGTCGCCATAGTCACTCCTCAAGGGTAGTTGATCCCATCTTTTATTTCTTTATTTGTTTGTTTGACATAGGGTCTCACTCAGTCATGCAGGCTGAAGCTCAGTGGTATGATTAGAGATCCCTGCAGCCTCAGACTCCTGGGCTCAAGAGATCCTCCTGCCTCAGCCTCCTGAGTAGCTAGGACTACAGATGTGCACCACCACAACTTGCTAATATTTTTGTAGAGATAGAGTCTTGCTGTGTTGCTGAGGCTGGTCTTGAACTTCTGGCCTCAAGTGATCCTACTGCCTTGGCCTCTTTTTTTTGAGATGGAGTTTCACTCTTGTTGCCCAGGCTGGAGTGCAATGGCATGGTCTCGGCTCACTGCAACCTCCGCCTCCCGGGTTCAAGTGATTCTCCTGCCTCAGCCTCCCGAGTAGCTTGGAATACAGGTGTGTGCCACCACGCATGGCTAATTTTTTGTATTTTTAATAGAGACAGGGTTTCACCATATTGGGCAGGCTGGTCTCAAACTCCTGACCTCAGGTGATCCACCTGCCTTGGCCTCCCAAAGTGCTGGGATTATAGGTGTGAGCCACTGTGCCTGTACTTGTTTTGTTTTGTTTTTTGGTAGAGAGGGGTTTTTGCCATGTTGCCTAGGCTGGTCTTGAACTCCTGGGCTCAATGGATCCACCTACCTCAGCCTCTCAAAATGTTGGGATAACAGGCGTGAGCCACCACGCTTGGCCAAGCTGTAGTATATCCTTGAATAATTCTTCTAGAGAAGGCTTGTGAATAACAAGCCTTTTTTTTTTTTTTTTAAATAGGGTCCTGCTCTGTCATCCAGGCTGGAGTGCAGTGGCATGATCATACCTCACAGAATTCTGGAACTCCTGCACTCCAGTGATCCTCCCACCTCAGTCTCCCTACCATGCCTGACTAATTAAAAAATTATTTAGAGACTGGCTGTCACTGTGCAGCTTGCCCAGTCTGGTCTCGATCTCTTGACCTCGTGATCCACCCGCCTCGGCCCTCCCAAAGTGCTGGGATTACAGGTGTGAGCCACCGCGCCCAGCCCCATCTTCCTTCTTATAACTTAAAAGTTTATCATAAGTGAGGCCTGGCGCAGTGGCTCACGCCTGTAATCCCAGCACTTTGGGAGGCTGACGCGGGCAGATCACTTGAGGCCAGTAGTTTGAGACCATCTTGACCAACACACTGAACCCAGTCTCTACTAAAAAATACAAGTTAGGCCGGGTGGGGCGATTCACGCCTGTAATCCCAGCACTTTGGGAGGCTGAGGCAGCGGATTATGAGGTCAGGAGATCGAGACCATCCTGGCTAACACGGTGAAACCGCATCTCTACTAAAAAAATACAAAAAATTAGCCGGGTGTGGTGGCAGACGCCTGTAGACCCAGCTACTCGCAAGGCTGAGGCAGGAGAATGGCGTGAACCAGGGAGGCGGAGCTTGCAGTGAGCGGAGAATGCGCCATTGCACTCCAGCCTGGGCGACAGAGTGAGACTCCGTCTCAAAAAAAAAAAAAATTAGAAAAATGAGCCGGGCACAGTGGTGCGTGCTTGTAATCTCAGCTACTCGGGAGGCTGAGGCATGAGAATCACTTGAACCCGGGAGGCAGAGGTTGCCGTGAGGTGAAATCATGCACTCTAGCCTGGGCAACAGAGCAAGACTCTGTCACAGAGAAAAAAAAACGTGTATCATAAATGGCCTGGTGCGGTGGCACACGCCTCTAATCCCAGTACTTTGGGAGGCCAAGGCAGGAGGATCACTTGAGCTCGAGAGTTCAAGACCAGCCTGAGCAACATAGCAAAACCCCGTCTCTACACAGAAATACAAAAATTAGCCAGATGTGGTGGTGTGTGCCTATAGCTGTCCCAGCTACTTGGGAAGCTGAGGTGGGAGGATCACTTGAGCCTGGGTGGACAAGGCTGTGGTGAGCTGAGATTATGCCACTGCACTGCAGCCTTAACAATGGAGACCCTGTCTCAAAAAAAAAAAAAAAAGTATAAGCATTTTCTCCTGGTTAAAAAATATAAAATTGATAAGAAAGCTCTTCATGCTATCCTAATAGTCCGTCATACAATTGAATGAAAAAAAAATTTTGTTTCATTCATCTCCTATTGCTGGATGTGGAGGCGAATGTGTTCATCATCAAGGATGATAGATGTCCTGATTTTATGGAGCAGTGGACTTGATTTTTATGGAGTTTTCCTGAGAGGTTGATGGTAGTTTGATGCCATGTACCCAGACAGGTCAATTTGGTGTTCCCCACAAGACATTTCAGAGTCAGACATTGACTGTTTCCTTCCTGGCTTTATTTTACTGAAAATGGTTTTTAGTTTTTTATTGTTTTTTTCTTTTCTTTTCTTTTCTTTTCTTTTTTTTTTTTTTTTGAGATGGAGTCTCACTCTGTTGCCAGGCTAGAGTGCAGTGGCGCAATCTCCGGTCACTGCAGCCTCTGCCTCCTGGGTTCAAGCAATTCTTCTACCTCAGCCTCCCAAGTAGCTGGGATCACAGGCATGTGCCACCATGCCTGGCTAATTTTTGTATTTTTTAGTAGAGACGGGGTTTCACCACGTTAGCCATGCTAGTCTCGAACTCCTGGCCTCAAGTG
This sequence comes from Pongo abelii, assembly GCF_028885655.2. Lineage (NCBI taxonomy): Eukaryota > Metazoa > Chordata > Mammalia > Primates > Hominidae > Pongo > Pongo abelii. The sequence goes on from NC_085928.1 coordinate 105,743,591, forward strand.
ATCTGCCTGCCTCGGCCTCCCTAGGTGCTGGGATTACAGGCATGAGCCACTGCTCCTGGCTGATAGTTTTTATTTTAAAAAATATTTTTATATTTATTTCCTCATCTCCATGGTTAGCAAGAGATATTTTTGTTTTGTTTTGTTTTTTGAGACAAAGTCTAGCTCTGTCTCCCAGGCTGGAGTACAGTGGTGCAGTCTTGGCTCACTGCAAGCTCTGCTTCCTGGGTTCACGCCATTCTCCTGCCTCAGCCTCCTGAGTTGCTGGGACTATAGGCACCTGCCACCATGCCTGGCTAATTTTTGTGTGTGTGTGTGTTTTTAGTAGAGATGGGGTTTCACCGTGTTAGCCAGGATGGTCTTGATCTCCTGACCTCGTGATCCACCCGCCTTGGCCTCCCAAAGTGCTGGGATTACAGGCGTGAGCCACTGTGCCTGGCCGAGATAATTATTTTTTAGTGACGATTTAGCAACCTGAAAACCTTGGGTCTTTGGGATACGACCTCAGTATCAACACAGAATATTTGAATGCTGGTTAATATATTTGTTTTAAACTATGATAGAATTGAAATCTTGTAGCCACATTTTGAAAGTTTATTCTTCATTAACTAGTCTTTTCTCACCTGATTTTCTACAAGAGAGAATTTTCCAAAAGGTTAGTTGTCGTTACATTAAGAACTTGGGTTTTGTTTGACATGAAATGTTTCTACACCAGCAGGTCTCAGATGAATGTTCAGGCGTGGGTCCTTAATTTATACTCCCCAGTTAATGCAGACTTATAAGGTGGAAAATAATAAATGCAAAGTAAACTAATATTAGCCAGTGCTTGGAATGCATTTTATAAAGTGTGCAGCAGGCCACATTTTAATAATTGTACTCACCATGTGATTGGTGTGGATTTGGATGATGATTGCAGTGGGTGCCTTATGAGTTCTCTGCTGATCTGTATGCGTTAGGTATTCATGACACAGTAGTGATTTGAGGCACATTTTGTGGAGTGCCTACTTTATGCTGGTGCTCTTTTAGATCCTGGAGATTCAGCAGTGAACACTGCCGTCAAAAATCTGACATTATGGAACTTGTTTTCAAGTGGAAATTGGGTAGGAGAAGACAATTAACAAGACAAGTAAGAAACGTAGAGTATGTCAGACGGTGATAAGTGCTGAGGAGAAAATAAAGCAGGGGTGCCCCAGGGAGTGGGACTCACTTCTAGATAGAGTGGCTGAAGATCCCATTAAAGAGATGACATTTGCTTAGCTGGCTCTGGTGGTGCATGCCTGTAGTCAGAGCTACTCAGAAGGCTGAGGTGAGAGGATCACTTGAGCCCAGGAGTTTGAGGCTGCAGTGAGCCGTGATTATGCCACTGCACTTCAGCCTGGGCAACAGAGCAAGACTCTATCTCAAAAAAAAAAGGGGGGGGGGGTGACATTTGCACAAAGGGCTGAAGGAGGTTGAGAGAGTGAGCCAAGGGGGATATCTGGGGGAAGAATATACCAAGCAAAGGGAATAAATAGCAAGTACAAAGGCACTGAGGTACGTGTGTATCAGGCATATTTGAGAAATAAGGAAGCCAGTATAATTGGACCACATTTGATGTTGATATTTTTTCCTCTATGGATGCTTTATTTTATTTTTTTTTGAGATGGAGTCTCACTCTTTTGCCCAGGCTGGAGTGCAGTGGTGCAATCTTGGTTCACTGCAACCTCTGCCTCCTGGGTTCAAGCAATTCTCCTGCCTCAGCCTCCCAACTAGCTGGGATTACAGGTGTCCACCACCATGCCCAGCTCATTTTTTAAAAATTTATTTATTTTAGTAGAGGTCAAGGCTGACCTTAGCATGAGTGATTCAAGATACTCAAAGTGAGGCACATGAGTCCAAATAGAATGGATGCAAAAGGAAATTTCAGCCAATGAGTTTGTATGTAGAAACTATTGGACAGTGAGTAGGATTTATTTTTATTTATTTATTTATTTAGACGAAGTCTCGCTCTGTTGCCCAGGCTGGAGTACAGTGGTGCGATCTCAGCTCACTGCAACCTCCGCCTCCCATGCTCAAGCGATTCTTGTGCCTCAGCCTCCCAAGTAGGTGGGACTACAGGCGCCTGCCACCACGCCTAGCTAATTTTTTGTATTATTAGTAGAGACGGGGTTTCACCATGTTGGCCAGGCTAGTCTCAAACTCCTGACCTCAAGTGATCACCTGCCTCAGCCTCCCAAAGTGCTGGAATTACAGGTATGAGTCACCGCACTCAGCAGGATCTTTTTAAGTATAATCTTTTTTTTTTTTTTTTTTTTTTTTTTTTTTTTTTTTTTGAGACGGAGTCTTGCTCTTGTCGCCCAGGCTGGAGTGCAATGGCACGATCTTGGCTCACTGCAGCCTCCGCCTCCTGGGTTCAAGTGATTCTCCTGCCTCGGCCTCCCGAGTAGCTGGGATTACAGGCGCTTGCCACCACGCCCAGCTACTTTTTGTATTTTTAGTAGAGACAGGGTTTCGCCATGTTGGCCAGGCTGGTCTCAAACTCCTGACCTCTGGTGATCCACCCACCTCGGCCTCCCAAAGTGCTGGGATTACAGGCGTAAGCCACTGTGCCCGGCCTTTTTTTTTTTTTTTTTGAGATGGAGTCTCAGTCTGTCACCAGGCTGGAGTGAAGCGGCATGATCTCAGCTCGCAGCAACCTCCACCTCCTGGGTTCAAGCAACTCTTCTGCCTCAGCTTTCTGAGTAGCTGGGATTACAGGCACATGCCGCCACGCCTGGCTAATTTTTTGTATTTTAGTAGAGATGGGGTTTCACCGTGTTGCTCAGGCTGGTCTCGAACTTCTGAGCTCAGGCAATCCGCCTGCCTCAGCCTCCCAGGGTGCTAGGACTATAGGCATGAGCCACCACTCCTGGCCAGCATAATCTTTTCTGATTATTAAAATAATACATACTTACGGGCCAGGTGCAGTGGCAATCTGCCTGCCTCAGCCTCCCAGGGTGCTAGGACTATAGGTGTGAGCCACCACTCCTGGCCAGCATAATCTTTTCTGATTATTAAAATAATACATACTTACGGGCCAGGTGCAGTGGCCTGTAATTTTTTGTATTGTTAGTAGAGATGGGGTTTCACCATGTTGACCAGGCTGGTTTCAAACTCCTGACCTCAAGTAATCCACCCACCTCGGCCTCCCAAAGTGCCAGGACTACAGGTGTGAGCCACTGTGCCCAGTCACGTTGTCATTCCTCTTAGTTAAACACCTAGGAGTGGGATTGCTATGTATATAATAAGTATATGTTTAACTTTATAAGAAACTGCTAGACTGTTTTCCAAAGTGGCTTTGCATTGCTACCAGCAATGCATGAGGCATTGCATAATTAACCCTGGCTTGTATATGAATGTGTACCAGGCAGATGCTGGGTGGTGGCTCTGGGACATACAGGGAGGAGGTATGGGTGGTAAGGGTTGTTTTTCCACCATCAGTATAGTGTGCCTTATGCCACCCCTCTGTGAGTGCCTGACCCTGGGGCTTTTCTTGAGCCAGAGTAAGTAGCCCCAGAGGATCCCATTTTGTAGCCTCTTGAACTAAATTCTGGATGAGTGAACTAAGGACCCAGGGGCTTTCATGAGTCATAGCCATTTTATTTGCATTACTTTAAAAGTTAAGAATGTTAAGGCATTGTTTCCAACAGATCCTTAAACCAATTTGATAGATTTGGGGGATGGACTGAGTGGGAAAACTGTATGCTGTGCTAGGATGGATGTTCTGTGTTTCTTACCTGTTCATAGTTTCATGGACAAATGTGAGGCAATGTGGAAAGCTAAAATAGATGCTAAATCTGAAGCCAGTGTTTTGCAGTTATTTCCTGTCTTTCTAGGTACTGGGCCCACACATTGCATGGGCTTTATCGTAACCATTAATTTTCCAGCCTTCCAGGGAAACAGCTTTAGACCTTAGAGATCACACTGCTCAAAAAGAGAGAGAGAGAGAGAAACAGGTGACATGGAGATTGGTGCTTTGGGGCTTTTCTTTCTTCTGGTGTAGTTAAGGCTCCTAGGGAGGAAGCTGATTTGCTTTGTAATCTTTGGAAAATTGATCCTTCATTTCCTTGCAGAGATAGGGGCTGTGAGGGACCCTAGGACAGAAGTGCCACTTCTTTGCAACTTCAAATGTGAGAAGTATGTTTTACAGTAAAACCATACTTATGTTCATATTGAGAGATTGAACATAATTGAAACAAAAGGATCAAAAAGCAAGACTTACTATGTGCAATGCATTGATATTTTGTTTATTATTATTATTTATAGAGATGAGGTCTCACTACATTGCCCAGGCTAGTCTCGAATTCCTGAACTCAAGTAATCCTCCCATCTTGGCCTCCCAAAGTGCTAGGATTACAAGGACTGAGCCACTGTGCCCAGCCATATTTTGTTGCATTCTGTTTGATTTTTTTTAAAAACTACTAGTTACCACTCACTAACTTGCTTACACAACCTACAAAGTAGAGATCTACTCTAAGCCTCTCTTTTCCCATTTTACAGACCGTAAAACGAACCCAAAGGGAGCCACGGACTTGGAGTCTTTCTCCATGCAATTGAATGGCAGAACTGGTACTAAAATGTGGCTCCACCTCACTACAGGGTGGTCAGTTGTTTCCCTAATTCTGCCTCACATTTGGAAGTTTCTTATCAGACTTGGCTCAGGCAAGGATGAGCCTGATTTTTCCTATCTTTCTACCCAAAATGATTATGATTTTCCCAAGAGCAGCATCCTATGGACCGCCAGAGATGGATGCAAGAGGAAGGGTGATAAGGTGGGACATCATGCCCAGCAGCTGATTAACACTCTGGGGAGGAGGAGTTGGAGACCCTCACTGGGCCTTTTGGCCTCCAGCCACGTTTTTTTTTTTTTTTTTTTGAGATGGAGTTTGCTCTTGTTGCCCAGGCTGGGGTGCAGTGGCTCACTGTAACCTCTGCCTCCCAGATTCAAGCGATTTTCCTGCCTCAGCCTCCCGAGTAGCTGGGATTACAGGCATGCGCCACCACGCCCAGCTGATTTTGTATTTTTAGTAGAGACAGGGTTTCTCTGTGTTGGTCAGGCTGGTCTCGAACTCCGGACCTCAGGTGATCCCACCCGCTTTGGCCTCCCAGAGTGCTGGTATTATAGGTATGAGCCACCACGCCCGGCCCCAGCTATGCTCTTGAGCCACACTCTAGAGACGCCATGAAGGACTGTTTTTGTTTATTTTCATTGGAGGTGGGGATGGGTAAGACATACCTACACAGAGTTATTTTTCTACGTAACTGAGTACATTTAAGGAATCCTGAGCAGAGTTGATAAGGGATTTGCATTGTTGTTAGCATTGCTGTGATAGCAAAAGACAGGGTCTTACTCTGTCACCCAATCTGGAGTGCAGTGGCTCAGTCATGGCTCACTGCAGCCTCAATGTCCTGGGCTGAAGTGATCCTCTTGTTTCAGCCTCCTGAATAGCTGGGACTCCAGGCATGCACCACTACACCTAGCTGAGTTTTTAAAAAATTTTGGGCCGGGCACGGTGGCTCATGCCCATAATCCCAGCACTTTGGGAGGCCAAGGCGGGCAGATCACTTGAGGTCAGGATTTCGAGACCAGCCTGGCCAACATGGCGAAACCCCATCTCTACTAAAAATACAAAAAAATTAGCCAGGCGTGGTGGTGTGCGCCTGTAGTCCCAGCTTCTCGGGAGGCTGAGGCACGAGAATCGCTTGAACCTGAGCGGCAGAGGTTGCAGTGAGCCAAGATCGCACCACTGCACTCCAGCCTGGGCAACAGAGCAAGACTCCGTCTCAATTAAAAAAAAAATTGTAGAGATGGGGCTTACTATGTTGTTAACTCCTAGTCTCAAGGGATCTCCTGCCTTGGTCTCCCAAAGTGCTCTGGGATTATAGGCATGAGCCACCATACCTGGCCTGGATTGTGTTTCTAAAGCCTGGCCCATGAGGAGCATCTTGTGCTTTAACAATTCATAATTATGGTACCTGACATGTGCTTTAGTACTGGCCAGCGGACCTTGAATCAGTAGCTTCTTTTGGTATTACTCTTATTCAAAAGGTCTTTTCAGTAGACTAGTGTCAACCAGTCTGCATAGACCTAGAGAAAAGGCTTGTGTGGCCAGACTTCTCAGAGCTCCATCTTCTGGATAGAGCCTGGAATGGTTAGAATGTACTCATATTTGCAGTCCCATTGCCTGAGTTTCTGGACTCTTCTCAATACGTGCCTTCCTGGAGGCTTTTGTGGTGATGAGAAGGTAGTGCCAGGTAATCAGAATCTTAGGTTTAGATTCTCTGCTCTTTGCATATGGGAAAACTTACTGATTTCTAGCCGTTGAGTTCAGTTGAGGCCCATAGTCGGGCACTCCCTAAAAGGAAGAGATTAACACAGTTTAAACTCTTTAAAAGAGGCTACTTTGTAAATAGAAAATATTAGCTAGGCGTGTTTAAACTCTTTAAAAGAGGCTACTTTGTAAATAGAAAATATTAGCTAGGCGTGGTGGCATGCACCTGTAGTCCTAGCTCCTTGGGAGGCTGAGACAGGCGGATCCCTTGAGCCCAGGAGTTTGAGGGTATTGTGAGCTATGATCGTGTCATTGCACTCCAGCCTGGGCGACAGAGTGAGACCGTGTTTACCTTAAGAAAAAATTAAAAATTGGCCAAGTGCAGTAGCTCACATCTATAATCCCAGCACTTTGGGAGGCCAGGGTGGGCAGATCACCTGAGGTTAGGAGTTCGAGACCAGTCTGGCCAATATGGTGAAACCCTGTCTCTACTAAAAAATACAAAAAAAAAAAAAAAAAGCCAGGCATGGTGGGCGCCTGTAGTCCCAGCTACTTGGGAGGCTGCGGCAAGAGAATCGCATGAGCCTGGGAGGCAAAGGTTGCATTGAGCCGAGATCACACTTCAGCCTGGGCAACAGAGCAAGACTCCATCTCAAAAAAAACAAAAAACAAAACAAAACGAAAAAACTGGCCAGGTGCGGTGGCTCACGCTTGTAATCCAGCACTTTGGGAGGCTGAGGTGGGCGGATCATGAGGTCAGGAGATCAAGACCATCCTGGCTAACATGGTGAAAACCCGTCTCTATTAAAAATACAAAAAATTAGCCGGGCGTGGTGGTGGGCGCCTGTAGTCCCAGCTACTCGGGAGGCTGAGGCAGGAGAATGGCATGAACCTGGGAGGCGGAGCTTGCAGTGAGCCGAGATCTCGCCACTGCACTCCAGTCTGGGTGACAGAGCGAGACTCCATCTCAAAAAAAAAAAAAAAAAAAGGAAAAATTAGGCTGGGCAGTGCTAGATATCATGTGCCCTAGAGGCAGCTGTGTGGGGTTCACTTGGGAGAAGTGGCTTATTGTCTCTGGCCCTGGGTGAATTTCCTAACCATCTCTAATCACCTTCATTGTTTGCAATAGGGAGAGTAGTGTCTACCTCAAAGAAAGTGTCATGAGGACCAAACGACATAAGAAATTCCTGTCATGAGCCTGATACATAATAGGTGCTTTCCCCACATTAGAGGACAGAGGGCGCATCTCCAGACCCATCCTCACTCCTCTCTCAGTTGGAGTCATGGGAACTGAAGGAGTTCCCAGTAAAATCCCTGTACAGATACTGAAATGTAACTCAAGCCCTGTAAGTAATGCTAGTAGAGACTGCCTAATTTGTAAATTAGACAAAATGGAGAATGAGTGTGACATGGCCTGAACCGGTTAACAGGGTGCATACAGAAATGTGCTTCATTGATGCGGCATCCAGTGCGTGGCTGAGTGAGTGGATGCGAGCCCTGATTGCCCCAAGAGCATAACTTTGGTTTAAAGGTGTGTACCAGCTTTTGGTGATCAGGATAGAACTGATAAAAATAGTGACCTAGAACACTGTGCATCTTTTTAAATGGAGTTAACTAGCCTTGATCAGTTGTTTTTAGATACAGATGTTAATCATTAAAGCTGGACCCAAGCTCCATTGCTAATAAGGTTAATGGGGCTTGTCTTTGGCCTTGGGCAGGAGCAGTGTGGGTAGACAACCTGGACAAGTAAATAATGAGTCTTACTAGATAATGAGTAAGCAGGTTTTCCCTATATTTAAATGCATTTTATAAAAATATAATTAATGGGGCTGGGTGCGGTCGCTCACGCCTGTAATCCCAGCACTTTGGGAGACCGAGGCGGGCAGATCACGAGGTCAAGAGATCAAGACCATGCCAGCCAACATGGTGAAACCCTGTCTCTACTAAAAATACAAAAATTAGCTGGGCGTGGTGGTGCGCACCTGTAATCCCAGCTACTCGGGAGGCTGAGGCAGGAGAATGGCTTGAACCCTGAGAGGCGGAGGTTGCAGTGAGTCGAGATTGTGCCACTGCACTCCCGCCTGGCGATAGAGTGAGACTCCATCTCAAAAAAAAAAATTATATATATAAAAAAATTATATATATAATATATATATAAAAATTATATATATAATATATATATTTATTATATGTATAAATATATATTTATTTTATATATATATATAATTAATGGGAGACCTGGGCATCATCCACTTAAAGCTTGCCACTCTTATTAGAAAATGGTAAGATTTAATCCAAATATTAGGCTTGAAATTGTGATTTCACCTCACCATGGCATCAGTTTTGCCTGCGGTAGTGGCTTTCTAACACCGTAGTGGGACCTCTGCCTTTTTAGGGCCCCTGGAACCCATTCCCTGCCTGTCTGCATCTAACCCCACCCCGTGAGCTCATAGTGTTTTTGTTTTTCTGTCGGAGAAGGCGGGGCCAAGGTGGGTGGCATGGGCGGAGTCCCGCAAGAGCTTAGACTGTTTGTCTTTGTCTTTCTGCTGAAGGAGCAGGGTGAGCAGCTCTAAGGCACTTCCCACACTACTTCGAACCCCCATGTCATCATTGTGTTTGCTTCCAGCAGAGCGTCCTGGCCAGAACAAGCCAAGGAGCCAAGACGAGAGGGACACACAGACAAACAACAGACGGAAGACGTACTGGCCGCTGGACTCCGCTGCCTCCCCCATCTCCCCGCCATCTGCGCCCGGAGGATGAGCCCAGCCTTCAGGGCGATGGATGTGGAGCCCCGCGCCAAAGGCGTCCTTCTGGAGCCCTTTGTCCACCAGGTCGGGGGGCACTCATGCGTGCTCCGCTTCAATGAGACAACCCTGTGCAAGCCCCTGGTCCCAAGGGAACATCAGTTCTACGAGACCCTCCCTGCTGAGATGCGCAAATTCACTCCCCAGTACAAAGGTAAGTCCCAGCTGCTGGAGGGGTTGCCACACTGGCGAGGAGATGTGAGAGATCGTGGCCATGGAAGGCCCTGGCAGCCATCCCTGGAGCCCTCACTCCCTCCCACTCTGTGCTTTCCCTCCCTCCTCCTCCTCCTCCTCCTGGCCCTCAGCCCAGCATCTCACACCCTCAGTTTTCAAGCCCTGGTAAGATTGCTCAATTCTGTTTTGTTTTGTGGATTTGAGTTTGATTTTGGTAGAAGTGTAGTTGTGTTTTATGTTCAGGTGTCTCTTGATCACAGTAACCCATAGTCCCCCATTGTGGGGACAGTGGGGGAAGACTTTGGGAGGATTTTACCCAGAATACTTGCCGCCTGCTTTTTGTCCTCCAGGAAACCAGAAGCCCGGGTGATTAGGTAGGCTGGGGAGCAGGGTTGAGTCAGATGGAATGCAGGAGTGGGAGGCCTGTGCTGATTAGCCCAAGCCCTTTGCTATTACAGAATGTCCCCAAAATTGCTATATGAAAGCAACCCTTCGATTCACATATGATAATTTTTTATTTCTTTTTATAATGTATTTTATAGGGGACATCAGCAGCCACCAGCATGGTGGGGTCTTTGTTGGGGAGTGGGGGAGTCTTTTGTAAATCAAGTAAGAATCCATTAAAGAAATTAATTTTAAATGTGCATTACCTGGTTACATAAAGGACTCTAGAACAACTTAGGTTCTTTTGGGACTGTTGAAACATTGTCTTTAAGGACAGAATGTACTGGGTGCCTTTCTCTGTACTCTGAATATGCATGTGTATTGCGGTGGGGATGGGGGAGTTGTGGGCCCTCACTTGGTCCTTCTCTGTTGTTTTTTTTCAGGACAAAGCCAAAGGCCCCTTGTTAGCTGGCCGTCCCTGCCCCCATTTTTTCCCCTGGTCCTTTCCCCTGTGGCCACAGGGAAGTGTGGCCTGAATCCCCCACCCCGGCTCCTCTGCACCCAGAGCTGGGGGCCACCTCAGAAGTGTCATCTCTCTCTGAGCACGCATTCCCCTGCAGCAGTCGAGGACTGAGCAGATTGAGTGATGCTGGGGCAGAGAGGCCTGGGAGGAAAGGTGTTCAGCCAGTCGTTTGTAAGGCGCTCGTCGGCACCTGCTGAAACGCCCCCACCTGACAGCCCCATCCTCAAAGACTGTCTAATTACTCATGGCAGGTTCTAGAGACTTAAGGGGAAAAGCTGCTTTCAAGGCCATCACATGTCTGTGTTCCCCAACCAGCTCTATCTGCCTTATGTTCATTTTGTTATTTTGTGACGTGAGACTGCAAAGACCAATAAAAACATATTTTATAAGAACAAAAGGCCTGGGTGCCTACCTGCGTGGGGGCACTGTGGGAAGCCTTTGCTAGGGTGTCTTGTGCTGTGTGGTTTTGTTTGCCCCTTTATTTTGCTTTGCTTACCCAGTCTTCCCTTATTCTTGGATGCTTCTTAACCCTCAGGCAAACCTGTGTTCCCCCTGTATTCAGGCTCTGCTTTAAAGCAAGCCATGAGGCTGTTGGAGTTTCTGTTTAGGGCATTAAAAATTCCCGCAAACTATAAAGAGCAATGTTTTCAGTCTTTTAGGATTAGAAGAATTACATAAAAATTAATAAATATTTTTAATGATGGAAAAATGTGTCTTGTAATTCTTTGGCTCTTGCCTCGTTGAGTACATCAGAGAGGAAGACTCTCAGCCATGTTTGCTCCCTAATTGCTTGTCTTGTATGGTGTCATCTTTTCTAGCTGTTTTGATATTTGTTAAGTTTGCAGATGAGTTTGGGGCCTCTGGCAACATAGAGACTAAGGAACTGGGTAAGAAAAAAACAAATGTTACAATCATGTTACTTACAACGCTTCCTCCTGCTAAATTAAAAGTTCTTTCTGCTCCTCACCCCCTTCCAGGTGTGGTATCTGTGCGCTTTGAAGAAGATGAAGACAGGAACTTGTGTCTAATAGCATATCCATTGAAAGGGGACCATGGAATTGTGGACATTGTAGATAATTCAGACTGTGAACCAAAAAGTAAGCTCCTAAGGTGGACAACAAACAAAAAACATCATGTCTTAGAAACAGAAAAGACCCCTAAGGACTGGGTGCGCCAGCACCGTAAAGAGGAGAAAATGAAGAGGTGAGTGTAGACAGAGGGCAACTCTGGGCCACGTGGGAGGGGAAGTGTTGGGGGTTTTGGTTACAGCCCAGTTCCCTGGAGCTAAGGACTGAAGTGGATTTAGTAGGTACCTTGTCATTCAGTGGCCAATTCCCACATGGCATATTCAGCCTCTCTTTGTTTAATTGACTCTGGTTAGATCATGCCAGTTTGGGTAAACAGCTGCATTGGCAGCTGTAAGAGATTCACTCACTCTTCTATGACTGCTCTGTGCTAGGCTGTGTTCTGGAGATGTAGCAGTGACCAAGAGAGGAGCCATCCTTTTACCTCAGGTTGTTCACCAGTGGTGGGGGACAAAATGGGCAGTTGGGCATCCCTGAAACTCAGCAATCCCCCTAAGCAGGGCCATCCTACTCCTGCACCTTGGCAAAGCTTGTGAAAATATAAATAGTATATATAAATTAAAGTACATCTAATGTAGCTAAGTAAGTTGACTTAGTCCCATGGAATTTCAGTTCCTATTTTCCCAGTTGCCAGCTTTTGGAGTCAGGGGAACCTGGTTGTACTGGAGGCTACGTGGTATCACTGCCTAGAAGAGGGCAGTGAAGGCTCTCCACATACGGGGCTGGGGAGCAGGGGTTGATCTTGGATCTTAGGTTCTTTTTGCTGTAGAAAATAGTGGTTGACTGGTCCCTTAATTTTATTTTCTAAAATCAACTTTCTTGAGGTATACATATGGTAAAATGCACCCATTTGAAATGTTTAGAGAGTTTTGGCAGATGTTTACACGGTAAGCCACCACCACATCAAGAAGTCACTTTTTATTACTCTAGAAAGTTTCTGGCCAGGTGCGGTGGCTCATGCCTGTAATCCCAGCACTTCGGGATGCCAAGGAGGGCGGATCACCTGAGGTCAGGAGTTCGAGACCAGCCTGACCAATATGATGAAACCCTGTCTCTACTAAAAATACAAAAATTAGCCTGGTGTGGTGGCATGCGCCTGTAGTCCCAGCTGAGACAGGAGAATCTCTAGAACCGGGAGGCTGCAGTGAGCCGAGATCGCACCATTGCACTCCAGCCTGGGCAATAAGAGCGAAACTCCATCTCAAAAAAAGAAAAAAAAAAAAGAAAGTTTCTTTGTGCTTTAACCCTGGATTTATTTATTTATTTATTTTATTTTATTTTATTTATTTATTTATTTATTTTTAGTCTTGCTTGTTCTGTTGCCCAGACTCTGGAGTGCAGTGGCACGATCTTCTTGGCTCACTGCAACCTCTGCCTCCCGGGTTCAAGTGATTCTCCTGCCTCAGCCTCCCGAGCACACCACCACGCCCGGCTAATTTTTGTATTTTTAGTAGAGACAGGGTTTCACCCTGTTGGCCAGGCTGGTCTCCAACTCCTGATCTCAAGTGATCTGCCCATCTCGGCCTCCCAAAGTGCTGGGATTACAGGCATGAGCCACCATGCCCGGCCTTCTGAATTCTGATAGGACATACTGATTTATTGGTCCTTATCTCTTTATAGCCATAAGTTAGAAGAAGAATTTGAGTGGCTTAAGAAATCTGAAGTCTTGTACTACACTGTAGAGAAGAAGGGGAATATAAGTTCCCAGCTTAAACACTATAACCCTTGGAGCATGAAATGTCACCAGCAACAGTTACAGAGAATGAAGGAGAATGCAAAGCATCGGAACCAGTACAGTATCCTTTGTTCACAGGTATCTCTGCATTTGAGGGTAAGAGGAGAGGAAATGAGGAAGTCCCTTGGAGCTTGGAGAGAGAGGTTGAGTTTTTATAGTCAAGGTTGAGTTTCTCCTACCTGGGTTATTCCAGGACACCCTGTATGATAATTATGGGCAAATAATCACTTTCCTCAGGGCAGCTACTGGCCTAGGAGTGCAGATGATGAGGAGTGGGGTATAATGGGTTTCTGGGAGGTGAGGGGTGCCTCATGAAGGGGCCAGCTTGCATCAGGTGGGCTTTAGCCTAGGTAACCTAGAGGAAGAGGGCAATGAGCTGCTCCCTGTTTTCAAACGCTTCAGAAGTCTCAAAACATTGCTCACCTGCCAAGGGCTGGGGTGTTTGGGTGAGGAAACTGACCTTTCAGTCCTGGTTCACCAGACTGCCACTGGGACATGAGCTGTGCATAAGGAAATCTTTCTTTTCTCTTTTCTTTTCTTTCTTCTTTCTTCTCTCTTTTTTTTCTTTTCTTTCTTTTTTTCTTTTTTTTTTTTTTTTGAGACAGTCTTGCTCGTCCCCCAGGCTAGAGTGCAGTGGTGTGATCTCAGCTCACTGCAACCTCCGTCTCCCAGGTTCAAGTGATTCTCATGCCTCAGCCTCCCAAATAGTTGGGATTACAGGCATCCGCTACCACGCCTGGCTCATTTTTGTATTTTTAGTGGAGACAGGGTTTCACCATGTTGGCCAGGCTGGTCCAAACTCCTGACCTCAGGTGATCCACCTGCTTTGGCCTCCCAAAGTGCTGGGATAACTGGCATGAACCACCATGCCCAGCCCTCTTCCTCCCCGCCCCTCCCCTCCCCTCCCTTTTGTAGAGG